>NC_091425.1:0-1200000 GCF_032191515.1 Phaenicophaeus curvirostris
GCACGCGCGGGGCGGGTGCATTTCCTTATAAGGTCAACGCGTCGCTGGGCGGGAAGAAAAAAGGGGGCGTGGCTAAAGCAGCCCCGGGGGCCACTTCCGGTTCCGGTCGGCGGCCCCGGTTCCCCCCCCCCCCCCCCGCCATGGCCGCCCCCAGCGCCATGTCCTGCGGGTAACCCCCGAGCCCCCCAGGCCCCCCCCCCCCCCCCCAAAAAAAAGGGGCCGCGATGTCGTCCCGCTCCGCCCTGGCGGCGGGGAACGAGCGGAACGCGGAGACGGTGAGCGGGGGGGTAACTGGGGGGACTGGGGAGACTGGAGAGGGACTGGTTAGACTGGGAGGGGGGCGCTGGTTAGTGGGGGGGGGCTGGTTGGAGTGGGGGGGGCTGGTTAGACTAGAGAGGGAGGGGGGAACTGGTTAAACTGGAGAGGGAGGGGTAGTGGGTCCAGTTAAACTGGGAGGGGACTGGTTAGACTGGAGAGAGAGGGGGGTCCAGTTAAACTGGGGGGGGCACTGGTTGAACTGGGGGGGCACTGGTTATACTGGAGAGGGAGGGGGGAACTGGTTATACTGGAGAGGGAGGGGCAGTGGGTCCAGTTAAACTGGGAGGAGGACTGGTTAACCTGGGGGGCACTGGTTAACCTGGGGGGTGGGACTGGTTATACTGGGGAGGACTGGTTATACTGGAGAGGGAGGGGGGAACTGGTTAAACTGGAGAGGGAGGGGCAGTGGGTCCAGTTAAACTGGGAGGGGACTGGTTAGACTGGAGAGAGAGAGGGGGGCACTGGTTGAACTGGGGGGGCACTGGTTGAACTGGGGGGGCACTAGTTATACTGGAGAGGGAGGGATTAACTGGGGGGTACTGGAGAAACTAGGAGGGACTGGTTATACTGGGGAGGACTGGTTGTATTGGAGAGGGAGGGGGGAACTGGTTTAAACTGGAGAGGGAGGGGCAGTGGGTCCAGTTAAACTGGGAGGGGAGTGGTTAGACTGGAGAGAGAGGGGGGTCCAGTTAAACTGGGGGGGGCACTGGTTGAACTGGGGGGGCACTGGTTATACTGGAGAGGGAGGGGGGAACTGGTTATACTGGAGAGGGAGGGGCAGTGGGTCCAGTTAAACTGGGAGGGGACTGGTTAGACTGGAGAGAGAGAGAGGGGGGTCCAGTTGAACTGGGGGGGGCACTGGTTGAACTGGGGGGGCACTGGTTATACTGGAGAGGGAGGGGCAGTGGGTCCAGTTAAACTGGGAGGGGACTGGTTAGACTGGAGAGAGAGGGGGGTCCAGTTGAACTGGGGGGGCACTGGTTATACTGGAGAGGGAGGGGGGAACTGGGGGAGGACTGGTGAAACTAGGACGGGCTGGTTATACTGGGGAGCACTGGTTATACTGGAGAGGGAGGGGGGAACTGGTTAAACTGGAGAGGGAGGGGCAGTGGGTCCAGTTAAACTGGGAGGGGACTGGTTAGACTGGAGAGAGAGGGGGGTCCAGCTGAACTGGGGGGGGGACTGGTTAACCTGGGGGGTGGGACTGGTTATATGGGGGGAGACTGGTTATACTGGGGAGGGAGGGATTAAGCTTGGGGGACTGGTTAAACTGGGAGGGACTGGTTATATTGGAGAGGGAGGGATTAAACTGGGGGGGACTGGTTAAACTGGGGGGGCTGGTTATACTGGAGAGGGAGGGATTAACTGGGGGGGACTGGTTATACTGGGAGGAACTGGTTAAACTGGAGAGGGAGGGGTTAAACTGGGAGAGGAGAACTGGTTAAACTGGAGAGGGAGGGACAGTGGGTCCAGTTAAACTGGGAGGGCGACTGGTTAAACTGGAGAGAGAGGGGGAACTGGTTGAACTGGGGGGCACTGGTTATATTGGGGGGGGACTGGTTATACTGGAGAGTGAGGGGTTAAACTGGAGAGGGAAGGGGGTCCAGGTAAACTGAGGGGGGTTAAACTGGGGGTGGGGGCGACTGGTTAAACTTGGGGCGACTGGTTAAACTGGGGGAACTGGTTATACTGGAGAGGGAGGGGGTTCCAGTTAAACTGGGGGGGGGTAGTGGTTATTCTGGGAGGGACTGGTTATACTGGAGAGGGAGGGGGGTTAAACTGGGGGGGAACTGGCTAAACCTGGGGGGGGACTGGTTATACTGGTATGGGACTGGTTAAACTGGAGGGGGGGTTATACTGGAGGGGAACTAGTTAAGCTGGGGGGGTCTGGTTAGACTGTGTGGGGGACTGGTTAAACTGGGGAGGGAGGGGGGAACTGGTTAAACTGGAGAGGGAGGGGCAGTGGGTCCAGTTAAACTGGGGGGGGGACTGGTTAGAATGGAGGGGGGGGTGCTGCTTAAACTGGAGAGGGATGGGGGGTTAAACTGGGGGGGGAACTGGTTAAATTGCGGGGGACTGGTTAAACTGGGGGTGTAGGGGGGGTTAAACTGGTGGGGAACTGGTTAAACCGGAGAGGGAGGGGGGTCCAGTTAACTGCGGGGGGTGGTCTCAGCCCCCTCTCTCACTGCTGTGATGAATTGGGGGGGTCTCAGCCCCCTCTCTCACTGCTGTGATGAGTTGGGGGGGCTCTCAGCCCCCTCTCTCACTGCTGTGATGAGTTGGGGGGTCACTGCTGTGATGAGTTTGGGGGGGTCTCAGCCCCCTCTCTCACTGCTGTGATGAGTTGGGGGGGTCACTGCTGTGATGAGTTGGGGGGGTCTCAGCACCCCACTCGCTGCTGTGATGAGTTGGGGGGGTCACTGCTGTGATGAGTTTGGGGGGGTCTCAGCCCCCTCTCTCCCTGCTGTGATGAATTGGGGGGGGTCTCAGCCTACTCTCTCACTGCTGTGTTGAGTTGGGGGGGTCACTGCTGTGATGAGTTTGGGGGGTCTCAGCCCCCTCTCTCACTGCTGTGATGAATTGGGGGGGTCTCAGCCTCCTCTCTCACTGCTGTGATGAGTTGGGGGGGGTCTCAGCCTTCCACTCACTGCTGTGATGAATTGGGGGGGGTCTCAGCCTCCTGTCTCACTGCTGTGATGAGTTGGGGGGGGTCACTGCTGTGATGAGTTGGGGGGGATCTCAGCCTCCTCTCACTGCTGTGATGAGTTGGGGGGGGGTCACTGCTGTGATGAGTTTGGGGGGTCTCAGCCCCCTCTCTCACTGCTGTGATGAGTTTGGGGGGGTCTCAGCACCCCACTCGCTGCTGTGATGAGTTGGGGGGGGTCACTGCTGTGCTGAGGTTTGGGGGTTCTCAGCCGCTCAAGTCACTTGTGTGATGAGTTTGGGGGTTCTCAGCGGCACCAAACACTGCTGTGATGAGGTTTTTTTTTGGGGGGGGGGGTTGTCTCACCTGTCTCTCCCCACCCCCCCCAGGTGTCGGGCCTGGGGGGCAGCCGCTCGGAGAAGGGCTCGGGCTGGTCGAGCCGCTCGCTGGGGGCTCGGTGCCGCAATTCCATCGCCTCGTGCCCCGAGGAGCAGCCCCACGTGGGCAACTACCGGCTCCTGAGAACCATCGGCAAGGGCAACTTCGCCAAGGTCAAGCTGGCCCGGCACATCCTCACCGGCCGAGAGGTCAGGGGGGGATCGGGGGGGCCTGGGGGGGTCCTGGGAGGGGGAATTGGGGGGCCTGAGGGGGAATGGGGGGGGGAAATGGGGGTCTTGAGGGGGAATAGAAGGGTGATGGGGGTCCTGGGGGGGGAAATGGGGGCCCTGGGGAGGAATTGGGGGGGGAATTGGGGCCCTGGGTAGGAATTGGGGGGGGGGAAATGGGGGTTCTGGGAGGGAAATGGGGTTCCTGGGGTGGAATTAGGGGTTAAATGGGGGTTCTGGGGGGGAAATGGGGGTCCTGGGGTGGGATGGGGGGGAGGAATGGGGGTCCTGGGGAGGAATTAGGGGTCCTGGGGTGGGATGGGGGGGAAAATGGGGGTCCTGGGGGGGGCCATGGGGGTCCTGGGGTGGGATGGGGTGGAAATGGGGGTCCTGGGGGTGGAAATGGGGGTCCTGGGGTGGGATGGGGGGGGCAATGAGGTCCTGGGGGTGAAATGGGGGTCCTGAGGTGGGATGGGGGGGGAACTGGGGGTCCTGGGGGGAGAACTGGGGGTCCTGGGGTGGAACTGGGGGGGGAATTAGGGGTCCTGGGGAGGAAATGGGGGTCCTGGGGTGGAACTGGGGGGGGAATTAGGGGTCCTGGGGAGGAAATGGGGGTCCTGCGGTGGGATCGGGGGGAGGAAATGGGGGTCCTGGGGAGGAAATGGGGGTCCTGGGGTGGGATGGGGGGGAAAATGGGGGTCCTGGGATGGAATTAGGGGTGAAATGGGGGGCCTGTGGGTGAATTGGGGGAAGTGGGGGGTCCTGGGTGGGAATTGGGGGTCCTGGGGTGGAATGGGGGGGGAATTGGGGGCCCTGAGGGGGAAAGTGGGGGCAGAAATGGGGTTCCTGGGGTGGGATGGGGGGGAGGAATTGGGGGTTCTGGGGAGGAATTGGGGGTCCTGGGGTGGGATGGGAGGGGAAATGGGGGTCCTGGGATGGAATTAGGGGTGAAATGGGGGTTCTGGGAGGGAAATGGGGGCGTCCTGGGGGGGAAATGGAGGTCCTGGGGTGGGATGGGGGGGAGGAATGGGGGTTCTGGGGAGGAATTAGGGGTCCTGGGGTGGGATGGGGGGGAGAAATGGGGGTCCTGGGGGGGGAAATGGGGGTCCTGGGGTGGGATGGGGAGGGAACTGGGGGTCCTGGGGGGAATTGGGGGTCCTGGGGTGGGATAGGGGGGAGGAATGGGGGTCCTGGGGAGGAATTGGGGGGCCTGGGGTGGGATGGGGGGGAAATGGGGGTCGTGGGGGTGGAACTAGGATTCCTGGGGTGGAATTGGGGGGGGATTGGGGCCCTGGGGAGGAACTGAGGGGGGAAATGGGGGTCCTGGTATGGAATTAGGGGTGAAATGGGGGTTCTGGGGGGGAACTGGGGGGAAATGGGGGGTCCTGAGGGGGAATGGGGGGGGAAATGGGGGTCCTGGGGAGGAATTAGGGGTCCTGGGGTGGGATGGGGGGAAGGAATGGGGGTCCTGGGGTGGGGTGGGGGGGGAATTGGGGGATTAGGGGTCCTGGAGTGGGATGGGGGGGGTGGAATTGGGGGTCCTGCGGTGGGATAGGGGGGAGGAATTGGGGGCCCTGGGGTGGAATGGGGGGGCAACGGGGGTCCTGGGGTGGGATGGGGAGGGAACTGGGGGTCCTGGGGGGGGCAATGGGGGTCCTGGGGTGGGATGGGGGGGGAACTGGGGGTCCTGGGGGGGAATTGGAGGGAAATGGGGGGTCCTGAGGGGGAATGGGGGGGGGAAATGGGGGTCCTGAGGTGGGATGGGGGGAAGGAATGGGGGTCCTGGGGAGGAGTTAGGGGTCCTGGGGTGGGATGGGGGGGTAATGGGGGTCCTGGGGGGGAATTGGGGGTCCTGGGATGGAATTAGGGGTGAAATGGGGGACCTGGGGTGGGATGGGGGGGAGGAATGGGGGTCCTGGGGAGGAACTGGGGGTCCTGGGGTGGGATGGGGGAGGAATTGGGGTCCTGGGGAGGAATTGGGGTGGGGAAATGGGGGTCCTGGGGGAGGAAATGGGGGTCCTGGGATGGAATTAGGGGGGAAATGGGGGTCCTGGGGGTGGAATTGGGGGTTCTGGGGTGGAACTGGGGGTCCTGGGGGAGAACTAGGGGGGGAAACTGGGGTCCCAGGGTTGCCTGCGCCCTTACCCCCCCCCCGCTTTTTCCTCTCAGGTCGCCATAAAAATCATCGACAAGACGCAGCTGAACCCCACGAGCCTGCAGAAGGTGGGGGGGTTCTGGGAGCAAGGTTGGGGGGGGGGGTCCTGGGTGCAGGGGGGGGTCCCCAGCCCTCCCTCACACCTCTGTTACCTCTCCAACCCCCCCCCCCCCAGCTTTTCCGGGAAGTTCGGATCATGAAGGGGCTGAATCACCCCAACATCGGTGAGGGGGGTGAAAAGGGGGGGGCACTGGGGAGATGGGGGGGGTTGAGGTGGATATTGGGGATTGGGGGCGTCACGGGGAGTTTGAAGGGGTTTGGGGGGGTCACTGGGGGGGTTTGGAGGGCACTGGGGGAGTTTGGGGGGTCACTGGGGATTTTGGGGGGGTCATTAGGGGGGTTCTGGAGGCTCACTGGGAGGTTTGGGGGGGGCACTGGGGGCTTTGGGGGGGTCGCTGGGGAGGTTGGGGGGCATTGGGAGGGTTTGGGGGGGCCTGGGGGGCACTGAGGGGATCACTGGGGGTGTTGGAGGTTCACTGGGGGTGGGGGGTTTGGGGGGGCACTGGGGGAAGAAGGGGATGGGGGGGGGGGTTGGGGGGCCGCCAGGAATTCTGCGGAGGGGTTTCAGGGGTCCCTGACCCTGCCCCCCCCCCCGCCCCCCCCAAACCCAGTGAAGCTCTTCGAGGTTATCGAGACTGAGAAAACACTTTACCTGGTGATGGAATATGCGAGCGCAGGTGAGACACCCCCCCCCCAAAATCTGAGACAACCCCCCCCAAATATAGGGCTGAGACCCCCCCCCCCAACTCTTAGACCCCCCCCCCAACTCTTAGACCCCCCCCAACTCTTAGACCACCCCCTTGTAGTCTGAGACACCCCCACCCTCAACTTTGAGACCCCCTCTCATGTTTTTGGGGTCAGAAAGGAGGGATTTGGCTCTGGGGGGGTGGGTTTGGTGGGGGGGGGGGGGTGTCTCACCTGTGCCCCCCCCCCCCCCCAACCTGTGCCCAGGTGAGGTGTTCGATTACCTGGTGTCTCACGGGCGCATGAAGGAGAAGGAGGCGCGAGCCAAGTTCCGACAGGTGGGGGGGTCTGGGGGGGTCTTGGGGGGGTCTAGGGGCACTGGGGGGGGGTCTAGGGGGAGGTTGGAGTGTCTGGGGGGGCTTTGGGGGGATCTGGGATGGGGCTGGGGGGGTTTTGAGGGGGGTTGGGGGGCTTTTTGGGCTTCTGGGGGGTTTTGGGGGGTCTTTGGGGGGAGTCTGGAGGTGTTTTGGGGGTCTGGGGGCACTTGGGGGGGTCTGGGAGGGTCTTGGAAAGGTCTGCAGGGGTTTTGGGGGGTCTGGGGGTCTTGGAGGGGTCTTGGGGGATCTGGGGGCACTGAGGGAGGGTCTGGGGGTGGGAGTTGAGGATTCTGGAGGTCTTGGGGAGTCTGGAGGGGTTTTGGGGTGTCCTGGGGGTGTCTTAGGGGGGTCTGGTGGGATCTGAGGGGGGTTTGGGGGGGGTCTGGGGGTGTTTTGGGGTGTCTGGGGCCCCCTGGGTGGCCGCTGATGTCCCCGTGTCCCCAGATCGTGTCGGCCGTGCACTATTGTCACCAGAAGAACATCGTCCACCGCGACCTCAAGGTGGGAGCTCGGTCCCCGTCTTGGTGTCCCCATCCTGGCCATGGTCCCCATCTTGGTGTCCCCATCCTAGATGTGGTGTCCCCATCGTGGCGTCCCTGTCATGTTGTCCCCATCCTGGACACGGTCCCCATCCAGGATGTGGTCCCCATCGCGGTGTCCCCATCGTGGTTTCCCTGTCTTGGTGTCCCCATCCCAGACGTGACATCCCCGTCTTGATGTCCCCCTCGTGGTGTCCCTGTCCTAGACGTGGCATCCCTGTTGCAGCCCTGGTCCCCGTCGCCGCGTCCCTATCGTGGCATCACTGTCTCGGTGTCCCTGTGCTAGATGTGGTGTCCCCATCGGTTGTAGTGTCCCTGTCACAGTGTCCCCATCCTGAACATGGTTCCCATTGCCATGTCCTCATCCTGGACGTCCCCATTGCAGCATCTCCATCGTGGACACGGTCCCGGTTGTGGTGTCCCCATCCTGGACACGGTCCCCGTCATGTTGTCCCCATCCTGGTGTCCCCATCCTGGACACTGTCCCTGTCACAGCGTCCCCATCCTGAACATTGTCACCATCCTGGTGTCCCCATCCTGGACGTGGTCCCCATCGTGGTGTCCCCATCCTAGACGCGGCGTCCCCATTGTGGTGTCCCCATCTCAGTGTCCCCATTGTGGCGTCCCTGTCATGGTGTCCCCATCCTAGATGTGGTGTTCCCATCCTGGCCATGGTCCCCAGCTTGGTGTCCCCATCCTAGATGTGGTGTCCTAGATGTGGTGTCCTAGATGTGGTGTCCCTTTTGCCGCTGTGGTCCCCATCGCAGTGTCCCTATCGTGGTGTCACTGTCTTGGTGTCCCTATCCTAGATGTGGGGTCCCCATCCTGGACATGGTCCCCATCCTGGCGTCCCTGTCATGGTGTCCCCATCCTGAACGTAGTCACCATCATGGCATCTCCATCCTGGACATGGTGTCCCTAACCTAGATGTGGCTTCCCCATCGTGGTGACACCATCTTGGTGTCCCTCTCCTAGATGTGGCATCCCTGTCGCAGTGTCCCTGTCACGGCATCCCCATGCTGGACATGGTCCTCATCTTGGTGTCCCCATTGTGGACGTGGTCCCCGTTGTGGTGTCCCCATCACATCGTCCCCATCCTAGACGTGGTGTCCCTGTCCTAGACTTGGTGTCCCCATCGCGGTGTCCCCATCATGACGTCCCCATCCTAGACGTTGCGTCCCCATTGCAGCATCCTTGTTGGTTGCAGTGTCCCTGTCATGGTGTCCCCATCACGGATGGTGTCCCCATCGCAGTGTCCCTATCCTGGACACGGTTCCAATCCTGGACGTGGTCCCCATCGTGGTGTCCCCATCTTGGTGTCCCTGTCCTGGACGTGCCATCCCTATCGTAGATGTGGTGTCCCCATCCTGGATGTGCTCCTCATCACGACATCACCGTCCTGGCGTCTCCATCGTGGATGTGGTCCTCATCCTGGTGTCCCCATCCTAGATGTGACGTCCCCATTGTGGCCTCCCTGTCACAGTGTCCCCATTGTAGACATGGCAGCCCCATCACGGTGTCCCCATCCTTGACATGCTCCTATCTTAGACGTGATGTCCCCATCGCGGCGTCCCTGTCGTGTTGTCCCCATCCTGGACGTGGTCCCCATCATGGTGTCCCTGTCACGACGTCCCTATCGTAGATGTGGCGTCCCTTTCCTGGATGTGGTCCCCATCGTGGTGTCCCCGTCGCAGCGTCCCTAACCTAGATGTGGGGTCCCCATCATGGTGTCCCTGTCTTGGTGTCCCCATCCTAGACTTGGCATCCCCCTTGTGGCATCCCTATCATGATGTCCCCGTCGTGGACATAGTCACCATCTTGGGGTCCCCATCCTAGATGTGTCCCCATCCTAGACGTCCCCATCGCATTGTCCCCATCCCTCCACCGTGGTCCCTGTCCCTCAGCCCCTGTCCCCGTCATGATGTCCCCATGGTGGTGTCCCCATCACGCTGTCCCCACCCCTCCACCCTGGTCCCTGTCCCCTTCGTGGTGTCCCCATCCTGGACACGGTCCCCATCCTGGACCTGGTGTCCCTGTCTTGGTGTCCCTATCCTAGATGATGTCCCCATCCCTCCACCCTGGTCCCTGTCCTTCGCCCCCTGTCCTCATCGTGGTGTCCCCATCCTAGACCTGGTGTCCCCATTGTGCTGTCCCCATCCCTCCACCCTGGTCCCTGTCCCCATCGTGGTGTCCCCATCCCTCCACCCTGGTCCCTGTCCCCATCGTGCTGTCCCCATCGTGCTGTCCCCATCGTGCTGTCCCCATCGTGCTGTCCCCATCGTGCTGTCCCCATCGTGCTGTCCCCATCCTAGACCTGGTGTCCCCATCGTGCTGTCCCCATCCCTCCACCCTGGTCCCTGTCCTTCAGCCCCTGTCCCCATCGTGCTGTCCCCATCGCAGACCTGGTGTCCCCATTGTGCTGTCCCCATCCTAGACCTGGTGTCCCTGTCTTGGTGTCCCCATCCTAGATGGTGTCCCCATCGTGCTGTCCCCATCCCTCCACCTTGGTCCCTGTCCCCATCGTGCTGTCCCCATCCCTCCACCCTGGTCCCTGTCCTTCAGCCCCTGTCCCCGTGGTGGTGTCCCCATCACACTGTCCCCATCCTAGACCTGGTGTCCCCATCGTGGTGTCCCCATCCCTCCACCCTGGTCCCTGTCCTTCAGCCCCTGTCCCCATCACACTGTCCCCATCCTAGACCTGGTGTCCCCATCGTGCGGTCCCCATGCTGGTGTCCCCGCAGGCGGAGAACCTTCTCCTGGACGCCGACGCCAACATCAAAATCGCCGACTTTGGCTTCAGCAACGAGTTCACGCTGGGCTCGAAGCTGGACACCTTCTGCGGGTCCCCCCCCTACGCCGCCCCCGAGCTCTTCCAGGGCAAGAAGTACGACGGCCCCGAGGTCGACATCTGGAGCCTGGGGGTCATCCTCTACACGCTCGTCAGCGGCTCCCTGCCCTTCGACGGACACAACCTCAAGGTGGGGACGGGATCCAGGGTTGGGGACGGAGCCGGGGGGGACCCATGGCCGTGGGCGGCACCGGGGATGGTTCTGTGGGGCCGTGGAAGGAGCTGTGGAAGGAGCCGTGGAAGAAGCCGTGGAAGAAGCTGTGGGGTCATAGAAGTTAGGGAATTGTGGAAGAAGCTGCAGGGCCATGGAAGTTAGGGAATCGTGGAAGAAGCCGTGGAAGTTAGGGAATCGTGGAAGAAGCCGTGGAAGTTAGGGAATCGTGGAAGAAGCTGTGGGGCCGTGGAAGTTAGGGAATTGTAGAAGAAGCCGTGGGGCCATGGAAGAAGCCACGGGGCCATAGAAGTTAGGGAATCGAGGAAGAAGCCGCGGGGCCGTGGAAGAAGCCGTGGGGCCATGGAAGTTAGGGAATCATGGAAGAAGCCGTGGGGCCATGGAAGAAGCCGCGGGGCCATGGAAGTTAGGGAATCGTGGAAGAAGCCAGGGGGCCGTGGAAGAAGCCGCGGGGCCATGAAAGTTAGGGAATCGTAGAAGAAGCCGCGGGGCCTTGGAAGTTAGGGAATCGTGGAAGGAGCTGCAGAGACGTGGAAGTTAGGGAATCGTGGAAGAAGCCGTGGGGCCGTGGAAGTTAGGGAATCGTGGAAGGAGCCGCAGAGACGTGGAAGTTAGGGAATCGTGGAAGAAGCCGTGGGGCAGTGGAAGTTAGGGAATGGTGGAAGAAGCTGCGGGGCCATAGAAGTTAGGGAATCGTGGAAGAGGCTGTGGAGCCTTGGAAGAAGCCGCGGGGCCGTGGAAGTTAGGGAATTGTGGAAGAAGCTGCGGAGCCCTGGAAGTTAGGGAGTTGTGGAAGAAGCTGCGGGGCTGTGGAAGTTAGGGAATCGTGGAAGGAGTCGTGGAAGTTAGGGAATCGTGGAAGGAGTCGTGGAAGTTAGGGAATCGTGGAAGGAGCCGTGGAAGTTAGGGAATTGTGGAAGAAGCCGCGGGGCTGTGGAAGTTAGGGAATCGTGGAAGGAGCTGCGGGGCCATAGATGTTAGGGAGCCGTGGAAGAAACCGCTGGACCGTGGAAGAAGACTTTTGGCCGTGGAAGTTAGGGAATTGTGGAAGAAGCTGCGGGACCGTTGAAGTTAGGAAATCGTGGAAGTAGTTGCATGGCCAGGGAAGTAGTTGCAGGGCCGTGGAAGTTAGGGAATCATAGAAGAAGCCGCGGGGCCGTGGAAGTTGTTGTGGGGCCTTAGAGGAAGCTGCGGGGCTGTAGAAGTTAGGGAATCGTGGAAGTGAGTGGTGGGATCGTGGAAGTGAGTGGTGGGATCGTAGAAGAAGTTATGGAGCCGTAGGAGTTAGTTATGGAGTCCTCGAAATGAGTGAAGGAGTCGTAGAAATGAATGAAGGAGTTAGTTATGGAATCGTAGAAGTTAGGTAGTTAGTTATGGAATCGTTGAAGTTAGTTCCTTAGTTAGTTATGGAATTGTAGAAGTTGGTTAGTTATGGAATTGTAGAAGAAGTTATGGGATCATAGAAGTGAGTGGTGGGATCGTGGAAGGGATGGAGTCTTAGAAGTGAGTTATGGAATCGTTGAGGTGAATGATGGAACCATAGAAACGAATGATGGAATTGTAGAAGTGAGTGATGGAATCGTAGAAGAAGTTATGGACTTGTAGGAATAGTGATGGAATCAATCGTAGAAAGTGAAGGAGGGAGTTGCGGAAATGGAAGGAAGGAGTCGTGGAAGGGATGGTGGAGTCGTAAAAGTTAGGGATGGAATCATCGCGGAAGAGGGTGGTGGAATCATCGTAGAAGTTTAGTGATGAGATCATAGAAGTTGTTAGCGGTGGAATCGTAGAAAATGATGGGAAGTTAGTTGTGGAGTTGTAGAGGAGATGGAATTATGGAAATGACGGAATCAGTCATAGAAATCAATGAAGGAGTTGTGGGAATGGATGAAGGAGTTAGTTACAGAGTCGTGGAAATTAGTTACGGAGTCGTGGAAATTAATTATTCAAGAGTTGTAGAAATTATTCAGGAGTCATAGAAATGAATGAAGGAGTTAGTTGTGGAATTGTAGAAGAAGTTATGGAGTTGTAGAGGTGAATTATGGAGTCATAGAAGTTTCTTATGGAATCAGAAGTTAGTTACGGAGTAGTAGAGCTGAGTGGTGGAATTGTAGGAAATGATGATGGAATCATGGAAATGAAGTGGTGGAATCATAGGAAGTGGTCGAGTCGTGGAAGTGAAGGAGCCGTGGAAATTAAGGAGTCGTAGAAGCTGGTGACGGAATCGTAGAAGTGAAGTAGTGGAGTCGCAGGAACTGATAGAATCGTAGAAGGGAGTGATGGAATCGTAGAAGTGATGATGGAGTCGTGGGAAGTGGTGGGATCGTAGAAAATGGAATCATGGAAGGGATGATGGAATTGTGGAGGGGATGGGATCGCAGAAGACGTTGCTTATGGGATTGCAGAAGAGGTTATGGGATCGCAGAAGAAGTTAGTTGGTTATGGGATCGCAGAAGACGTTAGTTGGTTATGGGATCGCAGAAGACGTTAGTTGGTTATGGGATCGCAGAAGACGTTAGTTGGTTATGGGATCGCAGAAGACGTTAGTTGGTTATGGGATCGCAGAAGAAGTTGGTTGGTTATGGGATCGCAGAAGAAGTTGGTTGGTTATGGGATCGCAGAAGACGTTGGTTGGTTATGGGATTGCAGAAGAAGTTGGTTGGTTATGGGATCGCAGAAGACATTAGTTGGTTATGGGATCGCAGAAGACGTTAGTTGGTTATGGGATCGCAGAAGACGTTGGTTGGTTATGGGATCGCAGAAGAAGTTGGTTGGTTATGGGATCGCAGAAGAAGTTGGTTGGTTATGGGATCGCAGAAGAAGTTGGTTGGTTATGGGATCACAGAAGAAGTTGGTTATGGGATCGCAGAAGAAGTTATGGAGTTGCAGGAGTGAATTATTGACTCGTGGAAATAGTGGTGGAAGGAGTGGTGGAGTTGTCGTGGAAGAAGTGGTGGAAGAGTCGTGGAAGGAGCGGTGGAATCTTCGTAGAAGAGATGGTGAAATCATGGAAATTGTGGAAACGTAGAAGTTGGTGGTGGAGTCGTGGACGAAGGTGGTGGTGGAGTCGTGGACGAAGGTGGTGGTGGAGTCGTGGACGAAGGTGGTGGTGGAGTAGTAGGAAGTGATGGAGTCGTAGGAGTTAGGGATGGAATCGTGGAAATAGCGGAATCGTAGAAGTGAGTGGTGGAGGAGAAGCGAGTGGTGGAATCCAACCCGTTCCGGTCCCTTTGGAGCCTCCCTGCGCCGTGGGGCTGGGCCTGGCCGCCGTGGGGCTGGCTGTGGGGCGGCGAGCGGTCTCTGTGCCCCACGGCGCCCGCCCCACGGCCGCTCCCGGCCTGGTTGTCGCCGCAGGAGCTGCGGGAGCGAGTTCTGCGCGGCAAGTACCGGGTGCCCTTCTACATGTCCACCGACTGCGAGAACATCCTGCGCCGCTTCCTCGTGCTCAACCCGGCCAAGCGCTGCACGCTCGAGGTGAGGAGGGGCTCCCGGTGGGCCCCACGCTGCTCCTGGTGGTCCCTGTGCCACCTACATCACCCATAGTGGCATCTATGTCACTCCTAGTGGCCCCTGTGCCACCCACATCACCCGTGGTGGCCCCCGCGTGGCTCCTGGTGGCCCCCACGCAGCTCCTGGTGGCCCCTGCGCTGCTTCCAATGGCCCATGTTCCACCTACATCACCCGTGGTGGCCCCCACGTGGCTCCTGGTGGCCCGCACGTGGCTCCTGGTGGCCCGCACGTGGCTCCTGGTGGCCTCTGTGCCACCCACATCACCCTTGGTGGCCCCCACGTAGCTCCTGGTGGCCCCTCTGTTGCTCCTGGTGGCCCCTCTGTTGCTCCTGGTGGCACCCGCATTGCTCCTGGTGGCCCCTGTGCCACCTCCATCCCCTGTGGTGGCCCCCACCTAGCTCCTGGTCCCCCTATATGTGGCTCCTGGTGGCCCCATGTTGCTCCTGGTGGCCCCTGTGCTGCTCACATCACCCTTGGTGGCCCCTCTGTTGCTCCTGGTCCCCCGATGTGGCCCCTGGTGGCCCCCGCTTTGCCCCTGGTGGCCCCCACATGGCTCCTGGTGGCCCCCGTGCCACCCACATCGCCCTTGGTGGCCCCCCACGTTGCTCCTGGTCCCCCTATGTGGCTCCTGGTGGCCCCCACGTTGCCCTGGAGGCCCCTGTGCCACCCGTATCACCCTTGGTGGCCCCTATGTAGCTCCGGGTGGCCCCTCTGTTGCTCCTTGTCCCCCTGTGTGGCCCCTAGTGGCCTGCACCTTGCCCCCGGTGGCCCCTGTGCCACCCACATCACCCATGGTGGCATCTGAGTTGCTCCTGGTGGCCCCATTGTTGCTCCTGGTGGCTCCCAGTGGCCCCTGTTCCACCTACATCACCCGTGGTGGCCCCCGTGTTGCTCGTGGTCCCCCTGTGTGGCTCCTGGTGGCCCCCGCGTTGCTCTGGGTGTCCCCGTGTCCCCACGTGCCGTTTGTGTCCCAGCAAATCATGAAGGACAAGTGGCTCAACATCGGCTACGAGGGGGACGAGCTGCGGCCGTACCGGGAGCCCGAGGAGGACCTGGGGGACGCCCAGCGCATCGGTGAGGGGGGACACGCCGTGGGGCTGGGGGGGACACCGTGGGGACAGGGACACGCCGTGGGGCTGTGGGGGGGACGATGTGGGGCTGGGGGGGGACGATGTGGGGCTGTATGGGTCACGCTGTGGGTCCCTGTGGGTCCTCGTGGGTCTCTGTGGGTCCCTGAGGGTCATGCTGTAGGGTCCCCGTGGGTCTCGGTGGGTGACGCTGTGGGTGACACTGTGGGTGATGCTGTGGGTCTCCGTGGGTCACACTGTGGGGTCCCTGTGGGTGACGCTGCGGGTCTCCGTGGGTCCCGCTGTGGGGTCACTCTGTGGGTCCCTGTTGGTCTCCGTGGGTGACACTGTGGGTCCCTCTGGGGTCCCCGTGGGTGACGCTGTGGGTCTCTGTGGGTCTCCATGGGTGACACTGTGGGTGACACTGTGGGTGACACCGTGGGTCCCTGTGGGTCTCTCTATGGGTTGCTGTGGGTCCCTGTGGGTGACGCTGTGGGTCCCTGTGGGATCCTGTGGGTCCCCGTGGGTGACGCTGTGGGTCCACGTGGGTCCCTGTGGGTGACACTGTAGGTCCCTGTGGGTCTCTCTATGGGTCCCTGTGGGTGACACTGTGGGTGACACTGTGGGTCTCTCTATGGGTTGCTGTGTGTCCCTGTGTGTGTCCCTGTGTGTCCCTGTGGCACTGTGGGTGACGCTCTGGGTGACGCTGTGGGTCCCCGTGGGTGACACTGTGGGTCCCTGTGGGTCCCCGTGGGTGACACTGTGGGTCCCTGTGGGTCTCTCTATGGGTCCCTGTGGGTGACGCTGTGGGTCCCTGTGGGTCTCCATGGGTGACACTGTGGGTGACACTGTGGGTCCCTGTGGGTCTGTCTATGGGTCCCCGTGGGTCCTTGTGGGTGACGCTGTGGGTGACACCGTGGGTCCCTTTGGGTCTCTCTATGGGTCCCCGTGGGTGACACCGTGGGTCCCTGTGGGTGACACTGTGGGTCCCCATGGGTCCTTGTGGGTGACGCTGTGGGTCCCCGTGGGTGACGCGGTGTCCCCCGCGTGTCCCCGCGCAGAGGTGATGGTGGGCATGGGCTACAGCCGCGAGGAGATCCGCGACGCCCTGGGCTCCCAGCGCTACAACGAGGTCACCGCCACCTACCTGCTGCTGGGACGCGCCCCGCAGGTGAGGGGACACCGGGGACACCCGCTGGCCCTGCGACACTGGCCCCCTGGCCCCGGGGTGGCACCGTGTCCCCTGCTCTGTCCCCAGGGTGGCACCAGGTGTCCCTTTGCCACTGTCCCCTTGTCCCCAGGGTGTCACTGGTGTCCCCATGCAATTGTCCCACACCCCAGGGTGGCACCTGTCACCCAGCTTGTCCCCAGGGTGGCACCGTGTCCCCTGCTGTGTCCCCAGGGTGGCACTAGGTGTCCCCATGGTATTGTCCCCACATCCTGCGGTGTCACCAGGTGTCCCTGTGCCATTGTCCTCACACCCCAGGGTGGCACCGTGTCCCCTGCTCTGTCCCCAGGGTGGCACCAGCTGTCCCTTTGTCACTGTCCCCTTGTCCCCAGGGTGGCACCTGTCACCCAGCCTGTCTCCAGGGTGGCATCATGTCCCCTGCTCTGTCCCCAGGGTGGCACCTGTCACCCAGCCTGGCCCCGGGGTGGCACCGTGTGTCCTGCTGTGTCCCCAGGGTGGCACTGGGTCCCTTGTCCCATGCTGAGGGTGGCATCATGTCCCCTGGCCTCGCTCTGAGGTGGCACCGTGTCCCCTACTGTGTCCCCAGGGTGGCATCAGGTGTCCCTGTGCCATTGTCCCCACATCCCCAGGGTGGCACCATGTCCCCTCCTGTGTCCCCAGGGTGTCACTGGTGTCCCCATTCAATTGTCCCACACCCCAGGGTGGCAAATGTCACCCAGCTTGTCCCCAGGGTGGCACCATATCCCCTCCTGTGTCCCCAGGGTGGCACTAGGTGTCCCCATGGTATTGTCCCCACATTCTGCGGTGTCACCAGATGTCCCTGTGCCATTGTCCTCACACCCCAGGGTGGCACCGTGTCCCCCAGCCTGTCCCCTGGGTGGCACCGAGTGTCCCTCTGCCATTGTCCTCACACCCTGGGCTGTCCCCATGTCCCTGTGCCATCGTCCCCTCACCCCAGGGTGTCACTGGTGTCCCTGTGCCATCGTCCCCATGTCCCTGGGGTGGCACCGTGTCCCCTGGCCTGGCTCTGGGGTGACATTGTGCCCCCTACTGTGTCCCCAGGGTGGCACTGGGCGTCCCTGTGTCATTGTCCCCACACCCTGGGCTCGCACCCTGTCACCCAGCTTGTCCCCAGGGTGGCATCACGTCATCCAGCCTGTCCCCAGGGATATGGGGACAGACCCTGGGGACACGATGGGTCACACGGTGCCACCCTGGGGACACGGATCCACCTGGTGGCACCGAGTGTCCCTGTGTCGCTGTCCCCACACCCTGAGGTGGCACCAGGTGTCCCCGTGCTGCTGTCCCCATGTCCCTGGGGTGTCCCTGTGCCACTATCCCCCTCACTCTGGGGTGTCCCCACACCCTGAGGTGGCACTGGGTGTCCCCGTGCCATTGTCCCCATGTCCCTGGGGTGTCCCTAGGCTGTCCCAATGCCATTGTCACCTCGCTCCGGGGTGTCCCTGGTGTCCTCGTGCCATCGTCCCCGTGTCCCCAGGGTGGCACCGTGTCCCCTGTCATGTCCCTGGGGTGTCCCCGTGTCGGTGTCCCCTCACCGCGGGGTGTCCCCGTGTCCCCAGGGGGAGGTTGGTGACAGTCGCTGTCGTTCCCGCGCCCCGAGCGAGGCCAACGGCTCCCGAGCTGCTCCCGGAAAAGGCTCCAGAGGCCCCTCGGGCCCCCGGCAGCGACGCCACAGCGACTTCTGTGAGTGACCCACAGGGACCCCTGCCCCATAGCGACCCCTGCCCCATAGCGACCCCCTGCCCCATAGAGACCCCCTGCCCCATAGCGACCCCTGCCCCATAGCGACCCCCTGCCCCATAGAGACCCCCTGCCCCATAGAGACCCCCTGCCCCATAGCGACCCCCTGCCCCATAGGGACCCCCTGCCCCATAGCAACCCCTGCCCCATAGCGACCCCTGCCCCATAGAGACCCCACAGCGACTTCTGTGAGTGACCCATAGGGACCCCCTGCCCCATAGCGACCCCTCAGCCCCACACCCTGCCCCATAGTGATCTCTCAGCCCCACATCCCGCCCCACAACGACCCCTCAGCCCCACACCCTGCCCCATAGCGACCCCCTGCCCCATAGAGACCCCACAGCGACTTCTGTGAGTGCCCCACACCCTGCCCCATAGCGACCCCTCAGCCCCACACCCTGCCCCACAGCGACCCCTCAGCCCCACACCCTGCCCCACAGCGACCCCTCAGCCCCACACCCTGCCCCATAGCAGCCCCTCAGCCCCAGCCCCTGCCCCATAGCAGCCCCTCAGCCCCACACCCTGCCCCATAGCGACCCCTCAGCCCCACACCCTGCCCCACATTCACCCCTCAGCCCCACACCCTGCCCCATAGCGACCCCTCAGCCCCACACCCTGCCCCACATCCATCCCTCAGCCCCACACCCTGCCCCATAGCGACCCCTCAGCCCCACACCCTACCCCACATTCACCCCTCAGCCCCACACCCTGACCCACATTCACCCCTCAGCCCCACACCGTGCCCCGTAGCGATCCCTCAGCCCCAGCCCCTGCCCCACAGCGACCCCTCAGCCCCAGCCCCTGCCCCATAGCGACCCCTCAGCCCCAGCCCCTGCCCCATAGCAGCCCCTCAGCCCCACACCCTGCCCCACAGCGACCCCTCAGCCCCACACCCTGCCCCACAGCGACCCCTCAGCCCCACGTCCTGCCCCATAGTGACCCCTCAGCCCCACACCCTGCCCCATAGCGACCCCTCAGCCCCACACACTGCCCCACAGTGACCCCTCAGCCCCACACACTGCCCCATAGCGACCCCTCAGCCCCAGCCCCTGCCCCATAGCGGCCCCTCAGCCCCACACCCTGCCCCATAGGGACCCCTGCCCCATAGCGACCCCCTGCCCCATAGCGACCCCTCAGCCCCACGTCGTGCCCCACAGCGACCCCTCAGCCCCACGTCGTGCCCCATAGCGACCCCTCAGCCCCACACCCTGCCCCATAGGATCCCCGTAGCAGCCCCTCAGCCCCACGTGCTGCCCCCCGTGTCCCCCTCAGCCCCAGCCCCTGCCCCACGGCTGCCCCACGTCGTGCCCCGCAGGCGGCCCCGCGGCGCTGCCGGCGCCCCCCAAGCGCAGCCCCACAAGTGTGGGTCCGTCGGAGCTGGAGGAGCGCGGGGGGCGCAAGGGCAGCGTGGGGGGCGGGGGCGGCGCGCGGGGGGCGCCCCACGGCAGCCCCATGGTCGGCACCGCGGCCAACCCCAACAAGGCCGAGATCCCCGAGCGGCACCGCGACCCCAGCAGCACCGTGAGTGGGGAGATGGGGGGCTGTGGGGCTGGGGCTCTATGGGGCTGGGGCTCTACGGGTCTGTGGGATCTATGGGTCTGCGGGATCTATGGGGCAGGGGCTCTATGGGTCTGCGGGATCTATGGGGCAGGGGCTCTATGGGGCAGGGGCTCTATGGGTCTGCGGGATCTATGGGGCAGGGGCTCTATGGGTCTGCGGGATCTATGGGGCAGGGGCTCTATGGGTCTGCGGGATCTATGGGGCTGGGGCTCTATGGGGCTGCGGGATCTATGGGGCAGGGGCTCTATGGGTCTGCGGGATCTATGGGGCTGCGGGATCTATGGGGCAGGGGCTCTATGGGGCTGCGGGCTCTACAGGTCTGTGGGATATATGGGTCTGCGGGATCTATGGGGCTGGGGGATCTACGGGGCTGGGGCTCTATGGGTCTGCGGGATCTATGGGGCAGGGGCTCTATGGGTCTGCAGGATCTATGGGGCTGTGGGATCTATGGGGCTGGGGCTCTATGGGGCTGCGGGATCTATGGGGCAGGGGCTCTATGGGTCTGCGGGATCTATGGGGCTGGGGGATCTACGGGGCTGGGGCTCTATGGGTCTGCGGGCTCTATGGGGCTGGGGCTCTACAGGTCTGCGGGATCTACGGGGCTGCGGGATCTACGGGGCTGGGGGATCTACGGGGCTGGGGGATCTACGGGGCTGGGGATCTACGGGGCTGGGGATCTATGGGGCTGGGGATCTATGGGTCTGCAGGATCTATGGGGCTGGGGGCTCTATGGGTCTGTGGGATCTGTGGGGCTGGGGATCTATGTTTCTGTGGGATCTATGGGGCTCTGGGATCTATGGGGCCAGGGCTCTATGGGGCTGTGGGCTCTATGGGGCTGGGGCTCTATGGGGCTCTGGGATCTATGGGGCTGGGGCTCTATGGGGCTCTGGGATCTGTGGGTCTGCGGGATCTATGGGTCTGTGGGATATATGGGGCAGGGGCTCTATGGGGCTGGGGCTCTATAGGTCTGTGGGATCTATGGGGCTGCGGGATCTATGGGGCTGGGGCTCTATGGGTCTGCGGGATCTATGGGGCTGCAGGATCTATGGGTCTGGGGATCTATGGGGCTGCGGATCTATGGGGCTGGGGATCTATAGGTCTGTGGGATCTATGGGGCTGGGGCTCTATGGGTCTGTGGGCTCTATGGGGCTGGGGCTCTATGGGTCTGCAGGATCTATGGGGTTGGGGATCTATGGGGCTGGGGGATCTATGGGGCTGGGGGATCTATGGGGCTGGGGGCTCTATGGTGCTCTGGGATCTATGGGTCTGGGGCTCTATGGGGCTGGGGCTCTATGGGTCTGTGGGATCTATGGGTCTGCGGGATCTATGGGGCTGGGGCTCTATGGGTCTGTGGGATCTATGGGTCTGCGGGATCTATGGGGCAGGGGTATCTGTGGGGCCGGGCGCTGTTGCCGTGGGGCAGCCCCACTGATTCTGTCCCCCCCAGCCCCACGTGCCCCCCAGCGCCATGGGGCGGCGCAACACGTACGTCTGCGCCGAGCGCCCCGGGCCCGAGCGGCTCCCGCTGCTGCCCCACGGCCACAGGTAACCCTGCCCCACAAGTGACCCCCGCTGCCCCATAAGTAACCTCCCTGCCCCACAAGTGACCTCCTGTGCCCCACAAGTGACCCCACTTGCCCCATAAGTAACCTCCCTGCCCCGTAAGTGACCTCATGTGCCCCATAAGTGACCCCCCCTGCCCCATAAGTAACCTCCCCATACCATAAGTGATCTCCTGTGCCCTACAAGTGACCTCTCCTGCCCCATAAGTAACCTCCCCATACCATAAGTGACCTCCTGTGCCCCATAAGTGACCTCTCTGCCCCATAAGTGACCTCCTGTGCCCCATAAGTGACCCCCCCTGCCCCATAAGTAACCTCCCCATACCATAAGTGATCTCCTGTGCCCCATAAGTGACCTCTCCTGCCCCATAAGTGACCTCTCTGCCCCATAAGTGACCTCCTGTGCCCCATAAGTAACCTCTCTGCCCCATAAGTGACCTCCTGTGCCCCATAAGTAACCCCCTTGCCCCATAATTAAGCTCCACCACCCCACAAGTAACCTCCCCCTGCCCCACAAGTAACCCCCCTGCCCCACAAGTGGCATCCCCTGCCCCACAAGTAACCCCCCTGCCCCACAAGTGACCTCCCTGCCCCACAAGTGCCCCCTATCCCCCTCCCCCAGCCCCACAGATTCCCCTGCCCTATAGATTCCCCTGCCCTATAGCTGCCCCCTGCCCCACAGATACTCCCCATGCCCCCAAGTGCCCCCTAACCCCCCTCTGACCCCCCAAGTGCCCCCTAACCCCCAACCCAGCCCCCCAAGTGCCCCCTAACCCCCCTCTGACCCCCAACCCAGCCCCCCAAGTGCCCCCTAACCCCCCTCTGACCCCCCCCAGCCCCCCAAGTGCCCCCTAACCCCCAACCCAGCCCCCCAAGTGCCCCCTAACCCCCCACTGACCCCCAACCCAGCCCCCCAAGTGCCCCCTAACCCCCCACTGACCCCCAACCCAGCCCCCCAAGTGCCCCCTAACCCCCCACTGACCCCCAACCCAGCCCCCCAAGTGCCCCCTAACCCCCCACTGACCCCCCCCAGCCCCCCAAGTGCCCCCTAACCCCCAACCCAGCCCCCCAAGTGCCCCCTAACCCCCCACTGACCCCCCCCAGCCCCCCAAGTGCCCCCTAACCCCCACCCCAGTCCCCCCCCAGCCCCCCAAGTGCCCCCTAACCCCCACCCCAGCCCCCCAAGTGCCCCCTAACCCCCCTGTTGGCAGCTCGCTGGGGCCCCGGGTGCCGCCGCCGTCCCCCTCGAGCCACTCTCTGGCCGGGGGCTCGGACCGGGGCCGTTTGGCTCGCGGCTCCGCCGGCCGCAGCACCTTCCACGGGGGCCACGTGCGCGACCGGGCCCCGCGGCCACCGCCGGCCACGGGCAACGGGCCCCCCGGCTCCCCCCCGGCCCCCGAGCCCCACGGCCGCCCCCGCCCCACGGCCACCCTGCTCAGCAAGATCACCTCCAAGCTCACGCGACGGTGAGTCCCGCGGGCTACTGAATCCTCGGGGTGGCTACCTTGTCCTCGGGGTGCTTGCTGTGTCCTCAGGTGGCCACCATATCCTCGGGGTGGCTACCAGGTCCTCGGGGTGGCTACTGTGTCCTCAGGGTGCTTGCTGTGTCCTCAGGTGGCCACCATATCCTCAATGTGGCCACCAAATCCTTGGGGTGGCTACCTTGTCCTTGGGGTGCCTGCTGTGTCCTCACGTGGCCGCCATATCCTTAGTGTGGCTACCACATCCTTGATGTGGCTACTGTGTCCTCAGGTGGCCACCGTATCCTCAGTGTGGCTACCATGTCCTCTGTGTGGCCACTGTGTCCTTGGGGTGCCTGTTGTGTGTTCAGGTGGCCACCATATCCTTGGGGTGGCCACCATATCCTCAGGGTGGCTACTATGTCCTCCACGTGGCTACCATGCCCTCAGGGTGCCTGCTGTGTCCTCAGGTGGCCACCACATCCTTGGGGTGGCTACCATGTCCTTGGGGTGCTTGCTGTGTCCTTGCGTGGCCACCAAATCCTCGAGTGGCCACCAAATCCTCACGGTGGCTACCAAGTCCTGGGGGTGGCCACCATTTCAGCCGTGCCGTCCCCCTCCCCAGGGTGACCCTGGACCCCTCCAAGCGCCAGAGCTCCAACCGCTGTGTCCCGGGCAGCCCGGCCGCGCCGGCCACCAAGATCCGTGAGTCACTGGCCACCTGGGGCCACCCAGGGGCCACCAGTAGCCACCAGTGGCTACCGGGAGCCGCCCCAGTGCTGCTGCCCCCCCCCCAACCTCGTTCCCTCCTCGTCCAGGGTCACAAACGAACCTGAGGGAATCGGGGGATCTGAGATCACAAGGTGAGACCCTGCCCCATGGATCCTGCCCCATGGATCCTGCCCCATAGATCCTGTGCCCCGTAGATCCTGCCCCCCATAGATCCTGCCCCCCATAGATCCTGCCCCCCATAGATCCTGCCCCCCATAGACCCTGCGCCCCATAGATCCTACCCCATAGACCCTGCGCCCCATAGACCCTGCGCCCCATAGATCCTCTGCCCCATAGATCCTCTGCCCCATAGATCCTCTGCCCCATAGATCCTGCGCCCCATAGACCCTGCGCCCCATAGATCCTCTGCCCCATAGACCCTGCCCCATAGATCCTGCCCCCCATAGATCCTGCCCCCCATAGATCCTGCCCCCCATAGACCCTGCCCCATAGGCCCTGCGCCCCATAGACCCTGCGCCCCATAGAATCTGCGCCCCATAGAATCTGCGCCCCATAGACCCTGCCCCCCATAGACCCTGCCCCCCATAGACCCTGCCCCCCATAGACCCTGCCCCCCACAGATCCTGCCCCATAGACCCTGCGCCCCATAGATCCTGCGCCCCATAGACCCTGCCCCATAGACCCTGCGCCCCATAGACCCTGCGCCCCATAGACCCTGCGCCCCATAGATCCTGCCCCACAGACCCTGCGCCCCACAGACCCTGCGCCCCATAGATCATGCCCCATAGATCCTCTGCCCCATAGATCCTGCGCCCCATAGACCCTGCGGCCCATAGAATCTGCGCCCCATAGATCCTGCCCCATAGATCCTGCCCCCCATAGACCCTACCCCGTAGACCCTGCGCCCTATAGACCCTGCCCCATAGATCCTGCGCCCTATAGACCCTGCCCCATAGATCCTGCGCCCCATAGATCCTGCCCCATAGACCCTGCGCCCCATAGATCCTGCCCCATAGATCCTGCGCCCCATAGATCCTGCCCCATAGACCCTGCGCCCCATAGACCCCTTTGCCCCCCAGACCCTGTGCCCCCCAGGATCACCTTGTCCCCCCCCTCTCTCCGCAGTTGCCATCTACCTGGGGATCAAGCGGAAGCCGAACCCCGGCTGCTCGGAGGCCGCGGGGCTGTGAGGCTGCCGAGCGCCGGCCTCGCGCCAACCCCGGCCCTTCCCGCCCTCGGCCTCGACCCTTCGACGCCTCCGGTGCCGGGAGCACCGCGGGATTCACCGGATCCGGCACCCAGGGCTCTGTCGGTGCCGGGAGCGCCGAGGGATTCACCGGATCCGGCACCCAGGGCTCTGTCGGTGCCGGGAGCGCCGAGGGATTCACCGGATCCGGCACCCAGGGCTCTGTCGGTGCCGCGAGCGCCGAGGGATTCACCGGATCTGGCCCCGGGGGCTGTGCTGGCACCAGAACCACCCGAGGATTCACCGGATCCGGCCCCTACGGCTTCACCGGCCCTTCGATTCACCCCGAGGACCTCCAGGATCCGGCCCCCGGGGCTCTGTCGGCGCTGGGACCACGCCGGGAGGCGCTGGCTCCGGCCCTGGGTTCTCTGGGAGCCCCCACGCCCCCAGCTCTGGCGCCACCGGGACTCGGGGGGGTCCCAGCGCCCCCCTGTACAGCTGTAAATCCGGCGCTGGGCCCCGCGGCGCCGCCCCCTCCCCACCACGTTTTTAAGTTATTCCAGCCCGGTTTGTGCCCCCCGAGCCCAATAAAGAGAGGAACCCAGCGCCCGCGGCTCCTCGGCACCAACCGCCAGGGCCGGCGGCTCCGGTGGGAGCCAGAGCCCTTCGGAACAAGGATTGGTGCCGCTTGGCATTGGCTCCTGGCGCCATCAGGGCTCCATTTGCCATCGGAATCGGCACCAAGAACCGTTGGTGTTGGTTCCCTTCACCATCAGAATCTTTACTGACGACCCTTGGTTTTGGCTCCCTTCCCCGTTGGAATCGGCACCAACAACTGTTGGTGTTGGCTTCTTTCACCATCACACTTGGAGCTGGAAACCATTGGGTTTGGCTCCCTTTGCCATCAAAATTGGCACCAGCAACCGCTGGTGTTGGCTCCTTTCCCCATCGGAGCTGGCACCAACAACCGTTGGTGTCGGATTCTTCCACCACTGGAATCGGAGCCAATAACCGTTGGTTTTGACTCCCTCCCCATCGGAATCTGCACCAAAACCCATTGGTGTTGGCTCCTTTCCCCATCACAATCGGCACCGACAACCGTTGCTTTTGGCTCCCGTTGGAATCGGCACCAACAACCATTGGTGTTGGTTCCCTTCCCCATCGGAATCGGCACCAACAACTGTCAGTGTTGTCTTCCTTCTCCATTGGCACCAACAACTGTTGGTGTTGGCTCCTTTCCCCATCGGAATCGGCACCAACAACTCTTGGTGTTGGCTCCTTTCCCCATCGGAATCGGCACCAACACCCCTCGGTGCTGGTTCCCGTCGCCGCTGGCCCCGCCGACCCTCGGCTCCTTCCACCGTTGGTGCCGGTGCCGATCGGACTCGGCGCCCACCGGCAACGCCGTCCTGACCATGGGACCCCCCGAACACCCCCTGGTTCTCCCCGAAACTCAGACTCTGGTGCTCAGAGCAGAACCGGCGGCGTTTATTGAGGGAATCTTGGATCCTGTTGGTTCCTGATGATTCCTGGTGATTCCCGGTGGATCCTGGTGGCTCCCGGTGATCCCGGAGCCTATTTCTGAGCGGGCACCATGTCGTCGATGGGCTGGTTCTGCTCGAGCTTCTTCTCCATCTCCACCATGAGCTTGACGCCGTCCACCACCATCTGCACCTGCTCCACCTCGGAGGAGCCCAGCCGGTCCGCGTTGGAGATGTCGAAGACGGCGCCCACGGCCGCCGTGTCCACCCCGCCTGGGGGGAACCCCGGGGGTCAGCGCCCCACGGCGACCCACAGAAGCCACCCGAGACCCACAGCGCCCATGGGGACCCACGGCGACTACCCATGACCCATAGGGCCCATGGTGATCACCCATGACCCATAGGGCCCACAGTGACCCACAGCACCCCACAAAACCCTATGGTGCCCACCTGTGACCCGTGGTGACCCACGGTGCCCACCCGTGACCCATGGTGACCCACAGAAGCCACCCGAGACCCACAGCGCCCATGGTGAACCACGACGACTACCCATGACCCATAGGGCCCATGGTGACCCACAGTGCCCCACAGAACCCTACGGTGCCCACCTGTGACCCATGGTGACCCACAGAAGCCACCCGAGACCCACAGCGCCCATGGTGACCCACGGTGACTACCCATGACCCATAGGGCCCCACAGAACCCTACGGTGCCCACCTGTGACCCATGGTGACCCACAGAAGCCACCCATGACCCATAGGGCCCATGGTGACCCACAGTGCCCCACAGAACCCACCTGAGACCCACAGCACCCATGGTGACCCATGGTGACCACCTATGACCCGTAGCGCCCCACAGAACCCCCCCGTGCCCCACAGCACCCATCGTGCCCCATGGCACCCACAGCAGCCTATGGCCCCCCCCACCCATTGACCCCCCCCACTGCTCCCCAAATCACTCCCACAGCCCCCCACATCCCCCCCACACCCCACAGCTCCCCCCACTGCACCCCACATCCCCCCCACATCCCCCCTCACCCCACATCCCCCCTTCACCCCACATCCCCCCCCACATCCCCCCTCACCCCACATCCCCCCCCCTCACCGGTGCCGCGTTTCTGCAGCCGCAGGCGCTTGAGGATCTCCTCGAACTTGGGGTGCTGGCTGAGCTTGGGCAGCCGCACGTGGACGCCGCCCCGCAGCCCCGTGCCCAGGTTGGAGGGGCAGGTGAGGACGTAGCCCAGGTGCTCCGTCCACATGAAGGGGTGTCCGGCCTTCTTGAAGATCTCCTCGATCTGCGGCACGCGGGGAGTCACCCCCCGCTGCCCCCCGGGTCCCCCCAGGACCCTCCATGGCCCTTTTATCAGCCCTGTGGCCCCCGGTGACCCCAACACCCTCCGTGTCCCCAAGAACCCCACGTGTTCCCAAGTCCTTCGTGTCCCCAACGACCTCCCTCGTGTCCCCAGAGCTCCCTAAGACCCCCCCAGCTCCTCCATGTCCTCCTCTGTCCCCAAACTCCTCGTCCCCAACACCTTCCATGTCCCCAAAGCTCCCTAAGAAGCCCCCCAACTCCTCCATGTCCTCCTTTGTCCCCAAACCCCTCATCCCCAACACCTTCCATGTCCCCAAAGCTCCCTAAGTCCCCCCCCAACCCCTCCATGTCCTCCTCTGTCCCCAAACCCCTGGTCCCCAATACCTTCCGTGTCCCCAAAGCTCCCTAAGAACCCCCCTAACTCTTCCGTGTCCTCCTGTGTCCCCAAACCCCTCGTCCCCAACACCTTCCATGTCCCCAAGAACCTCAGGTGTTCCCAAGCCCTTCATGTCCCCAACACCTTCCCTCATGACCCCAAAGCTCCCATGTCCCCTGTGTCCTCCATGTCCCCCATGTCCCCAAGAGCCCCCCCAACCCCTCCGTGTCCCCCTCTGTCCCCAAACCCCTCATCCCCAACACCTTCCATGTCCCTGTTTCCCCAAGACCCTCTAAGCCCTCCGTGTCCCCAAAGTCCCCATCTCCTCACAGTCCTCCATGTCCCCAGGACCCTCAATGTCCCAATCACCCCTGTGTCCCTAAGACCCACCCCGTGTCCCCAAAGTTCTCATATCCCCACGTGTCCTCCAAGATCCTCATGTCCCCAACACCCTCCATGTCCCCAAGAACCCCACATGTTCCCAAGCCTTTTGTGTCCCCAACACTCTCCCTCATGATCCCCATGGACCTAAGAACCCTCCAACTCCTCCATGTCCTCCTGTCCCCAAACCCCTCATCCCCAACACCCTCCACGTCCCCAAGAACCCCACGTGTTCCCAAGCCCTTCATGTCCCCAACCCCCTCCATGTACCCAGAGCCCCTCATGTCCCCTCTGCCCCCACCCACCCCATCCCTGACCTTCTGGAGGCCGACGCAGAAGCGCCGGAACACCTCCTTCATGTTTCCTCCCTTCTCCATGGAGATGACGCGCAGGTGATCCTCCTCGTTCACCCACACCAGGAAGGTCTTGTTGTCATTGTGCCTGGGGGGGGGGTGACGATGACACAGGACACCCCCCCCAGCACCCCCAAGGGTGCCCCCATCACCCCCTCTGGTTGGACCCGGCTCTTGGGGTGCTCCTGGAACCCCTCCTGGTTGGGGTCCCTGCTGTCTAGGAGTCCCTGTCAACTCTTGGAGGGGTCTTCGCTCTTGGGGAGGCCCCAGTGCCTCCCTGGTTGGGTTCCTCACCCCCTGGTTGAGTTTCCTCACCCCCTGGTTGGGTTCCTCACCCCCTGGTTGAGTTTCCTCACCCCCTGGTTGGGTTCCTCACCCCGTGGTTGGGTTCCTCACCCCCTGGTTGAGTTTCCTCACCCCCTGGTTGGGTTCCTTGCCCCCCAGTTGGCTTCCTCACCCCCTGGTTGAGTTTTCTCACCCCCTGGTTGGGTTCCTCACCCCCTGGTTGGGTTCTTCACCCCGTGGTTGGGTTCCTCACCCCCTGTTTGAGTTTCCTCACCCCCTGGTTGGGTTCTTCACCCCGTGGTTGGGTTCCTCACCCTGTGGTTGGGTTCCTCACCCCCTGGTTGAGTTTCCTCACCCCCTGGTTGGGTTCCTCACCCCCCGGTTGGGTTCCTCACCCCCCAGTTGGTTTCCTCACCCCCCTGGTTGACCCCTCAGACCCACCAGATGCCGCGGGCGTCGGGCCAGTCGCGGGCCATGCCTGAGGCCAGCAGCAGGGGGGACACGGGTTTGTCGAAGAGGAAGTGGTCGTCGATGAGCTGCTGCTGCTCCTGCTCCGTCATCGTCTTCAGCGGGTAGTAGCGGCCCTTGAACTCACCCTCAAGGCTGTTGAGCGCTGAAGGGGGAGGGGGGCGCGGTGAACACACACCCCACAGCACCCCAAAACCGTCACGAAACCCACAAACCAGCACAAAATTCCAAAAAAAACCAAGCAGAAAGGTCCCAAAACCAGCACGAAGCCCAAAAATTAGCACGAAAGTCAAAAATAAACAAGCAGAAAGGCTCAAATCCAGCACGAAGCCCAAAAATTAGCACAAAAGGCCCCAAAACCAAGCAGAAAGGCCCAATAAACCAGCACAAAGCACAAAAATTAGCACAAAAGTCCCCCAAAACAAGGAGAAAGGCCCCAAACCAGCACAAAGCCCAAAAAAAAGCACAAAAGGCCTCAAAAAACAAACAGAAAGCCTTAAAAACCAGCACAAAGCCCCAAAACTAGCACAGAAGTCCTCCCAAAACAAGCAAAAAGGCCTCAAAAACCCGCACAAAGTCCAAAAACTAGAACAAAAGGCCCCGAAAACAAGCAGAAAGGCCCCAAACCAGCACAAAGCCCAAAAATCAGAATAAAAATCCACCCGAAACAAGCAGAAAGCCCCTAAAACCAGCGCAAAGCTCCCCAAATCAGCAAACAGACCCCCCAAACCAGGCACAGAGCATCCAAAACCAGGCAAAACGTCACACAGAACGGGGCACGTAACCATAGAAAACCCCAAAAAACAGGATACAGCCCCGAAACCAGGCACAGAGCCCCAAAACTAGCAAAAAGACCCCTCAAACCAGTAAAAAGCCTCCTAAAACCAGCAAAAAGGGCCCCAAAACCTGCAAAAAGCCCCCTAAACCCCCCAATCTGACCCACAAACCAGGCCCACAGAAATCCCCAAACCAGGCAAACAGCCCCAAAAATCAACAAACAGTCCCCCAAATGGGCACAGAGCCCCAAAACCTGCAAAAAGCCCCCTAAAACCAGTAAAAAGCCCCCTAAAACCAGCAAAAAGCCCCCCAGAATCAGGCCCACAGCCCCCAAAACCAGCAAACAGCCCCAAAATGGGCACAGAGCCCCAAAACCAGGCACAGAGGCACCCCAAAACCAGCACAGAGCCCCAAAACCAGGCACAGAGCCCCCCCCAAATGTTCAAACACCCCCAAAACCAGGCACAGAGGCCCCAAAAATGAGTAAAGAGCCCTAAAACCAGGCACAGAGCCCCAGAAGAGCCCCAAAAGCAGGCACAGAGCCCCCCAAAATGAGCCAAGAGCCCCAAAACCAGGCACAGAGCCCCCCTCAATGTTCAAACACCCCCAAAACCAGGCACAGAGGCCCCCCAAATGAGTAAAGAGCCTTAAAACCAGGCACAGAACCCCAAAAGAGCCCCAAAAGCAGGCACAGAGCCCCCCAAAATGAGCCAAGAGCCCCAAAATCTAGGCACAGAGGCACCCCAAAACCAGCACAGAGCCCCAAAACCAGGCACAGAGCCCCCTCCCCAATGTTCAAACACCCCCAAAACCAGGCACAGAGGCCCCCAAAATGCGTAAAGAGCCCCAAAACCAGGCACTGACACCCCCAAATGAGGCAAAGAGGCCCCCCAAATGAGCCAAGAGCCCCAAAAGCAGGCACAGAGCCCCAGAAGAGCCCCCAAAGCAGGCACAGAGCCCCCCAAAATGAGCACAGAGCCCCCAAACCAGGCACAGAGCCCCCCTAAATGAGCCAAGACCCCCAAAACCAGGCACAGAGCACCAGAAGAGCCCCAAAAGCAGGCACAGAGCCCCCTGAAATGAGCACAGAGCCCCCAAACCAGGCACAGAGCACCAAAAGAGCCCCAAAAGCAGGCACAGAGCCCCCCAAAATGAGCAAAGAGCCCCAAAACCAGGCACAGAGGCACCCCAAAATCAGCACAGAGCCCCCAAACCAGACACAGAGCCCCCCAAATGAGGCACAGAGGCCCCCAAAATGAGCCAAGAGCCCCAAAACCAGGCACAAAGCCCCCCTCCCCAATGTTCAAACACCCCCAAAACCAGGCACAGAGGCCCTCAAAATGAGTAAAGAACCCCAAAACCAGGCACTGACCCCCCCAAATGAGGCAAGGAGGCCCCCCAAATGAGCCAAGAGCCCCAAAACCAGGCACAGAGCCCTCTGAAATGAGCAAAGAGCCCCAAAACCAAGCACTGCCCCCCCCAAATGAGGCAAAGAGGCCCCCAAAATGAGCCAAGAGCCCCAAAACCAGGCACAGAGCCCCCCAAAATGACCACAGAGCCCCCAAACCAGTCACAGAGCCTCTCAAAACGATCAAACACCCCCCAAATCAGCCCCCTCACCGGTGACCGAGAGCTTCTCGACGGCTCGACGCTCCCCGCGGCTGCAGTGGGGGGGCAGCGAGTACCCCTTGATGCTTCGCCCCGTGCGCACGCGGCTGCTCAGCACGTACTTGGGATCCAGGTCCTCACCCCCCTGGGTGGGAGGGATGGTCAGCGGGACCCCCCCCCCCCAAGGAATCAGGGAACCGACCCCCCCCCCAACCCCCCCGAATCCCTGGAAATGGGGAACCTCCCTGGGAAATGGGGGGACACCGTCTGCACCCCCACAAACCTCCCAGAACATGAGAGTCCCCCCAGCCCTTTCCTTATCCAAGGGTCCCCCCCAACTCGTGAATCCAGGGGGATCCAGGCACCCCAAGACCCCCAGAGCTTCACCCCATTCCCAGTGTCCCTGTCCCCATTCCCAGGGCCCTGTGCCCCCATTCCCAGTGTCCATTCCAAGTGTCCCCATTCCCAGTATCCCCATTCCCAGTGTCCCTGTCCCCATTCCCAGTGTCCCAGTGTCCCCATTCTCAGTGTCCTTGTCCCCATTCCCAGTGTCCCCGTTCCCAGTATCCCCATTCCCAGTGTCCCTGTCCCCATTCCCAGTGTCCCCATTCCCATTGTTCCAGTGTCCCCATTCCCAGTGTCCTTGTCCCCATTCCCAGTGTCCCCATTCCCATTGTTCCAGTGTCCCCATTCCCAGTGTCCTAGTCCCCATTCCCAGTCTCCCCATTCCCATTGTTCCAGTGTCCCCATTCCCAGTGTCCTTGTCCCCATTCCCAGTATCCCCATTCCTAGTGTCCCAGTGTCCCCCATTCCCAGTGTCCCTGTCCCCATTCCCATTGTTCCAGTGTCCCCATTCCCATTGTTCCAGTGTCCCCATTCCCATTGTTCCAGTGTCCCCATTCCCAGTCTCCCCATTCCCATTGTTCCAGTGTCCCCATTCCCAGTGTCTTCATTCCCATTGTTCCAGTGTCCCCATTCCCAGTGTCCTTGTCCCCATTCCCAGTCTCCCCCATTCCCATTGTTCCAGTGTCCCCATTCCCAGTGTCCTTGTCCCCATTCCCAGTATCCCCATTCCTAGTGTCCCAGTGTCCCCATTCCCAGTGTCCCTGTCCCCATTCCCATTGTTCCAGTGTCCCCATTCCCAGTGTCCCCATTCCCAGTGTCCCCATTCCCATTGTTCCAATGTCCCCATTCCCAGTGTCCTTGTCCCCATTCCCAGTCTCCCCCATTCCCATTGTTCCAGTGTCCCCATTCCCATTGTTCCAGTGTCCCCATTCCCAGTGTCCCTGTCCCCATTCCCAGTATCCCCATTCCTAGTGTCCCAGTGTCCCCATTCCCAGTGTCCCTGTCCCCATTCCCATTGTTCCAGTGTCCCCATTCCCAGTGTCCCCATTCCCACTGTTCCAGTGTCCCCATTCCCAGTCTCCCCCATTCCCATTGTTCCAGTGTCCCCATTCCCAGTGTCCCCATTCCCAGTATCCCTGTCCCCTCACCTTGAGGTTCTCGTGGTTGAGGTCGGTGCGGTGCTTGTCCGTTAGGTTTGTAGCCGCCGTGCCGGTCCTGGATGACGGGGTCGAAGAGCTCCTTGAACACCTCGTACGACTCCTCATCCCCCGCCACGCAGCCCACGGTCATGATGAACGGGTGGCCTGGGAACCGGGATCGGAATGGGAACGGGAACGGAGGTGGAGATGGAGGTGGGGGAGATGGGAATGGAGATGGGAGAGATGGAGATGGAGATGGAGATGGAGATGGAGATGGAGATGGAGGGGATGGAGATGGAGGGGATGGAAATGGAGATGGGGGAGATGGAGATGGAGGGGATGGAGATGGAGGAGATGGAGGGGATGGGGATGGAGGGGATGGAGATGGAGATGGAGATGGAGATGGAGATGGAGGAGATGGAGATGGAGGGGATGGAAATGGAGATGGGGGAGATGGAGATGGAGGGGATGGAGATGGAGATGGAGATGGAGATGGAGGAGATGGAGATGGAGGGGATGGAAATGGAGATGGGGGAGATGGAGATGGAGGGGATGGAGATGGAGATGGAGATGGAGGAGATGGAGATGGAGGGGATGGAAATGGAGATGGGGGAGATGGAGATGGAGGGGATGGAGATGGAGGGGATGGAGATGGAGGAGATGGGGATGAAGGGGATGGAGATGGAGATGGAGATGGAGATGGAGATGGAGATGGAGATGGAGATGGGCGGGTTGGGAAAGGGAACAGGAATGGGGACAGGGCGCTGCCTCCCAGTACAGCACTGGGACATGGCCCTGGCACTGGGATGTGGTGCTGGTCTCTCAGTCTCCCCAGTTTGGCTCCCTGGTCTCCCATTCTGGCACTGGTCTGGGTCCCTGGTCTCCCAGTCTCCCCAGTCCAGATCCCCAGTCTCCCAGGACCGTTGCCCGGGTCTCGCAGTCTGGCACTGGTCTGGGCCTGTGGTCTCCCAGTCTCCCCAGTTGGGGTCCCTGGTCTCCAAGTCTGGCTCTGGGAAGGGGCTCTGGTCTCCCAGTCTCCCCAGTTCAGGTCCCCAGCGTCCCAGTCTCCTCAGTCAGGATTCCCGGTGTCCCAGTCTCCCCAGTCTGGTTCCCCGCTGTCCCAGTTGGGTCCCGGAGCCCTCACCGGGGTTGTCGACGCCGGTCTGGATGCAGTCGTCGAGGGTGAAGCCGCTGGGCGTCTCCTTGTCCCTCAGGCGCTGGTAGAGGGCGGGCGTGAGGACCTTGGCCATGTGGTTGTTGTGCTTGGACAGGTCGGGGAACTCGTCCTCGGCCGAGAACTTGAGTTTGTACTTGTTGTGGGTGTTGCTGAACGGCATCGCGGCGCCTGCGGCACAACCGGAGGGGACACGGCGTCACCGAAACACCTCCAGGACATGGTACCAAGACGGGACACGGCGCCATCACGGAGACACGGGGGCACGGAACAACCATGGGACGTGGCAGCACCATGAGGCACATAAGCACCACGAGGACATGGCACCATCGCGAGGACGTGGCACCATCACAAGGACATGGCACCACATGGGGCACAGAACAACCATGGGGCATGGAGCCACCATGAGGACATGAAGTCATCATGAGGACATGGTAGCGCCATCATGAGTACATGGTAGCACCATCATGAGGGCATGGAGCCATCATGAGGACATGGTAGCACCATGAGGATGTGGAGCCATCATGAGGACATGGTAACACCACCATGAGGATATGGTAGCACCATCATGAGGACATGGTAGCACCATCATGAGGGCATGGAGCAATCACGAGGACATGGTAACACCACCATGAGGACATGGAGCCACCATGAGGACATGGTAACACCACCATGAGGACATGGAGCCACCATGAGGACATGGAGCCATCATGAGGACATGGTAACACCATCATGAAGACATGGAGCCATCATGAGGACATGGAGCCACCATGAGGACATGGAGCCATCATGAAGACATGGAGCCACCATGAGGACATGGAGCCACCATGAGGATGTGGAGCCATCATGAGGACATGGTAACACCATCATGAGGACATGGAGCCACCATGAAGACATGGAGCCATCATGAGGACATGGAGCCACCATGAAGACGTGGAGCCACCATGAGGACATGGTAGAACCGTCATGAGGACATGGTAGAACTGTCATGAGGACATGGTAGCACTATCATGAGGACATGGAGCCACCATGAGGACATGGAGCCATCATGAGGACATGGTAGCACCATGAGGATGTGGAGCCATCATGAGGACATGGTAACACCATCATGAGGACATGGTAACACCATGAGGACTTGGTAGCACCATCATGAGGACGTGGAGACACCATGAGGACATGGAGCCGCCATGAGGACATGGGGCCGCCATGAGGACATGGAGCCACCATGAGGACGTGGAGCCACCATGAGGACATGGTAGCACCATCATGAGGACATGGTAGCACCATCATGAGGGCATGGTAGCACCATGAGGACATGGTAGCACCATCATGAGGACATGGTAGCACCATGAGGACATGGCACCACATAGGGCACAGAACAACCATGGGACACGATACCCCCACAAGGACGTGGCACCACCATGAAGGACGTGGAGCCACCGTGGGACACTGCCCCCGTGAGGCCACAGCACCGCCATGGGGCACAGTGAAGGACACGGCGTGACCTTGGCTGTGGGGCAGGAGACGTGGGGCACGGCCTTGGGGGGACACGGGGGGGTGCTGGGATCGGGGGGAGGGGCTTTATGAGGGGTGGGGCCAGGAGAGGGGGAGGAGCCAAAGGGGAGGGGGCGGAGCCTATTCGAGGGGGCGGGGCCTTCCCTGCCAGGTCCTTGTTTGGCCTTTCTGGGCTGGGGTCTCTATTTATAGCCTGGGGGGGGGGGTGGGGGCTGTATCGGTGACCCCGGTCTGGGGGAGGTGGGGTTCGATCCTGCTGTTAGTCAGGAGGGAGGTGGATCTTGGGGATCCTGGGGGGGTCCTGGGGGGGTCTTTGGGCTCTGAGTGGTTTCCAAGGGGGGATTCTTGGGGGCTCCGGGGGTCTCAGTATTGGGGGGGGGGTTCTGATGGGGGGGAGGAGGAGTTTGGGGAGGAGTGGGTCCCAGGGGGTTCAGGGGGGAAGGGTCCGAGCTTCCCAGGGGTCCTGGGGGTGGATTAAGAGCAAGGGGGGTCCTTGTGGTTCCCAGGGGTCCCAGGAGAGGGGGGGTTACTGGAGGGGGGGGGGTGTTACTTGTGCGGGATTGGGGTTACTGGTCTGGGGGGGGGGTTATTGGTCTGGGGGGGGGGTTACTGGTCTGGGGAGGGGGGGGTTACTGGTCTGAGGGGTGTGTGTGGGGGGGTTACTGGTCTGGGGGGGGGATCCCAATGTTACCCGAGGGGGGGGTTCCCCGTGGGGTCCTGAGGGGATTAAAAGCAAGGGGGAGTTCTCTGTGGTTCCCAGGGGTCCCAGGGGGGTCCCGGGGGGTTCCCGGGGGGGTCCGGGTTATTACCTTGTGCTGGTGCGGGGGGGGCAGTCGGGTCGCTCTGGGTCCGGGGGGGGCGGGCAGTGGCGGTGGGACAGGACCCCGCTTTTATCCCCAATGGGGGGGGTGGGGGGGGGGGCGAATGATGGGGGGTGGGGGGGCGGCTCCATCGGGGACCGCCCCCCCCCCCCCCCCCAACCCGATCGAGTGTCAGTCTTGACCTTGAACCCCCCCCCCCCGACCCTGGCTCTGGTTACTGGGACCTGGGAGCCACTGGGAATTGGGGGTGGGGGCAAAAAGAAGACAGGGGGAGACCCGTTTCTGGGAGGGGGGAGGCACCCAGCACCCCCTAAATCTCTCCGGGGGGGGGGGATCCCGGAGGATCCGCTGGGTCAGTGGCAATTCAAGACGGGGGGAGGCACCGCCCCCCCCTTCTGACCCCCCCCAGCACCCCCTCCCCGTTCGGCCCCCCCCCGCTTCTGACCGCACCCTGACCCCCCCAGCACCCTCCCCGTTAGCCCCCCCCCTTCTGACCCCACCCTGACCCCCCCATCCCAACAACCCCCATTCTGACCCCCCATTTCAACGACCCCTATTCTGAACCCCTCATTCTGACCCCCCCCTCCTGCCCCCCCCGCCCCCCCATTCTGATCCTCCAATCATGACCCCCCCATTCCGATCCCCCCATCCTGCCCCACATCCTGACCCCCCTCACCTTGACACCCCTAATTCCACCCCCCATCCCCCCATCCCCCAATCCCCCCATCCCAATACCCCCTCTAAACCCTCCCCATTCCGACCCCCCCATCCTGACCCCCCGATTCTGATCCTCCAATCCTGCCCCCCCCACCCCGACACCCCCAATTCCACCTCCCCGTCCCAGTATCCCCCATCCCAGTATCTCCATCCCAGTATCCTCCCTCAACACCCCCAATCCCAACCCCCCCGACCCCCTAAATCCTGACCCCCCCACCTTGCCCACCCCTCCTCCTGACCCTTTCCCGACCCCCCCCACCCCCAAAATTCCACCCCCTACCCCCCCCAATCCTGATATTTTTAGGTCGGATCCAGTTTCTCTGCTCGGATCCGATGTCGGGGTGGAATTTGGTGGGGGGAGACACTAAGGGGGGGCCCCTTGAACCCACCAGAGACTCCAAATCAATGGGAATTGGGGGGGGGGGGGATTAAGAGCCCCCCAGGACCCCTCTCAGAGCCCCCCAGGATCCCTCTGGAGACCCCCAAGATCCCTCTAAAGTCCCCAAAACCCTTTCAGAGCCTGCCAAGTCCCCTCTAGGAACCCCTAAGAACCCTTTAAGAGCCCCCCAGGACCCCTCTAGAGCCCCCCAAGAACCCTTTGATAGCCCCCCAAGAACCCTCTAGAGCCCCCCAAGGTCCCTTCCAGAGCCCCTCAAGATCCCTTCCAGAGCCCCCCAGGACCCCTCTAGAGCCCCCCAGGACCCCATTAGGACCCATCTAGGAATGACCAGAACCCCTCTAGGAACCCCAAGACCCCTCAAGGGACCCCCAAAACCCTTCTAGGGACCCCCAGGGCCCAAGACTCTCTAGAGCCCCCCAAGACCCCTCTAGAGCCTCCAAGAACCCTTTCAGAGTCCCCCCAAATCCCTCTACAGCCTCTAAGAACCCTTTCAGAGCCCCCCCAAGACCTCTCTGGAGAGACCAGCAGGACTCCTCTAGAGCCCCCAAGAACTCTTTCAGAGCCCCCCAGACCCCTCTAGAGCCCCCCAAAGTCTTCCAGACCCCCCCCGGACCCCTCTAGGACCCCCCAGAGCATTGTGGGGACCCCCAAGACCACTCTAGAGACACCCAGGACCCCTCTACAGACCCCCAGGATAATCCTAGAGCCCCCCCAGACCCTACTAGGACCCCCAGGACCACTCTAGGGACACCCAGGACCCCTCTAGAGTCTCGAAGACCCCTCTCGGTTCCCTCACCACCCCCCAGGACTTCTCTAGGACCCACCAGGACCCCTCTAGTGGCACCCAGAACCCCTCTAGGGTCTCTCAGAACCCCTCTAGTGATGCCCAGGACCCCTCTACAGACCCTGTGGACCCTTCTAGGACCCCTCTACAAACCCCCAGGACCACTCTAGGGACACCCAGGACCCCTCTAGAGCCTCAAAGACCCCTCTCAGTTCCCCCATGACCCCCCAGGCCCCCTCCAGGGACCCTTCTCAGGACTCCTAGGACCCCCAGGATCCCTCTAAAACCTCCCAGAACCCCTCTAGAACCCACCAGGACCCCTTTAGGGAACCCCAGCACCCCTGTAGAGACCCCCAGATACTCCTGTAACTCCTCCAGACCCCCTCACATCCGTTCTAGGGACCCGCAGGATCCCTTAAGAGCCCCCACTGGATTCCTCTACTGACCCCTGGGACCCCTTTAAGGAGGGGACCCCCACGATTCCTCTAGGGACCCCCTCTAGGAGCTCTCCAGAGTCCCCCAAGACCTCTTCAGGGACCCCTAGGACCCCTCTAGAGCCCCATAGCACCCCTCTAGGGACCCCCAGGGACTCTTTAAGGGGTCCCCAGGTCCCATCTAGGGACCCCCAAGACCCTTTTTAGGACCCCCAGGACCCCTCAAGTGTCCTCCAAGACCCCTCAAGCGCCCCCCAGGACCCCCCAGGACCCCTCTAGGACCCCCAGGATCCCTCTAGGCCCCCCAAGGTCACTCTAGAGTCCCCCTGTACCGCTCTAGGGACCCTCCCAGGGTTCTAGAGGGGTGCTGGGGGGGTCAATAAAATGGTCCTGGTGGCCATTGAGGTGTCCTGGGGGTCCTAGATGGGTCCTGGGGGGCTCTAGAGGGGTTCTAGGGGTCTAGAACTGACATTTTTAGGGCTAGAACTCCCATTTTGGGGGCCAAAGTATTTCTTTTTGGGGCCAGAACTACCATTTTTGGGTCGAGAACACTAATTTTTGGGGTCAAAGAGTACTGGCCCCCAAAAATCACTGTTCTGCCCCCAAAAATCTATTTCTGGTTCAAGAAATCGGTGTTCTAGCCCCCAGTATGGGAGTCCCAGCAAAATAAAACGGCAGTTCTGGCCCCCAAAAAGCAATTTCTCACCCCACATCATTGTTCTGGCCCTCAAAATGGAAGTTTCGGACCTAAAATTGGTGCTCTGGCCCCCCAAAAACCAGTCTTCTCTCCCAAAATAATAGGAGTTCTTGCCCTTTTTTTTTTGCGAAGCCAGAACACTGATTTTGGGGCGAGAACTCCCAGTTTTAGGACCACAACACTGAATTTTGGGGCCAGAAATCCCAGTTTTAGGACCAGAACACCCAATTTCAGGGCCACAACACTGATTTTGGGGGCCAGGACTCCCAGTTTTGCGGCTAGAACACTGATTTTGGGGGTGAGAACTCCCAGTTTTCTGGCCAGAACACTGATTCTGGGGACCAGAACTCCCAATTTTAGGGCCAGAACACTCATTTTGGGGACCAGAACTCCCAATTTTAGGGCCACAACACTGACTTTGGGGACCAGAACTCCCAATTTCAGGGCCACAACACTGATTTTGGGGGCCAGAAATCCCAGTTTTATAGCCAGAACTCCCAGTTTTGTGGCCAGAACACTGAGTTTTGGAGCCAGAACACTGATTTTGGGGGACAGAGCATCCATCCTTCCCTCATGGTGCGGTGAAGCCCCGACCCCCCCATCATAGCTGCTCCTCGTCTTCCATCTCTGGGTGTCGTGCAGCCCATACGTCATCGCCCCGTGCCACACCGGGGGGTTGGGGGAGGGACGGCATCTGGGGAAGGGGTTGGGGGGCTCTGGGAGGGGCTAGAGAGTCTCTGGGGGGGCTGGGGAAGGGGCTTGAGGGGCTCTGAGGGGGCTGGAGGGGCTCTGGGGGAGCTGGGGAAGGGGCTGGAGGGCCTCTAGGGGGGATGGGGAAGGGGTTGGGGGTCACTGGATGCGCTGGGGAAGGGGCTGGAGGGGCTCTAGGGGGCTGGAGGGTCTACGGAGCTCGGGGCTGGAGGGGCTCAGGGGTTTCTGCAGGACTCTGAGGGGGTTCTGGGGGGCTCGGGTCCAGTGGTCGCTGCTCAGCGTTGGGGTTCGCCGTGCCCGGTGCTGTCGGGGTGATCCAAGAAGCAGTTGCTGTTATGATAAACGGAACATTCCGACTTAAGCTCGAGTGGAGCTGAGTTTCATCTAAGAAATCGTATTTTTTTGCAAGTTAGTCCTTCTAAGCTTTCCTTCACACGGTGTTTTCCCCGACAGTGCTCGTTCTTCAGAGATGAGAACGTCTTACGTGCACAGGATGGTTTGAGTTGTAAGGGACCTTAAACATCATCTAATTCCAACCACCCTGGCAGGTTCTGGAGCATTGGAACAGCTCCCCAGGGAAGAAGTCACAGCACCAAGCGTGACAGTGTTCAAGAAGCCTTTGGTCAAGGCCCTCAGACACCCCGGGTGGGTTTTAGGGTTGTCGTGTGCAGGGAGATGGACTTGGTGACCCTTGTTGGTCCCTTCCAGCTCGGGGCATTCCATGACTCACCACGCTCCTCCCAGCCCCACAGTCAACCTCCCCTCGCTCCTCTCCTGCTGCCCAGGCCACCCCAGCTGGGGTCCAGGCTGCTCTGCCTCGCAGCTCGGCCGTGCCCGTGTGGCAGCTCCTGTTCTCCGTGCCCCAAGCGATGGAGAGAGTCTCGCTGGGGCCGTTCAACTGGCATCAGGCGGAACACGATCGGCTCCCTCTGCACTTTGCCTGAGGACACCGAGATCCTTGAGTTGCTGGTGAATTAGCACCCAAAGCCCTGGTGGCCTCGGCCGCTGGGTCACTGCTGCCTTTCTTCCAGGGCCTGGCCTGTAAGGACTTTGAAAATGAAACCTTTGAGGGACTCTACAAATTCTGGAGATCCCTGAGATGCGCAAGCCCAGCCTTGTGCCCAGCGGTTCTCCAGGGTCTCCTCGCGCTCTCTCAGAGACCTGAGACGGTGACCACGGCCTGGCCGAGGGCAGCTAGGGCGGTGGGGAAGGTGATGGCTTGGTCTTGGCTGGAGTCAGGTGGTGGGTGATGGCCCCAAGCACCATCCCTGCCAGGGCGGCCACCTGGGGAGCTTTCCAGGCACGGAGCTTTTCCCAACAAGGAAACTCTCTTCTTCACGCAGGCAAGAAGAACGGAGATCCTCCTGCTGGACCTGACCGAGGACCTGGAGCACAGCAATGCAGATGTTGTTGTGAAGGCCCTGCTGATCCTGCAAAACATTCTGGGTCACCTAAAGAAGAAGGAGGCCAGCTCCATCGCTGTGCAGCTGGTGGAGAAGCTGCTGCCCTTCTTCCATCATGTAAGGCTATGGGAGAGCCTGAGCCCTGCAGAGGGTCACTGGGCATGGGCAACTGCAGCACCTGGAGCAGGGCTTCTGCTCACCTTTCTCCCCTGGGTTTTGCAGCCCAGGTTCTCCCTAAGAGCTGCTCTGAGAGCCCCGAGGGCTCCTCCTTCCCTAGCAGCGCTGGGGAACAGGACCAGATCTTCTGCATGGCCCACAGGCATTGCTGAGGACCAGCCCATCTCCTCCTCGGCTCGTTTTGGTGGGAACTCATCCCTAATGTGGCTGGTGGAGCTGGTGGGGAGCACTGGGTGGTCAGGAGAGCCCAATGAGGGGCCCCGGACAAGTTTGGGGCCGTTGAGCTGCACCCACCGAGTTGTCCCACGCCTCCAGTGACCAAATCCAAGCCTGAAGCATCCTGCTCACCATGGGCAAAGAGTTCTTGGTTCTGAAGTACTGCTGTCCTCCTCCCTTCCAGGGGCAAGGCCAGGTGAAAGAACAAGCCATCAGGTTCTTCACGGAGCAGCAGAAGAGCGTGGTGTGGAGCCACAAGGGGGACATGAAGGACAAAGTGCAAACGGCCCTGTTCCTACTCTTCGCTCACCTACGTGACGAAACGCCAAGCGTGAGCGAGGTACGGATTTGCAAAGCTGAGCTGGGAGGCAGGGAGAAAATTCCCAGGCACATGGGCCAGGGCAGGTGCCACCTTCCTAAGGCCACCATGGCCCCACCAACAAAGCCAAGAGGAGAAGGACGCCCCGTCTCCTTGTCCGGGCTGTGCTGCCATCTCCCACCTTCTTCTGCTGCTCCACAGGCCTCCCGGGAATGTCTCCTGGCTGCGGCAAAGTTCCTGGGCTGGAAACTGCCCAAAGATATCATGAAGCCAAAGCTGCCGTGGCTCGTTGGAGATCGCTGGGTGAGAAGAACCCCCCAGCCCCCAGGCTGGATGAGGGCTGCCCCACATTTCGAGGGTGTGGGTCTCACCCACCGTGCTCCAGCCTGGAGCCCACAGCCTGGAGATGTGTCCTTGCTCCCTGGCCTCAAGGACAGAGCCCCAAGGGGTGGGGTCCACTGCGCAGGAAGACTTCAAATCCAAATAGCGTATTCCCATAAGTCCCAAGAGTGGATTGTGCTACATTCTACATGAATCTTGTGATGGAAAGAAGTAAGAAGGAAGGACATCCAGCAGTTCATGCCTTTGATATTTCATTCCATGGTGAACTAAGTTCTCTGGGTTACGCAGCAGCGAAGAGACGGACCAGAGGTGTGGATCTCTTCAAGCAGGATATTGTCTTAGTCCCCGTCTACCGGAATCACCATCTTACTCTTGCGGTGAGTCAAACTGGCTTTTTGTTTGGAATTGGATGGGGAGAGAAAACTGGTGAGAAAAGCCGTGTTGATTTTGATGTGTGTGTGCAGCAGAAGTTTGTGCTTTGTCTGACAGTCCCCTTGTAATCACAGGTCACCGACATGAGAAAGAAGACCATCAAATACTTTGATTCTGTGGCGTCTCTCTTCGGAGGCTGCTCTCCCTTCTCAGCCTGCCAAGAACTTGGATTGTGACACCCAAGCGAAGAGATGATGTGTGGTCAATCAGGTCTGTTTCCTGAGTTGTGCGATGGTGAATGGATTGTCCCGCATGTCTGTTAGGATGGGTAACGTGTGCTGCTTCCAAACTGCCTCTCTTTTATGGTATTGGAAAATTCTGCTTCTTTGCATTCCTTAGGAAATCCCTCAGCACCAGAACGGAAGCGACTGTGGAGTTTTTGTCTGCAAGTCTCAACCTCACCCTCCCCTGGCATCTTCCAGCCATTCCATCAGGTCCCGAGTTCCGCAGCAGCTGCTGATTGTGCCTGGAGCAGGGATGGGGGTTCTATCCCTCGCTGTGGGGTTGGTGCGTGGCTGGTGGGGTTGGAGCTTCACAGTGGCCTCGGAAGGGCAGAGCTGTGTTCTCCATCCTTACATCTGGTGTCTGCTTCCTACTTCCCTACACGAGATGCCGCAGCTGGTGGGTTAGGGATACCTGGCCCTTATGTCTCCTGGAGAAGAGGGTTTCCCCCTGTTGATATTTGTGCATATTTTCTGCCTCGACTTCGTGTTTAAAGGATTTTTCCTTTTCTTTCCAGAGTGACATCCTTTACTTCCGCAAGAGGATGGTGTGGGAGATCATCCATCAGCAGCTGCTGCGAGAGATGCACTATGAGAGCAACACTGATCACCTCAGGGTGACTGATAAGGCATATAGTTATATTTCAAATAATTTATTTGGATAGGTAGTAGACACACAAATTTTCCTCTTTAGGCTACGCAGTAGTGGTTAAGGAGGGGTGGTGGTTTCCCCGTTACGGAGGCAGCAACTCTCACTGACATTAACTAAGGCACCTGATGACACACAAGCAGAACGGTGGCTGTGACGGGGAAGAGCCAGCACTGTCAGCCCCCGTCACTGAGATGCAGCACACGTGGCCACGTTACCGACAAAGAGGACTCTCACCCGCGGTGCTGGTGACCCCTGCGTTAGCTGAGCTCATGTGGGCTCCGTGCTTGGCTCCTCGAGGCGAGTTCCCTCTGTTTGCAGGATGGCTACGATCTACTTGACTGCTAAAAACTGGATTTGTGAGGCCCTTCTGCCACGGTTTAGCTGAGGACACCCTAGAGAGTGAGCACTTGCCACCTTCTGATTTTTGGCAGGGGGGGGAGTTGTCTGGCCATACCTTGTGTGCACAACTTTCTGTGGTTGCTAATATGAAAATAAAAAAACCCTTCAGTTTGCTTTGACTTCTTCCCTGAAATGTGTAACTTTCACTCTCGTTCTCCAGCTCCCTCGGTGTTGCTCACATTTGTGTTTGTGTCCACGTGGTGGTGTTTTTCTAAGCTCTTCTGGAACTCCTCCAGGCTGCTGTACTAGGGGAGACCTGCAGCTGCTTCCCCCCACAGCCAGTGTCCAACTTCTCCTTTAAATCCAGACACTTCATAGATGCGAGAGATTAAATAGGGAGGTCAGAGCAGTGGCTGCTGGGGTCTCCAGTGGCAGCAGGGCCACAGTCAGGAAGGTGGAGGTCTCTGAGCTTGCAGCGCATCAGGAGGTGGAGAGGCTGGAGAGGCTGGAGAGGTGGCCGCTGGAGTGTTCCTGTGGCTGCACAAGCAGGTGGAGGTCACAGAGCTGGTCCCGCAGCAGCAGGGACCCCCACAAGGATCTCGGGTTGTCCGAGGGTCCATGTGGTATTAAGCTCTTCCTGGAGGCTGCTAAGCTGGTTCCAGTGCACTGGGGCTGTGGTGAGGCCACAAGGACCATTTCAGTGAGAGCCACATCTGGCAGCTGCACAGCTGGTTCTCCTTCATCTGGGACGAGCTGCTTGCGGAGCGATGACTCTCCAGGCAGGAGCGGGGGCTGCTGGAGCGGGTCCTGAGGCAGCAGGGCCACCACCAGGCAGGTCTCCGAGCTGGCATCGCAGCAGGAACCCCTACAGGGAGCTGGTGGGGGTTGGAGAGGCGGCAGCTGAGGTTTCCTGAGGCAGCAGGGCCGCTACAAGGCAGGTGGAGGTCATGGAGCTTGCACCACAGCAGCAGGGACACCCACATCAAGCTGGCTGATACGGCTGACAGGTCTATCCAGCTCCGGACGCCAAGTCTACCCAGCTCCGGACGCCAAATCTACCCAGCTCAGCAAGTGGATACTGCATAGACCTGGCGGCTGGTGCTGGGTAGACCTGGTGCCCGTCCCTGGTGCTGGTGACACCTAACAGCCATCACTGTCTGCCCCCAGAGCGGAGCCAGCACACCCACTGTTGGGGCCACAACTCCCATTTGTAGGGCCAGAACACTGATCTTATCTGATTTTTTGGGGTCAGAATACCAACTTTTGACCGAAAACGCTGATTTTAGGACAAATGACCAGGTCTCACAGAGTACAGGGGCGGCTGACAGGTCAATCCCTCTGCGTCCGCCAGGTCTTCCCACCTCAGTTCGCCTGGTGTACCTAGCTCCGGCTCCCAGGTCTACCCAGTTCTAGCTACCAGGTCTTTCCACTGGCTGCCTGGGCTTACCCGCTCTGGCTGCCACGTCTACTCAGCTAAGCAGGTCGGTGCAGGGTAGACCTGGTGTCCGTCCCCAGAGCCAGGGACACCTGAGGGCTGAGAAGATGCCCCAAGTAGTGCACAGGTAGCCCAGGGACGCTGTGACTGCACCGCCCCTGGAGGTGTTCAAGGCCAGGTTGGATGGGGTCTTGGGCAGCCTGATCCAGTGGGATGTTCCTGACCACGACAAGTGGGTAGGAACTAGATGATCTTGAAGGTCCCTACCGACCCAACCTATTCTATAATTCTATGATCTTAGAAGTGTCATAGAGGGCTCAGAGAAGAGCTGGGCTACAGAAGAGTAGAAGTAGGGTGATAGAAGAGGCAGGTCAAAGAAAGGTCATAGAAAAGTTGTATTATAGAAGAATATGGTTGGACTCGATGATCTGGTGGGTCTCGTCCAACCTGGTTATTCTATGATTCTATGATTCTAAGACTTGGATAATACAAGAGTCAGGACATAGAAGGGCCTGAACATAGAAATCTGGGTCATAGAAGTGGCCTTGTGGGCTGCACAGGGAGGAAAGCAGCACCGGCAGCCAGGCCAGGCTGGACATGCTCCCTTGGGGAAAGGGATGTCCTTGGAGAAGTGCAAGGGAGCATTTCTGTGGCTGCAGAATCCACAAGAAAGATAATCCTCTTCCCGCAGGTCCTCGTGTGAGGCAGGCTGCTCTGCTGCTGAGCTCAGACTCTCGCCCTGGCCTGGGCAGAAGGGCTGGAACGGAACGGTGAGGACACGGTCTGTGGTGGCATCTGCTGGATTGAAACCAGGAGTCCTGGATTTCCGTTGCTCTTTGTGTCCAGCCTCTCTTCTTGCCCAGAGCTTGTCAGAGCCCAGAGCAGGGCTGTGTGCAGAGCCCAGAGCAGGGCTGTGTGCAGAGCCCAGCGTGGGACACGGCTGGGACCTCATCCCAGTCTTGAGCTTCCTCAAGGAGGGCAGTGAAGGGGAACGCGCTGATCTCCTTTCCCTGGTGACCAGGGTAGGTCACAAGGAAAAGGAATGAAGCTGCATCAGGGGAAGTTCCAACTGGACATCTGGAAAAGGTTCCTCATGGAGAGGGTGCTCAGTCACTGGAACACCCCAGGGAAGTGGTGATGGCACCAAGCCTGTCAGAGTTCAAGGAGCATCTTGACAATCATCTTAGTGATATGGTTCCATTTTACACAGTCGTATGAGGATCAGGGAGCTGGACTCAGTGATCCTCATGAGCCCATTCCAACCCAAGATATTCTAGAAGCCTGATTCTAGAAGTGATCTTCAAGCTCAAAAAACAGTCTGCCCATCCACTACCCTTCCCTTGACATTCCTTCTTCCTGACAAGTTCCTCCTTGTGACTCTTTCCTCTCCCAGACATCATCCTAGCTCTCCATATTGTTCTGTATTTGGGTCCTACCGGTACACTCCCTACCTGCATTTGCTCCTCTCTGCACTTGGTGCTTGATCGCAGGCTGCTTAACACCTATTTCTGCACATGGCACATCATCCCCAGACACCACTAAACCCTTATCCAGTCATAAATTTTTATAATAAAATCAGTTTTTGTGCACATATAGAAATTTCCAGAAACTGTAATAACTTCATGCAATCCCTGTGGGCAGAAGAAATGTCAAAGGGCCCGAGGTGCCCCCTGACTGTAAGGGATTTGTGTCTGTGACGCTGCTGGGGCAACAGAAGGAACACAAGGCATTTGCCCCAGAGATGCTGTCAGCAGATCCTGGCAGGTGCCGAGGTGTGAAGGACCCGTGGTGCCCCCGTACCGTAAGGGAATTTCCTGGTGATGCTGCCAGCCTGTTCCTGGCCTGAGGAGGCTCCGTTGTGTTTTCCATCCGTCCCCAAGCCCTCTCCCTGCACAGGTCCTGTGGGGGCTTGGGCAGAGCTCCTTTCCCAGCCGTGTTCCTGCTGCTGCCCCGTCACCTCCAGAGACAGAACTGACCTCACCGTCCCCGTCACAGTCAGATGTTTCCTGCTGGATTCTGAGTTTCTGAGACACAACTGACATCCTAACCCCCTACTCATCCATCACCTCCTCATGTCCTAGGACCTGAACAGGTAAAAGTACGCTTGCCCCACATCATGAGGAATGAACATGGGGACCTTGGTTCGTGGAGGGACATCCAAGTGCTATATTGAGGCGAATTCCCATGTCTTGTTACTTGCAATGAGAAGAGACTTCGAGGCAATATCTGTCCCAGAGATCTTCGTGGAAACTGAAGAAACTGCTCTGTCTACACATTCAGGTTCATCTCAGCTCACAGACATGATGTGTGCGCTCACATCTGATCCGTACAATGCCAAATTGGCCTTTGGTCTACTCAATCAGTGTCCTCTCATGGAAGAACAAAGAAACTCTCCAAGCTGGGGTGAGAGGCCGGTGCTGGGAATGGTGGTTGGCAGGGGTTTCACCAGGATTATTGCCTCTGGGACAAATGCTTGAGTCAGTTCCTGAGAGAAAGTTTAGAAGAAGCCCCAAGCCTTGAGGCTCTGCCCTGAGGAGGTCCCCTTGCTCTATGGAAAGGCTGTTCTGGAGGCAGCTCTGTCCCACAAGCAGCATGGCTGTGACCAAGCTCAGAGCCCTCAGGCCTTACAGCAAGGCAAGGGGGGAGAAGGAGAGTGTGGAAATGGAGAGAGAACAGCTCTGGGGGATCAAGTGCTGGTGCCTGGCAGTGCTGCCCTGCTGGGACTTTCTTCTTTTCCAGCCATGAGCAAAGGAATTGTTCCTGAAGCTCCAGAAAGCCTTGGACGAAGGGTCAGAGGAAGAGACAAGGTGCTGCAGTGGCTTTATTTTGATTACAATAGTGTGGGTTGTCATTACCTAACCCACAACCAACTCAAAAAGAGTTGAAAACACGATCACAAGCTAAAAAAACAGTAGAAATATAAAAATATAGAAGGCAGTAACACCAGCCATGAGTAACACCAGAACTGCTATGCAGAAGGTCAGGAATTTATTGCATCAGAGCTCTGTCCAGTTATAAGTTCCCGCAGCGCATCCTTGAGGTCCTTGTTCCTCAAGCCGTAGATGAGGGGATTCAGTGCTGGAGTTACCACTGCATAGAGAAATGACACAACTAAATTCATGGATGGGGAGGAGAAGGAGGGAGGCTTAAGGTAGGTAAACGTGCCAGTGCTGAGAAACAGGGAGACCACAGCCAGGTGAGGGAGGCACGTGGAGAAGGCTTTGTGCCGTCCCTGCTCCGAGGGGATCCTCAGCACGGCCCTGAAGATCTGCACATAGGACACCACAATGAAAACAAAACAGCCAAAACCTACAAAGAAACTAACCACAATAAGCCCAACCTCCCTGAGGTTGGCATGTGAGCAGGAGAGCTTGAGGATCTGGGGGATTTCACAGAAGAACTGGTCCACAGCATTGCCCTGGCACAGGGGCAGGGAAAATGTACTGGCCGTGTGCAGCAGAGCAGAGAGAAACCCAGCGCCCCAGGCAGCTGCTGCCATGTGGACACAAGCTCTGGTGCCCAGGAGGGTCCCGTAGTGCAGGGGGTTGCAGATGGCAACGTAGCGGTCGTAGGACATGACTGTGAGAAGAAAATATTCTGTACCAAGGAAGAAAATAAATAGAAACATTTGGGCAACACATCCTGAGTAGGAGATGGCCCTGGTGTCCCAGAGGGAATTGGCCATGGATTTGGGGACAGTGGTGGAGATGGATCCCAGGTCGAGGAGGGCGAGGTTGAGGAGGAAGAAGTACATGGGGGTGTGGAGGTGGTGGTCCCAGGCGATGGTGATGATGATGAGGCCGTTTCCCAGGAGGGCAGCCAGGTAGATGCCCAGGAAGAGCCAGAAGTGCAAGAGCTGCAGCTCCCGTGAGTCTGCGAATGGCAGGAGGAGGAACTGGGTGATGGAGCTGCTGTTGGACATCTGCTGCCTCCAGACACAGGACACTGTCATATGAGAGAAGGACAGTGACAAGTTAGGATAACCTCTGAGCCAAATCAAAGCCATTTCTCCTTCCCCTCCCTCCTGCTCACACCTTGTCCCCTTTTTTCAGCCCTTCCTCCAGCTCTGAGCCTGGAGCCCTGCTCGGTGCCGGCTGAATGTGCCGGGAGGAGCAGAGCCTCTGCCCGCTGGCTGCGAGGAGTCAGCCCTGCTCTGCAGCAGGGGACATGGGGACGGTGGGGACAGGGGACACTGCTGGGGCTCAGCGTTGTCCTGGGGAACTGCTCCTGGTGCAGAAGGGCCTGTCAGCATCTGCACTGCCGGGGATGAGGAGCTGAGAAGGTAGCAGGCTTAGAGGTTTCGAATGCCTAAAGGTGTGACGGGACAGGTTTGCATCTGTGAGGGCAGCATAGTGCTTGCGAGGAAAACTCAAGAAAAGCCAAATGTCCTAACGAGGATATCTTAGTGCAGACGAGATAATTAATTCCTCAGGAATGCACTGCCCAAGGCCACACAGAAGATCAGTGCCTGACTCTGCAACTCCCATCCCCAGAGAGACTGGCAGAGAGAACAAGAGAACAACAGCAACATCTCTGGTTTAAGTTTCCTCTCAATCTCTGATCCTATCCCTTCTCTCTGGAGGTTTTCCTCAATGGAGCTGATTCCCTGTCCCATGCCTTCTCCCTGTCAGCGCTCACAGATCCCATCTGACCCTCTCTGCATCCCCCTGGCCCTACACAAACATCTGCCTGGGTTAAGCTGGACGTAGGGTCTTGTTGATAAGCAGAAAAGGATGGAACAGACTGAGCCTGATGGGTCCAGCAGAGGTGATGCTGCTGCTGTCCATGGGCAGAGGACCAGCTGGAGACATATTTGGAGGCTCCTATCGGACCTGCTGACCGCTCAAGGATACTGCTCAGGAGTCTCAGTGACTTGTTTAAGCATGAAAGGCTCTGGTTCCATTTCTCCCACCAAATTCCCCAGGTGCAGGGAACTGAAAACACAGAGTCTGGGAAGTTCCTTATCTTTAATGCAAGAGCCCTCCTGACAGATCCCACAGGCTGTGGCTGTGCCGGCTTTAGGAGATCCCTCCAGCAACCGCACCTGCATTGTCCTGCACTCAGAGACTCACCTGGAGAAGGGCTGTGAAGAGTTTTCTCCAAATGAAGCCTCCTCTCTCCTGCCACCCCACCTGCCTTTCCCCTCTCTCTGCTCCCTCCTGTCCCCTCGCTGCCTGCAGGCAGTGTCCTCAGCCCTGCTGGGCTTGGCAGAGGAGCTGCTCCTGGCCAGACCTGGCTCTTTTATGATCTCCTGTCTCATGATGAGCTCCCTCCCTGCCAGGAGCCCAGCCCAGCTCAGCAGCAGAGGAGCAGCCCAAGGCAGCGCTTTCTCTGCTCCCTCTGGGCTCCCTCGAGGTGTCCCTGGGGCTCCAGGGGAACATTCTGAGAAACAGGCTGAAGCCATCCCTGATGCTTCCTTCATCATCTGGGCAGGCACACTTCTGTCCTGCAGTGTCATTGCTCCTGTTAGAAAAATAATAGGGAATGAGAATCAATTTCTTGTCTCACCATTAGACAGGACCTCAGAAAGGTGACAGCGAACGAAATCATTTCTCCAAAGTAGGAGGATCTGTCCCACGGAGTGAATTCAGGCATTTCATCCGAGGTCTTTAGACTTGGGGCTGGACGACACGCAGCTCCCTTTCTCCCAGATACGTCTTCTGCAAAGCTTATGCACACACAGGGTCTTGAAACCCTTGGTCGTGGTTTCCTCATGGCAGGGATGAGTTTGCCTGGTGCCACAGCTTCAGGGCTTCAGCCCTAATGGGCAGCAATGCCCTCAGCCAGGGGCACAGGCAGGAGGAGCTGGAGCCATTCCCATGGGAGACAGAGCTGGGACATGGTCACAGAGCTCAGGAGAGATGGTAGTCAAGGACAGCATCTTCCAAGCACTGCAAGGCTCCAGATAAACTGAGTCTCAGCTTGAAAGTCCATTCAAGGACCCATGATGAGATTTTGCTGCTTCAGGAACAGTTAAAGAAGAAAAATACCCTGCGTAGGCACTGCTGGATTTAGAAGGGTCAGGTGTAGACAGATCTGAGGTTCACTGTGTCCTCTGTCCCTGTCTTCCCCATCAAGGTCTCACAGGGCTTTGTGACTCATGGTAGGACTCTGGAGGAGTTTGACCAGTAGTGGGTAGAGGTCAAGTCAGGGATCTCTTGGGCAAAAGGAATTCTTCACGGTCTATGAGACAGGAGGGGCAGCATCGCAGGGAGCTGAGGGAACAGGAAGATGTCACAGTGTCTCCATCATCTTCCAGAGGTCATGGAGAGTGTGGGAACTCCCTGACCGCTGGTACCACTGCCACATCAGAAATGGCCAGTGGATGAGTAGGGGAGCAAAAGGCTTTGCCCCAGAATTTGTCTAGTAGGATCCCATTTCTGGGTGTCTGAAAGAGAAGGGGATTTTATTTCCCTTGGTAGATTATGTCTCACCATCCTTCTATGACCCAACTCTTCTATGATCTGATTCTCCCATGACCAGACACTTACATAAGCCACCTCTTCTAGGACGCAGGTTTTCTGTCACCTGAGCCCTCTTTGACTCTAGTGAATCTTCTATGACCCAAGACTTATACGACCCTTCTAAGACTTCTTTATGACCTGAATTTTTTTATGTCCAGACTCCTCTATGACCCTTAAATGACCCAAACTTTCTATGAAACTTTTATGACCAGACTCTTCTATAAACAGCACTTCTCTGTCCCTTTTATGACCTGATCTTTCTATAGCCCAAATCTTCTTTGATCCTTCTATGACCCAACACTTCTCTAAACCTTCTACAGTTGAATTCTTATATGACCCAACCCTCTATGACGCCAATCCTCTAAGATATGAGTCTTTTATGACCCAACACTTCTAAAAAAAGTCTTCTATGACCCAAGCCTTCTGTGACCCAACTCTCCTCTGACTCTTCCGTAACTTTCTATGACCTGACTTCTCTGTGATTCTTCTATGACCTGACTCTTCTATAACCCGACTCCTCTATGACCCGACTAATCTATGACCCGGCCCTTCTATGGCCTAAGCCTTTTGTGAACCGGCACTTCTATGACCCCTCTATGACCCGACTCAAGTTTCTATGAGTCGACTCTTCCATGACCCAAATATTCTATAATCCAAATCTTCTATGACTCAAATATTCTATGAGCTGACTCTTCTATGGACCATCTGTGACTGGGCTCTTCTATATCTCCTCTACGAGCCGACTTGTCTATGACTAAACTCTTCCACGACCATCTCTTACATGACCAGGTCCTTCTATGACTTAAGCCTTCTATGAACAAACCGTTCTATGACCCAGCTACTCTCTGACTCTTCAGTGCTGTGACTTTCTCCGATCCAGGTCTTCTGTGACTCTTCTATGACATGAATCATTTATGCTCCAACACTGCTATGACCAATATATGACCAGATGCTTCTGTGACCCGACTCTTCTAGGACCCAACTATTAACAAACCCTTCTATGACCTGACCCCTCTATGACTCTCTATGACCTGACTCATATGAGACATTTCCTTTATGAACTGACAATTCTGTGACTCTTGGATAACTCTTCTATAATGTGATACTTCTGCAGTCTTTCTATATCCTGATGCTTCTACAACGCACACTTTCTGTGCCTCAATGTTTCCATGAAACTTCTATGAGTGAACTCTTCTATGACCTTTCCATGACCAAACACTGCCAATGCCCGACTAAACTGTCACACTCGTAGGACTTGACTCTTCCATGACCTGAGTATTCTATGATCCACAATGATTTGAACGTTCTATGAACCATCTGTCCTTCTGTATTGCACCTCTATGACTCGACTCCTCTCTGACATGATCTTTCTCTCAAACGCATTTTCTGCCACTCTTCTACGATCCAACCCGTTAATAACCCTACCCTTCTATCCCCCAACTCTTCTGGTGCACGTGGAGCTGTGTGAGAGCCTTGGCATCTCAAGGAACCCTACAGGCCTGTATTTGGAATCACAAGAAATAACTGCTTCCACTTCAATTCAGCAATGTGAGAAGGCTCATGGCACCAACATCATTGCAGTCAAAGCCAGATCTCCCTGCCCAGGGCCTGGGGGTCAGGGCTTGGACTTTCTGCTTCACCAAGTGAACCCAGGCTTTTCTCAGCATCACAGTCGCCTGCACGGCGCCTTTGTCCTCCTGCAATCATGGCCTCCAATTCTCGGCTCTAATGAGTCCCTGGGGAGCCTTTGTCACTAACGATGCTCACTGAGACCAACTAAGACTTCAAGAAACTTTGAGCTTTGCTTTTGACTTCTTGAGAGCTTTGTTCCATCTCCTCTTAGCAGCTGAGGTTCAAGGACCCATCAGCAATTCCATCCTGGATCTCATTAACCTACAGAAAGCCTTAATGAGCTCTTTCTCTTCCTGTTGTTTTCTTCAAGTCTTCAAGCCTCGCATGGCTCCTTGTAGTCATTTCCCAGTGTGGTTACAGAGGAAGATTTCAAAGTGCACCTAAGAAAAACGTTTTATCTGAAACTTTCTAGAACTTTCAAACTCATACAATGGTTTGGGTTGGTAAGGACCTTAAAGCCCGTCCAGTTTCAACCCCCCTTCCCTGGGCAGGGACACCTCCCACTGGACCAGGCTGCTCCAAGCCCCATCCAGCCCGACCTTGAACCCCTCCAGGCAGGGGGCACACACAGCTTCCCTGGGATACCTGAGCCATGTCCTCACCACCTTCTTTGTGAACAATTCCTCCCTAATGTCTAATCTAAATCTTCCCTAGGACATAACACCACCCCGTCATCCTATCATTCCATGCCCTTGGAAAAAGTCCCTTGCCAGCTTTCTTGGTGACACCTTCAGGTACGGGAAGGCCTCTATAACGTCCCCCCGATGCCTTCTCTTCTGCAGGCTGAGGAAGTTCCAGGAGAAGATCAATATTTCTTTGTGAAATCCCTTTTGAAAGGGCATGGGATTGGTGGAGGTCTCTTGTTAGTGAGGAAGAGCAAGTGTTCTGGTGCCCACGTCCACCTCCTCAGGGCAAACTTCAGCTGGCCAGCCCTCTGTCCGTGCTTCTCCATGGAGATGTTTTTTTCATTTGAGGGCCAAGGTAAAAATAGATTAATAGACGAAAGAAAAAAAGATAAAAGGAATATAAAGAGAGAACAAACCCAATGCAATTTACATCACTTCCCACCTCCTGCTTGGGGCAGCCTGCTAAGTGGGTCTCTATTTTATGCTCATAGACAAACCTAGGGAACAAGAGAGCTCAGTTTAGACGTCAACAAGGCACCGAGGCCACGATTGAAAGAAAGGACTTTGGCACTTGACGGCTCCATGAACGCAGCTATCACCTGGCCAAGGCTCCTGTGACACCTGGGAACATCCAGCTTCTCATCCAGAGGAGCAGGATCCTTCTGGGATAGACAGGAGGGGAAAAGCCTTTGTGTGAACGTGGGGCAGCCTCGGCCGAGGCTCCAGGGCAGCGGGGGATTCTGCACCCCTGGGGGTTCAAACTCAGCAGATTTGATGCCTCGGGAGAGCTCGTCAGCCTTAACGGTTCTGTGCGTGTGCGACTGAGGGGCCAGAGCTCTGTGCAGCCAAAGCGCCTCCTGCCACAACCCCCAGCGCTATTTTGGGGCCAGATCCCCTCGTTTTGGTCCAAAACCCCGGTTCCCAGCCTGGGGCTCTGGAGGCAGACACTGCGTTTTGGGTCTCAGAGCTTCATGTTAGGGTACGGGCCCTAATACATAAGTTCCACCCCCTCCCCTTTTGATCTTCAAAGACTCATTTTAAGGCCCAGAGCACAATTTTTAAGGCACAATGTCTGGTTTTCTATGTCCACAGCTTCCATGTTGGAGACAAAAGCCTCTAACAGGGCTCAAAAGCTCAGTTCTAGCTCCCAAAGCCCCCTTTTCAGGCAACAAAGCCTCACTGTGAGGGCTCAAATCCTCTTTTTGAGCCTCTCAAGTCCCATTTTTAGGGTGAAAGCCACCCTGTTCACTACCATGGCATCTTTTTAGGGCAAAGAACCTGATGTCGGGGCTCAAAGATGCAATTTCAGTTTCAAAGCAACATTTGTAGGGCCCAAAGGCTCTTTTTGAAGCTCCAAACTCTCACATAAAGGATCCAACCTCCCCCTTTACAGCCTCAAGCCTCCATTGGAGCACCCAAAGTCCTGCAGTTTTGACCAGAGCTTCATTTCTTGAGGCAACAGAGGAACCAAGAGGTTTGTCTCCTTCGCAGGGACAAAAGACTTAACTTGTAGCACTGCACCCATCTCTTTAGTGCCCCAAGTCTCATATTTAGGGTGGAAATCCTTGATTTTAGGGTTCCAACTTGTCTTTTAACACTTATAGCTTTTCTTAGGAGGCCCATAGTTACATTTTGAGTCTCAACCCTCGTTTTTTAAGTCTAAAGACACATTTCATTGTCCCGGAGCATAATTTTTAAGGATCAAAGTTGATTCTGGATGTCTGAAACCTCAGTGTTATGGGCCAAAGCCTTATTTTTAGCTCCTTTCTAGCTTCCAAAGCTTCCTTTTCCGGGAACAAAGCTTCATTTTTGGAGTTGTTTGCAGTTGTAAAGGCCTAGATCCTCATTTTTAGCCTCTCAGGTATATTTCAAGCTGCAAAGCTGTTGCCTTTGGTACCACAGCTTCATTTCAGGCATGAAACCCGAGGTCCGGGCTCAAAGCCTCAGTTTCACTTTCAAAGCACCACTGGTAGGACCCAAACCCTCCTTTTGAAGCTCCAGACTGTCATGGAAAGTATCCAACCCCCTCCTTTACGGCTCGAAGCCTCTACTGGAGTGCCTAAAGCCCTGCATTCAGGACCAGAGCTTCATTTCTTGGAAGCAAGAGGTTCTCATCCCTTGAGGGATCAAAAGACACATTTGTAGCTCCACACCCATCCTTTTAGTGCAGAAGTCTCATGTTTTGGACTGAAATCTTCAATTCCAGGGTTCTAACCTGTTTTCTAGGACCCATAGACATTGTACTCCCAGCAGATATCAGGCAGATTGAAGTCTCCCACAAGAACGAGAGGCATTGATCTAGAGATTGACCGCAGCTGTTTATAGAAGAGCCCATCAGCTGCTTCTCCTTGGCTGGGTGGTCTGTAACAGACTCCCATCACAATATCTACCTTCTTATGGGCTCCTCTGATTTTGACCCACAGGCACTCAACCTCCTGATCGCCACACTCCATCTCAACGGAGTCCAAGTCCTCCCTTACAAAGAGGGCTACCCCGCCTCCTCTCCTACCCTTCCTATCCCACCTGAAGAGTTTGTACCCCACCATAGCCGTACTCCAGTTATATGAGTCGTCCCACCACGTTTCTGTGATGGCAACGACATCATAGGCCCCTTGCCCTACGACAGCTTCCAGCTCTTCCTTCTTATTCCCCATGCTGCGTGCATTGGTGTAAATGCCCTTCAGCTGAGCTGCCGAGCCTTCAGCCCTCTTAGAGGGAACAGAGTTTGTTCCCAATTGCCTGGTAACTGGAGTAGCTCGCTCCAGAGTGCCTGTATCTCCTTGAGCACCCCGAGGTGTGTTCTCCCCCACTTTCTGGTTGGTGAGGTACTGGTGGTCCTCACCAGCACACCCTCTCCCAATCACCAATTCCCCACGTCCAGGCTCGTTCCTGTCTAGCCTGGGCTCAACCCCCTCCCCCTTCACATCTAGTTTAAAGCTCGATTTATGAGCTTAGTTAGGTTTTTAGCAAGGGCATTAGCCCCCCTAGGAGGCCCACATGTCCCACCCTTAGCGTGAAAGCCTGGGGGTGCGTGAGCCACCCCATGATCAAAGAAGCCAAAGCCCCTCTCCTCGCACCAGGCTCGGAGCCAGGTATTAATCGAATTCTTCTTCCTGGCTTCCCGCTCCTCCCTATTTAGCCTTGGGATGGAGCAGAATACTACTTGTGCCCCAGAGCCCTCCATCACTTTCCCAATGGCCCTGAAGTCTTTCTTGATGGCTTTGGCCTTTTTGTTTGTTAGGTCGTCATTACAAGTTTGGACTATCAGAGGATAGTAGTCTGTCTCGTGGACCAGGGAAGGAAGTTTTCTAGCTCCCTCCTTCCCTGATGCCCCCGGTAAGCAGCAGACCTCTCTGTGTAGCGGGTCTGGTCTGCAAATGGGTCCCTCTGTTCCTTTTAGGAGGGAGTCCGCTAGAACAATCACCCTCCTCTTCTTCTTGATGGAGGATGTTTTTATCTTTTTCTGAGGATGGTGCAGCCTAGGGAAGGATTCTAGGCTGTGGGAACCATCATCCTCATCCTCAGGGTTAGATTCCACCTGCAGCACCTGGTACTTGTTCACCAGGGGGATCTGGGGCTTTGCTGTCTGGGTGAGGGGAGCAGGTTTCCTTCCTCTGGCAGGAACTTGCTGCCCTTCCCCATCTCTTGTTCCCCCAACCTTACAGTTTGCAGGTGGATGATGTTCGGACACAACAGCCCCAGCAGCCCCTGAGTTAGTGAGAGGGTCCTGCTCCACTGGTCTATCTCTCTCTCGCACTCCCTGATGGACATAGAAGGGCCTGAACATAGAAATCTGGGTCATAGAAGTGGCCTTGTGGGCTGCACAGGGAGGAAAGCAGCACCGGCAGCCAGGCCAGGCTGGACATGCTCCCTTGGGGAAAGGGATGTCCTTGGAGAAGTGCAAGGGAGCATTTCTGTGGCTGCAGAATCCACAAGAAAGATAATCCTCTTCCCGCAGGTCCTCGTGTGGGGCAGGCTGCTCTGCTGCTGAGCTCAGACTCTCGCCCTGGCCTGGGCAGAGGGGCTGGAACGGTGAGGACACGGTCTGTGGTGGCATCTGCTGGATTGAAACCAGGACTCCTGGATTTCCGTTGCTCTTCGTGTCCAGCCTCTCTTCTTGCCCAGAGCTTGTCAGAGCCCAGAGCAGGGCTGTGTGCAGAGCCCAGCGTGGGACACGGCTGGGACCTCATCCCAGTCTTGAGCTTCCTCAAGGAGGGCAGTGAAGGGGAAGGCGCTGATCTCCTTTCCCTGGTGACCAGGGTAGGTCACAAGGAAAAGGAATGCAGCTGCATCAGGGGAAGTTCCAACTGGACATCTGGAAAAGGTTCCTCATGGAGAGGGTGCTCAGTCACTGGAACACCCCAGGGAAGTGGTGATGGCACCAAGCCTGTCAGAATTCAAGGAGCATCTTGACAATCATCTTAGTGATATGGTTCCATTTTACACAGTCGTGTGAGGATCAGGGAGCTGGACTCAGTGATCCTCATGAGCCCCTTCCAACCCAAGATATTCTAGAAGCCTGTGATCTTCAAGCTCAAAAAATAGTCTGCCCATCCACTACCCATCCCTTGACATTCCTTTTTCCTGACAAGTTCCTCCTTGTGACTCTTTCCTCTCCCAGACATCATCCTAGCTCTCCATATTGTTCTGTATTTGGGTCCTACCGGTACACTCCCTACCTGCATTTGCTCCTCTCTGCACTTGGTGCTTGATCGCAGGCTGCTTAACACCTATTTCTGCACATGGTACATCATCCCCAGACACCACTAAACCCTCATCCAGTCATAAATTTTTATAATAAAATCAGTTTTTGTGCACATATACAAATTTCCAGAAACTGTAATAACTTCATGCAATCCCTGTGGGCAGAAGAAATGGCAAAGGGCCCGAGGTGCCCCCTGACTGTAAGGGATTTGTGTCTGTGACGCTGCAGGGGCAACAGAAGGAACACAAGGCATTTGCCCCAGAGATGCTGTCAGCAGATCCTGGCAGGTGCCGAGGTGTGAAGGACCCGTGGTGCCCCCGTACCGTAAGGGATTTTCCTGGTGATGCTGCCAGCCTGTTCCTGGCCTGAGGAGGCTCCGTTGTGTTTTCCATCCGTCCCCAAGCCCTCTCCCTGCACAGGTCCTGTGGGGGCTTGGGCAGAGCTCCTTTCCCAGCCGTGTTCCTGCTGCTGCCCCGTCACCTCCAGAGACAGAACTGACCTCACCGTCCCCGTCACAGTCAGATGTTTCCTGCTGGATTCTGAGTTTCTGAGACACAACTGACATCCTAACCCCCTACTCATCCATCACCTCCTCATGTCCTAGGACCTGAACAGGTAAAAGTACGCTTGCCCCACATCATGAGGAATGAACACGGGGACCTTGGTTCGTGGAGGGACATCCAAGTGCTATATTGAGGCGAATTCCCATGTCTTGTTACTTGCAATGAGAAGAGACTTCGAGGCAATATCTGTCCCAGAGATCTTCGTGGAAACTGAAGAAACTGCTCTTTCTACACATTCAGGTTCATCTCAGCTCACAGACATGATGTGTGCGCTCACATCTGATCCGTACAATGCCAAATTGGCCTTTGGTCTACTCAATCAGTGTCCTCTCATGGAAGAACAAAGAAACTCTCCAAGCTGGGGTGAGAGGCCAGTGCTGGGAATGGTGGTTGGCAGGGGTTTCACCAGGATTATTGCCTCTGGGACAAATGCTTGAGTCAGTTCCTGAGAGAAAGTTTAGAAGAAGCCCCAAGCCTTGAGGCTCTGCCCTGAGGAGGTCCCCTTGCTCTATGGAAAGGCTGTTCTGGAGGCAGCTCTGTCCCACAAGCAGCATGGCTGTGACCAAGCTCAGAGCCCTCAGGCCTTACAGCAAGGCAAGGGGGGAGGAGGAGAGTGTGGAAATGGAGAGAGAACAGCTCTGGGGGATCAAGTGCTGGTGCCTGGCACCTCCTCCTGGGGAGGAGAAGGAGGGAGGCTTAAGGTAGGTAAACGTGTCAGTGCTGAGAAACAGGGAGACCACAGCCAGGTGAGGGAGGCACGTGGAGAAGGCTTTGTGCCGTCCCTGCTCCGAGGGGATCCTCAGCACGGCCCTGAAGATCTGCACATAGGACACCACAATGAAAACAAAACAGCCAAAAGCTACTAAGAAACTAATCACAAGAAGCCCAACCTCCCTGAGGTTGGCATGTGAGCAGGAGAGCTTGAGGATCTGGGGGATTTCACAGAAGAACTGGTCCACAGCATTGCCCTGGCAGAGGGGCAGGGAAAATGTACTGGCCGTGTGCAGCAGAGCATTGAGAAACCCAGCGCCCCAGGCAGCTGCTGCCATGTGGACACAAGCTCTGGTGCCCAGGAGGGTCCCGTAGTGCAGGGGGTTGCAGATGGCAACGTAGCGGTCGTAGGACATGACTGTGAGAAGAAAATATTCTGTACCAAGGAAGAAAATAAATAGAAACATTTGGGCAACGCATCCTGAGTAGGAGATGGTCTTGGTGTCCCAGAGGGAATTGGCCATGGATTTGGGGACAGTGGTGGAGATGGATCCCATGTCGAGGAGGGCGAGGTTGAGGAGGAAGAAGTACATGGGGGTGTGGAGGTGGTGGTCCCAGGCGATGGTGATGATGATGAGGCCGTTTCCCAGGAGGGCAGCCAGGTAGATGCCCAGGAAGAGCCAGAAGTGCAAGAGCTGCAGCTCCCGTGAGTCTGCGAATGGCAGGAGGAGGAACTGGGTGATGGAGCTGCTGTTGGACATCTGCTGCCTCCAGACATGGGGCACTGTCATATGAGAGAAGGACAGTGACAAGTTAGGATAACCTCTGAGCCAAATCAAAGCCATTTCTCCTTCCCCTCCCTCCTGCTCACACCTTGTCACCTTTTTTCAGCCCTTCCTTCAGCTCTGAGCCTGGAGCCCTGCTCGGTGCCGGCTGAATGTGCCGGGAGGAGCAGAGCCTCTGCCCGCTGGCTGCGAGGAGTCAGCCCTGCTCTGCAGCAGGGGACATGGGGACGGTGGGGACAGGGGACACTGCTGGGGTTCAGCGTTGTCCTGGGGAACTGCTCCTGGTGCAGAAGGGCCTGTCAGCATCTGCGCTGCTGGGGATGAGGAGCTGAGAAGGTAGCAGGCTTAGAGGTTTCGGATGCCTAAAGGTGTGACGGGACAGGTTTGCATCTGTGAGGGCAGCATAGTGCTTGCGAGGAAAACTCAAGAAAAGCCAAATATCCTAACGAGGATATCTTAGTGCAGACGAGATAATTAATTCCTCAGGAATGCACTGCCCAAAGCCGCACAGAAGATTAGTGCCTGACTCTGCAACTCCCATCCCCAGAGAGACTGGCAGAGAGAACAAGAGAACAACAGCAACATCTCTGGTTTAAGTTTCCTCTCAATCTCTGATCCTATCCCTTCTCTCTGGAGGTTTTCCTCAATGGAGCTGATTCCCTGTCCCATGCCTTCTCCCTGTCAGCGCTCACAGATCCCATCTGACCCTCTCTGCATCCCCCTGGCCCTACACAAACATCTGCCCGGGTTAAGCTGGACGTAGGGTCTTGTTGATAAGCAGAAAGGGATGGAACAGACTGAGCCTGATGGGTCCAGCAGAGGTGATGCTGCTGCTGTCCATGGGCAGAGGACCAGCTGGAGACATATTTGGAGGCTCCTATCGGACCTGCTGACCACTCAAGGATACTGCTCAGGAGTCTCAGTGATTTGTTTAAGCATGAAAGGCTCTGGTTCCATTTCTCCCACCAAATTCCCCAGGTGCAGGAAACTGAAAACACAGAGTCTGGGAAGTTCCTTATCTTTAATGCAAGAGCCCTCCTGACAGATCCCACAGGCTGTGGCTGTGCCGGCTTTAGGAGATCCCTCCAGCAACCGCACCTGCATTGTCCTGCACTCAGAGACTCACCTGGAGAAGGGCTGTGAAGAGTTTTCTCCAAATGAAGCCTCCTCTCTCCTGCCACCCCACCTGCCTTTCCCCTCTCTCTGCTCCCTCCTGTCCCCTCGCTGCCTGCAGGCAGTGTCCTCAGCCCTGCTGGGCTTGGCAGAGGAGCTGCTCCCGGCCAGACCTGGCTCTTTTATGATCTCCTGTCTCATGATGAGCTCCCTCCCTGCCAGGAGCCCAGCCCAGCTCAGCAGCAGAGGAGCAGCCCAAGGCAGCGCTTTCTCTGCTCCCTCTGGGCTCCCTCGAGGTGTCCCTGGGGCTCCAGGGGAACATTCTGAGAAACAGGCTGAAGCCATCCCTGATGCTTCCTTCATCATCTGGGCAGGCACACTTCTGTCCTGCAGTGTCATTGCTCCTGTTAGAAAAATAATAGGGAATGAGAATCAATTTCTTGTCTCACCATTAGACAGGACCTCAGAAAGGTGACAGCGAACGAAATCATTTCTCCAAAGTAGGAGGATCTGTCCCACGGAGTGAATTCAGGCATTTCATCCGAGGTCTTTAGACTTGGGGCTGGACGACACGCAGCTCCCTTTCTCCCAGATATGTCTTCGGCAAAGCTTATGCACACACAGGGTCTTGAAACCCTTGGTCGTGGTTTCCTCATGGCAGGGATGAGTTTGCCTGGTGCCACAGCTTCAGGGCTTCAGCCCTAATGGGCAGCAATGCCCTCAGCCAGGGGCACAGGCAGGAGGAGCTGGAGCCGTTCCCATGGGAGACAGAGCTGGGACATGGTCACAGAGCTCAGGAGAGATGGTAGTCAAGGACAGCATCTTCCAAGCACTGCAAGGCTCCAGATAAACTGAGTCTCAGCTTGAAAGTCCATTCAAGGACCCATGATGAGATTTTGCTGCTTCAGGAACAGTTAAAGAAGAAAAATACCCTGCGTAGGCACTGCTGGATTTAGAAGGGTCAGGTGTCACAGATATGAGGTTCACTGTGTCCTCTGTCCCTGTCTTCCCCATCAAGGTCTCACAGGGCTTTGTGACTCATGGTAGGACTCTGGAGGAGTTTGACCAGTAGTGGGTAGAGGTCAAGTCAGGGATCTCTTGGGCAAAAGGAATTCTTCGCAGTCTATGAGACAGGAGGGACAGCATCGCAGGGAGCTGAGGGAACAGGAAGATGTCACAGTGTCTCCATCATCTTCCAGAGGTCATGGAGAGTGTGGGAACTCCCTGACCGCTGGTACCACTGCCACATCAGAAATGGCCAGTGGATGAGTAGGGGAGCAAAAGGCTTTGCCCCAGAATTTGTCTAGTAGGATCCCATTTCTGGGTGTCTGAAAGAGAAGGGGATTTTATTTCCCTTGGTAAATTATGTCTCACCATCCTTCTATGACCCAACTCTTCTATGATCTGATTCTCCCATGACCAGACACTTACATAAGCCACCTCTTCTAGGACACAGGTTTTCTGTCACCTGAGCCCTCTTTGATTCTAGTGAGTCTTCTATGACCCAAGACTTATATGACCCTTCTAAGACTTCTTTATGACCTGAATTTTTTTATGTCCAGACTCCTCTATGACCCTTAAATGACCCAAACTTTCTATGAAGCTTTTATGACCAGACTCTTCTATAAACAGCACTTCTCTGTCCCTTTTATGACCTGATCTTTCTATAGCCCAAATCTTCTTTGATCCTTCTATGACCCAACACTTCTCTAAACCTTCTACAGTTGAATTCTTATATGACCCAACCCTCTATGACGCCAATCCTCTATGATATGAGTCTTTTATGATCCAAGACTTCTAAAAAAAGTCTTCTATGACCCAAGCCTTCTGTGACCCTACTCTCCTCTGACTCTTCCATAACTTTCTATGACCTGACTTCTCTGTAATTCTTCTATGACCTGACTCTTCTATAACCCGACTCCTCTATGACCCGACTAATCTATGACACGGCCCTTCTATGGCCTAAGCCTTTTGTGAACCGGCACTTCTATGACCCCTCTATGACCCGACTCAAGTTTCTATGAGTCGACTCTTCCATGACCCAAATATTCTATAACCCAAATCTTCTATGAGTCAAATATTCTATGACCTGACCCTTCTATGGACCATCTGTGACTGGGCTCTTCTATATCTCCTCTATGAGCCGACTTGTCTATGACTAAACTCTTCCGCGACCATCTCTTACATGACCAGGTCCTTCTATGACTTAAGCCTTCTATGAACAAACCGTTCTATGACCCAGCTACTCTCTGACTCTTCAGTGCTGTGTCTTTCTCCGATCCAGGTCTTCTGTGACTCTTCTATGACATGAATCATTTATGCTCCAACACTGCTATGACCAATATATGACCAGATGCTTCTGTGACCCGACTCTTCTAGGACCCAACCATTAACAAACCCTTCTATGACCTGACCCCTCTATGACTCTCTATGACCTGACTCATATGAGACGCTTCCTTTATGAACTGACAATTCTACGACTCTTGGATAATTCTTCTATAATGTGAACTGCAGAATATATGTAAATGCAGAATATATAATGTGACTGCAGAAGCAGTCTTTCTATATCCTGATGCTTCTACAACGCACACTTTCTGTGCCTCAATGTTTCCATGAAACTTCTATGAGCGAACTCTTCTATGACCTTTCCATGACCCAACACTGCCAATACCCGACTAAACTCTCACACTCATATGACTTGACTCTTCCATGACCTGAGTATTCTATGATCCACAATGATTTGAACGTTCTATGAACCATCTGTCCTTCTGTATTGCACCTCTATGACTCGACTCCTCTCTGACATGATCTTTCTCACAAACGCATTTTCTGCCACTCTTCTACGATCCAACCCGTTAATAACCCTACCCTTCTATCCCCCAACTCTTCTGGTGCACGTGGAGCTGTGTGAGAGCCTTGGCATCTCAAGGAACCCTACAGGCCTGTATTTGGAATCACATGGAATAACTGCTTCCACTTCAATTCAGCAATGTGAGAAGGCTCATGGCACCAACATCATTGCAGTCAAAGCCACATCTGCCTGCCCAGGGCCTGGGGGTCAGGGCTTGGACTTTCTGCTTCACCAAGTGAACCCAGGCTTTTCTCAGCATCACAGCTGCCTGCATGGCGCCTTTGTCCTCCTGCAATCATGGCCTCCAATTCTCGGCTCTAATGAGTCCCTGGGGAGCCTTTGTCACTAACGATGCTCACTGAGACCAACTAAGACTTCAAGAAATTTTGAGCTTTGCTTTTGACTTCTTGAGAGCTTTGTTCCAACTCCTCTCAGCAGCTGAGGTTCAAGGACTCATCAGCAATTCCATCCTGGATCTCATTAACCTACAGAAAGCCTTAATGAGCTCTTTCTCTTCCTGTTGTTTTCTTCAAGTCTTCAAGCCTCGCATGGCTCCTTGTAGTCATTTCCCAGTGTGGTTACAGAGGAAGATTTCAAAGTGCACCTAAGAAAAACGTTTTATCTGAAACTTTCTAGAAGTTTCAAACTCATACAATGGTTTGGGTTGGTAAGGACCTTAAAGCCCATCCAGTTTCAACCCCCCTTCCCTGGGCAGGGACACCTCCCACTGGACCAGGCTGCTCAAAGCCCCATCCAGCCCGACCTTGAACCCCTCCAGGCAGGGGGCACACACAGCTTCCCTGGGACACCCGAGCCATGTCCTCACCACCTTCTTTGCGAACAATTCCTCCCTAATGTCTAATCTAAATCTTCCCTAGGCCATAAAGCCACATCCTGTCATCCTATCATTCCATGCCCTTGGAAAAAGTCCCTTGCCAGCTTTCTTGGTGACCCCTTCAGGTACGGGAAGGCCTCTATAACGTCCCCCCGATGCCTTCTCTTCTGCAGGCTGAGGAAGTTCCAGGAGAAGATCAATATTTCTTTGTGAAATCCCTTTTGAAAGGGCATGGGATTGGTGGAGGTCTCTTGTTAGTGAGGAAGAGCAAGTGTTCTGGTGCCCACGTCCACCTCCTCAGGGCAAACTTCAGCTGGCCAGCTCTCTGTCCGTGCTTCTCCATGGAGATGTTTTTTCCATTTGAGGGCCAAGGTAAAAATAGATTAATAGACGAAAGAAAAAAAGATAAAAGGAATATAAAGAGAGACCAAACCCAATGCAATTTACATCACTTCCCACCTCCTGCTTGGGGCAGCCTGCTAAGTGGGTCTCTATTTTATGCTCATAGAAAAACCTAGGGAACAAGAGAGCTCAGTTTAGACGTCAACAGGGCACCGAGGCCACGATTGAAAGAAAGGACTTTGGCACTTGACGGCTCCATGAACGCAGCTATCACCTGGCCAAGGCTCCTGTGACACCTGGGAACATCCAGCTTCTCGTCCAGAGGAGCAGGATCCTTCTGGGATGGACAGGAGGGGAAAAGCCTTGGCCGAGACTCCAGGGCAGCGGGGGATTCTCCACCCCTGGGGGTTCAAACTCAGCAGATTTGATGCCTCGGGAAAGCTCTTCAGCCTTCAGCACAATTCAGCACAATTTTTAAGGCACAAAGTCTGGTTTTCTATGTCCACAGCTTCCATTTTGGAGACAAAAGCCTCTAACAGGGTTCAAAAGCTCATTTTTAGCTCCCAAATCCTCCTTTTCAGGCAACAAAGCCTCACTGTGAGGGCTCAAATCCTCTTTTTGAGCCTCTCAAGTCCCATTTTTAGGCTGAAAGCCATCCTGTTCACTACCATGGCTTCTTTTTAGGGCAAAGAACCTGATGTCGGGGCTCAAAGATGCAATTTCAGTTTCAAAGCAACATTTGTAGGGCCCAAAGGCTCTTTTTGAAGCTCCAAACTCTCACATAAAGGATCCAACCTCCCCCTTTACAGCCTCAAGCCTCCATTGGAGCACCCAAAGTCCTGCAGTTTTGACCAGAGCTTCATTTCTTGAGGCAACAGAAGAACCAAGAGGTTTGTCTCCTTCGCAGGGACAAAAGACTTAACTTGTAGCACTGCACCCATCTCTTTAGTGCCCCAAGTCTCATATTTAGGGTGGAAATCCTTGATTTTAGGGTTCCAACTTGTCTTTTAACACTTATAGCTTTTCTTAGGAGGCCCGTAGTTACATTTTGAGTCTCAACCCTCGTTTTTTAAGTCTAAAGACACATTTCATTGTCCCGGAGCATAATTTTTAAGGATCAAAGTTGATTCTGGATGTCTGAAACCTCAGTGTTATGGGCCAAAGCTTTATTTTTAGCTCCTTTCTAGATTCCAAAGCTTCCTTTTCTGGGAACAAAGCTTCATTTTTGGAGTTGTTTGCAATTGTAAAGGCCCAGATCCTCATTTTTAGCCTCTCAGGTATATTTCAAGCTGCAAAGCTGTTGTCTTTGGTACCACAGCATCATTTCAGGGCATGAAACCCGAGGTCCTGGCTCAAAGCCTCAGTTTCACTTTCAAAGCACCACTGGTAGGACCCAAACCCTCCTTTTGAAGCTCCAGACTGTCATGGAAAGTATCCAACCCCCTCCTTGATGGCTCGAAGCCTCTACTGGAGTGCCTAAAGCCCTGCATTCAGGACCAGAGCTTCATTTCTTGGAACCAAGAGATTCTCCGCCCCTGAGGGATGAAAAGACGCGTTTGTAGCACCACGCCCATCCTTTTAGTGCAGAAGTCTCATGTTTTGGGCTGAAATCTTCAATTCCAGGGTTCTAACCTGTTTTCTAGGACCCATAGACATTTTGGGACCCACAGTTACATTTTGAAGGTCTAAACTCTCGTTTTTTCTGTCTAAAACCCAAGGTTAGGAGCCTCTATTTTAAAGCCCAAAGGTTAATATTGGAGTTCCAACACCTTAGTTTTAGAGGCCAAGCCCTTATTTATAGGTTCTAAAACTCATTTCTATCTTTTAAAGCCTCTTTCAGGGATGTCATCCTCTGTGATGCTGCCCGGTGTCCTAGGAGACCTCTCTGCTGTCCAGGACAAGCACCCTCTGGACTCACTCTCCAGCAGGATCTGGAGGAGGCAGGTGGTCTCTCCATCGGGAGATGCCTGCTCCTTGCTCTGTGTGTGAGATTGGGAGATCTTACGCATCCTAGGATTTGGAGATCCCAGGATTCCTGCTGATTTTCCACGTGGGAGATGTTCCCAGCCCAGGTGGTCCCGTTTTTGTTTAACTGTGCCAGCCTTGCCCCCTTCTCCTTCGCTCAGATCGGATTTGTTTCCCGAGTGCTTTGTCACTCACTCCAGGCTGTGTACGGAGCCATCCTGGCCTGGATGCTGAAGTTCTGTTCCAATTTAGCTGCCTGCTTGTTTGTCCCCTCCACCCATGACCACAGGACCTGTTCCTGCAGCTCCAGAGAGGCCTTGGGGGAAAGAACTCAGGAAAACAGAAGCCAATGAAGGGTCCTTTATTTTGCTTAAATACACAGGATCTCAGCTCCTTATTCAAACAAACACCCAGTCAGCAAAAAAAGCAGAAAGTGAATAAGAAAGGGGGTAAAGATTTTAGAATTAAGAAACAAACAACAATTAAATAAAGACTGTCTTTGCCTGGGAGGAGTTACATGAGAACTGCTAGGCAGAAGCTGAGGAGCACTTTATTGCTTCTTAGGAACATTGAGTCATGAATTTCCAGACTACATCACTGATCTCTTTGTTCCTCAAGCTGTAGATGAGGGGGTTCACTGCTGGAGGCACCACTGTGTATGGAACTGCCACCACCAGATCCAGCGATGGGGAGGAGATGGAGCGAGGTTTCACGTGGGCAAACCCTGCAGTGCTGACAAACAGGGAGACGACAGCCAGGTGAGGGAGGCTCTTCTCCCAAGGGACGGGGGACAGGACAAGAGGGAATGGCCTCAAGCTCCGCCAGCGGAGGTTTAGGCTGGACATTAGGAAAACATTTTTCCCAGAAAGGGTCATTGGGCACTGGCAGAGGCTGCCCAGGGAGGGGGTTGAGTCCCCTTCCCTGGAGGGGTTTAAGGGACGGGTGGACGAGGTGCTGAGGGACACGGTTTAGTGTTTAATAGGAATGGTTGGACTCAATGATCCGGTGGGTCTCTTCCAACCTGGTTATTCTATGATTTTATGAGCCAGCAGTGGCCCAGGTGGCCCAGAAGGCCAATGGCATCTTGGCTTGGATCAGACATGGCGTGACCAGCAGGTCCAGGGAGGTTCTTCTCCTTCTGGACTCAGCACTGGTGAGACCGCACCTCGAATCCTGGGGTCAGTTCTGGGCCCCTCACCACAAGAAGGATGTTGAGGCTCTGGAGCGAGTCCAGAGAAGAGCAACAAAGCTGGTGAGGGGGCTGGAGAACAGGCCTGATGAGGAACGGCTGAGAGAGCTGGGGGTGTTTAGCCTGGAGAAGAGGAGGCTGAGGGGAGACCTCATTGCTCTCTATAACTCCCTGAAAGGAGGTTGTAGAGAGGAGGGAGCTGGGCTCTTCTCCCAAGTGACAGGGGACAGGACAAGAGGGAATGGCCTCGGGCTCCTCCAGGGGAGGTTCAGGATGGACATCAGGCAAAAATGTTTCCCAGAAAGGGTCATTGGGCAGTGGCAGAGGCTGCCCAGGGAGGGGGTTGAGTCACATTTCCTGGAGGAGTTTAAGGGACGGGTGGACGAGATGCTGAGGGGTCTGATTTAGTGACTGATGGGAATGGTTGGACTTGATGATGCAGTGGGTCCTTTCCAACCTGGTGATTCTATGATTCTATGAAATACAGAGAGCATGGGTTGCTGTTTACTCAGTTACTTGGTTACAAATGGAAAGAAGAGAGTGAATTAAAAAGGTGATGAGAATGTAAACTTAAAAAAACCCAACACCACCATCAATAAAATAAGGCAGTGTGCACCTTTAGTGAGTCACATGATAACTGCAGTGAAGCAGAAGTTCAGCAGTTCATTGCTTCAGTGTAAAATCCAGTTATCAGCTTCCACGTTGCATCCTTGAGCTGCTGGTTCCTCCAGCTGTAGATGAGGGGGTTCACTGCTGGAGGAACCACGGAGTAGACAAATGACACCACCAGGTCGAAGGATGGGGAGATCGAAGAGGGCTTCAGGTCAGTGAAAGTGCCCGTGCTGATAAACAGGGAGACCACAGCCAGGTGAGGGAGGCACGTGGAGAAGGTTTTGTGCCGTCCCTGCTCTGAGGGCATCCTCAGCACAGCCCTGAAGATCTGCACATAGGACACCACAATGAAAACAAAACAGCCAAAGACTATTAAGATACTGACCACAAGAAGCCAAGCTTCCCTGAGGTAGGAGTGTGAGCAGGAGAGCTTGAGGATCTGGGGGATTTCACAGAAGAACTGGTCCACAGCATTGCCCTGGCAGAGGGGCAGGGAAAATGTACTGGCCGTGTGCAGCAGAGCAGAGAGAAACCCAGCACCCCAGGCAGCTGCTGCCATGTGGACACAAGCTCTGCTGCCCAGGAGGGTCCCGTAGTGCAGGGGTTTGCAGATGGCAACGTAGCGGTCATAGGACATGACTGTGAGAAGAGAAACCTCTGCTGAAATGAAGAAGTCAAACAGAAAGAATTGGGCAACACATCCTTCATATGAGATTTCTCTGGTATCCCAGAGGGAATTGGCCATGGATTTGGGGACAGTGGTGGAGATGGATCCCATGTCGAGGAGGGCGAGGTTGAGGAGGAAGAAGTACATGGGGGTGTGGAGGTGGTGGTCCCAGGCGATGGTGATGATGATGAGGCCGTTTCCCAGGAGGGCAGCCAGGTAGATGCCCAGGAAGAGCCAGAAGTGCAAGAGCTGCAGCTCCCGTGAGTCTGCGAATGGCAGGAGGAGGAACTGGGTGATGGAGCTGCTGTTGGACATCTGCTGCATCTAGGCATTGGGCACTGTTGAGGGAGGAAAGGACAGTGACAAGTTAAGGGAGCCTTCTCTAAGCCAAATGAAAGTAATTTCTCATTACCCCCTTCCCCCTACCCCCGCCTCCATCAGCGCCTCTGCTGCACTCAGAGAGATAAGAGGGAGTCCTGCGAGGTGAGAGCATTGTCTGGCTCAGTGCAGAGGGAGGGGAACTGCTCTGTCCTTGCTCTTGTTCCCAGCTGCCCTGGGCTTGCACGTTTCTGAGATCGAGGGGAATCACACTCCCGTGTTACCCTCAAACCACTCAATGTCCACCTCACACCACTCAATGTCTCACCCTTTCCTAAGGTCTCAGCACCCACTTTCATCCTAGGACACACACAGCTCATTCACACGCCCAACAGCATTTTGTGTCTCATACCATCTCTGTGCTTCTCTGAAGGGCATCTCTGTAACACAGGATGTAAACTCTCCCTCCCAGAACCTTTCTGGCTTTAGTTTCTCCTCATTCCCTGATCCTATCCCTGCTGCCTGGAGGTTTTCCTCCAGTGATGTGTTTCCCTGTCGCACGTTTTTTCCCTGCTCACAAACCCCATCCCAGCCCCTTGGCACTCCCCTACACAAACCTGCCTGTTTGCAGGGCACTGCCTGGGCACGTGGTCCTGTTTGGAGGCTCCAGAGGGAAGAACAACTTGGTGGGGCCAGCAGAGGTGATGCTGGTCCATAGGCAGAGGAGGGGCTCAAGGTGGTTTGGGAGACTCCTATCCCAAATCCCTTCCTTGTCCTTTCCACTGAACAGTCCATTCAGTTTTTCTAAGGTGATTTGGAATGGTCCTGATCGACGCAGCAACCTCTGGACAGCAAAAAACGCTCTCCTGCAGGAGGTGCCTCTTGCACCCACAGCTTCTCCCTGCAGCAAAATTGTCCTGCACCCAGACTTACCATGTCAAGGACTGTGAAGATTTCTCCTCCAGTCAGCCCTCAGTCATCCTCCTGACCACCTTTAAGCTCCCTCTGCCTTGCTGGTCTCTCCGTGAGAAACCCTGGGAGTTCCCTTCTCCCTGCTGTCTTTGCAGAGGAGCTGCTCCTCGCCAGAGCTCGCTCTTTGTAGCTCTGTCCACTTGCCCTGAGCTCCCTCAGTCCCAGGAGCCCAGCCCAGCTCAGCAGCAGAGGAGCAGCCCAGGGCATTTTAATGACCCCTCTGGTGGGTTGGATGCTGAGTCCATGAATCTCACACCCTGAGAGGAAGTAGAACAAACCTTTCAAGAAGTAAAACTCACATTCAAGCTCCAAGGTTTCTTGTAGTGTTAATGGGTCCCACTGAGGGCACTGCTGAGAAAGCATCTCCAGGGCCCAGTTAGAGCAGAAAACTGGAGGCAGTGATGAAAAGCAAGGTAAAGGTGTCTCTAACGCTGAGTCAGCCTGGATGTGTTTCATTAATCCAAAGGACCAAGCCCTGACCCCATTAACCAAGTGGATAAGCCCTGACCCCCAGACCCTGGGAAGGGAGATCCTGTCCCTCTCTCATTCCTTAGGACTCTTCCTGAGCAGTGGGATGTGAGAACGGGCAATGCCAAGGGTAGGACTTTGGAAAAACACTTGCATGGCTCCTGGGTGGGGGTTAGGAGGCTGTGAGAACCTGGTGCTGTAAGAGTGAGGTGTTTCCTCCTCCACAGTGCAGTGAGTGCAAGTAGTGATTTGGCATCCGTCCAGCAAGCATCAATTAGCAAGCATCCATCATTGAACAGCATCCTTTTGAAGAACAAGAAAGATGATCAAAATCTGTGCTTGGAGTAGAAAGCTCTTCAGTTCCATATCAAAAGGAGCTGAATTTGTGGTGACAAAAGTCTGATAAAGACCTGACAGCGAAGAGCTTTGTCAGTACCGTTTTGGGCTGATACATTTTTGCAAGGAAAGGAATTCAACTTGGTGGAGAAGAAATTAAATATTGACGAAACCAATGTGCTCTTTATGGAGATGGGGGAGAGGGTGAGGGCCTCCTCAGAAACTCAGATACAAACTTAAATCCTCTCTGGAACCCTCACTTGAACCGAAACCCAAACTCTGACTAACCCACAACTGGCCCTGACCCTACCCCATCTTCCCACCTCAACACCTGTGTGATCACACGAGTCATTTCATAGCATTCCAAGGTTACCACGGCAAAAGAACCAGAAAAAACCAAATGTGGTTCTAGAGGCAGCACAACCGGGACTGATGAGCATCCTTCTATAACCTTGTCATACCAGTTGAAGACTTGGGAGCATAAGGGACTGCCCACTGCTTCCTTGTGTTCTGGAGGAACGTCTCTGTGCAGCCCAAGTCAGACTTTTGGGTCAAATGAATCACTTTCCATTTCTTATCGACACTATTGATTGTGACTGAGATACCCAGGCTGCAGATGGGCAGTTCCTCATGCAGTAGCTCCTCTGTTTCTCCCCACACGGACAGTCCTACGTGTCTCACCGAAGGAATCATCCCACAGTGCCTGGATTTGCCGACGGTTGCTTCAACTCATGCTGTTGCTTCTCTGTAGCTTTTCTGCTTTGGGGATGCTAGTGAGAAAAGGCCTCACTGTCCTGATCCTGGCTTTGTTGGACACTCTGAAAGGACTGACTGTAGGTTGCTGGGGTTCAGAGTAGGAAATCAAGGACCGCCTGAGCCTCACCCAAGGGCAGGAAGGGTTGTTTGCGTTAATGGTTATTGCTGAAGGTTTCCTTGGTCAGAATCCAGTGTTTTAGGCACAGGGTCCACACCAGTACAAATGCAGATCCCCAGAGTGGATGGATGCGACTCAGTGCTTTTCCCTCTCCATGCATCTCCATCCTAAGCTTTCTCTCCATGCTCTTTTCTGAGGTGCTCTGGAGCACAAACAGCACGAGCAGTTGGTGTTTGACCTCTCAGATCCACCTCCCTCTTTGCGCTGTCATTGGGCACAGACAAGGGTTGGGACCCATGGAGGGGGAGGTGCAGGGAAGCCTTTTCTGCTCCTGTAAATTAAACACTGATGGAATTTGCTTATTTTCTGCTCCTCTCCTTGCTCCCCACCCCCAAACAAGTTTTGAATTTTCCTTTGAGCCACCAGCTGTGGTTTCTCAATTTCTCTTCTTGCTACAGTCACCGTTATTATGGAAGTTGCTCAGATACTGCCAACCACGCTTGATTAGAAGCCTCCGTCGGCACAAACTGGTGACTCCTAACTCAATCCAGGCCCCTTTGGAGGAAGGGTCCAGCTTGGAAGTGCTGCACCAGGGAGATCCCACTGTATTACAGAGATGCTGCGAGACAGGCCAGCTCTGATCAGCGTCAGACACGCTTCTGTAAGGGCTCCACCTGCACAAAGTAGGTGCTCACCTGACACCCAGTGACACAAGTGCAAATAGTTCTGTACCAACCATAATAACCACGAACTGGTGGATGACGTGACTGAGAGCAACTGTGCAGAGAGGGGCTTGGGGTGCAGATTGATGAGAAGCTTGACATGAGCCAGCACTGTGTGCTCGTAGCCCAGAAGGCCAACGGTGTCCTGGGCTGCATCCAAAGCATCGTGGCCAGCAGGGTGAGGGAGGGGATTCTGCCCCTCTATTCTGTTCTTGTGAGACCCAGCCTGGAGTCCTGTATGCAGCTCTGGAATCCCCAGCATAAAAAGGACATGGAACTGTTGGGACAGGTCCAAGGAGGCCATGAGGATGATCAGAGGGCTGGATCACCTCTGCTATGAGGACAGCCTGAGAGAGTTGGGGTTGTTCAGCCTCTGGAAGACTTCAAGGAGAACTTACAGGGGCCTTTGGGTACCTGCAGGGTGCTCCAGGAAAGCTGGGGAGGGAATTTTTACAAGGGCATGGAGTGACAGGATGAGGGGAATGACTTTAATTTGGGGGAGGAGGGGAGGTTTAGATTAGACATTAGAAATTCTTCCTGATGAATATAGTGAGATATTGGCCCAGGTTGCTGAGGGAAGCTGTGGATGCCCCTTCCCCAGAAGAGTTCAGGCCATGTTGTATGGGGCTTTAAGCAGCCTGGTTCAGTGGGAAGAGTCCCTGTCCATGGCAGGGAGGTTGGAACTGGATGATCTTTAAGGTCCCTTCCAATCCAAACCGTTCTATGATTCTGTGGTTGCAGATGAAGTCCTTCACCCCACGGCAGGCTGGGTGCTGGAGTCCGTCATCTCTGAGAATGCTGGGAGCTTGGACCTTCACCCCATGGTGTGCTGGGAGCTGGAGTCTCTCACTCCGTGGCATCCTTTTCCCATGAGGAGCTCCCATCCCCTCAGCTGGCTTTGTCTCCCAGCCCCTGACTTCAGCTCAGAGCTTTGGCTGCACATTTGACTGATCCCTGGAGCCCCAGCTGAACAATCTTCTCCAGTTCAACCCAGGGGAGCCTGGGAGAAGGAGAGACAGAGTGATGCGGAAGGGTCCTCTGTACCACGATGGGCACTGGGGCTGCAAGGACAAACTGCACGCTTCCCAGACACATGCCGGGAGAGAAATGGAGAAAGAAACCCCAACAATCAAGTAACTGCTGCTCAGGAAGAGTGTTCTGAGCTCTGGTGCCCTGTAGGGTATTTTCTGAGGGCTAGTGAGAACCATTTGGGGGCATCACAGGAGAGTTCAGGGAGGTAAGGGAATCCCTGCAGACATGGCAGGGGCATTTCTCCACAGCAGAAGGGAGAGAAATCTTTCTGTTTCGGTCAGATCAGTTGGGTGGGCTGAGATTTGAGGAGCATCTCAAGAGAAAAGGCACAGCCACGGACCCGGACCCAGGAGGGTGTTACAAGAGATACCAAAAATCTAAAATTTTCCCACTATATCAGTCAAAAAGAGATGGAAAATTGCAGAGGGCACAACAAACAGATTCCCGTGTGGCATCAGCAAAGCTTCTGCACTTATGAATGAAAACCCAGCACCATCCATGAAAGGAATCGATAGACGTGTTTATGCCTTGGGTTCAATGTCTACTGCGAGTTGAACCCAGCACAGCTGCACAATGAGGTGCCGAGTCTTTTCTGGATCTCAGGATCACATGCTCAGGGAGGTGCCTTTTCACACTTGTAGGGAACTCAGCACCACTTCTGTTCCCCTGTGAAACCCCAGGTGGGTGTCACTTGTGGAGACACAGAGTTCTCTTCCACTGGAGACCCTTAGGTCCTCTAAAGAGTTTTCAGGTTACTGAATTTTGGGGAAAGGATGGGATTTGAGAGAAAAGGCCCCCCAGGATTTAGGAGCAGCTCTCTCCAAGCCAGCCCCCAGCAGCACCGACTGCATCTCCTCGACAGCCACCTGGCACGCTACAAACCGATGTCCGTGAATTTGGATCTCGGGCAGAGCCAGCGTGGAGGCTACACAGCAGATTCCGAGACAGGGAGGGGATTCAGTGCCCCAAGACTAATTGCAAGGGGAGACCCTGATGAATTCTCTCACTCTCAAGCTGGCTGCACACAAACAGCTCCCACGACCATGGCAACTCCAGAAGAACGTCCAGAAGTCTTTGAAAGTGCCCTGCTTGCAACAGGCCAACGTTGTGCCAGTGAGCATCTCCCAGTTTACAAGAGCAGGGAATCCCATTCCCTTGCCTGGGCGCTGTTTAACCTTCCAGCACAAACGTTCCCAAATCCTTCTAGCAGGGGTGTCTGAATATGCTGGATCCTCGTGCTATGAAGCTCTTGTCCAAATATCCTTGACACCCTTGAGGGAAGGGATGCCACCCAGAGTGACCCTGGCAGGCTGGAGCAGTGAGCTCGTGTGACCCTCATGGGGTTCAACAAGGGCGGGTGAAGGGTCCTGCACCTGGGTCAGGGAAAACCTGGAGTTGTTCAGGCTCAAGAAGAAAAGTCTCCCAGGAGACCCTATTGCAGCCTTTCAATATCTGAAGGGGCTTTTTATGATAAAGATGCTAAAACACTGGATCAGGTTTCCCAGAGAAGCTGTGGATGCCCCATCATTGGTAGTGGACGGGGCTTTGAGAATCTGATTGAGTGGAAGGTGTTGGTGCCCATGGAAGGGAGAGGTTGGGCCAGATGGATGTTTGAGGTCCCTTCCAACCCAAAATATTGTTCTGTCCGTGGCCTCAGTGATGTCGTCCTCTGTGATGCTGCCCTGTTTCCGAGGAGACCTCTCTGCTGTCCAGGCCAAGCACACTCTGGACTCACTCTCCAGCAGGATCTGGAGGAGGCAGGTGGTGTCTTCACTGCACGTGTCCTCAGGGCAGGGTTTTGCTCCCTCCCAGCCCGACTCCTGATCAGGACAGGAGCTTACGAGCACCCACTGAAGCTATTTTTTTCCGGGAAAAAAGCCGTCAGGGGAAAAAAACAGCTTGGTTGAACAGAGAGGTCTTGAGTGATATCAAGCAGAAGAGAAACGTTTATGGGCTCTGGAAGAGGGGACAGGCCTCTTGGGTGGACTACAGGAGGGAAGTGAGATTGTGTAGGGAAAAAAATCAGAAGGGCTAAGGCTCAGCTAGAAATCAGATTGGCAAAGTCTGTGAAAGATAATAAAAAATCCTTCTATAAATATATAAATAATAAAAGGCGGACTAGGGAGACCATACAGTCCCTATTGGACGCAGAAGGAACAGCAGTGACAGGGGATGAGGAAAAGGCTGAGGTACTTAATGCCTTCTTTGCCTCAGTCTTTAATTGTAAAGAAAGTCGTTCCGTCTGTGTACAAACCCAGGAGCTGGAGGAGCCAAAGGAGGCTCCCATGATCCAAGAGGAGGTGGTCAGAGCCTTGCTAGCCCAACTAGACACCCACAAGTCTATGGGGCCGGATGGGATTCACCCAAGGGTATTGAAGGAGCTGGCGGATGTGCTGGCCAAACCGCTTTCCATCATCTTCCAAGAGTCCTGGAAGGCTGGGGAAGTCCCACTGGACTGGAGGCTGATGTTGTGCCCATCTACAAGAAGGGCCACAGGGAGGATCCAGGAAACTCCAGGCCTATCAGTCTGACCTCAGGGCCAGGGAAAGTCATGGAGCAGGTGATCTTGAGTGCGATCATGAAGCTCATGCAAGAGAACCGGGGGATCAGGCCCAGTCAACACGGGTTCACAAAAGGCAGGTCTTGCCAGACTAACCTGATCGCCTTCTATGACAAAGTGACTTGGCTGCTGGACGAGGGAAAGGCTGTGGATGGATCTTCCTGGACTTCAGTAAAGCCTTTGACACAGTTTCTCACAGCATTCTGCTTGGGAAACTGTCAGCCTCTGGGCTGGACAGGCGCACACTCTCCTGGGTGGAAAAGTGGTTGGATGGAGGGCCCAGAGAGTGGTGGGAAATGGAGTTAACTCCAGCTGGAGGCCAGTGACAAGTGGGGTTCCCCAGGGCTCAGTGCTGGGTCCAGCCCTGTTCAATGTCTTTATCAATGATCTGGATGAAGTCACCGAGTGCACCCTTAGCAAGTTTGGGGACGACACTAAGCTGGGTGGAAGCTGGATCTGCTGGAGGGTTGGGAGGCTCCAAAGGCATCTGAACAGGCTGGATCCGTGGGCTGAGACCAACGGGATGAGGCTTAACAAGGCCAAATGCCGGGTCCTGCACTTGGGGCACAACAACCCTGAGCAGCTCCAGACTAGGAGAAGTCTGTCTAGAAAGCTGCCTGGAGGAGAGGGACCTGGGTGTGTTGGTCGACAGCGACTGAACATGAGCCAGCAGTGGCCCAGGTGGCCAAGAAGGCCAATGGCATCTTGGCTTGGATCAGAAACGGCGTGACCAGCAGGTCCAGGGAGGTTCTTCTCCCTCCGGACTCAGCACTGGTGAGACCGCACCTCGAATCCTGTGTTCAGTTCTGGGCCCCTCACCACAAGAAGGATGTTGAGGCTCTGGAGCGAGTCCAGAGAAGAGCAATGAAGCTGGTGATGGGGCTGGAGAACAGGCCTTATGAGGAACGGCTGAGAGAGCTGGGGGTGTTTAGCCTGGAGAAGAGGAGGCTGAGGGGAGACCTCATTGCTCTCTCCAACTCCCTGAAAGGAGGTTGTAGAGAGGAGGGTGCTGGCCTCTTCTCCCAAGTGACAGGGGACAAGACAAGAGGGAATGGCCACAAGCTCCACCAGGGGAGGTTTAGGCTGGACATTAGGAAAACATTTTTCCCAGAAAGGGTCATTGGGCAGTGGCAGAGGCTGCCCAGGGAGGGGGTTGAGTCCCCTTCCCTGGAGGGGTTTAAGGCACGGGTGGATGAGGTGCTAAGGGGCATGGGTTAGTGTTTGATAGGAATGGTTGGACTGGATGATCCGGTGGGTCTCTTCCAACCTGGTTATTCTATGATTCTATGATTCTCCTCCTCCTCACCTTCTGAGGAAGCTGCAGACCACGATGAGGTCTCCCCTCAGTCTCCTCCAGGCTGAACAGACCCAATGACTTCAGCTGCTCCTCACACAGCTTCTTCTCCAAACCCTTCACCAACTCCATGCCTTCCTCTGGATGCTCCCCAGGAGCTTCAGATCCTTGTTATCCCATGGAGCCCAAGCCTGCACGCAGTGCTCAAGGAGGGACACTTGGGGCGCTCCCATGAGAAGTCACTATGGGACGCAGCTTGTTCCTCAGCTTTATTAAAGACAATATATATAGGAACGCATCCACTCTGGGAGGACAACTCGGTCTCTCCACGGTTCAGAAGGGCCACCAGCGCAGCCACTGCAGCCTCCATCTTGGAGTGGGCCTCTTTCTCGACAGCATGTCTGAGGTCTCAGTTGCCTGGGAGCTGACCGAGGGATCTGGGTCCTCCTTCAAGGGCAGGAGGGCTGCAAGGGCAGGAAGCAGAAATCAGAGAATCATGGAATGGTTTGGGTCAGAAAGGGCCCTAAAGCCCATCCAGTTCCTCCCCCCTGCCATGGGCTGGGACACCTCCAGCTGGTTCAGCCCCATACAACTTAGCCTGAATGCCTCCAGGGATGGGGCAGCCACGACTTCTCTGGGCAGCCTGGGCCAGGGCCTCTCCACCCTCACAGGAGAACATTTCTTCCTAAGGTCTTGTCTCAATCTCCCCTCTTTCAGCTCAAAACTGTTCCCTTCATCCTATCCCTGCACTGCCGGAACAAGAGCCCCTCCCCAGCTATCCTGGAGCCCCTTCTCATGCTGGAATGTTCCTCTAAGGTCTCCTTGGAGAGGAACTCCACTGCCTGCAGAGACCCCCAGGAGTCTCCCCAGACCCTCCCAGCCCTGGTCATCTCTTTTCTTGGCCAGGAGGTGCAGCTGAGACAGAGGGCAGCTGGAAGCTCGTGCTGGGGAATGGCCCATTTGCCCCTGACACGTTCCTCTGCCCCGAAGCGTCTCCCTGGAGCAGAACCAAGCATGGCAGCTCTTCCCAGGCTCTGCCCCTGCCCCACCAGCCCAAGCCTTGCCCCACCAGCCCAAGCCCTGCCCCTCCTCACCATCGCAGATCTCCAGCAGATCCTCTGAGCTCCAGTTCTTAAGGCACCGTGCGGCCAGACCTGGAAAGAGAACTTGGTCACACCTTCTGCTCCCCAGCACTCCCCGCTCCCAGCCCCAGGGCAGGGTGATCCCGGGAAGGGCAGTGCCCAAGGTGCTGGGATGCAGCTTGCCTCCCAGTCCCACCGGCATGGTGGGTGCTCCTTGGGGCAACCAGGGCTCTTGGCAGTCATCGGGCTGTCCCGTGCTGCCAGTGCAGAGGTGGGGACTGGTGCCAGGCTGCCAGGAGAATCACAGAATGGGTTGGGTTGGACGGCCCTTCAAAGCCTATCTAGTTCCAACCCCCTGCCATGGGGAGGGACACCTCCCACTGGATCAAGTGGAGCCAAATCCAGCTTGGCCTTGAGTATCTTCAGGGATGGGATCTTGGGGGTTTAGTTGATGGCAAGTTAGAATGATGGAGCCGTAGAATGAGTTGGGTTGAAAGGCACCGCAAAGCCCATCCAGATCCACTCCTCTGCCGTGGGGAGGGACACCTCCCACTGGACCAGGCTGCTCAAAGCCCCAGCAACCTGGCGCTGAACATCTTCGGGGATGGGGCAACCACAATTTCTCTGGGCAACCTGAGCCAGGGCCTCCCCACCCTCATCGTGAAGAATCTCTTCCTAAAGTATGATCTACATTCCTCCCCGCCCTCCAGTTGAAAGCCATTGCCCTCATCCTATCACTCTGTGCCCTTGGAAAAAGTCCTAGAAGCATGGAATGCTTTAGGTTGGAAGAGACCTTAGCGAGGACAAAGATTGGAAAGGGACCCGGGGTTGTGGCTCACCCAGGAATGAGATGGCCGTCACACGCAAGGTGGCCTGAGGGTTCTGCAGGTAGGGCAGGCTCTGGTGCAGGAATTTATCCACTCGGCTCCTGTTGCAGTCCAGCTAGGTGGAGCACAAGAACACAGGGCTGGTCGAGATGCTCCGCAGCTGAGGTTCAGAGAGAGCCTGGGTGTGCCCAGACCCCACACCCTCCATCCCACCCCCAACCCCCATCCCACTGCCAGAGCTGGGCTGGGCCAGCATCTCCTTCGGCATCCAGGACAAGAAGGGGAGTGGGGCTGGAGAAGAGCCCGTGGGGTCTGTGTGCTCATGGACAGGGAAGGAGGAGGCAGGCACTGGCTCTGGGCTCACAGGCATGGGGGACAGCCCAGCCCGGGGATTCGGGGTTCTCCTCACCAAGCACTTTCCCATCTCAGGGTTCTGATATGTCTGGGCCAGGCGGCTGAGCTTCCTCCATCCCAGGAACTCTGAGCAGACCAGGAGGGTGTCCTTGGAAGCCTGCAGAGAAGCAAAAGCTGGAAGATTTTGGCACAGCCCAGGGAAGGAGACCTGGCATCCTCCTCCTCCTCTCATCTGGGTTCTGAACTGTTGCCAGCAGGGTCTGAGCCAGAACTGGGTTCCGTGCCCAGGGTAAGAACATGGGGCAGCCGCCACCTCAGGCATCTCCCACCGCCGGCCATCAGAACAGAGATCCTAGAGAGCTGCAGAGCTGCAGCCAGGGGTGGGGGCAGGCTGAGGAGCAAAGCCATGTGAGCCCAGGGCTGGAGTCCTGTAGATACCAGGGCAGGACGGAGCCAGCAGCACCTCCCATGTATCACAGAATCCTAGAATCCCTAAGTGGAAAAGACCTTTGAGATCATCAGGACCAACCGTACCTATCCACTACTAAACAATATCCCTGAGCACTTCATCTGCCTGGCGTTTAAACACCTCCAGGGACGGTGACTCCACCACCTCCCTGGGAGCCATTCCAGTCCCTGAGAGCCCTTTCGGTGAAGAGGTTTCTCCTAATGTCACACCTGAGCCTGCTGTGATGCAGCTTGAGGCCATTCCCTCTCATCCTATCACCTGGGAGAAGAGACCAACACCCACCTCTCTACAACCTCCTTTCAGGCAGTTGTAGACAGTGATCAGGTCTCCCTCAGCCTCCTCTTCTCCAGGCTAAACTACCCCCAGGTCCCTCAGGTGCTCCTCGTAAGATTTGTTCTCCAGCACCTTCACCAGTTTGTTGCCCTTCTTTGGACGTGCTCCAGGACCTTCTTGTCATTCTTGTAGTGCAGGACCCAGAACTGACCCCAGGATTTGAGGGGTGGCCTCACCAGTGCTGAGTCCAGGGGCCCAATCACTGCCCTGGTCCTGTTGGCCAAGCAGTTTCTGATCCAAGCCAAGATGCTATTGGCTTTCTTAGCCACCTGGGCCACTGCTGGCTCATCCTCCAGCAGGACACTTGGCTGTCCCACTCCTTCATTCTGTGCTCTGAGTGGGCCGAGCTTTGATCCTGGGACGCAGGGTGGGTCCCCCTCTGGCTCTATCTCCCTTCCAACCGCTCTCCCTGCCCCTGGCTGGGGAACAAGCCGGCTCTCCTCACCCTGCTGGAGGAGGCAGGGCAGGGCTGGGAAATGTCTGTGCCAGGGACTCCAGTGCTGCTGGGACCCTGGCTTTGGGCTGGGGGAGGGCAGAATGGGGAGAGAGGGGCTGTGGGGGGACCCCAGCTCCTCACCCTCCGCTGCAGCCGGCCATGGTGGGACCAGCACAGGGAACGAGGGGAGCGGTGGGACCCTGGGGGGACATATTCCCAGGCTCTGACATCCAGCAGCCCTTGACCCGCACACCAAGGCCACCCCAGTGGTGTCCACGTGCCCTTCCCCGCCGCCCTGGTCCCTGCTCACCGCACCTTGGCCACGCTCTCCATCTCATCGTTCATGTGGAAGAAGAGCGGGATCAGGGCCCTCTGCACATTCTTCTTCATCTTACTCTTGCGCCTCCCCTCCACTGCCTTCACAGCATCTCCGAAGAGCATGATGGAGAGCCGCCGCACCTCGCTGTGCTCCTGCAAGGGAGGAGGACAGGGGAATTCAGCCACAGCCACTTCTTGCCCACGGCGAGCGAGGGTGTTAGCGCGGCGGCTGCAAGGGTGGACACTCCGTGGCCGGATCCCCAGCACCAGGGCTGTGGGGCAGAGCTGCAGCTGAGGCTGAACAGCCCTGAGCCCCGAACGGCCCCACGGGAGGAGCGAGGAGAGTCCTCCTGCCCGTCTGCTGCCGCCTGGGCCGCGCTGAGGGGCAGCGTCAGTGCAGAGCACCCTGCAGGGCTGAGACCCCCACGGCTCCTTACGTCGTCAAAGAGGGGCAGGAGCTTCTCCGTCAGCGGCAGAGCCATGGGCCTGGCCTCCTCCTTCGGCATGGGATCCATCACGGTCCTGAGGAGCTGCAAGGCCTTCATCCTGTCATCGCTGCTGGTGTCCTGCAGGTTCTCCATCACATCTGGAAGCAGGACCGTCATTTTTCTGGCCTGTGTGCAACGGTTTTCTTGTTGTGAAGGGGGAAAAGACCACACTGGCAAAAATAGCCCCGAGCAGCTGCCTGCCGTTCAGCTTCCCCACAGGTGGGACAGGAGAGGCTGCAGCACCTCCTGGCAGGCAGTGGCTGCTGATGGGGATGCGGAGAGAGCTCGAGGACTGGAAGGGAGTGCAGGAGAGCTGCTCAGCCACCCCACTTTCTGACCAGCCCGAAGGGGCAGATGGATTTGTTTCCCTCTGTCACCCACCATTGTGACCCCCAGCCCATGCCGAGCCAGCACATTCCCACCGCCCCGGGCCCCAGCCGCCAGTACGGCTCCACTTGGCTGCATCCCACTCACCATCTGGGGATTCTCTGAAAGCACGCCGAGGGCTCTGAGCGCCAGTGAGAGCATCACTGGGCTCGGATGCCTCAGGTGTCTCTGGGCTTTATACAGGGCAGCAAACTCCTCTGCTCCAACGTCATTGCAGACCAGCCGCTGAAATACAGAGAGCAGTGAGAGGAGCAGAGCCTGCTGGGCTCCCTGCGCCTCTCTGGCACGAAGGAGGCGCAAGGCACGGGCGGAGGCTTGAAGCCTCCTCAGGCTGTGCTGAAGGCCTGGCCCCAGCAATCCCTCTGCCCCTTCCTCTGGCCCGGCCTCAGGTGTCCAGGCTGCAGATCCGCGCAGGGGACGCCGCAGGAGGGAAGCAGAGGGGCTGTGTCCATGTGTACCCCAGGAGGTGCCCGTCTGGAAACAGGGAGGAGGGGAGGGGCTGTGCCTCTTTCCCAGGAATGCAGGCACAGCCCTGCAGGGAGCACGGTCACTCACAGACAAAAGGAAGATGAAGCCGTCCTCCGTGGCACAGCTGAACACCCTGCGCACCCTCTGGTCCTGAAGCACGTCGAGCAGCTCCGTCAAGACGTTCCACAAAGTCTTCGGCAGGGAGATCATGGCCCCCCACATGGCCAGGGCAGCGCTGCAGACCCAGAGCGCTGGCTCAGCATTGCTGCTGCAGCCCTGCCCCATCCCACCCCATCCCCTGGGGGGCCGGGGGGCCCTGCCTGGGCAGGGAGGAGGGGCAGGAGGGGGGCTCCCCCTGTGGCAGGGAGAAACGTGGTGGTGGGGCTCTGGCTTGGGCAGCTCTCCATGCTGTCACGACCAGTACCTGTCACACATTGGAGAGATCTCCAAGAGGCTCCTGACTGCTTCCCTGGGCCTCCACTGGGTCAACAGGAGAAGGAGCTGGACCAGGATGTGCCAGGCTTCCTCCCTGTGGATGTACTCCATGTTTTTGTGGATTCCCCTCATGATGTTTGGCACCTGGAGAGGACACAGAGAAGGATGCTGCTGCCACTGGAGTGCAGCCATGCCCAAACATCCACTGCAGCTGCTGCCCTTCCCATCCCTCCGCTGCCTTGGAATGGCTCCAGGTGCCCCAGAGAGCTGGGTTAGAGCAGGAGGGAAGAACCGGGCCTGACGGGGCTGGTGGGGAGGGTAATCCAGCCCCGGGGCGCTTACATCTGTCAGACAAGACTCAGTGTCCCTCAGGGCCATTTCCAGCATATTCCTGCCCATCTGCCGTACAGAGATTTCATCTGCAGTCAAGTTGTCGATGCCCTCAAGGAGAACCTCAATCACCAGGGCAGAGTGGATGGATTCTCCAAACACCTGTGGGAGGAAGGAAGGGAGGGAAGACATGTCACGCTGAGCACCCTGACGGTGCTGCTTGGCTGAGCAAGGCGAGCGGCTCATGCAAGAGACGCCCAGCAGTGCTGGCAGCAGAGCCCACAGGAGGGCAGGGAGCAGGGGTGCACTTTCTGCAGGCGAAGGATGAGAGCAGAGGGTCCCCAGGGCAGCAGAAGGAGGGCTGGGCTCGTGGACACCATCTGTTGGCCCTACAGCTCACTGGTGGCCAGGAGGTCTGGAGCTGCTGCTGGGACACTGGAGTGCTGCCCCCAGATTGTCCCTGCTTGGGGACAGTAGGAACCCTCTCCCCGGGGACAGTGAGGCTGTGCCAGCCCCACTGGTTCTGGGGCCCCTTGCTCACGGTATCTTCCTGGCAATGCCATGGATCCAAGTCCTGGGAACTGCTCATGTTGCTGCTGAAGAGCCCAGAAGGCAACAAGGCGCTCCCAGGATCCCATCCGGGTTGGAGCTCTGGGTCCTCTGGATTGTTCTCCGGCAGAGTCTCGTCTACAGGGAGGGCAAACACAAATGAGTTGGTGGGACACAGCATCCTTGCCAACGAGCTTCCCAAACCGGGAAAAGGGCTTTAAGCATGGCATGGCTGAGGATGGAGGCTGTGCAGGGGTGGCTCCTGGCCCCCAGCAACCCTGGCATCCCAGTCCTGCCGTGCCCCATGCCCGTGGGGCTCCTGCTGCTGCTGTGCTGAGGAAACAGGAGCCCGGCATTATAGAATCCCTAGGCTGGAAGAGAAATTTCAGATCCTCAAGCCCAACCATACCTTTCCACTACTAAACCAGATCCCTGAGCGCTTCATCGGCCCAGCTTTTAAAAACCTCCAGGGGTGATGACTCCACCACCTCCCTGTGAGCCGTTGCAGTGCCCGAGAGGCCTTTCGGTAAAGAAATGTTTCCAAATGTCCAACCTGACCCTGTCCTGGTGCGACTTGAGGCCATTCCCTCTTGTCCTATCACTTGGGAAAAGGTACAAACAGCCAGCTGTCTACAATCTCCTTTCAGGCAGTTTAGACCCTGATAAGGTCTCCCCCTCGGCCTCCTCTTCTCCAGGCTAAACCCCAGGTCCCACGGCTGCTCCTCCTAAGACTTGTTCTCCAAGCTCCAGCCCAACCCCACCCTCACTCACTGGGCTGCAGTGGCTGGATCATGGTCACCGCAACGGGCTCCAGCCGGGAGCTCATCTGGGGTGCCCCCACCTCCTCCCAGGCCGCCCTGGGGCAGCTGGGGGGTCTCTCCGCCATCCTGTGGGATGGAGGAAATTGGGAGTGTGGGGAGATGAGCTGAAGGGAAATGCCTCAGCGCCGTGGGGTTGCTGGGGCGTGAGGGAAAGACGTGGGCTGCGCTCGGAGTCTCCTCGCTGGCTCCGTGCTCCTGCCCTTTCCCGTTGCTGCCTGGTCAGACACTGACGGGCTGAGGCTGCATCGGCTGTGAGGTCACAAAGGGCCCCCCTGCCACTGCTGCTCTGGCCGGGAGGGGCAGGAGCTCCACTGGGAGGGGTGGGAGCTGGGTCATAATGGCCCGTGGGGGCTCTCAGGGTGTCCCCAGGCCCCATCTACCCCTGTGTCCCCTCAGCTCCTGCCACTGCCCTCGTCCCAGAGCCCTGTGTCCCTGGCATGGTCCCAGCACTTCCCTGGGAGATCCCTGCCTCACCTTTGGGGCTGAAATCATCATTTCTAACATGTCTTCTGGTACCCAGAGCATTTTCTTAGGGTCCATAGTTTCATTTTGAAGGCCTAAATCCCCATGTTTTTGGCATAAAGCCTCTTTTTAAGTTCCAAAACTACATTTCTAGTGTCCAAAGCCTTATACTACTTTCCAAAGTCTTGGTTTGGGCTCCAAAGTCTTATGTTTTGCTTCCGAAGCCTCATTTGAGGCTCCAAAGCCTCGTGTTTATGGGTCAAACTGTTATGGATTTACACGCACTGGCTACTGAAAAGGCAAGGTCAGAGTGAAGGCTCCAATACTCTTTTAATAGTTCTCAGGTTCCAGGTGGTGCTCGGTACCTCCAGAGAGGGACCTCTAGGCCTGATCACACCCCTCAGTTGTTCCCACGCCACCCATCGCCCCATCCCCAAGTCTAATCACTTCATTCTGGTCACTTGCTTTTCTCTGTCGCTGGGCTGGCCACCTTCTGAGGTTCATTCCCTCTTGGAATTCTTCGTTAGTGGCACTTGTTTTACCAAGACGCTTCCGTGGAGCCTGCTGAGGAAGGTTCGCTGTGCAGAGAGCGGTGCCTCCTCCTGAGGAGCTCCGTTGTCCTTTCTGTGCATGCTGGCCCCCAGACGTCCTTCCCGAGGCTGGAGGGAGCAGAGCCCTTCCTGGAGGCATTGGTTGCACTGGCTGAGCCCGTGCTTGGCTGCATTTTAATTCATTCCTGGCACTATGCCTGGCACATTTAGGTCCTGGCGCCAACCCATTCTCCAGCACCATCTGGGCTGGTGCCACCATCCCCAAATGCCTGGGATCATAGAATCAGAGAATCAGAGAATCAGAGAATCAGAGAATCAGAGAATCAGAGAACCACAGAATCATAGTATCATCGAATAGTTTGGGTTGGAAGAGACCGTAAAGATCATCCAGTTCAAAGACCCCTGCCATGGGCAGGGACACATCCCAACCTGGCCTTGAACACCTCCAGGGATGGGGTATCCACAATTTTCCTGGACAACCTGTTCCAGCGCCTCACCACTCTCATAGTGAAGAAATTCTTCCTTATGTCAAGTCTAAATCTGCGCTTTCTAGTTTGTACCCCTTCCCCTCGTCCTATTAAGCGTTACATGCCTTTATAAACAGTCCCTCCCCTGATTTCTTGCAGCCCCCTTAAGGTTCTGGAGGGTCACTATAAGGTCTCCTCAGAGCCTTCTCTTCTCCAGGTTGAAGAAGCCCAACCCTCTCAGCCTGTCTTCATACGGCAGAGGCTTCAACACTCGGATCATCCTTGTAGCCCTCCCCTGGACCCGTTCCAACAGTTCCATCTCCTTCTGCTGAGAGTTCCAGACCTGGACACAGGACTCCAGGTGGGGTCTCACAAGCGCGGAACAGAGGGGCAGAATCCCCTCCCTCACCCTGCTGGCCCTGGTTCTTCTGATGCAGCCCAGGATTCATCATTAGCCCTCTGCTTGAAAGGCCACTCTGGATGCTCTGGTGGGAACAAATCCTCATCCATTTTGTTGCCTTTTGCTGTCCCTGCTCAGCCTGGTGCAGAAAGTCCCTGGTCTGTGTGCTTTGCAGAGCACCCCAGGCCATTTACAGTAACATCTAATTGTTGTTACTATTATTATTGTTATTATTATTATTATTATTACTCAATCTAGCAAATAGTTCAAGATGCCACTAAAACTCTTAGTGGTGTCCCTCGCTGTGCAGTGATTCATGTGAACAGAACTGTCTCTGGGCAAGGAGAGAGAGTGGGCACAGATGGAGACTGGGAGCTCGTCCAAGGGTGTGTGCATGTCCTGCCGAGGGGCAGAGCGTGGCTTGCTTTAATTGAAATTATTTTATCTCATTGAGCTATAGAAAACCAGGTTGTGTGTTGAACTTTCCATTTTGGTTTGAATAAGTTGATTCATCACCTGTGGAAAGCAAGTCGTGTGATTAAAGTGCAATCAGAGTGTGCTCAGCTTTGTAGACACCAAAGAATTTGAGGTCTTTTTGCTGTCAGATCTTTGGCAGCAGAAGCTCAGCTTTCTCTGGGAAATGCGTGTGTGCACAGGAGCACTGGGGCAGGGGGCACTGCGCTTGTGGAAAGCTGTAGAACGCTTTGGTGCAGTCTCAGGCCGAGCTGCAGCACCTGGAATAACAAGGAGAGACTGAAAAAGGCCACAATAATGGAGATGCATCAGCCTAAATATTTAATGAACCATCCACATTGCTCGTGGTTAATCCAGAGTGGTAAAACGAAGGGGATGAAAATGTTTCCTCTAGGTGAAGTGAGACATAGAGCACAAACGCTGGCACTGGGTTGCCCAGTGAGGACACTGGTTTGCCCATGGGTAGAACTTGGTTGCCCGGGGGACACGAGGATGCCCAAAGGGCTGCATGGCGTTGCCCAGTGAGGGCACCTGGGATTTTCCAGGAGCGGAAAGGAAGCTGCGTTTAGCTCTGGTCCATAGCCAAGGGGTTTTCCTCCTTTTTGGTCATAGAATTGTAGAATCATGGGATGGTTTGGGCTGGAAGAGGCCTCAAAGCCCATCCAGTTGCACCCCTCGGCCATGGGCAGGGGCATCTCCCATTGGATCAGGTTCAAGCCCCATCCAACCTGGCCTTGAACACCTCCAGGGATGGGGCAGCCACGACTTCTTTGGGAAACCCAGGCCAGAGCCTCCCACCGTCACCATGAAGAATTTCTTCCTGATGTCTAATCTAAATCTTCTCCCTTCCAATTTAAAGCCATTCTCCCTCATCCCATCACTTCATACTCTTGGAAAGGGCCCCTCTCCAGCTTTCCTGGAGCCCCTTTCAGTACTGGAAGCTGCTCTAAGTAATCCCTTGAGCCTCCTCTTCTCCAGGCTGAACAGCCCCAACTCTCTCAGCCTGTCCTCATACACAAGGTGCTCCAGTCCTGGGATCATCTGCCTGGCCTCCACTGGACTCGCTCCATGTCCTTCCTGTGCTTAGGACTCCAGAACTGGGTGCTGGACTCCATGTGGGTCTCACCAGCACGGAGCAGAGGGGCAGAATCCCCTCCCTTGCCCTGCTGGTCCCACTGCTTTGGATGCAGCCCAGGGCATGATTGGATTTCTGGGGTTGGCTTTGTGCTGCGAGCTCCATTGCTGGATCACGTCAAGCTCTGTGTGTGTCTGTCGGTATCCGAAATGGAGGAATTTATTTGCAGGTCTGGGAGCCAGGGCAGCACCTCCCAGTGCCAGAATGCTGTTTCTCAGGTATAAATAGTTGACCGAGAGCTCAGGGAAGTGCAGTCGTTTATCCCTAGCAGGGACAAAAGGGCTGAAGGGACTGGTTTGTGGGAGCCAGCATACACAGCGGGTTTTTGTTAGACCTGAGCACAGACATTTCATCCTTGGTTCTGCTGGACTGGCTTGGAGGGTCGTGTTTGCAAAAGTTTTTTTACTATATTAGATGGTGTGAATTTCCTGCTGCCTGGATCCTGGGGCCAGACTCAGTGCCCACAGCGATGCTGCTCTCCAGTCAGGTACTGGGGCAGCGCATGCCAGCATGGCCAAAATTGGACAAGGCCTGAAAACACAACCCTCCAAGTTCAATGATTTTGCAGCTGCAGACTGTGTAGTTCCACCCTCTGACACATTCCTATTCTTTTCTCCAATGACCCGTTATTCTCCTGTATTTCTTGTTCATTTAATTAATAGCTGCATTTTGAGTCACTGTCCGATGCATCAAACCGTTACTGGCACTGGTGGTGCAAGGTGTGTCTTAGGTCACCTTGTTCCCATGGATGGATGTTGGGAAACAGGCAATTTACAAGCTGTGCTTTCTGCTCGTGGAGTCATGGAGTAGTTTGGGTTGAAGGAACCTCAAAGCCCATCCAGTTCCACCCCCCTGCCATGGGCAGGGACACCTCCCACTGCACCAGGTTGCTCAAAGCCCCATCCAAGCCAGCCTTGAACACCTCCAGGGATGGAGCAGCCACTGCTTCTCTGGGTGGCCTGTGCCAATGCCTCACCACCCTCACAGGAAAACATTTCTTCCTAAGATCTCATCTCAGTCTCCCCTCTTTCAGTTGAAAGCGTTGCCCCTTGTCCTGTCCCAGAACTCCCTGATCAAGAGCCCGTTCCTGGCTTTCCTGGAACCCCTTGCAGTACCAGAAGCTGCTAGAAGTTCTCCTTGCATCCTCCACTTCTCCAGGATGAACAACTCCAACCCTCAGCCTGTCCTTTGATAGGAGGTGCTCCAGCCTTTCTGAAGGAGGCGATCAGCTTTGTGACTTCCTCTGGACTCGCACCAACACTTCCATGTTCTTCCCATGCTAAGGACTCCAGAACGGGATGCAGTCTGGTGCCTTTCCCTGGTGATGAGCTGATTGTCCCCAGCCCACTGTAGAGGCGTGTGTCTGCAGGGCACATCCATCCCGCCGAGAGGGACGCTCCTTAGAGGGTCCATTTCTCTCCCCTCTCCGGGAAGGAAGCACAGCCCTCTGCTTTCAGTTGGATGCCAAACATCGAGAGGGTGAAAGTGTGTGGACCTAGCCTGGCATGGCTCAAAGCAGAGGGATGGACCCCAGCCTCAGTGGCGAGGCCAGAATGCTGGAGAGCACACCTGGACTTGTCTAAGCAGGAGGGACACGCCTGAGGCTGTTACCTGTCCCCCCCAACCTGATCAGGTGAGGGGCATGGGCAGAGGGTGTAAAAAAGCCCCAGGAAGCTTTGAATCTCTCTCTCCACAACACTCTGTGCAACTTTTTGTTTGTTTGTGTGTCTTGTGTCTCTCTGTTTATCTGTTGTCTCTGTCTGTTTTCTCCCTCTCTCTGCAACTCTCTCTCCACTCTCTCTCTCTGGGTCTTTGTCTGCTTGTCCCTCTCTGTCTTGTCTCGTGTTTGTGTGTCGGGTGTGGACACTCACCATCTTCTGGACCAGCCAGACAAGGAAACACGTGCTGCGACATGTGGAGCTCCTAAGGTGGTGACCATCTCTCACCTCTTGCAACTATTGGTCTCTTGTAACTCTTTTCTCCTCTCCTATCTTTTCTCCTTGTCTTCTTTTCCCCTTTTCTCTTTGCAACAGCTGCAGCTGCAGTGGGCAGTAGCAGGCGGGTTGGGTTTGATTTTGGGTTTGACTCCGGGAAACATCAGGGCTCTGGGTGCTGTTTGGGGCTCAGTTCAGAGATTTTTACAGCGCCGTGAAGCGTCGCTGCTGACGGGCTGTTTCGGTCACTTTGTGGCTGCAGCTATTCCTGTCTGTGCTCTGGCCCATGGGGGTTGTTTGATTGTTTGAATCCAGTGTTTTAAAGGCATGCATCTTGTTTAGTAAAAGATATCGTGTACACCTATTCCTCAGAGTGATTTTGAATTACTCGAGGCCGTGCTGGGAAAAAGTACTCACTTTCTTTTAAAGTGGGCCACGACACACTTCACCGCAAGAAAGAAATTGGGGTCCTGGAGCGTGACCAGAGAAAAGCACCGAAGCTGGTGAAGGGGCTGGAGAACAAGTCTTAAGGTTGAACCGGGGTTGTTTAGCCTGGAGAAGAGGGGGCTGAGGGGGGACCTTATCACTGTCTACAACTACCTGAAAGGAACTTGTAAAGATGGTTGCTGGTCCCTTCAACCAGGGGGTAGGATGAGAGGGAATGGCCTCAAGGTCCACCAGAGGAGGTTCAGATTGGACATTAGGAAAAACTTCTTCACCAAAAGGGTTATCGAGCACTGGAACAGGGTGCTCAGGGAGGTGATTGAGTCCCCATTCCTGGAGGTATTTAAAAGATGGATAAAGTAAGGGCTTAGGGATATGATTTAGTAATCATAGAATCATAGAATCTCTAGGTTGGAAAAGACCCACAGGATCATCACATCCATCCATTCCTATCAATCACTAAACCATATCCCTCAGCACCTCATCCACCCGTCCCTTAAACCCTCCAGGGAAGGTGACTCAACCCCCTCCCTGGGCAGCCTCTGCCAGTGCCCAATGACCCTTGCTGTGAAATTTTATTCCTAATGTCCAGCCTGAACCTCCCCTGGTGGACCTTGAGGCCATTCCCTCTTGGCTTGGATCAGAAGTGGCGTGACCAGCAGGTCCAGGGAGGATCTTCTCCCTCTGGACTCAGCACTGGGGAGACCGCTCCTCGAATCCTGTGCTCAGTTCTGGGCCCCTCACCACAAGAAGGATGTTGAGGCTCTGGAGCGAGTCCAGAGAAGAGCAACGAAGCTGGTGATGGGGCTGGAGAACAGGCCTTATGAGGAGCGGCTGAGAGAGCTGGGGAAAAAATCTTCCCAGAAAGGGTCATTGGGCACTGGCAGAGGCTGGCCAGGCAGGGGGTTGAGTCCCCTTCCCTGGAGGGGTTTAAGGGACGGGTGGACGAGGTGCTGAGGGACATGGTTTAGTGATTGATGGGAATGGTTGGACTCGATGATCCGGTGGGTCTCTTCCAACCTGATGATTCTACGATTCTATGATTTGTTGGGGGGGGGTTTAGGGGGATCGTGAGGGTCCTGTGGGTGTTTGGGGGTCAGGGGGTTTTAGGGCATCTTGTGGAGGGTTTATGGGGTCTTGAGGGGGCTTAGGGGAACCGACATATTTCAAGCATCCATCTGGGTGGGTAGAACTGAATTAAAATTCCACAGTGGTCACAGAGAACCCACATAGATGTAAATCTGAAAGAAATCGACCTACAAAAATTTATCTGGATTTTCTTCCTATGAAAAAAAAAACATTGAAGGGCTTAGGAACACCCTGGAGGACAAAAAGAAGGGCTCGCAAACACAATTTATTTTACAAACATGTTGAAGGGAACTGTCCTCTAGAACCTAAACCCAGGCTAAGCACACTTCTTAACCCATGAGATCGTTTCCTCCATCCCAGATGTGACGAGTGAGCACAGCGCAGGGTTTGGAACTCATGTCAGCAACAGGGAAACTGCCCAGATAACAAGTTCTGTTTCTTTCCTAAATATTTGTATGATCTGTATTGCAGGGAATATCTGAAAATGTCTCAAGTCAAGTGGAGGGAGAAATGCCATCTGTTTTTAAGTGAAAATGGTGTATTTCTAGAAAAAAAATAAATTCCCATATAAGCATTGTAGGTTGGATTTTGGGGGTTGAGGGGTAGGGGTTGGTTTGGGGTTTTCTTGAAAGTTTCTTTTCTTATTATTTTTAACAGATAAAAGAAGGGAAAATGCCTTGGTTTTAAATCACTATTTTCAGTTTTAAAAAAAACCAACTCACATTTTTAAATGAAAAAATATTATTAACAAAAATAAACCATCACGAGAACAAATTTTTACACTTGAATTCTTTATTTTTGTATAAAAAAGAGCCTGAAACTTTGAAAATAATGAAAATTTTCCACCAAAATCCTCTCTTTATTTTCACTCTCTAAAGCCCATTTTGATTCAAAATATAAATTCAGCAATAAAAACTCTACAAGTTCTCCACAAATATTTAAAAATTGGAAACACTCTTTCATCTTTCCCACACTGAGAAGAAACAGCTTAAATTTTAAATTAAAGCAGGGACTATCGCATGGGTCTCTGTGTGAGGAAATCATTGAAGGGAAGTCTAAGAGAAGAGTATTGAGTCGCATTTTAATTTTGAAAGTAATTTGGTTTGGGGGTATTTTTGCCTTTTCCAGGAGAAGTGCTATAATCCATTGCACCCTTGTCAGGCATTTACCCATTAAGTGTACCTCCCAGCAGGCCACGCTTCCCACTGCTTCAGTTTTCAAAGAAACTCTTCAGATTGAAGAAGGAAAGCCAGAAAGATTTTGCTGATCCATTTTTTCAGACAAAATTATTTAATCCAAGAATGCTGGTTCGAGCACATGGAGGTTTCAAACCCGTGGGGCAGCAGCATTGCTGAACAGGGGCCACACAGAGGTTTGAAGAGGTTTAATTTGAGAACTTTGCTCAGTTCAGCTCGACCTCCTTGAATGTCAGCAAAGTCTCAGGCCATTCCTGATGACGCCAAGATGAGTTCTCGGTACTGGGAACAGAAATGGTGAACAAGATACTTCAAGAGCAGGAAGTGTGTAGGTTGAGTGAGGCACAAAAGTAATGTGCACTGGACAAGTTATCTAACCCTAACCCTAAACCGAACCCTAACCCTAACCATAACCTAGTGATCCTAACCCAAATTCCCCCAAATTTCCCCCCCAAATTCCCCCACCCCAACCCCCTAACCCCAACCCAACCCCATAACCCCCACCCCAACCCTAACCCCAACCCAACCCCCAACCCAACCCCATAACCCACACCCCAACCCTAACCCCAACCCAACCCCCAGCCCCCTAACCCTAAACCTAACCCTAATCCCCCAACCCCCTAACCCTAAACCGAACCCTAATCTCCCAACCCCCTAAACCTAACACTAACCCCCAACCCCCTAACCCTAAACCTAACCCTAATCCCCCAACCCCTAACCCTAATCCCCCAACCCCCTAACCCTAATCCCCTAATCCCCCAACCCCCTAACCCTAAACCTAACCCTAATCCCCCAACCCCCTAACCCTAATCCCCCAACCCCCAACCCTAAACCGAACGCTAATCCCCAACCCCCTAAACCTAACCCTAACCCCCAACCCTAAACCTAACCCCTAACCCTAATCCTAGCCCCAACCCCTAACCCTAAACCTAATCCTAACCCACTAAACCTAACCCTAAACCCCTAACCCCCAAACCCTAAACATAAACCCTAACCTTAACCCTAACCCTACCCTAAACCTAATCCTAATCCCTTACCCTAACCCTAATCCTAGCCCTAACACAAATACTAATCCCTAACCCTAATACTAAACCTAACCCTAACTCTAACTCCTAATCCTACATCTAACCCATACCCTAACACCTAACCCCTAACCCTAAATCGTAACCCAAAATCTAACCCTAACCCTAATTACCATAACCCTAAACTTAAACCTAACCCTAACTCTGACTCCTAATCATAAATCTAACCCTAACCTCTAACCACAACCCTACACCTAAACCTAAGCCTAACCCTAACACAAACCCTAACCCTAACACTCACCTTAACCCTAAACCTAACCATAACCCAAACCCTAACACTAACCCTAAAACTAACCCCAAATGCTTACCCTAACCCCTAACCCTAAATCTAAACTTATATTCTAACCCTAATACTAAACCTTAGCCTAATGACCCTAACCCTAAAACTCCTAACCTTAACGCTAATCCTAGCCCCTAACCCGTACGTTAACCACAACCCTTAACCCTACACCTAAACCTACTCTAATCCTTAATCACAACCCTAACCCCTAAGCCTAACCCTAATGTCCACAAGCCTAAACCAAACCCTGACCCCTAACCCTAATCCCCTAACCCTAACAATAACCCTGACCCCAAACCCTAACCTTACAACCTAACCCTAATGACCCTAATACTAACTCTGACCCTAACTCTAATCTTAAGCCCTAACACTAACCCTAACACCTAACCCTAACAGCCCTAACATCTAACCCTAACCCCTAACCATCATCCTGACCTCTAACCCAAAGCCTAAGCCTAACGCTGAACCTAACCCCTTACACTAACCCTAACCCCTAACCCAACCCTAACGCTGACCCTAAACCTAACCCTAATCCTAACCCCTAACCCTAATGACCCTAAACCTAACCCTAATCCTAACCCTGACCCTAACACTAACCCTAACCGCTAACCCTAATCCTAACCCGGACCCTAACACTAACCCTAACCCTAATCCTAACCCGGACCCTAACCCTAATCCTAACCCTGACCCTAACACTAAGCCTAACCGCTAACCCTAACCCTACCTACCCCCCTACCCCCCACCCCCCCCCACACCCCCATAACCCCCCCACACCCCTCACACCCCCCCATACCACCCCTTCCCCCCATACCCCCCCCATACCCCCCCCATTAACCCCACCCCCCACCATTAACCCCTAACCATTAACCCCTAACGCTAACCATTAACCCCTAACCTTACCCTAACCCTAAGCCCTAACCCTAACCATAACCCTAGGGTTAGGATGCCATTCGGGTTAGGGTTATGGTTAGTGTTAGGGTCAGTGTTTTGTTAGGGCGCCATTAGCGTAAGGCTTAGGGTTAGGTTTAGGGCGCCACTAGGTTTATTTTCTGGGTTAAGGTTTGAGTAAAGGCGCCATTAGATTTAGGGTTAGGGTTATGGTTAGCGTTAGGGCGCCATTTGTCTCAGGGTTAGGGGTATGGTGCCATTTTTGTAAGGTTAGGGTTGGGCTTAGGGGCAGGTTTAGGCTTAGCCTCAAAGCCCACCCAGTGCCACCCCTGCCATGGGCAGGGACACCTCCCACTGGACCAGGGGCTCCAAGCCCCATCCAGCCTGGCCTTGACCCCTCCAGGGATGAGGCAGCCACCCCTGCTCTGAGCAACCTGGGCCAGGGGCTCCCCATCCTTACATCTCCTCCCCAGGCCCAGGGGAGAATATCTGGGAAGCTGAAACTTCTTTAACCCGAACGAAGAAGTGAAACTTGAAGCCCACATCAAGGTGCTTCCTCTGCCGCCGGCCGCGGGATGGGCAAAGGTGGCCAGACGGTGGGTGGGGGCTGCTGGGACACTCCCTCTGCTCTGGGGACGTGGAGCTGGGCATCACCCAGCACCCCTGCTCGCCACGAGGGAAAACTTCTTGCGGAAATAAGGCGTGTGACTCTGGAAAGAAAAGGAAAAATCCTTTAAACACAAAGTCGAGGCAGAAAATATGCACAAGTATCAACAGGGGGAAACCCTCTTCTCCAGAAGACATAAGGGCCAGGTATCCCAAACCCACCGGCTGCGGCATCTCGTGTAGGGAAGTAGGAAGCAGACACCAGATGTAAGGATGGAGAACACAGCTCTGCCCTTCCGAGGCCACTGTGAAGCTCCAACCCCACCAGCCACGCACCAACCCCAGAGCGAGGGATAGAACCTCCATCCCTGCTCCAGGCACAATCAGCAGTGCTCTTTGCTACTAACTCATAATCATCAAATGGTTTGGGTTGGAAGGGGCCTCAAAGCCCATCCAGTGCCACCCCTGCCATGGGCAGGGACACCTCCCACTGGACCAGGCTGCTCCAAGCCCCATCCAGCCTGGCCTTGAACATCTCCAGGGATGGGGCAGCCACCCCTGCTCTGGGCAACCTGGGCCAGGGCCTCACTGTCCTCATCGTGAGGAATTTGGATTGGACCTTAGGACAAAAATCCTCCCCCTTCCAACTTAAAGCCACCCCCCCTTGCCCTATCGCTCCATGCCCTTGGGAAGCCCCTCCCCAGCTTTCCTGGAGCCCAACTCAGGGAAACACCCACTCAACCCTCTGCTTTGTCACACACCAGGACTTGTGCTCCCAACAAGAATAATCATCCCAAATTCCAAACCATTTCCAAAGCCTGTGTTCTCCAACAAGAGCTAAACGGATTAAGTTTGTCTTGGGAAGTGGGGGCAAAGTCAGATTCACCTGAACACGGCAGACTAATTCAAAAAAATGAAGCCTGCAGCCAGCAAGGAGAGGTCATGCTGAAAGATTTCATCCCAGCATGGTTAAGACCAGGTTGGATGGTGCTTTGAGTAAGCTGGTGGGGAAGGTGTCCCTGCCCCTGGCAGGGGCTGGAACTGGATGGGACCCAAACCACTCTGCGATTCCATGGTTTCCTGGGTCAGCTGCGGCCTAAGGTGGCACCGAAAGAACATGAGATGCTTACGGCTCTTTTCTAAAAGCTTGGACTTAGAGAGTGTCAAGACCTCTAAAGAGAAGGAGTTGAGAGTTCACATTTCGCATCCCAGTAGTGCTCACGTACACGCGTCCTCATGCTGTGAAGTGTTCGCTCTGATCAATCCAGCTCCAGTTGCTTTTTTTCCTGGCTTTTTTCTTGCAGGTATTTGCTGTTGAAAACAAAGCAAAATCACTCTTTGCCTCAAGAACGTAGGTCAACAAAATTTCTCATGTCGGTGACGTGTGATTACAAGGGGACTGTCAGACAAAGCACAAACTTCTGCTGCACACACATCAAAATCAACACGGTTTTTCTCACCAGTTTTCTCTCCCCATCCAATTCCAAACGAAAAGCCCGTTTGACTCACCACCAGAGTCCAAAGGTTTGTCAGGTGGACAGGGACAAAGACAACATCCTGCTTGAAGAGATCCGCACCTGTGGTCCAACTCCTCACTGCTGCGTAACCCCAAGAACTTAGTATTTGATAGAAGAAAGCAGGAAAAGCATGAACTGCTGGATATCCTTCCTTCTTACTTCTTTCCATCACAAGGTTCATGTAGAAATTCATGATCTATAACATAAAGAGTAAGCTTGAGATGTAAAACAAGACGCTAGCTTACCAAAAGAATGAAGCAGCAATAAGGGCCACGAGGCTTCTCGCCGAACGAGGATATCGTCACGCTGCGGCCAGTTTTACCTCAGAATTGAGCCAGCAATATTTCTGCAGCGTGCAGACGTCACCACGAGTGATGTTCATTTGGAAGGCACCGCTAACGATGTCATTTGGCTCCCCGTGGCTAAACGCAGCCTTGATCTCTCTCTCCATGGCCTAAACCAAACAATTAAATGGGGAAGGACTCGTGAAATGGAGCAATGAGCATGCTAACAAGCTTTCAGCTGCAAGAACGCCTGCAATGAAGCTCAGGTACCAGCTTTTTGCTAAGTTGGTAACAGCACTTCATTGTTGGTTCAGCACCCCAACTTTCAACTTCACAGCCCAGCTTTGCCCTGGTTTGTTTCCACAAAAGGAAGCCGATAGCCAACATGTGGACACCAAACACACTAAAGCAGCTGAAAACTTAACAGAAGTGGAGCAACCCCCTTTCCCGTGGGACGCTGCAGCCCTTGCCACACTGAGGGTTAAGGAAGGGAAACTGGTTCCATGAGGCATTTTACCTACAAGAGAAGTGCATAAGCTCTCAGTAACTATAAAAGAAATCCGTTTCCTGTCAGAAGCTTCACAAGAGTTAAGTTATTTTTTGTTACTTTTATCATATTAGCACTTCTGGCAACAGAGCGCTGCTCCCTTCCAAGACTTGGTGCACGTGAGAGCAAATAAAGCGCTAGATACTGATTTCCCAGCAGCGTTGCTGCAGCTTCTTTAACTACATCCACGGGGCTGTTACCAGCGGCCACCTGGGCGTTTACACACAGCCGGTTGTCTCAGTTCAAAAGGCACCTTCACCTCTTTAGCAGCACAGAAGAACCTCCCCATCCTCCTGGCTCGCGACGCTGCAGGCGCTGGCACAGCGGCTCCTTCATGAGCGGCCTCGGAGTCAAGATGCCTGCAGAGCAGGCTTGACGTGGGTTGTGCCGTTCCCGTCTGCACTGAAAACAGCGACAGCAAAAGACGCCACATCAGAGAAAACTCAAACACGCACCTTTGCCTCAAGCTCCACCAGCAGCTGTTTTGAAAAACACACGCACTGGTGATGGAGTCGGACACAAGGTGTTTGGGGCCCTCAAGTAAAGACCTGCTGTCTCCAACTGGCCAACGGGAAAACAGAGAGGACTAAAAGTGCAAATTGGAGCGACTGCCTCGAGGATGAACTGGTGTTCAACCTGCACACGTTCTGTCCATGGAGGCCAAGCCCCGAGTCACAGAGAAGCCTAAAGAACCGTGCAGGTACGTTATTCACACCAGCAGGGGCTTTGAATCCCCCGGGGCAGCGCGAGGTGTCCCTGCCCGGGGCAGCGGGTGGGACTCGATGGGCTTGGAGGCTCCTTTGAACCCAAACCGCTCTGTGATTCTACGATTCCCTCCCTTCAGCTGTTCATACACATCAAGGAGACTCCCTGAGCCTTCTCTTCTCCAGGCTGAACACAAGAAGAGGTTGTTGAGGTTTTTGATCTTATAAAACATCAACTTATTTTTGCTCTTTCCAATTAACTATTTAGGACCTTTTCACAAGCATTTCTGGTCTCAGCCTCTTCTCAAGTTCAACAGTTCATCCTACCACACACCTTTAACATCTATTTAATCTCTCGCATCTAGGAAGCGTCTGGATTTAAAGGCAAAGCTGGACACGGGCTGGGGGGAAGCAGCTGCAGGTCTCCCCTCGTACAGCTGCCGGGAGGAGCCCCAGAAGAGCCTGGAGAAACCCCTCCCCGTGGACACAGACACAGACGTGGGCAACACCGAGGGAGCTAGAGGAGAGAGTGAAAGTTACACATTTCAGAGGAGAAGTCAAAGCAAACAGAAGGGTTTTTACCTCAGTCGGGCAACAGGCTCGTGATAAAGGGTCCGTGTTTCCTTGTTCAAGCAAGTGCTGGTTCCACGAGGCCTTTTCCCTACAGGAGAAGGGGATGAGGCCACGGAGACCCCGCCCCCTGTATTCCCATATATAGCCACACACCCTTAGCCACGCCCCCTCCCCAGAGGCCACGCCCCCTGTATGCCCATATATAGCCACACACCCTTAGCCACGCCCCCTCCCCAGAGGCCACGCCCCCGTATGCCCATATATAGCCACACACCATTAGCCACGCCCCCTCTATCCCCATATATGGCCACAGCACTCCCGTCCCTCAGCCATTTTCCCTACAGGAGAAGGGGATGAGGCCATGGAGACCCCGCCCCCTCCTCTCCCCGGCTCCCCCCCTCCATCCCCATCTATGGCCGCTCCCCGCCCCTCCTCCCCCGCCTGCGGCCGCCGCCCCCGCCCCCTCCCTCCAGCTCCGGCCCCGGTCGCTCCCCCGGCCCCGGCCCTCGCGCCACCCGCTCCGCTCCCTCCTCCTCCCCGGCCCCGGGAGCCCCGGGACGCAGAGGGGGCTGCGGGCAGGAGCCGGCGGGGCCGGGCGGGTCCGAGCTCCCCGGGGGCCGCTCCCCCCGCTCCCCGGCGCCGCCGCTCCCCGCCCTCCCCGCTCCCGGCGCTCACTGAGCGCTGCCCGGCGCCGCCGCTCCCACAGCCCGACGAGCGCCCGGGACCCGCCGGGGCTGGGAACGGGGCAGCTGCGCCTCGGGGGGGACCCCGAGCGGCCATTTTGGGGCCTCGTGAGCCCTCGGGGGGGACCCCGAGCGGCCATTTTGGGGCCTCGTGAGCCCTCGGGGGGGAAGGTGTTTGTGTCGATCGGTCGCCCCCGGGGGCTTGAAGTTTGGCCCCAGAGCCGCCGGCTCCATGTCCCCAACAGTGTGAAATCCAGGTGTCCCGGTCATATTCTCATAGGAGGATTTAGCAGAAAGGGTGTTTCAATTAGAAATCCTCCAGGGCTTCGTTCACAATCATTTAATGCGTCTCTGGGGTTTCACTGTCTTCCCGTGAAAAGAGAATTTCCAATAAAATGCACAGTAACAGACAGAGATTTCCCTAAACTTTTAGTAACTTTTTTCATAATGTGTGCTAGGAATATAATAGTTTATAAATTCTGTATTTGAACCCATTAAACATCATCCTCTTAGTGCTTTTATTTGTGAGCAGAAGGACTGTTCGCTCCTACACAGAACCGTGTCGTATTTGTGGACAATGAGAGAAATTCCTTAGGGAAAGGAATATTCTGGAATAAAAGAATTAGTTATGGTAATTCCTGGTTGGTTGGTGAATAACAGAACAGTGAAGTGCGAACAATGAGGTAGAAAGTGCAGTCCTTGTTCAGAAATTGGATCAAACAGAAGGTTCTTAAGGACCAGAAATGTTTATGGGGTTCTTGGTTTCATTTGGGTTTCATGAAGGTCCAAGGAAAATCATTCTTTGCCTTCAAATCTTTTCTGCAAAGGGTGAAGAAGCTTTGGGAGTGGGAGCCTAATAGAAACGCTTTTGTACCCCTAAATCCTACCTGAATTACAATGTTCAATCACAAGGGGGCAGTTAAGCTTCACAGGTAATTTCTTTACTCTCTTGGCTGTTGATCCAGCCTCAAAAAATGTCACCGCGTGTCTCCTGCCTCAGTTCATCCTTTTGTCCTAATGAATAAGCATTCTTCACGTAGCTGAAAGAGGACGGCTTAATATATTTACTCTACTTCGACCCTGTAGACTGTTAATAAAAGTGAGGTTACAGAGCTTCTTCATGTTCTTTTCCTTTAGCTGCAATGCGTACTGTGAACTTTCATCAAAGTGATTTATATCAAGAATTACTCAAGTTGTTCCTATTGGTGTCTTTAAATTTTGGCTACAAGCAAATTATCTGTTTATCTTATCTGAATTTGGATATTTTTATATTATCATTATTTAAAACTGATACTGTTGGAAGTTTTTAACAGGATCTAAGTTACAGGGGTACAACTACCTCCTGAGGATCATTTCGTGCTCACCTCGAGTTCCTACTGGAAACAGGGACCTGGGTTACCAGCTGCTATTGCAGGAGCTGTTCTAGGGTGTGTTTGCTCCTCAATCCTTCTCAGTCGTTTATGAGTTAAAAATGTTGTGATAATTGTGTGGCTGCGTTGGCTTCTTCTTGATTTGGGGTTAATTTGCTTCATTTCTCACACAGAAGTTGGTTTGCTGTGGCTTTCAGACCCAGGTTTTTCTTTTGGATTCGTCTGTGTCTGCATTTTGAGTGAAGAGCCAAAATCGACAGAAGCTTCTTGGAGCTACCCTATGGAATAACATGCGACTGGATCCTGGGCACCTCACTCAGAGGCAGAGAGAGCTGAAAAAGTGTAATGTTGTCGGTTTAATTTTCTCCCCTGAAGTTGGCTTTGGACTGAAAAAACTCCTGTAAGAACATCAACAGGAGAGAGTGCAGCAGCTTTTGACCTTGTTCCTCCACCCCTTGTTGTCATTTATCCTTTTCTGAGTATGTATAGAGAGTAAATGCTTTAATTTATCTTCTCCAACCTGCATCATCTTACTACTTGATTTTCTCATGAGCAAAATGGCCAAACCATCCCTTTTGGTCTTTTGTGGCTCCGGCTGATCCCATCTGCTGCTTCACTTTGGCTGCTTTCCATCATGAGCATCTTCAGTGTCTCTGATGCACGACTGTGATTTAAAAATAAATTGAATTGGCTTATTGAAGACTCGACTTTCACTCCTCCCTTTCCCTGGGCAGACTTGAAGATGCTCTGTCCCAGCGAACACCTAAAGGAGAATGAAAACTCCTAAATTTTCCTCCTGTTGGTCACTGCTGGAAAATGGCAAATATCCTGAGCCCTTTTGAAGGTTTGTTCTTGCATCTCCCTGGTTTTGGTGACATCAATTTGCTAATTAACTTTTATTACAACAGTAAGAAATTCCAATGATGTCTTGATTGCCTTACTTGATTTTCATACTGTATCTTTTTCTTGTGCCCCTTACCCAGCTGTTTTTAATCGACAATGTCATCTCCCATCCCCACTGAGGGCATCTATGGGCAAGATCTCAACTGGGAGGCAACTGGGGGGGAATTGGGGTTCCTGAGGCGCAATTGGTGGGTTAGGGGAGCATTTGGGGGGGCGAGGGGGCAATTAGTGGAGGGATTGGGGTTCCTGGGTGGGATCTGGGGGGGGATTGGGATTCTTGAGGGGCAACTGGGAGGCAATTGGGGAGCAACTGGGGTTCCTGGGGAGGGACATGGTGGGGAAAGGGGGACAACTGGGGCTCTTGAGAGGCAATTGGGGGGCAATTGCAGACAAGTGGTGGGGACAAGGGTGTTTGGGAGATGCTGGGGGGCAACCTGGGGGGGAGTTGGTGTTCTTGGAGGGAATCTGGGGGGGGGGCAATGGGGGTTCCTGGGGGGTAAGTAGGAGGCAAGAGGCAGGATTTGAGGTTCCTGGGGGGCAGCTGGGCAGTGAGGGGGGCAATTGGGGGGTGAACAGGGGCATACGGGGGGGCTGGGGCCAATTGCTGGGGTAATTGGGGTACCTGGGGGGCAATTCGGGCTCCTGAAGGGGTTTTGGGGGGTAGTTTGGGTTCTTGAGGGGCAACTGGAGGGTGAGGGGGCAATTTTGGGGGGAACAAGGGTGTTTGGGGGGGCTGGAGGTCAATTAGGGGGGGAGTTCAGGTTCCAGGGGGGGAATTGGGAGGGCAGTTGGGGTACTTGAGGTGCAATTGTGGGACAAGGGGGGGGCAATTGTGGTTCCTGGGGGGCAGCTGGTGAGTGAGGGGGCGATTTAGGGGGAGGAAAAGGCGTTTTGGGAGGTTGGGAATTTGGGGGGGGGAGTTGGATTTCCTGAAGGGGTTTGGGGAGGGGGAATTCAGGTTCCTGGGGGCGATTTGGGGGGTGAGGTGGGCAATTGGAGGGGAGGGGACAAGGGCCTTTGGGGGTCTGGGGGGCAAAAGAGGGGGGGAAATGGGGTCCTGGGGGGAGGATCGGGGGGTTGGGGGCAAAAGGGAGGGGAAATGGGGGAGGAAATGGGTCTGGGGGAGGGGCAAAGAGCGGGGAGAGTTGGGGTCCTGGGAGGGGAAATGGGGGGGTTGGGGGGCAAAAAGGGGGGAAATGTTGGAGAGTGGGTGTAAAATGGGTCCGGGGGAGTAATGGGGATGTTGTGGGGGAAAAGAGGGGGGAAATAGGGGGCAAAATGGGTCCTGGGGGAGTTAATGTGGGGAAAATGGAGGGATTAGGGGTAAAAAGGGGGAGTAATGTGGGGGAAAATGGGTCCTGGGGGGAAATGGTGAGGGGGGAAAAGGGGGGTGAATTGGGGGGATTAGGAGGCAATGGGTAGGAAATGGGGGAGTTGGAGGGCAAAAGGGGGGTGGAATGAGGGGAAAATGGGTCCAGGAGGGTACTGGGGGGTGGGGAAATGGGTCCTGAGGGGGAAAAGTGGGGAATTGGGGAGCAAAAGGTGGAGGCAGGGGAGTGGGGTCTTGGTGGGGAAATGAGGTGGGTGGAGGGCAACAGCGGGAGAGATGAGGGGCAATGGGGGGGAAAATTGGGTCCTGGGGGTAGAAATGGAGGGTAATGGGGGAGTTAGGGGGTAATGGGGGGGGAAATGGGTCCTGAGATGGGAAACGGTGGGGGGGTATTGGGGGGGGAAAGAGGGGGATGAAGTGGGGGAAAGGGTGGTTATTGGGAGCCCATTAGGGGGGTAATAGTGGTCCCCAAGGGGAGGTTTGGGGTGGTCAGGGAGGGGTAATTGGGGTCTGGAGGGGGCCAAGGGGGGATAAGTGTGGTCGGGGGGGAGTGAAAGCGGTTAATTGGGGTCTGGGGGGGATCCAGGGTGGGTAATTGGGGTCAAGGGGGCTAATTGTGTTCCCCATGGGGGGGTTGAGGGGTTCAATGGGGGTGGTTGGGGTCGGGGGGGTTATTGTGGTTTGACATGGGTCAAGGGGGGTTATTGAGGTCCCCATGGGAGGTCAAGGGGGGGTCTGTGGGGGTAATTGGGGTCAGGGAGTGTAATTGGGGTTTAAAGGAGGTCAAGGGGGGTAATTGAGGTCCCCATGGGGGGTCAAGGGGTCGTCATTGGGGGTAATTGGGGTCACGGGGGGTAATTGGGGTTTGAAGGAGGTCAAGGGGGGTAATTGGGGTCACAGGGGGTAATTGGGGTCTGAGGGGGGTCAAGGGGGGTAATTGCCTCACAGCAAAATTCATAGAATATAAAATTGCATTATAAACTAATAATCTGTTTTTATCTCCAAGTAATAATTAGATATAGAAAAGTGTTCGAGAATGTTGTTATTAGTCCAAATGTGTGCGTTGACTTCAAGTTCTGACTATTTACATTTTTTATATTGAGAAATCTAATAAGCACATATCAAAACTTTTTTCTTTGTTTCAGGTGTGTCATTACATTTGTCTTTAATTGCAAATCATTAATTTGAAAATGGTATTTAAGTATAAATTGAAATCACCTATAATGGAGGCTGTTTGTTATTTGGCTTAGTGAAAAGGGATAACTAAAAGCAAAAAAGGAAAAAAACCCATTGAATATATTGTCATTTCTTATATAGTTTTGTCTGCTTAATTTTAAAACGTAATGATTTTCATTGAAGTGATCAGTTAAAACTGCTGATCACACCAACTGAATGGTGAAGCCATTTACTATTTGCTGATTTTCTGCTCAAAGGAAATATATATTATAGTATTAATTCTCACAATACAAACTACTGTTCATTTACGGCATTATGAACCCGATGTCTGTAATTATGTTATTTATTATTAAGTAATGTTATCAATCCTGTATTTACTGCATATTCTCATTCACGCTTATGTGCAGAAATACATATATGCAGGAAAAACAGGCTAGAAACATTGCTTTTCCTTCTATTTATAATATAAATAATACATAAACTCAAAAAACCTTGAGAACTTTAACAAACACCTTGATCTAATGAGATTAAAAAAATGTAACTTAAGCTATAATGCCACCATGCTTATATATATATATATAAAATATGTAATATATGTGTCTCATATATATATATATTTCTATCTCATGTCATGTATATTTACCATCTAATTGATGCCAAAGTATCTCTCTATGTGTACAAGAAGACTGAAATATATATATAATATATATATAATGCTGTGTGGTTTTACAGTTAAATACTTAATTTATTAAAATTAAAAAAGAAAACAAACCATTAAAAACCTGGACAATAAAATGGTTTTTAAGGTAGGGTTTCTTTTTCCTTTCAAAATACTCAGTTCCACATAAATGAGTTATGGTGGGACAATCTGAATCTGTGAAAGAAGCAAATACACTTTTTTTTTCCCAGCACATCACAGAAGAAATTAAATAGACGAACATCTCTTTCCTTGCAAAAGGACATTTTTCTTCTTAATAATTTTGGTTGATAAAAATGGAATTAAACATAAGCCTTTCTAAATATGTAGTGCAAGAAAATTAGATGCAAGATACTTGGTTTTTATTTAGTTCACACAAAAAAATAATCTTACTTCTTAAGTAATGCTACAATAGCAATTAATGCTTGCAGAGCTCTGGAAGAAAGTTTTACCTATTTTTGTATCCTATTAACTAACAGGAGAGGCTGTAGATGAAAAATAAACTCTTTTTCAAGGACTGATGGAAGAAGAAATCGATCGTTGCCAAAGGTGATTGTCATGGCTTTGGATGAATTAACATCTTATTTTAATAATTGAGCCTGTTTTTAATTTTAAGGATAGTTTAAAAAGCTAACTGATTTCTTTTTGCATATTTTCAATAATAAACAAGACTTCTGTATGACTTGTGTGGTTTTCTCCCTCACTTTTTTCCTCTTGCTTGTTCTCTCTCCAGGTTTTCCTGATTTTTATCCAAACTCTTTAAACTGCACTTGGACAACTGAGGTGTCACCTGGCAAGGGTAAGAATCTAATGGGAATTGCATCTGCCTACATAATGTCTGTGTTTAAAAAATTGAAACACACAAACACAATAAAATCCCATTTATGTATTGAGTTGAATTAGTGCTTTCTGCCGTTCTTCTGAGGAAGAATGATTTTGCAAAATAAATATCTTTGAATGCGGTGTTAAAATGTTGTGTTTATTCCGCAACAGAAACATTCTTTAAATGATTACCAGAACAAATGTCTTTTAGTCTCTTTTAGAAAAAGTAGAAGAGGTAAAATACATTAAAATAATAGTTACTTATTAAATAGCACAAAAGATTTGGTGAAAGCTGTCGGGATGCTGTTTTAAGCATTATTAAGCATGAAGAAGCAGATTTGATCTGTTGATTAGTAACCTTAGATTTCAGATTTAAATCTGAATTTAAATTATATATATTTAGGCAATACCTATAGTAAAGTAGCATTTGGATGCTATTATGTGATATACATATATATATAAAACTATATATAATATAATCATAGAATCATAGAATAACCAGGTTGGAAGAGACCCACCGGGTCATCGAGTCCAACCATTCCTATCAATATATATATATATCTAACTATATATATAAAACTATATATTATATATATAATATGTAACTATATTGGAAGTTTCTGCTGTTTAAAATCTTCTTACAGACTGGGGTTTTGTTTAAAATTTATATGGCATTTTAAATGTGAATCGTACGAGAAGCCTTTCCATGAAGAATGTTATTCCCTACAGTAAATAATTGTATTTGAAAACCTAATGGAAATTCAAAATTGAGAAGACAGGCATGACTTGAGTAAAAGATTGGTCCCAGAAAATATGAATCTGTATATATGGAAGACTGTTCACAAATCTTGTATCTGTGGGCACTTCCTCGAAGGTTAGAATAAAAGATAGAATTCTGTTGGACAAAAATGCAAAAAATAAAACCTGAATACAAAGTTTTAGCCAATTATTAATGTACATCTCCTGGTTTAATAGTAAGACTATGACAGAGGTTCTAAATGAAGGAGACACAAAGGAACTTGAATAAAATCTGTACCACACAAATTTTGATTTTCAGAGTGCTGTATACAAATAGCTCTGAATTCCATCAGTTCTCTGAGGGGAGGGATTGATTTACAGCGAGCTAAACAAACGTCCACACTGCACATTTGGGTTGGTTCACCCCGAGTTCTTTCTGCAAGTTTTATTTTCTGCATGTTTTATTTTCTATGTGTCATGTTTGGATTCTGTGTGTGACTTTTTCTAAAACTCTTTCCATATACTGTAAGTTTTGCTTTCTGTGTCACCTCTTTATAAAGGAAGAGAAAAAAACTTCCCTTTTAATGCTTGTCTTTTCCCCTTTTTAATATTTTTAAAGGTGTCCAGCTGTTTTTTCACACCTTTCACCTTGAGAGCTCTCATGATTATTTGCTCATTACTGAAAATGCAAATTTTACTGCACAGCTTTGATTTATATCTGATTTTTCAATTTCTCATGAAGGCTTCAGCATCACATTTTCAGGTAAGAAATTCAATTCTGCTACATGTCTAGAAACTGTTTTCAGATATTTTTAGTTGTAGATGGCAAAAACATTATGAAGAATCAGGGAAAAAGAGCAATATAAATGATATAGTCCTTATTGTAAAAAACGGGCCAAGGTTTATAGGATGGCGAACAGATAAACAAGAATGTTTGTTATGACTCTTTTAAGGAAACTCAAGCACATTTTTTGAAAATGTGGTCATATATCTTTTCATTCACCCTTTATTTGACTTTTTGTTACATTTTTCTTCATATATAATTTATTTTTTTTAACTCTCTCACTTCTAAATCTGTTTGGGGGTTGAAATGAATCACGAGTTATGTACAAGGCTTATAGATAATTAAAGAAAATGATAAAATATTAAAACTTTTACAGTACAAGCTGATTGCAGCCCTAGAAAATAAGAAAATAAATGCAATGTTGGTGGGACACAATAGACATCTAATTACCGTAGACACAGCCATAAAGACACACAGAAACAGCACTGAGTATCAGTAGAGGAGACAACTCTGAAATGCACATTTTCCAAGTGTTCCATACTGACACAATGCAACTGGCTGGTTTTAAGGGTCCTTTTTCATGTTGTGTTTTCATTCTTTTAACTCTTACCTGGCTTGTTTTGGTTTGGCTTGTTTTGTTTACATTTTAAAACCTGTAATACAGCGTCGTGAACTACAATATTTAAACATAGTGTCTTGTTGTTCAAAGTCAGCTCCGGGTCAGCGAATAGTTCTTTTCTGGGAAAAACCCTGGGGCTGGAAAAAATACCAAGTTTTATGAATCCAGTTTTGGTAGCCCTATTTTTATCCTTTTTGTTATCTTAAGAGACACTTTATGTAGATTAGTGTGAAAATTCGATTTGAAGTTATAAGTTTCCTTATAGTGAAGGTGGGAAGGAAAAAAAATAAGAGACCCCTCTCTATAAGTATAAATCAATAAGTATTGACTTTATTAATCTAGACATTCCTAACTTTGTGGTTACACCTGTTCTTTTTAACAAGACTGAATTACACCATGAAACAAGCAAACCTTTGAGAATCCCCTATGCGATTAGAAAGTTACAGTCAAAAGAACAGCATTTTCTCCATCTTTACCCACAAAATTGTTGATACAAAACACCTCCAGGCTTGTGTGGACACAGTGAATTAAACGCTGCCAGACCGTGGCCTGTGGTTTTTCTTTTAGATCAAAATGGATTGAGTAAGGGGGCAAAATACGAGGTCTGTATTGTCCCTTGGTCGATATTGTCCCCTCCCGTGGTCTGACAGTGCAGACAAAGACTTCAACTCCCCACTGAGCTTCTCGGCTGTGGTCCCTCAGTCTCCCAGTGGCTTTGCACATATGTAGCTCAGTGCACTTGCCCTGATTATAGCAATCGGTAATTTATTCAGGTCACACAAGCTTGGCCACTGTCTGTGCTCCATCGCCCCTACGGTCCCTCAGGCTCCTGGTGGGTTAAGTTAAGCAGCACTTTGCCGTCTCTTCCACCTGCTGCAACCGTGTTGTCTTTGAAATCTGCTAGTCCTTTAAATTAATTAATGCTGCTAGAAACTTACTCAATGCCATCAAATCGTGGAAGTTCACTATGTACTGCATGAAGAAGTCATTGTTTTCATCTCTTTGAAATCCACATTCTTAATTGATTAATGAAACATCTAGTTTCATTAAGTGCCCTTTGCTCTAACAGTGCTGGTTTGATGAATAGTTTTGCAAGCTTGCTCTCCAACACCTTCATGATTTTGTACACTTCAGTCATATCCCTTCTCAGCCTTCTCTTGTCCAAACTGAGTCTCTGCTTCTAAAACATAAACCCCTCAACAACTGCTGTGTCTGTGATTTCTACAGCTCTGCTCTGTTCTTCCACACTTGCACAGACACAAAGCTCAAGAAATGGGCACTAAAAGGCAATAAACAGAGGCAAAGAAATGCGCACCGTTTTGTTTTTAAACCTCATTCCTCTACAAACTCTCATATTTCAGGGTTAAATCATCTTTAGGACTAATTGTCAATTTTGTTTGTACACGTGTGAATTGATGTTTTCTCCTTCATACAAGGTCATGTATTTTTCTTCTTCAGCAATTTATCACAAGTCACTATTGCATTCCTTCTCCATTTTGTTTTTTATTTTTTTTTTGCAAAGAAAGTAGCCTTTTAAATATCAGTTAGGAAAAAGGAAAATGTCTTATGGACTACAGCACCTAGTTTTTCAGCAAGAACGAGTTCACTCTCAACTGACACAACATAATCCTCCGCTCCCTTTTGGGAGAGCTGTGGGCTTCTGAAGTTTTCTTCCTTACCTGTTTGTATCCTAAATATGAGCAAAATATGTTATAAGCCCCAGTTTTCTGTCTTGTGTCTGCACAGGGGAAAGTCCCAAGATGACCTTGCAGGCAACTTGCAAGGGATGCACTAAGGATGCAGAATATTTATAAAACCTCTGCTGAAATGCAGGGCATTTTCCCACCTTACTCTGTTTTTAAAGAGAATAGGTACGTACGTCGTTCCACATTGGGTGCAGGTGCCCAGCCTTCCACAGGGGTGGCTGAGCCCCATAGCCAAGGTGGTGGTGCCTTGGGAAAAGGGGATTTGTAACAGGGCAAAAAATGCTGTGCAAGAGTGTGTGAGAAAGAGGAGTGAAGGAAAGAAGCGTGAGGAAAGAATCTTGATAACGCCAAGGTCAACTCAACATGAGTGTCTTACGGTGTATATAATATCGCTATTAGTTTGAGACAGGAGCACTAAGAATTCCGTGAGGACGTAATTAAGAGATTTTGTAATATATATAGGAAGGTGCATAAAAATGTCAGGAGGCTATACAGGAATTATCCCTCAAACCATAAAAGCTTTTAAAATACATTTCCCTTTGGGATGATTTTATGCCATTAAAATCTCTGCAATCAAAGAAAATTGAAAAGATTATTTGTAAGTAATTTCTCTTTACCGTCAGAATGAGAAACTGGAATTGAAGAAAATCCAGCCAGCCCTTCCCTCTCCTTCAGGGGAGGGTCTGATTTTATATTCTCACAGCAGATGCAGATAAATTAGCACCGTTACTACCTCAGGAATAATTGTAGCACTGTCCTCGTGCCTACATATTTTAATCCCAGCAGTAGAGCAAGCACTTCCCTTTCAGTTCATCAAAAATAACATTTGCAAGGGTGTTTCTGACCTCAGTAGGAATGTGAGGGAGAGACAAAACTCACGTTTTCAAGGCGAATTCATGCAGGTTAGTGACTGAGTAGCAGGCAAAGTTTTCTGCAGCTGTGGCAAAGTCTGAACTTGAATTAGCAGGGAAGAAATCTGAACTCAAGTAAAGAAATAGAAACAGAATCACCATTTTGAGGCATATGGCAAAACTGAGTACCTGGATTATCTGTTTATTTTAAACCTTATCCTTTCTCATCACTAACACTTCAGTTTCCCGATCTCCCTGCTGTAACTCCCACTTGAAATTTCACAATTCTTTAAAGTGGCCACTTACAGTGAAATCTTTATAATGCAATCACTGTGAATTTGTCACAGGTAAGAGGAAAACCAGGATGTTATTCCATGTCTTTCATCTATTTGGCCATATAGACCTTCTTTTTGTGGTCATGACAGAGAAAATAGTAATCGTAACATGAGAATGTCAAATGGATCCTCCTAAATGAGTTAAAAATGTGTGATCTAATAGTGATAATGTCTAGATTCGTGTGTTAAATGTGTTCTCCAATTCTCTAATTTTCTTTCCGAGGGGTGATTCAAGCTAGTTATCAGTTTAGTCCATGGGGATTCAATGCAATATTATTTCAATTACTAGACTAGACATGTACCTACTTATATCTGTGATGTTAGCAACAACTGGATAAGTGTCCCCAGTTAAAAATTGTTAGGGTTTTTTACATCTACTGTCATGTGATACGTCTTATCTCATTTTTACTTCATCAAACAATGTTTTCATTTGTGTCTGGATTCATCTTGAGGGATGCAGGGTTAGAAAGCTGTTGGAACAGGATGTCTAAGGAACAGTGTTAGTCATCGGCTGATTTTGGGGTTTTGTCTTTTCTATTTTAAGGTGAAGAAAAATCACATTTTTAACATAGTTGTGATGCTTTATTAATGACTACTAAAAATAGATTATTCCATCCCTCAATCCAAGTAAATTTTCTCTGTGTTTTTGCATAATCTGTGTGACCAGGATGTTATTAAACAATAAATCTTATGATGGACAAATGTTTATTTATTTTGTAAAATGGATTTACAGTTCTGATAAATAAAGTGCAATCAATCCATGAAAGATCTGTAGTTCTGGGCTAGGATATGGTAGAAGCCAGGAAGCATTTCTTCAGATGCTCTTAGCCCAGCTTAAAGTCATATTTCTGCCTACAGGTAGGCATTAAATACGTGTTACTGCTGGCACAAATCTTAAATGCAATTGATTGTCTCTTCTGAGAGCTCTTCCATGTGGCCTGATATAAGACAATCTTTCCTTAGTAATAAAGACAGAATGCATTGTTCTATGAATGGCTAGCATCATGTATTATTTTTCAAAAGATTCTTTTATGGCAGGTAATTATTTATATTTGTTTATGTTAATTAAACTAAATTTAGGATTTTAGCTTAAAAAATCTCTGTGCATGCTGGCTTTATTAGGTTATTTTGCTAGTGTCAGCACTTGAAATGAATTAAGAGCTTAAGATACTTACTGTAGTTGTGTCTTTTATACTAGTTATCTGCAGTCCCTCTCGCCTGTATGACATCAGGGTAAATTATCTTTTATTTCATATTAGAAGAAAGCTGTTCAGACTGATTATTTGCTTTTCCATAAGCATTCCCATGATGCATGGTATATGCTTGGAATTATGAAACACACTTCGTATTTGTTTATTTTTCCATGATAAAGTACGGGTGATTTATTTAATTTAAAGAAGAAGTTATCTTTTTTTTTTTTTTAATTCATTTTGATTAAAAAAACCAAAACCCAAACCCAAACAAACAGAAAAACCCATAGAGGACTGTTTCATTCTTTATGGCTTTCAAGGTTTTGCAATAAGGAAAAATAAATTTTCAAGCCCTTGCCAATTCTTTGTGCTTGTCCTGTACTGGTGAATGATCTAAAGAAACTCTTATTCATTCTGTGACTGGAGGTTAATAGTGTTGATTTTGTCTCTCATTGAAAGTTTTTAATAAAATACCATAAGTAAAGAAGATCATCTCTACACTTAGGCTGGAAATAGACTCAAACCTTTATTAAGACCTTTCTTTCTTTATTAAAACCTTTAGTAAGACAAAAAGTTGCTGTAGGTTTAGAATCTGGAATAAGCAGTGACAGATTGACTTTAATACATCTCCCTCAGCTCTGATGTTAATATCTCCGGACACTAGAAAACAGAGCAGTTCACTTACTTCAGTGGTGATTTCAGAGGTCAGGCTTCTGTTATCCTTTGTGAATAATCATGAAAAATAATCTGATTTTATGAAACCTCAGAAGGTAGGCTTGCTTATAAATACTAATTCCATTCAAAATGACCTCACAAAACTGAAAAGGAAAAAAGACTGAAAAACATCTTAACAGTGACAGAATATTTTATATTTCACTGAACTGCGTAACCAAGCCGTATGTACCTGACACAATGGAAACCGTGATGCTTTTGGAGAAACTATTGGCCATACAGAGCCGACTTTGGAAGTGTTGTATAAGGATAAACTCATATTTTTCAGATATTTAGATAAGGTGTCCAGTTCAATGCTGTTTTTTGTTTTCCACAAGGTGTATGATGGAAAAGACAGTTCTGCGCACTCTCTGGGAGCCTTCACCAAAATTACTTGATGGGAGTTATCCTGAATAGCACCTGTAACCATTTGTGGATAGAGTAGAACACCAACAGATCTGATACTGACCAAGGATCTCAGCTCACTTACACAAGTAAGTAGCTCACAAAAATGTTCTGATCGACTGTTAAGTGGGGAAACGTGTATTTCCAGCTGCAGTGATTCCTCATGGAATGGTAAAGATAATATCCTAGAACGTACTGAAGTTCAGAGTCTGAATTTTACTTGTCTATACGTGTGGATAAGTTTCAGTAATTAGAGAGCATTACTAAAAGAAAAATTGTAACCTTTCAAATATAGAAAGCGTTGTTATTTTGAGGATTTAGCAGTGGGGTTTGAATAAGAGTGCATTGTGACATCTGTGGGTTGAATATATTAGTGTTGTACTGTAGCAGACGCAGAGCCAGGTATTAAAAATATAACGTTTAATTCCTGCAGACAAATTTAAAAATATAAAAGAACAAATGAGAATAAAAAGAATGCAGTGTGCTTGAGTGAACACTCTACATGTCTGCTTGTCAGGATCAAGGTGAAGTTCGCTGGAGGAAGAGCTGAGTAAAAAAGTTTTAACAAAGGGTGCACTTGTCCTACAGCTTGGATGTAATTAATTTAAGTACTTGAGCTGGCAAAACAATGAGTCCTTTGGAAAGGAAAACTATGGGGAGAGCTAGTTTGTTTCCAACACACATAACGAAATTTTGTCCACCTTTCAAGGAATCTTCAAGTTCCCTTTGCCTTCAATTTGTCGTCTTTGATATCAGTTTCTGTGAACCTCTACTAAATCCTTCGGAGCAGAGCAGCACATCATGATGTGACATAGAAATGGAATCATGGCTGTTTCTAATAGATCTGCTGATTTCCCTTTGGATTGGAGCCAGCTGTGGAATAAGCAGAAATATTTTAATAATGTGGAATAAGCAGAAATAATAAGCAGTGTGCCCAGGTGGCCCAGAAGGCCAATGGCATCTTGGCTTGGGTCAGAAATGGCATGACCAGCAGGTCCAGGGAGGTTCTTCTCTCTCTGGACTCAGCACTGGGGAGACCGCTCCTCGAATCCTGTGTTCAGTTCTGGGCCCCTCACCACAAGAAGGATGTTGAGGCTCTGGAGCAAGTCCAGAGAAGAGCAACAAAGCTGGTGAGGGGCTGGAGAACAGGCCTTATGAGGAGCGGCTGAAGGGAAGTGGGTATTTTTTAGCCTGGAGGAGGCTGAGGGGAGACCTTATTGCTCTCTACAACTACCTGAAAGGACATTGTAGAGAGGAGGGAGCTGGGCTCTTCTCCCAAGGGATAGGGGACAGGACAAGAGGGAATGGCCTCAAGCTCTGCTAGGGGAAGTTCAGGCTGAACATCAGGGTAAAATATATCATGGAAATGGTCATTGGGCACTGGAACAGGCTGCCCAGGGATTTGGTTGAGTCACCTTCCCTGGAGGTGTTTAAAGCACGCGTGGATGAGGTGCTGAGGGGCATCGTTTAGTGATTGATGGGAATGGTTGGACTGAATGATCCAGTGGGTCCTTTCCAGCCTATGGATTCTATGATTCTATGATTCTTTTTGCTTTGTCAGCAGAGAGAATCTGACAGAAGCATTGATGATGAGAGAGCTCCAACGCCTCCTCAGGGAGAGAGGAAGAAGCGATGCGGCAGTGCCCTCAAATCCAGCAGCATTCGGGTATGTGGCTTTCTCGGGACTCACTCCTCTTTGCTAATCACTGTCCATCGTGTTGACGGCGCGAGCCGGAGCGTTCTCCGCTTTGGGTTAGCATGTGACGGCATCGCGTTTAGTGAACGCTGGATCGACACAACAATACTAGGGTGCCAGGGGCTTCGCCAGACGAACCTGTGCTCGCCACACACCATAAACATGCCACACGCCAGGCCCACGCCACACACACGCAATTCACCCCCCTGCACATTGTGCTGCCCCCATGCACACGCCGTGCACATGCCAGGCTAGCGCCACAACCACCCCGTGCACATGCTTTTAACATGCAAGCAGCATGCCACACACACCACAGAGCCCTTGTACACATCGCAACATGTCATGCAGGCCACACATGTTATGTACATGCTGTGTACATGCCATCCACACACAAGGCATAAGCTAGCACACACCATGAGGATGACACACCAGCCATGCACATGCCACTGCCCCATGCAGATGCCACTGCCCCATGCACATGCCACGCACATGCCTTTTACACGCAAGCAACATACCACACCCCACACACATGTATTGCACACACAAGCAACATGCCACGCATGCCAAGCACGCGTTATGTACATGCCATACACACGCCACACACACGCCACTGCTCCCATGCCCATTCCAGGCTCATGCCACAAGAGTCAAGAACGTGTCTCGCACACGCCTTCCACATGCAGGCAACATGCCATGCACGCCACACACTCCGTGCATATGTAATGTACGGGCCATGTACATACCGTACACATGCCATGCACATGCTAGCACATGCCATGAAGGTGACACGCCAGCCAGGCACATGCCATGCACACGCCAGACACACTGCAAGCACGCCTCACACACACTGAGAGGGCAAGGGGAGATTTGGAAAGTGCTTTTATGTTGTTAGTGTAGAGAGAGCCAGGAGAGAGGTTGCTTCTTTGATTCCCTTCTATAACCAGGCGTCTTTGCATTTAAAACCCTTCTGTGTCACAGTGTTTTACAACGGTGCAACATCCGTTACGCTTGCTGCAGATCCTCTTGGTTCGGACATTTCTGTTTCCTGTTACACAGAATACCTGTTTAGCCTTCTCTTCTATTCTGAGGCTTAACATCTTTTTAGACTTCTTTTTAGTATTTGTGTTAAACTATGTCCCATAACAGTGGTACGGAAGGGGAGTTGTCGCGTTCTTAACAGTAACTGTAGAGTTAAGGTATCTCAAGTGCCTTGGGGATATGCAGACGCACCTTTTAGACATCCTTCATCTTTGCGGAGTGCTATGGAGCCTTCCCATCTCTCTCATACGCTCGCGGCAGAAGAAGAGAAGGGCGCCCATGGGTGAAATGGAAGCGGTTGCCATTCAGGTGAGAGGAGAAACCTCCCATTTGCAGCTCTGAGCATGGGTGACATTCGTGATGCCGACTCCTGGTTCAGGAAGCAGCTTCCGGCTCCATCGTTTGTTCCTCTGTGGATGAGGGCTCGGTGTATCGGCCCGGCTTCTGTGCCAGTGGCGTGGTCATGTCCACATCGTCGTTCATCGTGCGGGGCTGGGGGGGCTTTGTCTGTTTTTGTACTTAAGCTCTGATTGTCACCTGTAACTGGACAAATGACTCTGTTAGCATCATGACGGTATTCGAGGTGGCGTTAAAAATTCCTTAACATATCGTGCACGTGTCTCTCTCCTCGCAGCCCAAAAAGGCAGTCTGGAGAATGTCCTTGCTGCAGAAAACCTCGCAAAAGTCTTGCAGAACTGCCCTGCTTTTTCACAGCCCGGTATTGTTCTGTCCCGTCGTGAGGAGTAACGGTGAGCGAGCTGGCATGGCACGGGGCAGGGAGGAGGAGGGTGAACTTTACCTGCTCTCCATCGGCTAAAAGAAAAGGCCTCGGTCTGGCTTCTGTGGGACCGTTTTAATGGCACTGTGGCCGAGCGAGGCCTCGTGTTGTTGCTGTTCTAGCGTTCCTTTGCGCGTGTGTACGTGTGTGCTTACACATGAGTTGATGTTGTGTCACGGCTGTTGGGTGAAAGCCATGGGGAAGGTGTTGGGCATCCTTGCCACACGAGAGCCGGCAGCACCAGGAGCCTCCGTAGCGTGAGGGTATCTGCAGCTGAAGTGGCTTCTTTTGCCTCTCTCTGCCCAAACTGGGCGGATCTCATCCTTCAAGCGAACGCAGAAGGCTGCGTATGCTCCCAGGTCCCACAGAAAGGGAAGTCTTTGGATTCCCCGACTGCAGTAACCCCTGCTGCTGCCTGTGGGTTGTTGCGCTGAAGACACCCTTCGCGCAGGGAGGAGCCACGTGGGAGATGGGTGACACGCTGATATAAACAGTGTCCTGTGGGTGGTGTGTCTCCTCGGAGCCGTGTGAAAGCCGACCTCCGCTTTCTCTTCCCCTCTAGAGCGGGCAGAGGATGGGCTGCAAGGCCGAGGAAACCTGAGCGAGGCAAGCGGCCAGCTAGACACAAAGTGGGGAGAAACGCTGATGCCTGGTGAACAAGGGAGTTTCCACTGCTGAAACGGATGAGAACGGACGTCACGAGCGTCCTTCTGTTTGGGGCCGGCAAGGGAACTAGAACCATTTCTCTGGGGAGAACTTGCACATGGCTGGAGGGTTCTGTCATGGGAGGTGACCGAAACCCGATTCCCAATCCTGGTTTGGTGAAGGAGAAGAAAGGGCTGTGAGACCTGAAGGCAGGGCTCTGCCTCGAGGCAAAGGTCAGTGAAGTAAGCTCGAGTTTCTCATGCTTCTTCCTGCCTCCTCAGTGTCTGTCCTCTACTTCAAGTGTGGCTGAACCAGTGCCTCAGGAGGTTGTCGGGCGGGAATGAGCGGTCACTAAAATACTTCTCCCGTTAGCTTTAGTGCTAAGGTATCCCATGGCGCTGAGCTCAGGGTCAGGAGATGGACACGCGGCCTTTCAGAGGCTGCTCTACCCGGGTGAACCGCTGTACTCCTGCTTCCCTCGAGGGAAACCTGCATTTGGAAAACTTGGTCGCTTGTCCTCCCTCTGACGGCCTCAGCGTGGCAGGGAGAGCTGGAGGAGCTCTGCCTGATCCCGTGGCAGGCTGGGGCCAGTCTGGCACAGCTTAGAGCTTGCTGGGCGCTGGGGTGTCGCTCGCAGTGGTGAGAGCTGCTGGGGAGGGGAGTGGTTCATTTAAAGCACGGTTACTTGGAGTTTTTTGTTGTAACAGCTCCTTGATTTTGCTTTGTCAGCAGGGAGAATCTGACAGGAGTACTGTCAACAAGAGCCCCTGCGGGATCCCGACCCCTCCACAGGGAGAGAGGGAGAAGCGACGTGGCGGTGCCCTGCAGGCCAGCAGCATTCGGGTACGTGGCTTTCTCGGGACTCGTCTTTGCTGATCACCGTTGATCAAGTTGACGGCGTGAGCCGGAGTGTTATCCGCTTAGGGTTAGCACGTGCTGGCATCGCGCTTACTGAATGCTGGATCGAGACAACAATACTAGGGTGCCATGGGCTTGGCCAGCCAAACATGTGCATGCCACATGCCATAAACATGCCACACACATGCCAGGCACACACCACACACATGCCACACATGCCACTGCTCTCGTGCACACGCCATGTACATGCTAGGCTTACGCCACAACTCATGCACATCCCATGCACACACCTTGCACCTGCAAGCAACATGGCAAACATGCCATGTGCATGTTATGTATATGCTGTGTACACATCATCCACATGCCACAAGCACTAGCGCACACCATGATTGTGACACACCATCCATGAACAGGCCACACGCACACCATGCACATGTGAGCAACATTGCACATGCTATACACATGCCATGTGCATGTTATGTGCATGCTGTGTACATACCATACACATGCCACGCACATGCTGGCACGTGCCATCAAGATGTCACATCAGCCATGGACAGACCACGCACATGCTCACACACGCCATGAAGGTGACCCACCATCCGTGCACATGCCTTGCACATGCAAGCAACATTCCACACACTGCACACACAGAACATTTGCATTTTATGTATGTGCTGTTTACATGCCATCCACATGCCACTCACACATTAGCACATTCAAAAAAGGTGAAGCACATGCCACGCACATTCCTTGCACACACAAGCAACATGCCACACATGCCATGTGCATGTTATGTACATGCCGTGTACATGCCATACACATGCATCCAACAGACTAACACATGCCATCAAGATGACATCCAGCCATGGACATGCCACGCACACACCATGAAGGTGACACAGCAGCCATGCACATTTCTTGCACATGCTACGCACATACCTTGCACACACAAGCAACATGCCACATATGCCATGTGCATGTTACGTACATTCTGTGTACATGCTATACATATGCATCAAACACGCTAGCACATGTCATCAGGATGACTCACCAGCCATACACACGTCATACACATTCTAGGCTCACGCTATGCTCACCCCATGCACACACCACGCATGTGCCTTGCACATGTAAGCAACATAGAATCATAGAATCATAGAATAACCAGGTTGGAAGAGACCCACCGGATCATCAAGTCCAACCATTCCTATCAAACACTAACCCATGCCCCTTAGCACTTCATCCACCTGTCCCTTAAACACGTCCAGAGAAGGTGACACAACCCCCTCCCAGGGCAGCCTCTGCCAGTTCCCAATGACCCTTCCTGTGAAAAACTATTTCCTAATGTCCATCCTGAACCTCCCCTGGTGGAGCTTGAGGCCATTCCCTCTCGTCCTGTCCCCTGTCCCTTGGGAGAAGAGCCCAGCTCCCTCCTCTCCACAACCTCCTTTCAGGTAGTTGGAGAGAGCAATGAGGTCTCCCCTCAGCCTCCTCTTCTCCAGGCTAAACAACCCCAGCTCTCTCAGCCACTCCTCGTAAAGCTTGTTCTCCAGCCCCCTCACCAGCTTCGTTGCTCTTCTCTGGACTTGTTCCAGAGCCTCAACATCCTTCTTGTGGTGAGGGGCCCAGAACTGAACACAGGATTTGAGGAGCGGTCTCACCAGTGCTGAGTCCAGAGGGAGAAGAACCTACCTGGACCTGCTGGTCACGCCGTTTCTGATCCAAGCCAAGATGCCATTGGCCTTCTTGGCCACCTGGGCCACTGCTGGCTCATGTTCAGTCGCTGTCAACCAACACCCCCAGGTCTCTCTCCTCCAGGCAGCTTTCTAGACAGACTTCTCCTAGTCTGTAGCTGCTCAGGGTTGTTGTGCCCCAAGTGCAAATTTCCATTCTAAAAGAACAAACTTGTGAACTTTATTCTGGGCTTAATCAATGTGCATCTTTGATTCTTGGAAAGTGTCCCCGGTCTCTAATCCTGGACCCAGAGGGGCCGGGGGTGAGAAGGGACCCGGAAGGAGGGGGAACCCGGGGTGGAGGGGCTGCTGCTCGCCCCAAATGTGCATTTGTTTGGGGTGGGCAGCTGCACATCTTCCTGCCATGATCGCAGCTTGTGTTTCCCTGGAGGTGGTCAGCGTGCCTGGAAAGGTCTTCTTCAGCACAGAGGCAAAGCTGGATGAGCTGAGGGAGCTCCGGTCTGGAGAGCGGCTGTTCCTGCGGCTTCACAAACAGCCCCCGCTCACCGTTTCTAGGGAGAAAGGTAAGGCCGGCACCAGCACCTTCTCTCGGGTGTACTTGGAATCGTGAACCCCGGTGGAAGTCATAGAATCATAAAACAATATGGGTTGGAAGGGACCTTAAAGATCATCTAGTTCCAACCCCCACACCATGGTCAGGGATACCTCTCACCAGATCAGGCTGCCCAAGGCCCCGTGCAGTCTGGCCTTGAACACCTCCAGGGATGGGGCTTCCACAACTTCCCTGGGCAGCCTGTTCCAGTGTTCCACCACTCCCATGGTGAAGAAATTCTTCCTCATGTCTAGCCCAAATCTGCACCTCTCCAGTTCATCCCCATTTCCCCTCGTCCTGTCATTACAAGCCTTTGTGAACAGTCCCTCCCCAGCTTTCTTGTCGGCTTCTTTCAGGTAGTGGAAGGTTCCTAGAAGTCCTGTCTGTGAAGTTAGTCTGTTATTTCTGTGCTGACAGCTGTGGTTCTGATGCACAGTGATCAGCTCTGAGGTATCTTTGGCCTAGGTGTGTTCCCAATGCTTTTTTTTTTTTGTATTGTGAAAATGCCTTTGAAAATGTTTTCAGTAGATACCAGCTTGTGTTTTGCTGGCATGGAAATTAATATTTTATTGGTTAACAGGATTTATGTTGATTCCAACAGCTGTAGTTGTAATTCACAGTAATAAATTCTGAAGTATCTTTTGCCCTGGTGTGTTCTCAATGCGGGACTATTTTGTGCTCAAAATGGTTTTAAAAATAGTTCCAGTAGATACCTTACCAGCCTCTGCAGTGCTGGCACTTTACCTAGATGTGTGTGAGTAACAACACAGCCACACCAAAATAAGATTAACGAAACGAGTCCAGTTCTGGACAGTTTGTGTGCATTTTTAAGGTTGAGTTGTTTTCTTTTAGGCAAAGTGGATCCAGGCGTGTCTCCTGTGTCGCTTATCTGTTAAGTACACAGATTTCTGGTAAATCTCAGCTACTCGAGTCACATTCTCTGCCAGTGTTGAATAATTTTGATAGGAATGGTTGGACTCGATGATCCGGTGGGTCTCTTCCAACCTGGTTATTCTGTGATTCTGTGATTCTGTGATAAGAACAAGATGGATGGAAATCTGCATGCAGGTTGGATTTTATTTGGGAGATCACAGGTGGCCCTGGGCTTTGAGGATCAAATTTAAGCACGATTCTAACAGAGTAAAGAAGTCCCTTTCTCCCAGTCCCCTGTGCCTTGACCAGTTTTGAGGTTTTGCAGTGAATTGGCCTCTATATTCCGTGTGTGTCCCTTGTCCTAGCTAGGTCAGGAGGGTTATCTCCAGGTGTAAGAACAGGCGTGTGTCGGAGACTTTGCCGGACTGAAGTCAGGTCGATAGTAGCGAAGAGATATTTCCATTCAGAAAGAGTAAATTTGTGGACTTTATTCTGAGCTGAATCAATGTGTGTCTTTGCTTCTTGGCAAGCGTCTCAAATCTCTAATCCTGGACCAAGTGCTTTCTGGGGAGGGTGGCATGGTTGGCTGGCCCTCTGTCCCTGGGAATGGTCCAGTTTTTTTAGAGCTGCTGAGTTCTTCTGCAGAATACAATCCTTGCACAATTTCGTCTTGGTTCTGCAGAGCTTATAATCAGAGGGATGCCTTGGTCTCTGCTGGTGGCATGTGTGGGTACTGAGAGCTCAGTTGTGCCTGTGATGGCAGTGATGCCTGCTGCTGTGGTTCCAGGATTCACACACAAACAAAATTTGAACGGCGTCTGTTAACAGCTGTTCTCAATCTGTAGGAAAATCAAATTCTGAGACTGTAGTACTTATGCTGAAACTACTTTTTCTTCCAGGGAAAACGCTGCATGAGGTTAAAAGCCTTGTCACTGAGGAACCAAAGTCTTGGCTGGATGTAATCTCTGCTTGGAGAAACCTTCGTGGGTGCGAGGGGAAAAAAGATGTGTTTCAAGAAAACAGATTGCCTCTTAAGAGAAAATCAGAAGAAGAGACAAATATTGTAACTAAAAGGCAGAAAGCGGAACAAGTGAGAGAGTCTGAGGAATGTCAGGCAGAAGATGGAGAGAGTTATATGGTACCCAAGAGAAAGAGCGACCAGAACTGTGGGACTGAAAGCCAGGCTTCCTTAGAAGACCCTTCCAAAAGCAGCAAAGAGGAACCTGTTGCAAATGAGGAATTCGGCTTCAGTTTCAGAGTTTCTTGTCGCTGTAGTGGAGCAATTGCCAAAATACTTACTTCACAGGTATGCTCAAGTATCTCTGTTTTAAAGTAATTTACCAAAGGGGAAGGGAGATGTGTAGTTTCATTTGTAATTTCAGTTGTGTTGTATGTTTTAGAATAATAAACTGCAGGAGGTTTTTCTGTATTTTCTCAACCAAGCCCTTAATCTACATTTATTTTAAATAAGTAGAAATGCTAGAGTTGCTGTTAATTTCTGGGCTCTGATACCCTGAATATTTTTCAGATCAGTGCCTTTTATTGAGGATAAGTTGAGGTACTTGGGCTTGTGGAGCCTGAGAAGTGATCTGATACTAGCTTACACCTACTTAAAGGGCCCTTGCAAGGACTGTGGAGCCAGACTCCTCTCACTTGTGGCAGAGGGTGTAAAAGAGAAAGGCAGAGGCCAGAACTTGCAGGTCGGTGGGCTCTGACTGGGTATTGGGGAGAATTTGTTCCCTAGGAGGGCAGTGCAGGCCTGGGAGGTGTCACAGGGAGTGGATCTTGGCCCTGGAAGAGAGTAGTGGCGTAGAGGACTTCCAGGGGCCCTTTCCATCTAGCACTGATCCCATCTGTAATAACTTTCTGCTAGAAATAACAGCTCTGGAGCGCTGTTTCCGCCTCAGACAGCTGCCCATGGAGCATCCCCCCATGCTGGGAGCATCGCCCCCACGGCTGCGTTGCCAGGCAGGGCTCACCCGAGGAGTGCGCTGACCCACGGCTCCTTCGCCTGGTGTGAGCTGCAGAAAGCAGGGAAACAACCTGAGTGCCCCCGCTCTGCGCAGCCTGCGGGCAGAGATGGGGGCGAGCGCAGCCCTGCCCGTGGCAAGTGCCCCAGAGGCAGCGTGGAGCCCCGTGGGGCAGGACAGAGCCGCTGCCCAGTCCTTGCCGTGGGACATGGCACCGGCACTCACGGGAAAGTGACCGCACAGGAGCCGCGGGGCCAGACGAGGCCGAGGCAGTCGGTGGCCTCGCCTTCCTCCTCTTCAGCAGGGTCCCCGGCTGCCCGCTTCCCGCCGATCGGCACCTGCAACTGGCCCAGGGCCAGGCAGAGCTTCATGTGCAGGGCGCTGCCACGGCTGCAGAGAGGAGCGGCACGGAGCGATCTGGAGGTGGCCGAGCCCAGCGGCTCTGCTCCAGCATCCCCCCGCAATGGACAGGGCACTGTGGGCGTCCCTGCTCAGCAGTTTAGCTGGCCCATCCCATCAAGGCCACCGAAGTTCCGTGCGGGACTGATTGATGCTCAGGAGAGCAGCAAACAGCCAAAGCAAGGCACTCAACAAAGATGTTTTGGCTGAGCAGTGCTGCTGGTTGAGAGCTTGACTCTTGCCAGTGCCAGACGGTGCAGCCACGGCACCGTCTCTGAAGGCACTCGAGCCGGTGCCGGGGCCAGCGCCGATTGGCATTCAGTAAATTCAGCTAAGTCTAGGCCATAGCAGGTTTATCTGCTGAGCTCTCATCGAATCATCGAGTCATAGAACAACCAGGTTGGAAGAGACCCACAGGATCATCAAGTCCAACCATTCCTACCAAACATAACCCATGTCCCTCAGCACCTCGCCCACCCATCCCTTAAACCCCTCCAGGGAAGGGGACTCAACCCCCTCCCTGGGCAGCCTCTGCCAGGGACCAATCACCCTTTCTGTGAAAATTTTTTTCCTAATATCCAGTCTAAAGCTCCCCTGGCGGAGCTTGAGGCCATTCCCTCTCATCCTGTCCCCTGTCCCTTGGGAGAAGAGCCCAGCTCCCTCCTCTCCACAACCTCCTTTCAGGTAGTTGGAGAGAGCAATGAGGTCTCCCCTCAGCCTCCTCTTCTCCAGGCTAAACACCCCCAGCTCCCTCATGTTGTAGCATCTCATCCTATGAGAACATTGCTTTGCCTTTTACTTCCACTTAGGGTCCGATGGTACTGACGACACCAAGGAAAAGAGAAAGGATTGGCAAGCCGAAGTCCCTCTGGGACTGCTGAATGTCTCAGCTGACAGTGACGTCGCTTCAGTAGGTCCTGCTCTGGCTGGAGAGAAAGTTGGTAAGAAAGATTTGGGTTTTATTGATTGAACGTGGGAGGATGTTTGTTACTGTTGCTGTCACTTTACATACACTTTGATAGTTAGCTAACATACAACTGCAAGAATGTTCTCCTTCCTCTCCAGAAGGGAGATTAACTCTGTTGCTTCCAAAAGAAAAGAAGGAGAAGGATTCAGGATCATTCTGTGCCGCTGCTGTTGATGAGGGCAGACATGAGCCAAAAGCAGATGAGGAAGACATGTAAGTCAAGCGCCACACGACTGAACAGTTTTCACGAAATGACAGGTTGCATTACCTAAAGTTTTTCTTCTCTTCTTTCAAATTCACAAAGAAAGAAAACTCACCCGTTACACAGAGTCTGCCAATTGAACTTTCATTACTCTGATTTAATGTGTCACATGCCAATGTTGCCATTCATAACGTTACACAGCAGTACAAAACAAATGTCACTTGACACACTGATAAGGAATGGTGAGGAAATTGTGCATCCTCTCTACACCTCTGCAAGGTTCGTGCCGAGAGAAACAAATCCCTTTTCTTTCACCTCTGGCATCACCACAACCAAATGATTGTAAGGGTACAAAGGGCCTTATTTCTGTAGGCTGAAAGTACGTAGCAATTGTGGTACTGATGTACAAAATGACAAGAATAGTGCCTTGCTTATGCTTTCAGTACTCAAAATACTAAATCCTAGAGGAAGAAGAGATTTTCCAGGGTTTTAGATAAGATCTGTACATCTTCCCACAAATCGAGGTAAGCAAAGAAGTTTCAGAAAGCTTAAAGTCACAGGGAGGTGGTTGAGTCACCTTCCTGGAGGTGTTTCAAGCACGGGTGGATGAGGTGCTAAGGGGCATGGTTAAGTGTTTGGTCGGAATGGTTGGACTCGATGATCCAGTGCGTTTCTTCCAACCTGGTTATTCTATGATTCTGTGAAAGCTTCACCTGTGGCTGAAGCATAATTCACATCCTACATAAACATGGCCAACTGTGTAGCTTGGTCTCAGTGGGAAAAGGGGATGCGATGCTGATAAGAGTGCTGGGCTGTTTTTACAGTTAGGATGAGATATCATTTGCCTAGTTGTGGTTTGAGCAGAGAACCAAGCGTTCCAGATCTGAAAATGACCAATGTGTCCACCACAGCAGTGTAATCCTTGCTCACGTGGTTTGTGAGCCTGTGGTGCTCTGTTGGCACCATCCATTGCAACCTATTGCTGTGGTTATGCTTTGACTTTCTTCCAGGCTGTGGCTGCTTAAATTAGCACCTTTACAGCCCCAGAAAGCAGTTTGTGCCCAGCCAGATCAAGGCCACCAAGGGTAGGGACGGTCCCCATGGGCTCCTGGATGCTGGGCAGAGGGGGTGGGTGGGCGGGCAGTGCCCGTCCCCCCCCGTGTCACAGTGCCAGTGCCTGGCACCGCACAGTCACAATGCCCCAGGCAGGTAACCAGGGGCAACGTCCCCTTCCCTCTGTCAGTCTGCCCAGCCTCGCCACCAGGACAGCTGGGCTGGGGACAGCTCCGAGACATCCACGAGGAAGCCCTTACGGAGCCCGTGGAATTACTGGAGGGAGATAAGGGAGGAAGGCTGGAGGCTGGACAAAGCTGCCAGCTCCTCAGGAGATGAGAAGAGCCACCAAGCCCGGGAGGTGCTGGAGGCTAGGAGGTCTTTTCAGCTGGATAGGAGTGGTAAGACAAGGGAATTCCTTCTTGAGGAGCACTGGAGTGCTCCCTGTGTTTTTCTCTTGCAGACTGAAGGTCAGTAACAGCATGAAGCTAGGGGTTCCAGTGCTTTGGAGCACCCACTGGTGCCATACAGGACAGGAGAAGGGTTCTTGCCCCGAAGGCCCATCAGACTGGGAGCAGTTTGCCACTCTTGGAAGCCCCTGGGATGGCTTCAGGTTGAGGGAGAAGAAAGGTCCGGCATCTTCTGGGAGGCATGAGCAGCTTGTGGGATGAGGAGTCAGGTCTTGCTCACATGCTCAGGGAACAGCCGATCACCAGCTTTGGGGTCAGGAAGGAATTTTCCCCTGGGGCAGATTGGTACTGGTCCCCAGGGGTTTTTTGCCTTCCTCTGCAGCATCGAGCAGGACCACTAGTCAGGATTTCTTTAGCCCGGTTTGGCTAGGTTACTGCCTGCTGCTCCTGCCCCATGAAGATGGTTTCTCATGCCCTGCAGCTGCAGGGAGGAAGGCTTTTTTTCCCCCAGGGGGGATTGGCAAGTGTCCCTGGGGTTTTTTTTTACCTTCCTCTGCAGCAGTCAGCACTGCCCCTTGCCAGGTCTTCCTCTCTAGGTTCAACAGTCCCAGTTCCTTCAGCTGCTCCTCATAAGACTTGTGCTTTGTACACTTCACTGGTTTTGTTGGTGTTCTCTGGACACAGTCCAGCAGCTCAATACCTTGTAGTGAGAGGCCCCAGACTGAACACAGGATCTGAGGTGTGGCTTTTTGTTTGGAATTGGATGGGGAGAGAAAACTGGTGAGAAAAGCCGTGTTGATTTTGATGTGTGTGTGCAGCAGAAGTTTGTGCTTTGTCTGACAGTCCCCTTGTAATCACAGGTCACCGACATGAGAAAGAAGACCATCAAATACTTTGATTCTGTGGCGTCTCTCTTCGGAGGCTGCTCTCCCTTCTCAGCCTGCCAAGAACTTGGATTGTGACACCCAAGCGAAGAGATGATGTGTGGTCAATCAGGTCTGTTTCCTGAGTTGTGCGATGGTGAATGGATTGTCCCGCATGTCTGTTAGGATGGGTAACGTGTGCTGCTTCCAAACTGCCTCTCTTTTATGGTATTGGAAAATTCTGCTTCTTTGCATTCCTTAGGAAATCCCTCAGCACCAGAACGGAAGCGACTGTGGAGTTTTTGTCTGCAAGTCTCAACCTCACCCTCCCCTGGCATCTTCCAGCCATTCCATCAGGTCCCGAGTTCCGCAGCAGCTGCTGATTGTGCCTGGAGCAGGGATGGGGGTTCTATCCCTCGCTGTGGGGTTGGTGCGTGGCTGGTGGGGTTGGAGCTTCACAGTGGCCTCGGAAGGGCAGAGCTGTGTTCTCCATCCTTACATCTGGTGTCTGCTTCCTACTTCCCTACACGAGATGCCGCAGCTGGTGGGTTAGGGATACCTTGCCCTTATGTCTCCTGGAGAAGAGGGTTTCCCCCTGTTGATATTTGTGCATATTTTCTGCCTCGACTTCGTGTTTAAAGGATTTTTCCTTTTCTTTCCAGAGTGACATCCTTTACTTCCGCAAGAGGATGGTGTGGGAGATCATCCATCAGCAGCTGCTGTGAGAGATGCACGATGAGAGCAACACTGATCACCTCAGGGTGACTGATAAGGCATATAGTTATATTTCAAATAATTTATTTGGATAGGTAGTAGACACACAAATTTTCCTCTTTAGGCTACGCAGTAGTGGTTAAGGAGGGGTGGTGGTTTCCCCGTTATGGAGGCAGCAACTCTCACTGACATTAACTAAGGCACCTGATGACATACAAGCAGAACGGTGGCTGTGACGGGGAAGAGCCAGCACTGTCAGCCCCCGTCACTGAGATGCAGCACACGTGGCCACGTTACCGACAAAGAGGACTCTCACCCGCGGTGCTGGTGACCCCTGCGTTAGCTGAGCTCATGTGGGCTCCGTGCTTGGCTCCTCGAGGCGAGTTCCCTCTGTTTGCAGGATGGCTACGATCTACTTGACTGCTAAAAACTGGATTTGTGAGGCCCTTCTGCCACGGTTTAGCTGAGGACACCCTAGAGAGTGAGCACTTGCCACCTTCTGATTTTTGGCAGGGGGGGGAGTTGTCTGGCCATACCTTGTGTGCACAACTTTCTGTGGTTGCTAATACGAAAATAAAAAAACCCTTCAGTTTGCTTTGACTTCTTCCCTGAAATGTGTAACTTTCACTCTCGTTCTCCAGCTCCCTCGGTGTTGCTCACATTTGTGTTTGTGTCCACGTGGTGGTGTTTTTCTAAGCTCTTCTGGAACTCCTCCAGGCTGCTGTACTAGGGGAGACCTGCAGCTGCTTCCCCCCACAGCCAGTGTCCAACTTCTCCTTTAAATCCAGACACTTCATAGATGCGAGAGATTAAATAGGGAGGTCAGAGCAGTGGCTGCTGGGGTCTCCGGTGGCAGCAGGGCCACAGTCAGGAAGGTGGAGGTCTCTGAGCTTGCAGCGCATCAGGAGGTGGAGAGGCTGGAGAGGCTGGAGAGGTGGCCGCTGGAGTGTTCCTGTGGCTGCACAAGCAGGTGGAGGTCACAGAGCTGGTCCCGCAGCAGCAGGGACCCCCACAAGGATCTCGGGTTGTCCGAGGGTCCATGTGGTATTAAGCTCTTCCTGGAGGCTGCTAAGCTGGTTCCAGTGCACTGGGGCTGTGGTGAGGCCACAAGGACCATTTCAGTGAGAGCCACATCTGGCAGCTGCACGGCTGGTTCTCCTTCATCTGGGACGAGCTGCTTGCAGAGCGATGACTCTCCAGACAGGAGCGGTGGCTGCTGGAGCGGGTCCTGAGGCAGCAGGGCCACCACCAGGCAGGTCTCCGAGCTGGCATCGCAGCAGGAACCCCTACAGGGAGCTGGTGGGGGTTGGAGAGGCGGCAGCTGAGGTTTCCTGAGGCAGCAGGGCTGCTACAAGGCAGGTGGAGGTCATGGAGCTTGCACCACAGCAGCAGGGACACCCACATCAAGCTGGCTGCTAAGGCTGACAGGTCTACCCAGCTCCGGACGCCAAGTCTACCCAGCTCCGGACGCCAAGTCTACCCAGCTCCGGACGCCAAGTCTACCCAGCTCCGGACGCCAAGTCTACCCAGCTCCGGACGCCAAGTCTACCCAGCTCCGGACGCCAAGTCTACCCAGCTCAGCAAGTGGATACTGCGTAGACCTGGCGGCCGGTGCTGGGTAGACCTGGTGCCCGTCCCTGGTGCTGGTGTCACCTAACAGCCATCACTGTCTGCCCCCAGAGCGGAGCCAGCACACCCACTGTTGGGGCCACAACTCCCATTTGTAGGGCCAGAACACTGATCTTATCAGATTTTTTGGGGTCAGAATACCAACTTTTGACCGAAAACGCTAATTTTAGGACAAATGACCAGGTCTCACAGAGTACAGGGGCGGCTTACAGGTCAATCCCTCTGCGTCCGCCAGGTCTTCCCACCTCAGTTCTCCTGGTGTACCTAGCTCCGGCTCCCAGGTCTACCCAGTTCTAGCTACCAGGTCTTTCCACTGGCTGCCTGGGCTTACCCGCTCTGGCTGCCACGTCTACTCAGCTAAGCAGGTCGGCGCAGGGTAGACCTGGTGTCCGTCCCCAGAGCCAGGGACACCTGAGGGCTCAGAAGATGCCCCAAGCAGTGCACAGGTAGCCCAGGGACGTTGTGACTGCACCGCCCCTGGAGGTGTTCAAGGCCAGGTTGGATGGGGTCTTGGGCAGCCTGATCCAGTGGGATGTTCCTGACCACGACAGGTGGGTAGAAACTAGATGATCTTGAAGGTCCCTTCCGACCCAACCTATTCTATAATTCTATGATCTTAGAAGTGTCATAGAGGGCTCAGAGAAGAGCTGGGCTACAGAAGAGTAGAAGTAGGGTGATAGAAGAGGCAGGTCAAAGAAAGGCCATAGAAAAGTTGTATTATAGAAGAATATGGTTGGACTCGATGATCTGGTGGGTCTCGTCCAACCTGGTTATTCTATGATTCTATGATTCTAAGACTTGGATAATACAAGAGTCAGAACATAGAAGGGCCTGAACATAGAAATCTGGGTCATAGAAGTGGCCTTGTGGGCTGCACAGGGAGGAAAGCAGCACCGGCAGCCAGGCCAGGCTGGACATGCTCCCTTGGGGAAAGGGATGTCCTTGGAGAAGTGCAAGGGAGCATTTCTGTGGCTGCAGAATCCACAAGAAAGATAATCCTCTTCCCGCAGGTCCTCGTGTGGGGCAGGCTGCTCTGCTGCTGAGCCCAGACTCTCGCCCTGGCCTGGGCAGAGGGGCTGGAACGGTGAGGACACGGTCTGTGGTGGCATCTGCTGGATTGAAACCAGGAGTCCTGGATTTCCGTTGCTCTTCGTGTCCAGCCTCTCTTCTTGCCCAGAGCAGGGCTGTGTGCAGAGCCCAGCGTGGGACACGGCTGGGACCTCATCCCAGTCTTGAGCTTCCTCAAGGAGGGCAGTGAAGGGGAACGTGCTGATCTCCTTACCCTGGTGACCAGGGTAGATCACAAGGAAATGGAATGCAGCTGCATCAGGGGAAGTTCCAACTGGACATCTGGAAAAGGTTCCTCATGGATAGGGTGCTCAGTCACTGGAACACCCCAGGGAAGTGGTGATGGCACCAAGCCTGTCAGAGTTCAAGGAGCATCTTGACAATCATCTTAGTGATATGGTTCCATTTTACACAGTCATGTGAGGATCAGGGAGCTGGACTCAGTGATCCTCATGAGCCCCTTCCAACCCAAGATATTCTAGAAGCCTGTGATCTTCAAGCTCAAAAAATAGTCTGCCCATCCACTACCCATCCCTTGACATTCCTTCTTCCTGACAAGTTCCTCCTTGTGACTCTTTCCTCTCCCAGACATCATCCTAGCTCTCCATATCGTTCTGTATTTGGGTCCTACCGGTACACTCCCTACCTGCATTTGCTCCTCTCTGCACTTGGTGCTTGATCGCAGGCTGCTTAACACCTATTTCTGCACATGGCACATCATCCCCAGACACCACTAAACCCATATCCAGTCATAAATTTTTATAATAAAATCAGTTTTTGTGCCCATATAGAAATTTCCAGAAACTGTAATAACTTCATGCAATCCCTGTGGGCAGAAGAAATGGCAAAGGGCCCGAGGTGCCCCCTGACTGTAAGGGATTTGTGTCTGTGACGCTGCTGGGGCAACAGAAGGAGCACAAGGCATTTGCCCCAGAGATGCTGTCAGCAGATCCTGGCAGGTGCCGAGGTGTGAAGGACCCGTGGTGCCCCCGTACCGTAAGGGATTTTCCTGATGATGCTGCCAGCCTGTTCCTGGCCTGAGGAGGCTCCGCTGTGTTTTCCATCCGTACCCAAGCCCTCTCCCCGCACAGGTCCTGTGGGGGCTTGGGCAGAGCTCCTTTCCCAGCCGTGTTCCTGCTGCTGCCCTGTCACCTCCAGAGACAGAACTGACCTCATCGTCCCCGTCACAGTCAGATGTTTCCTGCTGGATTCTGAGTTTCTGAGACACAACTGACATCCTAACCCCCTACTCATCCATCACCTCCTCATGTCCTAGGACCTGAACAGGTAAAAGTACGCTTGCCCCACATCATGAGGAATGAACACGGGGACCTTGGTTCGTGGAGGGACATCCAAGTGCTATACTGAGGCGATTTCCCATGTCTTGTTACTTGCAATGAGAAGAGACTTCGAGGCAATATCTGTCCCAGAGATCTTTGTGGAAACTGAAGAAACTGCTCTGTCTACACATTCAGGTTCATCTCAGCTCACAGACATGATGTGTGCGCTCACATCTGATCCGTACAATGCCAAATTGGCCTTTGGTCTACTCAATCAGTGTCCTCTCATGGAAGAACAAAGAAACTCTCCAAGCTGGGGTGAGAGGCCAGTGCTGGGAATGGTGGTTGGCAGGGGTTTCACCAGGATTATTGCCTCTGGGACAAATGCTTGAGTCAGTTCCTGAGAGAAAGTTTAGAAGAAGCCCCAAGCCTTGAGGCTCTGCCCTGAGGAGATCCCCTTGCTCTATGGAAAGGCTGTTCTGGAGGCAGCTCTGTCCCACAAGCAGCATGGCTGTGACCAAGCTCAGAGCCCTCAGGCCTTACAGCAAGGCAAGGGGGGAGGAGGAGAGTGTGGAAATGGAGAGAGAACAGCTCTGGGGGATCAAGTGCTGGTGTCTGGCAGTGCTGCCCTGCTGGGACTTTCTTCTTTTCCAGCCATGAGCAAAGGAATTGTTCCTGAAGCTCCAGAAAGCCTTGGAGGGAGGGTCAGAGGAAGAGACAAGGTGCTGCAGTGGCTTTATTTTGATTACAATAGTGTGGGTTGTCATTACCTAACCCACAACCAACTCAAAAAGAGTTGAAAACATGATCATAAGTTAAAAAAAAAAAAGTAGAAATATAAAAATATAGAAGGCAGTAACACCAGCCATGAGTAACACCAGAACTGCTATGCAGAAGGTCAGGAATTTATTGCATCAGAGCTCTGTCCAGTTATAAGTTCCCGCAGCGCATCCTTGAGGTCCTTGTTCCTCAAGCCGTAGATGAGGGGATTCAGTGCTGGAGTTACCACTGCATAGAGAAACGACACAACTAAATTCATGGATGGGGAGGAGAAGGAGGGAGGCTTAAGGTAGGTAAACATGTCAGTGCTGAGAAACAGGGAGACCACAGCCAGGTGAGGGAGGCACGTGGAGAAGGCTTTGTGCCGTCCCTGCTCCGAGGGAATCCTCAGCACGGCCCTGAAGATCTGCACATAGGACACCACAATGAAAACAAAACAGCCAAAAGCTACAAAGAAACTAACCACAATAAGCCCAACCTCCCTGAGGTTGGCATGTGAGCAGGAGAGCTTGAGGATCTGCGGGATTTCACAGAAGAACTGGTCCACAGCATTGCCCTGGCACAGGGGCAGGGAAAATGTACTGGCCGTGTGCAGCAGAGAAGAGAGAAACCCAGCACCCCAGGCAGCTGCTGCCATGTGGACACAAGCTCTGCTGCCCAGGAGGGTCCCGTAGTGCAGGGGGTTGCAGATGGCAACGTAGCGGTCGTAGGACATGACTGTGAGAAGAAAATATTCTGTACCAAGGAAGAAAATAAATAGAAACATTTGGGCAACGCATCCTGAGTAGGAGATGGCCCTGGTGTCCCAGAGGGAATTGGCCATGGATTTGGGGACAGTGGTGGAGATGGATCCCAGGTCGAGGAGGGCGAGGTTGAGGAGGAAGAAGTACATGGGGGTGTGGAGCTGGTGGTCCCAGGCGATGGTGATGATGATGAGGTCGTTTCCCAGGAGGGCAGCCAGGTAGATGCCCAGGAAGAGCCAGAAGTGCAAGAGCTGCAGCTCCCGTGAGTCTGCGAATGGCAGGAGGAGGAACTGGGTGATGGAGCTGCTGTTGGACATCTGCTGCCTCCAGACACAGGACACTGTCATATGAGAGAAGGACAGTGACAAGTTAGGATAACCTCTGAGCCAAATCAAAGCCATTTCTCCTTCCCCTCCCTCCTGCTCACACCTTGTCCCCTTTTTTCAGCCCTTCCTTCAGCTCTGAGCCTGGAGCCCTGCTCGGTGCCGGCTGAATGTGCCGGGAGGAGCAGAGCCTCTGCCCGCTGGCTGCGAGGAGTCAGCCCTGCTCTGCAGCAGGGGACATGGGGACGGTGGGGACAGGGGACACTGCTGGGGCTCAGCGTTGTCCAGGGGAACTGCTCCTGGTGCAGAAGGGCCTGTCAGCATCTGCGCTGCTGGGGATGAGGAGCTGAGAAGGTAGCAGGCTTAGAGGTTTCGAATGCCTAAAGGTGTGACGGGACAGGTTTGCATCTGTGAGGGCAGCATAGTGCTTGCGAGGAAAACTCAAGAAAAGCCAAATGTCCTAACGAGGATATCTTAGTGCAGACGAGATAATTAATTCCTCAGGAATGCACTGCCCAAGGCCACACAGAAGATCAGTGCCTGACTCTGCAACTCCCATCCCCAGAGAGACTGGCAGAGAGAACAAGAGAACAACAGCAACATCTCTGGTTTAAGTTTCCTCTCCATCTCTGATCCTATCCCTTCTCTCTGGAGGTTTTCCTCAATGGAGCTGATTCCCTGTCCCATGCCTTCTCCCTGTCAGCGCTCACAGATCCCATCTGACCCTCTCTGCATCCCCCTGGCCCTACACAAACATCTGCCCGGGTTAAGCTGGACGTAGGGTCTTGTTGATAAGCAGAAAGGGATGGAACAGACTGAGCCTGATGGGTCCAGCAGAGGTGATGCTGCTGCTGTCCATGGGCAGAGGACCAGCTGGAGACATATTCGGAGGCTCCTGTCGGACCTGCTGACCACTCAAGGATACTGCTCAGGAGTCTCAGTGACTTGTTTAAGCATGAAAGGCTCTGGTTCCATTTCTCCCACCAAATTCCCCAGGTGCAGGGAACTGAAAACACAGAGTCTGGGAAGTTCCTTATCTTTAATGCAAGAGCCCTCCTGACAGATCCCACAGGCTGTGGCTGTGCCGGCTTTAGGAGATCCCTCCAGCAACCGCACCTGCATTGTCCTGCACTCAGAGACTCACCTGGAGAAGGGCTGTGAAGAGTTTTCTCCAAATGAAGCCTCCTCTCTCCTGCCACCCCACCTGCCTTTCCCCTCTCTCTGCTCCCTCCTGTCCCCTCGCTGCCTGCAGGCAGTGTCCTCATCCCTGCTGGGCTTTGCAGAGGAGCTGCTCCCGGCCAGACCTGGCTCTTTTATGATCTCCTGTCTCATGATGAGCTCCCTGCCTGCCAGGAGCCCAGCCCAGCTCAGCAGCAGAGGAGCAGCCCAAGGCAGCGCTTTCTCTGCTCCCTCTGGGCTCCCTCGAGGTGTCCCTGGGGCTCCAGGGGAACATTCTGAGAAACAGGCTGAAGCCATCCCTGATGCTTCCTTCATCATCTGGGCAGGCACACTTCTGTCCTGCAGTGTCATTGCTCCTGTTAGAAAAATAACAGGGAATGAGAATCAATTTCTTGTCGCACCATTAGACAGGACCTCAGAAAGGTGACAGCGAACGAAATCATTTCTCCAAAGTAGGAGGATCTGTCCCACGGAGTGAATTCAGGCATTTCATCCGAGGTCTTTAGACTTGGGGCTGGGAAGACACTCAGCTCCCTTTCCCCCAGACACATCTTCTGCAAAGCTTATGCGCACACAGGGTCTTGAAACCCTTGGTCGTGGTTTCCTCATGGCAGGGATGAGTTTGCCTGGTGCCACAGCTTCAGGGCTTCAGCCCTAATGGGCAGCAATGGCCTCAGCCAGGGGCACAGGCAGGAGGAGCTGGAGCCATTCCCATGGGAGACAGAGCTGGGACATGGTCACAGAGCTCAGGAGAGATGGTAGTCAAGGACAGCATCTTCCAAGCACTGCAAGGCTCCAGATAAACTGAGTCTCAGCTTGAAAGTCCATTCAAGGACCCATGATGAGATTTTGCTGCTTCAGGAACAGTTAAAGAAGAAAAATACCCTGCGTAGGCACTGCTGGATTTAGAAGGGTCAGGTGTCACAGATCTGAGGTTCACTGTGTCCTCTGTCCCTGCCTTCCCCATCAAGGTCTCACAGGGCTTTGTGACTCATGGTAGGGCTCTGGAGGAGTTTGACCAGTAGTGGGTAGAGGTCAAGTCAGGGATCTCTTGGGCAAAAGGAATTCTTCACAGTCTATGAGACAGGAGGGGCAGCATCGCAGGGAGCTGAGTGAACAGGAAGATGTCACAGTGTCTCCATCATCTTCCAGAGGTCATGGAGAGTGTGGGAACTCCCTGACCGCTGGTACCACTGCCACATCAGAAATGGCCAGTGGATGAGTAGGGGAGCAAAAGGCTTTGCCCCAGAATTTGTCTAGTAGGATCCCATTTCTGGGTGTCTGAAAGAGAAGGGGATTTTATTTCCCTTGGTAGATTATGTCTCACCATCCTTCTATGACCCAACTCTTCCACGGTCTGATTCTCCCATGACCAGACACTTACATAAGCCACCTCTTCTAGGACGCAGGTTTTCTGTCACCTGAGCCCTCTTTGACTCTAGTGAATCTTCTATGACCCAAGACTTATATGACCCTTCTAAGACTTCTTTATGACCTGAATTTTTTTATGTCCAGACTGCTCTATGACCCTTAAATGACCCAAACTTTCTATGAAACTTTTATGACCAGACTCTTCTATAAACAGCACTTCTCTGTCCCTTTTATGACCTGATCTTTCTATAGCCCAAATCTTCTTTGATCCTTCTATGACCCAACACTTCTCTAAACCTTCTACAGTTGAATTCTTATATGACCCAACCCTCTATGACGCCAATCCTCTACGATATGAGTCTTTTATGACCCAACACTTCTAAAAAAAGTCTTCTATGACCCAAGCCTTCTGTGACCCAACTCTCCTCTGACTCTTCCGTAACTTTCTATGACCTGACTTCTCTGTGATTCTTCTATGACCTGACTCTTCTATAACCCGACTCCTCTATGACCCGACTAATCTATGACACGGCCCTTCTATGGCCTAAGCCTTTTGTGAACCGGCACTTCTATGACCCCTCTATGACCCGACTCAAGTTTCTATGAGTCGACTCTTCCATGACCCAAATATTCTATAACCCAAATCTTCTATGACTCAAATATTCTATGAGCTGACTCTTCTATGGACCATCTGTGACTGGGCTCTTCTATATCTCCTCTACGAGCCGACTTGTCTATGACTGAACTCTTCCGCGACCATCTCTTACATGACCAGGTCCTTCTATGACTTAAGCCTTCTATGAAGAAACCGTTCTATGACCCAGCTACTCTCTGACTCTTCAGTGCTGTGTCTTTCTCCGATCCAGGTCTTCTGTGACTCTTCTATGACATGAATCATTTATGCTCCAACACTTCTATGACCAATATATGATCAGATGCTTCTGTGACCCGACTCTTCTAGGACCCAACCATTAACAAACCCTTCTATGACCTGACCCCTCTATGACTCTCTATGACCTGACTCATATGAGACGCTTCCTTTATGAACTGACAGTTCTACGACTCTTGGATAATTCTTCTATAATGTGAACTGCAGAATATATTTAAATGCAGAATATATAATGTGACTGCAGAAGCAATCTTTCTATATCCTGATGCTTCTACAACGCACACTTTCTGTGCCTCAATGTTTCCATGAAACTTCTATGAGCGAACTCTTCTATGACCTTTCCATGACCCAACACTGCCAATACCCGACTAAACTCTCACACTCATATGACTTGACTCTTCCATGACCTGAGTATTCTATGATCCACAATGATTTGAACGTTCTATGAACCATCTGTCCTTCTGTATTGCACCTCTATGACTCGACTCCTCTCTGACATGATCTTTCTCACAAACGCATTTTCTGCCACTCTTCTACGATCCAACCCGTTAATAACCCTACCCTTCTATCCCCCAACTCTTCTGGTGCACGTGGAGCTGTGTGAGAGCCTTGGCATCTCAAGGAACCCTACAGGCCTGTATTTGGAATCACAAGAAATAACTGCTTCCACTTCAATTCAGCAATGTGAGAAGGCTCATGGCACCAACATCATTGCAGTCAAAGCCACATCTCCCTGCCCAGGGCCTGGGGGTCAGGGCTTGGACTTTCTGCTTCACCAAGTGAACCCAGGCTTTTCTTAGCATCACAGCTGCCTGCACGGCGCCTTTGTCCTCCTGCAATCATGGCCTCCAATTCTCGGCTCTAATGAGTCCCTGGGGAGCCTTTGTCACTAACGATGCTCACTGAGACCAACTAAGACTTCAAGAAATTTTGAGCTTTGCTTTTGACTTCTTGAGAGCTTTGTTCCAACTCCTCTCAGCAGCTGAGGTTCAAGGACTCATCAGCAATTCCTTCCTGGATCTCATTAACCTACAGAAAGCCTTAATGAGCTCTTTCTCTTCCTGCTGTTTTCTTCAAGTCTTCAAGCCTCGCATGGCTCCTTGTAGTCATTTCCCAGTGTGGTTACAGAGGAAGATTTCAAAGTGCACCTAAGAAAAACGTTTTATCTGAAACTTTCTAGAAGTTTCAAAATCATACAATGGTTTGGGTTGGTAAGGACCTTAAAGCCCATCCAGTTTCAACCCCCCTTCCCTGGGCAGGGACACCTCCCACTGGACCAGGCTGCTCCAAGCCCCATCCAGCCCGACCTTGAACCCCTCCAGGCAGGGGGCACACACAGCTTCCCTGGGATACCTGAGCCACGTCCTCACCACCTTCTTTGTGAACAATTCCTCCCTAATGTCTAATCTAAATCTTCCCTGGCCATAAAGCCACATCCTGTCATCCTATCATTCCATGCCCTTGGAAAAAGTCCCTTGCCAGCTTTCTTGGTGACCCCTTCAGGTACGGGAAGGCCTCTATAACGTCCCCCCAATGCCTTCTCTTCTGCAGGCTGAGGAAGTTCCAGGAGAAGATCAATATTTCTTTGTGAAATCCCTTTTGAAAGGGCATGGGATTGGTGGAGGTCTCTTGTTAGTGAGGAAGAGCAAGTGTTCTGGTGCCCACGTCCACCTCCTCAGGGCAAACTTCAGCTGGCCAGCTCTCTGTCCGTGCTTCTCCATGGAGATGTTTCTTTCATTTGAGGGCCAAGGTAAAAATAGATTAATAGACGAAAGAAAAAAAGATAAAAGGAATATAAAGAGAGACCAAACCCAATGCAATTTACATCACTTCCCACCGCCTGCTTGGGGCAGCCTGCTAAGTGGGTCTCTATTTTATGCTCATAGACAAACCTAGGGAACAAGAGAGCTCAGTTTAGACGTCAACAGGGCACCGAGGCCACGATTGAAAGAAAGGACTTTGGCACTTGACGGCTCCATGAACGCAGCTATCACCTGGCCAAAGCTCCTGTGACACCTGGGAACATCCAGCTTCTCGTCCAGAGGAGTAGGATCCTTCTGGGATGGACAGGAGGGGAAAAGCCTTGGCCGAGACTCCAGGGCAGCGGGGGATTCTCCACCCCTGGGGGTTCAAACTCAGCAGATTTGATGCCTCGGGAGAGCTCTTCAGCCTTCAGCACTATTCAGCACAATTTTTAAGGCACAAAGTCTGGTTTTCTATGTCCACAGCTTCCATGTTGGAGACAAAAGCCTCTAACAGGGTTCAAAAGCTCAGTTTTAGCTCCCAAATCCTCCTTTTCAGGCAACAAAGCCTCACTGTGAGGGCTCAAATCCTCTTTTTGAGCCTCTCAAGTCCCATTTTTAGGGTGAAAGCCACCCTGTTCACTACCATGGCTTCTTTTTAGGGTAAAGAACCTGATGTCGGGGCTCAAAGATGCAATTTCAGTTTCAAAGCAACATTTGTAGGGCCCAAAGGCTCTTTTTGAAGCTCCAAACTCTCACATAAAGGATCCAACCTCCCCCTTTACAGCCTCAAGCCTCCATTGGAGCACCCAAAGTCCTGCAGTTTTGACCAGAGCTTCATTTCTTGAGGCAACAGAGGAACCAAGAGGTTTGTCTCCTTCGCAGGGACAAAAGACTTAACTTGTAGCACTGCACCCATCTCTTTAGTGCCCCAAGTCTCATATTTAGGGTGGAAATCCTTGATTTTAGGGTTCCAACTTGTCTTTTAACACTTATAGCTTTTCTTAGGAGGCCCATAGTTACATTTTGAGTCTCAACCCTCGTTTTTTAAGTCTAAAGACACATTTCATTGTCCCAGAGCATAATTTTTAAGGACCAAAGTTGATTCTGGATGTCTGAAACCTCAGTGTTATGGGCCAAAGCCTTATTTTTAGCTCCTTTCTAGCTTCCAAAGCTTCCTTTTCCGGGAACAAAGCTTCATTTTTGGAGTTGTTTGCAATTGTAAAGGCCCAGATCCTCATTTTTAGCCTCTCAGGTATATTTCAAGCTGCAAAGCTGTTGTCTTTGGTACCACAGCATCATTTCAGGGCATGAAACCCGAGGTCCGGGCTCAAAGCCTCAGTTTCACTTTCAAAGCACCACTGGTAGGACCCAAACCCTCCTTTTGAAGCTCCAGACTGTCATGGAAAGTATCCAACCCCCTCCTTGATGGCTCGAAGCCTCTACTGGAGTGCCTAAAGCCCTGCATTCAGGACCAGAGCTTCATTTCTTGGAACCAAGAGATTCTCCGCCCCTGAGGGATCAAAAGACGCGTTTGTAGCACCACGCCCATCCTTTTAGTGCAGAAGTCTCATGTTTTGGGATGAAATCTTCAATTCCAGGGTTCTAACCTGTTTTCTAGGACCCATAGACATTTTGGGACCCACAGTTACATTTTGAAGGTCTAAACTCTCGTTTTCTGTGTCTAAAACCCAAGGTTAGGAGCCTCTATTTTAAATCCCAAAGGTTAATATTGGAGTTCCAACACCTTAGTTTTAGAGGCCAAGCCCTTATTTATAGGTTCTAAAACTCATTTCTATCTTTTAAAGCCTCTTTCAGGGATGTCATCCTCTGTGATGCTGCCCGGTGTCCTAGGAGACCTCTCTGCTGTCCAGGACAAGCACCCTCTGGACTCACTCTCCAGCAGGATCTGGAGGAGGCAGGTGGTCTCTCCATCGGGAGATGCCTGCTCCTTGCTCTGTGTGTGAGATTGGGAGATCTTACGCATCCTAGGATTGGGAGATCCCAGGATTCCTGCTTATTTTCCACGTGGGAGATGTTCCCAGCCCAGGTGGTCCCGTTTTTGTTTAACTGTGCCAGCCTTGCCCCCTTCTCCTTCGCTCAGATCGGATTTGTTTCCCGAGTGCTTTGTCACTCACTCCAGGCTGTGTACGGAGCCATCCTGGCCTGGATGCTGAAGTTCTGTTCCAATTTAGCTGCCTGCTTGTTTGTCCCCTCCACCCATGACCACAGGACCTGTTCCTGCAGCTCCAGAGAGGCCTTGGGGGAAAGAATTCAGGAAAACAGAAGCCAACGAAGGGTCCTTTATTTTGCTTAAATACACAGGATCTCAGCTCCTTATTCAAACAAACACCCAGTCAGCAAAAAAAGCAGAAAGTGAATAAGAAAGGGGGTAAAGATTTTAGAATTAAGAAACAAACAACAATTAAATAAAGACTGTCTTTGCCTGGGAGGAGTTACATGAGAACTGCTAGGCAGAAGCTGAGGAGCACTTTATTGCTTCTTAGGAACATTGAGTCATGAATTTCCAGACTACATCACTGATCTCTTTGTTCCTCAAGCTGTAGATGAGGGGGTTCACTGCTGGAGGCACCACTGTGTATGGAACTGCCACCACCAGATCCAGCGATGGGGAGGAGATGGAGCGAGGTTTCACGTGGGCAAACCTTGCAGTGCTGACAAACAGGGAGACGACAGCCAGGTGAGGGAGGCTCTTCTCCCAAGGGACGGGGGACAGGACAAGAGGGAATGGCCTCAAGCTCCACCAGCGGAGATTTAGGCTGGACATTAGGAAAACATTTTTCCCAGAAAGGGTCATTGGGCACTGGCAGAGGCTGCCCAGGGAGGGGGTTGAGTCCCCTTCCCTGGAGGGGTTTAAGGGCCGGGTGGACGAGGTGCTGAGGGACACGGTTTAGTGTTTAATAGGAATGGTTGGACTCAATGATCCGGTGGGTCTCTTCCAACCTGGTTATTCTATGATTTTATGAGCCAGCAGTGGCCCAGGTGGCCCAGAAGGCCAATGGCATCTTGGCTTGGATCAGACATGGCGTGACCAGCAGGGCCAGGGAGGTTCTTCGCCTTCTGGACTCAGCACTGGTGAGACCGCTCCTCGAATCCTGTGTTCAGTTCTGGGCCCCTCACCACAAGAAGGATGTTGAGGCTCTGGAGCGAGTCCAGAGAAGAGCAACAAAGCTGGTGAGGGGGCTGGAGAACAGGCCTGATGAGGAACGGCTGAGAGAGCTGGGGGTGTTTAGCCTGGAGAAGAGGAGGCTGAGGGGAGACCTCATTGCTCTCTATAACTCCCTGAAAGGAGGTTGTAGAGAGGAGGGAGCTGGGCTCTTCTCCCAAGTGACAGGGGACAGGACAAGAGGGAATGGCCTCGGGCTCCTCCAGGGGAGGTTCAGGATGGACATCAGGCAAAAATGTTTCCCAGAAAGGGTCATTGGGCAGTGGCAGAGGCTGCCCAGGGAGGGGGTTGAGTCACATTTCCTGGAGGAGTTTAAGGGACGGGTGGACGAGATGCTGAGGGGTCTGATTTAGTGACTGATGGGAATGGTTGGACTTGATGATGCAGTGGGTCCTTTCCAACCTGGTGATTCTATGATTCTATGAAATACAGAGAGCATGGGTTGCTGTTTACTCAGTTACTTGGTTACAAATGGAAAGAAGAGAGTGAATTAAAAAGGTGATGAGAATGTAAACTTAAAAAAACCCAACACCACCATCAATAAAATAAGGCAGTGTGCACCTTTAGTGAGTCACATGATAACTGCAGTGAAGCAGAAGTTCAGCAGTTCATTGCTTCAGTGTAAAATCCAGTTATCAGCTTCCACGTTGCATCCTTGAGCTGCTGGTTCCTCCAGCTGTAGATGAGGGGGTTCACTGCTGGAGGAACCACGGAGTAGACAAATGACACCACCAGGTCGAAGGATGGGGAGATCGAAGAGGGCTTCAGGTCAGTGAAAGTGCCCGTGCTGATAAACAGGGAGACCACAGCCAGGTGAGGGAGGCACGTGGAGAAGGTTTTGTGCCGTCCCTGCTCTGAGGGCATCCTCAGCACAGCCCTGAAGATCTGCACATAGGACACCACAATGAAAACAAAACAGCCAAAGACTATTAAGATACTGACCACAAGAAGCCAAGCTTCCCTGAGGTAGGAGTGTGAGCAGGAGAGCTTGAGGATCTGCGGGATTTCACAGAAGAACTGGTCCACAGCATTGCCCTGGCAGAGGGGCAGGGAAAATGTACTGGCCGTGTGCAGCAGAGAAGAGAGAAACCCAGCACCCCAGGCAGCTGCTGCCATGTGGACACAAGCTCTGCTGCCCAGGAGGGTCCCGTAGTGCAGGGGTTTGCAGATGGCAACGTAGCGGTCATAGGACATGACTGTGAGAAGAGAAACCTCTGCTGAAATGAAGAAGTCAAACAGAAAGAATTGGGCAACACATCCTTCATATGAGATTTCTCTGGTATCCCAGAGGGAATTGGCCATGGATTTGGGGACAGTGGTGGAGATGGAGCCCATGTCGAGGAGGGCGAGGTTGAGGAGGAAGAAGTACCTGGGGGTGTGGAGGTGGTGGTCCCAGGCGATGGTGATGATGATGAGGCTGTTGCCCACGAGGGCAGCCAGGTAGATGCCCAGGAAGAGCCAGAAGTGCAAGAGCTGCAGCTCCCGTGAGTCTGCGAATGGCAGGAGGAGGAACTGGGTGATGGAACTGCTGTTGGACATCTGCTGCATCTAGGCATTGGGCACTGTTGAGGGAGGAAAGGACAGTGACAAGTTAAGGGAGCCTTCTCTAAGCCAAATGAAAGTAATTTCTCATTACCCCCTTCCCCCTACCCCCGCCTCCATCAGCGCCTCTGCTGCACTCAGAGAGATAAGAGGGAGTCCTGCGAGGTGAGAGCATTGTCTGGCTCAGTGCAGAGGGAGAGGAACTGCTCTGTCCTTGCTCTTGTTCCCAGCTGCCCTGGGCTTGCACGTTTCTGAGATCGAGGGGGATCACACTCCCGTGTTATCCTCAAACCACTCAATGTCCACCTCACACCACTCAATGTCTCACCCTTTCCTAAGGTCTCAGCACCCACTTTCATCCTAGGACACACACAGCTCATTCACACGCCCAACAGCATTTTGTGTCTCATACCATCTCTGTGCTTCTCTGAAGGGCATCTCTGTAACACAGGATGTAAACTCTCCCTCCCAGAACCTTTCTGGCTTTAGTTTCTCCTCATTCCCTGATCCTATCCCTGCTGCCTGGAGGTTTTCCTCCAGTGATGTGTTTCCCTGTCGCACGTTTTTTCCCTGCTCACAAACCCCATCCCAGCCCCTTGGCACTCCCCTACACAAACCTGCCTGTTTGCAGGGCACTGCCTGGGCACGTGGTCCTGTTTGGAGGCTCCAGAGGGAAGAACAACTTGGTGGGGCCAGCAGAGGTGATGCTGGTCCATAGGCAGAGGAGGGGCTCAAGGTGGTTTGGGAGACTCCTATCCCAAATCCCTTCCTTGTCCTTTCCACTGAACAGTCCATTCAGTTTTTCTAAGGTGATTTGGAATGGTCCTGATCGACGCAGCAACCTCTGGACAGCAAAATACGCTCTCCTGCAGGAGGTGCCTCTTGCACCCACAGCTTCTCCCTGCAGCAAAATTGTCCTGCACCCAGACTTACCATGTCAAGGACTGTGAAGATTTCTCCTCCAGTCAGCCCTCAGTCATCCTCCTGACCACCTTTAAGCTCCCTCTGCCTTGCTGGTCTCTCCATGAGAAACCCTGGGAGTTCCCTTCTCCCTGCTGTCTTTGCAGAGGAGCTGCTCCTCACCAGAGCTCGCTCTTTGTAGCTCTGTCCACTTGCCCTGAGCTCCCTCAGTCCCAGGAGCCCAGCCCAGCTCAGCAGCAGAGGAGCAGCCCAGGGCATTTTAATGACCCCTCTGGTGGGTTGGATGCTGAGTCCATGAATCTCACCCTGAGAGGAAGTAGAACAAACCTTTCAAGAAGTAAAACTCACATTCAAGCTCCAAGGTTTCTTGTAGTGTTAATGGGTCCCACTGAGGGCACTGCTGAGAAAGCATCTCCAGGGCCCAGTTAGAGCAGAAAACTGGAGGCAGTGATGAAAAGCAAGGTAAAGGTGTCTCTAACGCTGAGTCAGCCTGGATGTGTTTCATTAATCCAAAGGACCAAGCCCTGACCCCATTAACCAAGTGGATAAGCCCTGACCCCCAGACCCTGGGAAGGGAGATCCTGTCCCTCTCTCATTCCTTAGGACTCTTCCTGAGCAGTGGGATGTGAGAACGGGCAATGCCAAGGGTAGGACTTTGGAAAAACACTTGCATGGCTCCTGGGTGGGGGTTAGGAGGCTGTGAGAACCTGGTGCTGTAAGAGTGAGGTGTTTCCTCCTCCACAGTGCAGTGAGTGCAAGTAGTGATTTGGCATCCGTCCAGCAAGCATCAATTAGCAAGCATCCATCATTGAACAGCATCCTTTTGAAGAACAAGAAAGATGATCAAAATCTGCGCTTGGAGTAGAAAGCTCTTCAGTTCCATATCAAAAGGAGCTGAATTTGTGGTGACAAAAGTCTGATAAAGACCTGACAGCGAAGAGCTTTGTCAGTACCGTTTTGGGCTGATACATTTTTGCAAGGAAAGGAATTCAACTTGGTGGAGAAGAAATTAAATATTGACGAAACCAATGTGCTCTTTACGGAGATGGGGGAGAGGGTGAGGGCCTCCTCAGAAACTCAGATACAAACTTAAATCCTCTCTGGAACCCTCACTTGAACCGAAACCCAAACGCTGACTAACCCACAACTGGCCCTGACCCTACCCCATCTTCCCACCTCAACACCTGTGTGATCACACGAGTCATTTCATAGCATTCCAAGGTTACCACGGCAAAAGAACCAGAAAAAACCAAATGTGGTTCTAGAGGCAGCACAACCGGGACTGATGAGCATCCTTCTATAACCTTGTCATACCAGTTGAAGACTTGGGAGCATAAGGGACTGCCCACTGCTTCCTTGTGTTCTGGAGGAACGTCTCTGTGCAGCCCAAGTCAGACTTTTGGGTCAAATGAATCACTTTCCATTTCTTATCGACACTATTGATTGTGACTGAGATACCCAGGCTGCAGACGGGCAGTTCCTCATGCAGTAGCTCCTCTGTTTCTCCCCACACGGACAGTCCTACGTGTCTCACCGAAGGAATCATCCCACAGTGCCTGGATTTGCCGACGGTTGCTTCAACTCATGCTGTTGCTTCTCTGTAGCTTTTCTGCTTTGGGGATGCTAGTGGGAAAAGGCCTCACTGTCCTGATCCTGGCTTTGTTGGACACTCTGAAAGGACTGACTGTAGGTTGCTGGGGTTCAGAGTAGGAAATCAAGGACCGCCTGAGCCTCACCCAAGGGCAGGAAGGGTTGTTTGCGTTAATGGTTATTGCTGAAGGTTTCCTTGGTCAGAATCCAGTGTTTTAGGCACAGGGTCCACACCAGTACAAATGCAGATCCCCAGAGTGGATGGATGCGACTCAGTGCTTTTCCCTCTCCATGCATCTCCATCCTAAGCTTTCTCTCCATGCTCTTTTCTGAGGTGCTCTGGAGCACAAACAGCACGAGCAGTTGGTGTTTGACCTCTCAGATCCACCTCCCTCTTTGCGCTGTCATTGGGCACAGACAAGGGTTGGGACCCATGGAGGGGGAGGTGCAGGGAAGCCTTTTCTGCTCCTGTAAATTAAACACTGATGGAATTTGCTTATTTTCTGCTCCTCTCCTTGCTCCCCACCCCCAAACAAGTTTTGAATTTTCCTTTGAGCCACCAGCTGTGGTTTCTCAATTTCTCTTCTTGCTACAGTCACCGTTATTATGGAAGTTGCTCAGATACTGCCAACCACGCTTGATTAGAAGCCTCCGTCGGCACAAACTGGTGACTCCTAACTCAATCCAGGCCCCTTTGGAGGAAGGGTCCAGCTTGGAAGTGCTGCACCAGGGAGATCCCACTGTATTACAGAGATGCTGCGAGACAGGCCAGCTCTGATCAGCGTCAGACACGCTTCTGTAAGGGCTCCACCTGCACAAAGTAGGTGCTCACCTGACACCCAGTGACACAAGTGCAAATAGTTCTGTACCAACCATAATAACCACGAACTGGTGGATGACGTGACTGAGAGCAACTGTGCAGAGAGGGGCTTGGGGTGCAGATTGATGAGAAGCTTGACATGAGCCAGCACTGTGTGCTCGTAGCCCAGAAGGCCAACGGTGTCCTGGGCTGCATCCAAAGCATCGTGGCCAGCAGGGTGAGGGAGGGGATTCTGCCCCTCTATTCTGTTCTTGTGAGACCCAGCCTGGAGTCCTGTATGCAGCTCTGGAATCCCCAGCATAAAAAGGACATGGAACTGTTGGGACAGGTCCAAGGAGGCCATGAGGATGATCAGAGGGCTGGATCACCTCTGCTATGAGGACAGCCTGAGAGAGTTGGGGTTGTTCAGCCTCTGGAAGACTTCAAGGAGAACTTACAGGGGCCTTTGGGTACCTGCAGGGTGCTCCAGGAAAGCTGGGGAGGGAATTTTTACAAGGGCATGGAGTGACAGGATGAGGGAAATGACTTTAATTTGGGGGAGGAGGGGAGGTTTAGATTAGACATTAGAAATTCTTCCTGATGAATATAGTGAGATATTGGCCCAGGTTGCAGAGGGAAGCTGTGGATGCCCCTTCCCCAGAAGAGTTCAGGCCATGTTGTATGGGGCTTTAAGCAGCCTGGTTCAGTGGGAAGAGTCCCTGTCCATGGCAGGGAGGTTGGAACTGGATGATCTTTAAGGTCCCTTCCAATCCAAACCGTTCTATGATTCTGTGGTTGCAGATGAAGTCCTTCACCCCACGGCAGGCTGGGTGCTGGAGTCCGTCATCTCTGAGAATGCTGGGAGCTTGGACCTTCACCCCATGGTGTGCTGGGAGCTGGAGTCTCTCACTCCGTGGCATCCTTTTCCCATGAGGAGCTCCCATCCCCTCAGCTGGCTTTGTCTCCCAGCCCCTGACTTCAGCTCAGAGCTTTGGCTGCACATTTGACTGATCCCTGGAGCCCCAGCTGAACAATCTTCTCCAGTTCAACCCAGGGGAGCCTGGGAGAAGGAGAGACAGAGTGATGCGGAAGGGTCCTCTGTACCACGATGGGCACTGGGGCTGCAAGGACAAACTGCACGCTTCCCAGACACATGCCGGGAGAGAAATGGAGAAAGAAACCCCAACAATCAAGTAACTGCTGCTCAGGAAGAGTGTTCTGAGCTCTGGTGCCCTGTAGGGTATTTTCTGAGGGCTAGTGAGAACCATTTGGGGGCATCACAGGAGAGTTCAGGGAGGAAAGGGAATCCCTGCAGACATGGCAGGGGCATTTCTCCACAGCAGAAGGGAGAGAAATCTTTCTGTTTCGGTCAGATCAGTTGGGTGGGCTGAGATTTGAGGAGCATCTCAAGAGAAAAGGCACAGCCACGGACCCGGACCCAGGAGGGTGTTACAAGAGATACCAAAAATCTAAAATTTTCCCACTATATCAGTCAAAAAGAGATGGAAAATTGCAGAGGGCACAACAAACAGATTCCCGTGTGGCATCAGCAAAGCTTCTGCACTTATGAATGAAAACCCAGCACCATCCATGAAAGGAATCGATAGACGTGTTTATGCCTTGGGTTCAATGTCTACTGCGAGTTGAACCCAGCACAGCTGCACAATGAGGTGCCGAGTCTTTTCTGGATCTCAGGATCACATGCTCAGGGAGGTGCCTTTTCACACTTGTAGGGAACTCAGCACCACTTCTGTTCCCCTGTGAAACCCCAGGTGGGTGTCACTTGTGGAGACACAGAGTTCTCTTCCACTGGAGACCCTTAGGTCCTCTAAAGAGTTTTCAGGTTACTGAATTTTGGGGAAAGGACGGGATTTGAGAGAAAAGGCCCCCCAGGATTTAGGAGCAGCTCTCTCCAAGCCAGCCCCCAGCAGCACCGACTGCATCTCCTCGACAGCCACCTGGCACGCTACAAACCGATGTCCGTGAATTTGGATCTCGGGCAGAGCCAGCGTGGAGGCTACACAGCAGATTCCGAGACAGGGAGGGGATTCAGTGCCCCAAGACTAATTGCAAGGGGAGACCCTGATGAATTCTCTCACTCTCAAGCTGGCTGCACACAAACAGCTCCCACGACCATGGCAACTCCAGAAGAACGTCCAGAAGTCTTTGAAAGTGCCCTGCTTGCAACAGGCCAACGTTGTGCCAGTGAGCATCTCCCAGTTTACAAGAGCAGGGAATCCCATTCCCTTGCCTGGGCGCTGTTTAACCTTCCAGCACAAACGTTCCCAAATCCTTCTAGCAGGGGTGTCTGAATATGCTGGATCCTCGTGCTATGAAGCTCTTGTCCAAATATCCTTGACACCCTTGAGGGAAGGGATGCCACCCAGAGTGACCCTGGCAGGCTGGAGCAGTGAGCTCGTGTGACCCTCATGGGGTTCAACAAGGGCGGGTGAAGGGTCCTGCACCTGGGTCAGGGAAAACCTGGAGTTGTTCAGGCTCAAGAAGAAAAGTCTCCCAGGAGACCCTATTGCAGCCTTTCAATATCTGAAGGGGCTTTTTATGATAAAGATGCTAAAACACTGGATCAGGTTTCCCAGAGAAGCTGTGGATGCCCCATCATTGGTAGTGGACGGGGCTTTGAGAATCTGATTGAGTGGAAGGTGTTGGTGCCCATGGAAGGGAGAGGTTGGGCCAGATGGATGTTTGAGGTCCCTTCCAACCCAAAATATTGTTCTGTCCGTGGCCTCAGTGATGTCGTCCTCTGTGATGCTGCCCTGTTTCCGAGGAGACCTCTCTGCTGTCCAGGCCAAGCACACTCTGGACTCACTCTCCAGCAGGATCTGGAGGAGGCAGGTGGTGTCTTCACTGCACGTGTCCTCAGGGCAGGGTTTTGCTCCCTCCCAGCCCGACTCCTGATCAGGACAGGAGCTTACGAGCACCCACTGAAGCTATTTTTTTCCGGGAAAAAAGCCGTCAGGGGAAAAAACCAGCTTGGTTGAACAGAGAGGTCTTGAGTGATATCAAGCAGAAGAGAAACGTTTATGGGCTCTGGAAGAGGGGACAGGCCTCTTGGGTGGACTACAGGAGGGAAGTGAGATCGTGTAGAGAAAAAAATCAGAAGGGCTAAGGCTCAGCTAGAAATCAGATTGGCAAAGTCTGTGAAAGATAATAAAAAATCCTTCTATAAATATATAAATAATAAAAGGCGGACTAGGGAGACCATACAGTCCCTACTGGACGCAGAAGGAACAGCAGTGACAGGGGATGAGGAAAAGGCTGAGGTACTTAATGCCTTCTTTGCCTCAGTCTTTAATTGTAAAGAAAGTCGTTCCGTCTGTGTACAAACCTAGGAGCTAGAGGAGCCAAATGAGGCTCCCATGATCCAAGAGGAGGTGGTCAGAGCCTTGCTAGCCCAACTAGACACCCACAAGTCTATGGGGCCGGATGGGATTCACCCAAGGGTATTGAAGGAGCTGGCGGATGTGCTGGCCAAACCCCTTTCCATCATCTTCCAACAGTCCTGGAAGGCTGGGGAAGTCCCACTGGACTGGAGGCTGATGTTGTGCCCATCTACAAGAAGGGTCACAGGGAGGACCCAGGAAACTCCAGGCCTGTTAGTCTGACCTCAGGGCCAGGGAAAGTCATGGAGCAGGTGATCTTGAGTGCGATCATGAAGCTCATGCAAGAGAACCGGGGGATCAGGCCCAGTCAACACAGGGACACAAAAGGCAGGTCTTGTCAGACTAACCTGATCGCCTTCTATGACAAAGTGACTTGGCTGCTGGATGAGGGAAAGGCTGTGGATGGATCTTCCTGGACTTCAGTAAAGCCTTTGACACAGTTTCTGACAGCATTCTGCTTGAGAAACTGTCACCTCTGGCCTGGACAGGCGCACACTCTCCTGGGTGGAAAAGTGGTTGGATGGAGGGCCCAGAGAGTGGTGGTAAATGGTGTGAAATCCAGCTGGAGGCCAGTGACAAGTGGGGTTCCCCAGGGCTCAGTGCTGGGTCCAGCCCTGTTCAATGTCTTTATCAATGACCTGGATGAAGGCATCGAGTGCACCCTGAGCAAGTTTGGGGACGACACTAAGCTGGGTGGAAGCTGGATCTGCTGGAGGGTTGGGAGGCTCCAAAGGCATCTGAACAGGCTGGATCCGTGGGCTGAGACCAATGGGATGAGGTTTAACAAGGCCAAATGCCGGGTCCTGCACTTGGGGCACAACAACCCTGAGCAGCTCCAGACTAGGAGAAGTCTGTCTAGAAAGCTGCCTGGAGGAGAGGGACCTGGGTGTGTTGGTTGACAGCGACTGAACATGAGCCAGCAGTGGCCCAGGTGGCCCAGAAGGCCAATGGCATCTTGGCTTGGATCAGACATGGCGTGACCAGCAGGGCCAGGGAGGTTCTTCTCCCTCTGGACTCAGCACTGGTGAGACCGCTCCTCGAATCCTGGGGTCAGTTCTGGGCCCCTCAGCACAAGAAGGATGTTGAGGCTCTGGAGCGAGTCCAGAGAAGAGCAATGAAGCTGGTGAGGGGGCTGGAGAACAGGCCTTATGAGGAGCGGCTGAGAGAGCTGGGGGTGTTTAGCCTGGAGAAGAGGAGGCTGAGGGGAGACCTCATTGCTCTCTCCAACTACCTGAAAGGAGGTTGTAGAGAGGAGGGAGCTGGGCTCTTCTCCCAAGTGACGGGGGACAGGACAAGAGGGAATGGCCACAAGCTCCACCAGGGGAGGGTCAGGCTGGACATTAGGAAAACATTTTTCCCAGAAAGGGTCATTGGGCAGTGGCAGAGGCTGCCCAGGGAGGGGGTTGAGTCACCTTCCCTGGAGGGGTTTAAGGCACGGGTGGATGAGGTGCTAAGGGGCATGGGTTAGTGTTTGATAGGAATGGTTGGACTGGATGATCCGGTGGGTCTCTTCCAACCTGGTTATTCTATGATTCTATGATTCTCCTCCTCCTCACCTTCTGAGGAAGCTGCAGACCACGATGAGGTCTCCCCTCAGTCTCCTCCAGGCTGAACAGACCCAATGACTTCAGCTGCTCCTCACACAGCTTCTTCTCCAAACCCTTCACCAACTCCATGCCTTCCTCTGGATGCTCCCCAGGAGCTTCAGATCCTTGTTATCCCATGGAGCCCAAGCCTGCACGCAGTGCTCAAGTAGGGACACTTGGGGCGCTCCCATGAGAAGTCACTATGGGACGCAGCTTGTTCCTCAGCTTTATTAAAGACAATACATATAGGAACGCATCCACTCTGGGAGGACAACTCGGTCTCTCCACGGTTCAGAAGGGCCACCAGCGCAGCCACTGCAGCCTCCATCTTGGAGTGGGCCTCTTTCTCGACAGCATGTCTGAGGTCTCAGTTGCCTGGGAGCTGACCGAGGGATCTGGGTCCTCCTTCAAGGGCAGGAGGGCTGCAAGGGCAGGAAGCAGAAATCAGAGAATCATGGAATGGTTTGGGTCAGAAAGGGCCCTAAAGCCCATCCAGTTCCTCCCCCCTGCCATGGGCTGGGACACCTCCAGCTGGTTCAGCCCCATACAACTTAGCCTGAATGCCTCCAGGGATGGGGCAGCCACGACTTCTCTGGGCAGCCTGGGCCAGGGCCTCTCCACCCTCACAGGAGAACATTTCTTCCTAAGGTCTTGTCTCAATCTCCCCTCTTTCAGCTCAAAACTGTTCCCTTCATCCTATCCCTGCACTGCCGGAACAAGAGCCCCTCCCCAGCTATCCTGGAGCCCCTTCTCATGCTGGAATGTTCCTCTAAGGTCTCCTTGGAGAGGAACTCCACTGCCTGCAGAGACCCCCAGGAGTCTCCCCAGACCCTCCCAGCCCTGGTCATCTCTTTTCTTGGCCAGGAGGTGCAGCTGAGACAGAGGGCAGCTGGAAGCTCGTGCTGGGGAATGGCCCATTTGCCCCTGACACGTTCCTCTGCCCCGAAGCGTCTCCCTGGAGCAGAACCAAGCATGGCAGCTCTTCCCAGGCTCTGCCCCTGCCCCACCAGCCCAAGCCCTGCCCCACCAGCCCAAGCCCTGCCCCTCCTCACCATCGCAGATCTCCAGCAGATCCTCTGAGCTCCAGTTCTTAAGGCACCGTGCGGCCAGACCTGGAAAGAGAACTTGGTCACACCTTCTGCTCCCCAGCACTCCCCGCTCCCAGCCCCAGGGCAGGGTGATCCCGGGAAGGGCAGTGCCCAAGGTGCTGGGATGCAGCTTGCCTCCCAGTACCACCGGCATGGTGGGTGCTCCTTGGGGCAACCAGGGCTCTTGGCAGTCATCGGGCTGTCCCGTGCTGCCAGTGCAGAGGTGGGGACTGGTGCCAGGCTGCCAGGAGAATCACAGAATGGGTTGGGTTGGACGGCCCTTCAAAGCCTATCTAGTTCCAACCCCCTGCCATGGGGAGGGACACCTCCCACTGGATCAAGTGGAGCCAAATCCAGCTTGGCCTTGAGTATCTTCAGGGATGGGATCTTGGGGGTTTAGTTGATGGCAAGTTAGAATGATGGAGCCGTAGAATGAGTTGGGTTGAAAGGCACCGCAAAGCCCATCCAGATCCACTCCTCTGCCGTGGGGAGGGACACCTCCCACTGGACCAGGCTGCTCAAAGCCCCAGCAACCTGGCGCTGAACATCTTCGGGGATGGGGCAACCACAATTTCTCTGGGCAACCTGAGCCAGGGCCTCCCCACCCTCATCGTGAAGAATCTCTTCCTAAAGTATGATCTACATTCCTCCCCGCCCTCCAGTTGAAAGCCATTGCCCTCATCCTATCACTCTGTGCCCTTGGAAAAAGTCCTAGAAGCATGGAATGCTTTAGGTTGGAAGAGACCTTAGCGAGGACAAAGATTGGAAAGGGACCCGGGGTTGTGGCTCACCCAGGAATGAGATGGCCGTCACACGCAAGGTGGCCTGAGGGTTCTGCAGGTAGGGCAGGCTCTGGTGCAGGAATTTATCCACTCGGCTCCTGTTGCAGTCCAGCTAGGTGGAGCACAAGAACACAGGGCTGGTCGAGATGCTCCGCAGCTGAGGTTCAGAGAGAGCCTGGGTGTGCCCAGACCCCACACCCTCCATCCCACCCCCAACCCCCATCCCACTGCCAGAGCTGGGCTGGGCCAGCATCTCCTTCGGCATCCAGGACAAGAAGGGGAGTGGGGCTGGAGAAGAGCCCGTGGGGTCTGTGTGCTCATGGACAGGGAAGGAGGAGGCAGGCACTGGCTCTGGGCTCACAGGCATGGGGGACAGCCCAGCCCGGGGATTCGGGGTTCTCCTCACCAAGCACTTTCCCATCTCAGGGTTCTGATATGTCTGGGCCAGGCGGCTGAGCTTCCTCCATCCCAGGAACTCTGAGCAGACCAGGAGGGTGTCCTTGGAAGCCTGCAGAGAAGCAAAAGCTGGAAGATTTTGGCACAGCCCAGGGAAGGAGACCTGGCATCCTCCTCCTCCTCTCATCTGGGTTCTGAACTGTTGCCAGCAGGGTCTGAGCCAGAACTGGGTTCCGTGCCCAGGGTAGGAACATGGGGCAGCCGCCACCTCAGGCATCTCCCACCGCCGGCCATCAGAACAGAGATCCTAGAGAGCTGCAGAGCTGCAGCCAGGGGTGGGGGCAGGCTGAGGAGCAAAGCCATGTGAGCCCAGGGCTGGAGTCCTGTAGATACCAGGGCAGGACGGAGCCAGCAGCACCTCCCATGTATCACAGAATCCTAGAATCCCTAAGTGGAAAAGACCTTTGAGATCATCAGGACCAACCGTACCTATCCACTACTAAACAATATCCCTGAGCACTTCATCTGCCTGGCGTTTAAACACCTCCAGGGACGGTGACTCCACCACCTCCCTGGGAGCCATTCCAGTCCCTGAGAGCCCTTTCGGTGAAGAGGTTTCTCCTAATGTCACACCTGAGCCTGCCCTGATGCAGCTTGAGGCCATTCCCTCTCATCCTATCACCTGGGAGAAGAGACCAACACCCACCTCTCTACAACCTCCTTTCAGGCAGTTGTAGACAGTGATCAGGTCTCCCTCAGCCTCCTCTTCTCCAGGCTAAACTACCCCCAGGTCCCTCAGCTGCTCCTCGTAAGATTTGTTCTCCAGCACCTTCACCAGTTTGTTGCCCTTCTTTGGACGTGCTCCAGGACCTTCTTGTCATTCTTGTAGTGCAGGACCCAGAACTGACCCCAGGATTCGAGGGGTGGCCTCACCAGTGCTGAGTCCAGGGGCACAATCACTGCCCTTGTCCTCTTGGCCAAGCAGTTTCTGATCCAAGCCAAGATGCTATTGGCTTTCTTAGCCACCTGGGCCACTGCTGGCTCATCCTCCAGCAGGACACTTGGCTGTCCCACTCCTTCATTCTGTGCTCTGAGTGGGCCGAGCTTTGATCCTGGGACGCAGGGTGGGTCCCCCTCTGGCTCTATCTCCCTTCCAACCGCTCTCCCTGCCCCTGGCTGGGGAACAAGCCGTCTCTCCTCACCCTGCTGGAGGAGGCAGGGCAGGGCTGGGAAATGTCTGTGCCAGGGACTCCAGTGCTGCTGGGACCCTGGCTTTGGGCTGGGGGAGGGCAGAATGGGGAGAGAGGGGCTGTGGGGGGACCCCAGCTCCTCACCCTCCGCTGCAGCCGGCCATGGTGGGACCAGCACAGGGAACGAGGGGAGCGGTGGGACCCTGGGGGGACACATTCCCAGGCTCTGACATCCAGCAGCCCTTGACCCGCACACCAAGGCCACCCCAGTGGTGTCCACGTGCCCTTCCCCGCCGCCCTGGTCCCTGCTCACCGCACCTTGGCCACGCTCTCCATCTCATCGTTCATGTGGAAGAAGAGCGGGATCAGGGCCCTCTGCACATTCTTCTTCATCTTACTCTTGCGCCTCCCCTCCACTGCCTTCACAGCATCTCCGAAGAGCATGATGGAGAGCCGCCGCACCTCGCTGTGCTCCTGCAAGGGAGGAGGACAGGGGAATTCAGCCACAGCCACTTCTTGCCCACGGCGAGCGAGGGTGTTAGCGCGGCGGCTGCAAGGGTGGACACTCCGTGGCCGGATCCCCAGCACCAGGGCTGTGGGGCAGAGCTGCAGCTGAGGCTGAACAGCCCTGAGCCCCGAACGGCCCCACGGGAGGAGCGAGGAGAGTCCTCCTGCCCGTCTGCTGCCGCCTGGGCCGCGCTGAGGGGCAGCGTCAGTGCAGAGCACCCTGCGGGGCTGAGACCCCCACGGCTCCTTACGTCGTCAAAGAGGGGCAGGAGCTTCTCTGTCAGCGGCAGAGCCATGGGCCTGGCCTCCTCCTTCGGCATGGGATCCATCACGTTCCTGAGGAGCTGCAAGGCCTTCATCCTGTCATCGCCGCTGGTGTCCTGCAGGTTCTCCATCACATCTGGAAGCAGGACCGTCATTTTTCTGGCCTGTGTGCAACGGTTTTCTTGTTGTGAAGGGGGAAAAGACCACACCGGCAAAAATAGCCCCGAGCAGCTGCCTGCCGTTCAGCTTCCCCACAGGTGGGACAGGAGAGGCTGCAGCACCTCCTGGCAGGCAGTGGCTGCTGATGGGGATGCGGAGAGAGCTCGAGGACTGGAAGGGAGTGCAGGAGAGCTGCTCAGCCACCCCACTTTCTGACCAGCCCGAAGGGGCAGATGGATTTGTTTCCCTCTGTCACCCACCATTGTGACCCCCAGCCCATGCCGAGCCAGCACATTCCCACCGCCCCGGGCCCCAGCCGCCAGTACGGCTCCACTTGGCTGCACCCCGCTCACCATCTGGGGATTCTCTGAAAGCACGCCGAGGGCTCTGAGCGCCAGTGAGAGCATCACTGGGCTCGGATGCCTCAGGTGTCTCTGGGCTTTATACAGGGCAGCAAACTCCTCTGCTCCAACGTCATTGCAGACCAGCCGCTGAAATACAGAGAGCAGTGAGAGGAGCAGAGCCTGCTGGGCTCCCTGCGCCTCTCTGGCATGAAGGAGGCGCGAGGCACGGGCGGAGGCTTGAAGCCTCCTCAGGCTGTGCTGAAGGCCTGGCCCCAGCAATCCCTCTGCCCCTTCCTCTGGCCCGGCCTCAGGTGTCCAGGCTGCAGATCCGCGCAGGGGACGCCGCAGGAGGGAAGCAGAGGGGCTGTGTCCATGTGTACCCCAGGAGGTGCCCGTCTGGAAACAGGGAGGAGGGGAGGGGCTGTGCCTCTTTCCCAGGAATGCAGGCACAGCCCTGCAGGGAGCACGGTCACTCACAGACAAAAGGAAGATGAAGCCGTCCTCCGTGGCACAGCTGAACACCCTGCGCACCCTCTGGTCCTGAAGCACGTCGAGCAGCTCCGTCAAGACGTTCCACAAAGTCTTCGGCAGGGAGATCATGGCCCCCCACATGGCCAGGGCAGCGCTGCAGACCCAGAGCGCTGGCTCAGCATCGCTGCTGCAGCCCTGCCCCATCCCACCCCATCCCCTGGGGGGCCGGGGGGCCCTGCCTGGGCAGGGAGGAGGGGCAGGAGGGGGGCTCCCCCTGTGGCAGGGAGAAACGTGGTGGTGGGGCTCTGGCTTGGGCAGCTCTCCATGCTGTCACGACCAGTACCTGTCACACATTGGAGAGATCTCCAAGAGGCTCCTGACTGCTTCCCTGGGCCTCCACTGGGTCAACAGGAGAAGGAGCTGGACCAGGATGTGCCAGGCTTCCTCCCTGTGGATGTACTCCATGTTTTTGTGGATTCCCCTCATGATGTTTGGCACCTGGAGAGGACACAGAGAAGGATGCTGCTGCCACTGGAGTGCAGCCATGCCCAAACATCCACTGCAGCTGCTGCCCTTCCCATCCCTCCGCTGCCTTGGAATGGCTCCAGGTGCCCCAGAGAGCTGGGTTAGAGCAGGAGGGAAGAACCGGGCCTGACGGGGCTGGTGGGGAGGGTAATCCAGCCCCGGGGCGCTTACATCTGTCAGACAAGACTCAGTGTCCCTCAGGGCCATTTTCAGCATATTCCTGCCCATCTGCCGTACAGAGATTTCATCTGCAGTCAAGTTGTCGATGCCCTCAAGGAGAACCTCAATCACCAGGGCAGAGTGGATGGATTCTCCAAACACCTGTGGGAGGAAGGAAGGGAGGGAAGACATGTCACGCTGAGCACCCTGACGGTGCTGCTTGGCTGAGCAAGGCGAGCGGCTCATGCAAGAGACGCCCAGCAGTGCTGGCAGCAGAGCCCACAGGAGGGCAGGGAGCAGGGGTGCACTTTCTGCAGGCGAAGGATGAGAGCAGAGGGTCCCCAGGGCAGCAGAAGGAGGGCTGGGCTCGTGGACACCATCTGTTGGCCCTACAGCTCACTGGTGGCCAGGAGGTCTGGAGCTGCTGCTGGGACACTGGAGTGCTGCCCCCAGATTGTCCCTGCTTGGGGACAGTAGGAACCCTCTCCCCGGGGACAGTGAGGCTGTGCCAGCCCCACTGGTTCTGGGGCCCCTTGCTCACGGTATCTTCCTGGCAATGCCATGGATCCAAGTCCTGGGAACTGCTCATGTTGCTGCTGAAGAGCCCAGAAGGCAACAAGGCGCTCCCAGGATCCCATCCGGGTTGGAGCTCTGGGTCCTCTGGATTGTTCTCCGGCAGAGTCTCGTCTACAGGGAGGGCAAACACAAATGAGTTGGTGGGACACAGCATCCTTGCCAACGAGCTTCCCAAACTGGGAAAAGGGCTTTAAGCATGGCATGGCTGAGGATGGAGGCTGTGCAGGGGTGGCTCCTGGCCCCCAGCAACCCTGGCATCCCAGTCCTGCCGTGCCCCATGCCCGTGGGGCTCCTGCTGCTGCTGTGCCGAGGAAACAGGAGCCCGGCATTATAGAATCCCTAGGCTGGAAGAGAAATTTCAGATCCTCAAGCCCAACCATACCTTTCCACTACTAAACCAGATCCCTGAGCGCTTCATCGGCCCAGCTTTTAAAAACCTCCAGGGGTGATGACTCCACCACCTCCCTGTGAGCCGTTGCAGTGCCCGAGAGGCCTTTTGGTAAAGAAATGTTTCCAAATGTCCAACCTGACCCTGTCCTGGTGCGACTTGAGGCCATTCCCTCTTGTCCTATCACTTGGGAAAAGGTACAAACAGCCAGCTGTCCACAACCTCCTTTCAGGCAGTTTAGACCCTGATAAGGTCTCCCCCTCGGCCTCCTCTTCTCCAGGCTAAACCCCAGGTCCCACGGCTGCTCCTCCTAAGACTTGTTCTCCAAGCTCCAGCCCAACCCCACCCTCACTCACTGGGCTGCAGTGGCTGGATCATGGTCACCGCAACGGGCTCCAGCCGGGAGCTCATCTGGGGTGCCCCCACCTCCTCCCAGGCCGCCCTGGGGCAGCTGGGGGGTCTCTCCGCCATCCTGTGGGATGGAGGAAATTGGGAGTGTGGGGAGATGAGCTGAAGGGAAATGCCTCAGCGCCGTGGGGTTGCTGGGGCGTGAGGGAAAGACGTGGGCTGCGCTCGGAGTCTCCTCGCTGGCTCCGTGCTCCTGCCCTTTCCCGTTGCTGCCTGGTCAGACACTGACGGGCTGAGGCTGCATCGGCTGTGAGGTCACAAAGGGCCCCCCTGCCACTGCTGCTCTGGCCGGGAGGGGCAGGAGCTCCACTGGGAGGGGTGGGAGCTGGGTCATAATGGCCCGTGGGGGCTCTCAGGGTGTCCCCAGGCCCCATCTACCCCTGTGTCCCCTCAGCTCCTGCCACTGCCCTCGTCCCAGAGCCCTGTGTCCCTGGCATGGTCCCAGCACTTCCCTGGGAGATCCCTGCCTCACCTTTGGGGCTGAAATCATCATTTCTAACATGTCTTCTGGTACCCAGAGCATTTTCTTAGGGTCCATAGTTTCATTTTGAAGGCCTAAATCCCCATGTTTTTGGCATAAAGCCTCTTTTTAAGTTCCAAAACTACATTTCTAGTGTCCAAAGCCTTATACTACTTTCCAAAGTCTTGGTTTGGGCTCCAAAGTCTTATGTTTTGCTTCCGAAGCCTCATTTGAGGCTCCAAAGCCTCGTGTTTATGGGTCAAACTGTTATGGATTTACACGCACTGGCTACTGAAAAGGCAAGGTCAGAGTGAAGGCTCCAATACTCTTTTAATCGTTCTCAGGTTCCAGGTGGTGCTCGGTACCTCCAGAGAGGGACCTCTAGGCCTGATCACACCCCTCAGTTGTTCCCACGCCACCCATCGCCCCATCCCCAAGTCTAATCACTTCATTCTGGTCACTTGCTTTTCTCTGTCGCTGGGCTGGCCACCTTCTGAGGTTCATTCCCTCTTGGAATTCTTCGTTAGTGGCACTTGTTTTACCAAGACGCTTCCGTGGAGCCTGCTGAGGAAGGTTCGCTGTGCAGAGAGCGGTGCCTCCTCCTGAGGAGCTCCGTTGTCCTTTCTGTGCATGCTGGCCCCCAGACGTCCTTCCCGAGGCTGGAGGGAGCAGAGCCCTTCCTGGAGGCATTGGTTGCACTGGCTGAGCCCGTGCTTGGCTGCATTTTAATTCATTCCTGGCACCATGCCTGGCACATTTAGGTCCTGGCGCCAACCCATTCTCCAGCACCATCTGGGCTGGTGCCACCATCCCCAAATGCCTGGGATCATAGAATCAGAGAAACACAGAATCACAGAATCAGAGAACCACAGAATCATAGTATCATCGAATAGTTTGGGTTGGAAGAGACCGTAAAGATCATCCAGTTCAAAGACCCCTGCCATGGGCAGGGACACATCCCAACCTGGCCTTGAACACCTCCAGGGATGGGGTATCACAACTTTCCTGGACAACCTGTTCCAGCGCCTCACCACTCTCATAGTGAAGAAATTCTTCCTTATGTCAAGTCTAAATCTGCGCTTTCTAGTTTGTACCCCTTCCCCTCGTCCTATTAAGCGTTACATGCCTTTATAAACAGTCCCTCCCCTGATTTCTTGCAGCCCCCTTAAGGTTCTGGAGGGTCACTATAAGGTCTCCTCAGAGCCTTCTCTTCTCCAGGTTGAAGAAGCCCAACCCTCTCAGCCTGTCTTCATACGGCAGAGGCTTCAACACTCGGATCATCCTTGTAGCCCTCCCCTGGACCCGTTCCAACAGTTCCATCTCCTTCTGCTGAGAGTTCCAGACCTGGACACAGGACTCCAGGTGGGGTCTCACAAGCGCGGAACAGAGGGGCAGAATCCCCTCCCTCACCCTGCTGGCCCTGGTTCTTTTGATGCAGCCCAGGATTCATCATTAGCCCTCTGCTTGAAAGGCCACTCTGGATGCTCTGGTGGGAACAAATCCTCATCCATTTTGTTGCCTTTTGCTGTCCCTGCTCAGCCTGGTGCAGAAAGTCCCTGGTCTGTGTGCTTTGCAGAGCACCCCAGGCCATTTACAGTAACATCTAATTGTTGTTACTATTATTATTGTTATTATTATTATTATTATTACTCAATCTAGCAAATAGTTCAAGATGCCACTAAAACTCTTAGTGGTGTCCCTCGCTGTGCAGTGATTCATCTGAACAGAACTGTCTCTGGGCAAGGAGAGAGAGTGGGCACAGATGGAGACTGGGAGCTCGTCCAAGGGTGTGTGCATGTCCTGCCGAGGGGCAGAGCGTGGCTTGCTTTAATTGAAATTATTTTATCTCATTGAGCTATAGAAAACCAGGTTGTGTGTTGAACTTTCCATTTTGGTTTGAATAAGTTGATTCATCACCTGTGGAAAGCAAGTCGTGTGATTAAAGTGCAATCAGAGTGTGCTCAGCTTTGTAGACACCAAAGAATTTGAGGTCTTTTTGCTGTCAGATCTTTGGCAGCAGAAGCTCAGCTTTCTCTGGGAAATGCGTGTGTGCACAGGAGCACTGGGGCAGGGGGCACTGCGCTTGTGGAAAGCTGTAGAACGCTTTGGTGCAGTCTCAGGCCGAGCTGCAGCACCTGGAATAACAAGGAGAGACTGAAAAAGGCCACAATAATGGAGATGCATCAGCCTAAATATTTAATGAACCATCCACATTGCTCGTGGTTAATCCAGAGTGGTAAAACGAAGGGGATGAAAATGTTTCCTCTAGGTGAAGTGAGACATAGAGCACAAACGCTGGCACTGGGTTGCCCAGTGAGGCCACTGGTTTGCCCATGGGTAGAACTTGGTTGCCCGGGGGACACGAGGATGCCCAAAGGGCTGCATGGCGTTGCCCAGTGAGGGCACCTGGGATTTTCCAGGAGCGGAAAGGAAGCTGCGTTTAGCTCTGGTCCATAGCCAAGGGGTTTTCCTCCTTTTTGGTCATAGAATTGTAGAATCATGGGATGGTTTGGGCTGGAAGAGGCCTCAAAGCCCATCCAGTTGCACCCCTCGGCCATGGGCAGGGGCATCTCCCATTGGATCAGGTTCAAGCCCCATCCAACCTGGCCTTGAACACCTCCAGGGATGGGGCAGCCACGACTTCTTTGGGAAACCCAAGCCAGAGCCTCCCACCGTCACCATGAAGAATTTCTTCCTGATGTCTAATCTAAATCTTCTCCCTTCCAATTTAAAGCCATTCTCCCTCATCCCATCACTTCATACTCTTGGAAAGGGCCCCTCTCCAGCTTTCCTGGAGCCCCTTTCAGTACTGGAAGCTGCTCTAAGTAATCCCTTGAGCCTCCTCTTCTCCAGGCTGAACAGCCCCAACTCTCTCAGCCTGTCCTCATACACAAGGTGCTCCAGTCCTGGGATCATCTGCCTGGCCTCCACTGGACTCGCTCCATGTCCTTTCTGTGCTTAGGACTCCAGAACTGGGTGCTGGACTCCATGTGGGTCTCACCAGCACGGAGCAGAGGGGCAGAATCCCCTCCCTTGCCCTGCTGGTCCCACTGCTTTGGATGCAGCCCAGGGCATGATTGGATTTCTGGGGTTGGCTTTGTGCTGCGAGCTCCATTGCTGGATCACGTCAAGCTCTGTGTGTGTCTGTCGGTATCCGAAATGGAGGAATTTATTTGCAGGTCTGGGAGCCAGGGCAGCACCTCCCAGTGCCAGAATGCTGTTTCTCAGGTATAAATAGTTGACCGAGAGCTCAGGGAAGTGCAGTCGTTTATCCCTAGCAGGGACAAAAGGGCTGAAGGGACTGGTTTGTGGGAGCCAGCATACACAGTGGGTTTTTGTTAGACCTGAGCACAGACATTTCATCCTTGGTTCTGCTGGACTGGCTTGGAGGGTCGTGTTTGCAAAAGTTTTTTTACTATATTAGATGGTGTGAATTTCCTGCTGCCTGGCTCCTGGGGCCAGACTCAGTGCCCACAGCGATGCTGCTCTCCAGTCAGGTACTGGGGCAGCGCATGCCAGCATGGCCAAAATTGGACAAGGCCTGAAAACACAACCCTCCAAGTTCAATGATTTTGCAGCTGCAGACTGTGTAGTTCCACCCTCTGACACATTGCTATTCTTTTCTCCAATGACCCGTTATTCTCCTGTATTTCTTGTTCATTTAATTAATAGCTGCATTTTGAGTCACTGTCCGATGCATCAAACTGTTACTGGCACTGGTGGTGCAAGGTGTGTCTTAGGTCACCTTGTTCCCATGGATGGATGTTGGGAAACAGGCAATTTACAAGCTGTGCTTTCTGCTCGTGGAGTCATGGAGTAGTTTGGGTTGAAGGAACCTCAAAGCCCGTCCAGTTCCACCCCCCTGCCATGGGCAGGGACACCTCCCACTGCACCAGGTTGCTCAAAGCCCCATCCAAGCCAGCCTTGAACACCTCCAGGGATGGAGCAGCCACTGCTTCTCTGGGTGGCCTGTGCCAATGCCTCACCACCCTCACAGGAAAACATTTCTTCCTAAGATCTCATCTCAGTCTCCCCTCTTTCAGTTGAAAGCGTTGCCCCTTGTCCTGTCCCAGAACTCCCTGATCAAGAGCCCGTTCCTGGCTTTCCTGGAACCCCTTGCAGTACCAGAAGCTGCTAGAAGTTCTCCTTGCATCCTCCACTTCTCCAGGATGAACAACTCCAACCCTCAGCCTGTCCTTTGATAGGAGGTGCTCCAGCCTTTCTGAAGGAGGCGATCAGCTTTGTGACTTCCTCTGGACTCGCACCAACACTTCCATGTTCTTCCCATGCTAAGGACTCCAGAACGGGATGCAGTCTGGTGCCTTTCCCTGGTGGTGAGCTGATTGTCCCCAGCCCACTGTAGAGGCGTGTGTCTGCAGGGCACATCCATCCCGCCGAGAGGGACGCGCCTCAGAGGGTCCATTTCTCTCCCCTCTCCGGGAAGGAAGCACAGCCCTCTGCTTTCAGTTGGATGCCAAACATCGAGAGGGTGAAAGTGTGTGGACCTAGCCTGGCATGGCTCAAAGCAGAGGGATGGACCCCAGCCTCAGTAGCGAGGCCAGAATGCTGGAGAGCACACCTGGACTTGTCTAAGCAGGAGGGACACGCCTGAGGCTGTTACCTGTCCCCCCCAACCTGATCAGGTGAGGGGCATGGGCAGAGGGTGTAAAAAAGCCCCAGGAAGCTTTGAATCTCTCTCTCCACAACACTCTGTGCAACTCTTTGTTTGTTTGTGTGTCTTGTGTGTCTCTGTTTATCTGTTGTCTCTGTCTGTTTTCTCCCTCTCTCTGCAACTCTCTCTCCACTCTCTCTCTCTGGGTCTTTGTCTGCTTGTCCCTCTCTGTCTTGTCTCGTGTTTGTGTGTCGGGTGTGGACACTCACCATCTTCTGGACCAGCCAGACAAGGAAACACGTGCTGCGACATGTGGAGCTCCTAAGGTGGTGACCATCTCTCACCTCTTGCAACTATTGGTCTCTTGTAACTCTTTTCTCCTCTCCTATCTTTTCTCCTTGTCTTCTTTTCCCCTTTTCTCTTTGCAACAGCTGCAGCTGCAGTGGGCAGTAGCAGGCGGGTTGGGTTTGATTTTGGGTTTGACTCCGGGAAACATCAGGGCTCTGGGTGCTGTTTGGGGCTCAGTTCAGAGATTTTTACAGCGCTGCGAAGCGTCGCTGCTGACGGGCTGTTTCGGTCACTTTGTGGCTGCAGCTATTCCTGTCTGTGCTCTGGCCCATGGGGGTTGTTTGATTGTTTGAATCCAGTGTTTTAAAGGCATGCATCTTGTTTAGTAAAAGATATCGTGTACACCTATTCCTCAGAGTGATTTTGAATTACTCGAGGCCGTGCTGGGAAAAAGTACTCACTTTCTTTTAAAGTGGGCCACGACACACTTCACCGCAAGAAAGAAATTGGGGTCCTGGAGCGTGACCAGAGAAAAGCACCGAAGCTGGTGAAGGGGCTGGAGAACAAGTCTTAAGGTTGAACCGGGGTTGTTTAGCCTGGAGAAGAGGGGGCTGAGGGGGGACCTTATCACTGTCTACAACTACCTGAAAGGAACTTGTAAAGATGGTTGCTGGTCCCTTCAACCAGGGGGTAGGATGAGAGGGAATGGCCTCAAGGTCCACCAGAGGAGGTTCAGATTGGACATTAGGAAAAACTTCTTCACCAAAAGGGTTATCGAGCACTGGAACAGGGTGCTCAGGGAGGTGATTGAGTCCCCATTCCTGGAGGTATTTAAAAGATGGATAAAGTAAGGGCTTAGGGATATGATTTAGTAATCATAGAATCATAGAATCTCTAGGTTGGAAAAGACCCACAGGATCATCACATCCATCCATTCCTATCAATCACTAAACCATATCCCTCAGCACCTCATCCACCCGTCCCTTAAACCCTCCAGGGAAGGTGACTCAACCCCCTCCCTGGGCAGCCTCTGCCAGTGCCCAATGACCCTTGCTGTGAAATTTTATTCCTAATGTCCAGCCTGAACCTCCCCTGGTGGACCTTGAGGCCATTCCCTCTTGGCTTGGATCAGAAGTGGCGTGACCAGCAGGTCCAGGGAGGATCTTCTCCCTCTGGACTCAGCACTGGGGAGACCGCACCTCGAATCCTGTGTTCAGTTCTGGGCCCCTCACCACAAGAAGGATGTTGAGGCTCTGGAGCGAGTCCAGAGAAGAGCAACGAAGCTGGTGATGGGGCTGGAGAACAGGCCTTATGAGGAGCGGCTGAGAGAGCTGGGGAAAAAATCTTCCCAGAAAGGGTCATTGGGCACTGGCAGAGGCTGGCCAGGCAGGGGGTTGAGTCACCTTCCCTGGAGGGGTTTAAGGGACGGGTGGACGAGGTGCTGAGGGACATGGTTTAGTGATTGATGGGAATGGTTGGACTCGATGATCCGGTGGGTCTCTTCCAACCTGATGATTCTACGATTCTATGATTTGTTGGGGGGGGGTTTAGGGGGATCGTGAGGGTCCTGTGGGTGTTTGGGGGTCAGGGGGTTTTAGGGCATCTTGTGGAGGGTTTATGGGGTCTTGAGGGGGCTTAGGGGAACCGACATATTTCAAGCATCCATCTGGGTGGGTAGAACTGAATTAAAATTCCACAGTGGTCACAGAGAACCCACATAGATGTAAATCTGAAAGAAATCGACCTACAAAAATTTATCTGGATTTTCTTCCTATGAAAAAAAAAACATTGAAGGGCTTAGGAACACCCTGGAGGACAAAAAGAAGGGCTCGCAAACACAATTTATTTTACAAACATGTTGAAGGGAACTGTCCTCTATAACCTAAACCCAGGCTAAGCACACTTCTTAACCCATGAGATCGTTTCCTCCATCCCAGATGTGACGAGTGAGCACAGCGCAGGGTTTGGAACTCATGTCAGCAACAGGGAAACTGCCCAGATAACAAGTTCTGTTTCTTTCCTAAATATTTGTATGATCTTTATTGCAGGGAATATCTGAAAATGTCTCAAGTCAAGTGGAGGGAGAAATGCCATCTGTTTTTAAGTGAAAGTGGTGTATTTCTAGAAAAAAAATAAATTCCCATATAAGCATTGTAGGTTGGATTTTGGGGGTTGAGGGGTAGGGGTTGGTTTGGGGTTTTCTTGAAAGTTTCTTTTCTTATTATTTTTAACAGATAAAAGAAGGGAAAATGCCTTGGTTTTAAATCACTATTTTCAGTTTTAAAAAAAAACCAACTCACATCTTTAAATGAAAAAATATTATTAACAAAAATAAACCATCACGAGAACAAATTTTTACACTTGAATTCTTTATTTTTGTATAAAAAAGAGCCTGAAACTTTGAAAATAATGAAGATTTTCCACCAAAATCCTCTCTTTATTTTCATTCTCTAAAGCCCATTTTGATTCAAAATATAAATTCAGCAATAAAAATTCTACAAGTTCTCCACAAATATTTAAAAATTGGAAACACTCTTTCATCTTTCCCACACTGAGAAGAAACAGCTTAAATTTTAAATTAAAGCAGGGACTATCGCACGGGTCTCTGTGTGAGGAAAGCATTGAAGGGAAGTCTAAGAGAAGAGTACCGAGTTGCATTTTAATTTTGAAAGTAATTTGGTTTGGGGGTATTTTTGCCTTTTACAGGAGAAGCGCTATAATCCATTGCACCCTTGTCAGGCATTTACCCATTAAGTGTACCTCCCAGCAGGCCACGCTTCCCACTGCTTCAGTTTTCAAAGAAACTCTTCAGATTGAAGAAGGAAAGCCAGAAAGATTTTGCTGATCCATTTTTTTCAGACAAAATTATTTAATCCAAGAATGCTGGTTCGAGCACATGGAGGTTTCAAACCCGTGGGGCAGCAGCGTTGCTGAACAGGAGCCACACAGAGGTTTGAAGAGGTTTAATTTGAGAACTTTGCTCAGTTCAGCTCGACCTCCTTGAATGTCAGCAAAGTCTCAGGCCATTCCTGATGACGCCAAGATGAGTTCTCGGTACTGGGAACAGAGATGGTGAACAAGATACTTCAAGAGCAGGAAGTGTGTAGGTTGAGTGAGGCACAAAAGTAATGTGCACTGGACAAGTTATCTAACCCTAACCCTAAACCGAACCCTAACCCTAACCATAACCTAGTGATCCTAACCCAAATTCCCCCAAATTTCCCCCCCAAATTCCCCCACCCCAACCCCCTAACCCCAACCCAACCCCATAACCCCCACCCCAACCCTAACCCCAACCCAACCCCCAACCCAACCCCATAACCCACACCCCAACCCTAACCCCAACCCAACCCCCAGCCCCCTAACCCTAAACCTAACCCTAATCCCCCAACCCCCTAACCCTAAACCGAACCCTAATCTCCCAACCCCCTAAACCTAACACTAACCCCCAACCCCCTAACCCTAAACCTAACCCTAATCCCCCAACCCCTAACCCTAATCCCCCAACCCCCTAACCCTAATCCCCTAATCCCCAACCCCCTAACCCTAAACCTAACCCTAATCCCCCAACCCCCTAACCCTAAACCTAACCCTAATCCCCCAACCCCCTAACCCTAATCCCCCAACCCCCAACCCTAAACCGAACGCTAATCCCCAACCCCCTAAACCTAACCCTAACCCCCAACCCTAAACCTAACCCCTAACCCTAATCCTAGCCCCAACCCCTAACCCTAAACCTAATCCTAACCCACTAAACCTAACCCTAAACCCCTAACCCCCAAACCCTAAACATAAACCCTAACCTTAACCCTAACCCTACCCTAAACCTAATCCTAATCCCTTACCCTAACCCTAGCCCTAACACAAATACTAACCCCAAACCCTAACCCTAACTCCTAATCCTACATCTAACCCATACCCTAACACCTAACCCCTAACCCTAAATCGTAACCCAAAATCTAACCCTAACCCTAATTACCATAACCCTAAACTTAAACCTAACCCTAACTCTGACTCCTAATCATAAATCTAACCCTAACCCCTAACCTTAACCCCTAACACTAAACCTAACCCTAACACTAACCCAAACCCTAAACCATAACCCTAACACTCACCTTAACCCTAAACCTAACCATAACCCAAACCCTAACACTAACCCTAAAACTAACCCCAAATGCTTACCCTAACCCCTAACCCTAAATCTAAACTTATATTCTAACCCTAATACTAAACCTTAGCCTAATGACCCTAACCCTAAAACTCCTAACCTTAACGCTAATCCTAGCCCCTAACCCTTACGCTAACCACAACCCTTAACCCTACACCTAAACCTACCCTAATCCTTAATCACAACCCTAACCCCTAAGCCTAACCCTAATGTCCACAAGCCTAAACCAAACCCTGACCCTTAACCCTAATCCCCTAACCCTAACAATAACCCTGACCCCAAACCCTAACCTTACAACCTAACCCTAATGACCCTAATACTAACTCTGACCCTAACTCTAATCTTAAGCCCTAACACTAACCCTAACACCTAACCCTAACAGCCCTAACATCTAACCCTAACCCCTAACCATCATCCTGACCTCTAACCCAAAGCCTAAGCCTAACGCTGAACCTAACCCCTTACACTAACCCTAACCCCTAACCCAACCCTAACGCTGACCCTAAACCTAACCCTAATCCTAACCCCTAACCCTAATGACCCTAAACCTAACCCTAATCCTAACCCTGACCCTAACACTAACCCTAACCGCTAACCCTAATCCTAACCCTGACCCTAACACTAACCCTAACCGCTAACCCTAACCCTACCTACCCCCCTACCCCCACCCCCCCCACACCCCCATAACCCCCCCATACCCCCCACACACCCCTCACACCCCCCCCATACCACCCCTTCCCCCCCATACCCCCCCCATACCCCCCCCATTAACCCCATCCCCCACCATTAACCCCTAACCATTAACCCCTAACGCTAACCATTAACCCCTAACCTTACCCTAACCCTAACCATAACCCTAGGGTTAGGATGCCATTCGGGTTAGGGTTATGGTTAGTGTTAGGGTCAGTGTTTTGTTAGGGCGCCATTAGCGTAAGGCTTAGGGTTAGGTTTAGGGCACCACTAGGTTTATTTTCTGGGTTAGGGGTTGAGTAAAGGCGCCATTAGATTTAGGGTTAGGGTTATGGTTAGCGTTAGGGCGCCATTTGTCTCAGGGTTAGGGGTACGGTGCCATTTTTGTAAGGTTAGGGTTGGGCTTAGGGGCAGGTTTAGGCTTAGCCTCAAAGCCCACCCAGTGCCACCCCTGCCATGGGCAGGGACACCTCCCACTGGACCAGGGGCTCCAAGCCCCATCCAGCCTGGCCTTGACCCCTCCAGGGATGAGGCAGCCACCCCTGCTCTGAGCAACCTGGGCCAGGGGCTCCCCATCCTTACATCTCCTCCCCAGGCCCAGGGGAGAATATCTGGGAAGCTGAAACTTCTTTAACCTGAACGAAGAAGTGAAACTTGAAGCCCACATCAAGGTGCTTCCTCTGCCGCCGGCCGCGGGATGGGCAAAGGTGGCCAGACGGTGGGTGGGGGCTGCTGGGACACTCCCTCTGCTCTGGGGACGTGGAGCTGGGCATCACCCAGCACCCCTGCTCGCCACGAGGGAAAACTTCTTGCGGAAATAAGGCGTGTGACTCTGGAAAGAAAAGGAAAAATCCTTTAAACACGAAGTCGAGGCAGAAAATATGCACAAGTATCAACAGGGGGAAACCCTCTTCTCCAGAAGACATAAGGGCCAGGTATCCCAAACCCACCAGCTGCGGCATCTCGTGTAGGGAAGTAGGAAGCAGACACCAGATGTAAGGATGGAGAACACAGCTCTGCCCTTCCGAGGCCACTGTGAAGCTCCAACCCCACCAGCCACGCACCAACCCCAGAGCGAGGGATAGAACCTCCATCCCTGCTCCAGGCACAATCAGCAGTGCTCTTTGCTACTAACTCATAATCATCAAATGGTTTGGGTTGGAAGGGGCCTCAAAGCCCATCCAGTGCCACCCCTGCCATGGGCAGGGACACCTCCCACTGGACCAGGCTGCTCCAAGCCCCATCCAGCCTGGCCTTGAACATCTCCCGGGATGGGGCAGCCACCCCTGCTCTGGGCAACCTGGGCCAGGGCCTCACTGTCCTCATCGTGAGGAATTTGGATTGGACCTTAGGACAAAAATCCTCCCCCTTCCAACTTAAAGCCACCCCCCTTGCCCTATCGCTCCATGCCCTTGGGAAGCCCCTCCCCAGCTTTCCTGGAGCCCAACTCAGGGAAACACCCGCTCAGCCCTCTGCTTTGTCACACACCAGGACTTGTGCTCCCAACAAGAATAATCATCCCAAATTCCAAACCCATTTCCAAAGCCTGTGTTCTCCAACAAGAGCTAAACAGATTAAGTTTGTCTTGGGAAGTGGGGGCAAAGTCAGATTCACCTGAACACGGCAGACTAATTCAAAAAAATGAAGCCTGCAGCCAGCAAGGAGAGGTCATGCTGAAAGATTTCATCCCAGCATGGTTAACACCAGGTTGGATGGTGCTTTGAGTAAGCTGGTGGGGAAGGTGTCCCTGCCCCTGGCAGGGGCTGGAACTGGATGGGACCCAAACCACTCTGCGATTCCATGGTTTCCTGGGTCAGCTGCGGCCTAAGGTGGCACCGAAAGAACATGAGGTGCTTACGGCTCTTTTCTAAAAGCTTGGACTTAGAGAGTGTCAAGATCTCTAAAGAGAAGGAGTTGAGAGTTCACATTTCGCATCCCAGTAGTGCTCACGTACACGCGTCCTCATGCTGTGAAGTGTTCGCTCTGATCAATCCAGCTCCAGTTGCTTTTTTTCCTGGCTTTTTTCTTGCAGGTATTTGCTGTTGAAAACAAAGCAAAATCACTCTTTGCCTCAAGAACGTAGGTCAACAAAATTTCTCATGTCGGTGACGTGTGATTACAAGGGGACTGTCAGACAAAGCACAAACTTCTGCTGCACACACATCAAAATCAACACGGTTTTTCTCACCAGTTTTCTCTCCCCATCCAATTCCAAACGAAAAGCCCGTTTGACTCACCACCAGAGTCCAAAGGTTTGTCAGGTGGACAGGGACAAAGACAACATCCTGCTTGAAGAGATCCGCACCTGTGGTCCAACTCCTCACTGCTGCGTAACCCCAAGAACTTAGTATTTGATAGAAGAAAGCAGGAAAAGCATGAACTGCTGGATATCCTTCCTTCTTACTTCTTTCCATCACAAGGTTCATGTAGAAATTCATGATCTATAACATAAAGAGTAAGCTTGAGATGTAAAACAAGACGCTAGCTTACCAAAAGAATGAAGCAGCAATAAGGGCCACGAGGCTTCTCGCCGAACGAGGATATCGTCACGCTGCGGCCAGTTTTACCTCAGAATTGAGCCAGCAATATTTCTGCAGCGTGCAGACATCACCACGAGTGATGTTCATTTGGAAGACACCGCTAACCATGTCATTTGGCTCCCCGTGGCTAAACGCAGCCTTGATCTCTCTCTCCATGGCCTAAAACACACAATTAAATGGGGAAGGACTCATGAAATGGAGCAATGAGCATGCTAACAAGCTTTCAGCTGCAAGAACGCCTGCAATGAAGCTCAGGTACCAGCTTTTTGCTAAGTTGGTAACAGCACTTCATTGTTGGTTCAGCACCCCAACTTTCAACTTCACAGCCCAGCTTTGCCCTGGTTTGTTTCCACAAAAGGAAGCCGATAGCCAACATGTGGACACCAAACACACTAAAGCAGCTGAAAAATTAACAGAAGTGGAGCAAACCCCTTTCCCGTGGGATGCTGCAGCCCTTGCCACACTGAGGGTTAAGGAAGGGAAACTGGTTCCATGAGGCATTTTACCTACAAGAGAAGTGCATAAGCTCTCAGTAACTATAAAAGAAATCCGTTTCCTGTCAGAAGCTTCACAAGAGGTAAGTTATTTTTGTTACTTTTATCATATTAGCACTTCTGGCAACAGAGCGCTGCTCCCTTCCAAGACTTGGTGCACGTGAGGGCAAATAAAGCGCTAGACACTGATTTCCCAGCAGCGTTGCTGCAGCTTCTTTAACTACATCCACGGGGCTGTTACCAGCGGCCACCTGGGCGTTTACACACAGCCGGTTGTCTCAGTTCAAAAGGCACCTTCACCTCTTCAGCAGCACAGAAGAACCTCCCCATCCTCCTGGCTCGCGACGCTGCAGGCGCTGGCACAGCGGCTCCTTCATGAGCGGCCTCGGAGTCAAGATGCCTGCAGAGCAGGCTTGACGTGGGTTGTGCCGTTCCCGTCTGCACTGAAAACAGCGACAGCAAAAGACGCCACATCAGAGAAAACTCAAACACGCACCTTTGCCTCAAGCTCCACCAGCAGCTGTTTTGAAAAACACACGCACTGGTGATGGAGTCGGACACAAGGTGTTTGGGGCCCTCAAGTAAAGACCTGCTGTCTCCAACTGGCCAACGGGAAAACAGAGAGGACTAAAAGTGCAAATTGGAGCGACTGCCTCGAGGATGAACTGTTGTGCAACCTGCACACGTTCTGTCCGTGGAGGCCAAGCCCCGAGTCACAGAGAAGCCTAAAGAACCGTGCAGGTACGTTATTCACACCAGCAGGGGCTTTGAATCCCCCGGGGCAGCGCGAGGTGTCCCTGCCCGGGGCAGCGGGTGGGACTCGATGGGCTTGGAGGCTCCTTTGAACCCAAACCGCTCTGCGATTCTACGATTCCCTCCCTTCAGCTGTTCATACACATCAAGGAGACTCCCTGAGCCTTCTCTTCTCCAGGCTGAACACAAGAAGAGGTTGTTGAGGTTTTTGATCTTATAAAACATCAACTTATTTTTGCTCTTTCCAATTAACTATTTAGGACCTTTTCACAAGCATTTCTGGTCTCAGCCTCTTCTCAAGTTCAACAGTTCATCCTACCACACACCTTTAACATCTATTTAATCTCTCGCATCTAGGAAGCGTCTGGATTTAAAGGCAAAGCTGGACACGGGCTGGGGGGAAGCAGCTGCAGGTCTCCCCTCGTACAGCTGCCGGGAGGAGCCCCAGAAGAGCCTGGAGAAACCCCTCCCCGTGGACACAGACACAGACACAGACGTGGGCAACACCGAGGGAGCTGGAGGAGAGAGTGAAAGTTACACATTTCAGAGGAGAAGTCAAAGCAAACAGAAGGGTTTTTACCTCAGTCGGGCAACGGGCTCGTGATAAAGGGTCCGTGTTTCCTTGTTCAAGCAAGTGCTGGTTCCACGAGGCCTTTTCCCTACAGGAGAAGGGGATGAGGCCACGGAGACCCCGCCCCCTGTATTCCCATATATAGCCACACACCCTTAGCCACGCCCCCTCTATCCCCATATATGGCCACAGCACTCCCGTCCCTCAGCCATTTTCCCTACAGGAGAAGGGGATGAGGCCACGGAGACCCCGCCCCCTCCTCTCCCCGGCTCCCCCCCTCCATCCCCATCTATGGCCGCTCCCCGCCCCTCCTCCCCCGCCTGCGGCCGCCGCCCCCGCCCCCTCCCTCCAGCTCCGGCCCCGGTCGCTCCCCCGGCCCCGGCCCTCGCGCCACCCGCTCCGCTCCCTCCTCCTCCCCGGCCCCGGGAGCCCCGGGACGCAGAGGGGGCTGCGGGCAGGAGCCGGCGGGGCCGGGCGGGTCCGAGCTCCCCGGGGGCCGCTCCCCCCGCTCCCCGGCGCCGCCGCTCCCCGCCCTCCCCGCTCCCGGCGCTCACTGAGCGCTGCCCGGCGCCGCCGCTCCCGCAGCCCGACGAGCGCCCGGGACCCGCCGGGGCTGGGAACGGGGCAGCTGCGCCTCGGGGGGGACCCCGAGCGGCCATTTTGGGGCCTCGTGAGCGCCTCGGGGGGGACCCCGAGCGGCCATTTTGGGGCCTCGTGAGCCCTCGGGGGGGAAGGTGTTTGTGTCGATCGGTCGCCCCCGGGGGCTTGAAGTTTGGCCCCAGAGCCGCCGGCTCCATGTCCCCAACAGTGTGAAATCCAGGTGTCCCGGTCATATTCTCATAGGAGGATTTAGCAGAAAGGGTGTTTCAATTAGAAATCCTCCAGGGCTTCGTTCACAATCATTTAATGCGTCTCTGGGGTTTCACTGTCTTCCCGTGAAAAGAGAATTTCCAATAAAATGCACAGTAACAGACAGAGATTTCCCTAAACTTTTAGTAACTTTTTTCATAATGTGTGCTAGGAATATAATAGTTTATAAATTCTGTATTTGAACCCATTAAACATCATCCTCTTAGTGCTTTTATTTGTGAGCAGAAGGACTGTTCGCTCCTACACAGAACCGTGTTGTATTTGTGGACAATGAGAGAAATTCCTTAGGGAAAGGAATATTCTGGAATAAAAGAATTAGTTATGGTAATTCCTGGTTGGTTGGTGAATAACAGAACAGTGAAGTGCGAACAATGAGGTAGAAAGTGCAGTCCTTGTTCAGAAATTGGATCAAACAGAAGGTTCTTAAGGACCAGAAATGTTTATGGGGTTCTTGGTTTCATTTGGGTTTCATGAAGGTCCAAGGAAAATCATTCTTTGCCTTCAAATCTTTTCTGCAAAGGGTGAAGAAGCTTTGGGAGTGGGAGCCTAATAGAAACGCTTTTGTACCCCTAAATCCTACCTGAATTACAATGTTCAATCACAAGGGGGCAGTTAAGCTTCACAGGTAATTTCTTTACTCTCTTTGCTGTTGATCCAGCCTCAAAAAATGTCACCGCGTGTCTCCTGCCTCAGTTCATCCTTTTTTCCTAATGAATAAGCATTCTTCACATAGCTGAAAGAGGACAGCTTAATATATTTACTCTACTTCGATCCCGTAGACTTATAGTGCAAAACTATTAATAAAAGTGAGGTTACAGAGCTTCTTCATGTTCTTTTCCTTTAGCTGCAATGCGCGCTGTGAACTTTCATCAAAGTGATTTATATCAAGAATTACTCAAGTTGTTTCTACTGGTGTTTTTAAATTTTGGCTACAAGCAAATTATCTGTTTATCTTATCTGAATTTGGATATTTTTATATTATCATTATTTAAAACTGATACTGTTGGAAATTTTTAACAGGATCTAAGTTACAGGTGTACAACTACCTCCTGAGGATCATTTCGTGCTCACCTCGAGTTCCTACTGGAAACAGGGACCTGAGTTACCAGCTGCTATTGCAGGAGCTGTTCTAGGGTGTGTTTGCTCCTCAATCCTTCTCAGTCGTTTATGAGTTAAAAATGTTGTGATAATTGTGTGGCTGCGTTGGCTTCTTCTTGATTTGGGGTTAATTTGCTTCATTTCTCACACAGAAATTGGTTTGCTGTGGCTTTCAGACCCAGGTTTTTCTTTTGGATTCGTCTGTGTCTGCATTTTGAGTGAAGAGCCAAAATCAACAGAAGCTTCTTGGAGCTACCCTATGGAATAACATGCGACTGGATCCTGGGCACCTCACTCAGAGGCAGAGAGAGCTGAAAAAGTGTAATGTTGTCGTTTTAATTTTCTCCCCTGAAGTTGGCTTTGGACCGAAAAAACTCCTGTAAGAACATCAACAGGAGAGAGTGCAGCAGCTTTTGACCTTGTTCCTCCACCCCTTGTTGTCATTTATCCTTTTCTGAGTATGTATAGAGAGTAAATGCTTTAATTTATCTTCTCCAACCTGCATCATCTTACTACTTGATTTTCTCATGAGCAAAATGGCCAAACCATCCCTTTTGGTCTTTTGTGGCTCCGGCTGATCCCATCTGCTGCTTCACTTTGGCTGCTTTCCATCATGAGCATCTTCAGTGTCTCTGATGCACGACTGTGATTTAAAAATAAATTGAATTGGCTTATTGAAGACTCGACTTTCACTCCTCCCTTTCCCTGGGCAGACTTGAAGATGCTCTGTCCCAGCGAACACCTAAAGGAGAATGAAAACTCCTAAATTTTCCTCCTGTTGGTCACTGCTGGAAAATGGCAAATATCCTGAGCCCTTTTGAAGGTTTGTTCTTGCATCTCCCTGGTTTTGGTGACATCAATTTGCTAATTAACTTTTATTACAACAGTAAGAAATTCCAATGATGTCTTGATTGCCTTACTTGATTTTCATACTGTATCTTTTTCTTGCGCCCCTTACCCAGCTGTTTTTAATCGACAATGTCATCTCCCATCCCCACTGAGGGCATCTATGGGCAAGATCTCAACTGGGAGGCAACTGGGGGGGAATTGGGGTTCCTGAGGCGCAATTGGTGGGTTAGGGGAGCATTTGGGGGGGCGAGGGGGCAATTAGTGGAGGGATTGGGGTTCCTGGGTGGGATCTGGGGGGGGATTGGGATTCTTGAGGGGCAACTGGGAGGCAATTGGGGAGCAACTGGGGTTCCTGGGGAGGGACATGGTGGGGAAAGGGGGACAACTGGGGCTCTTGAGAGGCAATTGGGGGGCAATTGCAGACAAGTGGTGGGGACAAGGGTGTTTGGGAGATGCTGGGGGGCAACTGGGGGGGAGTTGGTGTTCTTGGAGGGAATCTGGGGGGGGCAATGGGGGTTCCTGGGGGGTAAGTAGGAGGCAAGAGGCAGGATTTGAGGTTCCTGGGGGGCAGCTGGGCAGTGAGGGGGGCAATTGGGGGGTGAACAGGGGCATACGGGGGGGCTGGGGCCAATTGCTGGGGTAATTGGGGTACCTGGGGGGCAATTCGGGCTCCTGAAGGAGTTTTGGGGGGTAGTTTGGGTTCTTGAGGGGCAACTGGAGGGTGAGGGGGCAATTTTGGGGGGAACAAGGGTGTTTGGGGGGGCTGGAGGTCAATTAGGGGGGGAGTTCAGGTTCCAGGGGGGGAATTGGGAGGGCAGTTGGGGTACTTGAGGTGCAATTGTGGGACAAGGGGGGGGCAATTGTGGTTCCTGGGGGGCAGCTGGTGAGTGAGGGGGCGATTTAGGGGGAGGAAAAGGCGTTTTGGGAGGTTGGGAATTTGGGGGGGGGAGTTGGATTTCCTGAAGGGATTTGGGGAGGGGGAATTCAGGTTCCTGGGGGCGATTTGGGGGGTGAGGTGGGCAATTGGAGGGGAGGGGACAAGGGCCTTTGGGGGTCTGGGGGGCAAAAGAGGGGGGGAAATGGGGTCCTGGGGGGAGGATCGGGGGGTTGGGGGCAAAAGGGAGGGGAAATGGGGGAGGAAATGGGTCTGGGGGAGGGGCAAAGAGCGGGGAGAGTTGGGGTCCTGGGAGGGGAAATGGGGGGGTTGGGGGGCAAAAAGGGGGGAAATGTTGGAGAGTGGGTGTAAAATGGGTCCGGGGGAGTAATGGGGATGTTGTGGGGGAAAAGAGGGGGGAAATAGGGGGCAAAATGGGTCCTGGGGGAGTTAATGTGGGGAAAATGGAGGGATTAGGGGTAAAAAGGGGGAGTAATGTGGGGGAAAATGGGTCCTGGGGGGAAATGGTGAGGGGGGAAAAGGGGGGTGAATTGGGGGGATTAGGAGGCAATGGGTAGGAAATGGGGGAGTTGGAGGGCAAAAGGGGGGTGGAATGAGGGGAAAATGGGTCCAGGAGGGTACTGGGGGGTGGGGGAATGGGTCCTGAGGGGGAAAAGTGGGGAATTGGGGAGCAAAAGGTGGAGGCAGGGGAGTGGGGTCTTGGTGGGGAAATGAGGTGGGTGGAGGGCAACAGCGGGGGAGATGAGGGGCAATGGGGGGGAAAATTGGGTCCTGGGGGTAGAAATGGAGGGTAATGGGGGAGTTAGGGGGTAATGGGGGGGGAAATGGGTCCTGAGATGGGAAACGGTGGGGGGGTATTGGGGGGGGGAAAGAGGGGGATGAAGTGGGGGAAAGGGTGGTTATTGGGAGCCCATTAGGGGGGTCAAGGGGGGTAATAGTGGTCCCCAAGGGGAGGTTTGGGGTGGTCAGGGAGGGGTAATTGGGGTCTGGAGGGGGCCAAGGGGGGATAAGTGTGGTCGGGGGGGAGTGAAAGCGGTTAATTGGGGTCTGGGGGGGATCCAGGGTGGGTAATTGGGGTCAAGGGGGCTAATTGTGTTCCCCATGGGGGGGTTGAGGGGTTCAATGGGGGTGGTTGGGGTCGGGGGGGGTTATTGTGGTTTGACATGGGTCAAGGGGGGTTATTGAGGTCCCCATGGGAGGTCAAGGGGGGGTCTGTGGGGGTAATTGGGGTCACGGAGTGTAATTGGGGTTTAAAGGAGGTCAAGGGGGGTAATTGAGGTCACAGGGGGTAATTGGGGTCTGAGGGGGGTCAAGGGGGGTAATTGCCTCACAGCAAAATTCATAGAATATAAAATTGCATTATAAACTAATAATCTGTTTTTATCTCCAAGTAATAATTAGATATAGAAAAGTGTTCGAGAATGTTATGTTATTAGTCCAAATGTGTGCGTTGACTTCAAGTTCTGACTATTTACATTTTTTATATTGAGAAATCTAATAAGCACATATCAAAACTTTTTTCTTTGTTTCAGGTGTGTCATTACATTTGTCTTTAATTGCAAATCATTAATTTGAAAATGGTATTTAAGTATAAATTGAAATCACCTATAATGGAGGCTGTTTGTTATTTGGCTTAGTGAAAAGGGATAACTAAAAGCAAAAAAGGAAAAAAACCCATTGAATATATTGTCATTTCTTATATAGTTTTGTCTGCTTAATTTTAAAACGTAATGATTTTCATTGAAGTGATCAGTTAAAACTGCTGATCACACCAACTGAATGGTGAAGCCATTTACTATTTGCTGATTTTCTGCTCAAAGGAAATATATATTATAGTATTAATTCTCACAATACAAACTACTGTTCATTTACGGCATTATGAACCCGATGTCTGTAATTATGTTATTTATTATTAAGTAATGTTATCAATCCTGTATTTACTGCATATTCTCATTCACGCTTATGTGCAGAAATACATATATGCAGGAAAAACAGGCTAAAACATTGCTTTTCCTTCTATTTATAATATAAATAATACATAAACTCAAAAAACCTTGAGAACTTTAACAAACACCTTGATCTAATGAGATTAAAAAAATGTAACTTAAGCTATAATGCCACCATGCTTATATATATATATATAAAATATGTAATATATGTGTCTCATATATATATATATTTCTATCTCATGTCATGTATATTTACCATCTAATTGATGCCAAAGTATCTCTCTATGTGTACAAGAAGACTGAAATATATATATAATATATATATAATGCTGTGTGGTTTTACAGTTAAATACTTAATTTATTAAAATTAAAAAAGAAAACAAACCATTAAAAACCTGGACAATAAAATGGTTTTTAAGGTAGGGTTTCTTTTTCCTTTCAAAATACTCAGTTCCACATAAATGAGTTATGGTGGGACAATCTGAATCTGTGAAAGAAGCAAATACACTTTTTTTTTCCCAGCACATCACAGAAGAAATTAAATAGACGAACATCTCTTTCCTTGCAAAAGGACATTTTTCTTCTTAATAATTTTGGTTGATAAAAATGGAATTAAACATAAGCCTTTCTAAATATGTAGTGCAAGAAAATTAGATGCAAGATACTTGGTTTTTATTTAGTTCACACAAAAAAATAATCTTACTTCTTAAGTAATGCTACAATAGCAATTAATGCTTGCAGAGCTCTGGAAGAAAGTTTTACCTATTTTTGTATCCTATTAACTAACAGGAGAGGCTGTAGATGAAAAATAAACTCTTTTTCAAGGACTGATGGAAGAAGAAATCGATCGTTGCCAAAGGTGATTGTCATGGCTTTGGATGAATTAACATCTTATTTTAATAATTGAGCCTGTTTTTAATTTTAAGGATAGTTTAAAAAGCTAACTGATTTCTTTTTGCATATTTTCAATAATAAACAAGACTTCTGTATGACTTGTGTGGTTTTCTCCCTCCCTTTTTTCCTCTTGCTTGTTCTCTCTCCAGGTTTTCCTGATTTTTATCCAAACTCTTTAAACTGCACTTGGACAACTGAGGTGTCACCTGGCAAGGGTAAGAATCTAATGGGAATTGCACCGCCTACATAATGTCTGTGTTTAAAAAATTGAAACACACAAACACAATAAAATCCCATTTATGTATTGAGTTGAATTAGTGCTTTCTGCCGTTCTTCTGAGGAAGAATGATTTTGCAAAATAAATATCTTTGAATGCGGTGTTAAAATGTTGTGTTTATTCCGCAACAGAAACATTCTTTAAATGATTACCAGAACAAATGTCTTTTAGTCTCTTTTAGAAAAAGTAGAAGAGGTAAAATACATTAAAATAATAGTTAATTATTAAATAGCACAAAAGATTTGGTGAAAGCTGTCGGGATGCTGTTGGTTGCTCTTCTACATTATTAAGCATGAAGAAGCAGATTTGATCTGTTGATTAGTAACCTTAGATTTCAGATTTAAATCTGAATTTAAATTATATATATTTAGGCAATACCTATAGTAAAGTAGCATTTGGATGCTATTATGTGATATACATATATATATATAACTATATATAATATAATCATAGAATCATAGAATAACCAGGTTGGAAGAGACCCACCGGGTCATCGAGTCCAACCATTCCTATCAATATATATATATAACTATATATTATATATATAATATATAACTATATTGGAAGTTTCTGCTGTTTAAAATCTTCTTACAGACTGGGGTTTTGTTTAAAATTTATATGGCATTTTAAATGTGAATCGTACGAGAAGCCTTTCCATGAAGAATGTTATTCCCTACAGTAAATAATTGTATTTGAAAACCTAATGGAAATTCAAAATTGAGAAGACAGGCATGACTTGAGTAAAAGATTGGTCCCAGAAAATATGAATCTGTATATATGGAAGACTGTTCACAAATCTTGTATCTGTGGGCACTTCCTCGAAGGTTAGAATAAAAGATAGAATTCTGTTGGACAAAAATGCAAAAAATAAAACCTGAATACAAAGTTTTAGCCAATTATTAATGTACATCTCCTGGTTTAATAGTAAGACTATGACAGAGGTTCTAAATGAAGGAGACACAAAGGAACTTGAATAAAATCTGTACCACACAAATTTTGATTTTCAGAGTGCTGTATACAAATAGCTCTGAATTCCATCAGTTCTCTGAGGGGAGGGATTGATTTACAGCGAGCTAAACAAACGTCCACACTGCACATTTGGGTTGGTTCACCCCGAGTTCTTTCTGCAAGTTTTATTTTCTGCATGTTTTATTTTCTATGTGTCATGTTTGGATTCTGTGTGTGACTTTTTCTAAAACTCTTTCCATATACTGTAAGTTTTGCTTTCTGTGTCACCTCTTTATAAAGGAAGAGAAAAAAACTTCCCTTTTAATGCTTGTCTTTTCCCCTTTTTAATATTTTTAAAGGTGTCCAGCTGTTTTTTCACACCTTTCACCTTGAGAGCTCTCATGATTATTTGCTCATTACTGAAAATGCAAATTTTACTGCACAGCTTTGATTTATATCTGATTTTTCAATTTCTCATGAAGGCTTCAGCATCACATTTTCAGGTAAGAAATTCAATTCTGCTACATGTCTAGAAACTGTTTTCAGATATTTTTAGTTGTAGATGGCAAAAACATTATGAAGAATCAGGGAAAAAGAGCAATATAAATGATATAGTCCTTATTGTAAAAAACGGGCCAAGGTTTATAGGATGGCGAACAGATAAACAAGAATGTTTGTTATGACTCTTTTAAGGAAACTCAAGCACGTTTTTTGAAAATGTGGTCATATATCTTTTCATTCACCCTTTATTTGACTTTTTGTTACATTTTTCTTCATATATAATTTATTTTTTTTAACTCTCTCACTTCTAAATCTGTTTGGGGGTTGAAATGAATCACGAGTTATGTACAAGGCTTATAGATAATTAAAGAAAATGATAAAATATTAAAACTTTTACAGTACAAGCTGATTGCAGCCCTAGAAAATAAGAAAATAAATGCAATGTTGGTGGGACACAATAGACATCTAATTACCGTAGACACAGCCATAAAGACACACAGAAACAGCACTGAGTATCAGTAGAGGAGACAACTCTGAAATGCACATTTTCCAAGTGTTCCATACTGACACAATGCAACTGGCTGGTTTTAAGGGTCCTTTTTCATGTTGTGTTTTCATTCTTTTAACTCTTACCTGGCTTGTTTTGGTTTGGCTTGTTTTGTTTACATTTTAAAACCTCTAATACAGCGTCGTGAACTACAATATTTAAACATAGTGTCTTGTTGTTCAAAGTCAGCTCCGGGTCAGCGAATAGTTCTTTTCTGGGAAAAACCCTGGGGCTGGAAAAAATACCAAGTTTTATGAATCCAGTTTTGGTAGCCCTATTTTTATCCTTTTTGTTATCTTAAGAGACACTTTATGTAGATTAGTGTGAAAATTCGATTTGAAGTTATAAGTTTCCTTATAGTGAAGGTGGGAAGGAAAAAAAATAAGAGACCCCTCTCTATAAGTATAAATCAATAAGTATTGACTTTATTAATCTAGACATTCCTAACTTTGTGGTTACACCTGTTCTTTTTAACAAGACTGAATTACACCATGAAACAAGCAAACCTTTGAGAATCCCCTATGCGATTAGAAAGTTACAGTCAAAAGAACAGCATTTTCTCCATCTTTACCCACAAAATTGTTGATACAAAACACCTCCAGGCTTGTGTGGACACAGTGAATTAAACGCTGCCAGACCGTGGCCTGTGGTTTTTCTTTTAGATCAAAATGGATTGAGTAAGGGGGCAAAATATGAGGTCTGTATTGTCCCTTGGTCGATATTGTCCCCTCCCGTGGTCTGACAGTGCAGACAAAGACTTCAACTCCCCACTGAGCTTCTCGGCTGTGGTCCCTCAGTCTCCCAGTGGCTTTGCACATATGTAGCTCAGTGCACTTGCCCTGATTATAGCAATCGGTAATTTATTCAGGTCACACAAGCTTGGCCACTGTCTGTGCTCCATCGCCCCTACGGTCCCTCAGGCTCCTGGTGGGTTAAGTTAAGCAGCACTTTGCCGTCTCTTCCACCTGCTGCAACCGTGTTGTCTTTGAAATCTGCTAGTCCTTTAAATTAATTAATGCTGCTAGAAACTTACTCAATGCCATCAAATCGTGGAAGTTCACTATGTACTGCATGAAGAAGTCATTGTTTTCATCTCTTTGAAATCCACATTCTTAATTGATTAATGAAACATCTAGTTTCATTAAGTGCCCTTTGCTCTAACAGTGCTGGTTTGATGAATAGTTTTGCAAGCTTGCTCTCCAACACCTTCGTGATTTTGTACACTTCAGTCATATCCCTTCTCAGCCTTCTCTTGTCCAAACTGAGTCTCTGCTTCTAAAACATAAACCCCTCAACAACTGCTGTGTCTGTGATTTCTACAGCTCTGCTCTGTTCTTCCACACTTGCACAGACACAAAGCTCAAGAAATGGGCACTAAAAGGCAATAAACAGAGGCAAAGAAATGCCCACCGTTTTGTTTTTAAACCTCATTCCTCTACAAACTCTCATATTTCAGGGTTAAATCATCTTTAGGACTAATTGTCAATTTTGTTTGTACACGTGTGAATTGATGTTTTCTCCTTCATACAAGGTCATGTATTTTTCTTCTTCAGCAATTTATCACAAGTCACTATTGCATTCCTTCTCCATTTTGTTTTTTATTTTTTTTTTGCAAAGAAAGTAGCCTTTTAAATATCAGTTAGGAAAAAGGAAAATGTCTTATGGACTACAGCACCTAGTTTTTCAGCAAGAACGAGTTCACTCTCAACTGACACAACATAATCCTCCGCTCCCTTTTGGGAGAGCTGTGGGCTTCTGAAGTTTTCTTCCTTACCTGTTTGTATCCTAAATATGAGCAAAATATGTTATAAGCCCCAGTTTTCTGTCTTGTGTCTGCACAGGGGAAAGTCCCAAGATGACCTTGCAGGCAACTTGCAAGGGATGCACTAAGGATGCAGAATATTTATAAAACCTCTGCTGAAATGCAGGGCATTTTCCCACCTTACTCTGTTTTTAAAGAGAATAGGTACGTACGTCGTTCCACATTGGGTGCAGGTGCCCAGCCTTCCACAGGGGTGGCTGAGCCCCATAGCCAAGGTGGTGGTGCCTTGGGAAAAGGGGATTTGTAACAGGGCAAAAAATGCTGTGCAAGAGTGTGTGAGAAAGAGGAGTGAAGGAAAGAAGCGTGAGGAAAGAATCTTGATAACGCCAAGGTCAACTCAACATGAATGTCTATGGTGTATATAATATCACTATTAGTTTGAGACAGGAGCACTAAGAATTCCGTGAGTATGTAATTAAGAGATTTTGGAATATATATAGGAAGATGCATAAAAATATCAGGAGGCTATAAAGGAATTATCCCTCAAACCATAAAAGCTTTTAAAATACATTTCCCTTTGGGATGACTTTATGCCATTAAAATCTCTGCAATCGAAGAAAATTGAAAAGATTATTTGTAAGTAATTTCTCTTTACCGTCAGAATGAGAAACTGGAGTTGAAGAAAATCCAGCCAGCCCTTCCCTCTCCTTCAGGGGAGGGTCTGATTTTATATTCTCACAGCAGATGCAGATAAATTAGCACCGTTACTACCTCAGGAATAATTGTAGCACTGTCCTCGTGCCTACATATTTTAATCCCAGCAGTAGAGCAAGCACTTCCCTTTCAGTTCATCAAAAATAACATTTGCAAGGGTGTTTCTGACCTCAGTAGGAATGTGAGGGAGAGACAAAACTCATGTTTTCAAGGCGAATTCATGCAGGTTAATGACTGAGTAGCAGGCAAAGTTTTCTGCAGCTGTGGCAAAGTCTGAACTTGAATTAGCAGGGAAGAAATCTGAACTCAAGTAAAGAAATAGAAACAGAATCACCATTTTGAGGCATATGGCAAAACTGAGTACCTGGATTATCTGTTTATTTTAAACCTTATCCTTTCTCATCACTAACACTTCAGTTTCCCGATCTCCCTGCTGTAACTCCCACTTGAAATTTCACAATTCTTTAAAGTGGCCACTTACAGTGAAATCTTTATAATGCAATCGCTGTGAATTTGTCACAGGTAAGAGGAAAACCAGGATGTTATTCCATGTCTTTCATCTATTTGGCCATATAGACCTTCTTTTTGTGGTCATGACAGAGAAAATAGTAATCGTAACATGAGAATGTCAAATGGATCCTCCTAAATGAGTTAAAAATGTGTGATCTAATAGTGATAATGTCTAGATTCGTGTGTTAAATGTGTTCTCCAATTCTCTAATTTTCTTTCCGAGGGGTGATTCAAGCTAGTTATCAGTTTAGTCCATGGAGATTCAATGCAATATTATTTCAATTACTAGACTAGACATGTACCTACTTATATCTGTGATGTTAGCAACAACTGGATAAGTGTCCCCAGTTAAAAATTGTTAGGGTTTTTTACATCTACTGTCATATGATACGTCTTATCTCATTTTTACTTCATCAAACAATGTTTTCATTTGTGTCTGGATTCATCTTGAGGGATGCAGGGTTAGAAAGCTGTTGGAACAGGATGTCTAAGGAACAGTGTTAGTCATCGGCTGATTTTTGGTTTTTGTCTTTTCTATTTTAAGGTGAAGAAAAATCACATTTTTAACATAGTTGTGATGCTTTATTAATGACTACTAAAAATAGATTATTCCATCCCTCAATCCAAGTAAATTTTCTCTGTGTTTTTGCATAATCTGTGTGACCAGGATGTTATTAAACAATAAATCTTATGATGGACAAATGTTTATTTATTTTGTAAAATGGATTTACAGTTCTGATAAATAAAGTGCAATCAATCCATGAAAGATCTGTAGTTCTGGGCTAGGATATGGTAGAAGCCAGGAAGCATTTCTTCAGATGCTCTTAGCCCAGCTTAAAGTCATATTTCTGCCTACAGGTAGGCATTAAATACGTGTTACTGCTGGCACAAATATTAAATGCAATTGATTGTCTCTTCTGAGAGCTCTTCCATGTGGCCTGATATAAGACAATCTTTCCTTAGTAATAAAGACAGAATGCATTGTTCTATGAATGGCTAGCATCATGTATTATTTTTCAAAAGATTCTTTTATGGCAGGTAATTATTTATATTTGTTTATGTTAATTAAACTAAATTTAGGATTTTAGCTTAAAAAATCTCTGTGCATGCTGGCTTTATTAGGTTATTTTGCTAGTGTCAGCACTTGAAATGAATTAAGAGCTTAAGATACTTACTGTAGTTGTGTCTTTTATACTAGTTATCTGCAGTCCCTCTCGCCTGTATGACATCAGGGTAAATTATCTTTTATTTCATATTAGAAGAAAGCTGTTCAGACTGATTATTTGCTTTTCCATAAGCATTCCCATGATGCATGGTATATGCTTGGAATTATGAAACACACTTCGTATTTGTTTATTTTTCCATGATAAAGTACGGGTGATTTATTTAATTTAAAGAAGAAGTTATCTTTTTTTTTTTTAATTCATTTTGATTAAAAAAACCAAAACCCAAACCCAAACAAACAGAAAAACCCATAGAGGACTGTTTCGGTTCTTTATGGCTTTCAAGGTTTTGCAATAAGGAAAAATAAATTTTCAAGCCCTTGCCAATTCTTTGTGCTTGTCCTGTACTGGTGAATGATCTAAAGAAACTCTTATTCATTCTGTGACTGGAGGTTAATAGTGTTGATTTTGTCTCTCATTGAAAGTTTTTAATAAAATACCATAAGTAAAGAAGATCATCTCTACACTTAGGCTGGAAATAGACTCAAACCTTTATTAAGACCTTTCTTTCTTTATTAAAACCTTTAGTAAGACAAAAAGTTGCTGTAGGTTTAGAATCTGGAATAAGCAGTGACAGATTGACTTTAATACATCTCCCTCAGCTCTGATGTTAATATCTCCGGACACTAGAAAACAGAGCAGTTCACTTACTTCAGTGGTGATTTCAGAGGTCAGGCTTCTGTTATCCTTTGTGAATAATCATGAAAAATAATCTGATTTTATGAAACCTCAGAAGGTAGGCTTGCTTATAAATACTAATTCCATTCAAAATGACCTCACAAAACTGAAAAGGAAAAAAGACTGAAAACCATCTTAACAGTGACAGAATATTTTATATTTCACTGAACTGCGTAACCAAGCCGTATGTACCTGACACAATGGAAACCGTGATGCTTTTGGAGAAACTATTGGCCATACAGAGCCGACTTTGGAAGTGTTGTATAAGGATAAACTCATATTTTTCAGATATTTAGATAAGGTGTCCAGTTCAATGCTGTTTTTTGTTTTCCACAAGGTGTATGATGGAAAAGACAGTTCTGCGCACTCTCTGGGAGCCTTCACCAAAATTACTTGATGGGAGTTATCCTGAATAGCACCTCTAACCATTTGTGGATAGAGTAGAACACCAACAGATCTGATACTGACCAAGGATCTCAGCTCACTTACACAAGTAAGTAGCTCACAAAAATGTTCTGATCGACTGTTAAGTGGGGAAACGTGTATTTCCAGCTGCAGTGATTCCTCATGGAATGATAAAGATAATATCCTAGAACGTACTGAAGTTCAGAGTCTGAATTTTACTTGTCTATACGTGTGGATAAGTTTCAGTAATTAGAGAGCATTACTAAAAGAAAAATTGTAACCTTTCAAATATAGAAAGCGTTGTTATTTTGAGGATTTAGCAGTGGGGTTTGAATAAGAGTGCATTGTGACATCTGTGGGTTGAATATATTAGTGTTGTACTGTAGCAGACGCAGAGCCAGGTATTAAAAATATAACGTTTAATTCCTGCAGACAAATTTAAAAATATAAAAGAACAAATGAGAATAAAAAGAATGCAGTGTGCTTGAGTGAACACTCTACATGTCTGCTTGTCAGGATCAAGGTGAAGTTCGCTGGAGGAAGAGCTGAGTAAAAAAGTTTTAACAAAGGGTGCACTTGTCCTACAGCTTGGATGTAATTAATTTAAGTACTTGAGCTGGCAAAACAATGAGTCCTTTGGAAAGGAAAACTATGGGGAGAGCTAGTTTGTTTCCAACACACATAACGAAATTTTGTCCACCTTTCAAGGAATCTTCAAGTTCCCTTTGCCTTCAATTTGTCGTCTTTGATATCAGTTTCTGTGAACCTCTACTAAATCCTTCGGAGCAGAGCAGCACATCATGATGTGACATAGAAATGGAATCATGGCTGTTTCTAATAGATCTGCTGATTTCCCTTTGGATTGGAGCCAGCTGTGGAATAAGCAGAAATATTTTAATAATGTGGAATAAGCAGAAATAATAAGCAGTGTGCCCAGGTGGCCCAGAAGGCCAATGGCATCTTGGCTTGGGTCAGAAATGGCATGACCAGCAGGTCCAGGGAGGTTCTTCTCTCTCTGGACTCAGCACTGGGGAGACCGCTCCTCGAATCCTGTGTTCAGTTCTGGGCCCCTCACCACAAGAAGGATGTTGAGGCTCTGGAGCAAGTCCAGAGAAGAGCAACAAAGCTGGTGAGGGGCTGGAGAACAGGCCTTATGAGGAGCGGCTGAAGGGAAGTGGGTATTTTTTAGCCTGGAGGAGGCTGAGGGGAGACCTTATTGCTCTCTACAACTACCTGAAAGGACATTGTAGAGAGGAGGGAGCTGGGGTCTTCTCCCAAGGGATAGGGGACAGGACAAGAGGGAATGGCCTCAAGCTCTGCTAGGGGAAGTTCAGGCTGAACATCAGGGTAAAATATATCATGGAAATGGTCATTGGGCACTGGAACAGGCTGCCCAGGGATTTGGTTGAGTCACCTTCCCTGGAGGTGTTTAAAGCACGCGTGGATGAGGTGCTGAGGGGCATCGTTTAGTGATTGATGGGAATGGTTGGACTGAATGATCCAGTGGGTCCTTTCCAGCCTATGGATTCTATGATTCTATGATTCTTTTTGCTTTGTCAGCAGAGAGAATCTGACAGAAGCATTGATGATGAGAGAGCTCCAACGCCTCCTCAGGGAGAGAGGAAGAAGCGATGCGGCAGTGCCCTCAAATCCAGCAGCATTCGGGTATGTGGCTTTCTCGGGACTCACTCCTCTTTGCTAATCACTGTCCATCGTGTTGACGGCGCGAGCCGGAGCGTTCTCCGCTTTGGGTTAGCATGTGACGGCATCGCGTTTAGTGAACGCTGGATCGACACAACAATACTAGGGTGCCAGGGGCTTCACCAGACGAACCTGTGCTCGCCACACACCATAAACATGCCACACGCCAGGCCCACGCCACACACACGCAATTCACCCCCCTGCACATTGTGCTGCCCCCATGCACACGCCGTGCACATGCCAGGCTAGCGCCACAACCACCCCGTGCACATGCTTTTAACATGCAAGCAGCATGCCACACACACCACAGAGCCCTTGTACACATCGCAACATGTCATGCAGGCCACACATGTTATGTACATGCTGTGTACATGCCATCCACACACAAGGCATAAGCTAGCACACACCATGAGGATGACACACCAGCCATGCACATGCCACTGCCCCATGCAGATGCCACTGCCCCATGCACATGCCACGCACATGCCTTTTACACGCAAGCAACATACCACACCCCACACACATGTATTGCACACACAAGCAACATGCCACGCATGCCAAGCACGCGTTATGTACATGCCATACACACGCCACACACACGCCACTGCTCCCATGCCCATTCCAGGCTCATGCCACAAGAGTCAAGAACGTGTCTCGCACACGCCTTCCACATGCAGGCAACATGCCATGCACGCCACACACTCCGTGCATATGTAATGTACGGGCCATGTACATACCGTACACACGCCATGCACATGCTAGCACATGCCATGAAGGTGACACGCCAGCCAGGCACATGCCATGCACACGCCAGACACACTGCAAGCACGCCTCACACACACTGAGAGGGCAAGGGGAGATTTGGAAAGTGCTTTTATGTTGTTAGTGTAGAGAGAGCCAGGAGAGAGGTTGCTTCTTTGATTCCCTTCTATAACCAGGCGTCTTTGCATTTAAAACCCATCTGTGTCACAGCGTTTTACAACGGTGCAACATCCGTTACGCTTGCTGCAGATCCTCTTGGTTCGGACATTTCTGTTTCCTGTTACACAGAATACCTGTTTAGCCTTCTCTTCTATTCTGAGGCTTAACATCTTTTTAGACTTCTTTTTAGTATTTGTGTTAAACTATGTCCCATAACAGTGGTACGGAAGGGGAGTTGTCGCGTTCTTAACAGTAACTGTAGAGTTAAGGTATCTCAAGTGCCTTGGGGATATGCAGACGCACCTTTTAGACATCCTTCATCTTTGCGGAGTGCTATGGAGCCTTCCCATCTCTCTCATACGCTCGCGGCAGAAGAAGAGAAGGGCGCCCATGGGTGAAATGGAAGCGGTTGCCATTCAGGTGAGAGGAGAAACCTCCCATTTGCAGCTCTGAGCATGGGTGACATTCGTGATGCCGACTCCTGGTTCAGGAAGCAGCTTCCGGCTCCATCGTTTGTTCCTCTGTGGATGAGGGCTCGGTGTATCGGCCCGGCTTCTGTGCCAGTGGCGTGGTCATGTCCACATCGTCGTTCATCGTGCGGGGCTGGGGGGGCTTTGTCTGTTTTTGTACTTAAGCTCTGATTGTCACCTGTAACTGGACAAATGACTCTGTTAGCATCATGACGGTATTCGAGGTGGCGTTAAAAATTCCTTAACATATCGTGCACGTGTCTCTCTCCTCGCAGCCCAAAAAGGCAGTCTGGAGAATGTCCTTGCTGCAGAAAACCTCGCAAAAGTCTTGCAGAACTGCCCTGCTTTTTCACAGCCCGGTATTGTTCTGTCCCGTCGTGAGGAGTAACGGTGAGCGAGCTGGCATGGCACGGGGCAGGGAGGAGGAGGGTGAACTTTACCTGCTCTCCATCGGCTAAAAGAAAAGGCCTCGGTCTGGCTTCTGTGGGACCGTTTTAATGGCACTGTGGCCGAGCGAGGCCTCGTGTTGTTGCTGTTCTAGCGTTCCTTTGCGCGTGTGTACGTGTGTGCTTACACATGAGTTGATGTTGTGTCACGGCTGTTGGGTGAAAGCCATGGGGAAGGTGTTGGGCATCCTTGCCACACGAGAGCCGGCAGCACCAGGAGCCTCCGTAGCGTGAGGGTATCTGCAGCTGAAGTGGCTTCTTTTGCCTCTCTCTGCCCAAACTGGGCGGATCTCATCCTTCAAGCGAACGCAGAAGGCTGCGTATGCTCCCAGGTCCCACAGAAAGGGAAGTCTTTGGATTCCCCGACTGCAGTAACCCCTGCTGCTGCCTGTGGGTTGTTGCGCTGAAGACACCCTTCGCGCAGGGAGGAGCCACGTGGGAGATGGGTGACACGCTGATGTAAACAGTGTCCTGTGGGTGGTGTGTCTCCTCGGAGCCGTGTGAAAGCCGACCTCCGCTTTCTCTTCCCCTCTAGAGCGGGCAGAGGATGGGCTGCAAGGCCGAGGAAACCTGAGCGAGGCAAGCGGCCAGCTAGACACAAAGTGGGGAGAAACGCTGATGCCTGGTGAACAAGGGAGTTTCCACTGCTGAAACGGATGAGAACGGACGTCACGAGCGTCCTTCTGTTTGGGGCCGGCAAGGGAACTAGAACCATTTCTCTGGGGAGAACTTGCACATGGCTGGAGGGTTCTGTCATGGGAGGTGACCGAAACCCGATTCCCAATCCTGGTTTGGTGAAGGAGAAGAAAGGGCTGTGAGACCTGAAGGCAGGGCTCTGCCTCGAGGCAAAGGTCAGTGAAGTAAGCTCGAGTTTCTCATGCTTCTTCCTGCCTCCTCAGTGTCTGTCCTCTACTTCAAGTGTGGCTGAACCAGTGCCTCAGGAGGTTGTCGGGCGGGAATGAGCGGTCACTAAAATACTTCTCCCGTTAGCTTTAGTGCTAAGGTATCCCATGGCGCTGAGCTCAGGGTCAGGAGATGGACACGCGGCCTTTCAGAGGCTGCTCTACCCGGGTGAACCGCTGTACTCCTGCTTCCCTCGAGGGAAACCTGCATTTGGAAAACTTGGTCGCTTGTCCTCCCTCTGACGGCCTCAGCGTGGTAGGGAGAGCTGGAGGAGCTCTGCCTGATCCCGTGGCAGGCTGGGGCCAGTCTGGCACAGCTTAGAGCTTGCTGGGCGCTGGGGTGTCGCTCGCAGTGGTGAGAGCTGCTGGGGAGGGGAGTGGTTCATTTAAAGCACGGTTACTTGGAGTTTTTTGTTGTAACAGCTCCTTGATTTTGCTTTGTCAGCAGGGAGAATCTGACAGGAGTACTGTCAACAAGAGCCCCTGCGGGATCCCGACCCCTCCACAGGGAGAGAGGGAGAAGCGACGTGGCGGTGCCCTGCAGGCCAGCAGCATTCGGGTACGTGGCTTTCTCGGGACTCGTCTTTGCTGATCACCGTTGATCAAGTTGACGGCGTGAGCCGGAGTGTTATCCGCTTAGGGTTAGCACGTGCCGGCATCGCGCTTACTGAATGCTGGATCGAGACAACAATACTAGGGTGCCATGGGCTTGGCCAGCCAAACATGTGCATGCCACATGCCATAAACATGCCACACACATGCCAGGCACACACCACACACATGCCACACATGCCACTGCTCTCGTGCACACGCCATGTACATGCTAGGCTTACGCCACAACTCATGCACATCCCATGCACACACCTTGCACCTGCAAGCAACATGGCAAACATGCCATGTGCATGTTATGTATATGCTGTGTACACATCATCCACATGCCACAAGCACTAGCGCACACCATGATTGTGACACACCATCCATGAACAGGCCACACGCACACCATGCACATGTGAGCAACATTGCACATGCTATACACATGCCATGTGCATGTTATGTGCATGCTGTGTACATACCATACACATGCCACGCACATGCTGGCACGTGCCATCAAGATGTCACATCAGCCATGGACAGACCACGCACATGCTCACACACGCCATGAAGGTGACCCACCATCCGTGCACATGCCTTGCACATGCAAGCAACATTCCACACACTGCACACACAGAACATTTGCATTTTATGTATGTGCTGTTTACATGCCATCCACATGCCACTCACACATTAGCACATTCAAAAAAGGTGAAGCACATGCCACGCACATTCCTTGCACACACAAGCAACATGCCACACATGCCATGTGCATGTTATGTACATGCCGTGTACATGCCATACACATGCATCCAACAGACTAACACATGCCATCAAGATGACATCCAGCCATGGACGTGCCACGCACACACCATGAAGGTGACACAGCAGCCATGCACATTTCTTGCACATGCTACGCACATACCTTGCACACACAAGCAACATGCCACATATGCCATGTGCATGTTACGTACATTCTGTGTACATGCTATACATATGCATCAAACACGCTAGCACACGTCATCAGGATGACTCACCAGCCATACACACGTCATACACATTCTAGGCTCACGCTATGCTCACCCCATGCACACACCACGCATGTGCCTTGCACATGTAAGCAACATAGAATCATAGAATCATAGAATAACCAGGTTGGAAGAGACCCACCGGATCATCAAGTCCAACCATTCCTATCAAACACTAACCCATGCCCCTTAGCACCTCATCCACCTGTCCCTTAAACACGTCCAGAGAAGGTGACACAACCCCCTCCCAGGGCAGCCTCTGCCAGTTCCCAATGACCCTTCCTGTGAAAAACTATTTCCTAATGTCCATCCTGAACCTCCCCTGGTGGAGCTTGAGGCCATTCCCTCTCGTCCTGTCCCCTGTCCCTTGGGAGAAGAGCCCAGCTCCCTCCTCTCCACAACCTCCTTTCAGGTAGTTGGAGAGAGCAATGAGGTCTCCCCTCAGCCTCCTCTTCTCCAGGCTAAACAACTCCAGCTCTCTCAGCCGCTCCTCGTAAAGCTTGTTCTCCAGCCCCCTCACCAGCTTCGTTGCTCTTCTCTGGACTTGTTCCAGAGCCTCAACTTCCTTCTTGTGGTGAGGGGCCCAGAACTGAACACAGGATTTGAGGAGCGGTCTCCCCAGTGCTGAGTCCAGAGGGAGAAGAACCTACCTGGACCTGCTGGTCATGCCGTTTCTGATCCAAGCCAAGATGCCATTGGCCTTCTTGGCCACCTGGGCCACTGCTGGCTCATGTTCAGTCGCTGTCAACCAACACCCCCAGGTCTCTCTCCTCCAGGCAGCTTTCTAGACAGACTTCTCCTAGTCTGTAGCTGCTCAGGGTTGTTGTGCCCCAAGTGCAAATTTCCATTCTAAAAGAACAAACTTGTGAACTTTATTCTGGGCTTAATCAATGTGCATCTTTGATTCTTGGAAAGTGTCCCCGGTCTCTAATCCTGGACCCAGAGGGGCCGGGGGTGAGAAGGGACCCGGAAGGAGGGGGGACCCGGGGTGGAGGGGCTGCTGCTCGCCCCAAATGTGCATTTGTTTGGGGTGGGCAGCTGCACATCTTCCTGCCATGATCGCAGCTTGTGTTTCCCTGGAGGTGGTCAGCGTGCCTGGAAAGGTCTTCTTCAGCACAGAGGCAAAGCTGGATGAGCTGAGGGAGCTCCGGTCTGGAGAGCGGCTGTTCCTGCGGCTTCACAAACAGCCCCCGCTCACCGTTTCTAGGGAGAAAGGTAAGGCCGGCACCAGCACCTTCTCTCGGGTGTACTTGGAATCGTGAACCCCGGTGGAAGTCATAGAATCATAAAACAATATGGGTTGGAAGGGACCTTAAAGATCATCTAGTTCCAACCCCCACACCATGGTCAGGGATACCTCTCACCAGATCAGGCTGCCCAAGGCCCCGTGCAGTCTGGCCTTGAACACCTCCAGGGATGGGGCTTCCACAACTTCCCTGGGCAGCCTGTTCCAGTGTTCCACCACTCCCATGGTGAAGAAATTCTTCCTCATGTCTAGCCCAAATCTGCACCTCTCCAGTTCATCCCCATTTCCCCTCGTCCTGTCATTACAAGCCTTTGTGAACAGTCCCTCCCCAGCTTTCTTGTCGGCTTCTTTCAGGTAGTGGAAGGTTCCTAGAAGTCCTGTCTGTGAAGTTAGTCTGTTATTTCTGTGCTGACAGCTGTGGTTCTGATGCACAGTGATCAGCTCTGAGGTATCTTTGGCCTAGGTGTGTTCCCAATGCTTTTTTTTTTTTGTATTGTGAAAATGCCTTTGAAAATGTTTTCAGTAGATACCAGCTTGTGTTTTGCTGGCATGGAAATTAATATTTTATTGGTTAACAGGATTTATGTTGATTCCAACAGCTGTAGTTGTAATTCACAGTAATAAATTCTGAAGTATCTTTTGCCCTGGTGTGTTCTCAATGCGGGACTATTTTGTGCTCAAAATGGTTTTAAAAATAGTTCCAGTAGATACCTTACCAGCCTCTGCAGTGCTGGCACTTTACCTAGATGTGTGTGAGTAACAACACAGCCACACCAAAATAAGATTAACGAAACGAGTCCAGTTCTGGACAGTTTGTGTGCATTTTTAAGGTTGAGTTGTTTTCTTTTAGGCAAAGTGGATCCAGGCGTGTCTCCTGTGTCGCTTATCTGTTAAGTACACAGATTTCTGGTAAATCTCAGCTACTCGAGTCACATTCTCTGCCAGTGTTGAATAATTTTGATAGGAATGGTTGGACTCGATGATCCGGTGGGTCTCTTCCAACCTGGTTATTCTGTGATTCTGTGATTCTGTGATAAGAACAAGATGGATGGAAATCTGCATGCAGGTTGGATTTTATTTGGGAGATCACAGGTGGCCCTGGGCTTTGAGGATCAAATTTAAGCACGATTCTAACAGAGTAAAGAAGTCCCTTTCTCCCAGTCCCCTGTGCCTTGACCAGTTTTGAGGTTTTGCAGTGAATTGGCCTCTATATTCCTTGTGTGTCCCTTGTCCTAGCTAGGTCAGGAGGGTTATCTCCAGGTGTAAGAACAGGCGTGTGTCGGAGACTTTGCCGGACTGAAGTCAGGTCGATAGTAGCGAAGAGATATTTCCATTCAGAAAGAGTAAATTTGTGGACTTTATTCTGAGCTGAATCAATGTGTGTCTTTGCTTCTTGGCAAGCGTCTCACATCTCTAATCCTGGACCAAGTGCTTTCTGGGGAGGGTGGCATGGTTGGCTGGCCCTCTGTCCCTGGGAATGGTCCAGTTTTTTTAGAGCTGCTGAGTTCTTCTGCAGAATACAATCCTTGCACAATTTCGTCTTGGTTCTGCAGAGCTTATAATCAGAGGGATGCCTTGGTCTCTGCTGGTGGCATGTGTGGGTACTGAGAGCTCAGTTGTGCCTGTGATGGCAGTGATGCCTGCTGCTGTGGTTCCAGGATTCACACACAAACAAAATTTGAACGGCGTCTGTTAACAGCTGTTCTCAATCTGTAGGAAAATCAAATTCTGAGACTGTAGTACTTATGCTGAAACTACTTTTTCTTCCAGGGAAAACGCTGCATGAGGTTAAAAGCCTTGTCACTGAGGAACCAAAGTCTTGGCTGGATGTAATCTCTGCTTGGAGAAACCTTCGTGGGTGCGAGGGGAAAAAAGATGTGTTTCAAGAAAACAGATTGCCTCTTAAGAGAAAATCAGAAGAAGAGACAAATATTGTAACTAAAAGGCAGAAAGCGGAACAAGTGAGAGAGTCTGAGGAATGTCAGGCAGAAGATGGAGAGAGTTATATGGTACCCAAGAGAAAGAGCGACCAGAACTGTGGGACTGAAAGCCAGGCTTCCTTAGAAGACCCTTCCAAAAGCAGCAAAGAGGAACCTGTTGCAAATGAGGAATTCGGCTTCAGTTTCAGAGTTTCTTGTCGCTGTAGTGGAGCAATTGCCAAAATACTTACTTCACAGGTATGCTCAAGTATCTCTGTTTTAAAGTAATTTACCAAAGGGGAAGGGAGATGTGTAGTTTCATTTGTAATTTCAGTTGTGTTGTATGTTTTAGAATAATAAACTGCAGGAGGTTTTTCTGTATTTTCTCAACCAAGCCCTTAATCTACATTTATTTTAAATAAGTAGAAATGCTAGAGTTGCTGTTAATTTCTGGGCTCTGATACCCTGAATATTTTTCAGATCAGTGCCTTTTATTGAGGATAAGTTGAGGTACTTGGGCTTGTGGAGCCTGAGAAGTGATCTGATACTAGCTTACACCTACTTAAAGGGCCCTTGCAAGGACTGTGGAGCCAGACTCCTCTCACTTGTGGCAGAGGGTGTAAAAGAGAAAGGCAGAGGCCAGAACTTGCAGGTCGGTGGGCTCTGACTGGGTATTGGGGAGAATTTGTTCCCTAGGAGGGCAGTGCAGGCCTGGGAGGTGTCACAGGGAGTGGATCTTGGCCCTGGAAGAGAGTAGTGGCGTAGAGGACTTCCAGGGGCCCTTTCCATCTAGCACTGATCCCATCTGTAATAACTTTCTGCTAGAAATAACAGCTCTGGAGCGCTGTTTCCGCCTCAGACAGCTGCCCACGGAGCATTCCCCCATGCTGGGAGCATCGCCCCCACGGCTGCGTTGCCAGGCAGGGCTCACCCGAGGAGTGCGCTGACCCACGGCTCCTTCGCCTGGTGTGAGCTGCAGAAAGCAGGGAAACAACCTGAGTGCCCCCGCTCTGCGCAGCCTGCGGGCAGAGATGGGGGCGAGCGCAGCCCTGCCCGTGGCAAGTGCCCCAGAGGCAGCGTGGAGCCCCGTGGGGCAGGACAGAGCCGCTGCCCAGTCCTTGCCGTGGGACGTGGCACCGGCACTCACGGGAAAGTGACCGCGCAGGAGCCGCGGGGCCAGACGAGGCCGAGGCAGTCGGTGGCCTCGCCTTCCTCCTCTTCAGCAGGGTCCCCGGCTGCCCGCTTCCCGCCGATCGGCACCTGCAACTGGCCCAGGGCCAGGCAGAGCTTCATGTGCAGGGCGCTGCCACGGCTGCAGAGAGGAGCGGCACGGAGCGATCTGGAGGTGGCCGAGCCCAGCGGCTCTGCTCCAGCATCCCCCCGCAATGGACAGGGCACTGTGGGCGTCCCTGCTCAGCAGTTTAGCTGGCCCATCCCATCAAGGCCACCGAAGTTCCGTGCGGGACTGATTGATGCTCAGGAGAGCAGCAAACAGCCAAAGCAAGGCACTCAACAAAGATGTTTTGGCTGAGCAGTGCTGCTGGTTGAGAGCTTGACTCTTGCCAGTGCCAGACGGTGCAGCCACGGCACCGTCTCTGAAGGCACTCGAGCCGGTGCCGGGGCCAGTGCCGATTGGCATTCAGTAAATTCAGCTAAGTCTAGGCCATAGCAGGTTTATCTGCTGAGCTCTCATCGAATCATCGAGTCATAGAACAACCAGGTTGGAAGAGACCCACAGGATCATCAAGTCCAACCATTCCTACCAAACATAACCCATGTCCCTCAGCACCTCGCCCACCCATCCCTTAAACCCCTCCAGGGAAGGGGACTCAACCCCCTCCCTGGGCAGCCTCTGCCAGGGACCAATCACCCTTTCTGTGAAAATTTTTTTCCTAATATCCAGTCTAAAGCTCCCCTGGCGGAGCTTGAGGCCATTCCCTCTCATCCTGTCCCCTGTCCCTTGGGAGAAGAGCCCAGCTCCCTCCTCTCCACAACCTCCTTTCAGGTAGTTGGAGAGAGCAATGAGGTCTCCCCTCAGCCTCCTCTTCTCCAGGCTAAACACCCCCAGCTCCCTCATGTTGTAGCATCTCATCCTATGAGAACATTGCTTTGCCTTTTACTTCCACTTAGGGTCCGATGGTACTGACGACACCAAGGAAAAGAGAAAGGATTGGCAAGCCGAAGTCCCTCTGGGACTGCTGAATGTCTCAGCTGACAGTGACGTCGCTTCAGTAGGTCCTGCTCTGGCTGGAGAGAAAGTTGGTAAGAAAGATTTGGGTTTTATTGATTGAACGTGGGAGGATGTTTGTTACTGTTGCTGTCACTTTACATACACTTTGATAGTTAGCTAACATACAACTGCAAGAATGTTTTCCTTCCTCTCCAGAAGGGAGATTAACTCTGTTGCTTCCAAAAGAAAAGAAGGAGAAGGATTCAGGATCATTCTGTGCCGCTGCTGTTGATGAGGGCAGACATGAGCCAAAAGCAGATGAGGAAGACATGTAAGTCAAGCGCCACACGACTGAACAGTTTTCACGAAATGACAGGTTGCATTACCTAAAGTTTTTCTTCTCTTCTTTCAAATTCACAAAGAAAGAAAACTCACCCGTTACACAGAGTCTGCCAATTGAACTTTCATTACTCTGATTTAATGTGTCACATGCCAATGTTGCCATTCATAACGTTACACAGCAGTACAAAACAAATGTCACTTGACACACTGATAAGGAATGGTGAGGAAATTGTGCATCCTCTCTACACCTCTGCAAGGTTCGTGCCGAGAGAAACAAATCCCTTTTCTTTCACCTCTGGCATCACCACAACCAAATGATTGTAAGGGTACAAAGGGCCTTATTTCTGTAGGCTGAAAGTACGTAGCAATTGTGGTACTGATGTACAAAATGACAAGAATAGTGCCTTGCTTATGCTTTCAGTACTCAAAATACTAAATCCTAGAGGAAGAAGAGATTTTCCAGGGTTTTAGATAAGATCTGTACATCTTCCCACAAATCGAGGTAAGCAAAGAAGTTTCAGAAAGCTTAAAGTCACAGGGAGGTGGTTGAGTCACCTTCCTGGAGGTGTTTCAAGCACGGGTGGATGAGGTGCTAAGGGGCATGGTTAAGTGTTTGGTCGGAATGGTTGGACTCGATGATCCAGTGCGTTTCTTCCAACCTGGTTATTCTATGATTCTGTGAAAGCTTCACCTGTGGCTGAAGCATAATTCACATCCTACATAAACATGGCCAACTGTGTAGCTTGGTCTCAGTGGGAAAAGGGGATGCGATGCTGATAAGAGTGCTGGGCTGTTTTTACAGTTAGGATGAGATATCATTTGCCTAGTTGTGGTTTGAGCAGAGAACCAAGCGTTCCAGATCTGAAAATGACCAATGTGTCCACCACAGCAGTGTAATCCTTGCTCACGTGGTTTGTGAGCCTGTGGTGCTCTGTTGGCACCATCCATTGCAACCTATTGCTGTGGTTATGCTTTGACTTTCTTCCAGGCTGTGGCTGCTTAAATTAGCACCTTTACAGCCCCAGAAAGCAGTTTGTGCCCAGCCAGATCAAGGCCACCAAGGGTAGGGACGGTCCCCATGGGCTCCTGGATGCTGGGCAGAGGGGGTGGGTGGGCGGGCAGTGCCCGTCCCCCCCCGTGTCACAGTGCCAGTGCCTGGCACCGCACAGTCACAATGCCCCAGGCAGGTAACCAGGGGCAACGTCCCCTTCCCTCTGTCAGTCTGCCCAGCCTCGCCACCAGGACAGCTGGGCTGGGGACAGCTCCGAGACATCCACGAGGAAGCCCTTACGGAGCCCGTGGAATTACTGGAGGGAGATAAGGGAGGAAGGCTGGAGGCTGGACAAAGCTGCCAGCTCCTCAGGAGATGAGAAGAGCCACCAAGCCCGGGAGGTGCTGGAGGCTAGGAGGTCTTTTCAGCTGGATAGGAGTGGTAAGACAAGGGAATTCCTTCTTGAGGAGCACTGGAGTGCTCCCTGTGTTTTTCTCTTGCAGACTGAAGGTCAGTAACAGCATGAAGCTAGGGGTTCCAGTGCTTTGGAGCACCCACTGGTGCCATACAGGACAGGAGAAGGGTTCTTGCCCCGAAGGCCCATCAGACTGGGAGCAGTTTGCCACTCTTGGAAGCCCCTGGGATGGCTTCAGGTTGAGGGAGAAGAAAGGTCCGGCATCTTCTGGGAGGCATGAGCAGCTTGTGGGATGAGGAGTCAGGTCTTGCTCACATGCTCAGGGAACAGCCGATCACCAGCTTTGGGGTCAGGAAGGAATTTTCCCCTGGGGCAGATTGGCACTGGTCCCCAGGGGTTTTTTGCCTTCCTCTGCAGCATCGAGCAGGACCACTAGTCAGGATTTCTTTAGCCCGGTTTGGCTAGGTTACTGCCTGCTGCTCCTGCCCCATGAAGATGGTTTCTCATGCCCTGCAGCTGCAGGGAGGAAGGCTTTTTTTCCCCCAGGGGGGATTGGCAAGTGTCCCTGGGGTTTTTTTTTACCTTCCTCTGCAGCAGTCAGCACTGCCCCTTGCCAGGTCTTCCTCTCTAGGTTCAACAGTCCCAGTTCCTTCAGCTGCTCCTCATAAGACTTGTGCTTTGTACACTTCACTGGTTTTGTTGGTGTTCTCTGGACACAGTCCAGCAGCTCAATACCTTGTAGTGAGAGGCCCCAGACTGAACACAGGATCTGAGGTGTGGCTTTTTGTTTGGAATTGGATGGGGAGAGAAAACTGGTGAGAAAAGCCGTGTTGATTTTGATGTGTGTGTGCAGCAGAAGTTTGTGCTTTGTCTGACAGTCCCCTTGTAATCACAGGTCACCGACATGAGAAAGAAGACCATCAAATACTTTGATTCTGTGGCGTCTCTCTTCGGAGGCTGCTCTCCCTTCTCAGCCTGCCAAGAACTTGGATTGTGACACCCAAGCGAAGAGATGATGTGTGGTCAATCAGGTCTGTTTCCTGAGTTGTGCGATGGTGAATGGATTGTCCCGCATGTCTGTTAGGATGGGTAACGTGTGCTGCTTCCAAACTGCCTCTCTTTTATGGTATTGGAAAATTCTGCTTCTTTGCATTCCTTAGGAAATCCCTCAGCACCAGAACGGAAGCGACTGTGGAGTTTTTGTCTGCAAGTCTCAACCTCACCCTCCCCTGGCATCTTCCAGCCATTCCATCAGGTCCCGAGTTCCGCAGCAGCTGCTGATTGTGCCTGGAGCAGGGATGGGGGTTCTATCCCTCGCTGTGGGGTTGGTGCGTGGCTGGTGGGGTTGGAGCTTCACAGTGGCCTCGGAAGGGCAGAGCTGTGTTCTCCATCCTTACATCTGGTGTCTGCTTCCTACTTCCCTACACGAGATGCCGCAGCTGGTGGGTTAGGGATACCTGGCCCTTATGTCTCCTGGAGAAGAGGGTTTCCCCCTGTTGATATTTGTGCATATTTTCTGCCTCGACTTCGTGTTTAAAGGATTTTTCCTTTTCTTTCCAGAGTGACATCCTTTACTTCCGCAAGAGGATGGTGTGGGAGATCATCCATCAGCAGCTGCTGTGAGAGATGCACGATGAGAGCAACACTGATCACCTCAGGGTGACTGATAAGGCATATAGTTATATTTCAAATAATTTATTTGGATAGGTAGTAGACACACAAATTTTCCTCTTTAGGCTACGCAGTAGTGGTTAAGGAGGGGTGGTGGTTTCCCCGTTATGGAGGCAGCAACTCTCACTGACATTAACTAAGGCACCTGATGACATACAAGCAGAACGGTGGCTGTGACGGGGAAGAGCCAGCACTGTCAGCCCCCGTCACTGAGATGCAGCACATGTGGCCACGTTACCGACAAAGAGGACTCTCACCCGCGGTGCTGGTGACCCCTGCGTTAGCTGAGCTCATGTGGGCTCCGTGCTTGGCTCCTCGAGGCGAGTTCCCTCTGTTTGCAGGATGGCTACGATCTACTTGACTGCTAAAAACTGGATTTGTGAGGCCCTTCTGCCACGGTTTAGCTGAGGACACCCTAGAGAGTGAGCACTTGCCACCTTCTGATTTTTGGCAGGGGGGGGGAGTTGTCTGGCCATACCTTGTGTGCACAACTTTCTGTGGTTGCTAATACGAAAATAAAAAAACCCTTCAGTTTGCTTTGACTTCTTCCCTGAAATGTGTAACTTTCACTCTCGTTCTCCAGCTCCCTCGGTGTTGCTCACATTTGTGTTTGTGTCCACGTGGTGGTGTTTTTCTAAGCTCTTCTGGAACTCCTCCAGGCTGCTGTACTAGGGGAGACCTGCAGCTGCTTCCCCCCACAGCCAGTGTCCAACTTCTCCTTTAAATCCAGACACTTCATAGATGCGAGAGATTAAATAGGGAGGTCAGAGCAGTGGCTGCTGGGGTCTCCAGTGGCAGCAGGGCCACAGTCAGGAAGGTGGAGGTCTCTGAGCTTGCAGCGCATCAGGAGGTGGAGAGGCTGGAGAGGCTGGAGAGGTGGCCGCTGGAGTGTTCCTGTGGCTGCACAAGCAGGTGGAGGTCACAGAGCTGGTCCCGCAGCAGCAGGGACCCCCACAAGGATCTCGGGTTGTCCAAGGGTCCATGTGGTATTAAGCTCTTCCTGGAGGCTGCTAAGCTGGTTCCAGTGCACTGGGGCTGTGGTGAGGCCACAAGGACCATTTCAGTGAGAGCCACATCTGGCAGCTGCACAGCTGGTTCTCCTTCATCTGGGACGAGCTGCTTGCAGAGCGATGACTCTCCAGGCAGGAGCGGGGGCTGCTGGAGCGGGTCCTGAGGCAGCAGGGCCACCACCAGGCAGGTCTCCGAGCTGGCATCGCAGCAGGAACCCCTACAGGGAGCTGGTGGGGGTTGGAGAGGCGGCAGCTGAGGTTTCCTGAGGCAGCAGGGCTGCTACAAGGCAGGTGGAGGTCATGGAGCTTGCACCACAGCAGCAGGGACACCCACATCAAGCTGGCTGATACGGCTGACAGGTCTATCCAGCTCCGGACGCCAAGTCTACCCAGCTCCGGACGCCAAATCTACCCAGCTCCGGACGCCAAGTCTACCCAGCTCCGGACGCCAAGTCTACCCAGCTCCGGACGCCAAGTCTACCCAGCTCAGCAAGTGGATACTGCGTAGACCTGGCGGCCGGTGCTGGGTAGACCTGGTGCCCGTCCCTGGTGCTGGTGTCACCTAACAGCCATCACTGTCTGCCCCCAGAGCGGAGCCAGCACACCCACTGTTGGGGCCACAACTCCCATTTGTAGGGCCAGAACACTGATCTTATCTGATTTTTTGGGGTCAGAATACCAACTTTTGACCGAAAACGCTAATTTTAGGACAAATGACCAGGTCTCACAGAGTACAGGGGCGGCTTACAGGTCAATCCCTCTGCGTCCGCCAGGTCTTCCCACCTCAGTTCTCCTGGTGTACCTAGCTCCGGCTCCCAGGTCTACCCAGTTCTAGCTACCAGGTCTTTCCACTGGCTGCCTGGGCTTACCCGCTCTGGCTGCCACGTCTACTCAGCTAAGCAGGTCGGCGCAGGGTAGACCTGGTGTCCGTCCCCAGAGCCAGGGACACCTGAGGGCTCAGAAGATGCCCCAAGCAGTGCACAGGTAGCCCAGGGACGTTGTGACTGCACCGCCCCTGGAGGTGTTCAAGGCCAGGTTGGATGGGGTCTTGGGCAGCCTGATCCAGTGGGATGTTCCTGACCACGACAGGTGGGTAGAAACTAGATGATCTTGAAGGTCCCTTCCGACCCAACCTATTCTATAATTCTATGATCTTAGAAGTGTCATAGAGGGCTCAGAGAAGAGCTGGGCTACAGAAGAGTAGAAGTAGGGTGATAGAAGAGGCAGGTCAAAGAAAGGCCATAGAAAAGTTGTATTATAGAAGAATATGGTTGGACTCGATGATCTGGTGGGTCTCGTCCAACCTGGTTATTCTATGATTCTATGATTCTAAGACTTGGATAATACAAGAGTCAGGACATAGAAGGGCCTGAACATAGAAATCTGGGTCATAGAAGTGGCCTTGTGGGCTGCACAGGGAGGAAACCGGCACCGGCAGCCAGGCCAGGCTGGACATGCTCCCTTGGGGAAAGGGATGTCCTTGGAGAAGTGCAAGGGAGCATTTCTGTGGCTGCAGAATCCACAAGAAAGATAATCCTCTTCCCGCAGGTCCTCGTGTGGGGCAGGCTGCTCTGCTGCTGAGCTCAGACTCTCGCCCTGGCCTGGGCAGAAGGGCTGGAACGGAACGGTGAGGACACGGTCTGTGGTGGCATCTGCTGGATTGAAACCAGGAGTCCTGGATTTCCGTTGCTCTTTGTGTCCAGCCTCTCTTCTTGCCCAGAGCTTGTCAGAGCCCAGAGCAGGGCTGTGTGCAGAGCCCAGCGTGGGACACGGCTGGGACCTCATCCCAGTCTTGAGCTTCCTCAAGGAGGGCAGTGAAGGGGAAGGCGCTGATCTCCTTTCCCTGGTGACCAGGGTAGATCACAAGGAAATGGAATGCAGCTGCATCAGGGGAAGTTCCAACTGGACATCTGGAAAAGGTTCCTCATGGAGAGGGTGCTCAGTCACTGGAACACCCCAGGGAAGTGGTGATGGCACCAAGCCTGTCAGAATTCAAGGAGCATCTTGACAATCATCTTAGTGATATGGTTCCATTTTACACAGTCGTGTGAGGATCAGGGAGCTGGACTCAGTGATCCTCATGAGCCCCTTCCAACCCAAGATATTCTAGAAGCCTGTGATCTTCAAGCTCAAAAAATAGTCTGCCCATCCACTACCCATCCCTTGACATTCCTTCTTCCTGACAAGTTCCTCCTTGTGACTCTTTCCTCTCCCAGACATCATCCTAGCTCTCCATATCGTTCTGTATTTGGGTCCTACCGGTACACTCCCTACCTGCATTTGCTCCTCTCTGCACTTGGTGCTTGATCGCAGGCTGCTTAACACCTATTTCTGCACATGGCACATCATCCCCAGACATCACTAAACCCTCATCCAGTCATAAATTTTTATAATAAAAGCAGATTTTGTGCCCATATAGAAATTTCCAGAAACTGTAATAACTTCATGCAATCCCTGTGGGCAGAAGAAATGTCAAAGGGCTCGAGGTGCCCCCTGACTGTAAGGGATTTGTGTCTGTGACGCTGCTGGGGCAACAGAAGGAACACAAGGGATTTGCCCCAGAGATGCTGTCAGCAGATCCTGGCAGGTGCCGAGGTGTGAAGGACCCGTGGTGCCCCCGTACCGTAAGGGATTTTCCTGGTGATGCTGCCAGCGTGTTCCTGGCCTGAGGAGGCTCCGTTGTGTTTTCCATCCGTCCCCAAGCCCTCTCCCTGCACAGGTCCTGTGGGGGCTTGGGCAGAGCTCCTTTCCCAGCCGTGTTCCTGCTGCTGCCCCGTCACCTCCAGAGACAGAACTGACCTCACCGTCCCCGTCACAGTCAGATGTTTCCTACTGGATTCTGAGTTTCTGAGACACAACTGACATCCTAACCCCCTACTCATCCATCACCTCCTCATGTCCTAGGACCTGAACAGGTAAAAGTACGCTTGCCCCACATCATGAAGAATGAACATGGGGACCTTGGTTCGTGGAGGGACATCCAAGTGCTATATTGAGGCGAATTCCCATGTCTTGTTACTTGCAATGAGAAGAGACTTCGAGGCAATATCTGTCCCAGAGATCTTCGTGGAAACGGAAGAAACTGCTCTGTCTACACATTCAGGTTCATCTCAGCTCACAGACATGATGTGTGCGCTCACATCTGATCCGTACAATGCCAAATTGGCCTTTGGTCTACTCAATCAGTGTCCTCTCATGGAAGAACAAAGAAACTCTCCAAGCTGGGGTGAGAGGCCAGTGCTGGGAATGGTGGTTGGCAGGGGTTTCACCAGGATTATTGCCTCTGGGACAAATGCTTGAGTCAGTTCCTGAGAGAAAGTTTAGAAGAAGCCCCAAGCCTTGAGGCTCTGCCCTGAGGAGGTCCCCTTGCTCTATGGAAAGGCTGTTCTGGAGGCAGCTCTGTCCCACAAGCAGCATGGCTGTGACCAAGCTCAGAGCCCTCAGGCCTTACAGCAAGGCAAGGGGGGAGAAGGAGAGTGTGGAAATGGAGAGAGAACAGCTCTGGGGGATCAAGTGCTGGTGCCTGGCAGTGCTGCCCTGCTGGGACTTTCTTCTTTTCCAGCCATGAGCAAAGGAATTGTTCCTGAAGCTCCAGAAAGCCTTGGAGGAAGGGTCAGAGGAAGAGACAAGGTGCTGCAGTGGCTTTATTTTGATTACAATAGTGTGGGTTGTCATTACCTAACCCACAACCAACTCAAAAAGAGTTGAAAACACGATCACAAGCTAAAAAAACAATAGAAATATAAAAATATAGAAGGCAGTAACACCAGCCATGAGTAACACCAGAACTGCTATGCAGAAGGTCAGGAATTTATTGCATCAGAGCTCTGTCCAGTTATAAGTTCCCGCAGCGCATCCTTGAGGTCCTTGTTCCTCAAGCCGTAGATGAGGGGATTCAGTGCTGGAGTTACCACTGCATAGAGAAATGACACAACTAAATTCATGGATGGGGAGGAGAAGGAGGGAGGCTTAAGGTAGGTAAACGTGTCAGTGCTGAGAAACAGGGAGACCACAGCCAGGTGAGGGAGGCACGTGGAGAAGGCTTTGTGCCGTCCCTGCTCTGAGGGAATCCTCAGCACGGCCCTGAAGATCTGCACATAGGACACCACAATGAAAACAAAACAGCCAAAAGCTACTAAGAAACTAACCACAAGAAGCCCAACCTCCCTGAGGTTGGCATGTGAGCAGGAGAGCTTGAGGATCTGGGGGATTTCACAGAAGAACTGGTCCACAGCATTGCCCTGGCAGAGGGGCAGGGAAAATGTACTGGCCGTGTGCAGCAGAGCAGAGAGAAACCCAGCGCCCCAGGCAGCTGCTGCCATGCGGACACAAGCTCTGCTGCCCAGGAGGGTCCCGTAGTGCAGGGGGTTGCAGATGGCAACGTAGCGGTCGTAGGACATGACTGTGAGAAGAAAATATTCTGTACCAAGGAAGAAAATAAATAGAAACATTTGGGCAACACATCCTGAGTAGGAGATGGTCTTGGTGTCCCAGAGGGAATTGGCCATGGATTTGGCGACAGTGGTGGAGATGGATCCCATGTCGAGGAGGGCGAGGTTGAGGAGGAAGAAGTACATGGGGGTGTGGAGGTGGTGGTCGCAGGCGATGGTGATGATGATGAGGTCGTTTCCCAGGAGGGCAGCCAGGTAGATGCCCAGGAAGAGCCAGAAGTGCAAGAGCTGCAGCTCCCGTGAGTCTGCGAATGGCAGGAGGAGGAACTGGGTGATGGAGCTGCTGTTGGACATCTGCTGCCTCCAGACACAGGACACTGTCATATGAGAGAAGGACAGTGACAAGTTAGGATAACCTCTGAGCCAAATCAAAGCCATTTCTCCTTCCCCTCCCTCCTGCTCACACCTTGTCACCTTTTTTCAGCCCTTCCTTCAGCTCTGAGCCTGGAGCCCTGCTCGGTGCCGGCTGAATGTGCCGGGAGGAGCAGAGCCTCTGCCCGCTGGCTGCGAGGAGTCAGCCCTGCTCTGCAGCAGGGGACATGGGGACGGTGGGGACAGGGGACACTGCTGGGGCTCAGCGTTGTCCTGGGGAACTGCTCCTGGTGCAGAAGGGCCTGTCAGCATCTGCACTGCCGGGGATGAGGAGCTGAGAAGGTAGCAGGCTTAGAGGTTTCGAATGCCTAAAGGTGTGACGGGACAGGTTTGCATCTGTGAGGGCAGCATAGTGCTTGCGAGGAAAACTCAAGAAAAGCCAAATGTCCTAACGAGGATATCTTAGTGCAGACGAGATAATTAATTCCTCAGGAATGCACTGCCCAAAGCCGCACAGAAGATCAGTGCCTGACTCTGCAACTCCCATCCCCAGAGAGACTGGCAGAGAGAACAAGAGAACAACAGCAACATCTCTGGTTTAAGTTTCCTCTCCATCTCTGATCCTATCCCTTCTCTCTGGAGGTTTTCCTCAATGGAGCTGATTCCCTGTCCCATGCCTTCTCCCTGTCAGCGCTCACAGATCCCATCTGACCCTCTCTGCATCCCCCTGGCCCTACACAAACATCTGCCCGGGTTAAGCTGGACGTAGGGTCTTGTTGATAAGCAGAAAAGGATGGAACAGACTGAGCCTGATGGGTCCAGCAGAGGTGATGCTGCTGCTGTCCATGGGCAGAGGACCAGCTGGAGACATATTCGGAGGCTCCTATCGGACCTGCTGACCGCTCAAGGGTACTGCTCAGGAGTCTCAGTGATTTGTTTAAGCATGAAAGGCTCTGGTTCCATTTCTCCCACCAAATTCCCCAGGTGCAGGGAACTGAAAACACAGAGTCTGGGAAGTTCCTTATCTTTAATGCAAGAGCCCTCCTGACAGATCCCACAGGCTGTGGCTGTGCCGGCTTTAGGAGATCCCTCCAGCAACCGCACCTGCATTGTCCTGCACTCAGAGACTCACCTGGAGAAGGGCTGTGAAGAGTTTTCTCCAAATGAAGCCTCCTCTCTCCTGCCACCCCACCTGCCTTTCCTCTCTCTCTGCTCCCTCCTGTCCCCTCGCTGCCTGCAGGCAGTGCCCTCAGCCCTGCTGGGCTTTGCAGAGGAGCTGCTCCCGGCCAGACCTGGCTCTTTTATGATCTCCTGTCTCATGATGAGCTCCCTCCCTGCCAGGAGCCCAGCCCAGCTCAGCAGCAGAGGAGCAGCCCAAGGCAGCGCTTTCTCTGCTCCCTCTGGGCTCCCTCGAGGTGTCCCTGGGGCTCCAGGGGAACATTCTGAGAAACAGGCTGAAGCCATCCCTGGTGCTTCCTTCATCATCTGGGCAGGCACACTTCTGTCCTGCAGTGTCATTGCTCCTGTTAGAAAAATAACAGGGAATGAGAATCAATTTCTTGTCGCACCATTAGACAGGACCTCAGAAAGGTGACAGGGAACGAAATCATTTCTCCAAAGTAGGAGGATCTGTCCCACGGAGTGAATTCAGGCATTTCATCCGAGGTCTTTAGACTTGGGGCTGGGAAGACACTCAGCTCCCTTTCCCCCAGACACATCTTCTGCAAAGCTTATGCACACACAGGGTCTTGAAACCCTTGGTCGTGGTTTCCTCATGGCAGGGATGAGTTTGCCTGGTGCCACAGCTTCAGGGCTTCAGCCCTAATGGACAGCAATGCCCTCAGCCAGGGGCACAGGCAGGAGGAGCTGGAGCCATTCCCATGGGAGACAGAGCTGGGACATGGTCACAGAGCTCAGGAGAGATGGTAGTCAAGGACAGCATCTTCCAAGCACTGCAAGGCTCCAGATAAACTGAGTCTCAGCTTGAAAGTCCATTCAAGGACCCATGATGAGATTTTGCTGCTTCAGGAACAGTTAAAGAAGAAAAATACCCTGCGTAGGCACTGCTGGATTTAGAAGGGTCAGGTGTCACAGATCTGAGGTTCACTGTGTCCTCTGTCCCTGTCTTCCCCATCAAGGTCTCACAGGGCTTTGTGACTCATGGTAGGACTCTGGAGGAGTTTGACCAGTAGTGGGTAGAGGTCAAGTCAGGGATCTCTTGGGCAAAAGGAATTCTTCGCAGTCTATGAGACAGGAGGGGCAGCATCGCAGGGAGCTGAGGGAACAGGAAGATGTCACAGTGTCTCCATCATCTTCCAGAGGTCATGGAGAGTGTTGGAACTCCCTGACCGCTGGTACCACTGCCACTTCAGAAATGGCCAGTGGATGAGTAGGGGAGCAAAAGGCTTTGCCCCAGAATTTGTCTAGTAGGATCCCATTTCTGGGTGTCTGAAAGAGAAGGGGATTTTATTTCCCTTGGTAGATTATGTCTCACCATCCTTCTATGACCCAACTCTTCCACGGTCTGATTCTCCCATGACCAGACACTTACATAAGCCACCTCTTCTAGGACGCAGGTTTTCTGTCACCTGAGCCCTCTTTGACTCTAGTGAATCTTCTATGACCCAAGACTTATATGACCCTTCTAAGACTTCTTTATGACCTGAATTTTTTTATGTCCAGACTGCTCTATGACCCTTAAATGACCCAAACTTTCTATGAAACTTTTATGACCAGACTCTTCTATAAACAGCACTTCTCTGTCCCTTTTATGACCTGATCTTTCTATAGCCCAAATCTTCTTTGATCCTTCTATGACCCAACACTTCTCTAAACCTTCTACAGTTGAATTCTTATATGACCCAACCCTCTATGACGCCAATCCTCTAAGATATGAGTCTTTTATGACCCAACACTTCTAAAAAAAGTCTTCTATGACCCAAGCCTTCTGTGACCCAACTCTCCTCTGACTCTTCCGTAACTTTCTATGACCTGACTTCTCTGTGATTCTTCTATGACCTGACTCTTCTATAACCCGACTCCTCTATGACCCGACTAATCTATGACACGGCCCTTCTATGGCCCAACCCTTTTGTGAACCGGCACTTCTATGACCCCTCTATGACCCGACTCAAGTTTCTATGAGTCGACTCTTCCATGACCCAAATATTCTATAACCCAAATCTTCTATGACTCAAATATTCTATGAGCTGACTCTTCTATGGACCATCTGTGACTGGGCTCTTCTATATCTCCTCTACGAGCCGACTTGTCTATGACTAAACTCTTCCACGACCATCTCTTACATGACCAGGTCCTTCTATGACTTAAGCCTTCTATGAACAAACCGTTCTATGACCCAGCTACTCTCTGACTCTTCAGTGCTGTGTCTTTCTCCGATCCAGGTCTTCTGTGACTCTTCTATGACATGAATCATTTATGCTCCAACACTTCTATGACCAATATATGACCAGATGCTTCTGTGATCTGACTCTTCTAGGACCCAACTATTAACAAACCCTTCTATGACCTGACCCCTCTATGACACTCTATGACCTGACTCATATGAGACGCTTCCTTTATGAACTGACAATTCTATGGCTCTATGACAACTCTATACTCTTCTATAATGTGATACTTCTGCAGTCTTTCTATATCCTGATGCTTCTACAACGCACACTTTCTGTGCCTCAATGTTTCCATGAAACTTCTATGAGCAAACTCTTCTATGACCTTTCCATGACCCAACACTGCCAATACCCGACTAAACTCTCACACTCGTATGACTTGACTCTTCCATGACCTGAGTATTCTATGATCCACAATGATTTGAACGTTCTATGAACCATCTGTCCTTCTGTATTGCACCTCAATGACTCGACTCCTCTCTGACATGATCTTTCTCACAAACGCATTTTCTGCCACTCTTCTACGATCCAACCCGTTAATAACCCTACCCTTCTATCCCCCAACTCTTCTGGTGCACGTGGAGCTGTGTGAGAGCCTTGGCATCTCAAGGAACCCTACAGGCCTGTATTTGGAATCACAAGAAATAACTGCTTCCACTTCAATTCAGCAATGTGAGAAGGCTCATGGCACCAACATCATTGCAGTCAAAGCCACATCTGCCTGCCCAGGGCCTGGGGGTCAGGGCTTGGACTTTCTGCTTCACCAAGTGAACCCAGGCTTTTCTCAGCATCACAGTCGCCTGCATGGCGCCTTTGTCCTCCTGCAATCATGGCCTCCAATTCTCGGCTCTAATGAGTCCCTGGGGAGCCTTTGTCACTAACGATGCTCACTGAGACCAACTAAGACTTCAAGAAACTTTGAGCTTTGCTTTTGACTTCTTGAGAGCTTTGTTCCATCTCCTCTCAGCAGCTGAGGTTCAAGGACTCATCAGCAATTCCATCCTGGATCTCATTAACCTACAGAAAGCCTTAATGAGCTCTTTCTCTTCCTGTTGTTTTCTTCAAGTCTTCAAGCCTCGCATGGCTCCTTGTAGTCATTTCCCAGTGTGGTTACAGAGGAAGATTTCAAAGTGCACCTAAGAAAAACGTTTTATCTGAAACTTTCTAGAACTTTCAAACTCATACAATGGTTTGGGTTGGTAAGGACCTTAAAGCCCATCCAGTTTCAACCCCCCTTCCCTGGGCAGGGACACCTCCCACTGGACCAGGCTGCTCAAAGCCCCATCCAGCCCGACCTTGAACCCCTCCAGGCAGGGGGCACACACAGCTTCCCTGGGATACCTGAGCCACGTCCTCACCACCTTCTTTGTGAACAATTCCTCCCTAATGTCTAATCTAAATCTTCCCTGGCCATAACACCATCCCGTCATCCTATCATTCCATGCCCTTGGAAAAAGTCCCTTGCCAGCTTTCTTGGTGACCCCTTCAGGTACGGGAAGGCCTCTATAACATCCCCCTGATGCCTTCTCTTCTGCAGGCTGAGGAAGTTCCAGGAGAAGATCAATATTTCTTTGTGAAATCCCTTTTGAAAGGGCATGGGATTGGTGGAGGTCTCTTGTTAGTGAGGAAGAGCAAGTGTTCTGGTGCCCACGTCCACCTCCTCAGGGCAAACTTCAGCTGGCCAGCTCTCTGTCCGTGCTTCTCCATGGAGATGTTTTTTCCATTTGAGGGCCGAGATAAAAATAGATTAATAGACGAAAGAAAAAAAGATAAAAGGAATATAAAGAGAGACCAAACCCAATGCAATTTACATCACTTCCCACCGCCTGCTTGGGGCAGCCTGCTAAGTGGGTCTCTATTTTATGCTCATAGACAAACCTAGGGAACAAGAGAGCTCAGTTTAGACGTCAACAGGGCACCGAGGCCACGATTGAAAGAAAGGACTTTGGCACTTGACGGCTCCATGAACGCAGCTATCACCTGGCCACGGCTCCTGTGACACCTGGGAACATCCAGCTTCTCGTCCAGAGGAGCAGGATCCTTCTGGGATGGACAGGAGGGGAAAAGCCTTGGCCGAGACTCCAGGGCAGCGGGGGATTCTGCACCCCTGGGGGTTCAAACTCAGCAGATTTGATGCCTCGGGAGAGCTCTTCAGCCTTCAGCACTATTCAGCACAATTTTTAAGGCACAAAGTCTGGTTTTCTATGTCCACAGCTTCCATGTTGGAGACAAAAGCCTCTAACAGGGTTCAAAAGCTCAGTTTTAGCTCCCAAATCCTCCTTTTCAGGCAACAAAGCCTCACTGTGAGGGCTCAAATCCTCTTTTTGAGCCTCTCAAGTCCCATTTTTAGGCTGAAAGCCATCCTGTTCACTACCATGGCATCTTTTTAGGGCAAAGAACCTGATGTCGGGGCTCAAAGATGCAATTTCAGTTTCAAAGCAACATTTGTAGGGCCCAAAGGCTCTTTTTGAAGCTCCAAACTCTCACATAAAGGATCCAACCTCCCCCTTTACAGCCTCAAGCCTCCATTGGAGCACCCAAAGTCCTGCAGTTTTGACCAGAGCTTCATTTCTTGAGGCAACAGAGGAACCAAGAGGTTTGTCTCCTTCGCAGGGACAAAAGACTTAACTTGTAGCACTGCACCCATCTCTTTAGTGCCCCAAGTCTCATATTTAGGGTGGAAATCCTTGATTTTAGGGTTTCAACTTGTCTTTTAACACTTATAGCTTTTCTTAGGAGGCCCATAGTTACATTTTGAGTCTCAACCCTCGTTTTTTAAGTCTAAAGACACATTTCATTGTCCCGGAGCATAATTTTTAAGGACCAAAGTTGATTCTGGATGTCCAAAACCTCAGTGTTATGGGCCAAAGCCTTATTTTTAGCTCCTTTCTAGCTTCCAGAGCTTCCTTTTCCGGGAACAAAGCTTAATTTTTGGAGTTGTTTGCAGTTGTAAAGGCCTAGATCCTCATTTTTAGCCTCTCAGGTATATTTCAAGCTGCAAAGCTGTTGCCTTTGGTACCACAGCTTCATTTCAGGGCATGAAACCCGAGGTCCGGGCTCAAAGCCTCAGTTTCACTTCGAAAGCACCACTGGTAGGACCCAAACCCTCCTTTTGAAGCTCCAGACTGTCATGGAAAGTATCCAACCCCCTCCTTTACGGCTCGAAGCCTCTACTGGAGTGCCTAAAGCCCTGCATTCAGGACCAGAGCTTCATTTCTTGGAAGCAAGAGGTTCTCCTCCCTTGAGGGATCAAAAGACACATTTGTAGCTCCACACCCATCCTTTTAGTGCAGAAGTCTCATGTTTTGGACTGAAATCTTCAATTCCAGGGTTCTAACCTGTTTTCTAGGACCCATAGACATTGTACTCCCAGCAGATATCAGGCAGATTGAAGTCTCCCACAAGAACGAGAGGCATTGATCTAGAGATTGACCGCAGCTGTTTATAGAAGAGCCCATCAGCTGCTTCTCCTTGGCTGGGTGGTCTGTAACAGACTCCCATCACAATATCTACCTTCTTATGGGCTCCTCTGATTTTGACCCACAGGCACTCAACCTCCTGATCGCCACACTCCATCTCAACGGAGTCCAAGTCCTCCCTTACAAAGAGGGCTACCCCGCCTCCTCTCCTACCCTTCCTATCCCACCTGAAGAGTTTGTACCCCACCATAGCCATACTCCGGTTATATGAGTCGTCCCACCATGTTTCTGTGATGGCAACGACATCATAGGCCCCTTGCCCTACGACAGCTTCCAGCTCTTCCTTCTTATTCCCCATGCTGCGTGCATTGGTGTAAATGCCCTTCAGCTGAGCTGCCGAGCCTTCAGCCCTCTTAGAGGGAACAGAGTTTGTTCCCAACTGCCTGGTAACTGGAGTAGCTAGCTCCAGAGTGCCTGTATCTCCTTGAGCACCCCGAGGTGTGTTCTCCCCCACTTTCTGGTTGGTGAGGTACTGGTGGTCCTCACCAGCACACCCTCTCCCAATCACCAATTTCCCTCGTCCAGGCTCGTTCCTGTCTAGCCTGGGCTCAACCCCCTCCCCCTTCACATCTAGTTTAAAGCTCGATTTATGAGCTTAGTTAGGTTTTTAGCAAGGGCATTAGCCCCCCTAGGAGGCCCACATGTCCCACCCTTAGCGTGAAAGCCTGGGGGTGCGTGAGCCACCCCATGATCAAAGAAGCCAAAGCCCCTCTCCTCGCACCAGGCTCGGAGCCAGGTATTAATCGAATTCTTCTTCCTGGCTTCCCGCTCCTCCCTATTTAGCCTTGGGATGGAGCAGAATACTACTTGTGCCCCAGAGCCCTCCATCATTCTCCCAATGGTCCTGAAGTCTTTCTTGATGGCTTTGGCCTTTTTGTTTGTTAGGTCGTCATTACAAGTTTGGACTATCAGAGGATAGTAGTCTGTCTTGTGGACCAGGGAAGGAAGTTTTCTAGCTCCCTCCTTCCCTGATGCCCCCGGTAAGCAGCAGACCTCTCTGTGGAGCGGGTCCGGTCTGCAAATGGGTCCCTCTGTTCCTTTTAGGAGGGAGTCCGCTAGAACAATCACCCTCCTCTTCTTCTTGATGGAGGATGTTTTTATCTTTTTCTGAGGATGGTGCAGCCTAGGGAAGGATTCTAGGCTGTGGGAACCATCATCCTCATCCTCAGGGTTAGATTCCACCTGCAGCAGCTGGTACTTGTTCACCAGGGGGATCTGGGGCTTTGCTGTCTGGGTGAGGGGAGCAGGTTTCCTTCCTCCGGCAGGAACTTGCTGCCCTTCCCCATCTCTTGTTCCCCCAACCGTGCAGTTTGCAGGTGGATGATGTTCGGACACAACAGCCCCAGCAGCCCCTGAGTTAGTGAGAGGGCCCTGCTCCACTGGTCTATCTCTCTCTCGCACTCCCTGACGGACATAGAAGGGCCTGAACATAGAAATCTGGGTCATAGAAGTGGCCTTGTGGGCTGCACAGGGAGGAAAGCAGCACCGGCAGCCAGGCCAGGCTGGACATGCTCCCTTGGGGAAAGGGATGTCCTTGGAGAAGTGCAAGGAGCATTTCTGTGGCTGCAGAATCCACAAGAAAGATAATCCTCTTCCCGCAGGTCCTCGTGTGGGGCAGGCTGCTCTGCTGCTGAGCTCAGACTCTCGCCCTGGCCTGGGCAGAGGGGCTGGAACGGTGAGGACACGGTCTGTGGTGGCATCTGCTGGATTGAAACCAGGAGTCCTGGATTTCCGTTGCTCTTCGTGTCCAGCCTCTCTTCTTGCCCAGAGCAGGGCTGTGTGCAGAGCCCAGCGTGGGACACGGCTGGGACCTCATCCCAGTCTTGAGCTTCCTCAAGGAGGGCAGTGAAGGGGAAGGCGCTGATCTCCTTTCCCTGGTGACCAGGGTAGGTCACAAGGAAAAGGAATGAAGCTGCATCAGGGGAAGTTCCAACTGGACATCTGGAAAAGGTTCCTCATGGAGAGGATGCTCGGTCACTGGAACACCCCAGGGAAGTGGTGATGGCACCAAGCCTGTCAGAATTCAAGGAGCATCTTGACAATCATCTTAGTGATATGGTTCCATTTTACACAGTCGTGTGAGGATCAGGGAGCTGGACTCAGTGATCCTCATGAGCCCCTTCCAACCCAAGATATTCTAGAAGCCTGTGATCTTCAAGCTCAAAAAACAGTCTGCCCATCCACTACCCTTCCCTTGACATTCCTTCTTCCTGACAAGTTCCTCCTTGTGACTCTTTCCTCTCCCAGACATCATCCTAGCTCTCCATATCGTTCTGTATTTGGGTCCTACCGGTACACTCCCTACCTGCATTTGCTCCTCTCTGCACTTGGTGCTTGATCGCAGGCTGCTTAACACCTATTTCTGCACATGGCACATCATCCCCAGACACCACTAAACCCTCATCCAGTCATAAATTTTTATAATAAAAGCAGATTTTGTGCCCATATAGAAATTTCCAGAAACTGTAATAACTTCATGCAATCCCTGTGGGCAGAAGAAATGGCAAAGGGCTCGAGGTGCCCCCTGACTGTAAGGGATTTGTGTCTGTGACGCTGCAGGGGCAACAGAAGGAGCACAAGGCATTTGCCCCAGAGATGCTGTCAGCAGATCCTGGCAGGTGCCGAGGTGTGAAGGACCCGTGGTGCCCCCGTACCGTAAGGGATTTTCCTGGTGATGCTGCCAGCCTGTTCCTGGCCTGAGGAGGCTCCGTTGTGTTTTCCATCCGTCCCCAAGCCCTCTCCCTGCACAGGTCCTGTGGGGGCTTGGGCAGAGCTCCTTTCCCAGCCGTGTTCCTGCCGCTGCCCCGTCACCTCCAGAGACAGAACTGACCTCATCGTCCCCGTCACAGTCAGATGTTTCCTGCTGGATTCTGAGTTTCTGAGACACAACTGACATCCTAACCCCCTACTCATCCATCACCTCCTCATGTCCTAGGACCTGAACAGGTAAAAGTACGCTTGCCCCACATCATGAGGAATGAACATGGGGACCTTGGTTCGTGGAGGGACATCCAAGTGCTATATTGAGGCGAATTCCCATGTCTTGTTACTTGCAATGAGAAGAGACTTCGAGGCAATATCTGTCCCAGAGATCTTCGTGGAAACTGAAGAAACTGCTCTGTCTACACATTCAGGTTCATCTCAGCTCACAGACATGATGTGTGCGCTCACATCTGATCCGTACAATGCCAAATTGGCCTTTGGTCTACTCAATCAGTGTCCTCTCATGGAAGAACAAAGAAACTCTCCAAGCTGGGGTGAGAGGCCAGTGCTGGGAATGGTGGTTGGCAGGGGTTTCACCAGGATTATTGCCTCTGGGACAAATGCTTGAGTCAGTTCCTGAGAGAAAGTTTAGAAGAAGCCCCAAGCCTTGAGGCTCTGCCCTGAGGAGGTCCCCTTGCTCTATGGAAAGGCTGTTCTGGAGGCAGCTCTGTCCCACAAGCAGCATGGCTGTGACCAAGCTCAGAGCCCTCAGGCCTTACAGCAAGGCAAGGGGGGAGAAGGAGAGTGTGGAAATGGAGAGAGAACAGCTCTGGGGGATCAAGTGCTGGTGCCTGGCAGTGCTGCCCTGCTGGGACTTTCTTCTTTTCCAGCCATGAGCAAAGGAATTGTTCCTGAAGCTCCAGAAAGCCTTGGAGGAAGGGTCAGAGGAAGAGACAAGGTGCTGCAGTGGCTTTATTTTGATTACAATAGTGTGGGTTGTCATTACCTAACCCACAACGAACTCAAAAAGAGTTGAAAACATGATCATAAGTTAAAAAAAAAAAAAGTAGAAATATAAAAATATAGAAGGCAGTAACACCAGCCATGAGTAACACCAGAACTGCTATGCAGAAGGTCAGGAATTTATTGCATCAGAGCTCTGTCCAGTTATAAGTTCCCGCAGCGCATCCTTGAGGTCCTTGTTCCTCAAGCCGTAGATGAGGGGATTCAGTGCTGGAGTTACCACTGCATAGAGAAATGACACAACTAAATTCATGGATGGGGAGGAGAAGGAGGGAGGCTTAAGGTAGGTAAACATGTCAGTGCTGAGAAACAGGGAGACCACAGCCAGGTGAGGGAGGCACGTGGAGAAGGCTTTGTGCCGTCCCTGCTCCGAGGGAATCCTCAGCACGGCCCTGAAGATCTGCACATAGGACACCACAATGAAAACAAAACAGCCAAAAGCTACTAAGAAACTAACCACAAGAAGCCCAACCTCCCTGAGGTTGGCATGTGAGCAGGAGAGCTTGAGGATCTGGGGGATTTCACAGAAGAACTGGTCCACAGCATTGCCCTGGCACAGGGGCAGGGAAAATGTACTGGCCGTGTGCAGCAGAGCAGAGAGAAACCCAGCGCCCCAGGCAGCTGCTGCCATGTGGACACAAGCTCTGGTGCCCAGGAGGGTCCCGTAGTGCAGGGGGTTGCAGATGGCAACGTAGCGGTCGTAGGACATGACTGTGAGAAGAAAATATTCTGTACCAAGGAAGAAAATAAATAGAAACATTTGGGCAACGCATCCTGAGTAGGAGATGGTCTTGGTGTCCCAGAGGGAATTGGCCATGGATTTGGGGACAGTGGTGGAGATGGATCCCATGTCGAGGAGGGCGAGGTTGAGGAGGAAGAAGTACATGGGGGTGTGGAGGTGGTGGTCCCAGGCGATGGTGATGATGATGAGGCCGTTTCCCAGGAGGGCAGCCAGGTAGATGCCCAGGAAGAGCCAGAAGTGCAAGAGCTGCAGCTCCCGTGAGTCTGCGAATGCCAGGAGGAGGAACTGGGTGATGGAGCTGCTGTTGGACATCTGCTGCCTCCAGACACAGGACACTGTCATATGAGAGAAGGACAGTGACAAGTTAGGATAACCTCTGAGCCAAATCAAAGCCATTTCTCCTTCCCCTCCCTCCTGCTCACACCTTGTCCCCTTTTTTCAGCCCTTCCTTCAGCTCTGAGCCTGGAGCCCTGCTCGGTGCCGGCTGAATGTGCCGGGAGGAGCAGAGCCTCTGCCCGCTGGCTGCGAGGAGTCAGCCCTGCTCTGCAGCAGGGGACATGGGGACGGTGGGGACAGGGGACACTGCTGGGGCTCAGCGTTGTCCAGGGGAACTGCTCCTGGTGCAGAAGGGCCTGTCAGCATCTGCGCTGCCGGGGATGAGGAGCTGAGAAGGTAGCAGGCTTAGAGGTTTCGAATGCCTAAAGGTGTGACGGGACAGGTTTGCATCTGTGAGGGCAGCATAGTGCTTGCGAGGAAAACTCAAGAAAAGCCAAATGTCCTAACGAGGATATCTTAGTGCAGACGAGATAATTAATTCCTCAGGAATGCACTGCCCAAAGCCGCACAGAAGATCAGTGCCTGACTCTGCAACTCCCATCCCCAGAGACACTGGCAGAGAGAACAAGAGAACAACAGCAACATCCCTGGTTTAAGTTTCCTCTCCATCTCTGATCCTATCCCTTCTGTCTGGAGGTTTTCCTCAATGGAGCTGATTCCCTGTCCCATGCCTTCTCCCTGTCAGTGCTCACAGATCCCATCTGACCCTCTCTGCATCCCCCTGGCCCTACACAAACATCTGCCCGGGTTAAGCTGGACGTAGGGTCTTGTTGATAAGCAGAAAAGGATGGAACAGACTGAGCATGATGGGTCCAGCAGAGGTGATGCTGCTGCTGTCCATGGGCAGAGGACCAGCTGGAGACATATTCGGAGGCTCCTATCGGACCTGCTGACCACTCAAGGATACTGCTCAGGAGTCTCAGTGATTTGTTTAAGCATGAAAGGCTCTGGTTCCATTTCTCCCACCAAATTCCCCAGGTGCAGGGAACTGAAAACACAGAGTCTGGGAAGTTCCTTATCTTTAATGCAAGAGCCCTCCTGACAGATCCCACAGGCTGTGGCTGTGCCGGCTTTAGGAGATCCCTCCAGCCATCGCACCTGCATTGTCCTGCACTCAGAGACTCACCTGGAGAAGGGCTGTGAAGAGTTTTCTCCAAATGAAGCCTCCTCTCTACTCCCACCCCACCTGCCTTTCCCCTCTCTCTGCTCCCTCCTGTCCCCTCGCTGCCTGCAGGCAGTGCCCTCAGCCCTGCTGGGCTTTGCAGAGGAGCTGCTCCCGGCCAGACCTGGCTCTTTTCTCAACTTCTGTCTCATGATGAGCTCCCTCCCTGCCAGGAGCCCAGCCCAGCTCAGCAGCAGAGGAGCAGCCCAAGGCAGCGCTTTCTCTGCTCCCTCTGGGCTCCCTCGAGGTGTCCCTGGGGCTCCAGGGGAACATTCTGAGAAACAGGCTGAAGCCATCCCTGATGCTTCCTTCATCATCTGGGCAGGCACACTTCTGTCCTGCAGTGTCATTGCTCCTGTTAGAAAAATAATAGGGAATGAGAATCAATTTCTTGTCGCACCATTAGACAGGACCTCAGAAAGGTGACAGCGAACGAAATCATTTCTCCAAAGTAGGAGGATCTGTCCCACGGAGTGAATTCAGGCATTTCATCCGAGGTCTTTAGGCTTGGGGCTGGGAAGACACTCAGCTCCCTTTCTCCCAGACACATCTTCTGCAAAGCTTATGCGCACACAGGGTCTTGAAACCCTTGGTCGTGGTTTCCTCATGGCAGGGATGAGTTTGCCTGGTGCCACAGCTTCAGGGCTTCAGCCCTAATGGGCAGCAATGGCCTCAGCCAGGGGCACAGGCAGGAGGAGCTGGAGCCATTCCCATGGGAGACAGAGCTGGGACATGGTCACAGAGCTCAGGAGAGATGGTAGTCAAGGACAGCATCTTCCAAGCACTGCAAGGCTCCAGATAAACTGAGTCTCAGCTTGAAAGTCCATTTAAGGACCCATGATGAGATTTTGCTGCTTCAGGAACAGTTAAAGAAGAAAAATATCCTGCGTAGGCACCGCTGGATTTAGAAGGGTCAGGTGTAGACAGATCTGAGGTTCACTGTGTCCTCTGTCCCTGCCTTCCCCATCAAGGTCTCACAGGGCTTTGTGACTCATGGTAGGACTCTGGAGGAGTTTGACCAGTAGTGGGTAGAGGTCAAGTCAGGGATCTCTTGGGCAAAAGGAATTCTTCGCAGTCTATGAGACAGGAGGGGCAGCATCGCAGGGAGCTGAGTGAACAGGAAGATGTCACAGTGTCTCCATCATCTTCCAGAGGTCATGGAGAGTGTGGGAACTCCCTGACCGCTGGTACCACTGCCACATCAGAAATGGCCAGTGGATGAGTAGGGGAGCAAAAGGCTTTGCCCCAGAATTTGTCTAGTAGGATCCCATTTCTGGGTGTCTGAAAGAGAAGGGGATTTTATTTCCCTTGGTAAATTATGTCTCACCATCCTTCTATGACCCAACTCTTCTATGATCTGATTCTCCCATGACCAGACACTTACATAAGCCACCTCTTCTAGGACACAGGTTTTCTGTCACCTGAGCCCTCTTTGATTCTAGTGAGTCTTCTATGACCCAAGACTTATATGACCCTTCTAAAACTTCTTTATGACCTGAATTTTTTTATGTCCAGACTCCTCTATGACCCTTAAATGACCCAAACTTTCTATGAAGCTTTTATGACCAGACTCTTCTATAAACAGCACTTCTCTGTCCCTTTTATGACCTGATCTTTCTATAGCCCAAATCTTCTTTGATCCTTCTATGACCCAACACTTCTCTAAACCTTCTACAGTTGAATTCTTATATGACCCAACCCTCTATGACGCCAATCCTCTAAGATATGAGTCTTTTATGACCCAACACTTCTAAAAAATGTCTTCTATGACCCAAGCCTTCTGTGACCCAAGCCTTCTGTGACCCAACTCTCCTCTGACTCTTCCGTAACTTTCTATGGCCTGACTTCTCTGTGATTCTTCTATGACCTGACTCTTCTATAACCCGACTCCTCTATGACCCGACTAATCTATGACCCGGCCCTTCTATGGCTTAAGCCTTTTGTGAACCGGCACTTCTATGACCCCTCTATGACCCGACTCAAGTTTCTATGAGTCGACTCTTCCATGACCCAAATATTCTATAACCCAAATCTTCTATGACTCAAATATTCTATGAGCTGACTCTTCTATGGACCATCTGTGACTGGGCTCTTCTATATCTCCTCTACGAGCCGACTTGTCTATGACTAAACTCTTCCACGACCATCTCTTACATGACCAGGTCCTTCTATGTCTTAAGCCTTCTATGAACAAACCGTTCTATGACCCAGGTACTCTCTGACTCTTCAGTGCTGTGACTTTCTCCGATCCAGGTCTTCTGTGACTCTTCTATGACATGAATCATTTATGCTCCAACACTTCTATGACCAATATATGACCAGATGCTTCTGTGACCCGACTCTTCTAGGACCCAACTATTAACAAACCCTTCTATGACCTGACCCCTCTATGACTCTCTATGACCTGACTCATATGAGACGCTTCCTTTATGAACTGACAATTCTATGACTCTTGGATAACTCTTCTATAATGTGATACTTCTGCAGTCTTTCTATATCCTGATGCTTCTACAACGCACACTTTCTGTGCCTCAATGTTTCCATGAAACTTCTATGAGCGAACTCTTCTATGACCTTTCCATGACTAAACACTGCCAATACCCAACTAAACTCTCACACTCGTATGACTTGACTCTTCCATGACCTGAGTATTCTATGATCCACAATGATTTGAACGTTCTATGAACCATCTGTCCTTCTGTATTGCACCTCTATGACTCGACTCCTCTCTGACATGATCTTTCTCACAAACACATTTTCTGCCACTCTTCTACGATCCAGCCCATTAATAACCCTACCCTTCTATCCCCCAACTCTTCAGGTGCACGTGGAGCTGTGTGAGAGCCTTGGCATCTCAAGGAACCCTACAGGCCTGTATTTGGAATCACATGGAATAACTGCTTCCACTTCAATTCAGCAATGTGAGAAGGCTCATGGCACCAACATCATTGCAGTCAAAGCCACATCTCCCTGCCCAGGGCCTGGGGGTCAGGGCTTGGACTTTCTGCTTCACCAAGCGAACCCAGGCTTTTCTCAGCATCACAGCTGCCTGCACGGCGCCTTTGTCCTCCTGCAATCATGGCCTCCAATTCTCGGCTCTAATGAGTCCCTGGGGAGCCTTTGTCACTAACGATGCTCACTGAGACCAACTAAGACTTCAAGAAATTTTGAGCTTTGCTTTTGACTTCTTGAGAGCTTTGTTCCAACTCCTCTCAGCAGCTGAGGTTCAAGGACTCATCAGCAATTCCATCCTGGATCTCATTAACCTACAGAAAGCCTTAATGAGCTCTTTCTCTTCCTGTTGTTTTCTTCAAGTCTTCAAGCCTCGCATGGCTCCTTGTAGTCATTTCCCAGTGTGGTTACAGAGGAAGATTTCAAAGTGCACCTAAGAAAAACGTTTTATCTGAAACTTTCTAGAAGTTTCAAAATCATACAATGGTTTGGGTTGGTAAGGACCTTAAAGCCCATCCAGTTTCAACCCCCCTTCCCTGGGCAGGGACACCTCCCACTGGACCAGGCTGCTCAAAGCCCCATCCAGCCCGACCTTGAACCCCTCCAGGCAGGGGGCACACACAGCTTCCCTGGGATACCTGAGCCACGTCCTCACCACCTTCTTTGTGAACAATTCCTCCCTAATGTCTAATCTAAATCTTCCCTGGCCATAACGCCACCCCGTCATCCTATTATTCCATGCCCTTGGAAAAAGTCCCTTGCCAGCTTTCTTGGTGACCCCTTCAGGTACGGGAAGGCCTCTATAACGTCCCCCCGATGCCTTCTCTTCTGCAGGCTGAGGAAGTTCCAGGAGAAGATCAATATTTCTTTGTGAAATCCCTTTTGAAAGGGCATGGGATTGGTGGAGGTCTCTTGTTAGTGAGGAAGAGCAAGTGTTCTGGTGCCCACGTCCACCTCCTCAGGGCAAACTTCAGCTGGCCAGCTCTCTGTCCGTGCTTCTCCATGGAGATGTTTTTTCCATTTGAGGGCCAAGGTAAAAATAGATTAATAGACGAAAGAAAAAAAGATAAAAGGAATATAAAGAGAGACCAAACCCAATGCAATTTACATCACTTCCCACCTCCTGCTTGGGGCAGCCTGCTAAGTGGGTCTCTATTTTATGCTCATAGAAAAACCTAGGGAACAAGAGAGCTCAGTTTAGACGTCAACAGGGCACCGAGGCCACGATTGAAAGAAAGGACTTTGGCACTTGACGGCTCCATGAACGCAGCTATCACCTGGCCAAAGCTCCTGTGACACCTGGGAACATCCAGCTTCTCGTCCAGAGGAGCAGGATCCTTCTGGGATGGACAGGAGGGGAAAAGCCTTGGCCGAGACTCCAGGGCAGCGGGGGATTCTGCACCCCTGGGGGTTCAAACTCAGCAGATTTGATGCCTCGGGAAAGCTCTTCAGCCTTCAGCACTATTCAGCACAATTTTTAAGGCACAAAGTCTGGTTTTCTATGTCCACAGCTTCCATGTTGGAGACAAAAGCCTCTAACAGGGTTCAAAAGCTCAGTTTTAGCTCCCAAATCCTCCTTTTCAGGCAACAAAGCCTCACTGTGAGGGCTCAAATCCTCTTTTTGAGCCTCTCAAGTCCCATTTTTAGGCTGAAAGCCATCCTGTTCACTACCATGGCATCTTTTTAGGGCAAAGAACCTGATGTCGGGGCTCAAAGATGCAATTTCAGTTTCAAAGCAACATTTGTAGGGCCCAAAGGCTCTTTTTGAAGCTCCAAACTCTCACATAAAGGATCCAACCTCCCCCTTTACAGCCTCAAGCCTCCATTGGAGCACCCAAAGTCCTGCAGTTTTGACCAGAGCTTCATTTCTTGAGGCAACAGAGGAACCAAGAGGTTTGTCTCCTTCGCAGGGACAAAAGACTTAACTTGTAGCACTGCACCCATCTCTTTAGTGCCCCAAGTCTCATATTTAGGGTGGAAATCCTTGATTTTAGGGTTCCAACTTGTCTTTTAACACTTATAGCTTTTCTTAGGAGGCCCATAGTTACATTTTGAGTCTCAACCCTCGTTTTTTAAGTCTAAAGACACATTTCATTGTCCCAGAGCATAATTTTTAAGGACCAAAGTTGATTCTGGATGTCTGAAACCTCAGTGTTATGGGCCAAAGCTTTATTTTTAGCTCCTTTCTAGCTTCCAAAGCTTCCTTTTCCGGGAACAACGCTTCATTTTTGGAGTTGTTTGCAATTGTAAAGGCCCAGATCCTCATTTTTAGCCTCTCAGGTATATTTCAAGCTGCAAAGCTGTTGTCTTTGGTACCACAGCATCATTTCAGGGCATGAAACCCGAGGTCCGGGCTCAAAGCCTCAGTTTCACTTCGAAAGCACCACTGGTAGGACCCAAACCCTCCTTTTGAAGCTCCAGACTGTCATGGAAAGTATCCAACCCCCTCCTTGATGGCTCGAAGCCTCTACTGGAGTGCCTAAAGCCCTGCATTCAGGACCAGAGCTTCATTTCTTGGAACCAAGAGATTCTCCGCCCCTGAGGGATGAAAAGACGCGTTTGTAGCACCACGCCCATCCTTTTAGTGCAGAAGTCTCATGTTTTGGGCTGAAATCTTCAATTCCAGGGTTCTAACCTGTTTTCTAGGACCCATAGACATTTTGGGACCCACAGTTACATTTTGAAGGTCTAAACTCTCGTTTTCTGTGTCTAAAACCCAAGGTTAGGAGCCTCTATTTTAAAGCCCAAAGGTTAATATTGGAGTTCCAACACCTTAGTTTTAGAGGCCAAGCCCTTATTTATAGGTTCTAAAACTCATTTCTATCTTTTAAAGCCTCTTTCAGGGATGTCATCCTCTGTGATGCTGCCCGGTGTCCTAGGAGACCTCTCTGCTGTCCAGGACAAGCACCCTCTGGACTCACTCTCCAGCAGGATCTGGAGGAGGCAGGTGGTCTCTCCATCGGTCTGCTCCTTGCTCTGTGTGTGAGATTGGGAGATCTTACGCATCCTAGGATTGGGAGATCCCAGGATTCCTGCTTATTTTCCACGTGGGAGATGTTCCCAGCCCAGGTGGTCCCGTTTTTGTTTAACTGTGCCAGCCTTGCCCCCTTCTCCTTCGCTCAGATCGGATTTGTTTCCCGAGTGCTTTGTCACTCACTCCAGGCTGTGTACGGAGCCATCCTGGCCTGGATGCTGAAGTTCTGTTCCAATTTAGCTGCCTGCTTGTTTGTCCCCTCCACCCATGACCACAGGACCTGTTCCTGCAGCTCCAGAGAGGCCTTGGGGGAAAGAACTCAGGAAAACAGAAGCCAATGAAGGGTCCTTTATTTTGCTTAAATACACAGGATCTCAGCTCCTTATTCAAACAAACACCCAGTCAGCAAAAAAAGCAGAAAGTGAATAAGAAAGGGGGTAAAGATTTTAGAATTAAGAAACAAACAACAATTAAATAAAGACTGTCTTTGCCTGGGAGGAGTTACATGAGAACTGCTAGGCAGAAGCTGAGGAGCACTTTATTGCTTCTTAGGAACATTGAGTCATGAATTTCCAGACTACATCACTGATCTCTTTGTTCCTCAAGCTGTAGATGAGGGGGTTCACTGCTGGAGGCACCACTGTGTATGGAACTGCCACCACCAGATCCAGCGATGGGGAGGAGATGGAGCGAGGTTTCACGTGGGCAAACCCTGCAGTGCTGACAAACAGGGAGACGACAGCCAGGTGAGGGAGGCTCTTCTCCCAAGGGACGGGGGACAGGACAAGAGGGAATGGCCTCAAGCTCCGCCAGCGGAGGTTTAGGCTGGACATTAGGAAAACATTTTTCCCAGAAAGGGTCATTGGGCACTGGCAGAGGCTGCCCAGGGAGGGGGTTGAGTCCCCTTCCCTGGAGGGGTTTAAGGGACGGGTGGACGAGGTGCTGAGGGACACGGTTTAGTGTTTAATAGGAATGGTTGGACTCAATGATCCGGTGGGTCTCTTCCAACCTGGTTATTCTATGATTTTATGAGCCAGCGGTGGCCCAGGTGGCCCAGAAGGCCAATGGCATCTTGGCTTGGATCAGACATGGCGTGACCAGCAGGTCCAGGGAGGTTCTTCTCCTTCTGGACTCAGCACTGGTGAGACCGCACCTCGAATCCTGGGGTCAGTTCTGGGCCCCTCACCACAAGAAGGATGTTGAGGCTCTGGAGCGAGTCCAGAGAAGAGCAACAAAGCTGGTGAGGGGGCTGGAGAACAGGCCTGATGAGGAACGGCTGAGAGAGCTGGGGGTGTTTAGCCTGGAGAAGAGGAGGCTGAGGGGAGACCTCATTGCTCTCTATAACTCCCTGAAAGGAGGTTGTAGAGAGGAGGGAGCTGGGCTCTTCTCCCAAGTGACAGGGGACAGGACAAGAGGGAATGGCCTCGGGCTCCTCCAGGGGAGGTTCAGGATGGACATCAGGCAAAAATGTTTCCCAGAAAGGGTCATTGGGCAGTGGCAGAGGCTGCCCAGGGAGGGGGTTGAGTCACATTTCCTGGAGGGGTTTAAGGGACGGGTGGACGAGATGCTGAGGGGTCTGATTTAGTGACTGATGGGAATGGTTGGACTTGATGATGCAGTGGGTCCTTTCCAACCTGGTGATTCTATGATTCTATGAAATACAGAGAGCATGGGTTGCTGTTTACTCAGTTACTTGGTTACAAATGGAAAGAAGAGAGTGAATTAAAAAGGTGATGAGAATGTAAACTTAAAAAAACCCAACACCACCATCAATAAAATAAGGCAGTGTGCACCTTTAGTGAGTCACATGATAACTGCAGTGAAGCAGAAGTTCAGCAGTTCATTGCTTCAGTGTAAAATCCAGTTATCAGCTTCCACGTTGCATCCTTGAGCTGCTGGTTCCTCCAGCTGTAGATGAGGGGGTTCACTGCTGGAGGAACCACGGAGTAGACAAATGACACCACCAGGTCGAAGGATGGGGAGATCGAAGAGGGCTTCAGGTCAGTGAAAGTGCCCGTGCTGATAAACAGGGAGACCACAGCCAGGTGAGGGAGGCACGTGGAGAAGGTTTTGTGCTGTCCCTGCTCTGAGGGCATCCTCAGCACAGCCCTGAAGATCTGCACATAGGACACCACAATGAAAACAAAACAGCCAAAGACTATTAAGATACTGACCACAAGAAGCCAAGCTTCCCTGAGGTAGGAGTGTGAGCAGGAGAGCTTGAGGATCTGCGGGATTTCACAGAAGAACTGGTCCACAGCATTGCCCTGGCACAGGGGCAGGGAAAATGTACTGGCCGTGTGCAGCAGAGAAGAGAGAAACCCAGCACCCCAGGCAGCTGCTGCCATGTGGACACAAGCTCTGGTGCCCAGGAGGGTCCCGTAGTGCAGGGGTTTGCAGATGGCAACGTAGCGGTCATAGGACATGACTGTGAGAAGAGAAACCTCTGCTGAAATGAAGAAGTCAAACAGAAAGAATTGGGCAACACATCCTTCATATGAGATTTCTCTGGTATCCCAGAGGGAATTGGCCATGGATTTGGGGACAGTGGTGGAGATGGATCCCATGTCGAGGAGGGCGAGGTTGAGGAGGAAGAAGTACCTGGGGGTGTGGAGGTGGTGGTCCCAGGCGATGGTGATGATGATGAGGCCGTTTCCCAGGAGGGCAGCCAGGTAGATGCCCAGGAAGAGCCAGAAGTGCAAGAGCTGCAGCTCCCGTGAGTCTGCGAATGGCAGGAGGAGGAACTGGGTGATGGAGCTGCTGTTGGACATCTGCTGCATCTAGGCATTGGGCACTGTTGAGGGAGGAAAGGACAGTGACAAGTTAAGGGAGCCTTCTCTAAGCCAAATGAAAGTAATTTCTCATTACCCCCTTCCCCCTACCCCCGCCTCCATCAGCGCCTCTGCTGCACTCAGAGAGATAAGAGGGAGTCCTGCGAGGTGAGAGCATTGTCTGGCTCAGTGCAGAGGGAGGGGAACTGCTCTGTCCTTGCTCTTGTTCCCAGCTGCCCTGGGCTTGCACGTTTCTGAGATCGAGGGGAATCACACTCCCGTGTTACCCTCAAACCACTCAATGTCCACCTCACACCACTCAATGTCTCACCCTTTCCTAAGGTCTCAGCACCCACTTTCATCCTAGGACACACACAGCTCATTCACACGCCCAACAGCATTTTGTGTCTCATACCATCTCTGTGCTTCTCTGAAGGGCATCTCTGTAACACAGGATGTAAACTCTCCCTCCCAGAACCTTTCTGGCTTTAGTTTCTCCTCATTCCCTGATCCTATCCCTGCTGCCTGGAGGTTTTCCTCCAGTGATGTGTTTCCCTGTCGCACGTTTTTTCCCTGCTCACAAACCCCATCCCAGCCCCTTGGCACTCCCCTACACAAACCTGCCTGTTTGCAGGGCATTGCCTGGGCACGTGGTCCTGTTTGGAGGCTCCAGAGGGAAGAACAACTTGGTGGGGCCAGCAGAGGTGATGCTGGTCCATAGGCAGAGGAGGGGCTCAAGGTGGTTTGGGAGACTCCTATCCCAAATCCCTTCCTTGTCCTTTCCACTGAACAGTCCATTCAGTTTTTCTAAGGTGATTTGGAATGGTCCTGATCGACGCAGCAACCTCTGGACAGCAAAATACGCTCTCCTGCAGGAGGTGCCTCTTGCACCCACAGCTTCTCCCTGCAGCAAAATTGTCCTGCACCCAGACTTACCATGTCAAGGACTGTGAAGATTTCTCCTCCAGTCAGCCCTCAGTCATCCTCCTGACCACCTTTAAGCTCCCTCTGCCTTGCTGGTCTCTCCATGAGAAACCCTGGGAGTTCCCTTCTCCCTGCTGTCTTTGCAGAGGAGCTGCTCCTCGCCAGAGCTCGCTCTTTGTAGCTCTGTCCACTTGCCCTGAGCTCCCTCAGTCCCAGGAGCCCAGCCCAGCTCAGCAGCAGAGGAGCAGCCCAGGGCATTTTAATGACCCCTCTGGTGGGTTGGATGCTGAGTCCATGAATCTCACACCCTGAGAGGAAGTAGAACAAACCTTTCAAGAAGTAAAACTCACATTCAAGCTCCAAGGTTTCTTGTAGTGTTAATGGGTCCCACTGAGGGCACTGCTGAGAAAGCATCTCCAGGGCCCAGTTAGAGCAGAAAACTGGAGGCAGTGATGAAAAGCAAGGTAAAGGTGTCTCTAACGCTGAGTCAGCCTGGATGTGTTTCATTAATCCAAAGGACCAAGCCCTGACCCCATTAACCAAGTGGATAAGCCCTGACCCCCAGACCCTGGGAAGGGAGATCCTGTCCCTCTCTCATTCCTTAGGACTCTTCCTGAGCAGTGGGATGTGAGAACGGGCAATGCCAAGGGTAGGACTTTGGAAAAACACTTGCATGGCTCCTGGGTGGGGGTTAGGAGGCTGTGAGAACCTGGTGCTGTAAGAGTGAGGTGTTTCCTCCTCCACAGTGCAGTGAGTGCAAGTAGTGATTTGGCATCCGTCCAGCAAGCATCAATTAGCAAGCATCCATCATTGAACAGCATCCTTTTGAAGAACAAGAAAGATGATCAAAATCTGTGCTTGGAGTAGAAAGCTCTTCAGTTCCATATCAAAAGGAGCTGAATTTGTGGTGACAAAAGTCTGATAAAGACCTGACAGCGAAGAGCTTTGTCAGTACCGTTTTGGGCTGATACATTTTTGCAAGGAAAGGAATTCAACTTGGTGGAGAAGAAATTAAATATTGACGAAACCAATGTGCTCTTTATGGAGATGGGGGAGAGGGTGAGGGCCTCCTCAGAAACTCAGATACAAACTTAAATCCTCTCTGGAACCCTCACTTGAACCGAAACCCAAACTCTGACTAACCCACAACTGGCCCTGACCCTACCCCATCTTCCCACCTCAACACCTGTGTGATCACACGAGTCATTTCATAGCATTCCAAGGTTACCACGGCAAAAGAACCAGAAAAAACCAAATGTGGTTCTAGAGGCAGCACAACCGGGACTGATGAGCATCCTTCTATAACCTTGTCATACCAGTTGAAGACTTGGGAGCATAAGGGACTGCCCACTGCTTCCTTGTGTTCTGGAGGAACGTCTCTGTGCAGCCCAAGTCAGACTTTTGGGTCAAATGAATCACTTTCCATTTCTTATCGACACTATTGATTGTGACTGAGATACCCAGGCTGCAGACGGGCAGTTCCTCATGCAGTAGCTCCTCTGTTTCTCCCCACACGGACAGTCCTACGTGTCTCACCGAAGGAATCATCCCACAGTGCCTGGATTTGCCCACGGTTGCTTCAACTCATGCTGTTGCTTCTCTGTAGTTTTTCTGCTTTGGGGATGCTGGTGGGAAAAGGCCTCACTGTCCTGATCCTGACTTTGTTGGACGCTCTAAAAGGACTGACTGTAGGTTGCTGGGTTCAGAGTAGGAAATCAAGGACCGCCTGAGCCTCACCCAAGGGCAGGAAGGGTTGTTTGCGTTAGTGGCTATTGCTGAAGGTTTCCTTGGTCAGAATCCAGTGTTTTAGGCACAGGGTCCACACCAGTACAAATGCAGATCCCCAGAGTGGATGGATGCGACTCAGTGCTTTTGCCTCTCCATGCATCTCCATCCTAAGCTTTCTCTCCATGCTCTTTTCTGAGGTGCTCTGGAGCACAAACAGCACGAGCAGTTGGTGTTTGACCTCTCAGATCCACCTCCCTCTTTGCGCTGTCATTGGGCACAGACAAGGGTTGGGACCCATGGAGGGGGAGGTGCAGGGAAGCCTTTTCTGCTCCTGTAAATTAAACACTGATGGAATTTGCTTATTTTCTGCTCCTCTCCTTGCTCCCCACCCCCAAACAAGTTTTGAATTTTCCTTTGAGCCACCAGCTGTGGTTTCTCAATTTCTCTTCTTGCTACAGTCACCGTTATTATGGAAGTTGCTCAGATACTGCCAACCACGCTTGATTAGAAGCCTCCGTCGGCACAAACTGGTGACTCCTAACTCAATCCAGGCCCCTTTGGAGGAAGGGTCCAGCTTGGAAGTGCTGCACCAGGGAGATCCCACTGTATTACAGAGATGCTGCGAGACAGGCCAGCTCTGATCAGCGTCAGACACGCTTCTGTAAGGGCTCCACCTGCACAAAGTAGGTGCTCACCTGACACCCAGTGACACAAGTGCAAATAGTTCTGTACCAACCATAATAACCACGAACTGGTGGATGACGTGACTGAGAGCAACTGTGCAGAGAGGGGCTTGGGGTGCAGATTGATGAGAAGCTTGACATGAGCCAGCACTGTGTGCTCGTAGCCCAGAAGGCCAACGGTGTCCTGGGCTGCATCCAAAGCATCGTGGCCAGCAGGGTGAGGGAGGGGATTCTGCCCCTCTATTCTGTTCTTGTGAGACCCAGCCTGGAGTCCTGTATGCAGCTCTGGAATCCCCAGCATAAAAAGGACATGGAACTGTTGGGACAGGTCCAAGGAGGCCATGAGGATGATCAGAGGGCTGGATCACCTCTGCTATGAGGACAGCCTGAGAGAGTTGGGGTTGTTCAGCCTCTGGAAGACTTCAAGGAGAACTTACAGGGGCCTTTGGGTACCTGCAGGGTGCTCCAGGAAAGCTGGGGAGGGAATTTTTACAAGGGCATGGAGTGACAGGATGAGGGGAATGACTTTAATTTGGGGGAGGAGGGGAGGTTTAGATTAGACATTAGAAATTCTTCCTGATGAATATAGTGAGATATTGGCCCAGGTTGCTGAGGGAAGCTGTGGATGCCCCTTCCCCAGAAGAGTTCAGGCCATGTTGTATGGGGCTTTAAGCAGCCTGGTTCAGTGGGAAGAGTCCCTGTCCATGGCAGGGAGGTTGGAACTGGATGATCTTTAAGGTCCCTTCCAATCCAAACCGTTCTATGATTCTGTGGTTGCAGATGAAGTCCTTCACCCCACGGCAGGCTGGGTGCTGGAGTCCGTCATCTCTGAGAATGCTGGGAGCTTGGACCTTCACCCCATGGTGTGCTGGGAGCTGGAGTCTCTCACTCCGTGGCATCCTTTTCCCATGAGGAGCTCCCATCCCCTCAGCTGGCTTTGTCTCCCAGCCCCTGACTTCAGCTCAGAGCTTTGGCTGCACATTTGACTGATCCCTGGAGCCCCAGCTGAACAATCTTCTCCAGTTCAACCCAGGGGAGCCTGGGAGAAGGAGAGACAGAGTGATGCGGAAGGGTCCTCTGTACCACGATGGGCACTGGGGCTGCAAGGACAAACTGCACGCTTCCCAGACACATGCCGGGAGAGAAATGGAGAAAGAAACCCCAACAATCAAGTAACTGCTGCTCAGGAAGAGTGTTCTGAGCTCTGGTGCCCTGTAGGGTATTTTCTGAGGGCTAGTGAGAACCATTTGGGGGCATCACAGGAGAGTTCAGGGAGGAAAGGGAATCCCTGCAGACATGGCAGGGGCATTTCTCCACAGCAGAAGGGAGAGAAATCTTTCTGTTTCGGTCAGATCAGTTGGGTGGGCTGAGATTTGAGGAGCATCTCAAGAGAAAAGGCACAGCCACGGACCCGGACCCAGGAGGGTGTTACAAGAGATACCAAAAATCTAAAATTTTCCCACTATATCAGTCAAAAAGAGATGGAAAATTGCAGAGGGCACAACAAACAGATTCCCGTGTGGCATCAGCAAAGCTTCTGCACTTATGAATGAAAACCCAGCACCATCCATGAAAGGAATCGATAGACGTGTTTATGCCTTGGGTTCAATGTCTACTGCGAGTTGAACCCAGCACAGCTGCACAATGAGGTGCCGAGTCTTTTCTGGATCTCAGGATCACATGCTCAGGGAGGTGCCTTTTCACACTTGTAGGGAACTCAGCACCACTTCTGTTCCCCTGTGAAACCCCAGGTGGGTGTCACTTGTGGAGACACAGAGTTCTCTTCCACTGGAGACCCTTAGGTCCTCTAAAGAGTTTTCAGGTTACTGAATTTTGGGGAAAGGATGGGATTTGAGAGAAAAGGCCCCCCAGGATTTAGGAGCAGCTCTCTCCAAGCCAGCCCCCAGCAGCACCGACTGCATCTCCTCGACAGCCACCTGGCACGCTACAAACCGATGTCCGTGAATTTGGATCTCGGGCAGAGCCAGCGTGGAGGCTACACAGCAGATTCCGAGACAGGGAGGGGATTCAGTGCCCCAAGACTAATTGCAAGGGGAGACCCTGATGAATTCTCTCACTCTCAAGCTGGCTGCACACAAACAGCTCCCACGACCATGGCAACTCCAGAAGAACGTCCAGAAGTCTTTGAAAGTGCCCTGCTTGCAACAGGCCAACGTTGTGCCAGTGAGCATCTCCCAGTTTACAAGAGCAGGGAATCCCATTCCCTTGCCTGGGCGCTGTTTAACCTTCCAGCACAAACGTTCCCAAATCCTTCTAGCAGGGGTGTCTGAATATGCTGGATCCTCGTGCTATGAAGCTCTTGTCCAAATATCCTTGACACCCTTGAGGGAAGGGATGCCACCCAGAGTGACCCTGGCAGGCTGGAGCAGTGAGCTCGTGTGACCCTCATGGGGTTCAACAAGGGCGGGTGAAGGGTCCTGCACCTGGGTCAGGGAAAACCTGGAGTTGTTCAGGCTCAAGAAGAAAAGTCTCCCAGGAGACCCTATTGCAGCCTTTCAATATCTGAAGGGGCTTTTTATGATAAAGATGCTAAAACACTGGATCAGGTTTCCCAGAGAAGCTGTGGATGCCCCATCATTGGTAGTGGACGGGGCTTTGAGAATCTGATTGAGTGGAAGGTGTTGGTGCCCATGGAAGGGAGAGGTTGGGCCAGATGGATGTTTGAGGTCCCTTCCAACCCAAAATATTGTTCTGTCCGTGGCCTCAGTGATGTCGTCCTCTGTGATGCTGCCCTGTTTCCGAGGAGACCTCTCTGCTGTCCAGGCCAAGCACACTCTGGACTCACTCTCCAGCAGGATCTGGAGGAGGCAGGTGGTGTCTTCACTGCACGTGTCCTCAGGGCAGGGTTTTGCTCCCTCCCAGCCCGACTCCTGATCAGGACAGGAGCTTACGAGCACCCACTGAAGCTATTTTTTTCCGGGAAAAAAGCCGTCAGGGGAAAAAAACAGCTTGGTTGAACAGAGAGGTCTTGAGTGATATCAAGCAGAAGAGAAACGTTTATGGGCTCTGGAAGAGGGGACAGGCCTCTTGGGTGGACTACAGGAGGGAAGTGAGATTGTGTAGAGAAAAAAATCAGAAGGGCTAAGGCTCAGCTAGAAATCAGATTGGCAAAGTCTGTGAAAGATAACAAAAAATCCTTCTATAAATATATAAATAATAAAAGGCGGACTAGGGAGACCATACAGTCCCTACTGGACGCAGAAGGAACAGCAGTGACAGGGGATGAGGAAAATGCTGAGGTACTTAATGCCTTCTTTGCCTCAGTCTTTAATTGTAAAGAAAGTCGTTCCGTCTGTGTACAAACCCAGGAGCTGGAGGAGCCAAAGGAGGCTCCCATGATCCAAGAGGAGGTGGTCAGAGCCTTGCTAGCCCAACTAGACACCCACAAGTCTATGGGGCCGGATGGGATTCACCCAAGGGTATTGAAGGAGCTGGCGGATGTGCTGGCCAAACCCCTTTCCATCATCTTCCAAAAGTCCTGGAAGACTGGGGAAGTCCCACTGGACTGGAGGCTGGCTGATGTTGTGCCCATCTACAAGAAGGGCCACAGGGAGGATCCAGGAAACTCCAGGCCTGTCAGTCTGACCTCAGTGCCAGGGAAAGTCATGGAGCAGGTGATCTTGAGTGCGATCATGAAGCTCATGCAAGAGAACCGGGGGATCAGGCCCAGTCAACACGGGTTCACAAAAGGCAGGTCTTGCCAGACTAACCTGATCGCCTTCTATGACAAAGTGACTTGGCTGCTGGACGAGGGAAAGGCTGTGGATGGATCTTCCTGGACTTCAGTAAAGCCTTTGACACAGTTTCTCACAGCATTCTGCTTGGGAAACTGTCAGCCTCTGGGCTGGACAGGCGCACACTCTCCTGGGTGGAAAAGTGGTTGGATGGAGGGCCCAGAGAGTGGTGGGAAATGGAGTTAACTCCAGCTGGAGGCCAGTGACAAGTGGGGTTCCCCAGGGCTCAGTGCTGGCTCCAGCCCTGTTCAATGTCTTTATCAATGATCTGGATGAAGTCACCGAGTGCACCCTTAGCAAGTTTGGGGACGACACTAAGCTGGGTGGAAGCTGGATCTGCTGGAGGGTTGGGAGGCTCCAAAGGCATCTGAACAGGCTGGATCCGTGGGCTGAGACCAACGGGATGAGGCTTAACAAGGCCAAATGCCGGGTCCTGCACTTGGGGCACAACAACCCTGAGCAGCTCCAGACTAGGAGAAGTCTGTCTAGAAAGCTGCCTGGAGGAGAGGGACCTGGGTGTGTTGGTCGACAGCGACTGAACATGAGCCAGCAGTGGCCCAGGTGGCCAAGAAGGCCAATGGCATCTTGGCTTGGATCAGAAACGGCGTGACCAGCAGGTCCAGGGAGGTTCTTCTCCCTCCGGACTCAGCACTGGTGAGACCGCACCTCGAATCCTGTGTTCAGTTCTGGGCCCCTCACCACAAGAAGGATGTTGAGGCTCTGGAGCGAGTCCAGAGAAGAGCAATGAAGCTGGTGATGGGGCTGGAGAACAGGCCTTATGAGGAACGGCTGAGAGAGCTGGGGGTGTTTAGCCTGGAGAAGAGGAGGCTGAGGGGAGACCTCATTGCTCTCTCCAACTCCCTGAAAGGAGGTTGTAGAGAGGAGGGTGCTGGCCTCTTCTCCCAAGTGACAGGGGACAAGACAAGAGGGAATGGCCACAAGCTCCACCAGGGGAGGTTTAGGCTGGACATTAGGAAAACATTTTTCCCAGAAAGGGTCATTGGGCAGTGGCAGAGGCTGCCCAGGGAGGGGGTTGAGTCCCCTTCCCTGGAGGGGTTTAAGGCACGGGTGGATGAGGTGCTAAGGGGCATGGGTTAGTGTTTTATAGGAATGGTTGGACTGGATGATCTGGTGGGTCTCTTCCAACCTGGTTATTCTATGATTCTATGATTCTCCTCCTCCTCACCTTCTGAGGAAGCTGCAGACCACGATGAGGTCTCCCCTCAGTCTCCTCCAGGCTGAACAGACCCAATGACTTCAGCTGCTCCTCACACAGCTTCTTCTCCAAACCCTTCACCAACTCCATGCCTTCCTCTGGATGCTCCCCAGGAGCTTCAGATCCTTGTTATCCCATGGAGCCCAAGCCTGCACGCAGTGCTCAAGGAGGGACACTTGGGGCGCTCCCATGAGAAGTCACTATGGGACGCAGCTTGTTCCTCAGCTTTATTAAAGACAATATATATAGGAACGCATCCACTCTGGGAGGACAACTCGGTCTCTCCACGGTTCAGAAGGGCCACCAGCGCAGCCACTGCAGCCTCCATCTTGGAGTGGGCCTCTTTCTCGACAGCATGTCTGAGGTCTCAGTTGCCTGGGAGCTGACCGAGGGATCTGGGTCCTCCTTCAAGGGCAGGAGGGCTGCAAGGGCAGGAAGCAGAAATCAGAGAATCATGGAATGGTTTGGGTCAGAAAGGGCCCTAAAGCCCATCCAGTTCCTCCCCCCTGCCATGGGCTGGGACACCTCCAGCTGGTTCAGCCCCATACAACTTAGCCTGAATGCCTCCAGGGATGGGGCAGCCACGACTTCTCTGGGCAGCCTGGGCCAGGGCCTCTCCACCCTCACAGGAGAACATTTCTTCCTAAGGTCTTGTCTCAATCTCCCCTCTTTCAGCTCAAAACTGTTCCCTTCATCCTATCCCTGCACTGCCGGAACAAGAGCCCCTCCCCAGCTATCCTGGAGCCCCTTCTCATGCTGGAATGTTCCTCTAAGGTCTCCTTGGAGAGGAACTCCACTGCCTGCAGAGACCCCCAGGAGTCTCCCCAGACCCTCCCAGCCCTGGTCATCTCTTTTCTTGGCCAGGAGGTGCAGCTGAGACAGAGGGCAGCTGGAAGCTCGTGCTGGGGAATGGCCCATTTGCCCCTGACACGTTCCTCTGCCCCGAAGCGTCTCCCTGGAGCAGAACCAAGCATGGCAGCTCTTCCCAGGCTCTGCCCCTGCCCCACCAGCCCAAGCCCTGCCCCACCAGCCCAAGCCCTGCCCCTCCTCACCATCGCAGATCTCCAGCAGATCCTCTGAGCTCCAGTTCTTAAGGCACCGTGCGGCCAGACCTGGAAAGAGAACTTGGTCACACCTTCTGCTCCCCAGCACTCCCCGCTCCCAGCCCCAGGGCAGGGTGATCCCGGGAAGGGCAGTGCCCAAGGTGCTGGGATGCAGCTTGCCTCCCAGTACCACCGGCATGGTGGGTGCTCCTTGGGGCAACCAGGGCTCTTGGCAGTCATCGGGCTGTCCCGTGCTGCCAGTGCAGAGGTGGGGACTGGTGCCAGGCTGCCAGGAGAATCACAGAATGGGTTGGGTTGGACGGCCCTTCAAAGCCTATCTAGTTCCAACCCCCTGCCATGGGGAGGGACACCTCCCACTGGATCAAGTGGAGCCAAATCCAGCTTGGCCTTGAGTATCTTCAGGGATGGGATCTTGGGGGTTTAGTTGATGGCAAGTTAGAATGATGGAGCCGTAGAATGAGTTGGGTTGAAAGGCACCGCAAAGCCCATCCAGATCCACTCCTCTGCCGTGGGGAGGGACACCTCCCACTGGACCAGGCTGCTCAAAGCCCCAGCAACCTGGCGCTGAACATCTTCGGGGATGGGGCAACCACAATTTCTCTGGGCAACCTGAGCCAGGGCCTCCCCACCCTCATCGTGAAGAATCTCTTCCTAAAGTATGATCTACATTCCTCCCCGCCCTCCAGTTGAAAGCCATTGCCCTCATCCTATCACTCTGTGCCCTTGGAAAAAGTCCTAGAAGCATGGAATGCTTTAGGTTGGAAGAGACCTTAGCGAGGACAAAGATTGGAAAGGGACCCGGGGTTGTGGCTCACCCAGGAATGAGATGGCCGTCACACGCAAGGTGGCCTGAGGGTTCTGCAGGTAGGGCAGGCTCTGGTGCAGGAATTTATCCACTCGGCTCCTGTTGCAGTCCAGCTAGGTGGAGCACAAGAACACAGGGCTGGTCGAGATGCTCCGCAGCTGAGGTTCAGAGAGAGCCTGGGTGTGCCCAGACCCCACACCCTCCATCCCACCCCCAACCCCCATCCCACTGCCAGAGCTGGGCTGGGCCAGCATCTCCTTCGGCATCCAGGACAAGAAGGGGAGTGGGGCTGGAGAAGAGCCCGTGGGGTCTGTGTGCTCATGGACAGGGAAGGAGGAGGCAGGCACTGGCTCTGGGCTCACAGGCATGGGGGACAGCCCAGCCCGGGGATTTGGGGTTCTCCTCACCAAGCACTTTCCCATCTCAGGGTTCTGATATGTCTGGGCCAGGCGGCTGAGCTTCCTCCATCCCAGGAACTCTGAGCAGACCAGGAGGGTGTCCTTGGAAGCCTGCAGAGAAGCAAAAGCTGGAAGATTTTGGCACAGCCCAGGGAAGGAGACCTGGCATCCTCCTCCTCCTCTCATCTGGGTTCTGAGCTGTTGCCAGCAGGGTCTGAGCCAGAACTGGGTTCCGTGCCCAGGGTAGGAACATGGGGCAGCCGCCACCTCAGGCATCTCCCACCGCCGGCCATCAGAACAGAGATCCTAGAGAGCTGCAGAGCTGCAGCCAGGGGTGGGGGCAGGCTGAGGAGCAAAGCCATGTGAGCCCAGGGCTGGAGTCCTGTAGATACCAGGGCAGGACGGAGCCAGCAGCACCTCCCATGTATCACAGAATCCTAGAATCCCTAAGTGGAAAAGACCTTTGAGATCATCAGGACCAACCGTACCTATCCACTACTAAACAATATCCCTGAGCACTTCATCTGCCTGGCGTTTAAACACCTCCAGGGAGGGTGACTCCACCACCTCCCTGGGAGCCATTCCAGTCCCTGAGAGCCCTTTCGGTGAAGAGGTTTCTCCTAATGTCACACCTGAGCCTGCTGTGATGCAGCTTGAGGCCATTCCCTCTCATCCTATCACCTGGGAGAAGAGACCAACACCCACCTCTCTACAACCTCCTTTCAGGCAGTTGTAGACAGTGATCAGGTCTCCCTCAGCCTCCTCTTCTCCAGGCTAAACTACCCCCAGGTCCCTCAGGTGCTCCTCGTAAGATTTGTTCTCCAGCACCTTCACCAGTTTGTTGCCCTTCTTTGGACGTGCTCCAGGACCTTCTTGTCATTCTTGTAGTGCAGGACCCAGAACTGACCCCAGGATTCGAGGGGTGGCCTCACCAGTGCTGAGTCCAGGGGCACAATCACTGCCCTGGTCCTCTTGGCCAAGCAGTTTCTGATCCAAGCCAAGATGCTATTGGCTTTCTTAGCCACCTGGGCCACTGCTGGCTCATCCTCCAGCAGGACACTTGGCTGTCCCACTCCTTCATTCTGTGCTGCGAGTGGGCCGAGCTTTGATCCTGGGACGCAGGGTGGGTCCCCCTCTGGCTCTATCTCCCTTCCAACCGCTCTCCCTGCCCCTGGCTGGGGAACAAGCCGGCTCTCCTCACCCTGCTGGAGGAGGCAGGGCAGGGCTGGGAAATGTCTGTGCCAGGGACTCCAGTGCTGCTGGGACCCTGGCTTTGGGCTGGGGGAGGGCAGAATGGGGAGAGAGGGGCTGTGGGGGGACCCCAGCTCCTCACCCTCCGCTGCAGCCGGCCATGGTGGGACCAGCACAGGGAACGAGGGGAGCGGTGGGACCCTGGGGGGACATATTCCCAGGCTCTGACATCCAGCAGCCCTTGACCCGCACACCAAGGCCACCCCAGTGGTGTCCACGTGCCCTTCCCCGCCGCCCTGGTCCCTGCTCACCGCACCTTGGCCACGCTCTCCATCTCATCGTTCATGTGGAAGAAGAGCGGGATCAGGGCCCTCTGCACATTCTTCTTCATCTTACTCTTGCGCCTCCCCTCCACTGCCTTCACAGCATCTCCGAAGAGCATGATGGAGAGCCGCCGCACCTCGCTGTGCTCCTGCAAGGGAGGAGGACAGGGGAATTCAGCCACAGCCACTTCTTGCCCACGGCGAGCGAGGGTGTTAGCGCGGCGGCTGCAAGGGTGGACACTCCGTGGCCGGATCCCCAGCACCAGGGCTGTGGGGCAGAGCTGCAGCTGAGGCTGAACAGCCCTGAGCCCCGAACGGCCCCACGGGAGGAGCGAGGAGAGTCCTCCTGCCCGTCTGCTGCCGCCTGGGCCGCGCTGAGGGGCAGCGTCAGTGCAGAGCACCCTGCGGGGCTGAGACCCCCACGGCTCCTTACGTCGTCAAAGAGGGGCAGGAGCTTCTCCGTCAGCGGCAGAGCCATGGGCCTGGCCTCCTCCTTCGGCATGGGATCCATCACGTTCCTGAGGAGCTGCAAGGCCTTCATCCTGTCATCGCCGCTGGTGTCCTGCAGGTTCTCCATCACATCTGGAAGCAGGACCGTCATTTTTCTGGCCTGTGTGCAACGGTTTTCTTGTTGTGAAGGGGGAAAAGACCACACTGGCAAAAATAGCCCCGAGCAGCTGCCTGCTGTTCAGCTTCCCCACAGGTGGGACAGGAGAGGCTGCAGCACCTCCTGGCAGGCAGTGGCTGCTGATGGGGATGCGGAGAGAGCTCGAGGACTGGAAGGGAGTGCAGGAGAGCTGCTCAGCCACCCCACTTTCTGACCAGCCCGAAGGGGCAGATGGATTTGTTTCCCTCTGTCACCCACCATTGTGACCCCCAGCCCATGCCGAGCCAGCACATTCCCACCGCCCCGGGCCCCAGCCGCCAGTACGGCTCCACTTGGCTGCATCCCACTCACCATCTGGGGATTCTCTGAAAGCATGACGAGGGCTCTGAGCGCCAGTGAGAGCATCACTGGGCTCGGATGCCTCAGGTGTCTCTGGGCTTTATACAGGGCAGCAAACTCCTCTGCTCCAACGTCATTGCAGACCAGCCGCTGAAATACAGAGAGCAGTGAGAGGAGCAGAGCCTGCTGGGCTCCCTGCGCCTCTCTGGCACGAAGGAGGCGCGAGGCACGGGCGGAGGCTTGAAGCCTCCTCAGGCTGTGCTGAAGGCCTGGCCCCAGCAATCCCTCTGCCCCTTCCTCTGGCCCGGCCTCAGGTGTCCAGGCTGCAGATCCGCGCAGGGGACGCCGCAGGAGGGAAGCAGAGGGGCTGTGTCCATGTGTCCCCCAGGAGGTGCCCGTCTGGAAACAGGGAGGAGGGGAGGGGCTGTGCCTCTTTCCCAGGAATGCAGGCACAGCCCTGCAGGGCGCACGGTCACTCACAGACAAAAGGAAGATGAAGCCGTCCTCCGTGGCACAGCTGAACACCCTGCGCACCCTCTGGTCCTGAAGCACGTCGAGCAGCTCCGTCAAGACGTTCCACAAAGTCTTCGGCAGGGAGATCATGGCCCCCCACATGGCCAGGGCAGCGCTGCAGACCCAGAGCGCTGGCTCAGCATCGCTGCTGCAGCCCTGCCCCATCCCACCCCATCCCCTGGGGGGCCGGGGGGCCCTGCCTGGGCAGGGAGGAGGGGCAGGAGGGGGGCTCCCCCTGTGGCAGGGAGAAACGTGGTGGTGGGGCTCTGGCTTGGGCAGCTCTCCATGCTGTCACGACCAGTACCTGTCACACATTGGAGAGATCTCCAAGAGGCTCCTGACTGCTTCCCTGGGCCTCCACTGGGTCAACAGGAGAAGGAGCTGGACCAGGATGTGCCAGGCTTCCTCCCTGTGGATGTACTCCATGTTTTTGTGGATTCCCCTCATGATGTTTGGCACCTGGAGAGGACACAGAGAAGGATGCTGCTGCCACTGGAGTGCAGCCATGCCCAAACATCCACTGCAGCTGCTGCCCTTCCCATCCCTCCGCTGCCTTGGAATGGCTCCAGGTGCCCCAGAGAGCTGGGTTAGAGCAGGAGGGAAGAACCGGGCCTGACGGGGCTGGTGGGGAGGGTAATCCAGCCCCGGGGCGCTTACATCTGTCAGACAAGACTCAGTGTCCCTCAGGGCCATTTCCAGCATATTCCTGCCCATCTGCCGTACAGAGATTTCATCTGCAGTCAAGTTGTCGATGCCCTCAAGGAGAACCTCAATCACCAGGGCAGAGTGGATGGATTCTCCAAACACCTGTGGGAGGAAGGAAGGGAGGGAAGACATGTCACGCTGAGCACCCTGACGGTGCTGCTTGGCTGAGCAAGGCGAGCGGCTCATGCAAGAGACGCCCAGCAGTGCTGGCAGCAGAGCCCACAGGAGGGCAGGGAGCAGGGGTGCACTTTCTGCAGGCGAAGGATGAGAGCAGAGGGTCCCCAGGGCAGCAGAAGGAGGGCTGGGCTCGTGGACACCATCTGTTGGCCCTACAGCTCACTGGTGGCCAGGAGGTCTGGAGCTGCTGCTGGGACACTGGAGTGCTGCCCCCAGATTGTCCCTGCTTGGGGACAGTAGGAACCCTCTCCCCGGGGACAGTGAGGCTGTGCCAGCCCCACTGGTTCTGGGGCCCCTTGCTCACGGTATCTTCCTGGCAATGCCATGGATCCAAGTCCTGGGAACTGCTCGTGTTGCTGCTGAAGAGCCCAGAAGGCAACAAGGCGCTCCCAGGATCCCATCCGGGTTGGAGCTCTGGGTCCTCTGGATTGTTCTCCGGCAGAGTCTCGTCTACAGGGAGGGCAAACACAAATGAGTTGGTGGGACACAGCATCCTTGCCAACGAGCTTCCCAAACCGGGAAAAGGGCTTTAAGCATGGCATGGCTGAGGATGGAGGCTGTGCAGGGGTGGCTCCTGGCCCCCAGCAACCCTGGCATCCCAGTCCTGCCGTGCCCCATGCCCGTGGGGCTCCTGCTGCTGCTGTGCTGAGGAACCAGGAGCCCGGCATTATAGAATCCCTAGGCTGGAAGAGAAATTTCAGATCCTCAAGCCCAACCATACCTTTCCACTACTAAACCAGATCCCTGAGCGCTTCATCGGCCCAGCTTTTAAAAACCTCCAGGGGTGATGACTCCACCACCTCCCTGTGAGCCGTTGCAGTGCCCGAGAGGCCTTTCGGTAAAGAAATGTTTCCAAATGTCCAACCTGACCCTGTCCTGGTGCGACTTGAGGCCATTCCCTCTTGTCCTATCACTTGGGAAAAGGTACAAACAGCCAGCTGTCTACAATCTCCTTTCAGGCAGTTTAGACACTGATAAGGTCTCCCCCTCGGCCTCCTCTTCTCCAGGCTAAACCCCAGGTCCCACGGCTGCTCCTCCTAAGACTTGTTCTCCAAGCTCCAGCCCAACCCCACCCTCACTCACTGGGCTGCAGTGGCTGGATCATGGTCACCGCAACGGGCTCCAGCCGGGAGCTCATCTGGGGTGCCCCCACCTCCTCCCAGGCCGCCCTGGGGCAGCTGGGGGGTCTCTCCGCCATCCTGTGGGATGGAGGAAATTGGGAGTGTGGGGAGATGAGCTGAAGGGAAATGCCTCAGCGCCGTGGGGTTGCTGGGGCGTGAGGGAAAGACGTGGGCTGCGCTCGGAGTCTCCTCGCTGGCTCCGTGCTCCTGCCCTTTCCCGTTGCTGCCTGGTCAGACACTGACGGGCTGAGGCTGCATCGGCTGTGAGGTCACAAAGGGCCCCCCTGCCACTGCTGCTCTGGCCGGGAGGGGCAGGAGCTCCACTGGGAGGGGTGGGAGCTGGGTCATAATGGCCCGTGGGGGCTCTCAGGGTGTCCCCAGGCCCCATCTACCCCTGTGTCCCCTCAGCTCCTGCCACTGCCCTCGTCCCAGAGCCCTGTGTCCCTGGCATGGTCCCAGCACTTCCCTGGGAGATCCCTGCCTCACCTTTGGGGCTGAAATCATCATTTCTAACATGTCTTCTGGTACCCAGAGCATTTTCTTAGGGTCCATAGTTTCATTTTGAAGGCCTAAATCCCCATGTTTTTGGCATAAAGCCTCTTTTTAAGTTCCAAAACTACATTTCTAGTGTCCAAAGCCTTATACTACTTTCCAAAGTCTTGGTTTGGGCTCCAAAGTCTTATGTTTTGCTTCCGAAGCCTCATTTGAGGCTCCAAAGCCTCGTGTTTATGGGTCAAACTGTTATGGATTTACACGCACTGGCTACTGAAAAGGCAAGGTCAGAGTGAAGGCTCCAATACTCTTTTAATCGTTCTCAGGTTCCAGGTGGTGCTCGGTACCTCCAGAGAGGGACCTCTAGGCCTGATCACACCCCTCAGTTGTTCCCACGCCACCCATCGCCCCATCCCCAAGTCTAATCACTTCATTCTGGTCACTTGCTTTTCTCTGTCGCTGGGCTGGCCACCTTCTGAGGTTCATTCCCTCTTGGAATTCTTCGTTAGCAGCACTTGTTTTACCAAGACGCTTCCGTGGAGCCTGCTGAGGAAGGTTCGCTGTGCAGAGAGCGGTGCCTCCTCCTGAGGAGCTCCGTTGTCCTTTCTGTGCATGCTGGCCCCCAGACGTCCTTCCCGAGGCTGGAGGGAGCAGAGCCCTTCCTGGAGGCATTGGTTGCACTGGCTGAGCCCGTGCTTGGCTGCATTTTAATTCATTCCTGGCACTATGCCTGGCACATTTAGGTCCTGGCGCCAACCCATTCTCCAGCACCATCTGGGCTGGTGCCACCATCCCCAAATGCCTGGGATCATAGAATCAGAGAATCAGAGAATCACAGAATCAGAGAACCACAGAATCATAGTATCATCGAATAGTTTGGGTTGGAAGAGACCGTAAAGATCATCCAGTTCAAAGACCCCTGCCATGGGCAGGGACACATCCCAACCTGGCCTTGAACACCTCCAGGGATGGGGTATCCACAACTTTCCTGGACAACCTGTTCCAGCTCCTCACCACTCTCATAGTGAAGAAATTCTTCCTTATGTCAAGTCTAAATCTGCGCTTTCTAGTTTGTACCCCTTCCCCTCGTCCTATTAAGCGTTACATGCCTTTATAAACAGTCCCTCCCCTGATTTCTTGCAGCCCCCTTAAGGTTCTGGAGGGTCACTATAAGGTCTCCTCAGAGCCTTCTCTTCTCCAGGTTGAAGAAGCCCAATCCTCTCAGCCTGTCTTCATATGGCAGAGGCTTCAACACTCGGATCATCCTTGTAGCCCTCCCCTGGACCTGTTCCAACAGTTCCATCTCCTTCTGCTGAGGGTTCCAGACCTGGACACAGGACTCCAGGTGGGGTCTCACAAGCGCGGAACAGAGGGGCAGAATCCCCTCCCTCACCCTGCTGGCCCTGGTTCTTCTGATGCAGCCCAGGATTCATCATTAGCCCTCTGCTTGAAAGGCCACTCTGGATGCTCTGGTGGGAACAAATCCTCATCCATTTTGTTGCCTTTTGCTGTCCCTGCTCAGCCTGGTGCAGAAAGTCCCTGGTCTGTGTGCTTTGCAGAGCACCCCAGGCCATTTACAGTAACATCTAATTGTTGTTACTATTATTATTATTGTTATTATTATTATTATTATTACTCAATCTAGCAAATAGTTCAAGATGCCACTAAAACTCTTAGTGGTGTCCCTCGCTGTGCAGTGATTCATCTGAACAGAACTGTCTCTGGGCAAGGAGAGAGAGTGGGCACAGATGGAGACTGGGAGCTCGTCCAAGGGTGTGTGCATGTCCTGCCGAGGGGCAGAGCGTGGCTTGCTTTAATTGAAATTATTTTATCTCATTGAGCTATAGAAAACCAGGTTGTGTGTTGAACTTTCCGTTTTGGTTTGAATAAGTTGATTCATCACCTGTGGAAAGCAAGTCGTGTGATTAAAGTGCAATCAGAGTGTGCTCAGCTTTGTAGACACCAAAGAATTTGAGGTCTTTTTGCTGTCAGATCTTTGGCAGCAGAAGCGCAGCTTTCTCTGGGAAATGCGTGTGTGCACAGGAGCACTGGGGCAGGGGGGCACTGCGCTTGTGGAAAGCTGTAGAACGCTTTGGTGCAGTCTCAGGCCGAGCTGCAGCACCTGGAATAACAAGGAGAGACTGAAAAAGGCCACAATAATGGAGATGCATCAGCCTAAATATTTAATGAACCATCCACATTGCTCGTGGTTAATCCAGAGTGGTAAAACGAAGGGGATGAAAATGTTTCCTCTAGGTGAAGTGAGACATAGAGCACAAACGCTGGCACTGGGTTGCCCAGTGAGGCCACTGGTTTGCCCATGGGTAGAACTTGGTTGCCCGGGGGACACGAGGATGCCCAAAGGGCTGCATGGCGTTGCCCAGTGAGGGCACCTGGGATTTTCCAGGAGCGGAAAGGAAGCTGCGTTTAGCTCTGGTCCATAGCCAAGGGGTTTTCCTCCTTTTTGGTCATAGAATTGTAGAATTATGGGATGGTTTGGGCTGGAAGAGGCCTCAAAGCCCATCCAGTTGCACCCCTCGGCCATGGGCAGGGGCATCTCCCATTGGATCAGGTTCAAGCCCCATCCAACCTGGCCTTGAACACCTCCAGGGATGGGGCAGCCACGACTTCTTTGGGAAACCCAGGCCAGAGCCTCCCACCGTCACCATGAAGAATTTCTTCCTGATGTCTAATCTAAATCTTCTCCCTTCCAATTTAAAGCCATTCTCCCTCATCCCATCACTTCATACTCTTGGAAAGGGCCCCTCTCCAGCTTTCCAGGAGCCCCTTTCAGTACTGGAAGCTGCTCTAAGTAATCCCTTGAGCCTCCTCTTCTCCAGGCTGAACAGCCCCAACTCTCTCAGCCTGTCCTCATACACAAGGTGCTCCAGTCCTGGGATCATCTGCCTGGCCTCCACTGGACTCGCTCCATGTCCTTTCTGTGCTTAGGACTCCAGAACTGGGTGCTGGACTCCATGTGGGTCTCACCAGCACGGAGCAGAGGGGCAGAATCCCCTCCCTTGCCCTGCTGGTCCCACTGCTTTGGATGCAGCCCAGGGCATGATTGGATTTCTGGGGTTGGCTTTGTGCTGCGAGCTCCATTGCTGGATCACGTCAAGCTCTGTGTGTGTCTGTCGGTATCCGAAATGGAGGAATTTATTTGCAGGTCTGGGAGCCAGGGCAGCACCTCCCAGTGCCAGAATGCTGTTTCTCAGGTATAAATAGTTGACCGAGAGCTCAGGGAAGTGCAGTCGTTTATCCCTAGCAGGGACAAAAGGGCTGAAGGGACTGGTTTGTGGGAGCCAGCATACACAGTGGGTTTTTGTTAGACCTGAGCACAGACATTTCATCCTTGGTTCTGCTGGACTGGCTTGGAGGGTCGTGTTTGCAAAAGTTTTTTTACTATATTAGATGGTGTGAATTTCCTGCTGCCTGGCTCCTGGGGCCAGACTCAGTGCCCACAGCGATGCTGCTCTCCAGTCAGGTACTGGGGCAGCGCATGCCAGCATGGCCAAAATTGGACAAGGCCTGAAAACACAACCCTCCAAGTTCAATGATTTTGCAGCTGCAGACTGTGTAGTTCCACCCTCTGACACATTGCTATTCTTTTCTCCAATGACCCGTTATTCTCCTGTATTTCTTGTTCATTTAATTAATAGCTGCATTTTGAGTCACTGTCCGATGCATCAAACTGTTACTGGCACTGGTGGTGCAAGGTGTGTCTTAGGTCACCTTGTTCCCATGGATGGATGTTGGGAAACAGGCAATTTACAAGCTGTGCTTTCTGCTCGTGGAGTCATGGAGTAGTTTGGGTTGAAGGAACCTCAAAGCCCGTCCAGTTCCACCCCCCTGCCATGGGCAGGGACACCTCCCACTGCACCAGGTTGCTCAAAGCCCCATCCAAGCCAGCCTTGAACACCTCCAGGGATGGAGCAGCCACTGCTTCTCTGGGTGGCCTGTGCCAATGCCTCACCACCCTCACAGGAAAACATTTCTTCCTAAGATCTCATCTCAGTCTCCCCTCTTTCAGTTGAAAGCGTTGCCCCTTGTCCTGTCCCAGAACTCCCTGATCAAGAGCCCGTTCCTGGCTTTCCTGGAACCCCTTGCAGTACCAGAAGCTGCTAGAAGTTCTCCTTGCATCCTCCACTTCTCCAGGATGAACAACTCCAACCCTCAGCCTGTCCTTTGATAGGAGGTGCTCCAGCCTTTCTGAAGGAGGCGATCAGCTTTGTGACTTCCTCTGGACTCGCACCAACACTTCCATGTTCTTCCCATGCTAAGGACTCCAGAACGGGATGCAGTCTGGTGCCTTTCCCTGGTGGTGAGCTGATTGTCCCCAGCCCACTGTAGAGGCGTGTGTCTGCAGGGCACATCCATCCCGCCGAGAGGGACGCGCCTCAGAGGGTCCATTTCTCTCCCCTCTCCGGGAAGGAAGCACAGCCCTCTGCTTTCAGTTGGATGCCAAACATCGAGAGGGTGAAAGTGTGTGGACCTAGCCTGGCATGGCTCAAAGCAGAGGGATGGACCCCAGCCTCAGTAGCGAGGCCAGAATGCTGGAGAGCACACCTGGACTTGTCTAAGCAGGAGGGACACGCCTGAGGCTGTTACCTGTCCCCCCCAACCTGATCAGGTGAGGGGCATGGGCAGAGGGTGTAAAAAAGCCCCAGGAAGCTTTGAATCTCTCTCTCCACAACACTCTGTGCAACTCTTTGTTTGTTTGTGTGTCTTGTGTGTCTCTGTTTATCTGTTGTCTCTGTCTGTTTTCTCCCTCTCTCTGCAACTCTCTCTCCACTCTCTCTCTCTGGGTCTTTGTCTGCTTGTCCCTCTCTGTCTTGTCTCGTGTTTGTGTGTCGGGTGTGGACACTCACCATCTTCTGGACCAGCCAGACAAGGAAACACGTGCTGCGACATGTGGAGCTCCTAAGGTGGTGACCATCTCTCACCTCTTGCAACTATTGGTCTCTTGTAACTCTTTTCTCCTTTCCTATCTTTTCTCCTTGTCTTCTTTTCCCCTTTTCTCTTTGCAACAGCTGCAGCTGCAGTGGGCAGTAGCAGGCGGGTTGGGTTTGATTTTGGGTTTGACTCCGGGAAACATCAGGGCTCTGGGTGCTGTTTGGGGCTCAGTTCAGAGATTTTTACAGCGCTGCGAAGCGTCGCTGCTGACGGGCTGTTTCGGTCACTTTGTGGCTGCAGCTATTCCTGTCTGTGCTCTGGCCCATGGGGGTTGTTTGATTGTTTGAATCCAGTGTTTTAAAGGCACGCATCTTGTTTAGTAAAAGATATCGTGTACACCTATTCCTCAGAGTGATTTTGAATTACTCGAGGCCGTGCTGGGAAAAAGTACTCACTTTCTTTTAAAGTGGGCCACGACACACTTCACCGCAAGAAAGAAATTGGGGTCCTGGAGCGTGACCAGAGAAAAGCACCGAAGCTGGTGAAGGGGCTGGAGAACAAGTCTTAAGGTTGAACCGGGGTTGTTTAGCCTGGAGAAGAGGGGGCTGAGGGGGGACCTTATCACTGTCTACAACTACCTGAAAGGAACTTGTAAAGATGGTTGCTGGTCCCTTCAACCAGGGGATAGGATGAGAGGGAAGGGCCTCAAGGTCCACCAGGGGAGGTTCAGATTGGACATTAGGAAAAACTTCTTCACCAAAAGGGTTATCGAGCACTGGAACAGGGTGCTCAGGGAGGTGATTGAGTCCCCATTCCTGGAGGTATTTAAAAGATGGATAAAGTAAGGGCTTAGGGATATGATTTAGTAATCATAGAATCATAGAATCTCTAGGTTGGAAAAGACCCACAGGATCATCACATCCATCCATTCCTATCAATCACTAAACCATATCCCTCAGCACCTCATCCACCCGTCCCTTAAACCCTCCAGGGAAGGTGACTCAACCCCCTCCCTGGGCAGCCTCTGCCAGTGCCCAATGACCCTTGCTGTGAAATTTTATTCCTAATGTCCAGCCTGAACCTCCCCTGGTGGACCTTGAGGCCATTCCCTCTTGGCTTGGATCAGAAGTGGCGTGACCAGCAGGTCCAGGGAGGATCTTCTCCCTCTGGACTCAGCACTGGGGAGACCGCACCTCGAATCCTGTGCTCAGTTCTGGGCCCCTCACCACAAGAAGGATGTTGAGGCTCTGGAGCGAGTCCAGAGAAGAGCAACGAAGCTGGTGAGGGGGCTGGAGAACAGGCCTTATGAGGAGCGGCTGAGAGAGCTGGGGAAAAAATCTTCCCAGAAAGGGTCATTAGGCACTGGCAGAGGCTGGCCAGGCAGGGGGTTGAGTCACCTTCCCTGGAGGGGTTTAAGGGACGGGTGGACGAGGTGCTGAGGGACATGGTTTAGTGATTGATGGGAATGGTTGGACTCGATGATCCGGTGGGTCTCTTCCAACCTGATGATTCTACGATTCTATGATTTGTTGGGGGGGGGTTTAGGGGGATCGTGAGGGTCCTGTGGGTGTTTGGGGGTCAGGGGGTTTTAGGGCATCTTGTGGAGGGTTTATGGGGTCTTGAGGGGGCTTAGGGGAACCGACATATTTCAAGCATCCATCTGGGTGGGTAGAACTGAATTAAAATTCCACAGTGGTCACAGAGAACCCACATAGATGTAAATCTGAAAGAAATCGACCTACAAAAATTTATCTGGATTTTCTTCCTATGAAAAAAAAAACATTGAAGGGCTTAGGAACACCCTGGAGGACAAAAAGAAGGGCTCACAAACACAATTTATTTTACAAACATGTTGAAGGGAACTGTCCTCTATAACCTAAACCCAGGCTAAGCACACTTCTTAACCCATGAGATCGTTTCCTCCATCCCAGATGTGACGAGTGAGCACAGCGCAGGGTTTGGAACTCATGTCAGCAACAGGGAAACTGCCCAGATAACAAGTTCTGTTTCTTTCCTAAATATTTGTATGATCTGTATTGCAGGGAATATCTGAAAATGTCTCAAGTCAAGTGGAGGGAGAAATGCCATCTGTTTTTAAGTGAAAATGGTGTATTTCTAGAAAAAAAATAAATTCCCATATAAGCATTGTAGGTTGGATTTTGGGGGTTGAGGGGTAGGGGTTGGTTTGGGGTTTTCTTGAAAGTTTCTTTTCTTATTATTTTTAACAGATAAAAGAAGGGAAAATGCCTTGGTTTTAAATCACTATTTTCAGTTTTAAAAAAAAACAACTCACATCTTTAAATGAAAAAATATTATTAACAAAAATAAACCATCACGAGAACAAATTTTTACACTTGAATTCTTTATTTTTGTATAAAAAAGAGCCTGAAACTTTGAAAATAATGAAAATTTTCCACCAAAATCCTCTCTTTATTTTCACTCTCTAAAGCCCATTTTGATTCAAAATATAAATTCAGCAATAAAAACTCTACAAGTTCTCCACAAATATTTAAAAATTGGAAACACTCTTTCATCTTTCCCACACTGAGAAGAAACAGCTTAAATTTTAAATTAAAGCAGGGACTATCGCATGGGTCTCTGTGTGAGGAAATCATTGAAGGGAAGTCTAAGAGAAGAGTATTGAGTCGCATTTTAATTTTGAAAGTAATTTGGTTTGGGGGTATTTTTGCCTTTTACAGGAGAAGTGCTATAATCCATTGCACCCTTGTCAGGCATTTACCCATTAAGTGTACCTCCCAGCAGGCCACGCTTCCCACTGCTTCAGTTTTCAAAGAAACTCTTCAGATTGAAGAAGGAAAGCCAGAAAGATTTTGCTGATCCATTTTTTCAGACAAAATTATTTAATCCAAGAATGCTGGTTCGAGCACATGGAGGTTTCAAACCCCTGGGGCAGCAGCATTGCTGAACAGGGGCCACACAGAGGTTTGAAGAGGTTTAATTTGAGAACTTTGCTCAGTTCAGCTCGACCTCCTTGAATGTCAGCAAAGTCTCAGGCCATTCCTGATGACGCCAAGATGAGTTCTCGGTACTGGGAACAGAAATGGTGAACAAGATACTTCAAGAGCAGGAAGTGTGTAGGTTGAGTGAGGCACAAAAGTAATGTGCACTGGACAAGTTATCTAACCCTAACCCTAAACCGAACCCTAACCCTAACCATAACCTAGTGATCCTAAACCAAATTCCCCCAAATTCCCCCCCCAAATTCCCCCACCCAAACCCCCTAGCCCCAACCCAACACCATAACCCCCACCCCAACCCTAACCCCAACCCCAACCCCCAGCCCCCTAACCCTAAACCTAACCCTAATCCCCCAACCCCCTAACCCTAATCCCCCAACCCCCTAACCCTAATCCCCCAACCCCCTAACCCTAAACCGAACCCTAATCCCCCAACCCCCTAAACCTAACCCTAACACCCAACCCTAAACCTAACCCCTAACCCTAGCCGCAACCCCCTAAACCTAACCCTGATCCTAGCCCCTAACCCTAACCCTAATCCTAACCCACTAAACCTAACCCTAAACCCCTAACCCCCAAACCCTAAACATAAACCCTAACCTTAACCCTAACCCTACCCTAAACCTAATCCTAATCCCTTACCCTAACCCTAGCCCTAACACAAATACTAACCCCAAACCCTAACCCTAACTCCTAATCCTACATCTAACCCATACCCTAACACCTAACCCCTAACCCTAAATCGTAACCCAAAATCTAACCCTAACCCTAATTACCATAACCCTAAACTTAAACCTAACCCTAACTCTGACTCCTAATCATAAATCTAACCCTAACCCCTAACCTTAACCCCTAACACTAAACCTAACCCTAACACTAACCCAAACCCTAAACCATAACCCTAACACTCACCTTAACCCTAAACCTAACCATAACCCAAACCCTAACACTAACCCTAAAACTAACCCCAAATGCTTACCCTAACCCCTAACCCTAAATCTAAACTTATATTCTAACCCTAATACTAAACCTTAGCCTAATGACCCTAACCCTAAAACTCTTAACGTTAACGCTAATCCTAGCCCCTAACCCTTACGCTAACCACAACCCTTAACCCTACACCTAAACCTACTCTAATCCTTAACCACAACCCTAACCCCTAAGCCTAACCCTAATGTCCACAAGCCTAAACCAAACCCTGACCACTAACCCTAATCCCAACCCTAACAATAACCCTGACCCCAAACCCTAACCTTACAACCTAACCCTAATGACCCTAATACTAACTCTGACCCTAACTCTAATCTTAAGCCCTAACACTAACCCTAACACCTAACCCTAACAGCCCTAACATCTAACCCTAACCCCTAACCATCATCCTGACCTCTAACCCAAAGCCTAAGCCTAACGCTGAACCTAACCCCTTACACTAACCCTAACCCCTAACCCAACCCTAACGCTGACCCTAAACCTAACCCTAATCCTAACCCCTAACCCTAATGACCCTAAACCTAACCCTAATCCTAACCCTGACCCTAACACTAACCCTAACCGCTAACCCTAATCCTAACCCTGACCCTAACACTAACCCTAACCGCTAACCCTAATCCTAACCCTGACCCTAACACTAACCCTAACCGCTAACCCTAATCCTAACCCTAACCCTGACCCCTAACCCTAATCCTAACCCTGACCCTAACACTAACCCTAATCCTAACCCTGACCCTAACACTAACCCTAACCGCTAACCCTACCTACCCCCCTACCCCCCACCCCCCCCACACCCCCATAACCCCCCCATACCCCCCCACACACCCCTCACACCCTCCCATACCACCCCTTCCCCCCCATACCCCCCCCATACCCCCCCCATTAACCCCACCCCCCACCATTAACCCCTAACCATTAACCCCTAACGCTAACCATTAACCCCTAACCTTACCCTAACCCCTAACCCTAACCATAACCCTAGGGTTAGGATGCCATTCGGGTTAGGGTTATGGTTAGTGTTAGGGTCAGTGTTTTGTTAGGGCGCCATTAGCGTAAGGCTTAGGGTTAGGTTTAGGGCGCCACTAGGTTTATTTTCTGGGTTAAGGTTTGAGTAAAGGCGCCATTAGATTTAGGGTTAGGGTTATGGTTAGCGTTAGGGCTCCGTTTGTCTCAGGGTTAGGGGTACGGTGCCATTTTTGTAAGGTTAGGGTTGGGCTTAGGGGTAGGTTTAGGCTTAGCCTCAAAGCCCACCCAGTGCCACCCCTGCCATGGGCAGGGACACCTCCCACTGGACCAGGGGCTCCAAGCCCCATCCAGCCTGGCCTTGAACATCTCCAGGGATGGGGCAGTCACCCCTGCTCTGAGCAACCTGGGCCAGGGGCTCCCCATCCTTACATCTCCTCCCCAGGCCCAGGGGAGAATATCTGGGAAGCTGAAACTTCTTTAACCTGAACGAAGAAGTGAAACTTGAAGCCCACATCAAGGTGCTTCCTCTGCCGCCGGCCGTGGGATGGGCAAAGGTGGCCAGACGGTGGGTGGGGGCTGCTGGGACGCTCCCTCTGCTCTGGGGACGTGGAGCTGGGCATCACCCAGCACCCCTGCTCGCCACGAGGGAAAACTTCTTGCGGAAATAAGGCGTGTGACTCTGGAAAGAAAAGGAAAAATCCTTTAAACACGAAGTTGAGGCAGAAAATATGCACCAATATCAACAGGGGGAAACCCTCTTCTCCAGGAGACATAAGGGCCAGGTATCCCAAACCCACCGGCTGCGGCATCTCGTGTAGGGAAGTAGGAAGCAGACACCAGATGTAAGGATGGAGAACACAGCTCTGCCCTTCCGAGGCCACTGTGAGGCTCCAACCCCACCAGCCACGCACCAACCCCAGAGCGAGGGATAGAACCTCCATCCCTGCTCCAGGCACAATCAGCAGTGCTCTTTGCTACTAACTCATAATCATCAAATGGTTTGGGTTGGAAGGGGCCTCAAAGCCCATCCAGTGCCACCCCTGCCATGGGCAGGGACACCTCCCACTGGACCAGGCTGCTCCAAGCCCCATCCAGCCTGGCCTTGAACCCTCCAGGGATGGGGCAGCCACCCCTGCTCTGGGCAACCTGGGCCAGGGCCTCACTGTCCTCATCGTGAGGAATTTGGATTGGACATTAGGACAAAAATCCTCCCCCTTCCAACTTAAAGCCACCCCCCTTGCCCTATTGCTCCATGCCCTTGGGAAGCCCCTCCCCAGCTTTCCTGGAGCCCAACTCAGGGAAACACCCGCTCAACCCTCTGCTTTGTCACACACCAGGACTTGTGCTCCCAACAAGAATAATCATCCCAAATTCCAAACCATTTCCAAAGCCTGTGTTCTCCAACAAGAGCTAAACGGATTAAGTTTGTCTTGGGAAGTGGGGGCAAAGTCAGATTCACCTGAACACGGCAGACTAATTCAAAAAAATGAAGCCTGCAGCCAGCAAGGAGAGGTCATGCTGAAAGATTTCATCCCAGCATGGTTAACACCAGGTTGGATGGTGCTTTGAGTAAGCTGGTGGGGAAGGTGTCCCTGCCCCTGGCAGGGGCTGGAACTGGATGGGACCCAAACCACTCTGCGATTCCATGGTTTCCTGGGTCAGCTGCGGCCTAAGGTGGCACCGAAAGAACATGAGATGCTTACGGCTCTTTTCTAAAAGCTTGGACTTAGAGAGTGTCAAGACCTCTAAAGAGAAGGAGTTGAGAGTTCACATTTTGCATCCCAGTAGTGCTCACGTACACGCGTCCTCATGCTGTGAAGTGTTCGCTCTGATCAATCCAGCTCCAGTTGCTTTTTTTCCTGGCTTTTTTCTTGCAGGTATTTGCTGTTGAAAACAAAGCAAAATCACTCTTTGCCTCAAGAACGTAGGTCAACAAAATTTCTCATGTCGGTGACGTGTGATTACAAGGGGACTGTCAGACAAAGCACAAACTTCTGCCGCACACACGTCAAAATCAACACGGTTTTTCTCACCAGTTTCCTCTCCCCATCCAATTCCAAACGAAAAGCCCGTTTGACTCACCACCAGAGTCCAAAGGTTTGTCAGGTGGACAGGGACAAAGACAACATCCTGCTTGAAGAGATCCGCACCTGTGGTCCAACTCCTCACTGCTGCGTAACCCCAAGAACTTAGTATTTGATAGAAGAAAGCAGGAAAAGCATGAACTGCTGGATATCCTTCCTTCTTACTTCTTTCCATCACAAGGTTCATGTAGAAATTCATGATCTATAACATAAAGAGTAAGCTTGAGATGTAAAACAAGACGCTAGCTTACCAAAAGAATGAAGCAGCAACAAGGGCCACGAGGCTTCTCGCCGAACGATGATATCGTCACGCTGCGGCCAGTTTTACCTCAGAATTGAGCCAGCAATATTTCTGCAGCGTGCAGACGTCACCACGAGTGATGTTCATTTGGAAGGCACCGCTAACGATGTCATTTGGCTCCCCGTGGCTAAACGCAGCCTTGATCTCTCTCTCCATGGCCTAAACCAAACAATTAAATGGGGAAGGACTCGTGAAATGGAGCAATGAGCATGCTAACAAGCTTTCAGCTGCAAGAACGCCTGCAATGAAGCTCAGGTACCAGCTTTTTGCTAAGTTGGTAACAGCACTTCATTGTTGGTTCAGCACCCCAACTTTCAACTTCACAGCCCAGCTTTGCCCTGGTTTGTTTCCACAAAAGGAAGCCGATAGCCAACATGTGGACACCAAACACACTAAAGCAGCTGAAAACTTAACAGAAGTGGAGCAACCCCCTTTCCCGTGGGACGCTGCAGCCCTTGCCACACTGAGGGTTAAGGAAGGGAAACTGGTTCCATGAGGCATTTTACCTACAAGAGAAGTGCATAAGCTCTCAGTAACTATAAAAGAAATCCATTTCCTGTCAGAAGCTTCACAAGAGGTAAGTTATTTTTTGTTACTTTTATCATATTAGCACTTCTGGCAACAGAGCGCTGCTCCCTTCCAAGACTTGGTGCACGTGAGAGCAAATAAAGCACTAGACACTGATTTCCCAGCAGCGTTGCTGCAGCTTCTTTAACTACATCCACGGGGCTGTTACCAGCGGCCACCTGGGCGTTTACACACAGCCGGTTGTCTCAGTTCAAAAGGCACCTTCACCTCTTCAGCAGCACAGAAGAACCTCCCCATCCTCCTGGCTCGCGACGCTGCAGGCGCTGGCACAGCGGCTCCTTCATGAGCGGCCTCGGAGTCAAGATGCCTGCAGAGCAGGCTTGACGTGGGTTGTGCCGTTCCCGTCTGCACTGAAAACAGCGACAGCAAAAGACGCCACATCAGAGAAAACTCAAACACGCACCTTTGCCTCAAGCTCCACCAGCAGCTGTTTTGAAAAACACACGCACTGGTGATGGAGTCGGACACGAGGTGTTTGGGGCCCTCAAGTAAAGACCTGCTGTCTCCAACTGGCCAACGGGAAAACAGAGAGGACTAAAAGTGCAAATTGGAGCGACTGCCTCGAGGATGAACTGTTGTTCAACCTGCACACGTTCTGTCCGTGGAGGCCAAGCCCCGAGTCACAGAGAAGCCTAAAGAACCGTGCAGGTACGTTATTCACACCAGCAGGGGCTTTGAATCCCCCGGGGCAGCGCGAGGTGTCCCTGCCCGGGGCAGCGGGTGGGACTCGATGGGCTTGGAGGCTCCTTTGAACCCAAACCGCTCTGCGATTCTACGATTCCCTCCCTTCAGCTGTTCATACACATCAAGGAGACCCCCTGAGCCTTCTCTTCTCCAGGCTGAACACAAGAAGAGGTTGTTGAGGTTTTTGATCTTATAAAACATCAACTTATTTTTGCTCTTTCCAATTAACTATTTAGGACCTTTTCACAAGCATTTCTGGTCTCAGCCTCTTCTCAAGTTCAACAGTTCATCCTACCACACACCTTTAACATCTATTTAATCTCTCGCATCTAGGAAGCGTCTGGATTTAAAGGCAAAGCTGGACACGGGCTGGGGGGAAGCAGCTGCAGGTCTCCCCTCGTACAGCTGCCGGGAGGAGCCCCAGAAGAGCCTGGAGAAACCCCTCCCCGTGGACACAGACACAGACGTGGGCAACACCGAGGGAGCTGGAGGAGAGAGTGAAAGTTACACATTTCAGAGAAGTCAAAGCAAACAGAAGGGTTTTTACCTCAGTCGGGCAACGGGCTCGTGATAAAGGGTCCGTGTTTCCTTGTTCAAGCAAGTGCTGGTTCCACGAGGCCTTTTCCCTACAGGAGAAGGGGATGAGGCCACGGAGACCCCGCCCCCTGTATTCCCATATATAGCCACACACCCTTAGCCACGCCCCCTCCCCAGAGGCCACGCCCCCTGTATGCCCATATATAGCCACACACCCTTAGCCACGCCCCCTCCCCAGAGGCCACGCCCCCCGTATGCCTATATATAGCCACACACCATTAGCCACGCCTCCTCCCCAGAGGCCACGCCCCCTGTATGCCCATATATAGCCACACACCCTTAGCCACGCCCCCTCCCCAGAGGCCACGCCCCCCGTATGCCCATATATAGCCACACACCATTAGCCACGCCCCCTCTATCCCCATATATGGCCACAGCACTCCCGTCCCTCAGCCATTTTCCCTACAGGAGAAGGGGATGAGGCCACGGAGACCCCGCCCCCTCCTCTCCCCGGCTCCCCCCCTCCATCCCCATCTATGGCCGCTCCCCGCCCCTCCTCCCCCGCCTGCGGCCGCCGCCCCCGCCCCCTCCCTCCAGCTCCGGCCCCGGTCGCTCCCCCGGCCCCGGCCCTCGCGCCACCCGCTCCGCTCCCTCCTCCTCCCCGGCCCCGGGAGCCCCGGGACGCAGAGGGGGCTGCGGGCAGGAGCCGGCGGGGCCGGGCGGGTCCGAGCTCCCCGGGGACCGCTCCCCCCGCTCCCCGGCGCCGCCGCTCCCCGCCCTCCCCGCTCCCGGCGCTCACTGAGCGCTGCCCGGCGCCGCCGCTCCCACAGCCCGACGAGCGCCCGGGACCCGCCGGGGCTGGGAACGGGGCAGCTGCGCCTCGGGGGGGACCCCGAGCGGCCATTTTGGGGCCTCGTGAGCGCCTCGGGGGGGACCCCGAGCGGCCATTTTGGGGCCTCGTGAGCCCTCGGGGGGGAAGGTGTTTGTGTCGATCGGTCGCCCCCGGGGGCTTGAAGTTTGGCCCCAGAGCCGCCGGCTCCATGTCCCCAACAGTGTGAAATCCAGGTGTCCCGGTCATATTCTCATAGGAGGATTTAGCAGAAAGGGTGTTTCAATTAGAAATCCTCCAGGGCTTCGTTCACAATCATTTAATGCGTCTCTGGGGTTTCACTGTCTTCCCGTGAAAAGAGAATTTCCAATAAAATGCACAGTAACAGACAGAGATTTCCCTAAACTTTTAGTAACTTTTTTCATAATGTGTGCTAGGAATATAATAGTTTATAAATTCTGTATTTGAACCCATTAAACATCATCCTCTTAGTGCTTTTATTTGTGAGCAGAAGGACTGTTCGCTCCTACACAGAACCGTGTCGTATTTGTGGACAATGAGAGAAATTCCTTAGGGAAAGGAATATTCTGGAATAAAAGAATTAGTTATGGTAATTCCTGGTTGGTTGGTGAATAACAGAACAGTGAAGTGCGAACAATGAGGTAGAAAGTGCAGTCCTTGTTCAGAAATTGGATCAAACAGAAGGTTCTTAAGGACCAGAAATGTTTATGGGGTTCTTGGTTTCATTTGGGTTTCATGAAGGTCCAAGGAAAATCATTCTTTGCCTTCAAATCTTTTCTGCAAAGGGTGAAGAAGCTTTGGGAGTGGGAGCCTAATAGAAACGCTTTTGTACCCCTAAATCCTACCTGAATTACAATGTTCAATCACAAGGGGGCAGTTAAGCTTCACAGGTAATTTCTTTACTCTCTTTGCTGTTGATCCAGCCTCAAAAAATGTCACCGCGTGTCTCCTGCCTCAGTTCATCCTTTTGTCCTAATGAATAAGCATTCTTCACGTAGCTGAAAGAGGACGGCTTAATATATTTACTCTACTTCGACCCTGTAGACTATTAATAAAAGTGAGGTTACAGAGCTTCTTCATGTTCTTTTCCTTTAGCTGCAATGCGTACTGTGAACTTTCATCAAAGTGATTTATATCAAGAATTACTCAAGTTGTTCCTATTGGTGTCTTTAAATTTTGGCTACAAGCAAATTATCTGTTTATCTTATCTGAATTTGGATATTTTTATATTATCATTATTTAAAACTGATACTGTTGGAAGTTTTTAACAGGATCTAAGTTACAGGTGTACAACTACCTCCTGAGGATCATTTCGTGCTCACCTCGAGTTCCTACTGGAAACAGGGACCTGGGTTACCAGCTGCTATTGCAGGAGCTGTTCTAGGGTGTGTTTGCTCCTCAATCCTTCTCAGTCGTTTATGAGTTAAAAATGTTGTGATAATTGTGTGGCTGCGTTGGCTTCTTCTTGATTTGGGGTTAATTTGCTTCATTTCTCACACAGAAGTTGGTTTGCTGTGGCTTTCAGACCCAGGTTTTTCTTTTGGATTCGTCTGTGTCTGCATTTTGAGTGAAGAGCCAAAATCGACAGAAGCTTCTTGGAGCTACCCTATGGAATAACATGCGACTGGATCCTGGACACCTCACTCAGAGGCAGAGAGAGCTGAAAAAGTGTAATGTTGTCGGTTTAATTTTCTCCCCTGAAGTTGGCTTTGGACCGAAAAAACTCCTGTAAGAACATCAACAGGAGAGAGTGCAGCAGCTTTTGACCTTGTTCCTCCACCCCTTGTTGTCATTTATCCTTTTCTGAGTATGTATAGAGAGTAAATGCTTTAATTTATCTTCTCCAACCTGCATCATCTTACTACTTGATTTTCTCATGAGCAAAATGGCCAAACCATCCCTTTTGGTCTTTTGTGGCTCCGGCTGATCCCATCTGCTGCTTCACTTTGGCTGCTTTCCATCATGAGCATCTTCAGTGTCTCTGATGCACGACTGTGATTTAAAAATAAATTGAATTGGCTTATTGAAGACTCGACTTTCACTCCTCCCTTTCCCTGGGCAGACTTGAAGATGCTCTGTCCCAGCGAACACCTAAAGGAGAATGAAAACTCCTAAATTTTCCTCCTGTTGGTCACTGCTGGAAAATGGCAAATATCCTGAGCCCTTTTGAAGGTTTGTTCTTGCATCTCCCTGGTTTTGGTGACATCAATTTGCTAATTAACTTTTATTACAACAGTAAGAAATTCCAATGATGTCTTGATTGCCTTACTTGATTTTCATACTGTATCTTTTTCTTGCGCCCCTTACCCAGCTGTTTTTAATCGACAATGTCATCTCCCATCCCCACTGAGGGCATCTATGGGCAAGATCTCAACTGGGAGGCAACTGGGGGGGAATTGGGGTTCCTGAGGCGCAATTGGTGGGTTAGGGGAGCATTTGGGGGGGCGAGGGGGCAATTAGTGGAGGGATTGGGGTTCCTGGGTGGGATCTGGGGGGGGATTGGGATTCTTGAGGGGCAACTGGGAGGCAATTGGGGAGCAACTGGGGTTCCTGGGGAGGGACATGGTGGGGAAAGGGGGACAACTGGGGCTCTTGAGAGGCAATTGGGGGGCAATTGCAGACAAGTGGTGGGGACAAGGGTGTTTGGGAGATGCTGGGGGGCAACCTGGGGGGGAGTTGGTGTTCTTGGAGGGAATCTGGGGGGGGGGCAATGGGGGTTCCTGGGGGGTAAGTAGGAGGCAAGAGGCAGGATTTGAGGTTCCTGGGGGGCAGCTGGGCAGTGAGGGGGGCAATTGGGGGGTGAACAGGGGCATACGGGGGGGCTGGGGCCAATTGCTGGGGTAATTGGGGTACCTGGGGGGCAATTCGGGCTCCTGAAGGGGTTTTGGGGGGTAGTTTGGGTTCTTGAGGGGCAACTGGAGGGTGAGGGGGCAATTTTGGGGGGAACAAGGGTGTTTGGGGGGGCTGGAGGTCAATTAGGGGGGGAGTTCAGGTTCCAGGGGGGGAATTGGGAGGGCAGTTGGGGTACTTGAGGTGCAATTGTGGGACAAGGGGGGGGCAATTGTGGTTCCTGGGGGGCAGCTGGTGAGTGAGGGGGCGATTTAGGGGGAGGAAAAGGCGTTTTGGGAGGTTGGGAATTTGGGGGGGGGAGTTGGATTTCCTGAAGGGATTTGGGGAGGGGGAATTCAGGTTCCTGGGGGCGATTTGGGGGGTGAGGTGGGCAATTGGAGGGGAGGGGACAAGGGCCTTTGGGGGTCTGGGGGGCAAAAGAGGGGGGGAAATGGGGTCCTGGGGGGAGGATCGGGGGGTTGGGGGCAAAAGGGAGGGGAAATGGGGGAGGAAATGGGTCTGGGGGAGGGGCAAAGAGCGGGGAGAGTTGGGGTCCTGGGAGGGGAAATGGGGGGGTTGGGGGGCAAAAAGGGGGGAAATGTTGGAGAGTGGGTGTAAAATGGGTCCGGGGGAGTAATGGGGATGTTGTGGGGGAAAAGAGGGGGGAAATAGGGGGCAAAATGGGTCCTGGGGGAGTTAATGTGGGGAAAATGGAGGGATTAGGGGTAAAAAGGGGGAGTAATGTGGGGGAAAATGGGTCCTGGGGGGAAATGGTGAGGGGGGAAAAGGGGGGTGAATTGGGGGGATTAGGAGGCAATGGGTAGGAAATGGGGGAGTTGGAGGGCAAAAGGGGGGTGGAATGAGGGGAAAATGGGTCCAGGAGGGTACTGGGGGGTGGGGGAATGGGTCCTGAGGGGGAAAAGTGGGGAATTGGGGAGCAAAAGGTGGAGGCAGGGGAGTGGGGTCTTGGTGGGGAAATGAGGTGGGTGGAGGGCAACAGCGGGGGAGATGAGGGGCAATGGGGGGGAAAATTGGGTCCTGGGGGTAGAAATGGAGGGTAATGGGGGAGTTAGGGGGTAATGGGGGGGGAAATGGGTCCTGAGATGGGAAACGGTGGGGGGGTATTGGGGGGGGAAAGAGGGGGATGAAGTGGGGGAAAGGGTGGTTATTGGGAGCCCATTAGGGGGGTCAAGGGGGGTAATAGTGGTCCCCAAGGGGAGGTTTGGGGTGGTCAGGGAGGGGTAATTGGGGTCTGGAGGGGGCCAAGGGGGGATAAGTGTGGTCGGGGGGGAGTGAAAGCGGTTAATTGGGGTCTGGGGGGGATCCAGGGTGGGTAATTGGGGTCAAGGGGGCTAATTGTGTTCCCCATGGGGGGGTTGAGGGGTTCAATGGGGGTGGTTGGGGTCGGGGGGGGTTATTGTGGTTTGACATGGGTCAAGGGGGGTTATTGAGGTCCCCATGGGAGGTCAAGGGGGGGTCTGTGGGGGTAATTGGGGTCACGGAGTGTAATTGGGGTTTAAAGGAGGTCAAGGGGGGTAATTGAGGTCCCCATGGGGGTCAAGGGGTCGTCATTGGGGGTAATTGGGGTCACGGGGGGTAATTGGGGTTTGAAGGAGGTCAAGGGGGGTAATTGGGGTCACAGGGGGTAATTGGGGTCTGAGGGGGGTCAAGGGGGGTAATTGCCTCACAGCAAAATTCATAGAATATAAAATTGCATTATAAACTAATAATCTGTTTTTATCTCCAAGTAATAATTAGATATAGAAAAGTGTTCGAGAATGTTATGTTATTAGTCCAAATGTGTGCGTTGACTTCAAGTTCTGACTATTTACATTTTTTATATTGAGAAATCTAATAAGCACATATCAAAACTTTTTTCTTTGTTTCAGGTGTGTCATTACATTTGTCTTTAATTGCAAATCATTAATTTGAAAATGGTATTTAAGTATAAATTGAAATCACCTATAATGGAGGCTGTTTGTTATTTGGCTTAGTGAAAAGGGATAACTAAAAGCAAAAAAGGAAAAAAACCCATTGAATATATTGTCATTTCTTATATAGTTTTGTCTGCTTAATTTTAAAACGTAATGATTTTCATTGAAGTGATCAGTTAAAACTGCTGATCACACCAACTGAATGGTGAAGCCATTTACTATTTGCTGATTTTCTGCTCAAAGGAAATATATATTATAGTATTAATTCTCACAATACAAACTACTGTTCATTTACGGCATTATGAACCCGATGTCTGTAATTATGTTATTTATTATTAAGTAATGTTATCAATCCTGTATTTACTGCATATTCTCATTCACGCTTATGTGCAGAAATACATATATGCAGGAAAAACAGGCTAAAACATTGCTTTTCCTTCTATTTATAATATAAATAATACATAAACTCAAAAAACCTTGAGAACTTTAACAAACACCTTGATCTAATGAGATTAAAAAAATGTAACTTAAGCTATAATGCCACCATGCTTATATATATATATATAAAATATGTAATATATGTGTCTCATATATATATATATTTCTATCTCATGTCATGTATATTTACCATCTAATTGATGCCAAAGTATCTCTCTATGTGTACAAGAAGACTGAAATATATATATAATATATATATAATGCTGTGTGGTTTTACAGTTAAATACTTAATTTATTAAAATTAAAAAAGAAAACAAACCATTAAAAACCTGGACAATAAAATGGTTTTTAAGGTAGGGTTTCTTTTTCCTTTCAAAATACTCAGTTCCACATAAATGAGTTATGGTGGGACAATCTGAATCTGTGAAAGAAGCAAATACACTTTTTTTTTCCCAGCACATCACAGAAGAAATTAAATAGACGAACATCTCTTTCCTTGCAAAAGGACATTTTTCTTCTTAATAATTTTGGTTGATAAAAATGGAATTAAACATAAGCCTTTCTAAATATGTAGTGCAAGAAAATTAGATGCAAGATACTTGGTTTTTATTTAGTTCACACAAAAAAATAATCTTACTTCTTAAGTAATGCTACAATAGCAATTAATGCTTGCAGAGCTCTGGAAGAAAGTTTTACCTATTTTTGTATCCTATTAACTAACAGGAGAGGCTGTAGATGAAAAATAAACTCTTTTTCAAGGACTGATGGAAGAAGAAATCGATCGTTGCCAAAGGTGATTGTCATGGCTTTGGATGAATTAACATCTTATTTTAATAATTGAGCCTGTTTTTAATTTTAAGGATAGTTTAAAAAGCTAACTGATTTCTTTTTGCATATTTTCAATAATAAACAAGACTTCTGTATGACTTGTGTGGTTTTCTCCCTCACTTTTTTCCTCTTGCTTGTTCTCTCTCCAGGTTTTCCTGATTTTTATCCAAACTCTTTAAACTGCACTTGGACAACTGAGGTGTCACCTGGCAAGGGTAAGAATCTAATGGGAATTGCACCGCCTACATAATGTCTGTGTTTAAAAAATTGAAACACACAAACACAATAAAATCCCATTTATGTATTGAGTTGAATTAGTGCTTTCTGCCGTTCTTCTGAGGAAGAATGATTTTGCAAAATAAATATCTTTGAATGCGGTGTTAAAATGTTGTGTTTATTCCGCAACAGAAACATTCTTTAAATGATTACCAGAACAAATGTCTTTTAGTCTCTTTTAGAAAAAGTAGAAGAGGTAAAATACATTAAAATAATAGTTACTTATTAAATAGCACAAAAGATTTGGTGAAAGCTGTGGGGATCCTGTTGGTTGCTCTTCTACATTATTAAGCATGAAGAAGCAGATTTGATCTGTTGGTTAGTAACCTTAGATTTCAGATTTAAATCTGAATTTAAATTATATATATTTAGGCAATACATCTAGTAAAGTAGCATTTGGATGCTATTATGTGTGATATATATATATATATATGAAAATATATATAATATAATCATAGAATCATAGAATAACCAGGTTGGAAGAGACCCACCGGGTCATCGAGTCCAACCATTCCTATCAATATATATATATATCTAACTATATATATAAAACTATATATTATATATATAATATGTAACTATATTGGAAGTTTCTGCTGTTTAAAATCTTCTTACAGACTGGGGTTTTGTTTAAAATTTATATGGCATTTTAAATGTGAATCATACGAGAAGCCTTTCCATGAAGAATGTTATTCCCTACAGTAAATAATTGTATTTGAAAACCTAATGGAAATTCAAAATTGAGAAGACAGGCATGACTTGAGTAAAAGATTGGTCCCAGAAAATATGAATCTGTATATATGGAAGACTGTTCACAAATCTTGTATCTGTGGGCACTTCCTCGAAGGTTAGAATAAAAGATAGAATTCTGTTGGACAAAAATGCAAAAAATAAAACCTGAATACAAAGTTTTAGCCAATTATTAATGTACATCTCCTGGTTTAATAGTAAGACTATGACAGAGGTTCTAAATGAAGGAGACACAAAGGAACTTGAATAAAATCTGTACCACACAAATTTTGATTTTCAGAGTGCTGTATACAAATAGCTCTGAATTCCATCAGTTCTCTGAGGGGAGGGATTGATTTACAGCGAGCTAAACAAACGTCCACACTGCACATTTGGGTTGGTTCACCCCGAGTTCTTTCTGCAAGTTTTATTTTCTGCATGTTTTATTTTCTATGTGTCATGTTTGGATTCTGTGTGTGACTTTTTCTAAAACTCTTTCCATATACTGTAAGTTTTGCTTTCTGTGTCACCTCTTTATAAAGGAAGAGAAAAAAACTTCCCTTTTAATGCTTGTCTTTTCCCCTTTTTAATATTTTTAAAGGTGTCCAGCTGTTTTTTCACACCTTTCACCTTGAGAGCTCTCATGATTATTTGCTCATTACTGAAAATGCAAATTTTACTGCACAGCTTTGATTTATATCTGATTTTTCAATTTCTCATGAAGGCTTCAGCATCACATTTTCAGGTAAGAAATTCAATTCTGCTACATGTCTAGAAACTGTTTTCAGATATTTTTAGTTGTAGATGGCAAAAACATTATGAAGAATCAGGGAAAAAGAGCAATATAAATGATATAGTCCTTATTGTAAAAAACGGGCCAAGGTTTATAGGATGGCGAACAGATAAACAAGAATGTTTGTTATGACTCTTTTAAGGAAACTCAAGCACATTTTTTGAAAATGTGGTCATATATCTTTTCATTCACCCTTTATTTGACTTTTTGTTACATTTTTCTTCATATATAATTTATTTTTTTTAACTCTCTCACTTCTAAATCTGTTTGGGGGTTGAAATGAATCACGAGTTATGTACAAGGCTTATAGATAATTAAAGAAAATGATAAAATATTAAAACTTTTACAGTACAAGCTGATTGCAGCCCTAGAAAATAAGAAAATAAATGCAATGTTGGTGGGACACAATAGACATCTAATTACCGTAGACACAGCCATAAAGACACACAGAAACAGCACTGAGTATCAGTAGAGGAGACAACTCTGAAATGCACATTTTCCAAGTGTTCCATACTGACACAATGCAACTGGCTGGTTTTAAGGGTCCTTTTTCATGTTGTGTTTTCATTCTTTTAACTCTTACCTGGCTTGTTTTGGTTTGGCTTGTTTTGTTTACATTTTAAAACCTGTAATACAGCGTCGTGAACTACAATATTTAAACATAGTGTCTTGTTGTTCAAAGTCAGCTCCGGGTCAGCGAATAGTTCTTTTCTGGGAAAAACCCTGGGGCTGGAAAAAATACCAAGTTTTATGAATCCAGTTTTGGTAGCCCTATTTTTATCCTTTTTGTTATCTTAAGAGACACTTTATGTAGATTAGTGTGAAAATTCGATTTGAAGTTATAAGTTTCCTTATAGTGAAGGTGGGAAGGAAAAAAAATAAGAGACCCCTCTCTATAAGTATAAATCAATAAGTATTGACTTTATTAATCTAGACATTCCTAACTTTGTGGTTACACCTGTTCTTTTTAACAAGACTGAATTACACCATGAAACAAGCAAACCTTTGAGAATCCCCTACGCGATTAGAAAGTTACAGTCAAAAGAACAGCATTTTCTCCATCTTTACCCACAAAATTGTTGATACAAAACACCTCCAGGCTTGTGTGGACACAGTGAATTAAACGCTGCCAGACCGTGGCCTGTGGTTTTTCTTTTAGATCAAAATGGATTGAGTAAGGGGGCAAAATACGAGGTCTGTATTGTCCCTCGGTCGATATTGTCCCCTCCCGTGGTCTGACAGTGCAGACAAAGACTTCAACTCCCCACTGAGCTTCTCGGCTGTGGTCCCTCAGTCTCCCAGTGGCTTTGCACATATGTAGCTCAGTGCACTTGCCCTGATTATAGCAATCGGTAATTTATTCAGGTCACACAAGCTTGGCCACTGTCTGTGCTCCATCGCCCCTACGGTCCCTCAGGCTCCTGGTGGGTTAAGTTAAGCAGCACTTTGCCGTCTCTTCCACCTGCTCCTACCGTGTTGTCTTTGAAATCTGCTAGTCCTTTAAATTAATTAATGCTGCTAGAAACTTACTCAATGCCATCAAATCGTGGAAGTTCACTATGTACTGCATGAAGAAGTCATTGTTTTCATCTCTTTGAAATCCACATTCTTAATTGATTAATGAAACATCTAGTTTCATTAAGTGCCCTTTGCTCTAACAGTGCTGGTTTGATGAATAGTTTTGCAAGCTTGCTCTCCAACACCTTCATGATTTTGTACACTTCAGTCATATCCCTTCTCAGCCTTCTCTTGTCCAAACTGAGTCTCTGCTTCTAAAACATAAACCCCTCAACAACTGCTGTGTCTGTGATTTCTACAGCTCTGCTCTGTTCTTCCACACTTGCACAGACACAAAGCTCAAGAAATGGGCACTAAAAGGCAATAAACAGAGGCAAAGAAATGCTCACCGTTTTGTTTTTAAACCTCATTCCTCTACAAACTCTCATATTTCAGGGTTAAATCATCTTTAGGACTAATTGTCAATTTTGTTTGTACACGTGTGAATTGATGTTTTCTCCTTCATACAAGGTCATGTATTTTTCTTCTTCAGCAATTTATCACAAGTCACTATTGCATTCCTTCTCCATTTTGTTTTTTATTTTTTTTTTGCAAAGAAAGTAGCCTTTTAAATATCAGTTAGGAAAAAGGAAAATGTCTTATGGACTACAGCACCTAGTTTTTCAGCAAGAACGAGTTCACTCTCAACTGACACAACATAATCCTCCGCTCCCTTTTGGGAGAGCTGTGGGCTTCTGAAGTTTTCTTCCTTACCTGTTTGTATCCTAAATATGAGCAAAATATGTTATAAGCCCCAGTTTTCTGTCTTGTGTCTGCACAGGGGAAAGTCCCAAGATGACCTTGCAGGCAACTTGCAAGGGATGCACTAAGGATGCAGAATATTTATAAAACCTCTGCTGAAATGCAGGGCATTTTCCCACCTTACTCTGTTTTTAAAGAGAATAGGTACGTACGTCGTTCCACATTGGGTGCAGGTGCCCAGCCTTCCACAGGGGTGGCTGAGCCCCATAGCCAAGGTGGTGGTGCCTTGGGAAAAGGGGATTTGTAAAAGGGCAAAAAATGCTGTGCAAGAGTGTATGAGAAAGAGGAGTGAAGGAAAGAAGCGTGAGGAAAGAATCTTGATAACGCCAAGGTCAACTCAACATGAATGTCTATGGTGTATATAATATCACTATTAGTTTGAGACAGGAGCACTAAGAATTCCGTGAGGACGTAATTAAGAGATTTTGTAATATATATAGGAAGGTGCATAAAAATGTCAGGAGGCTATACAGGAATTATCCCTCAAACCATAAAAGCTTTTAAAATACATTTCCCTTTGGGATGACTTTATGCCATTAAAATCTCTGCAATCAAAGAAAATTGAAAAGATTATTTGTAAGTAATTTCTCTTTACCGTCAGAATGAGAAACTGGAATTGAAGAAAATCCAGCCAGCCCTTCCCTCTCCTTCAGGGGAGGGTCTGATTTTATATTCTCACAGCAGATGCAGATAAATTAGCACCGTTACTACCTCAGGAATAATTGTAGCACTGTCCTCGTGCCTACATATTTTAATCCCAGCAGTAGAGCAAGCACTTCCCTTTCAGTTCATCAAAAATAACATTTGCAAGGGTGTTTCTGACCTCAGTAGGAATGTGAGGGAGAGACAAAACTCATGTTTTCAAGGCGAATTCATGCAGGTTAATGACTGAGTAGCAGGCAAAGTTTTCTGCAGCTGTGGCAAAGTCTGAACTTGAATTAGCAGGGAAGAAATCTGAACTCAAGTAAAGAAATAGAAACAGAATCACCATTTTGAGGCATATGGCAAAACTGAGTACCTGGATTATCTGTTTATTTTAAACCTTATCCTTTCTCATCACTAACACTTCAGTTTCCCGATCTCCCTGCTGTAACTCCCACTTGAAATTTCACAATTCTTTAAAGTGGCCACTTACAGTGAAATCTTTATAATGCAATCGCTGTGAATTTGTCACAGGTAAGAGGAAAACCAGGATGTTATTCCATGTCTTTCATCTATTTGGCCATATAGACCTTCTTTTTGTGGTCATGACAGAGAAAATAGTAATCGTGACATGAGAATGTCAAATGGATCCTCCTAAATGAGTTAAAAATGTGTGATCTAATAGTGATAATGTCTAGATTCGTGTGTTAAATGTGTTCTCCAATTCTCTAATTTTCTTTCCGAGGGGTGATTCAAGCTAGTTATCAGTTTAGTCCATGGAGATTCAATGCAATATTATTTCAATTACTAGACTAGACATGTACCTACTTATATCTGTGATGTTAGCAACAACTGGATAAGTGTCCCCAGTTAAAAATTGTTAGGGTTTTTTACATCTACTGTCATATGATACGTCTTATCTCATTTTTACTTCATCAAACAATGTTTTCATTTGTGTCTGGATTCATCTTGAGGGATGCAGGGTTAGAAAGCTGTTGGAACAGGATGTCTAAGGAACAGTGTTAGTCATCGGCTGATTTTGGGGTTTTGTCTTTTCTATTTTAAGGTGAAGAAAAATCACATTTTTAACATAGTTGTGATGCTTTATTAATGACTACTAAAAATAGATTATTCCATCCCTCAATCCAAGTAAATTTTCTCTGTGTTTTTGCATAATCTGTGTGACCAGGATGTTATTAAACAATAAATCTTATGATGGACAAATGTTTATTTATTTTGTAAAATGGATTTACAGTTCTGATAAATAAAGTGCAATCAATCCATGAAAGATCTGTAGTTCTGGGCTAGGATATGGTAGAAGCCAGGAAGCATTTCTTCAGATGCTCTTAGCCCAGCTTAAAGTCATATTTCTGCCTACAGGTAGGCATTAAATACGTGTTACTGCTGGCACAAATCTTAAATGCAATTGATTGTCTCTTCTGAGAGCTCTTCCATGTGGCCTGATATAAGACAATCTTTCCTTAGTAATAAAGACAGAATGCATTGTTCTATGAATGGCTAGCATCATGTATTATTTTTCAAAAGATTCTTTTATGGCAGGTAATTATTTATATTTGTTTATGTTAATTAAACTAAATTTAGGATTTTAGCTTAAAAAATCTCTGTGCATGCTGGCTTTATTAGGTTATTTTGCTAGTGTCAGCACTTGAAATGAATTAAGAGCTTAAGATACTTACTGTAGTTGTGTCTTTTATACTAGTTATCTGCAGTCCCTCTCGCCTGTATGACATCAGGGTAAATTATCTTTTATTTCAAATTAGAAGAAAGCTGTTCAGACTGATTATTTGCTTTTCCATAAGCATTCCCATGATGCATGGTATATGCTTGGAATTATGAAACACACTTCGTATTTGTTTATTTTTCCATGATAAAGTACGGGTGATTTATTTAATTTAAAGAAGAAGTTATCTTTTTTTTTTTTTAATTCATTTTGATTAAAAAAACCAAAACCCAAACCCAAACAAACAGAAAAACCCATAGAGGACTGTTTCGGTTCTTTATGGCTTTCAAGGTTTTGCAATAAGGAAAAATAAATTTTCAAGCCCTTGCCAATTCTTTGTGCTTGTCCTGTACTGGTGAATGATCTAAAGAAACTCTTATTCATTCTGTGACTGGAGGTTAATAGTGTTGATTTTGTCTCTCATTGAAAGTTTTTAATAAAATACCATAAGTAAAGAAGATCATCTCTACACTTAGGCTGGAAATAGACTCAAACCTTTATTAAGACCTTTCTTTCTTTATTAAAACCTTTAGTAAGACAAAAAGTTGCTGTAGGTTTAGAATCTGGAATAAGCAGTGACAGATTGACTTTAATACGTCTCCCTCAGCTCTGATGTTAATATCTCCGGACACTAGAAAACAGAGCAGTTCACTTACTTCAGTGGTGATTTCAGAGGTCAGGCTTCTGTTATCCTTTGTGAATAATCATGAAAAATAATCTGATTTTATGAAACCTCAGAAGGTGGGCTTGCTTATAAATACTAATTCCATTCAAAATGACCTCACAAAACTGAAAAGGAAAAAAGACTGAAAACCATCTTAACAGTGACAGAATATTTTATATTTCACTGAACTGCGTAACCAAGCCGTATGTACCTGACACAATGGAAACCGTGATGCTTTTGGAGAAACTATTGGCCATACAGAGCCGACTTTGGAAGTGTTGTATAAGGATAAACTCATATTTTTCAGATATTTAGATAAGGTGTCCAGTTCAATGCTGTTTTTTGTTTTCCACAAGGTGTATGATGGAAAAGACAGTTCTGCGCACTCTCTGGGAGCCTTCACCAAAATTACTTGATGGGAGTTATCCTGAATAGCACCTGTAACCATTTGTGGATAGAGTAGAACACCAACAGATCTGATACTGACCAAGGATCTCAGCTCACTTACACAAGTAAGTAGCTCACAAAAATGTTCTGATCGACTGTTAAGTGGGGAAACGTGTATTTCCAGCTGCAGTGATTCCTCATGGAATGGTAAAGATAATATCCTAGAACGTACTGAAGTTCAGAGTCTGAATTTTACTTGTCTATACGTGTGGATAAGTTTCAGTAATTAGAGAGCATTACTAAAAGAAAAATTGTAACCTTTCAAATATAGAAAGCGTTGTTATTTTGAGGATTTAGCAGTGGGGTTTGAATAAGAGTGCATTGTGACATCTGTGGGTTGAATATATTAGTGTTGTACTGTAGCAGACGCAGAGCCAGGTATTAAAAATATAACGTTTAATTCCTGCAGACAAATTTAAAAATATAAAAGAACAAATGAGAATAAAAAGAATGCAGTGTGCTTGAGTGAACACTCTACATGTCTGCTTGTCAGGATCAAGGTGAAGTTCGCTGGAGGAAGAGCTGAGTAAAAAAGTTTTAACAAAGGGTGCACTTGTCCTACAGCTTGGATGTAATTAATTTAAGTACTTGAGCTGGCAAAACAATGAGTCCTTTGGAAAGGAAAACTATGGGGAGAGCTAGTTTGTTTCCAACACACATAACGAAATTTTGTCCACCTTTCAAGGAATCTTCAAGTTCCCTTTGCCTTCAATTTGTCGTCTTTGATATCAGTTTCTGTGAACCTCTACTAAATCCTTCGGAGCAGAGCAGCACATCATGATGTGACATAGAAATGGAATCATGGCTGTTTCTAATAGATCTGCTGATTTCCCTTTGGATTGGAGCCAGCTGTGGAATAAGCAGAAATATTTTAATAATGTGGAATAAGCAGAAATAATAAGCAGTGTGCCCAGGTGGCCCAGAAGGCCAATGGCATCTTGGCTTGGGTCAGAAATGGCATGACCAGCAGGTCCAGGGAGGTTCTTCTCTCTCTGGACTCAGCACTGGGGAGACCGCTCCTCGAATCCTGTGTTCAGTTCTGGGCCCCTCACCACAAGAAGGATGTTGAGGCTCTGGAGCAAGTCCAGAGAAGAGCAACAAAGCTGGTGAGGGGCTGGAGAACAGGCCTTATGAGGAGCGGCTGAAGGGAAGTGGGTATTTTTTAGCCTGGAGGAGGCTGAGGGGAGACCTTATTGCTCTCTACAACTACCTGAAAGGACATTGTAGAGAGGAGGGAGCTGGGGTCTTCTCCCAAGGGATAGGGGACAGGACAAGAGGGAATGGCCTCAAGCTCTGCTAGGGGAAGTTCAGGCTGAACATCAGGGTAAAATATATCATGGAAATGGTCATTGGGCACTGGAACAGGCTGCCCAGGGATTTGGTTGAGTCACCTTCCCTGGAGGTGTTTAAAGCACGCGTGGATGAGGTGCTGAGGGGCATCGTTTAGTGATTGATGGGAATGGTTGGACTGAATGATCCAGTGGGTCCTTTCCAGCCTATGGATTCTATGATTCTATGATTCTTTTTGCTTTGTCAGCAGAGAGAATCTGACAGAAGCATTGATGATGAGAGAGCTCCAACGCCTCCTCAGGGAGAGAGGAAGAAGCGATGCGGCAGTGCCCTCAAATCCAGCAGCATTCGGGTATGTGGCTTTCTCGGGACTCACTCCTCTTTGCTAATCACTGTCCATCGTGTTGACGGCGCGAGCCGGAGCGTTCTCCGCTTTGGGTTAGCATGTGACGGCATCGCGTTTAGTGAACGCTGGATCGACACAACAATACTAGGGTGCCAGGGGCTTCACCAGACGAACCTGTGCTCGCCACACACCATAAACATGCCACACGCCAGGCCCACGCCACACACACGCAATTCACCCCCCTGCACATTGTGCTGCCCCCATGCACACGCCGTGCACATGCCAGGCTAGCGCCACAACCACCCCGTGCACATGCTTTTAACATGCAAGCAGCATGCCACACACACCACAGAGCCCTTGTACACATCGCAACATGTCATGCAGGCCACACATGTTATGTACATGCTGTGTACATGCCATCCACACACAAGGCATAAGCTAGCACACACCATGAGAATGACACACCAGCCATGCACATGCCACTGCCCCATGCAGATGCCACTGCCCCATGCACATGCCACGCACATGCCTTTTACACGCAAGCAACATACCACACCCCACACACATGTATTGCACACACAAGCAACATGCCACGCATGCCAAGCACGCGTTATGTACATGCCATACACACGCCACACACACGCCACTGCTCCCATGCCCATTCCAGGCTCATGACACAAGAGTCAAGAACGTGTCTCGCACACGCCTTCCACATGCAGGCAACATGCCATGCACGCCACACACTCCGTGCATATGTAATGTACGGGCCATGTACATACCGTACACACGCCATGCACATGCTAGCACATGCCATGAAGGTGACACGCCAGCCAGGCACATGCCATGCACACGCCAGACACACTGCAAGCACGCCTCACACACACTGAGAGGGCAAGGGGAGATTTGGAAAGTGCTTTTATGTTGTTAGTGTAGAGAGAGCCAGGAGAGAGGTTGCTTCTTTGATTCCCTTCTATAACCAGGCGTCTTTGCATTTAAAACCCTTCTGTGTCACAGTGTTTTACAACGGTGCAACATCCGTTACGCTTGCTGCAGATCCTCTTGGTTCGGACATTTCTGTTTCCTGTTACACAGAATACCTGTTTAGCCTTCTCTTCTATTCTGAGGCTTAACATCTTTTTAGACTTCTTTTTAGTATTTGTGTTAAACTATGTCCCATAACAGTGGTACGGAAGGGGAGTTGTCGCGTTCTTAACAGTAACTGTAGAGTTAAGGTATCTCAAGTGCCTTGGGGATATGCAGACGCACCTTTTAGACATCCTTCATCTTTGCGGAGTGCTATGGAGCCTTCCCATCTCTCTCATACGCTCGCGGCAGAAGAAGAGAAGGGCGCCCATGGGTGAAATGGAAGCGGTTGCCATTCAGGTGAGAGGAGAAACCTCCCATTTGCAGCTCTGAGCATGGGTGACATTCGTGATGCCGACTCCTGGTTCAGGAAGCAGCTTCCGGCTCCATCGTTTGTTCCTCTGTGGATGAGGGCTCGGTGTATCGGCCCGGCTTCTGTGCCAGTGGCGTGGTCATGTCCACATCGTCGTTCATCGTGCGGGGCTGGGGGGGCTTTGTCTGTTTTTGTACTTAAGCTCTGATTGTCACCTGTAACTGGACAAATGACTCTGTTAGCATCATGACGGTATTCGAGGTGGCGTTAAAAATTCCTTAACATATCGTGCACGTGTCTCTCTCCTCGCAGCCCAAAAAGGCAGTCTGGAGAATGTCCTTGCTGCAGAAAACCTCGCAAAAGTCTTGCAGAACTGCCCTGCTTTTTCACAGCCCGGTATTGTTCTGTCCCGTCGTGAGGAGTAACGGTGAGCGAGCTGGCATGGCACGGGGCAGGGAGGAGGAGGGTGAACTTTACCTGCTCTCCATCGGCTAAAAGAAAAGGCCTCGGTCTGGCTTCTGTGGGACCGTTTTAACGGCACTGTGGCCGAGCGAGGCCTCGTGTTGTTGCTGTTCTAGCGTTCCTTTGCGCGTGTGTACGTGTGTGCTTACACATGAGTTGATGTTGTGTCACGGCTGTTGGGTGAAAGCCATGGGGAAGGTGTTGGGCATCCTTGCCACACGAGAGCCGGCAGCACCAGGAGCCTCCGTAGCGTGAGGGTATCTGCAGCTGAAGTGGCTTCTTTTGCCTCTCTCTGCCCAAACTGGGCGGATCTCATCCTTCAAGCGAACGCAGAAGGCTGCGTATGCTCCCAGGTCCCACAGAAAGGGAAGTCTTTGGATTCCCCGACTGCAGTAACCCCTGCTGCTGCCTGTGGGTTGTTGCGCTGAAGACACCCTTCGCGCAGGGAGGAGCCACGTGGGAGATGGGTGACGCGCTGATGTAAACAGTGTCCTGTGGGTGGTGTGTCTCCTCGGAGCCGTGTGAAAGCCGACCTCCGCTTTCTCTTCCCCTCTAGAGCGGGCAGAGGATGGGCTGCAAGGCCGAGGAAACCTGAGCGAGGCAAGCGGCCAGCTAGACACAAAGTGGGGAGAAACGCTGATGCCTGGTGAACAAGGGAGTTTCCACTGCTGAAACGGATGAGAACGGACGTCACGAGCGTCCTTCTGTTTGGGGCCGGCAAGGGAACTAGAACCATTTCTCTGGGGAGAACTTGCACATGGCTGGAGGGTTCTGTCATGGGAGGTGACCGAAACCCGATTCCCAATCCTGGTTTGGTGAAGGAGAAGAAAGGGCTGTGAGACCTGAAGGCAGGGCTCTGCCTCGAGGCAAAGGTCAGTGAAGTAAGCTCGAGTTTCTCATGCTTCTTCCTGCCTCCTCAGTGTCTGTCCTCTACTTCAAGTGTGGCTGAACCAGTGCCTCAGGAGGTTGTCGGGCGGGAATGAGCGGTCACTAAAATATTTCTCCCGTTAGCTTTAGTGCTAAGGTATCCCATGGCGCTGAGCTCAGGGTCAGGAGATGGACACGCGGCCTTTCAGAGGCTGCTCTACCCGGGTGAACCGCTGTACTCCTGCTTCCCTCGAGGGAAACCTGCATTTGGAAAACTTGGTCGCTTGTCCTCCCTCTGACGGCCTCAGCGTGGCAGGGAGAGCTGGAGGAGCTCTGCCTGATCCCGTGGCAGGCTGGGGCCAGTCTGGCACAGCTTAGAGCTTGCTGGGCGCTGGGGTGTCGCTCGCAGTGGTGAGAGCTGCTGGGGAGGGGAGTGGTTCATTTAAAGCACGGTTACTTGGAGTTTTTTGTTGTAACAGCTCCTTGATTTTGCTTTGTCAGCAGGGAGAATCTGACAGGAGTACTGTCAACAAGAGCCCCTGCGGGATCCCGACCCCTCCACAGGGAGAGAGGGAGAAGCGACGTGGCGGTGCCCTGCAGGCCAGCAGCATTCGGGTACGTGGCTTTCTCGGGACTCGTCTTTGCTGATCACCGTTGATCAAGTTGACGGCGTGAGCCGGAGTGTTATCCGCTTAGGGTTAGCACGTGATGGCATCGCGCTTACTGAATGCTGGATCGAGACAACAATACTAGGGTGCCATGGGCTTGGCCAGCCAAACATGTGCATGCCACATGCCATAAACATGCCACACACATGCCAGGCACACACCACACACATGCCACACATGCCACTGCTCTCATGCACACGCCATGTACATGCTAGGCTTACGCCACAACTCATGCACATCCCATGCACACACCTTGCACCTGCAAGCAACATGGCAAACATGCCATGTGCATGTTATGTATATGCTGTGTACACATCATCCACATGCCACAAGCACTAGCACACACCATGATTGTGACACACCATCCATGAACAGGCCACACGCACACCATGCACATGTGAGCAACATTGCACATGCTATACACATGCCATGTGCATGTTATGTGCATGCTGTGTACATACCATACACATGCCACGCACATGCTGGCACGTGCCATCAAGATGTCACATCAGCCATGGACAGACCACGCACATGCTCACACACGCCATGAAGGTGACCCACCATCCGTGCACATGCCTTGCACATGCAAGCAACATTCCACACACTGCACACACAGAACATTTGCATTTTATGTATGTGCTGTTTACAGGCCATCCACATGCCACTCACACATTAGCACATTCAAAAAAGGTGAAGCACATGCCACGCACATTCCTTGCACACACAAGCAACATGCCACACATGCCATGTGCATGTTATGTACATGCCGTGTACATGCCATACACATGCATCCAACAGACTAACACATGCCATCAAGATGACATCCAGCCATGGACATGCCACGCACACACCATGAAGGTGACACAGCAGCCATGCACATTTCTTGCACATGCTACGCACATACCTTGCACACACAAGCAACATGCCACATATGCCATGTGCATGTTACGTACATTCTGTGTACATGCTATACATATGCATCAAACACGCTAGCACATGTCATCAGGATGACTCACCAGCCATACACACGTCATACACATTCTAGGCTCACGCTATGCTCACCCCATGCACACACCACGCATGTGCCTTGCACATGTAAGCAACATAGAATCATAGAATCATAGAATAACCAGGTTGGAAGAGACCCACCGGATCATCAAGTCCAACCATTCCTATCAAACACTAACCCATGCCCCTTAGCACCTCATCCACCTGTCCCTTAAACACGTCCAGAGAAGGTGACACAACCCCCTCCCAGGGCAGCCTCTGCCAGTTCCCAATGACCCTTCCTGTGAAAAACTATTTCCTAATGTCCATCCTGAACCTCCCCTGGTGGAGCTTGAGGCCATTCCCTCTCGTCCTGTCCCCTGTCCCTTGGGAGAAGAGCCCAGCTCCCTCCTCTCTACAACCTCCTTTCAGGTAGTTGGAGAGAGCAATGAGGTCTCCCCTCAGCCTCCTCTTCTCCAGGCTAAACAACCCCAGCTCTCTCAGCCACTCCTCGTAAAGCTTGTTCTCCAGCCCCCTCACCAGCTTCGTTGCTCTTCTCTGGACTTGTTCCAGAGCCTCAACATCCTTCTTGTGGTGAGGGGCCCAGAACTGAACACAGGATTTGAGGAGCGGTCTCACCAGTGCTGAGTCCAGAGGGAGAAGAACCTACCTGGACCTGCTGGTCACGCCGTTTCTGATCCAAGCCAAGATGCCATTGGCCTTCTTGGCCACCTGGGCCACTGCTGGCTCATGTTCAGTCGCTGTCAACCAACACCCCCAGGTCTCTCTCCTCCAGGCAGCTTTCTAGACAGACTTCTCCTAGTCTGTAGCTGCTCAGGGTTGTTGTGCCCCAAGTGCAAATTTCCATTCTAAAAGAACAAACTTGTGAACTTTATTCTGGGCTTAATCAATGTGCATCTTTGATTCTTGGAAAGTGTCCCCGGTCTCTAATCCTGGACCCAGAGGGGCCGGGGGTGAGAAGGGACCCGGAAGGAGGGGGAACCCGGGGTGGAGGGGCTGCTGCTCGCCCCAAATGTGCATTTGTTTGGGGTGGGCAGCTGCACATCTTCCTGCCATGATCGCAGCTTGTGTTTCCCTGGAGGTGGTCAGCGTGCCTGGAAAGGTCTTCTTCAGCACAGAGGCAAAGCTGGATGAGCTGAGGGAGCTCCGGTCTGGAGAGCGGCTGTTCCTGCGGCTTCACAAACAGCCCCCGCTCACCGTTTCTAGGGAGAAAGGTAAGGCCGGCACCAGCACCTTCTCTCGGGTGTACTTGGAATCGTGAACCCCGGTGGAAGTCATAGAATCATAAAACAATATGGGTTGGAAGGGACCTTAAAGATCATCTAGTTCCAACCCCCACACCATGGTCAGGGATACCTCTCACCAGATCAGGCTGCCCAAGGCCCCGTGCAGTCTGGCCTTGAACACCTCCAGGGATGGGGCTTCCACAACTTCCCTGGGCAGCCTGTTCCAGTGTTCCACCACTCCCATGGTGAAGAAATTCTTCCTCATGTCTAGCCCAAATCTGCACCTCTCCAGTTCATCCCCATTTCCCCTCGTCCTGTCATTACAAGCCTTTGTGAACAGTCCCTCCCCAGCTTTCTTGTCGGCTTCTTTCAGGTAGTGGAAGGTTCCTAGAAGTCCTGTCTGTGAAGTTAGTCTGTTATTTCTGTGCTGACAGCTGTGGTTCTGATGCACAGTGATCAGCTCTGAGGTATCTTTGGCCTAGGTGTGTTCCCAATGCTTTTTTTTTTTTGTATTGTGAAAATGCCTTTGAAAATGTTTTCAGTAGATACCAGCTTGTGTTTTGCTGGCATGGAAATTAATATTTTATTGGTTAACAGGATTTATGTTGATTCCAACAGCTGTAGTTGTAATTCACAGTAATAAATTCTGAAGTATCTTTTGCCCTGGTGTGTTCTCAATGCGGGACTATTTTGTGCTCAAAATGGTTTTAAAAATAGTTCCAGTAGATACCTTACCAGCCTCTGCAGTGCTGGCACTTTACCTAGATGTGTGTGAGTAACAACACAGCCACACCAAAATAAGATTAACGAAACGAGTCCAGTTCTGGACAGTTTGTGTGCATTTTTAAGGTTGAGTTGTTTTCTTTTAGGCAAAGTGGATCCAGGCGTGTCTCCTGTGTCGCTTATCTGTTAAGTACACAGATTTCTGGTAAATCTCAGCTACTCGAGTCACATTCTCTGCCAGTGTTGAATAATTTTGATAGGAATGGTTGGACTCGATGATCCGGTGGGTCTCTTCCAACCTGGTTATTCTGTGATTCTGTGATTCTGTGATAAGAACAAGATGGATGGAAATCTGCATGCAGGTTGGATTTTATTTGGGAGATCACAGGTGGCCCTGGGCTTTGAGGATCAAATTTAAGCACGATTCTAACAGAGTAAAGAAGTCCCTTTCTCCCAGTCCCCTGTGCCTTGACCAGTTTTGAGGTTTTGCAGTGAATTGGCCTCTATATTCCTTGTGTGTCCCTTGTCCTAGCTAGGTCAGGAGGGTTATCTCCAGGTGTAAGAACAGGCGTGTGTCGGAGACTTTGCCGGACTGAAGTCAGGTCGATAGTAGCGAAGAGATATTTCCATTCAGAAAGAGTAAATTTGTGGACTTTATTCTGAGCTGAATCAATGTGTGTCTTTGCTTCTTGGCAAGCGTCTCACATCTCTAATCCTGGACCAAGTGCTTTCTGGGGAGGGTGGCATGGTTGGCTGGCCCTCTGTCCCTGGGAATGGTCCAGTTTTTTTAGAGCTGCTGAGTTCTTCTGCAGAATACAATCCTTGCACAATTTCGTCTTGGTTCTGCAGAGCTTATAATCAGAGGGATGCCTTGGTCTCTGCTGGTGGCATGTGTGGGTACTGAGAGCTCAGTTGTGCCTGTGATGGCAGTGATACCTGCTGCTGTGGTTCCAGGATTCACACACAAACAAAATTTGAACGGCGTCTGTTAACAGCTGTTCTCAATCTGTAGGAAAATCAAATTCTGAGACTGTAGTACTTATGCTGAAACTACTTTTTCTTCCAGGGAAAACGCTGCATGAGGTTAAAAGCCTTGTCACTGAGGAACCAAAGTCTTGGCTGGATGTAATCTCTGCTTGGAGAAACCTTCGTGGGTGCGAGGGGAAAAAAGATGTGTTTCAAGAAAACAGATTGCCTCTTAAGAGAAAATCAGAAGAAGAGACAAATATTGTAACTAAAAGGCAGAAAGCGGAACAAGTGAGAGAGTCTGAGGAATGTCAGGCAGAAGATGGAGAGAGTTATATGGTACCCAAGAGAAAGAGCGACCAGAACTGTGGGACTGAAAGCCAGGCTTCCTTAGAAGACCCTTCCAAAAGCAGCAAAGAGGAACCTGTTGCAAATGAGGAATTCGGCTTCAGTTTCAGAGTTTCTTGTCGCTGTAGTGGAGCAATTGCCAAAATACTTACTTCACAGGTATGCTCAAGTATCTCTGTTTTAAAGTAATTTACCAAAGGGGAAGGGAGATGTGTAGTTTCATTTGTAATTTCAGTTGTGTTGTATGTTTTAGAATAATAAACTGCAGGAGGTTTTTCTGTATTTTCTCAACCAAGCCCTTAATCTACATTTATTTTAAATAAGTAGAAATGCTAGAGTTGCTGTTAATTTCTGGGCTCTGATACCCTGAATATTTTTCAGATCAGTGCCTTTTATTGAGGATAAGTTGAGGTACTTGGGCTTGTGGAGCCTGAGAAGTGATCTGATACTAGCTTACACCTACTTAAAGGGCCCTTGCAAGGACTGTGGAGCCAGACTCCTCTCACTTGTGGCAGAGGGTGTAAAAGAGAAAGGCAGAGGCCAGAACTTGCAGGTCGGTGGGCTCTGACTGGGTATTGGGGAGAATTTGTTCCCTAGGAGGGCAGTGCAGGCCTGGGAGGTGTCACAGGGAGTGGATCTTGGCCCTGGAAGAGAGTAGTGGCGTAGAGGACTTCCAGGGGCCCTTTCCATCTAGCACTGATCCCATCTGTAATAACTTTCTGCTAGAAATAACAGCTCTGGAGCGCTGTTTCCGCCTCAGACAGCTGCCCATGGAGCATCCCCCCATGCTGGGAGCATCGCCCCCACGGCTGCGTTGCCAGGCAGGGCTCACCCGAGGAGTGCGCTGACCCACGGCTCCTTCGCCTGGTGTGAGCTGCAGAAAGCAGGGAAACAACCTGAGTGCCCCCGCTCTGCGCAGCCTGCGGGCAGAGATGGGGGCGAGCGCAGCCCTGCCCGTGGCAAGTGCCCCAGAGGCAGCGTGGAGCCCCGTGGGGCAGGACAGAGCCGCTGCCCAGTCCTTGCCGTGGGACATGGCACCGGCACTCACGGGAAAGTGACCGCGCAGGAGCCGCGGGGCCAGACGAGGCCGAGGCAGTCGGTGGCCTCGCCTTCCTCCTCTTCAGCAGGGTCCCCGGCTGCCCGCTTCCCGCCGATCGGCACCTGCAACTGGCCCAGGGCCAGGCAGAGCTTCATGTGCAGGGCGCTGCCACGGCTGCAGAGAGGAGCGGCACGGAGCGATCTGGAGGTGGCCGAGCCCAGCGGCTCTGCTCCAGCATCCCCCCGCAATGGACAGGGCACTGTGGGCGTCCCTGCTCAGCAGTTTAGCTGGCCCATCCCATCAAGGCCACCGAAGTTCCGTGCGGGACTGATTGATGCTCAGGAGAGCAGCAAACAGCCAAAGCAAGGCACTCAACAAAGATGTTTTGGCTGAGCAGTGCTGCTGGTTGAGAGCTTGACTCTTGCCAGTGCCAGACGGTGCAGCCACGGCACCGTCTCTGAAGGCACTCGAGCCGGTGCCGGGGCCAGCGCCGATTGGCATTCAGTAAATTCAGCTAAGTCTAGGCCATAGCAGGTTTATCTGCTGAGCTCTCATCGAATCATCGAGTCATAGAACAACCAGGTTGGAAGAGACCCACAGGATCATCAAGTCCAACCATTCCTACCAAACATAACCCATGTCCCTCAGCACCTCGCCCACCCATCCCTTAAACCCCTCCAGGGAAGGGGACTCAACCCCCTCCCTGGGCAGCCTCTGCCAGGGACCAATCACCCTTTCTGTGAAAATTTTTTTCCTAATATCCAGTCTAAAGCTCCCCTGGCGGAGCTTGAGGCCATTCCCTCTCATCCTGTCCCCTGTCCCTTGGGAGAAGAGCCCAGCTCCCTCCTCTCCACAACCTCCTTTCAGGTAGTTGGAGAGAGCAATGAGGTCTCCCCTCAGCCTCCTCTTCTCCAGGCTAAACACCCCCAGCTCCCTCATGTTGTAGCATCTCATCCTATGAGAACATTGCTTTGCCTTTTACTTCCACTTAGGGTCCGATGGTACTGACGACACCAAGGAAAAGAGAAAGGATTGGCAAGCCGAAGTCCCTCTGGGACTGCTGAATGTCTCAGCTGACAGTGACGTCGCTTCAGTAGGTCCTGCTCTGGCTGGAGAGAAAGTTGGTAAGAAAGATTTGGGTTTTATTGATTGAACGTGGGAGGATGTTTGTTACTGTTGCTGTCACTTTACATACACTTTGATAGTTAGCTAACATACAACTGCAAGAATGTTTTCCTTCCTCTCCAGAAGGGAGATTAACTCTGTTGCTTCCAAAAGAAAAGAAGGAGAAGGATTCAGGATCATTCTGTGCCGCTGCTGTTGATGAGGGCAGACATGAGCCAAAAGCAGATGAGGAAGACATGTAAGTCAAGCGCCACACGACTGAACAGTTTTCACGAAATGACAGGTTGCATTACCTAAAGTTTTTCTTCTCTTCTTTCAAATTCACAAAGAAAGAAAACTCACCCGTTACACAGAGTCTGCCAATTGAACTTTCATTACTCTGATTTAATGTGTCACATGCCAATGTTGCCATTCATAACGTTACACAGCAGTACAAAACAAATGTCACTTGACACACTGATAAGGAATGGTGAGGAAATTGTGCATCCTCTCTACACCTCTGCAAGGTTCGTGCCGAGAGAAACAAATCCCTTTTCTTTCACCTCTGGCATCACCACAACCAAATGATTGTAAGGGTACAAAGGGCCTTATTTCTGTAGGCTGAAAGTACGTAGCAATTGTGGTACTGATGTACAAAATGACAAGAATAGTGCCTTGCTTATGCTTTCAGTACTCAAAATACTAAATCCTAGAGGAAGAAGAGATTTTCCAGGGTTTTAGATAAGATCTGTACATCTTCCCACAAATCGAGGTAAGCAAAGAAGTTTCAGAAAGCTTAAAGTCACAGGGAGGTGGTTGAGTCACCTTCCTGGAGGTGTTTCAAGCACGGGTGGATGAGGTGCTAAGGGGCATGGTTAAGTGTTTGGTCGGAATGGTTGGACTCGATGATCCAGTGCGTTTCTTCCAACCTGGTTATTCTATGATTCTGTGAAAGCTTCACCTGTGGCTGAAGCATAATTCACATCCTACATAAACATGGCCAACTGTGTAGCTTGGTCTCAGTGGGAAAAGGGGATGCGATGCTGATAAGAGTGCTGGGCTGTTTTTACAGTTAGGATGACATATCATTTGCCTAGTTGTGGTTTGAGCAGAGAACCAAGCGTTCCAGATCTGAAAATGACCAATGTGTCCACCACAGCAGTGTAATCCTTGCTCACGTGGTTTGTGAGCCTGTGGTGCTCTGTTGGCACCATCCATTGCAACCTATTGCTGTGGTTATGCTTTGACTTTCTTCCAGGCTGTGGCTGCTTAAATTAGCACCTTTACAGCCCCAGAAAGCAGTTTGTGCCCAGCCAGATCAAGGCCACCAAGGGTAGGGACGGTCCCCATGGGCTCCTGGATGCTGGGCAGAGGGGGTGGGTGGGCGGGCAGTGCCCGTCCCCCCCCGTGTCACAGTGCCAGTGCCTGGCACCGCACAGTCACAATGCCCCAGGCAGGTAACCAGGGGCAACGTCCCCTTCCCTCTGTCAGTCTGCCCAGCCTCGCCACCAGGACAGCTGGGCTGGGGACAGCTCCGAGACATCCACGAGGAAGCCCTTACGGAGCCCGTGGAATTACTGGAGGGAGATAAGGGAGGAAGGCTGGAGGCTGGACAAAGCTGCCAGCTCCTCAGGAGATGAGAAGAGCCACCAAGCCCGGGAGGTGCTGGAGGCTAGGAGGTCTTTTCAGCTGGATAGGAGTGGTAAGACAAGGGAATTCCTTCTTGAGGAGCACTGGAGTGCTCCCTGTGTTTTTCTCTTGCAGACTGAAGGTCAGTAACAGCATGAAGCTAGGGGTTCCAGTGCTTTGGAGCACCCACTGGTGCCATACAGGACAGGAGAAGGGTTCTTGCCCCGAAGGCCCATCAGACTGGGAGCAGTTTGCCACTCTTGGAAGCCCCTGGGATGGCTTCAGGTTGAGGGAGAAGAAAGGTCCGGCATCTTCTGGGAGGCATGAGCAGCTTGTGGGATGAGGAGTCAGGTCTTGCTCACATGCTCAGGGAACAGCCGATCACCAGCTTTGGGGTCAGGAAGGAATTTTCCCCTGGGGCAGATTGGTACTGGTCCCCAGGGGTTTTTTGCCTTCCTCTGCAGCATCGAGCAGGACCACTAGTCAGGATTTCTTTAGCCCGGTTTGGCTAGGTTACTGCCTGCTGCTCCTGCCCCATGAAGATGGTTTCTCATGCCCTGCAGCTGCAGGGAGGAAGGCTTTTTTTCCCCCAGGGGGGATTGGCAAGTGTCCCTGGGGTTTTTTTTTACCTTCCTCTGCAGCAGTCAGCACTGCCCCTTGCCAGGTCTTCCTCTCTAGGTTCAACAGTCCCAGTTCCTTCAGCTGCTCCTCATAAGACTTGTGCTTTGTACACTTCACTGGTTTTGTTGGTGTTCTCTGGACACAGTCCAGCAGCTCAATACCTTGTAGTGAGAGGCCCCAGACTGAACACAGGATCTGAGGTGTGGCTTTTTGTTTGGAATTGGATGGGGAGAGAAAACTGGTGAGAAAAGCCGTGTTGATTTTGATGTGTGTGTGCAGCAGAAGTTTGTGCTTTGTCTGACAGTCCCCTTGTAATCACAGGTCACCGACATGAGAAAGAAGACCATCAAATACTTTGATTCTGTGGCGTCTCTCTTCGGAGGCTGCTCTCCCTTCTCAGCCTGCCAAGAACTTGGATTGTGACACCCAAGCGAAGAGATGATGTGTGGTCAATCAGGTCTGTTTCCTGAGTTGTGCGATGGTGAATGGATTGTCCCGCATGTCTGTTAGGATGGGTAACGTGTGCTGCTTCCAAACTGCCTCTCTTTTATGGTATTGGAAAATTCTGCTTCTTTGCATTCCTTAGGAAATCCCTCAGCACCAGAACGGAAGCGACTGTGGAGTTTTTGTCTGCAAGTCTCAACCTCACCCTCCCCTGGCATCTTCCAGCCATTCCATCAGGTCCCGAGTTCCGCAGCAGCTGCTGATTGTGCCTGGAGCAGGGATGGGGGTTCTATCCCTCGCTGTGGGGTTGGTGCGTGGCTGGTGGGGTTGGAGCTTCACAGTGGCCTCGGAAGGGCAGAGCTGTGTTCTCCATCCTTACATCTGGTGTCTGCTTCCTACTTCCCTACACGAGATGCCGCAGCTGGTGGGTTAGGGATACCTGGCCCTTATGTCTCCTGGAGAAGAGGGTTTCCCCCTGTTGATATTTGTGCATATTTTCTGCCTCGACTTCGTGTTTAAAGGATTTTTCCTTTTCTTTCCAGAGTGACATCCTTTACTTCCGCAAGAGGATGGTGTGGGAGATCATCCATCAGCAGCTGCTGTGAGAGATGCACGATGAGAGCAACACTGATCACCTCAGGGTGACTGATAAGGCATATAGTTATATTTCAAATAATTTATTTGGATAGGTAGTAGACACACAAATTTTCCTCTTTAGGCTACGCAGTAGTGGTTAAGGAGGGGTGGTGGTTTCCCCGTTATGGAGGCAGCAACTCTCACTGACATTAACTAAGGCACCTGATGACATACAAGCAGAACGGTGGCTGTGACGGGGAAGAGCCAGCACTGTCAGCCCCCGTCACTGAGATGCAGCACACGTGGCCACATTACCGACAAAGAGGACTCTCACCCGTGGTGCTGGTGACCCCTGCGTTAGCTGAGCTCATGTGGGCTCCGTGCTTGGCTCCTCGAGGCGAGTTCCCTCTGTTTGCAGGATGGCTACGATCTACTTGACTGCTAAAAACTGGATTTGTGAGGCCCTTCTGCCACGGTTTAGCTGAGGACACCCTAGAGAGTGAGCACTTGCCACCTTCTGATTTTTGGCAGGGGGGGGAGTTGTCTGGCCATACCTTGTGTGCACAACTTTCTGTGGTTGCTAATACGAAAATAAAAAAACCCTTCAGTTTGCTTTGACTTCTTCCCTGAAATGTGTAACTTTCACTCTCGTTCTCCAGCTCCCTCGGTGTTGCTCACATTTGTGTTTGTGTCCACGTGGTGGTGTTTTTCTAAGCTCTTCTGGAACTCCTCCAGGCTGCTGTACTAGGGGAGACCTGCAGCTGCTTCCCCCCACAGCCAGTGTCCAACTTCTCCTTTAAATCCAGACACTTCATAGATGCGAGAGATTAAATAGGGAGGTCAGAGCAGTGGCTGCTGGGGTCTCCGGTGGCAGCAGGGCCACAGTCAGGAAGGTGGAGGTCTCTGAGCTTGCAGCGCATCAGGAGGTGGAGAGGCTGGAGAGGCTGGAGAGGTGGCCGCTGGAGTGTTCCTGTGGCTGCACAAGCAGGTGGAGGTCACAGAGCTGGTCCCGCAGCAGCAGGGACCCCCACAAGGATCTCGGGTTGTCCAAGGGTCCATGTGGTATTAAGCTCTTCCTGGAGGCTGCTAAGCTGGTTCCAGTGCACTGGGGCTGTGGTGAGGCCACAAGGACCATTTCAGTGAGAGCCACATCTGGCAGCTGCACAGCTGGTTCTCCTTCATCTGGGACGAGCTGCTTGCAGAGCGATGACTCTCCAGGCAGGAGCGGGGGCTGCTGGAGCGGGTCCTGAGGCAGCAGGGCCACCACCAGGCAGGTCTCCGAGCTGGCATCGCAGCAGGAACCCCTACAGGGAGCTGGTGGGGGTTGGAGAGGCGGCAGCTGAGGTTTCCTGAGGCAGCAGGGCTGCTACAAGGCAGGTGGAGGTCATGGAGCTTGCACCACAGCAGCAGGGACACCCACATCAAGCTGGCTGATACGGCTGACAGGTCTACCCAGCTCCGGACGCCAAGTCTACCCAGCTCCGGACGCCAAATCTACCCAGCTCCGGACGCCAAGTCTACCCAGCTCCGGACGCCAAGTCTACCCAGCTCCGGACGCCAAGTCTACCCAGCTCCGGACGCCAAGTCTACCCAGCTCAGCAAGTGGATACTGCATAGACCTGGCGGCTGGTGCTGGGTAGACCTGGTGCCCGTCCCTGGTGCTGGTGACACCTAACAGCCATCACTGTCTGCCCCCAGAGCGGAGCCAGCACACCCACTGTTGGGGCCACAACTCCCATTTGTAGGGCCAGAACACTGATCTTATCTGATTTTTTGGGGTCAGAATACCAACTTTTGACCGAAAACGCTGATTTTAGGACAAATGACCAGGTCTCACAGAGTACAGGGGCGGCTGACAGGTCAATCCCTCTGCGTCCGCCAGGTCTTCCCACCTCAGTTCGCCTGGTGTACCTAGCTCCGGCTCCCAGGTCTACCCAGTTCTAGCTACCAGGTCTTTCCACTGGCTGCCTGGGCTTACCCGCTCTGGCTGCCACGTCTACTCAGCTAAGCAGGTCGGCGCAGGGTAGACCTGGTGTCCGTCCCCAGAGCCAGGGACACCTGAGGGCTCAGAAGATGCCCCAAGCAGTGCACAGGTAGCCCAGGGACGTTGTGACTGCACTGCCCCTGGAGGTGTTCAAGGCCAGGTTGGATGGGGTCTTGGGCAGCCTGATCCAGTGGGATGTTCCTGACCACGACAGGTGGGTAGAAACTAGATGATCTTGAAGGTCCCTTCCGACCGAACCTATTCTATAATTCTATGATCTTAGAAGTGTCATAGAGGGCTCAGAGAAGAGCTGGGCTACAGAAGAGTAGAAGTAGGGTGATAGAAGAGGCAGGTCAAAGAAAGGCCATAGAAAAGTTGTATTATAGAAGAATATGGTTGGACTCGATGATCTGGTGGGTCTCGTCCAACCTGGTTATTCTATGATTCTATGATTCTAAGACTTGGATAATATAAGAGTCAGAACATAGAAGGGCCTGAACATAGAAATCTGGGTCATAGAAGTGGCCTTGTGGGCTGCACAGGGAGGAAACCAGCACCGGCAGCCAGGCCAGGCTGGACATGCTCCCTTGGGGAAAGGGATGTCCTTGGAGAAGTGCAAGGGAGCATTTCTGTGGCTGCAGAATCCACAAGAAAGATAATCCTCTTCCCGCAGGTCCTCGTGTGGGGCAGGCTGCTCTGCTGCTGAGCTCAGACTCTCGCCCTGGCCTGGGCAGAGGGGCTGGAACGGTGAGGACACGGTCTGTGGTGGCATCTGCTGGATTGAAACCAGGAGTCCTGGATTTCCGTTGCTCTTCGTGTCCAGCCTCTCTTCTTGCCCAGAGCTTGTCAGAGTCCAGAGCAGGGCTGTGTGCAGAGCCCAGCGTGGGACACGGCTGGGACCTCATCCCAGTCTTGAGCTTTCTCAAGGAGGGCAGTGAAGGGGAAGGCGCTGATCTCCTTTCCCTGGTGACCAGGGTAGGTCACAAGGAAAAGGAATGAAGCTGCATCAGGGGAAGTTCCAACTGGACATCTGGAAAAGGTTCCTCATGGAGAGGGTGCTCAGTCACTGGAACACCCCAGGGAAGTGGTGATGGCACCAAGCCTGTCAGAGTTCAAGGAGCATCTTGACAATCATCTTAGTGATATGGTTCCATTTTACACAGTCGTGTGAGGATCAGGGAGCTGGACTCAGTGACCCTCATGAGCCCCTTCCAACCCAAGATATTCTAGAAGCCTGATTCTAGAAGTGATCTTCAAGCTCAAAAAACAGTCTGCCCATCCACTACCCTTCCCTTGACATTCCTTCTTCCTGACAAGTTCCTCCTTGTGACTCTTTCCTCTCCCAGACATCATCCTAGCTCTCCATATCGTTCTGTATTTGGGTCCTACCAGTAAGCTCCCTACCTGCATTTGCTCCTCTCTGCACTTGGTGCTTGATCGCAGGCTGCTTAACACCTATTTCTGCACATGGCACATCATCCCCAGACACCACTAAACCCTCATCCAGTCATAAATTTTTATAATAAAATCAGTTTTTGTGCACATATAGAAATTTCCAGAAACTGTAATAACTTCATGCAATCCCTGTGGGCAGAAGAAATGTCAAAGGGCTCGAGGTGCCCCCTGACTGTAAGGGATTTGTGTCTGTGACGCTGCTGGGACAACAGAAGGAACACAAGGGATTTGCCCCAGAGATGCTGTCAGCAGATCCTGGCAGGTGCCGAGGTGTGAAGGACCCGTGGTGCCCCCGTACCGTAAGGGATTTTCCTGCTGATGCTGCCAGCCTGTTCCTGGCCTGAGGAGGCTCCGCTGTGTTTTCCATCCGTCCCCAAGCCCTCTCCCCGCACAGGTCCTGTGGGGGCTTGGGCAGAGCTCCTTTCCCAGCCGTGTTCCTGCTGCTGCCCCGTCACCTCCAGAGACAGAACTGACCTCATCGTCCCCGTCACAGTCAGATGTTTCCTACTGGATTCTGAGTTTCTGAGACACAACTGACATCCTAACCCCCTACTCATCCATCACCTCCTCATGTCCTAGGACCTGAACAGGTAAAAGTACGCTTGCCCCACATCATGAGGAATGAACATGGGGACCTTGGTTCGTGGAGGGACATCCAAGTGCTATATTGAGGCGAATTCCCATGTCTTGTTACTTGCAATGAGAAGAGACTTCGAGGCAATATCTGTCCCAGAGATCTTCGTGGAAACTGAAGAAACTGCTCTGTCTACACATTCAGGTTCATCTCAGCTCACAGACATGATGTGTGCGCTCACATCTGATCCGTACAATGCCAAATTGGCCTTTGGTCTACTCAATCAGTGTCCTCTCATGGAAGAACAAAGAAACTCTCCAAGCTGGGGTGAGAGGCCAGTGCTGGGAATGGTGGTTGGCAGGGGTTTCACCAGGATTATTGCCTCTGGGACAAATGCTTGAGTCAGTTCCTGCAAGAAAGTTTAGAAGAAGCCCCAAGCCTTGAGGCTCTGCCCTGAGGAGGTCCCCTTGCTCTATGGAAAGGCTGTTCTGGAGGCAGCTCTGTCCCACAAGCAGCATGGCTGTGACCAAGCTCAGAGCCCTCAGGCCTTACAGCAAGGCAAGGGGGGAGGAGGAGAGTGTGGAAATGGGGAGAGAACAGCTCTGGGGGATCAAGTGCTGGTGCCTGGCAGTGCTGCCCTGCTGGGACTTTCTTCTTTTCCAGCCAGGAGCAAAGGAATTGTTCCTGAAGCTCCAGAAAGCCTTGGAGGGAGGGTCAGAGGAAGAGACAAGGTGCTGCAGTGGCTTTATTTTGATTACAATAGTGTGGGTTGTCATTACCTAACCCACAACGAACTCAAAAAGAGTTGAAAACATGATCATAAGTTAAAAAAAAAAAAAGTAGAAATATAAAAATATAGAAGGCAGTAACACCAGCCATGAGTAACACCAGAACTGCTATGCAGAAGGTCAGGAATTTATTGCATCAGAGCTCTGTCCAGTTATAAGTTCCCGCAGCGCATCCTTGAGGTCCTTGTTCCTCAAGCCGTAGATGAGGGGATTCAGTGCTGGAGTTACCACTGCATAGAGAAATGACACAACTAAATTCATGGATGGGGAGGAGAAGGAGGGAGGCTTAAGGTAGGTAAACGTGTCAGTGCTGAGAAACAGGGAGACCACAGCCAGGTGAGGGAGGCACGTGGAGAAGGCTTTGTGCCGTCCCTGCTCCGAGGGGATCCTCAGCACGGCCCTGAAGATCTGCACATAGGACACCACAATGAAAACAAAACAGCCAAAAGCTACTAAGAAACTAACCACAAGAAGCCCAACCTCCCGGAGGTTGGCATGTGAGCAGGAGAGCTTGAGGATCTGGGGGATTTCACAGAAGAACTGGTCCACAGCATTGCCCTGGCACAGGGGCAGGGAAAATGTACTGGCCGTGTGCAGCAGAGCAGAGAGAAACCCAGTGCCCCAGGCAGCTGCTGCCATGTGGACACAAGCTCTGCTGCCCAGGAGGGTCCCGTAGTGCAGGGGGTTGCAGATGGCAACGTAGCGGTCGTAGGACATGACTGCGAGAAGAAAATATTCTGTACCAAGGAAGAAAATAAATAGAAACATTTGGGCAACGCATCCTGAGTAGGAGATGGTCTTGGTGTCCCAGAGGGAATTGGCCATGGATTTGGGGACAGTGGTGGAGATGGATCCCATGTCGAGGAGGGCGAGGTTGAGGAGGAAGAAGTACATGGGGGTGTGGAGGTGGTGGTCGCAGGCGATGGTGATGATGATGAGGTCGTTTCCCAGGAGGGCAGCCAGGTAGATGCCCAGGAAGAGCCAGAAGTGCAAGAGCTGCAGCTCCCGTGAGTCTGCGAATGGCAGGAGGAGGAACTGGGTGATGGAGCTGCTGTTGGACATCTGCTGCCTCCAGACATGGGGCACTGTCATATGAGAGAAGGACAGTGACAAGTTAGGATAACCTCTGAGCCAAATCAAAGCCATTTCTCCTTCCCCTCCCTCCTGCTCACACCTTGTCCCCTTTTTTCAGCCCTTCCTTCAGCTCTGAGCCTGGAGCCCTGCTCGGTGCCGGCTGAATGTGCCGGGAGGAGCAGAGCCTCTGCCCGCTGGCTGCGAGGAGTCAGCCCTGCTCTGCAGCAGGGGACATGGGGACGGTGGGGACAGGGGACACTGCTGGGGCTCAGCGTTGTCCAGGGGAACTGCTCCTGGTGCAGAAGGGCCTGTCAGCATCTGCACTGCCGGGGATGAGGAGCTGAGAAGGTAGCAGGCTTAGAGGTTTCGAATGCCTAAAGGTGAGACGGGACAGGTTTGCATCTGTGAGGGCAGCATAGTGCTTGCGAGGAAAACTCAAGAAAAGCCAAATATCCTAACGAGGATATCTTAGTGCAGACGAGATAATTAATTCCTCAGGAATGCACTGCCCAAAGCCGCACAGAAGATCAGTGCCTGACTCTGCAACTCCCATCCCCAGAGAGACTGGCAGAGAGAACAAGAGAACAACAGCAACATCTCTGGTTTAAGTTTCCTCTCCATCTCTGATCCTATCCCTTCTCTCTGGAGGTTTTCCTCAATGGAGCTGATTCCCTGTCCCATGCCTTCTCCCTGTCAGCGCTCACAGATCCCATCTGACCCTCTCTGCATCCCCCTGGCCCTACACAAACATCTGCCCGGGTTAAGCTGGACGTAGGGTCTTGTTGATAAGCAGAAAGGGATGGAACAGACTGAGCCTGATGGGTCCAGCAGAGGTGATGCTGCTGCTGTCCATGGGCAGAGGACCAGCTGGAGACATATTCGGAGGCTCCTATCGGACCTGCTGACCACTCAAGGATACTGCTCAGGAGTCTCAGTGATTTGTTTAAGCATGAAAGGCTCTGGTTCCATTTCTCCCACCAAATTCCCCAGGTGCAGGGAACTGAAAACACAGAGTCTGGGAAGTTCCTTATCTTTAATGCAAGAGCCCTCCTGACAGATCCCACAGGCTGTGGCTGTGCCGGCTTTAGGAGATCCCTCCAGCAACCGCACCTGCATTGTCCTGCACTCAGAGACTCACCTGGAGAAGGGCTGTGAAGAGTTTTCTCCAAATGAAGCCTCCTCTCTCCTGCCACCCCACCTGCCTTTCCCCTCTCTCTGCTCCCTCCTGTCCCCTCGCTGCCTGCAGGCAGTGCCCTCAGCCCTGCTGGGCTTGGCAGAGGAGCTGCTCCCGGCCAGACCTGGCTCTTTTATGATCTCCTGTCTCATGATGAGCTCCCTCCCTGCCAGGAGCCCAGCCCAGCTCAGCAGCAGAGGAGCAGCCCAAGGCAGCGCTTTCTCTGCTCCCTCTGGGCTCCCTCGAGGTGTCCCTGGGGCTCCAGGGGAACATTCTGAGAAACAGGCTGAAGCCATCCCTGATGCTTCCTTCATCATCTGGGCAGGCACACTTCTGTCCTGCAGTGTCATTGCTCCTGTTAGAAAAATAACAGGGAATGAGAATCAATTTCTTGTCGCACCATTAGACAGGACCTCAGAAAGTTGACAGCGAACGAAATCATTTCTCCAAAGTAGGAGGATCTGTCCCACGGAGTGAATTCAGGCATTTCATCCGAGGTCTTTAGACTTGGGGCTGGGAAGACACTCAGCTCCCTTTCCCCCAGACACATCTTCTGCAAAGCTTATGCGCACACAGGGTCTTGAAACCCTTGGTCGTGGTTTCCTCATGGCAGGGATGAGTTTGCCTGGTGCCACAGCTTCAGGGCTTCAGCCCTAATGGGCAGCAATGGCCTCAGCCAGGGGCACAGGCAGGAGGAGCTGGAGCCATTCCCATGGGAGACAGAGCTGGGACATGGTCACAGAGCTCAGGAGAGATGGTAGTCAAGGACAGCATCTTCCAAGCACTGCAAGGCTCCAGATAAACTGAGTCTCAGCTTGAAAGTCCATTCAAGGACCCATGATGAGATTTTGCTGCTTCAGGAACAGTTAAAGAAGAAAAATACGCTGCGTAGGCACTGCTGGATTTAGAAGGGTCAGGTGTAGACAGATCTGAGGTTCACTGTGTCCTCTGTCCCTGCCTTCCCCATCAAGGTCTCACAGGGCTTTGTGACTCATGGTAGGACTCTGGAGGAGTTTGACCAGTAGTGGGTAGAGGTCAAGTCAGGGATCTCTTGGGCAAAAGGAATTCTTCACAGTCTATGAGACAGGAGGGGCAGCATCGCAGGGAGCTGAGGGAACAGGAAGATGTCACAGTGTCTCCATCATCTTCCAGAGGTCATGGAGAGTGTGGGAACTCCCTGACCGCTGGTACCACTGCCACATCAGAAATGGCCAGTGGATGAGTAGGGGAGCAAAAGGCTTTGCCCCAGAATTTGTCTAGTAGGATCCCATTTCTGGGTGTCTGAAAGAGAAGGGGATTTTATTTCCCTTGGTAAATTATGTCTCACCATCCTTCTATGACCCAACTCTTCTATGATCTGATTCTCCCATGACCAGACACTTACATAAGCCACCTCTTCTAGGACGCAGGTTTTCTGTCACCTGAGCCCCCTTTGACTCTAGTGAATCTTCTATGACCCAAGACTTATATGACCCTTCTAAGACTTCTTTATGACCTGAATTTTTTTATGTCCAGACTCCTCTATGACCCTTAAATGACCCAAACTTTCTATGAAACTTTTATGACCAGACTCTTCTATAAACAGCACTTCTCTGTCCCTTTTATGACCTGATCTTTCTATAGCCCAAATCTTCTTTGATCCTTCTATGACCCAACACTTCTCTAAACCTTCTACAGTTGAATTCTTATATGACCCAACCCTCTATGACGCCAATCCTCTAAGATATGAGTCTTTTATGACCCAACACTTCTAAAAAAAGTCTTCTATGACCCAAGCCTTCTGTGACCCAAGCCTTCTGTGACCCAACTCTCCTCTGACTCTTCCGTAACTTTCTATGGCCTGACTTCTCTGTGATTCTTCTATGACCTGACTCTTCTATAACCCGACTCCTCTATGACCCGACTAATCTATGACACGGCCCTTCTATGGCCCAACCCTTTTGTGAACCGGCACTTCTATGACCCCTCTATGACCCGACTCAAGTTTCTATGAGTCGACTCTTCCATGACCCAAATATTCTATAACCCAAATCTTCTATGACTCAAATATTCTATGAGCTGACTCTTCTATGGACCATCTGTGACTGGGCTCTTCTATATCTCCTCTACGAGCCGACTTGTCTATGACTAAACTCTTCCACGACCATCTCTTACATGACCAGGTCCTTCTATGACTCAAGCCTTCTATGAACAAACCGTTCTATGACCCAGCTACTCTCTGACTCTTCAATGCTGTGACTTTCTCCGATCCAGGTCTTCTGTGACTCTTCTATGACATGAATCATTTATGCTCCAACACTTCTATGACCAATATATGACCAGATGCTTCTGTGACCCGACTCTTCTAGGACCCAACTATTAACAAACCCTTCTATGACCTGACCCCTCTATGACTCTCTCTGACCTGACTCATATGAGACGCTTCCTTTATGAACTGACAATTCTATGACTCTTGGATAACTCTTCTATAATGCGATACTTCTGCAGTCTTTCTATATCCTGATGCTTCTACAACGCACACTTTCTGTGCCTCAATGTTTCCATGAAACTTCTATGAGCAAACTCTTCTATGACCTTTCCATGACCCAACACTGCCAATGCCCGACTAAACTCTCACACTCATATGACTTGACTCTTCCATGACCTGAGTATTCTATGATCCACAATGATTTGAACGTTCTATGAACCATCTGTCCTTCTGTATTGCACCTCTATGACTCGACTCCTCTCTGACATGATCTTTCTCACAAACGCATTTTCTGCCACTCTTCTACGATCCAACCCGTTAATAACCCTACCCTTCTATCCCCCAACTCTTCTGGTGCACGTGGAGCTGTGTGAGAGCCTTGGCATCTCAAGGAACCCTACAGGCCTGTATTTGGAATCACAAGAAATAACTGCTTCCACTTCAATTCAGCAATGTGAGAAGGCTCATGGCACCAACATCATTGCAGTCAAAGCCACATCTCCCTGCCCAGGGCCTGGGGGTCAGGGCTTGGACTTTCTGCTTCACCAAGTGAACCCAGGCTTTTCTTAGCATCACAGCTGCCTGCACGGCGCCTTTGTCCTCCTGCAATCATGGCCTCCAATTCTCGGCTCTAATGAGTCCCTGGGGAGCCTTTGTCACTAACGATGCTCACTGAGACCAACTAAGACTTCAAGAAACTTTGAGCTTTGCTTTTGACTTCTTGAGAGCTTTGTTCCATCTCCTCTCAGCAGCTGAGGTTCAAGGACTCATCAACAATTCCATCCTGGATCTCATTAACCTACAGAAAGCCTTAATGAGCTCTTTCTCTTCCTGTTGTTTTCTTCAAGTCTTCAAGCCTCGCATGGCTCCTTGTAGTCATTTCCCAGTGTGGTTACAGAGGAAGATTTCAAAGTGCACCTAAGAAAAACGTTTTATCTGAAACTTTCTAGAACTTTCAAACTCATACAATGGTTTGGGTTGGTAAGGACCTTAAAGCCCGTCCAGTTTCAACCCCCCTTCCCTGGGCAGGGACACCTCCCACTGGACCAGGCTGCTCCAAGCCCCATCCAGCCCGACCTTGAACCCCTCCAGGCAGGGGGCACACACAGCTTCCCTGGGATACCTGAGCCACGTCCTCACCACCTTCTTTGTGAACAATTCCTCCCTAATGTCTAATCTAAATCTTCCCTAGGACATAACACCACCCCGTCATCCTATCATTCCATGCCCTTGGAAAACGTCCCTTGCCAGCTTTCTTGGTGACCCCTTCAGGTACGGGAAGGCCTCTATAACGTCCCCCCGATGCCTTCTCTTCTGCAGGCTGAGGAAGTTCCAGGAGAAGATCAATATTTCTTTGTGAAATCCCTTTTGAAAGGGCATGGGATTGGTGGAGGTCTCTTGTTAGTGAGGAGGAGCAAGTGTTCTGGTGCCCACGTCCACCTCCTCAGGGCAAACTTCAGCTGGCCAGCTCTCTGTCCGTGCTTCTCCATGGAGATGTTTTTTTCATTTGAGGGCCAAGGTAAAAATAGATTAATAGACGAAAGAAAAAAAGATAAAAGGAATATAAAGAGAGACCAAACCCAATGCAATTTACATCACTTCCCACCTCCTGCTTGGGGCAGCCTGCTAAGTGGGTCTCTATTTTATGCTCATAGACAAACCTAGGGAACAAGAGAGCTCAGTTTAGACGTCAACAGGGCACCGAGGCCACGATTGAAAGAAAGGACTTTGGCACTTGACGGCTCCATGAACGCAGCTATCACCTGGCCAAAGCTCCTGTGACACCTGGGAACATCCAGCTTCTCGTCCAGAGGAGCAGGATCCTTCTGGGATGGACAGGAGGGGAAAAGCCTTGGCCGAGACTCCAGGGCAGCGGGGGATTCTGCACCCCTGGGGGTTCAAACTCAGCAGATTTGATGCCTCGGGAAAGCTCTTCAGCCTTCAGCACAATTCAGCACAATTTTTAAGGCACAAAGTCTGGTTTTCTATGTCCACAGCTTCCATGTTGGAGACAAAAGCCTCTAACAGGGTTCAAAAGCTCAGTTTTAGCTCCCAAATCCTCCTTTTCAGGCAACAAAGCCTCACTGTGAGGGCTCAAATCCTCTTTTTGAGCCTCTCAAGTCCCATTTTTAGGCTGAAAGCCATCCTGTTCACTACCATGGCTTCTTTTTAGGGCAAAGAACCTGATGTCGGGGCTCAAAGATGCAATTTCAGTTTCAAAGCAACATTTGTAGGGCCCAAAGGCTCTTTTTGAAGCTCCAAACTCTCACATAAAGGATCCAACCTCCCCCTTTACAGCCTGAAGCCTCCATTGGAGCACCCAAAGTCCTGCAGTTTTGACCAGAGCTTCATTTCTTGAGGCAACAGAGGAACCAAGAGGTTTGTCTCCTTCGCAGGGACAAAAGACTTAACTTGTAGCACTGCACCCATCTCTTTAGTGCCCCAAGTCTCATATTTAGGGTGGAAATCCTTGATTTTAGGGTTCCAACTTGTCTTTTAACACTTATAGCTTTTCTTAGGAGGCCCATAGTTACATTTTGAGTCTCAACCCTCATTTTTTAAGTCTAAAGACACATTTCATTGTCCCAGAGCATAATTTTTAAGGACCAAAGTTGATTCTGGATGTCTGAAACCTCAGTGTTATGGGCCAAAGCCTTATTTTTAGCTCCTTTCTAGCTTCCAGAGCTTCCTTTTCCGGGAACAAAGCTTCATTTTTGGAGTTGTTTGCAGTTGTAAAGGCCCAGATCCTCATTTTTAGCCTCTCAGGTATATTTCAAGCTGCAAAGCTGTTGTCTTTGGTACCACAGCTTCATTTCAGGGCATGAAACCCGAGGTCCTGGCTCAAAGCCTCAGTTTCACTTTCAAAGCACCACTGGTAGGACCCAAACCCTCCTTTTGAAGCTCCAGACTGTCATGGAAAGTATCCAACCCCCTCCTTGATGGCTCGAAGCCTCTACTGGAGTGCCTAAAGCCCTGCATTCAGGACCAGAGCTTCATTTCTTGGAAGCAAGAGATTCTCCTCCCTTGAGGGATCAAAAGACAAGTTTGTAGCACCACGCCCATCCTTTTAGTGCAGAAGTCTCATGTTTTGGGCTGAAATCTTCAATTCCAGGGTTCTAACCTGTTTTCTAGGACCCATAGACATTTTGGGACCCACAGTTACATTTTGAAGGTCTAAACTCTCGTTTTCTGTGTCTAAAACCCAAGGTTAGGAGCCTCTATTTTAAAGCCCAAAGGTTAATATTGGAGTTCCAACACCTTAGTTTTAGAGGCCAAGCCCTTATTTATAGGTTCTAAAACTCATTTCTATCTTTTAAAGCCTCTTTCAGGGATGTCATCCTCTGTGATGCTGCCCGGTGTCCTAGGAGACCTCTCTGCTGTCCAGGACAAGCACCCTCTGGACTCACTCTCCAGCAGGATCTGGAGGAGGCAGGTGGTCTCTCCATCGGGAGATGCCTGCTCCTTGCTCTGTGTGTGAGATTGGGAGATCTTACGCATCCTAGGATTGGGAGATCCCAGGATTCCTGCTTATTTTCCACGTGGGAGATGTTCCCAGCCCAGGTGGTCCCGTTTTTGTTTAACTGTGCCAGCCTTGCCCCCTTCTCCTTCGCTCAGATCGGATTTGTTTCCCGAGTGCTTTGTCACTCACTCCAGGCTGTGTACGGAGCCATCCTGGCCTGGATGCTGAAGTTCTGTTCCAATTTAGCTGCCTGCTTGTTTGTCCCCTCCACCCATGACCACAGGACCTGTTCCTGCAGCTCCAGAGAGGCCTTGGGGGAAAGAACTCAGGAAAACAGAAGCCAATGAAGGGTCCTTTATTTTGCTTAAATACACAGGATCTCAGCTCCTTATTCAAACAAACACCCAGTCAGTAAAAAAAGCAGAAAGTGAATAAGAAAGGGGGTAAAGATTTTAGAATTAAGAAACAAACAACAATTAAATAAAGACTGTCTTTGCCTGGGAGGAGTTACATGAGAACTGCTAGGCAGAAGCTGAGGAGCACTTTATTGCTTCTTAGGAACATTGAGTCATGAATTTCCAGACTACATCACTGATCTCTTTGTTCCTCAAGCTGTAGATGAGGGGGTTCACTGCTGGAGGCACCACTGTGTATGGAACTGCCACCACCAGATCCAGCGATGGGGAGGAGATGGAGCGAGGTTTCACGTGGGCAAACCCTGCAGTGCTGACAAACAGGGAGACGACAGCCAGGTGAGGGAGGCTCTTCTCCCAAGGGACGGGGGACAGGACAAGAGGGAATGGCCTCAAGCTCCGCCAGCGGAGATTTAGGCTGGACATTAGGAAAACATTTTTCCCAGAAAGGGTCATTGGGCACTGGCAGAGGCTGCCCAGGGAGGGGGTTGAGTCCCCTTCCCTGGGGGGGTTTAAGGGACGGGTGGACGAGGTGCTGAGGGACACGGTTTAGTGTTTAATAGGAATGGTTGGACTCAATGATCCGGTGGGTCTCTTCCAACCTGGTTATTCTATGATTTTATGAGCCAGCAGTGGCCCAGGTGGCCCAGAAGGCCAATGGCATCTTGGCTTGGATCAGACATGGCGTGACCAGCAGGGCCAGGGAGGTTCTTCGCCTTCTGGACTCAGCACTGGTGAGACCGCTCCTCGAATCCTGTGTTCAGTTCTGGGCCCCTCACCACAAGAAGGATGTTGAGGCTCTGGAGCGAGTCCAGAGAAGAGCAACAAAGCTGATGAGGGGGCTGGAGAACAGGCCTGATGAGGAACGGCTGAGAGAGCTGGGGGTGTTTAGCCTGGAGAAGAGGAGGCTGAGGGGAGACCTCATTGCTCTCTATAACTCCCTGAAAGGAGGTTGTAGAGAGGAGGGAGCTGGGCTCTTCTCCCAAGTGACAGGGGACAGGACAAGAGGGAATGGCCTCGGGCTCCTCCAGGGGAGGTTCAGGATGGACATCAGGCAAAAATGTTTCCCAGAAAGGGTCATTGGGCAGTGGCAGAGGCTGCCCAGGGAGGGGGTTGAGTCACATTTCCTGGAGGAGTTTAAGGGACGGGTGGACGAGATGCTGAGGGGTCTGATTTAGTGACTGATGGGAATGGTTGGACTTGATGATGCAGTGGGTCCTTTCCAACCTGGTGATTCTATGATTCTATGAAATACAGAGAGCATGGGTTGCTGTTTACTCAGTTACTTGGTTACAAATGGAAAGAAGAGAGTGAATTAAAAAGGTGATGAGAATGTAAACTTAAAAAAACCCAACACCACCATCAATAAAATAAGGCAGTGTGCACCTTTAGTGAGTCACATGATAACTGCAGTGAAGCAGAAGTTCAGCAGTTCATTGCTTCAGTGTAAAATCCAGTTATCAGCTTCCACGTTGCATCCTTGAGCTGCTGGTTCCTCCAGCTGTAGATGAGGGGGTTCACTGCTGGAGGAACCACGGAGTAGACAAATGACACCACCAGGTCGAAGGATGGGGAGATCGAAGAGGGCTTCAGGTCAGTGAAAGTGCCCGTGCTGATAAACAGGGAGACCACAGCCAGGTGAGGGAGGCACGTGGAGAAGGTTTTGTGCCGTCCCTGCTCTGAGGGCATCCTCAGCACAGCCCTGAAGATCTGCACATAGGACACCACAATGAAAACAAAACAGCCAAAGACTATTAAGATACTGACCACAAGAAGCCAAGCTTCCCTGAGGTAGGAGTGTGAGCAGGAGAGCTTGAGGATCTGCGGGATTTCACAGAAGAACTGGTCCACAGCATTGCCCTGGCAGAGGGGCAGGGAAAATGTACTGGCCGTGTGCAGCAGAGAAGAGAGAAACCCAGCACCCCAGGCAGCTGCTGCCATGTGGACACAAGCTCTGCTGCCCAGGAGGGTCCCGTAGTGCAGGGGTTTGCAGATGGCAACGTAGCGGTCATAGGACATGACTGTGAGAAGAGAAACCTCTGCTGAAATGAAGAAGTCAAACAGAAAGAATTGGGCAACACATCCTTCATATGAGATTTCTCTGGTATCCCAGAGGGAATTGGCCATGGATTTGGGGACAGTGGTGGAGATGGAGCCCATGTCGAGGAGGGCGAGGTTGAGGAGGAAGAAGTACCTGGGGGTGTGGAGGTGGTGGTCCCAGGCGATGGTGATGATGATGAGGCCGTTTCCCAGGAGGGCAGCCAGGTAGATGCCCAGGAAGAGCCAGAAGTGCAAGAGCTGCAGCTCCCGTGAGTCTGCGAATGGCAGGAGGAGGAACTGGGTGATGGAGCTGCTGTTGGACATCTGCTGCATCTAGGCATTGGGCACTGTTGAGGGAGGAAAGGACAGTGACAAGTTAAGGGAGCCTTCTCTAAGCCAAATGAAAGTAATTTCTCATTACCCCCTTCCCCCTACCCCCGCCTCCATCAGCGCCTCTGCTGCACTCAGAGAGATAAGAGGGAGTCCTGCGAGGTGAGAGCATTGTCTGGCTCAGTGCAGAGGGAGGGGAACTGCTCTGTCCTTGCTCTTGTTCCCAGCTGCCCTGGGCTTGCACGTTTCTGAGATCGAGGGGAATCACACTCCCGTGTTACCCTCAAACCACTCAATGTCTCACCCTTTCCTAAGGTCTCAGCACCCACTTTCATCCTAGGACACACACAGCTCATTCACACGCCCAACAGCATTTTGTGTCTCATACCATCTCTGTGCTTCTCTGAAGGGCATCTCTGTAACACAGGATGTAAACTCTCCCTCCCAGAACCTTTCTGGCTTTAGTTTCTCCTCATTCCCTGATCCTATCCCTGCTGCCTGGAGGTTTTCCTCCAGTGATGTGTTTCCCTGTCGCACGTTTTTTCCCTGCTCACAAACCCCATCCCAGCCCCTTGGCACTCCCCTACACAAACCTGCCTGTTTGCAGGGCACTGCCTGGGCACGTGGTCCTGTTTGGAGGCTCCAGAGGGAAGAACAACTTGGTGGGGCCAGCAGAGGTGATGCTGGTCCATAGGCAGAGGAGGGGCTCAAGGTGGTTTGGGAGACTCCTATCCCAAATCCCTTCCTTGTCCTTTCCACTGAACAGTCCATTCAGTTTTTCTAAGGTGATTTGGAATGGTCCTGATCGACGCAGCAACCTCTGGACAGCAAAATACGCTCTCCTGCAGGAGGTGCCTCTTGCACCCACAGCTTCTCCCTGCAGCAAAATTGTCCTGCACCCAGACTTACCATGTCAAGGACTGTGAAGATTTCTCCTCCAGTCAGCCCTCAGTCATCCTCCTGACCACCTTTAAGCTCCCTCTGCCTTGCTGGTCTCTCCATGAGAAACCCTGGGAGTTCCCTTCTCCCTGCTGTCTTTGCAGAGGAGCTGCTCCTCGCCAGAGCTCGCTCTTTGTAGCTCTGTCCACTTGCCCTGAGCTCCCTCAGTCCCAGGAGCCCAGCCCAGCTCAGCAGCAGAGGAGCAGCCCAGGGCATTTTAATGACCCCTCTGGTGGGTTGGATGCTGAGTCCATGAATCTCACACCCTGAGAGGAAGTAGAACAAACCTTTCAAGAAGTAAAACTCACATTCAAGCTCCAAGGTTTCTTGTAGTGTTAATGGGTCCCACTGAGGGCACTGCTGAGAAAGCATCTCCAGGGCCCAGTTAGAGCAGAAAACTGGAGGCAGTGATGAAAAGCAAGGTAAAGGTGTCTCTAACGCTGAGTCAGCCTGGATGTGTTTCATTAATCCAAAGGACCAAGCCCTGACCCCATTAACCAAGTGGATAAGCCCTGACCCCCAGACCCTGGGAAGGGAGATCCTGTCCCTCTCTCATTCCTTAGGACTCTTCCTGAGCAGTGGGATGTGAGAACGGGCAATGCCAAGGGTAGGACTTTGGAAAAACACTTGCATGGCTCCTGGGTGGGGGTTAGGAGGCTGTGAGAACCTGGTGCTGTAAGAGTGAGGTGTTTCCTCCTCCACAGTGCAGTGAGTGCAAGTAGTGATTTGGCATCCGTCCAGCAAGCATCAATTAGCAAGCATCCATCATTGAACAGCATCCTTTTGAAGAACAAGAAAGATGATCAAAATCTGTGCTTGGAGTAGAAAGCTCTTCAGTTCCATATCAAAAGGAGCTGAATTTGTGGTGACAAAAGTCTGATAAAGACCTGACAGCGAAGAGCTTTGTCAGTACCGTTTTGGGCTGATACATTTTTGCAAGGAAAGGAATTCAACTTGGTGGAGAAGAAATTAAATATTGACGAAACCAATGTGCTCTTTATGGAGATGGGGGAGAGGGTGAGGGCCTCCTCAGAAACTCAGATACAAACTTAAATCCTCTCTGGAACCCTCACTTGAACCGAAACCCAAACGCTGACTAACCCACAACTGGCCCTGACCCTACCCCATCTTCCCACCTCAACACCTGTGTGATCACACGAGTCATTTCATAGCATTCCAAGGTTACCACGGCAAAAGAACCAGAAAAAACCAAATGTGGTTCTAGAGGCAGCACAACCGGGACTGATGAGCATCCTTCTATAACCTTGTCATACCAGTTGAAGACTTGGGAGCATAAGGGACTGCCCACTGCTTCCTTGTGTTCTGGAGGAACGTCTCTGTGCAGCCCAAGTCAGACTTTTGGGTCAAATGAATCACTTTCCATTTCTTATCGACACTATTGATTGTGACTGAGATACCCAGGCTGCAGACGGGCAGTTCCTCATGCAGTAGCTCCTCTGTTTCTCCCCACACGGACAGTCCTACGTGTCTCACCGAAGGAATCATCCCACAGTGCCTGGATTTGCCCACGGTTGCTTCAACTCATGCTGTTGCTTCTCTGTAGTTTTTCTGCTTTGGGGATGCTGGTGGGAAAAGGCCTCACTGTCCTGATCCTGACTTTGTTGGACGCTCTAAAAGGACTGACTGTAGGTTGCTGGGTTCAGAGTAGGAAATCAAGGACCGCCTGAGCCTCACCCAAGGGCAGGAAGGGTTGTTTGCGTTAGTGGCTATTGCTGAAGGTTTCCTTGGTCAGAATCCAGTGTTTTAGGCACAGGGTCCACACCAGTACAAATGCAGATCCCCAGAGTGGATGGATGCGACTCAGTGCTTTTGCCTCTCCATGCATCTCCATCCTAAGCTTTCTCTCCATGCTCTTTTCTGAGGTGCTCTGGAGCACAAACAGCACGAGCAGTTGGTGTTTGACCTCTCAGATCCACCTCCCTCTTTGCGCTGTCATTGGGCACAGACAAGGGTTGGGACCCATGGAGGGGGAGGTGCAGGGAAGCCTTTTCTGCTCCTGTAAATTAAACACTGATGGAATTTGCTTATTTTCTGCTCCTCTCCTTGCTCCCCACCCCCAAACAAGTTTTGAATTTTCCTTTGAGCCACCAGCTGTGGTTTCTCAATTTCTCTTCTTGCTACAGTCACCGTTATTATGGAAGTTGCTCAGATACTGCCAACCACGCTTGATTAGAAGCCTCCGTCGGCACAAACTGGTGACTCCTAACTCAATCCAGGCCCCTTTGGAGGAAGGGTCCAGCTTGGAAGTGCTGCACCAGGGAGATCCCACTGTATTACAGAGATGCTGCGAGACAGGCCAGCTCTGATCAGCGTCAGACACGCTTCTGTAAGGGCTCCACCTGCACAAAGTAGGTGCTCACCTGACACCCAGTGACACAAGTGCAAATAGTTCTGTACCAACCATAATAACCACGAACTGGTGGATGACGTGACTGAGAGCAACTGTGCAGAGAGGGGCTTGGGGTGCAGATTGATGAGAAGCTTGACATGAGCCAGCACTGTGTGCTCGTAGCCCAGAAGGCCAACGGTGTCCTGGGCTGCATCCAAAGCATCGTGGCCAGCAGGGTGAGGGAGGGGATTCTGCCCCTCTATTCTGTTCTTGTGAGACCCAGCCTGGAGTCCTGTATGCAGCTCTGGAATCCCCAGCATAAAAAGGACATGGAACTGTTGGGACAGGTCCAAGGAGGCCATGAGGATGATCAGAGGGCTGGATCACCTCTGCTATGAGGACAGCCTGAGAGAGTTGGGGTTGTTCAGCCTCTGGAAGACTTCAAGGAGAACTTACAGGGGCCTTTGGGTACCTGCAGGGTGCTCCAGGAAAGCTGGGGAGGGAATTTTTACAAGGGCATGGAGTGACAGGATGAGGGGAATGACTTTAATTTGGGGGAGGAGGGGAGGTTTAGATTAGACATTAGAAATTCTTCCTGATGAATATAGTGAGATATTGGCCCAGGTTGCTGAGGGAAGCTGTGGATGCCCCTTCCCCAGAAGAGTTCAGGCCATGTTGTATGGGGCTTTAAGCAGCCTGGTTCAGTGGGAAGAGTCCCTGTCCATGGCAGGGAGGTTGGAACTGGATGATCTTTAAGGTCCCTTCCAATCCAAACCGTTCTATGATTCTGTGGTTGCAGATGAAGTCCTTCACCCCACGGCAGGCTGGGTGCTGGAGTCCGTCATCTCTGAGAATGCTGGGAGCTTGGACCTTCACCCCATGGTGTGCTGGGAGCTGGAGTCTCTCACTCCGTGGCATCCTTTTCCCATGAGGAGCTCCCATCCCCTCAGCTGGCTTTGTCTCCCAGCCCCTGACTTCAGCTCAGAGCTTTGGCTGCACATTTGACTGATCCCTGGAGCCCCAGCTGAACAATCTTCTCCAGTTCAACCCAGGGGAGCCTGGGAGAAGGAGAGACAGAGTGATGCGGAAGGGTCCTCTGTACCACGATGGGCACTGGGGCTGCAAGGACAAACTGCACGCTTCCCAGACACATGCCGGGAGAGAAATGGAGAAAGAAACCCCAACAATCAAGTAACTGCTGCTCAGGAAGAGTGTTCTGAGCTCTGGTGCCCTGTAGGGTATTTTCTGAGGGCTAGTGAGAACCATTTGGGGGCATCACAGGAGAGTTCAGGGAGGAAAGGGAATCCCTGCAGACATGGCAGGGGCATTTCTCCACAGCAGAAGGGAGAGAAATCTTTCTGTTTCGGTCAGATCAGTTGGGTGGGCTGAGATTTGAGGAGCATCTCAAGAGAAAAGGCACAGCCACGGACCCGGACCCAGGAGGGTGTTACAAGAGATACCAAAAATCTAAAATTTTCCCACTATATCAGTCAAAAAGAGATGGAAAATTGCAGAGGGCACAACAAACAGATTCCCGTGTGGCATCAGCAAAGCTTCTGCACTTATGAATGAAAACCCAGCACCATCCATGAAAGGAATCGATAGACGTGTTTATGCCTTGGGTTCAATGTCTACTGCGAGTTGAACCCAGCACAGCTGCACAATGAGGTGCCGAGTCTTTTCTGGATCTCAGGATCACATGCTCAGGGAGGTGCCTTTTCACACTTGTAGGGAACTCAGCACCACTTCTGTTCCCCTGTGAAACCCCAGGTGGGTGTCACTTGTGGAGACACAGAGTTCTCTTCCACTGGAGACCCTTAGGTCCTCTAAAGAGTTTTCAGGTTACTGAATTTTGGGGAAAGGATGGGATTTGAGAGAAAAGGCCCCCCAGGATTTAGGAGCAGCTCTCTCCAAGCCAGCCCCCAGCAGCACCGACTGCATCTCCTCGACAGCCACCTGGCACGCTACAAACCGATGTCCGTGAATTTGGATCTCGGGCAGAGCCAGCGTGGAGGCTACACAGCAGATTCCGAGACAGGGAGGGGATTCAGTGCCCCAAGACTAATTGCAAGGGGAGACCCTGATGAATTCTCTCACTCTCAAGCTGGCTGCACACAAACAGCTCCCACGACCATGGCAACTCCAGAAGAACGTCCAGAAGTCTTTGAAAGTGCCCTGCTTGCAACAGGCCAACGTTGTGCCAGTGAGCATCTCCCAGTTTACAAGAGCAGGGAATCCCATTCCCTTGCCTGGGCGCTGTTTAACCTTCCAGCACAAACGTTCCCAAATCCTTCTAGCAGGGGTGTCTGAATATGCTGGATCCTCGTGCTATGAAGCTCTTGTCCAAATATCCTTGACACCCTTGAGGGAAGGGATGCCACCCAGAGTGACCCTGGCAGGCTGGAGCAGTGAGCTCGTGTGACCCTCATGGGGTTCAACAAGGGCGGGTGAAGGGTCCTGCACCTGGGTCAGGGAAAACCTGGAGTTGTTCAGGCTCAAGAAGAAAAGTCTCCCAGGAGACCCTATTGCAGCCTTTCAATATCTGAAGGGGCTTTTTATGATAAAGATGCTAAAACACTGGATCAGGTTTCCCAGAGAAGCTGTGGATGCCCCATCATTGGTAGTGGACGGGGCTTTGAGAATCTGATTGAGTGGAAGGTGTTGGTGCCCATGGAAGGGAGAGGTTGGGCCAGATGGATGTTTGAGGTCCCTTCCAACCCAAAATATTGTTCTGTCCGTGGCCTCAGTGATGTCGTCCTCTGTGATGCTGCCCTGTTTCCGAGGAGACCTCTCTGCTGTCCAGGCCAAGCACACTCTGGACTCACTCTCCAGCAGGATCTGGAGGAGGCAGGTGGTGTCTTCACTGCACGTGTCCTCAGGGCAGGGTTTTGCTCCCTCCCAGCCCGACTCCTGATCAGGACAGGAGCTTACGAGCACCCACTGAAGCTATTTTTTTCCGGGAAAAAAGCCGTCAGGGGAAAAAAACAGCTTGGTTGAACAGAGGTCTTGAGTGATATCAAGCAGAAGAGAAACGTTTATGGGCTCTGGAAGAGGGGACAGGCCTCTTGGGTGGACTACAGGAGGGAAGTGAGATTGTGTAGAGAAAAAAATCAGAAGGGCTAAGGCTCAGCTAGAAATCAGATTGGCAAAGTCTGTGAAAGATAATAAAAAATCCTTCTATAAATATATAAATAATAAAAGGAGGACTAGGGAGACCGTACAGTCCCTACTGGACGCAGAAGGAACAACAGTGACAGGGGATGAGGAAAAGGCTGAGGTACTTAATGCCTTCTTTGCCTCAGTCTTTAATTGTAAAGAAAGTCGTTCCGTCTGTGTACAAACCTAGGAGCTAGAGGAGCCAAATGAGGCTCCCATGATCCAAGAGGAGGTGGTCAGAGCCTTGCTAGCCCGACTAGACACCCACAAGTCTATGGGGCCGGATGGGATTCACCCAAGGGTATTGAAGGAGCTGGCGGATGTGCTGGCCAAACCCCTTTCCATCATCTTCCAACAGTCCTGGAAGGCTGGGGAAGTCCCACTGGACTGGAGGCTGATGTTGTGCCCATCTACAAGAAGGGTCACAGGGAGGACCCAGGAAACTCCAGGCCTGTTAGTCTGACCTCAGGGCCAGGGAAAGTCATGGAGCAGGTGATCTTGAGTGCGATCATGAAGCTCATGCAAGAGAACCGGGGGATCAGGCCCAGTCAACACAGGGACACAAAAGGCAGGTCTTGTCAGACTAACCTGATCGCCTTCTATGACAAAGTGACTTGGCTGCTGGACGAGGGAAAGGCTGTGGATGGATCTTCCTGGACTTCAGTAAAGCCTTTGACACAGTTTCTGACAGCATTCTGCTTGAGAAACTGTCACCTCTGGCCTGGACAGGCGCACACTCTCCTGGGTGGAAAAGTGGTTGGATGGAGGGCCCAGAGAGTGGTGGTAAATGGTGTGAAATCCAGCTGGAGGCCAGTGACAAGTGGGGTTCCCCAGGGCTCAGTGCTGGGTCCAGCCCTGTTCAATGTCTTTATCAATGACCTGGATGAAGGCATCGAGTGCACCCTGAGCAAGTTTGGGGACGACACTAAGCTGGGTGGAAGCTGGATCTGCTGGAGGGTTGGGAGGCTCCAAAGGCATCTGAACAGGCTGGATCCGTGGGCTGAGACCAATGGGATGAGGTTTAACAAGGCCAAATGCCGGGTCCTGCACTTGGGGCACAACAACCCTGAGCAGCTCCAGACTAGGAGAAGTCTGTCTAGAAAGCTGCCTGGAGGAGAGGGACCTGGGTGTGTTGGTTGACAGCGACTGAACATGAGCCAGCAGTGGCCCAGGTGGCCCAGAAGGCCAATGGCATCTTGGCTTGGATCAGACATGGCGTGACCAGCAGGGCCAGGGAGGTTCTTCTCCCTCTGGACTCAGCACTGGTGAGACCGCTCCTCGAATCCTGGGGTCAGTTCTGGGCCCCTCAGCACAAGAAGGATGTTGAGGCTCTGGAGCGAGTCCAGAGAAGAGCAATGAAGCTGGTGAGGGGGCTGGAGAACAGGCCTTATGAGGAGCGGCTGAGAGAGCTGGGGGTGTTTAGCCTGGAGAAGAGGAGGCTGAGGGGAGACCTCATTGCTCTCTCCAACTACCTGAAAGGAGGTTGTAGAGAGGAGGGAGCTGGGCTCTTCTCCCAAGTGACGGGGGACAGGACAAGAGGGAATGGCCACAAGCTCCACCAGGGGAGGGTCAGGCTGGACATTAGGAAAAAATGTTTCCCAGAAAGGGTCATTGGGCAGTGGCAGAGGCTGCCCAGGGAGGGGGTTGAGTCCCCTTCCCTGGAGGGGTTTAAGGCACGGGTGGATGAGGTGCTAAGGGGCATGGGTTAGTGTTTGATAGGAATGGTTGGACTGGATGATCCGGTGGGTCTCTTCCAACCTGGTTATTCTATGATTCTATGATTCTCCTCCTCCTCACCTTCTGAGGAAGCTGCAGACCACGATGAGGTCTCCCCTCAGTCTCCTCCAGGCTGAACAGACCCAATGACTTCAGCTGCTCCTCACACAGCTTCTTCTCCAAACCCTTCACCAACTCCATGCCTTCCTCTGGATGCTCTCCAGGAGCTTCAGATCCTTGTTATCCCATGGAGCCCAAGCCTGCACGCAGTGCTCAAGGAGGGACACTTGGGGCGCTCCCATGAGAAGTCACTATGGGACGCAGCTTGTTCCTCAGCTTTATTAAAGACAATATATATAGGAACGCATCCACTCTGGGAGGACAACTCGGTCTCTCCACGGTTCAGAAGGGCCACCAGCACAGCCACTGCAGCCTCCATCTTGGAGTGGGCCTCTTTCTCGACAGCATGTCTGAGGTCTCAGTTGCCTGGGAGCTGACCGAGGGATCTGGGTCCTCCTTCAAGGGCAGGAGGGCTGCAAGGGCAGGAAGCAGAAATCAGAGAATCATGGAATGGTTTGGGTCAGAAAGGGCCCTAAAGCCCATCCAGTTCCTCCCCCCTGCCATGGGCTGGGACACCTCCAGCTGGTTCAGCCCCATACAACTTAGCCTGAATGCCTCCAGGGATGGGGCAGCCACGACTTCTCTGGGCAGCCTGGGCCAGGGCCTCTCCACCCTCACAGGAGAACATTTCTTCCTAAGGTCTTGTCTCAATCTCCCCTCTTTCAGCTCAAAACTGTTCCCTTCATCCTATCCCTGCACTGCCGGAACAAGAGCCCCTCCCCAGCTATCCTGGAGCCCCTTCTCATGCTGGAATGTTCCTCTAAGGTCTCCTTGGAGAGGAACTCCACTGCCTGCAGAGACCCCCAGGAGTCTCCCCAGACCCTCCCAGCCCTGGTCATCTCTTTTCTTGGCCAGGAGGTGCAGCTGAGACAGAGGGCAGCTGGAAGCTCGTGCTGGGGAATGGCCCATTTGCCCCTGACACGTTCCTCTGCCCCGAAGCGTCTCCCTGGAGCAGAACCAAGCATGGCAGCTCTTCCCAGGCTCTGCCCCTGCCCCACCAGCCCAAGCCCTGCCCCTCCTCACCATCGCAGATCTCCAGCAGATCCTCTGAGCTCCAGTTCTTAAGGCACCGTGCGGCCAGACCTGGAAAGAGAACTTGGTCACACCTTCTGCTCCCCAGCACTCCCCGCTCCCAGCCCCAGGGCAGGGTGATCCCGGGAAGGGCAGTGCCCAAGGTGCTGGGATGCAGCTTGCCTCCCAGTACCACCGGCATGGTGGGTGCTCCTTGGGGCAACCAGGGCTCTTGGCAGTCATCGGGCTGTCCCGTGCTGCCAGTGCAGAGGTGGGGACTGCTGCCAGGCTGCCAGGAGAATCACAGAATGGGTTGGGTTGGACGGCCCTTCAAAGCCTATCTAGTTCCAACCCCCTGCCATGGGGAGGGACACCTCCCACTGGATCAAGTGGAGCCAAATCCAGCTTGGCCTTGAGTATCTTCAGGGATGGGATCTTGGGGGTTTAGTTGATGGCAAGTTAGAATGATGGAGCCGTAGAATGAGTTGGGTTGAAAGGCACCGCAAAGCCCATCCAGATCCACTCCTCTGCCGTGGGGAGGGACACCTCCCACTGGACCAGGCTGCTCAAAGCCCCAGCAACCTGGCGCTGAACATCTTCGGGGATGGGGCAACCACAATTTCTCTGGGCAACCTGAGCCAGGGCCTCCCCACCCTCATCGTGAAGAATCTCTTCCTAAAGTATGATCTACATTCCTCCCCGCCCTCCAGTTGAAAGCCATTGCCCTCATCCTATCACTCTGTGCCCTTGGAAAAAGTCCTAGAAGCATGGAATGCTTTAGGTTGGAAGAGACCTTAGCGAGGACAAAGATTGGAAAGGGACCCGGGGTTGTGGCTCACCCAGGAATGAGATGGCCGTCACACGCAAGGTGGCCTGAGGGTTCTGCAGGTAGGGCAGGCTCTGGTGCAGGAATTTATCCACTCGGCTCCTGTTGCAGTCCAGCTAGGTGGAGCACAAGAACACAGGGCTGGTCGAGATGCTCCGCAGCTGAGGTTCAGAGAGAGCCTGGGTGTGCCCAGACCCCACACCCTCCATCCCACCCCCAACCCCCATCCCACTGCCAGAGCTGGGCTGGGCCAGCATCTCCTTCAGCATCCAGGACAAGAAGGGGAGTGGGGCTGGAGAAGAGCCCGTGGGGTCTGTGTGCTCATGGACAGGGAAGGAGGAGGCAGGCACTGGCTCTGGGCTCACAGGCATGGGGGACAGCCCAGCCCGGGGATTCGGGGTTCTCCTCACCAAGCACTTTCCCATCTCAGGGTTCTGATATGTCTGGGCCAGGCGGCTGAGCTTCCTCCATCCCAGGAACTCTGAGCAGACCAGGAGGGTGTCCTTGGAAGCCTGCAGAGAAGCAAAAGCTGGAAGATTTTGGCACAGCCCAGGGAAGGAGACCTGGCATCCTCCTCCTCCTCTCATCTGGGTTCTGAACTGTTGCCAGCAGGGTCTGAGCCAGAACTGGGTTCCGTGCCCAGGGTAGGAACATGGGGCAGCCGCCACCTCAGGCATCTCCCACCGCCGGCCATCAGAACAGAGATCCTAGAGAGCTGCAGAGCTGCAGCCAGGGGTGGGGGCAGGCTGAGGAGCAAAGCCATGTGAGCCCAGGGCTGGAGTCCTGTAGATACCAGGGCAGGACGGAGCCAGCAGCACCTCCCATGTATCACAGAATCCTAGAATCCCTAAGTGGAAAAGACCTTTGAGATCATCAGGACCAACCGTACCTATCCACTACTAAACAATATCCCTGAGCACTTCATCTGCCTGGCGTTTAAACACCTCCAGGGACGGTGACTCCACCACCTCCCTGGGAGCCATTCCAGTCCCTGAGAGCCCTTTCGGTGAAGAGGTTTCTCCTAATGTCACACCTGAGCCTGCTGTGATGCAGCTTGAGGCCATTCCCTCTCGTCCTATCACCTGGGAGAAGAGACCAACACCCACCTCTCTACAACCTCCTTTCAGGCAGTTGTAGACAGTGATCAGGTCTCCCTCAGCCTCCTCTTCTCCAGGCTAAACTACCCCCAGGTCCCTCAGCTGCTCCTCGTAAGATTTGTTCTCCAGCACCTTCACCAGTTTGTTGCCCTTCTTTGGACGTGCTCCAGGACCTTCTTGTCATTCTTGTAGTGCAGGACCCAGAACTGACCCCAGGATTCGAGGGGTGGCCTCACCAGTGCTGAGTCCAGGGGCACAATCACTGCCCTGGTCCTCTTGGCCAAGCAGTTTCTGATCCAAGCCAAGATGCTATTGGCTTTCTTAGCCACCTGGGCCACTGCTGGCTCATCCTCCAGCAGGACACTTGGCTGTCCCACTCCTTCATTCTGTGCTGCGAGTGGGCCGAGCTTTGATCCTGGGACGCAGGGTGGGTCCCCCTCTGGCTCTATCTCCCTTCCAACCGCTCTCCCTGCCCCTGGCTGGGGAACAAGCCGGCTCTCCTCACCCTGCTGGAGGAGGCAGGGCAGGGCTGGGAAATGTCTGTGCCAGGGACTCCAGTGCTGCTGGGACCCTGGCTTTGGGCTGGGGGAGGGCAGAATGGGGAGAGAGGGGCTGTGGGGGGACCCCAGCTCCTCACCCTCCGCTGCAGCCGGCCGTGGTGGGACCAGCACAGGGAACGAGGGGAGCGGTGGGACCCTGGGGGGACATATTCCCAGGCTCTGACATCCAGCAGCCCTTGACCTGCACACCAAGGCCACCCCAGTGGTGTCCACGTGCCCTTCCCCGCCGCCCTGGTCCCTGCTCACCGCACCTTGGCCACGCTCTCCATCTCATCGTTCATGTGGAAGAAGAGCGGGATCAGGGCCCTCTGCACATTCTTCTTCATCTTACTCTTGCGCCTCCCCTCCACTGCCTTCACAGCATCTCCGAAGAGCATGATGGAGAGCCGCCGCACCTCGCTGTGCTCCTGCAAGGGAGGAGGACAGGGGAATTCAGCCACAGCCACTTCTTGCCCACGGCGAGCGAGGGTGTTAGCGCGGCGGCTGCAAGGGTGGACACTCCGTGGCCGGATCCCCAGCACCAGGGCTGTGGGGCAGAGCTGCAGCTGAGGCTGAACAGCCCTGAGCCCCGAACGGCCCCACGGGAGGAGCGAGGAGAGTCCTCCTGCCCGTCTGCTGCCGCCTGGGCCGCGCTGAGGGGCAGCGTCAGTGCAGAGCACCCTGCGGGGCTGAGACCCCCACGGCTCCTTACGTCGTCAAAGAGGGGCAGGAGCTTCTCCGTCAGCGGCAGAGCCATGGGCCTGGCCTCCTCCTTCGGCATGGGATCCATCACGTTCCTGAGGAGCTGCAAGGCCTTCATCCTGTCATCGCCGCTGGTGTCCTGCAGGTTCTCCATCACATCTGGAAGCAGGACCGTCATTTTTCTGGCCTGTGTGCAACGGTTTTCTTGTTGTGAAGGGGGAAAAGACCACACTGGCAAAAATAGCCCCGAGCAGCTGCCTGCCGTTCAGCTTCCCCACAGGTGGGACAGGAGAGGCTGCAGCACCTCCTGGCAGGCAGTGGCTGCTGATGGGGATGCGGAGAGAGCTCGAGGACTGGAAGGGAGTGCAGGAGAGCTGCTCAGCCACCCCACTTTCTGACCAGCCCGAAGGGGCAGATGGATTTGTTTCCCCCTGTCACCCACCATTGTGACCCCCAGCCCATGCCGAGCCAGCACATTCCCACCGCCCCGGGCCCCAGCCGCCAGTACGGCTCCACTTGGCTGCATCCCACTCACCATCTGGGGATTCTCTGAAAGCATGACGAGGGCTCTGAGCGCCAGTGAGAGCATCACTGGGCTCGGATGCCTCAGGTGTCTCTGGGCTTTATACAGGGCAGCAAACTCCTCTGCTCCAACGTCATTGCAGACCAGCCGCTGAAATACAGAGAGCAGTGAGAGGAGCAGAGCCTGCTGGGCTCCCTGCGCCTCTCTGGCACGAAGGAGGCGCGAGGCACGGGCGGAGGCTTGAAGCCTCCTCAGGCTGTGCTGAAGGCCTGGCCCCAGCAATCCCTCTGCCCCTTCCTCTGGCCCGGCCTCAGGTGTCCAGGCTGCAGATCCGCGCAGGGGACGCCGCAGGAGGGAAGCAGAGGGGCTGTGTCCATGTGTACCCCAGGAGGTGCCCGTCTGGAAACAGGGAGAAGGGGAGGGGCTGTGCCTCTTTCCCAGGAATGCAGGCACAGCCCTGCAGGGCGCACGGTCACTCACAGACAAAAGGAAGATGAAGCCGTCCTCCGTGGCACAGCTGAACACCCTGCGCACCCTCTGGTCCTGAAGCACGTCGAGCAGCTCCGTCAAGACGTTCCACAAAGTCTTCGGCAGGGAGATCATGGCCCCCCACATGGCCAGGGCAGCGCTGCAGACCCAGAGCGCTGGCTCAGCATCGCTGCTGCAGCCCTGCCCCATCCCACCCCATCCCCTGGGGGGCCGGGGGGCCCTGCCTGGGCAGGGAGGAGGGGCAGGAGGGGGGCTCCCCCTGTGGCAGGGAGAAACGTGGTGGTGGGGCTCTGGCTTGGGCAGCTCTCCATGCTGTCACGACCAGTACCTGTCACACATTGGAGAGATCTCCAAGAGGCTCCTGACTGCTTCCCTGGGCCTCCACTGGGTCAACAGGAGAAGGAGCTGGACCAGGATGTGCCAGGCTTCCTCCCTGTGGATGTACTCCATGTTTTTGTGGATTCCCCTCATGATGTTTGGCACCTGGAGAGGACACAGAGAAGGATGCTGCTGCCACTGGAGTGCAGCCATGCCCAAACATCCACTGCAGCTGCTGCCCTTCCCATCCCTCCGCTGCCTTGGAATGGCTCCAGGTGCCCCAGAGAGCTGGGTTAGAGCAGGAGGGAAGAACCGGGCCTGACGGGGCTGGTGGGGAGGGTAATCCAGCCCCGGGGCGCTTACATCTGTCAGACAAGACTCAGTGTCCCTCAGGGCCATTTCCAGCATATTCCTGCCCATCTGCCGTACAGAGATTTCATCTGCAGTCAAGTTGTCGATGCCCTCAAGGAGAACCTCAATCACCAGGGCAGAGTGGATGGATTCTCCAAACACCTGTGGGAGGAAGGAAGGGAGGGAAGACATGTCACGCTGAGCACCCTGACGGTGCTGCTTGGCTGAGCAAGGCGAGCGGCTCATGCAAGAGACGCCCAGCAGTGCTGGCAGCAGAGCCCACAGGAGGGCAGGGAGCAGGGGTGCACTTTCTGCAGGCGAAGGATGAGAGCAGAGGGTCCCCAGGGCAGCAGAAGGAGGGCTGGGCTCGTGGACACCATCTGTTGGCCCTACAGCTCACTGGTGGCCAGGAGGTCTGGAGCTGCTGCTGGGACACTGGAGTGCTGCCCCCAGATTGTCCCTGCTTGGGGACAGTAGGAACCCTCTCCCCGGGGACAGTGAGGCTGTGCCAGCCCCACTGGTTCTGGGGCCCCTTGCTCACGGTATCTTCCTGGCAATGCCATGGATCCAAGTCCTGGGAACTGCTCGTGTTGCTGCTGAAGAGCCCAGAAGGCAACAAGGCGCTCCCAGGATCCCATCCGGGTTGGAGCTCTGGGTCCTCTGGATTGTTCTCCGGCAGAGTCTCGCCTACAGGGAGGGCAAACACAAATGAGTTGGTGGGACACAGCATCCTTGCCAACGAGCTTCCCAAACCGGGAAAAGGGCTTTAAGCATGGCATGGCTGAGGATGGAGGCTGTGCAGGGGTGGCTCCTGGCCCCCAGCAACCCTGGCATCCCAGTCCTGCCGTGCCCCATGCCCGTGGGGCTCCTGCTGCTGCTGTGCTGAGGAAACAGGAGCCCGGCATTATAGAATCCCTAGGCTGGAAGAGAAATTTCAGATCCTCAAGCCCAACCATACCTTTCCACTACTAAACCAGATCCCTGAGCGCTTCATCGGCCCAGCTTTTAAAAACCTCCAGAGGTGATGACTCCACCACCTCCCTGTGAGCCGTTGCAGTGCCCGAGAGGCCTTTCGGTAAAGAAATGTTTCCAAATGTCCAACCTGACCCTGTCCTGGTGCGACTTGAGGCCATTCCCTCTTGTCCTATCACTTGGGAAAAGGTACAAACAGCCAGCTGTCTACAATCTCCTTTCAGGCAGTTTAGACACTGATAAGGTCTCCCCCTCGGCCTCCTCTTCTCCAGGCTAAACCCCAGGTCCCACGGCTGCTCCTCCTAAGACTTGTTCTCCAAGCTCCAGCCCAACCCCACCCTCACTCACTGGGCTGCAGTGGCTGGATCATGGTCACCGCAACGGGCTCCAGCCGGGAGCTCATCTGGGGTGCCCCCACCTCCTCCCAGGCCGCCCTGGGGCAGCTGGGGGGTCTCTCCGCCATCCTGTGGGATGGAGGAAATTGGGAGTGTGGGGAGATGAGCTGAAGGGAAATGCCTCAGCGCCGTGGGGTTGCTGGGGTGTGAGGGAAAGACGTGGGCTGCGCTCGGAGTCTCCTCGCTGGCTCCGTGCTCCTGCCCTTTCCCGTTGCTGCCTGGTCAGACACTGACGGGCTGAGGCTGCATCGGCTGTGAGGTCACAAAGGGCCCCCCTGCCACTGCTGCTCTGGCCGGGAGGGGCAGGAGCTCCACTGGGAGGGGTGGGAGCTGGGTCATAATGGCCCGTGGGGGCTCTCAGGGTGTCCCCAGGCCCCATCTACCCCTGTGTCCCCTCAGCTCCTGCCACTGCCCTCGTCCCAGAGCCCTGTGTCCCTGGCATGGTCCCAGCACTTCCCTGGGAGATCCCTGCCTCACCTTTGGGGCTGAAATCATCATTTCTAACATGTCTTCTGGTACCCAGAGCATTTTCTTAGGGTCCATAGTTTCATTTTGAAGGCCTAAATCCCCATGTTTTTGGCATAAAGCCTCTTTTTAAGTTCCAAAACTACATTTCTAGTGTCCAAAGCCTTATACTACTTTCCAAAGTCTTGGTTTGGGCTCCAAAGTCTTATGTTTTGCTTCCGAAGCCTCATTTGAGGCTCCAAAGCCTCGTGTTTATGGGTCAAACTGTTATGGATTTACACGCACTGGCTACTGAAAAGGCAAGGTCAGAGTGAAGGCTCCAATACTCTTTTAATCGTTCTCAGGTTCCAGGTGGTGCTCGGTACCTCCAGAGAGGGACCTCTAGGCCTGATCACACCCCTCAGTTGTTCCCACGCCACCCATCGCCCCATCCCCAAGTCTAATCACTTCATTCTGGTCACTTGCTTTTCTCTGTCGCTGGGCTGGCCACCTTCTGAGGTTCATTCCCTCTTGGAATTCTTCGTTAGTGGCACTTGTTTTACCAAGACGCTTCCGTGGAGCCTGCTGAGGAAGGTTCGCTGTGCAGAGAGCGGTGCCTCCTCCTGAGGAGCTCCGTTGTCCTTTCTGTGCATGCTGGCCCCCAGACGTCCTTCCCGAGGCTGGAGGGAGCAGAGCCCTTCCTGGAGGCATTGGTTGCACTGGCTGAGCCCGTGCTTGGCTGCATTTTAATTCATTCCTGGCACCATGCCTGGCACATTTAGGTCCTGGCGCCAACCCATTCTCCAGCACCATCTGGGCTGGTGCCACCATCCCCAAATGCCTGGGATCATAGAATCAGAGAATCAGAGAATCACAGAATCAGAGAACCACAGAATCATAGTATCATCGAATAGTTTGGGTTGGAAGAGACCGTAAAGATCATCCAGTTCAAAGACCCCTGCCATGGGCAGGGACACATCCCAACCTGGCCTTGAACACCTCCAGGGATGGGGTATCCACAACTTTCCTGGACAACCTGTTCCAGCTCCTCACCACTCTCATAGTGAAGAAATTCTTCCTTATGTCAAGTCTAAATCTGCGCTTTCTAGTTTGTACCCCTTCCCCTCGTCCTATTAAGCGTTACATGCCTTTATAAACAGTCCCTCCCCTGATTTCTTGCAGCCCCCTTAAGGTTCTGGAGGGTCACTATAAGGTCTCCTCAGAGCCTTCTCTTCTCCAGGTTGAAGAAGCCCAACCCTCTCAGCCTGTCTTCATACGGCAGAGGCTTCAACACTCGGATCATCCTTGTAGCCCTCCCCTGGACCCGTTCCAACAGTTCCATCTCCTTCTGCTGAGAGTTCCAGACCTGGACACAGGACTCCAGGTGGGGTCTCACAAGCGCGGAACAGAGGGGCAGAATCCCCTCCCTCACCCTGCTGGCCCTGGTTCTTTTGATGCAGCCCAGGATTCATCATTAGCCCTCTGCTTGAAAGGCCACTCTGGATGCTCTGGTGGGAACAAATCCTCATCCATTTTGTTGCCTTTTGCTGTCCCTGCTCAGCCTGGTGCAGAAAGTCCCTGGTCTGTGTGCTTTGCAGAGCACCCCAGGCCATTTACAGTAACATCTAATTGTTGTTACTATTATTATTATTGTTATTATTATTATTATTATTACTCAATCTAGCAAATAGTTCAAGATGCCACTAAAACTCTTAGTGGTGTCCCTCGCTGTGCAGTGATTCATCTGAACAGAACTGTCTCTGGGCAAGGAGAGAGAGTGGGCACAGATGGAGACTGGGAGCTCGTCCAAGGGTGTGTGCATGTCCTGCCGAGGGGCAGAGCGTGGCTTGCTTTAATTGAAATTATTTTATCTCATTGAGCTATAGAAAACCAGGTTGTGTGTTGAACTTTCCGTTTTGGTTTGAATAAGTTGATTCATCACCTGTTGAAAGCAAGTCGTGTGATTAAAGTGCAATCAGAGTGTGCTCAGCTTTGTAGACACCAAAGAATTTGAGGTCTTTTTGCTGTCAGATCTTTGGCAGCAGAAGCTCAGCTTTCTCTGGGAAATGCGTGTGTGCACAGGAGCACTGGGGCAGGGGGGCACTGCGCTTGTGGAAAGCTGTAGAACGCTTTGGTGCAGTCTCAGGCCGAGCTGCAGCACCTGGAATAACAAGGAGAGACTGAAAAAGGCCACAATAATGGAGATGCATCAGCCTAAATATTTAATGAACCATCCACATTGCTCGTGGTTAATCCAGAGTCGTAAAACGAAGGGGATGAAAATGTTTCCTCTAGGTGAAGTGAGACATAGAGCACAAACGCTGGCACTGGGTTGCCCAGTGAGGCCACTGGTTTGCCCATGGGTAGAACTTGGTTGCCCGGGGGACACGAGGATGCCCAAAGGGCTGCATGGCGTTGCCCAGTGAGGGCACCTGGGATTTTCCAGGAGCGGAAAGGAAGCTGCGTTTAGCTCTGGTCCATAGCCAAGGGGTTTTCCTTCTTTTTGGTCATAGAATTGTAGAATCATGGGATGGTTTGGGCTGGAAGAGGCCTCAAAGCCCATCCAGTTGCACCCCGCGGCCATGGGCAGGGGCATCTCCCATTGGATCAGGTTCAAGCCCCATCCAACCTGGCCTTGAACACCTCCAGGGATGGGGCAGCCACGACTTCTTTGGGAAACCCAGGCCAGAGCCTCCCACCGTCACCATGAAGAATTTCTTCCTGATGTCTAATCTAAATCTTCTCCCTTCCAATTTAAAGCCATTCTCCCTCATCCCATCACTTCATACTCTTGGAAAGGGCCCCTCTCCAGCTTTCCTGGAGCCCCTTTCAGTACTGGAAGCTGCTCTAAGTAATCCCTTGAGCCTCCTCTTCTCCAAGCTGAACAGCCCCAACTCTCTCAGCCTGTCCTCATACACAAGGTGCTCCAGTCCTGGGATCATCTGCCTGGCCTCCACTGGACTCGCTCCATGTCCTTCCTGTGCTTAGGACTCCAGAACTGGGTGCTGGACTCCATGTGGGTCTCACCAGCACGGAGCAGAGGGGCAGAATCCCCTCCCTTGCCCTGCTGGTCCCACTGCTTTGGATGCAGCCCAGGGCATGATTGGATTTCTGGGGTTGGCTTTGTGCTGCGAGCTCCATTGCTGGATCACGTCAAGCTCTGTGTGTGTCTGTCGGTATCCGAAATGGAGGAATTTATTTGCAGGTCTGGGAGCCAGGGCAGCATCTCCCAGTGCCAGAATGCTGTTTCTCAGGTATAAATAGTTGACCGAGAGCTCAGGGAAGTGCAGTCGTTTATCCCTAGCAGGGACAAAAGGGCTGAAGGGACTGGTTTGTGGGAGCCAGCATACACAGTGGGTTTTTGTTAGACCTGAGCACAGACATTTCATCCTTGGTTCTGCTGGACTGGCTTGGAGGGTCGTGTTTGCAAAAGTTTTTTTACTATATTAGATGGCGTGAATTTCCTGCTGCCTGGCTCCTGGGGCCAGACTCAGTGCCCACAGCGATGCTGCTCTCCAGTCAGGTACTGGGGCAGCGCATGCCAGCATGGCCAAAATTGGACAAGGCCTGAAAACACAACCCTCCAAGTTCAATGATTTTGCAGCTGCAGACTGTGTAGTTCCACCCTCTGACACATTCCTATTCTTTTCTCCAATGACCCGTTATTCTCCTGTATTTCTTGTTCATTTAATTAATAGCTGCATTTTGAGTCACTGTCCGATGCATCAAACCGTTACTGGCACTGGTGGTGCAAGGTGTGTCTTAGGTCACCTTGTTCCCATGGATGGATGTTGGGAAACAGGCAATTTACAAGCTGTGCTTTCTGCTCGTGGAGTCATGGAGTAGTTTGGGTTGAAGGAACCTCAAAGCCCATCCAGTTCCACCCCCCTGCCATGGGCAGGGACACCTCCCACTGCACCAAGTTGCTCAAAGCCCCATCCAGCCCAGCCTTGAACACCACCAGGGATGAAGCAGCCACCGCTTCTCTGGGTGGCCTGTGCCAACGCCTCACCACCCTCACAGGAAAACATTTCTTCCTAAGATCTCATCTCAGTCTCCCCTCTTTCAGTTGAAAGCATTCCCCCTTGTCCTGTCCCAGAACTCCCTCATCAAGAGCCCGTTCCTGGCTTTCCTGGAACCCCTTGCAGTACCAGAAGCTGCTAGAAGTTCTCCTTGCATCCTCCACTTCTCCAGGATGAACAACTCCAACCCTCAGCCTGTCCTTTGATAGGAGGTGCTCCAGCCTTTCTGAAGGAGGCGATCAGCTTTGTGACTTCCTCTGGACTCGCACCAACACTTCCATGTTCTTCCCATGCTAAGGACTCCAGAACGGGATGCAGTCTGGTGCCTTTCCCTGGTGGTGAGCTGATTGTCCCCAGCCCACTGTAGAGGCGTGTGTCTGCAGGGCACATCCATCCCGCCGAGAGGGACGCGCCTCAGAGGGTCCATTTCTCTCCCCTCTCCGGGAAGGAAGCACAGCCCTCTGCTTTCAGTTGGATGCCAAACATCGAGAGGGTGAAAGTGTGTGGACCTAGCCTGGCATGGCTCAAAGCAGAGGGATGGACCCCAGCCTCAGTGGCGAGGCCAGAATGCTGGAGAGCACACCTGGACTTGTCTAAGCAGGAGGGACATGCCTGAGGCTGTTACCTGTCCCCCCCAACCTGATCAGGTGAGGGGCATGGGCAGAGGGTGTAAAAAAGCCCCAGGAAGCTTTGAATCTCTCTCTCCACAACACTCTGTGCAACTTTTTGTTTGTTTGTGTGTCTTGTGTCTCTCTGTTTATCTGTTGTCTCTGTCTGTTTTCTCCCTCTCTCTGCAACTCTCTCTCCACTCTCTCTCTCTGGGTCTTTGTCTGCTTGTCCCTCTCTGTCTTGTCTCGTGTTTGTGTGTCGGGTGTGGACACTCACCATCTTCTGGACCAGCCAGACAAGGAAACACGTGCTGCGACATGTGGAGCTCCTAAGGTGGTGACCATCTCTCACCTCTTGCAACTATTGGTCTCTTGTAACTCTTTTCTCCTTTCCTATCTTTTCTCCTTGTCTTCTTTTCCCCTTTTCTCTTTGCAACAGCTGCAGCTGCAGTGGGCAGTAGCAGGCGGTTTGGGTTTGATTTTGGGTTTGACTCCGGGAAACATCAGGGCTCTGGGTGCTGTTTGGGGCTCAGTTCAGAGATTTTTACAGCGCTGCGAAGCGTCGCTGCTGACGGGCTGTTTCGGTCACTTTGTGGCTGCAGCTATTCCTGTCTGTGCTCTGGCCCATGGGGGTTGTTTGATTGTTTGAATCCAGTGTTTTAAAGGCATGCATCTTGTTTAGTAAAAGATATCGTGTACACCTATTCCTCAGAGTGATTTTGAATTACTCGAGGCCGTGCTGGGAAAAAGTACTCACTTTCTTTTAAAGTGGGCCACGACACACTTCACCGCAAGAAAGAAATTGGGGTCCTGGAGCGTGACCAGAGAAAAGCACCGAAGCTGGTGAAGGGGCTGGAGAACAAGTCTTAAGGTTGAACCGGGGTTGTTTAGCCTGGAGAAGAGGGGGCTGAGGGGGGACCTTATCACTGTCTACAACTACCTGAAAGGAACTTGTAAAGATGGTTGCTGGTCCCTTCAACCAGGGGGTAGGATGAGAGGGAATGGCCTCAAGGTCCACCAGGGGAGGTTCAGATTGGACATTAGGAAAAACTTCTTCACCAAAAGGGTTATCGAGCACTGGAACAGGGTGCTCAGGGAGGTGATTGAGTCCCCATTCCTGGAGGTATTTAAAAGATGGATAAAGTAAGGGCTTAGGGATATGATTTAGTAATCATAGAATCATAGAATCTCTAGGTTGGAAAAGACCCACAGGATCATCACATCCATCCATTCCTATCAATCACTAAACCATATCCCTCAGCACCTCATCCACCCGTCCCTTAAACCCTCCAGGGAAGGTGACTCAACCCCCTCCCTGGGCAGCCTCTGCCAGTGCCCAATGACCCTTGCTGTGAAATTTTATTCCTAATGTCCAGCCTGAACCTCCCCTGGTGGACCTTGAGGCCATTCCCTCTTGGCTTGGATCAGAAGTGGCGTGACCAGCAGGTCCAGGGAGGATCTTCTCCCTCTGGACTCAGCACTGGGGAGACCGCACCTCGAATCCTGTGCTCAGTTCTGGGCCCCTCACCACAAGAAGGATGTTGAGGCTCTGGAGCGAGTCCAGAGAAGAGCAACGAAGCTGGTGAGGGGGCTGGAGAACAGGCCTTATGAGGAGCGGCTGAGAGAGCTGGGGAAAAAATCTTCCCAGAAAGGGTCATTGGGCACTGGCAGAGGCTGGCCAGGCAGGGGGTTGAGTCACCTTCCCTGGAGGGGTTTAAGGGACGGGTGGACGAGGTGCTGAGGGACATGGTTTAGTGATTGATGGGAATGGTTGGACTCGATGATCCGGTGGGTCTCTTCCAACCTGATGATTCTACGATTCTATGATTTGTTGGGGGGGGGTTTAGGGGGATCATGAGGGTCCTGTGGGTGTTTGGGGGTCAGGGGGTTTTAGGGCATCTTGTGGAGGGTTTATGGGGTCTTGAGGGGGCTTAGGGGAACCGACATATTTCAAGCATCCATCTGGGTGGGTAGAACTGAATTAAAATTCCACAGTGGTCACAGAGAACCCACATAGATGTAAATCTGAAAGAAATCGACCTACAAAAATTTATCTGGATTTTCTTCCTATGAAAAAAAAAACATTGAAGGGCTTAGGAACACCCTGGAGGACAAAAAGAAGGGCTCGCAAACACAATTTATTTTACAAACATGTTGAAGGGAACTGTCCTCTAGAACCTAAACCCAGGCTAAGCACACTTCTTAACCCATGAGATCGTTTCCTCCATCCCAGATGTGACGAGTGAGCACAGCGCAGGGTTTGGAACTCATGTCAGCAACAGGGAAACTGCCCAGATAACAAGTTCTGTTTCTTTCCTAAATATTTGTATGATCTGTATTGCAGGGAATATCTGAAAATGTCTCAAGTCAAGTGGAGGGAGAAATGCCATCTGTTTTTAAGTGAAAATGGTGTATTTCTAGAAAAAAAATAAATTCCCATATAAGCATTGTAGGTTGGATTTTGGGGGTTGAGGGGTAGGGGTTGGTTTGGGGTTTTCTTGAAAGTTTCTTTTCTTATTATTTTTAACAGATAAAAGAAGGGAAAATGCCTTGGTTTTAAATCACTATTTTCAGTTTTAAAAAAAAACAACTCACATTTTTAAATGAAAAAATATTATTAACAAAAATAAACCATCACGAGAACAAATTTTTACACTTGAATTCTTTATTTTTGTATAAAAAAGAGCCTGAAACTTTGAAAATAATGAAAATTTTCCACCAAAATCCTCTCTTTATTTTCACTCTCTAAAGCCCATTTTGATTCAAAATATAAATTCAGCAATAAAAACTCTACAAGTTCTCCACAAATATTTAAAAATTGGAAACACTCTTTCATCTTTCCCACACTGAGAAGAAACAGCTTAAATTTTAAATTAAAGCAGGGACTATCGCATGGGTCTCTGTGTGAGGAAATCATTGAAGGGAAGTCTAAGAGAAGAGTATTGAGTCGCATTTTAATTTTGAAAGTAATTTGGTTTGGGGGTATTTTTGCCTTTTCCAGGAGAAGTGCTGTAATCCATTGCACCCTTGTCAGGCATTTACCCATTAAGTGTACCTCCCAGCAGGCCATGCTTCCCACTGCTTCAGTTTTCAAAGAAACTCTTCAGATTGAAGAAGGAAAGCCAGAAAGATTTTGCTGATCCATTTTTTCAGACAAAATTATTTAATCCAAGAATGCTGGTTCGAGCACATGGAGGTTTCAAACCCGTGGGGCAGCAGCATTGCTGAACAGGGGCCACACAGAGGTTTGAAGAGGTTTAATTTGAGAACTTTGCTCAGTTCAGCTCGACCTCCTTGAATGTCAGCAAAGTCTCAGGCCATTCCTGATGACGCCAAGATGAGTTCTCGGTACTGGGAACAGAAATGGTGAACAAGATACTTCAAGAGCAGGAAGTGTGTAGGTTGAGTGAGGCACAAAAGTAATGTGCACTGGACAAGTTATCTAACCCTAACCCTAAACCGAACCCTAACCCTAACCATAACCTAGTGATCCTAACCCAAATTCCCCCAAATTTCCCCCCCAAATTCCCCCACCCCAACCCCCTAACCCCAACCCAACCCCATAACCCCCACCCCAACCCTAACCCCAACCCAACCCCCAACCCAAGCCCATAACCCACACCCCAACCCTAACCCCAACCCAACCCCCAGCCCCCTAACCCTAAACCTAACCCTAATCCCCCAACCCCCTAACCCTAAACCGAACCCTAATCTCCCAACCCCCTAAACCTAACACTAACCCCCAACCCCCTAACCCTAAACCTAACCCTAATCCCCCAACCCCTAACCCTAATCCCCTAATCCCCAACCCCCTAACCCTAAACCTAACCCTAATCCCCCAACCCCCTAACCCTAAACCTAACCCTAATCCCCCAACCCCCTAACCCTAATCCCCCAACCCCCAACCCTAAACCGAACGCTAATCCCCAACCCCCTAAACCTAACCCTAACCCCCAACCCTAAACCTAACCCCTAACCCTAATCCTAGCCCCAACCCCTAACCCTAAACCTAATCCTAACCCACTAAACCTAACCCTAAACCCCTAACCCCCAAACCCTAAACATAAACCCTAACCTTAACCCTAACCCTACCCTAAACCTAATCCTAATCCCTTACCCTAACCCTAATCCTAGCCCTAACACAAATACTAATCCCTAACCCTAATACTAAACCTAACCCTAACTCTAACTCCTAATCCTACATCTAACCCATACCCTAACACCTAACCCCTAACCCTAAATCGTAACCCAAAATCTAACCCTAACCCTAATTACCATAACCCTAAACTTAAACCTAACCCTAACTCTGACTCCTAATCATAAATCTAACCCTAACCTCTAACCACAACCCTACACCTAAACCTAAGCCTAACCCTAACTCTAACACAAACCCTAACCCTAACACTCACCTTAACCCTAAACCTAACCATAACCCAAACCCTAACACTAACCCTAAAACTAACCCCAAATGCTTACCCTAACCCCTAACCCTAAATCTAAACTTATATTCTAACCCTAATACTAAACCTTAGCCTAATGACCCTAACCCTAAAACTCCTAACCTTAACGCTAATCCTAGCCCCTAACCCGTACGTTAACCACAACCCTTAACCCTACACCTAAACCTACTCTAATCCTTAATCACAACCCTAACCCCTAAGCCTAACCCTAATGTCCACAAGCCTAAACCAAACCCTGACCCCTAACCCTAATCCCCTAACCCTAACAATAACCCTGACCCCAAACCCTAACCTTACAACCTAACCCTAATGACCCTAATACTAACTCTGACCCTAACTCTAATCTTAAGCCCTAACACTAACCCTAACACCTAACCCTAACAGCCCTAACATCTAACCCTAACCCCTAACCATCATCCTGACCTCTAACCCAAAGCCTAAGCCTAACGCTGAACCTAACCCCTTACACTAACCCTAACCCCTAACCCAACCCTAACGCTGACCCTAAACCTAACCCTAATCCTAACCCCTAACCCTAATGACCCTAAACCTAACCCTAATCCTAACCCTGACCCTAACACTAACCCTAACCGCTAACCCTAATCCTAACCCGGACCCTAACACTAACCCTAACCCTAATCCTAACCCGGACCCTAACCCTAATCCTAACCCTGACCCTAACACTAAGCCTAACCGCTAACCCTAACCCTACCTACCCCCCTACCCCCCACCCCCCCCACACCCCCATAACCCCCCCACACCCCTCACACCCCCCCATACCACCCCTTCCCCCCATACCCCCCCCATACCCCCCCCATTAACCCCACCCCCCACCATTAACCCCTAACCATTAACCCCTAACGCTAACCATTAACCCCTAACCTTACCCTAACCCTAAGCCCTAACCCTAACCATAACCCTAGGGTTAGGATGCCATTCGGGTTAGGGTTATGGTTAGTGTTAGGGTCAGTGTTTTGTTAGGGCGCCATTAGCGTAAGGCTTAGGGTTAGGTTTAGGGCGCCACTAGGTTTATTTTCTGGGTTAAGGTTTGAGTAAAGGCGCCATTAGATTTAGGGTTAGGGTTATGGTTAGCGTTAGGGCGCCATTTGTCTCAGGGTTAGGGGTATGGTGCCATTTTTGTAAGGTTAGGGTTGGGCTTAGGGGCAGGTTTAGGCTTAGCCTCAAAGCCCACCCAGTGCCACCCCTGCCATGGGCAGGGACACCTCCCACTGGACCAGGGGCTCCAAGCCCCATCCAGCCTGGCCTTGACCCCTCCAGGGATGAGGCAGCCACCCCTGCTCTGAGCAACCTGGGCCAGGGGCTCCCCATCCTTACATCTCCTCCCCAGGCCCAGGGGAGAATATCTGGGAAGCTGAAACTTCTTTAACCCGAACGAAGAAGTGAAACTTGAAGCCCACATCAAGGTGCTTCCTCTGCCGCCGGCCGCGGGATGGGCAAAGGTGGCCAGACGGTGGGTGGGGGCTGCTGGGACGCTCCCTCTGCTCTGGGGACGTGGAGCTGGGCATCACCCAGCACCCCTGCTCGCCCCGAGGGAAAACTTCTTGCGGAAATAAGGCGTGTGACTCTGGAAAGAAAAGGAAAAATCCTTTAAACACGAAGTCGAGGCAGAAAATATGCACAAGTATCAACAGGGGGAAACCCTCTTCTCCAGAAGACATAAGGGCCAGGTATCCCAAACCCACCAGCTGCGGCATCTCGTGTAGGGAAGTAGGAAGCAGACACCAGATGTAAGGATGGAGAACACAGCTCTGCCCTTCCGAGGCCACTGTGAAGCTCCAACCCCACCAGCCACGCACCAACCCCAGAGCGAGGGATAGAACCTCCATCCCTGCTCCAGGCACAATCAGCAGTGCTCTTTGCGACTAACTCATAATCATCAAATGGTTTGGGTTGGAAGGGGCCTCAAAGCCCATCCAGTGCCACCCCTGCCATGGGCAGGGACACCTCCCACTGGACCAGGCTGCTCCAAGCCCCATCCAGCCTGGCCTTGAACATCTCCAGGGATGGGGCAGCCACCCCTGCTCTGGGCAACCTGGGCCAGGGCCTCACTGTCCTCATCGTGAGGAATTTGGATTGGACCTTAGGACAAAAATCCTCCCCCTTCCAACTTAAAGCCACCCCCCCTTGCCCTATCGCTCCATGCCCTTGGGAAGCCCCTCCCCAGCTTTCCTGGAGCCCAACTCAGGGAAACACCCACTCAACCCTCTGCTTTGTCACACACCAGGACTTGTGCTCCCAACAAGAATAATCATCCCAAATTCCAAACCATTTCCAAAGCCTGTGTTCTCCAACAAGAGCTAAACGGATTAAGTTTGTCTTGGGAAGTGGGGGCAAAGTCAGATTCACCTGAACACGGCAGACTAATTCAAAAAAATGAAGCCTGCAGCCAGCAAGGAGAGGTCATGCTGAAAGATTTCATCCCAGCATGGTTAAGACCAGGTTGGATGGTGCTTTGAGTAAGCTGGTGGGGAAGGTGTCCCTGCCCCTGGCAGGGGCTGGAACTGGATGGGACCCAAACCACTCTGCGATTCCATGGTTTCCTGGGTCAGCTGCGGCCTAAGGTGGCACCGAAAGAACATGAGATGCTTACGGCTCTTTTCTAAAAGCTTGGACTTAGAGAGTGTCAAGATCTCTAAAGAGAAGGAGTTGAGAGTTCACATTTTGCATCCCAGTAGTGCTCACGTACACGCGTCCTCATGCTGTGAAGTGTTCGCTCTGATCAATCCAGCTCCAGTTGCTTTTTTTCCTGGCTTTTTTCTTGCAGGTATTTGCTGTTGAAAACAAAGCAAAATCACTCTTTGCCTCAAGAACGTAGGTCAACAAAATTTCTCATGTCGGTGACGTGTGATTACAAGGGGACTGTCAGACAAAGCACAAACTTCTGCTGCACACACATCAAAATCAACACGGTTTTTCTCACCAGTTTTCTCTCCCCATCCAATTCCAAACGAAAAGCCCGTTTGACTCACCACCAGAGTCCAAAGGTTTGTCAGGTGGACAGGGACAAAGACAACATCCTGCTTGAAGAGATCCGCACCTGTGGTCCAACTCCTCACTGCTGCGTAACCCCAAGAACTTAGTATTTGATAGAAGAAAGCAGGAAAAGCATGAACTGCTGGATATCCTTCCTTCTTACTTCTTTCCATCACAAGGTTCATGTAGAAATTCATGATCTATAACATAAAGAGTAAGCTTGAGATGTAAAACAAGACGCTAGCTTACCAAAAGAATGAAGCAGCAATAAGGGCCACGAGGCTTCTCGCCGAACGAGGATATCGTCACGCTGCGGCCAGTTTTACCTCAGAATTGAGCCAGCAATATTTCTGCAGCGTGCAGACGTCACCACGAGTGATGTTCATTTGGAAGGCACCGCTAACGATGTCATTTGGCTCCCCGTGGCTAAACGCAGCCTTGATCTCTCTCTCCATGGCCTAAACCAAACAATTAAATGGGGAAGGACTCGTGAAATGGAGCAATGAGCATGCTAACAAGCTTTCAGCTGCAAGAACGCCTGCAATGAAGCTCAGGTACCAGCTTTTTGCTAAGTTGGTAACAGCACTTCATTGTTGGTTCAGCACCCCAACTTTCAACTTCACAGCCCAGCTTTGCCCTGGTTTGTTTCCACAAAAGGAAGCCGATAGCCAACATGTGGACACCAAACACACTAAAGCAGCTGAAAAATTAACAGAAGTGGAGCAACCCCCTTTCCCGTGGGACGCTGCAGCCCTTGCCACACTGAGGGTTAAGGAAGGGAAACTGGTTCCATGAGGCATTTTACCTACAAGAGAAGTGCATAAGCTCTCAGTAACTATAAAAGAAATCCGTTTCCTGTCAGAAGCTTCACAAGAGTTAAGTTATTTTTTGTTACTTTTATCATATTAGCACTTCTGGCAACAGAGCGCTGCTCCCTTCCAAGACTTGGTGCACGTGAGAGCAAATAAAGCGCTAGATACTGATTTCCCAGCAGCGTTGCTGCAGCTTCTTTAACTACATCCACGGGGCTGTTACCAGCGGCCACCTGGGCGTTTACACACAGCCGGTTGTCTCAGTTCAAAAGGCACCTTCACCTCTTCAGCAGCACAGAAGAACCTCCCCATCCTCCTGGCTCGCGACGCTGCAGGCGCTGGCACAGCGGCTCCTTCATGAGCGGCCTCGGAGTCAAGATGCCTGCAGAGCAGGCTTGACGTGGGTTGTGCCGTTCCCGTCTGCACTGAAAACAGCGACAGCAAAAGACGCCACATCAGAGAAAACTCAAACACGCACCTTTGCCTCAAGCTCCACCAGCAGCTGTTTTGAAAAACACACGCACTGGTGATGGAGTCGGACACAATGTGTTTGGGGCCCTCAAGTAAAGACCTGCTGTCTCCAACTGGCCAACGGGAAAACAGAGAGGACTAAAAGTGCAAATTGGAGCGACTGCCTCGAGGATGAACTGGTGTTCAACCTGCACACGTTCTGTCCATGGAGGCCAAGCCCCGAGTCACAGAGAAGCCTAAAGAACCGTGCAGGTACGTTATTCACACCAGCAGGGGCTTTGAATCCCCCGGGGCAGCGCGAGGTGTCCCTGCCCGGGGCAGCGGGTGGGACTCGATGGGCTTGGAGGCTCCTTTGAACCCAAACCGCTCTGTGATTCTACGATTCCCTCCCTTCAGCTGTTCATACACATCAAGGAGACTCCCTGAGCCTTCTCTTCTCCAGGCTGAACACAAGAAGAGGTTGTTGAGGTTTTTGATCTTATAAAACATCAACTTATTTTTGCTCTTTCCAATTAACTATTTAGGACCTTTTCACAAGCATTTCTGGTCTCAGCCTCTTCTCAAGTTCAACAGTTCATCCTACCACACACCTTTAACATCTATTTAATCTCTCGCATCTAGGAAGCGTCTGGATTTAAAGGCAAAGCTGGACACGGGCTGGGGGGAAGCAGCTGCAGGTCTCCCCTCGTACAGCTGCCGGGAGGAGCCCCAGAAGAGCCTGGAGAAACCCCTCCCCGTGGACACAGACACAGACACAGACGTGGGCAACACCGAGGGAGCTAGAGGAGAGAGTGAAAGTTACACATTTCAGAGGAGAAGTCAAAGCAAACAGAAGGGTTTTTACCTCAGTCGGGCAACGGGCTCGTGATAAAGGGTCCGTGTTTCCTTGTTCAAGCAAGTGCTGGTTCCACGAGGCCTTTTCCCTACAGGAGAAGGGGATGAGGCCACGGAGACCCCGCCCCCTGTATTCCCACATATAGCCACACACCCTTAGCCACGCCCCCTCCCCAGAGGCCACGCCCCCTGTATGCCCATATATAGCCACACACCATTAGCCACGCCCCCTCCCCAGAGGCCACGCCCCCATATGCCCATATATAGCCACACACCATTAGCCACGCCCCCTCTATCCCCATATATGGCCACAGCACTCCCGTCCCTCAGCCATTTTCCCTACAGGAGAAGGGGATGAGGCCATGGAGACCCCGCCCCCTCCTCTCCCCGGCTCCCCCCCTCCATCCCCATCTATGGCCGCTCCCCGCCCCTCCTCCCCCGCCTGCGGCCGCCGCCCCCGCCCCCTCCCTCCAGCTCCGGCCCCGGTCGCTCCCCCGGCCCCGGCCCTCGCGCCACCCGCTCCGCTCCCTCCTCCTCCCCGGCCCCGGGAGCCCCGGGACGCAGAGGGGGCTGCGGGCAGGAGCCGGCGGGGCCGGGCGGGTCCGAGCTCCCCGGGGGCCGCTCCCCCCGCTCCCCGGCGCCGCCGCTCCCCGCCCTCCCCGCTCCCGGCGCTCACTGAGCGCTGCCCGGCGCCGCCGCTCCCACAGCCCGACGAGCGCCCGGGACCCGCCGGGGCTGGGAACGGGGCAGCTGCGCCTCGGGGGGGACCCCGAGCGGCCATTTTGGGGCCTCGTGAGCGCCTCGGGGGGGACCCCGAGCGGCCATTTTGGGGCCTCGTGAGCCCTCGGGGGGGAAGGTGTTTGTGTCGATCGGTCGCCCCCGGGGGCTTGAAGTTTGGCCCCAGAGCCGCCGGCTCCATGTCCCCAACAGTGTGAAATCCAGGTGTCCCGGTCATATTCTCATAGGAGGATTTAGCAGAAAGGGTGTTTCAATTAGAAATCCTCCAGGGCTTCGTTCACAATCATTTAATGCGTCTCTGGGGTTTCACTGTCTTCCCGTGAAAAGAGAATTTCCAATAAAATGCACAGTAACAGACAGAGATTTCCCTAAACTTTTAGTAACTTTTTTCATAATGTGTGCTAGGAATATAATAGTTTATAAATTCTGTATTTGAACCCATTAAACATCATCCTCTTAGTGCTTTTATTTGTGAGCAGAAGGACTGTTCGCTCCTACACAGAACCGTGTCGTATTTGTGGACAATGAGAGAAATTCCTTAGGGAAAGGAATATTCTGGAATAAAAGAATTAGTTATGGTAATTCCTGGTTGGTTGGTGAATAACAGAACAGTGAAGTGCGAACAATGAGGTAGAAAGTGCAGTCCTTGTTCAGAAATTGGATCAAACAGAAGGTTCTTAAGGACCAGAAATGTTTATGGGGTTCTTGGTTTCATTTGGGTTTCATGAAGGTCCAAGGAAAATCATTCTTTGCCTTCAAATCTTTTCTGCAAAGGGTGAAGAAGCTTTGGGAGTGGGAGCCTAATAGAAACGCTTTTGTACCCCTAAATCCTACCTGAATTACAATGTTCAATCACAAGGGGGCAGTTAAGCTTCACAGGTAATTTCTTTACTCTCTTTGCTGTTGATCCAGCCTCAAAAAATGTCACCGCGTGTCTCCTGCCTCAGTTCATCCTTTTGTCCTAATGAATAAGCATTCTTCACGTAGCTGAAAGAGGACGGCTTAATATATTTACTCTACTTCGACCCTGTAGACTGTTAATAAAAGTGAGGTTACAGAGCTTCTTCATGTTCTTTTCCTTTAGCTGCAATGCGTACTGTGAACTTTCATCAAAGTGATTTATATCAAGAATTACTCAAGTTGTTCCTATTGGTGTCTTTAAATTTTGGCTACAAGCAAATTATCTGTTTATCTTATCTGAATTTGGATATTTTTATATTATCATTATTTAAAACTGATACTGTTGGAAGTTTTTAACAGGATCTAAGTTACAGGTGTACAACTACCTCCTGAGGATCATTTCGTGCTCACCTCGAGTTCCTACTGGAAACAGGGACCTGAGTTACCAGCTGCTATTGCAGGAGCTGTTCTAGGGTGTGTTTGCTCCTCAATCCTTCTCAGTCGTTTATGAGTTAAAAATGTTGTGATAATTGTGTGGCTGCGTTGGCTTCTTCTTGATTTGGGGTTAATTTGCTTCATTTCTCACACAGAAATTGGTTTGCTGTGGCTTTCAGACCCAGGTTTTTCTTTTGGATTCGTCTGTGTCTGCATTTTGAGTGAAGAGCCAAAATCAACAGAAGCTTCTTGGAGCTACCCTATGGAATAACATGCGACTGGATCCTGGGCACCTCACTCAGAGGCAGAGAGAGCTGAAAAAGTGTAATGTTGTCGGTTTAATTTTCTCCCCTGAAGTTGGCTTTGGACCGAAAAAACTCCTGTAAGAACATCAACAGGAGAGAGTGCAGCAGCTTTTGACCTTGTTCCTCCACCCCTTGTTGTCATTTATCCTTTTCTGAGTATGTATAGAGAGTAAATGCTTTAATTTATCTTCTCCAACCTGCATCATCTTACTACTTGATTTTCTCATGAGCAAAATGGCCAAACCATCCCTTTTGGTCTTTTGTGGCTCCGGCTGATCCCATCTGCTGCTTCACTTTGGCTGCTTTCCATCATGAGCATCTTCAGTGTCTCTGATGCACGACTGTGATTTAAAAATAAATTGAATTGGCTTATTGAAGACTCGACTTTCACTCCTCCCTTTCCCTGGGCAGACTTGAAGATGCTCTGTCCCAGCGAACACCTAAAGGAGAATGAAAACTCCTAAATTTTCCTCCTGTTGGTCACTGCTGGAAAATGGCAAATATCCTGAGCCCTTTTGAAGGTTTGTTCTTGCATCTCCCTGGTTTTGGTGACATCAATTTGCTAATTAACTTTTATTACAACAGTAAGAAATTCCAATGATGTCTTGATTGCCTTACTTGATTTTCATACTGTATCTTTTTCTTGCGCCCCTTACCCAGCTGTTTTTAATCGACAATGTCATCTCCCATCCCCACTGAGGGCATCTATGGGCAAGATCTCAACTGGGAGGCAACTGGGGGGGAATTGGGGTTCCTGAGGCGCAATTGGTGGGTTAGGGGAGCATTTGGGGGGGCGAGGGGGCAATTAGTGGAGGGATTGGGGTTCCTGGGTGGGATCTGGGGGGGGATTGGGATTCTTGAGGGGCAACTGGGAGGCAATTGGGGAGCAACTGGGGTTCCTGGGGAGGGACATGGTGGGGAAAGGGGGACAACTGGGGCTCTTGAGAGGCAATTGGGGGGCAATTGCAGACAAGTGGTGGGGACAAGGGTGTTTGGGAGATGCTGGGGGGCAACCTGGGGGGGAGTTGGTGTTCTTGGAGGGAATCTGGGGGGGGGGCAATGGGGGTTCCTGGGGGGTAAGTAGGAGGCAAGAGGCAGGATTTGAGGTTCCTGGGGGGCAGCTGGGCAGTGAGGGGGGCAATTGGGGGGTGAACAGGGGCATACAGGGGGGCTGGGGCCAATTGCTGGGGTAATTGGGGTACCTGGGGGGCAATTCGGGCTCCTGAAGGGGTTTTGGGGGGTAGTTTGGGTTCTTGAGGGGCAACTGGAGGGTGAGGGGGCAATTTTGGGGGGAACAAGGGTGTTTGGGGGGGCTGGAGGTCAATTAGGGGGGGAGTTCAGGTTCCAGGGGGGGAATTGGGAGGGCAGTTGAGGTACTTGAGGTGCAATTGTGGGACAAGGGGGGGCAATTGTGGTTCCTGGGGGGCAGCTGGTGAGTGAGGGGGCGATTTAGGGGGAGGAAAAGGCGTTTTGGGAGGTTGGGAATTTGGGGGGGGGAGTTGGATTTCCTGAAGGGATTTGGGGAGGGGGAATTCAGGTTCCTGGGGGCGATTTGGGGGGTGAGGTGGGCAATTGGAGGGGAGGGGACAAGGGCCTTTGGGGGTCTGGGGGGCAAAAGAGGGGGGGAAATGGGGTCCTGGGGGGAGGATCGGGGGGTTGGGGGCAAAAGGGAGGGGAAATGGGGGAGGAAATGGGTCTGGGGGAGGGGCAAAGAGCGGGGAGAGTTGGGGTCCTGGGAGGGGAAATGGGGGGGTTGGGGGGCAAAAAGGGGGGAAATGTTGGAGAGTGGGTGTAAAATGGGTCCGGGGGAGTAATGGGGATGTTGTGGGGGAAAAGAGGGGGGAAATAGGGGGCAAAATGGGTCCTGGGGGAGTTAATGTGGGGAAAATGGAGGGATTAGGGGTAAAAAGGGGGAGTAATGTGGGGGAAAATGGGTCCTGGGGGGAAATGGTGAGGGGGGAAAAGGGGGGTGAATTGGGGGGATTAGGAGGCAATGGGTAGGAAATGGGGGAGTTGGAGGGCAAAAGGGGGGTGGAATGAGGGGAAAATGGGTCCAGGAGGGTACTGGGGGGTGGGGGAATGGGTCCTGAGGGGGAAAAGTGGGGAATTGGGGAGCAAAAGGTGGAGGCAGGGGAGTGGGGTCTTGGTGGGGAAATGAGGTGGGTGGAGGGCAACAGCGGGGGAGATGAGGGGCAATGGGGGGGAAAATTGGGTCCTGGGGGTAGAAATGGAGGGTAATGGGGGAGTTAGGGGGTAATGGGGGGGGAAATGGGTCCTGAGATGGGAAACGGTGGGGGGGTATTGGGGGGGGAAAGAGGGGGATGAAGTGGGGGAAAGGGTGGTTATTGGGAGCCCATTAGGGGGGTCAAGGGGGGTAATAGTGGTCCCCAAGGGGAGGTTTGGGGTGGTCAGGGAGGGGTAATTGGGGTCTGGAGGGGGCCAAGGGGGGATAAGTGTGGTCGGGGGGGAGTGAAAGCGGTTAATTGGGGTCTGGGGGGGATCCAGGGTGGGTAATTGGGGTCAAGGGGGCTAATTGTGTTCCCCATGGGGGGGTTGAGGGGTTCAATGGGGGTGGTTGGGGTCGGGGGGGGTTATTGTGGTTTGACATGGGTCAAGGGGGGTTATTGAGGTCCCCATGGGAGGTCAAGGGGGGGTCTGTGGGGGTAATTGGGGTCACGGAGTGTAATTGGGGTTTAAAGGAGGTCAAGGGGGGTAATTGAGGTCCCCATGGGGGGTCAAGGGGTCGTCATTGGGGGTAATTGGGGTCACGGGGGGTAATTGGGGTTTGAAGGAGGTCAAGGGGGGTAATTGGGGTCACAGGGGGTAATTGGGGTCTGAGGGGGGTCAAGGGGGGTAATTGCCTCACAGCAAAATTCATAGAATATAAAATTGCATTATAAACTAATAATCTGTTTTTATCTCCAAGTAATAATTAGATATAGAAAAGTGTTCGAGAATGTTATGTTATTAGTCCAAATGTGTGCGTTGACTTCAAGTTCTGACTATTTACATTTTTTATATTGAGAAATCTAATAAGCACATATCAAAACTTTTTTCTTTGTTTCAGGTGTGTCATTACATTTGTCTTTAATTGCAAATCATTAATTTGAAAATGGTATTTAAGTATAAATTGAAATCACCTATAATGGAGGCTGTTTGTTATTTGGCTTAGTGAAAAGGGATAACTAAAAGCAAAAAAGGAAAAAAACCCATTGAATATATTGTCATTTCTTATATAGTTTTGTCTGCTTAATTTTAAAACGTAATGATTTTCATTGAAGTGATCAGTTAAAACTGCTGATCACACCAACTGAATGGTGAAGCCATTTACTATTTGCTGATTTTCTGCTCAAAGGAAATATATATTATAGTATTAATTCTCACAATACAAACTACTGTTCATTTACGGCATTATGAACCCGATGTCTGTAATTATGTTATTTATTATTAAGTAATGTTATCAATCCTGTATTTACTGCATATTCTCATTCACGCTTATGTGCAGAAATACATATATGCAGGAAAAACAGGCTAAAACATTGCTTTTCCTTCTATTTATAATATAAATAATACATAAACTCAAAAAACCTTGAGAACTTTAACAAACACCTTGATCTAATGAGATTAAAAAAATGTAACTTAAGCTATAATGCCACCATGCTTATATATATATATATATAAAATATGTAATATATGTGTCTCATATATATATATTTTTCTATCTCATGTCATGTATATTTACCATCTAATTGATGCCAAAGTATCTCTCTATGTGTACAAGAAGACTGAAATATATATATAATATATATATAATGCTGTGTGGTTTTACAGTTAAATACTTAATTTATTAAAATTAAAAAAGAAAACAAACCATTAAAAACCTGGACAATAAAATGGTTTTTAAGGTAGGGTTTCTTTTTCCTTTCAAAATACTCAGTTCCACATAAATGAGTTATGGTGGGACAATCTGAATCTGTGAAAGAAGCAAATACACTTTTTTTTTCCCAGCACATCACAGAAGAAATTAAATAGACGAACATCTCTTTCCTTGCAAAAGGACATTTTTCTTCTTAATAATTTTGGTTGATAAAAATGGAATTAAACATAAGCCTTTCTAAATATGTAGTGCAAGAAAATTAGATGCAAGATACTTGGTTTTTATTTAGTTCACACAAAAAAATAATCTTACTTCTTAAGTAATGCTACAATAGCAATTAATGCTTGCAGAGCTCTGGAAGAAAGTTTTACCTATTTTTGTATCCTATTAACTAACAGGAGAGGCTGTAGATGAAAAATAAACTCTTTTTCAAGGACTGATGGAAGAAGAAATCGATCGTTGCCAAAGGTGATTGTCATGGCTTTGGATGAATTAACATCTTATTTTAATAATTGAGCCTGTTTTTAATTTTAAGGATAGTTTAAAAAGCTAACTGATTTCTTTTTGCATATTTTCAATAATAAACAAGACTTCTGTATGACTTGTGTGGTTTTCTCCCTCACTTTTTTCCTCTTGCTTGTTCTCTCTCCAGGTTTTCCTGATTTTTATCCAAACTCTTTAAACTGCACTTGGACAACTGAGGTGTCACCTGGCAAGGGTAAGAATCTAATGGGAATTGCACCGCCTACATAATGTCTGTGTTTAAAAAATTGAAACACACAAACACAATAAAATCCCATTTATGTATTGAGTTGAATTAGTGCTTTCTGCCGTTCTTCTGAGGAAGAATGATTTTGCAAAATAAATATCTTTGAATGCGGTGTTAAAATGTTGTGTTTATTCCGCAACAGAAACATTCTTTAAATGATTACCAGAACAAATGTCTTTTAGTCTCTTTTAGAAAAAGTAGAAGAGGTAAAATACATTAAAATAATAGTTACTTATTAAATAGCACAAAAGATTTGGTGAAAGCTGTGGGGATCCTGTTGGTTGCTCTTCTACATTATTAAGCATGAAGAAGCAGATTTGATCTGTTGGTTAGTAACCTTAGATTTCAGATTTAAATCTGAATTTAAATTATATATATTTAGGCAATACATCTAGTAAAGTAGCATTTGGATGCTATTATGTGTGATATATATATATATATGAAAATATATATAATATAATCATAGAATCATAGAATAACCAGGTTGGAAGAGACCCACCGGGTCATCGAGTCCAACCATTCCTATCAATATATATATATATCTAACTATATATATAAAACTATATATTATATATATAATATGTAACTATATTGGAAGTTTCTGCTGTTTAAAATCTTCTTACAGACTGGGGTTTTGTTTAAAATTTATATGGCATTTTAAATGTGAATCATACGAGAAGCCTTTCCATGAAGAATGTTATTCCCTACAGTAAATAATTGTATTTGAAAACCTAATGGAAATTCAAAATTGAGAAGACAGGCATGACTTGAGTAAAAGATTGGTCCCAGAAAATATGAATCTGTATATATGGAAGACTGTTCACAAATCTTGTATCTGTGGGCACTTCCTCGAAGGTTAGAATAAAAGATAGAATTCTGTTGGACAAAAATGCAAAAAATAAAACCTGAATACAAAGTTTTAGCCAATTATTAATGTACATCTCCTGGTTTAATAGTAAGACTATGACAGAGGTTCTAAATGAAGGAGACACAAAGGAACTTGAATAAAATCTGTACCACACAAATTTTGATTTTCAGAGTGCTGTATACAAATAGGTCTGAATTCCATCAGTTCTCTGAGGGGAGGGATTGATTTACAGCGAGCTAAACAAACGTCCACACTGCACATTTGGGTTGGTTCACCCCGAGTTCTTTCTGCAAGTTTTATTTTCTGCATGTTTTATTTTCTATGTGTCATGTTTGGATTCTGTGTGTGACTTTTTCTAAAACTCTTTCCATATACTGTAAGTTTTGCTTTCTGTGTCACCTCTTTATAAAGGAAGAGAAAAAAACTTCCCTTTTAATGCTTGTCTTTTCCCCTTTTTAATATTTTTAAAGGTGTCCAGCTGTTTTTTCACACCTTTCACCTTGAGAGCTCTCATGATTATTTGCTCATTACTGAAAATGCAAATTTTACTGCACAGCTTTGATTTATATCTGATTTTTCAATTTCTCATGAAGGCTTCAGCATCACATTTTCAGGTAAGAAATTCAATTCTGCTACATGTCTAGAAACTGTTTTCAGATATTTTTAGTTGTAGATGGCAAAAACATTATGAAGAATCAGGGAAAAAGAGCAATATAAATGATATAGTCCTTATTGTAAAAAACGGGCCAAGGTTTATAGGATGGCGAACAGATAAACAAGAATGTTTGTTATGACTCTTTTAAGGAAACTCAAGCACATTTTTTGAAAATGTGGTCATATATCTTTTCATTCACCCTTTATTTGACTTTTTGTTACATTTTTCTTCATATATAATTTATTTTTTTTAACTCTCTCACTTCTAAATCTGTTTGGGGGTTGAAATGAATCACGAGTTATGTACAAGGCTTATAGATAATTAAAGAAAATGATAAAATATTAAAACTTTTACAGTACAAGCTGATTGCAGCCCTAGAAAATAAGAAAATAAATGCAATGTTGGTGGGACACAATAGACATCTAATTACCGTAGACACAGCCATAAAGACACACAGAAACAGCACTGAGTATCAGTAGAGGAGACAACTCTGAAATGCACATTTTCCAAGTGTTCCATACTGACACAATGCAACTGGCTGGTTTTAAGGGTCCTTTTTCATGTTGTGTTTTCATTCTTTTAACTCTTACCTGGCTTGTTTTGGTTTGGCTTGTTTTGTTTACATTTTAAAACCTGTAATACAGCGTCGTGAACTACAATATTTAAACATAGTGTCTTGTTGTTCAAAGTCAGCTCCGGGTCAGCGAATAGTTCTTTTCTGGGAAAAACCCTGGGGCTGGAAAAAATACCAAGTTTTATGAATCCAGTTTTGGTAGCCCTATTTTTATCCTTTTTGTTATCTTAAGAGACACTTTATGTAGATTAGTGTGAAAATTCGATTTGAAGTTATAAGTTTCCTTATAGTGAAGGTGGGAAGGAAAAAAAATAAGAGACCCCTCTCTATAAGTATAAATCAATAAGTATTGACTTTATTAATCTAGACATTCCTAACTTTGTGGTTACACCTGTTCTTTTTAACAAGACTGAATTACACCATGAAACAAGCAAACCTTTGAGAATCCCCTATGCGATTAGAAAGTTACAGTCAAAAGAACAGCATTTTCTCCATCTTTACCCACAAAATTGTTGATACAAAACACCTCCAGGCTTGTGTGGACACAGTGAATTAAACGCTGCCAGACCGTGGCCTGTGGTTTTTCTTTTAGATCAAAATGGATTGAGTAAGGGGGCAAAATACGAGGTCTGTATTGTCCCTTGGTCGATATTGTCCCCTCCCGTGGTCTGACAGTGCAGACAAAGACTTCAACTCCCCACTGAGCTTCTCGGCTGTGGTCCCTCAGTCTCCCAGTGGCTTTGCACATATGTAGCTCAGTGCACTTGCCCTGATTATAGCAATCGGTAATTTATTCAGGTCACACAAGCTTGGCCACTGTCTGTGCTCCATCGCCCCTACGGTCCCTCAGGCTCCTGGTGGGTTAAGTTAAGCAGCACTTTGCCGTCTCTTCCACCTGCTGCAACCGTGTTGTCTTTGAAATCTGCTAGTCCTTTAAATTAATTAATGCTGCTAGAAACTTACTCAATGCCATCAAATCGTGGAAGTTCACTATGTACTGCATGAAGAAGTCATTGTTTTCATCTCTTTGAAATCCACATTCTTAATTGATTAATGAAACATCTAGTTTCATTAAGTGCCCTTTGCTCTAACAGTGCTGGTTTGATGAATAGTTTTGCAAGCTTGCTCTCCAACACCTTCATGATTTTGTACACTTCAGTCATATCCCTTCTCAGCCTTCTCTTGTCCAAACTGAGTCTCTGCTTCTAAAACATAAACCCCTCAACAACTGCTGTGTCTGTGATTTCTACAGCTCTGCTCTGTTCTTCCACACTTGCACAGACACAAAGCTCAAGAAATGGGCACTAAAAGGCAATAAACAGAGGCAAAGAAATGCCCACCGTTTTGTTTTTAAACCTCATTCCTCTACAAACTCTCATATTTCAGGGTTAAATCATCTTTAGGACTAATTGTCAATTTTGTTTGTACACGTGTGAATTGATGTTTTCTCCTTCATACAAGGTCATGTATTTTTCTTCTTCAGCAATTTATCACAAGTCACTATTGCATTCCTTCTCCATTTTGTTTTTTATTTTTTTTTTGCAAAGAAAGTAGCCTTTTAAATATCAGTTAGGAAAAAGGAAAATGTCTTATGGACTACAGCACCTAGTTTTTCAGCAAGAACGAGTTCACTCTCAACTGACACAACATAATCCTCCGCTCCCTTTTGGGAGAGCTGTGGGCTTCTGAAGTTTTCTTCCTTACCTGTTTGTATCCTAAATATGAGCAAAATATGTTATAAGCCCCAGTTTTCTGTCTTGTGTCTGCACAGGGGAAAGTCCCAAGATGACCTTGCAGGCAACTTGCAAGGGATGCACTAAGGATGCAGAATATTTATAAAACCTCTGCTGAAATGCAGGGCATTTTCCCACCTTACTCTGTTTTTAAAGAGAATAGGTACGTACGTCGTTCCACATTGGGTGCAGGTGCCCAGCCTTCCACAGGGGTGGCTGAGCCCCATAGCCAAGGTGGTGGTGCCTTGGGAAAAGGGGATTTGTAAAAGGGCAAAAAATGCTGTGCAAGAGTGTATGAGAAAGAGGAGTGAAGGAAAGAAGCGTGAGGAAAGAATCTTGATAACGCCAAGGTCAACTCAACATGAATGTCTATGGTGTATATAATATCACTATTAGTTTGAGACAGGAGCACTAAGAATTCCGTGAGGATGTAATTAAGAGATTTTGGAATATATATAGGAAGATGCATAAAAATATCAGGAGGCTATAAAGGAATTATCCCTCAAACCATAAAAGCTTTTAAAATACATTTCCCTTTGGGATGACTTTATGCCATTAAAATCTCTGCAATCGAAGAAAATTGAAAAGATTATTTGTAAGTAATTTCTCTTTACCGTCAGAATGAGAAACTGGAGTTGAAGAAAATCCAGCCAGCCTTTCCCTCTCCTTCAGGAGAGGGTCTGATTTTATATTCTCACAGCAGATGCAGATAAATTAGCACCATTACTACCTCAGGAATAATTGTAGCACTGTCCTCGTGCCTACATATTTTAATCCCAGCAGTAGAGCAAGCACTTCCCTTTCAGTTCATCAAAAATAACATTTGCAAGGGTGTTTCTGACCTCAGTAGGAATGTGAGGGGGAGTCAAAACTCATGTTTTCAAGGAGAATTCATGCAGGTTAATGACTGAGTAGCAGGCAAAGTTTTCTGCAGCTGTGGCAAAGTCTGAACTTGAATTAGCAGGGAAGAAATCTGAACTCAAGTAAAGAAATAGAAACAGAATCACCATTTTGAGGCATATGGCAAAACTGAGTACCTGGATTATCTGTTTATTTTAAACCTTATCCTTTCTCATCACTAACAGTTCAGTTTCCCGATCTCCCTGCTGTAACTTCCAGTCGAAATTTCATAATTCTTTAAAGTGGCCACTTACAGTGAAATCTTTATAATGCAATCGCTGTGAATTTGTCGCAGGTAAGAGGAAAACCAGGATGTTATTCCATGTCTTTCATCTATTTGGCCATATAGACCTTCTCTTTGTGGTCATGACAGAGAAAATAGTAATCATAACATGTGAATATCAAATGGATCCTCCTAAATGAGTTAAAAATGTGTGATCTAATAGTGATAATGTCTAGATTCATGTGTTAAATGTGTTCTCCAATTCTCTAATTTTCTTTCCCAGGGGTGATTCAAGCTAGTTATCAGTTTAGTCCACGGAGATTCAATGCAATATTATTTCAATTACTAGACTAGACATGTACCTACTTATATCTGTAATGTTAACAACAACTGGATAAGTGTCCCCAATTAGAAATTGTTAGGGTTTTTTGCATCGACTGTCATATGATACGTCTTATCTCATTTCTACTTCATCAAACAATGTTTTCATTTGTGTCTGGATTCATCTTGAGGGATGCAGGGTTAGAAAACTGTTGGAACAGGATGTCTAAGGAACAGTGTTAGTCATCGGCTGATTTTTGGTTTTTGTCTTTTCTATTTTAAGGTGAAGAAAAATCACATTTTTAACATAGTTGTGATGCTTTATTAATGACTACTAAAAATAGATTATTCCATCCCTCAATCCAAGTAAATTTTCTCTGTGTTTTTGCATAATCTGTGTGACCAGGATGTTATTAAACAATAAATCTTATGATGGACAAATGTTTATTTATTTTGTAAAATGGATTTACAGTTCTGATAAATAAAGTGCAATCAATCCATGAAAGATCTGTAGTTCTGGGCTAGGATATGGTAGAAGCCAGGAAGCATTTCTTCAGATGCTCTTAGCACAGCTTAAAGTCATATTTCTGCCTACAGGTAGGCATTAAATACGTGTTACTGCTGGCACAAATCTTAAATGCAATTGATTGTCTCTTCTGAGAGCTCTTCCATGTGGCCTGATATAAGACAATCTTTCCTTAGTAATAAAGACAGAATGCATTGTTCTATGAATGGCTAGCATCATGTATTATTTTTCAAAAGATTCTTTTATGGCAGGTAATTATTTATATTTGTTTATGTTAATTAAACTAAATTTAGGCTTTTAGCTTAAAAAATCTCTGTGCATGCTGGCTTTATTAGGTTATTTTGCTAGTGTCAGCACTTGAAATGAATTAAGAGCTTAAGATACTTACTGTAGTTGTGTCTTTTATACTAGTTATCTGCAGTCCCTCTCGCCTGTATGACATCAGGGTAAATTATCTTTTATTTCATATTAGAAGAAAGCTGTTCAGACTGATTATTTGCTTTTCCATAAGCATTCCCATGATGCATGGTATATGCTTGGAATTATGAAACACACTTCGTATTTGTTTATTTTTCCATGATAAAGTACGGGTGATTTATTTAATTTAAAGAAGAAGTTATCTTTTTTTTTTTTAATTCATTTTGATTAAAAAAACCAAAACCCAAACCCAAACAAACAGAAAAACCCATAGAGGACTGTTTCGGTTCTTTATGGCTTTCAAGGTTTTGCAATAAGGAAAAATAAATTTTCAAGCCCTTGCCAATTCTTTGTGCTTGTCCTGTACTGGTGAATGATCTAAAGAAACTCTTATTCATTCTGTGACTGGAGGTTAATAGTGTTGATTTTGTCTCTCATTGAAAGTTTTTAATAAAATACCATAAGTAAAGAAGATCATCTCTACACTTAGGCTGGAAATAGACTCAAACCTTTATTAAGACCTTTCTTTCTTTATTAAAACCTTTAGTAAGACAAAAAGTTGCTGTAGGTTTAGAATCTGGAATAAGCAGTGACAGATTGACTTTAATACATCTCCCTCAGCTCTGATGTTAATATCTCCGGACACTAGAAAACAGAGCAGTTCACTTACTTCAGTGGTGATTTCAGAGGTCAGGCTTCTGTTATCCTTTGTGAATAATCATGAAAAATAATCTGATTTTATGAAACCTCAGAAGGTAGGCTTGCTTATAAATACTAATTCCATTCAAAATGACCTCACAAAACTGAAAAGGAAAAAAGACTGAAAAACATCTTAACAGTGACAGAATATTTTATATTTCACTGAACTGCGTAACCAAGCCGTATGTACCTGACACAATGGAAACCGTGATGCTTTTGGAGAAACTATTGGCCATACAGAGCCGACTTTGGAAGTGTTGTATAAGGATAAACTCATATTTTTCAGATATTTAGATAAGGTGTCCAGTTCAATGCTGTTTTTTGTTTTCCACAAGGTGTATGATGGAAAAGACAGTTCTGCGCACTCTCTGGGAGCCTTCACCAAAATTACTTGATGGGAGTTATCCTGAATAGCACCTGTAACCATTTGTGGATAGAGTAGAACACCAACAGATCTGATACTGACCAAGGATCTCAGCTCACTTACACAAGTAAGTAGCTCACAAAAATGTTCTGATCGACTGTTAAGTGGGGAAACGTGTATTTCCAGCTGCAGTGATTCCTCATGGAATGGTAAAGATAATATCCTAGAACGTACTGAAGTTCAGAGTCTGAATTTTACTTGTCTATACGTGTGGATAAGTTTCAGTAATTAGAGAGCATTACTAAAAGAAAAATTGTAACCTTTCAAATATAGAAAGCGTTGTTATTTTGAGGATTTAGCAGTGGGGTTTGAATAAGAGTGCATTGTGACATCTGTGGGTTGAATATATTAGTGTTGTACTGTAGCAGACGCAGAGCCAGGTATTAAAAATATAACGTTTAATTCCTGCAGACAAATTTAAAAATATAAAAGAACAAATGAGAATAAAAAGAATGCAGTGTGCCTGAGTGAACACTCTACATGTCTGCTTGTCAGGATCAAGGTGAAGTTCGCTGGAGGAAGAGCTGAGTAAAAAAGTTTTAACAAAGGGTGCACTTGTCCTACAGCTTGGATGTAATTAATTTAAGTACTTGAGCTGGCAAAACAATGAGTCCTTTGGAAAGGAAAACTATGGGGAGAGCTAGTTTGTTTCCAACACACATAACGAAATTTTGTCCACCTTTCAAGGAATCTTCAAGTTCCCTTTGCCTTCAATTTGTCGTCTTTGATATCAGTTTCCGTGAACCTCTACTAAATCCTTCGGAGCAGAGCAGCACATCATGATGTGACATAGAAATGGAATCATGGCTGTTTCTAATAGATCTGCTGATTTCCCTTTGGATTGGAGCCAGCTGTGGAATAAGCAGAAATATTTTAATAATGTGGAATAAGCAGAAATAATAAGCAGTGTGCCCAGGTGGCCCAGAAGGCCAATGGCATCTTGGCTTGGGTCAGAAATGGCATGACCAGCAGGTCCAGGGAGGTTCTTCTCTCTCTGGACTCAGCACTGGGGACACCGCTCCTCGAATCCTGTGTTCAGTTCTGGGCCCCTCACCACAAGAAGGATGTTGAGGCTCTGGAGCAAGTCCAGAGAAGAGCAACAAAGCTGGTGAGGGGCTGGAGAACAGGCCTTATGAGGAGCGGCTGAAGGGAAGTGGGTATTTTTTAGCCTGGAGGAGGCTGAGGGGAGACCTTATTGCTCTCTACAACTACCTGAAAGGACATTGTAGAGAGGAGGGAGCTGGGGTCTTCTCCCAAGGGATAGGGGACAGGACAAGAGGGAATGGCCTCAAGCTCTGCTAGGGGAAGTTCAGGCTGAACATCAGGGTAAAATATATCATGGAAATGGTCATTGGGCACTGGAACAGGCTGCCCAGGGATTTGGTTGAGTCACCTTCCCTGGAGGTGTTTAAAGCACGCGTGGATGAGGTGCTGAGGGGCATCGTTTAGTGATTGATGGGAATGGTTGGACTGAATGATCCAGTGGGTCCTTTCCAGCCTATGGATTCTATGATTCTATGATTCTTTTTGCTTTGTCAGCAGAGAGAATCTGACAGAAGCATTGATGATGAGAGAGCTCCAACGCCTCCTCAGGGAGAGAGGAAGAAGCGATGCGGCAGTGCCCTCAAATCCAGCAGCATTCGGGTATGTGGCTTTCTCGGGACTCACTCCTCTTTGCTAATCACTGTCCATCGTGTTGACGGCGCGAGCCGGAGCGTTCTCCGCTTTGGGTTAGCATGTGACGGCATCGCGTTTAGTGAACGCTGGATCGACACAACAATACTAGGGTGCCAGGGGCTTCACCAGACGAACCTGTGCTCGCCACACACCATAAACATGCCACACGCCAGGCCCACGCCACACACACGCAATTCACCCCCCCGCACATTGTGCTGCCCCCATGCACACGCCGTGCACATGCCAGGCTAGCGCCACAACCACCCCGTGCACATGCTTTTAACATGCAAGCAGCATGCCACACACACCACAGAGCCCTTGTGCACATCGCAACATGTCATGCAGGCCACACATGTTATGTACATGCTGTGTACATGCCATCCACACACAAGGCATAAGCTAGCACACACCATGAGGATGACACACCAGCCATGCACATGCCACTGCCCCATGCAGATGCCACTGCCCCATGCACATGCCACGCACATGCCTTTTACACGCAAGCAACATACCACACCCCACACACATGTATTGCACACACAAGCAACATGCCACGCATGCCAAGCACGCGTTATGTACATGCCATACACACGCCACACACACGCCACTGCTCCCATGCCCATTCCAGGCTCATGCCACAAGAGTCAAGAACGTGTCTCGCACACGCCTTCCACATGCAGGCAACATGCCATGCACGCCACACACTCCGTGCATATGTAATGTACGGGCCATGTACATACCGTACACACGCCATGCACATGCTAGCACATGCCATGAAGGTGACACGCCAGCCAGGCACATGCCATGCACACGCCAGACACACTGCAAGCACGCCTCACACACACTGAGAGGGCAAGGGGAGATTTGGAAAGTGCTTTTATGTTGTTAGTGTAGAGAGAGCCAGGAGAGAGGTTGCTTCTTTGATTCCCTTCTATAACCAGGCGTCTTTGCATTTAAAACCCTTCTGTGTCACAGTGTTTTACAACGGTGCAACATCCGTTACGCTTGCTGCAGATCCTCTTGGTTCGGACATTTCTGTTTCCTGTTACACAGAATACCTGTTTAGCCTTCTCTTCTATTCTGAGGCTTAACATCTTTTTAGACTTCTTTTTAGTATTTGTGTTAAACTATGTCCCATAACAGTGGTACGGAAGGGGAGTTGTCGCGTTCTTAACAGTAACTGTAGAGTTAAGGTATCTCAAGTGCCTTGGGGATATGCAGACGCACCTTTTAGACATCCTTCATCTTTGCAGAGCGCTATGGAGCCTTCCCATCTCTCTCATACGCTCGCGGCAGAAGAAGAGAAGGGCGCCCATGGGTGAAATGGAAGCGGTTGCCATTCAGGTGAGAGGAGAAACCTCCCATTTGCAGCTCTGAGCATGGGTGACATTCGTGATGCCGACTCCTGGTTCAGGAAGCAGCTTCCGGCTCCATCGTTTGTTCCTCTGTGGATGAGGGCTCGGTGTATCGGCCCGGCTTCTGTGCCAGTGGCGTGGTCATGTCCACATCGTCGTTCATCGTGCGGGGCTGGGGGGGCTTTGTCTGTTTTTGTACTTAAGCTCTGATTGTCACCTGTAACTGGACAAATGACTCTGTTAGCATCATGACGGTATTCGAGGTGGCGTTAAAAATTCCTTAACATATCGTGCACGTGTCTCTCTCCTCGCAGCCCAAAAAGGCAGTCTGGAGAATGTCCTTGCTGCAGAAAACCTCGCAAAAGTCTTGCAGAACTGCCCTGCTTTTTCACAGCCCGGTATTGTTCTGTCCCGTCGTGAGGAGTAACGGTGAGCGAGCTGGCATGGCACGGGGCAGGGAGGAGGAGGGTGAACTTTACCTGCTCTCCATCGGCTAAAAGAAAAGGCCTCGGTCTGGCTTCTGTGGGACCGTTTTAACGGCACTGTGGCCGAGCGAGGCCTCGTGTTGTTGCTGTTCTAGCGTTCCTTTGCGCGTGTGTACGTGTGTGCTTACACATGAGTTGATGTTGTGTCACGGCTGTTGGGTGAAAGCCATGGGGAAGGTGTTGGGCATCCTTGCCACACGAGAGCCGGCAGCACCAGGAGCCTCCGTAGCGTGAGGGTATCTGCAGCTGAAGTGGCTTCTTTTGCCTCTCTCTGCCCAAACTGGGCGGATCTCATCCTTCAAGCGAACGCAGAAGGCTGCGTATGCTCCCAGGTCCCACAGAAAGGGAAGTCTTTGGATTCCCCGACTGCAGTAACCCCTGCTGCTGCCTGTGGGTTGTTGCGCTGAAGACACCCTTCGCGCAGGGAGGAGCCACGTGGGAGATGGGTGATGCGCTGATGTAAACAGTGTCCTGTGGGTGGTGTGTCTCCTCGGAGCCGTGTGAAAGCCGACCTCCGCTTTCTCTTCCCCTCTAGAGCGGGCAGAGGATGGGCTGCAAGGCCGAGGAAACCTGAGCGAGGCAAGCGGCCAGCTAGACACAAAGTGGGGAGAAACGCTGATGCCTGGTGAACAAGGGAGTTTCCACTGCTGAAACGGATGAGAACGGACGTCACGAGCGTCCTTCTGTTTGGGGCCGGCAAGGGAACTAGAACCATTTCTCTGGGGAGAACTTGCACATGGCTGGAGGGTTCTGTCATGGGAGGTGACCGAAACCGGATTCCCAATCCTGGTTTGGTGAAGGAGAAGAAAGGGCTGTGAGACCTGAAGGCAGGGCTCTGCCTCGAGGCAAAGGTCAGTGAAGTAAGCTCGAGTTTCTCATGCTTCTTCCTGCCTCCTCAGTGTCTGTCCTCTACTTCAAGTGTGGCTGAACCAGTGCCTCAGGAGGTTGTCGGGCGGGAATGAGCGGTCACTAAAATACTTCTCCCGTTAGCTTTAGTGCTAAGGTATCCCATGGCGCTGAGCTCAGGGTCAGGAGATGGACACGCGGCCTTTCAGAGGCTGCTCTACCCGGGTGAACCGCTGTACTCCTGCTTCCCTCGAGGGAAACCTGCATTTGGAAAACTTGGTCGCTTGTCCTCCCTCTGACGGCCTCAGCGTGGTAGGGAGAGCTGGAGGAGCTCTGCCTGATCCCGTGGCAGGCTGGGGCCAGTCTGGCACAGCTTAGAGCTTGCTGGGCGCTGGGGTGTCGCTCGCAGTGGTGAGAGCTGCTGGGGAGGGGAGTGGTTCATTTAAAGCACGGTTACTTGGAGTTTTTTGTTGTAACAGCTCCTTGATTTTGCTTTGTCAGCAGGGAGAATCTGACAGGAGTACTGTCAACAAGAGCCCCTGCGGGATCCCGACCCCTCCACAGGGAGAGAGGGAGAAGCGACGTGGCGGTGCCCTGCAGGCCAGCAGCATTCGGGTACGTGGCTTTCTCGGGACTCGTCTTTGCTGATCACCGTTGATCAAGTTGACGGCGTGAGCCGGAGTGTTATCCGCTTAGGGTTAGCACGTGATGGCATCGCGCTTACTGAATGCTGGATCGAGACAACAATACTAGGGTGCCATGGGCTTGGCCAGCCAAACATGTGCATGCCACATGCCATAAACATGCCACACACATGCCAGGCACACACCACACACATGCCACACATGCCACTGCTCTCATGCACACGCCATGTACATGCTAGGCTTACGCCACAACTCATGCACATCCCATGCACACACCTTGCACCTGCAAGCAACATGGCAAACATGCCATGCGCATGTTATGTATATGCTGTGTACACATCATCCACATGCCACAAGCACTAGCACACACCATGATTGTGACACACCATCCATGAACAGGCCACACGCACACCATGCACATGTGAGCAACATTGCACATGCTATACACATGCCATGTGCATGTTATGTGCATGCTGTGTACATACCATACACATGCCACGCACATGCTGGCACGTGCCATCAAGATGTCACATCAGCCATGGACAGACCACGCACATGCTCACACACGCCATGAAGGTGACCCACCATCCGTGCACATGCCTTGCACATGCAAGCAACATTCCACACACTGCACACACAGAACATTTGCATTTTATGTATGTGCTGTTTACATGCCATCCACATGCCACTCACACATTAGCACATTCAAAAAAGGTGAAGCACATGCCACGCACATTCCTTGCACACACAAGCAACATGCCACACATGCCATGTGCATGTTATGTACATGCCGTGTACATGCCATACACATGCATCCAACAGACTAACACATGCCATCAAGATGACATCCAGCCATGGACATGCCACGCACACACCATGAAGGTGACACAGCAGCCATGCACATTTCTTGCACATGCTACGCACATACCTTGCACACACAAGCAACATGCCACATATGCCATGTGCATGTTACGTACATTCTGTGTACATGCTATACATATGCATCAAACACGCTAGCACATGTCATCAGGATGACTCACCAGCCATACACACGTCATACACATTCTAGGCTCACGCTGTGCTCACCCCATGCACACACCACGCATGTGCCTTGCACATGTAAGCAACATAGAATCATAGAATCATAGAATAACCAGGTTGGAAGAGACCCACCGGATCATCAAGTCCAACCATTCCTATCAAACACTAACCCATGCCCCTTAGCACCTCATCCACCTGTCCCTTAAACACGTCCAGAGAAGGTGACACAACCCCCTCCCAGGGCAGCCTCTGCCAGTTCCCAATGACCCTTCCTGTGAAAAACTATTTCCTAATGTCCATCCTGAACCTCCCCTGGTGGAGCTTGAGGCCATTCCCTCTCGTCCTGTCCCCTGTCCCTTGGGAGAAGAGCCCAGCTCCCTCCTCTCCACAACCTCCTTTCAGGTAGTTGGAGAGAGCAATGAGGTCTCCCCTCAGCCTCCTCTTCTCCAGGCTAAACAACCCCAGCTCTCTCAGCCACTCCTCGTAAAGCTTATTCTCCAGCCCCCTCACCAGCTTCGTTGCTCTTCTCTGGACTTGTTCCAGAGCCTCAACATCCTTCTTGTGGTGAGGGGCCCAGAACTGAACACAGGATTTGAGGAGCGGTCTCACCAGTGCTGAGTCCAGAGGGAGAAGAACCTACCTGGACCTGCTGGTCACGCCGTTTCTGATCCAAGCCAAGATGCCATTGGCCTTCTTGGCCACCTGGGCCACTGCTGGCTCATGTTCAGTCGCTGTCAACCAACACCCCCAGGTCTCTCTCCTCCAGGCAGCTTTCTAGACAGACTTCTCCTAGTCTGTAGCTGCTCAGGGTTGTTGTGCCCCAAGTGCAAATTTCCATTCTAAAAGAACAAACTTGTGAACTTTATTCTGGGCTTAATCAATGTGCATCTTTGATTCTTGGAAAGTGTCCCTGGTCTCTAATCCTGGACCCAGAGGGGCCGGGGGTGAGAAGGGACCCGGAAGGAGGGGGAACCCGGGGTGGAGGGGCTGCTGCTCGCCCCAAATGTGCATTTGTTTGGGGTGGGCAGCTGCACATCTTCCTGCCATGATCGCAGCTTGTGTTTCCCTGGAGGTGGTCAGTGTGCCTGGAAAGGTCTTCTTCAGCACAGAGGCAAAGCTGGATGAGCTGAGGGAGCTCCGGTCTGGAGAGCGGCTGTTCCTGCGGCTTCACAAACAGCCCCCGCTCACCGTTTCTAGGGAGAAAGGTAAGGCCGGCACCAGCACCTTCTCTCGGGTGTACTTGGAATCGTGAACCCCGGTGGAAGTCATAGAATCATAAAACAATATGGGTTGGAAGGGACCTTAAAGATCATCTAGTTCCAACCCCCACACCATGGTCAGGGATACCTCTCACCAGATCAGGCTGCCCAAGGCCCCGTGCAGTCTGGCCTTGAACACCTCCAGGGATGGGGCTTCCACAACTTCCCTGGGCAGCCTGTTCCAGTGTTCCACCACTCCCATGGTGAAGAAATTCTTCCTCATGTCTAGCCCAAATCTGCACCTCTCCAGTTCATCCCCATTTCCCCTCGTCCTGTCATTACAAGCCTTTGTGAACAGTCCCTCCCCAGCTTTCTTGTCGGCTTCTTTCAGGTAGTGGAAGGTTCCTAGAAGTCCTGTCTGTGAAGTTAGTCTGTTATTTCTGTGCTGACAGCTGTGGTTCTGATGCACAGTGATCAGCTCTGAGGTATCTTTGGCCTAGGTGTGTTCCCAATGCTTTTTTTTTTTTGTATTGTGAAAATGCCTTTGAAAATGTTTTCAGTAGATACCAGCTTGTGTTTTGCTGGCATGGAAATTAATATTTTATTGGTTAACAGGATTTATGTTGATTCCAACAGCTGTAGTTGTAATTCACAGTAATAAATTCTGAAGTATCTTTTGCCCTGGTGTGTTCTCAATGCGGGACTATTTTGTGCTCAAAATGGTTTTAAAAATAGTTCCAGTAGATACCTTACCAGCCTCTGCAGTGCTGGCACTTTACCTAGATGTGTGTGAGTAACAACACAGCCACACCAAAATAAGATTAACGAAACGAGTCCAGTTCTGGACAGTTTGTGTGCATTTTTAAGGTTGAGTTGTTTTCTTTTAGGCAAAGTGGATCCAGGCGTGTCTCCTGTGTCGCTTATCTGTTAAGTACACAGATTTCTGGTAAATCTCAGCTACTCGAGTCACATTCTCTGCCAGTGTTGAATAATTTTGATAGGAATGGTTGGACTCGATGATCCGGTGGGTCTCTTCCAACCTGGTTATTCTGTGATTCTGTGATTCTGTGATAAGAACAAGATGGATGGAAATCTGCATGCAGGTTGGATTTTATTTGGGAGATCACAGGTGGCCCTGGGCTTTGAGGATCAAATTTAAGCACGATTCTAACAGAGTAAAGCAGTCCCTTTCTCCCAGTCCCCTGTGCCTTGACCAGTTTTGAGGTTTTGCAGTGAATTGGCCTCTATATTCCTTGTGTGTCCCTTGTCCTAGCTAGGTCAGGAGGGTTATCTCCAGGTGTAAGAACAGGCGTGTGTCGGAGACTTTGCCGGACTGAAGTCAGGTCGATAGTAGCGAAGAGATATTTCCATTCAGAAAGAGTAAATTTGTGGACTTTATTCTGAGCTGAATCAATGTGTGTCTTTGCTTCTTGGCAAGCGTCTCACATCTCTAATCCTGGACCAAGTGCTTTCTGGGGAGGGTGGCATGGTTGGCTGGCCCTCTGTCCCTGGGAATGGTCCAGTTTTTTTAGAGCTGCTGAGTTCTTCTGCAGAATACAATCCTTGCACAATTTCGTCTTGGTTCTGCAGAGCTTATAATCAGAGGGATGCCTTGGTCTCTGCTGGTGGCATGTGTGGGTACTGAGAGCTCAGTTGTGCCTGTGATGGCAGTGATGCCTGCTGCTGTGGTTCCAGGATTCACACACAAACAAAATTTGAACGGCGTCTGTTAACAGCTGTTCTCAATCTGTAGGAAAATCAAATTCTGAGACTGTAGTACTTATGCTGAAACTACTTTTTCTTCCAGGGAAAACGCTGCATGAGGTTAAAAGCCTTGTCACTGAGGAACCAAAGTCTTGGCTGGATGTAATCTCTGCTTGGAGAAACCTTCGTGGGTGCGAGGGGAAAAAAGATGTGTTTCAAGAAAACAGATTGCCTCTTAAGAGAAAATCAGAAGAAGAGACAAATATTGTAACTAAAAGGCAGAAAGCGGAACAAGTGAGAGAGTCTGAGGAATGTCAGGCAGAAGATGGAGAGAGTTATATGGTACCCAAGAGAAAGAGCGACCAGAACTGTGGGACTGAAAGCCAGGCTTCCTTAGAAGACCCTTCCAAAAGCAGCAAAGAGGAACCTGTTGCAAATGAGGAATTCGGCTTCAGTTTCAGAGTTTCTTGTCGCTGTAGTGGAGCAATTGCCAAAATACTTACTTCACAGGTATGCTCAAGTATCTCTGTTTTAAAGTAATTTACCAAAGGGGAAGGGAGATGTGTAGTTTCATTTGTAATTTCAGTTGTGTTGTATGTTTTAGAATAATAAACTGCAGGAGGTTTTTCTGTATTTTCTCAACCAAGCCCTTAATCTACATTTATTTTAAATAAGTAGAAATGCTAGAGTTGCTGTTAATTTCTGGGCTCTGATACCCTGAATATTTTTCAGATCAGTGCCTTTTATTGAGGATAAGTTGAGGTACTTGGGCTTGTGGAGCCTGAGAAGTGATCTGATACTAGCTTACACCTACTTAAAGGGCCCTTGCAAGGACTGTGGAGCCAGACTCCTCTCACTTGTGGCAGAGGGTGTAAAAGAGAAAGGCAGAGGCCAGAACTTGCAGGTCGGTGGGCTCTGACTGGGTATTGGGGAGAATTTGTTCCCTAGGAGGGCAGTGCAGGCCTGGGAGGTGTCACAGGGAGTGGATCTTGGCCCTGGAAGAGAGTAGTGGCGTAGAGGACTTCCAGGGGCCCTTTCCATCTAGCACTGATCCCATCTGTAATAACTTTCTGCTAGAAATAACAGCTCTGGAGCGCTGTTTCCGCCTCAGACAGCTGCCCATGGAGCATCCCCCCATGCTGGGAGCATCGCCCCCACGGCTGCGTTGCCAGGCAGGGCTCACCCGAGGAGTGCGCTGACCCACGGCTCCTTCGCCTGGTGTGAGCTGCAGAAAGCAGGGAAACAACCTGAGTGCCCCCGCTCTGCGCAGCCTGCGGGCAGAGATGGGGGCGAGCGCAGCCCTGCCCGTGGCAAGTGCCCCAGAGGCAGCGTGGAGCCCCGTGGGGCAGGACAGAGCCGCTGCCCAGTCCTTGCCGTGGGACATGGCACCGGCACTCACGGGAAAGTGACCGCGCAGGAGCCGCGGGGCCAGACGAGGCCGAGGCAGTCGGTGGCCTCGCCTTCCTCCTCTTCAGCAGGGTCCCCGGCTGCCCGCTTCCCGCCGATCGGCACCTGCAACTGGCCCAGGGCCAGGCAGAGCTTCATGTGCAGGGCGCTGCCACGGCTGCAGAGAGGAGCGGCACGGAGCGATCTGGAGGTGGCCGAGCCCAGCGGCTCTGCTCCAGCATCCCCCCACAATGGACAGGGCACTGTGGGCGTCCCTGCTCAGCAGTTTAGCTGGCCCATCCCATCAAGGCCACCGAAGTTCCGTGCGGGACTGATTGATGCTCAGGAGAGCAGCAAACAGCCAAAGCAAGGCACTCAACAAAGATGTTTTGGCTGAGCAGTGCTGCTGGTTGAGAGCTTGACTCTTGCCAGTGCCAGACGGTGCAGCCACGGCACCGTCTCTGAAGGCACTCGAGCCGGTGCCGGGGCCAGCGCCGATTGGCATTCAGTAAATTCAGCTAAGTCTAGGCCATAGCAGGTTTATCTGCTGAGCTCTCATCGAATCATCGAGTCATAGAACAACCAGGTTGGAAGAGACCCACAGGATCATCAAGTCCAACCATTCCTACCAAACATAACCCATGTCCCTCAGCACCTCGCCCACCCATCCCTTAAACCCCTCCAGGGAAGGGGACTCAACCCCCTCCCTGGGCAGCCTCTGCCAGGGACCAATCACCCTTTCTGTGAAAATTTTTTTCCTAATATCCAGTCTAAAGCTCCCCTGGCGGAGCTTGAGGCCATTCCCTCTCATCCTGTCCCCTGTCCCTTGGGAGAAGAGCCCAGCTCCCTCCTCTCCACAACCTCCTTTCAGGTAGTTGGAGAGAGCAATGAGGTCTCCCCTCAGCCTCCTCTTCTCCAGGCTAAACACCCCCAGCTCCCTCATGTTGTAGCATCTCATCCTATGAGAACAATTCTTTGCCTTTTACTTCCACTTAGGGTCCGATGGTACTGACGACACCAAGGAAAAGAGAAAGGATTGGCAAGCCGAAGTCCCTCTGGGACTGCTGAATGTCTCAGCTGACAGTGACGTCGCTTCAGTAGGTCCTGCTCTGGCTGGAGAGAAAGTTGGTAAGAAAGATTTGGGTTTTATTGATTGAACGTGGGAGGATGTTTGTTACTGTTGCTGTCACTTTACATACACTTTGATAGTTAGCTAACATACAACTGCAAGAATGTTTTCCTTCCTCTCCAGAAGGGAGATTAACTCTGTTGCTTCCAAAAGAAAAGAAGGAGAAGGATTCAGGATCATTCTGTGCCGCTGCTGTTGATGAGGGCAGACATGAGCCAAAAGCAGATGAGGAAGACATGTAAGTCAAGCGCCACACGACTGAACAGTTTTCACGAAATGACAGGTTGCATTACCTAAAGTTTTTCTTCTCTTCTTTCAAATTCACAAAGAAAGAAAACTCACCCGTTACACAGAGTCTGCCAATTGAACTTTCATTACTCTGATTTAATGTGTCACATGCCAATGTTGCCATTCATAACGTTACACAGCAGTACAAAACAAATGTCACTTGACACACTGATAAGGAATGGTGAGGAAATTGTGCATCCTCTCTACACCTCTGCAAGGTTCGTGCCGAGAGAAACAAATCCCTTTTCTTTCACCTCTGGCATCACCACAACCAAATGATTGTAAGGGTACAAAGGGCCTTATTTCTGTAGGCTGAAAGTACGTAGCAATTGTGGTACTGATGTACAAAATGACAAGAATAGTGCCTTGCTTATGCTTTCAGTACTCAAAATACTAAATCCTAGAGGAAGAAGAGATTTTCCAGGGTTTTAGATAAGATCTGTACATCTTCCCACAAATCGAGGTAAGCAAAGAAGTTTCAGAAAGCTTAAAGTCACAGGGAGGTGGTTGAGTCACCTTCCTGGAGGTGTTTCAAGCACGGGTGGATGAGGTGCTAAGGGGCATGGTTAAGTGTTTGGTCGGAATGGTTGGACTCGATGATCCAGTGCGTTTCTTCCAACCTGGTTATTCTATGATTCTGTGAAAGCTTCACCTGTGGCTGAAGCATAATTCACATCCTACATAAACATGGCCAACTGTGTAGCTTGGTCTCAGTGGGAAAAGGGGATGCGATGCTGATAAGAGTGCTGGGCTGTTTTTACAGTTAGGATGAGATATCATTTGCCTAGTTGTGGTTTGAGCAGAGAACCAAGCGTTCCAGATCTGAAAATGACCAATGTGTCCACCACAGCAGTGTAATCCTTGCTCACGTGGTTTGTGAGCCTGTGGTGCTCTGTTGGCACCATCCATTGCAACCTATTGCTGTGGTTATGCTTTGACTTTCTTCCAGGCTGTGGCTGCTTAAATTAGCACCTTTACAGCCCCAGAAAGCAGTTTGTGCCCAGCCAGATCAAGGCCACCAAGGGTAGGGACGGTCCCCATGGGCTCCTGGATGCTGGGCAGAGGGGGTGGGTGGGCGGGCAGTGCCCGTCCCCCCCCGTGTCACAGTGCCAGTGCCTGGCACCGCACAGTCACAATGCCCCAGGCAGGTAACCAGGGGCAACGTCCCCTTCCCTCTGTCAGTCTGCCCAGCCTCGCCACCAGGACAGCTGGGCTGGGGACAGCTCCGAGACATCCACGAGGAAGCCCTTACGGAGCCCGTGGAATTACTGGAGGGAGATAAGGGAGGAAGGCTGGAGGCTGGACAAAGCTGCCAGCTCCTCAGGAGATGAGAAGAGCCACCAAGCCCGGGAGGTGCTGGAGGCTAGGAGGTCTTTTCAGCTGGATAGGAGTGGTAAGACAAGGGAATTCCTTCTTGAGGAGCACTGGAGTGCTCCCTGTGTTTTTCTCTTGCAGACTGAAGGTCAGTAACAGCATGAAGCTAGGGGTTCCAGTGCTTTGGAGCACCCACTGGTGCCATACAGGACAGGAGAAGGGTTCTTGCCCCGAAGGCCCATCAGACTGGGAGCAGTTTGCCACTCTTGGAAGCCCCTGGGATGGCTTCAGGTTGAGGGAGAAGAAAGGTCCGGCATCTTCTGGGAGGCATGAGCAGCTTGTGGGATGAGGAGTCAGGTCTTGCTCACATGCTCAGGGAACAGCCGATCACCAGCTTTGGGGTCAGGAAGGAATTTTCCCCTGGGGCAGATTGGCACTGGTCCCCAGGGGTTTTTTGCCTTCCTCTGCAGCATCGAGCAGGACCACTAGTCAGGATTTCTTTAGCCCGGTTTGGCTAGGTTACTGCCTGCTGCTCCTGCCCCATGAAGATGGTTTCTCATGCCCTGCAGCTGCAGGGAGGAAGGCTTTTTTTCCCCCAGGGGGGATTGGCAAGTGTCCCTGGGGTTTTTTTTTACCTTCCTCTGCAGCAGTCAGCACTGCCCCTTGCCAGGTCTTCCTCTCTAGGTTCAACAGTCCCAGTTCCTTCAGCTGCTCCTCATAAGACTTGTGCTTTGTACACTTCACTGGTTTTGTTGGTGTTCTCTGGACACAGTCCAGCAGCTCAATACCTTGTAGTGAGAGGCCCCAGACTGAACACAGGATCTGAGGTGTGGCTTTTTGTTTGGAATTGGATGGGGAGAGAAAACTGGTGAGAAAAGCCGTGTTGATTTTGATGTGTGTGTGCAGCAGAAGTTTGTGCTTTGTCTGACAGTCCCCTTGTAATCACAGGTCACCGACATGAGAAAGAAGACCATCAAATACTTTGATTCTGTGGCGTCTCTCTTCGGAGGCTGCTCTCCCTTCTCAGCCTGCCAAGAACTTGGATTGTGACACCCAAGCGAAGAGATGATGTGTGGTCAATCAGGTCTGTTTCCTGAGTTGTGCGATGGTGAATGGATTGTCCCGCATGTCTGTTAGGATGGGTAACGTGTGCTGCTTCCAAACTGCCTCTCTTTTATGGTATTGGAAAATTCTGCTTCTTTGCATTCCTTAGGAAATCCCTCAGCACCAGAACGGAAGCGACTGTGGAGTTTTTGTCTGCAAGTCTCAACCTCACCCTCCCCTGGCATCTTCCAGCCATTCCATCAGGTCCCGAGTTCCGCAGCAGCTGCTGATTGTGCCTGGAGCAGGGATGGGGGTTCTATCCCTCGCTGTGGGGTTGGTGCGTGGCTGGTGGGGTTGGAGCTTCACAGTGGCCTCGGAAGGGCAGAGCTGTGTTCTCCATCCTTACATCTGGTGTCTGCTTCCTACTTCCCTACACGAGATGCCGCAGCCGGTGGGTTAGGGATACCTGGCCCTTATGTCTCCTGGAGAAGAGGGTTTCCCCCTGTTGATATTTGTGCATATTTTCTGCCTCGACTTCGTGTTTAAAGGATTTTTCCTTTTCTTTCCAGAGTGACATCCTTTACTTCCGCAAGAGGATGGTGTGGGAGATCATCCATCAGCAGCTGCTGTGAGAGATGCACGATGAGAGCAACACTGATCACCTCAGGGTGACTGATAAGGCATATAGTTATATTTCAAATAATTTATTTGGATAGGTAGTAGACACACAAATTTTCCTCTTTAGGCTACGCAGTAGTGGTTAAGGAGGGGTGGTGGTTTCCCCGTTATGGAGGCAGCAACTCTCACTGACATTAACTAAGGCACCTGATGACACACAAGCAGAACGGTGGCTGTGACGGGGAAGAGCCAGCACTGTCAGCCCCCGTCACTGAGATGCAGCACACGTGGCCACGTTACCGACAAAGAGGACTCTCACCCGCGGTGCTGGTGACCCCTGCGTTAGCTGAGCTCATGTGGGCTCCGTGCTTGGCTCCTCGAGGCGAGTTCCCCTTGTTTCCAGGATGGCTATGATCTACTTGACTGCTAAAAACTGGATTTGTGAGGCCCTTCTGCCACGGTTTAGCTGAGGACACCCTAGAGAGTGAGCACTTGCCACCTTCTGATTTTTGGCAGGGGGGGGAGTTGTCTGGCCATACCTTGTGTGCACAACTTTCTGTGGTTGCTAATACGAAAATAAAAAAACCCTTCAGTTTGCTTTGACTTCTTCCCTGAAATGTGTAACTTTCACTCTCGTTCTCCAGCTCCCTCGGTGTTGCCCACGTTTGTGTTTGTGTCCACGTGGTGGTGTTTTTCTAAGCTCTTCTGGAACTCCCCCAGGCTGCTGTACTAGGGGAGACCTGCAGCTGCTTCCCCCCACAGCCAGTGTCCAACTTCTCCTTTAAATCCAGACACTTCATAGATGCGAGAGATTAAATAGGGAGGTCAGAGCAGTGGCTGCTGGGGTCTCCAGTGGCAGCAGGGCCACAGTCAGGAAGGTGGAGGTCTCTGAGCTTGCAGCGCATCAGGAGGTGGAGAGGCTGGAGAGGCTGGAGAGGTGGCCGCTGGAGTGTTCCTGTGGCTGCACAAGCAGGTGGAGGTCACAGAGCTGGTCCCGCAGCAGCAGGGACCCCCACAAGGATCTCGGGTTGTCCGAGGGTCCATGTGGTATTAAGCTCTTCCTGGAGGCTGCTAAGCTGGTTCCAGTGCACTGGGGCTGTGGTGAGGCCACAAGGACCATTTCAGTGAGAGCCACATCTGGCAGCTGCACAGCTGGTTCTCCTTCATCTGGGACGAGCTGCTTGCAGAGCGATGACTCTCCAGGCAGGAGCGGGGGCTGCTGGAGCGGGTCCTGAGGCAGCAGGGCCACCACCAGGCAGGTCTCCGAGCTGGCATCGCAGCAGGAACCCCTACAGGGAGCTGGTGGGGGTTGGAGAGGCGGCAGCTGAGGTTTCCTGAGGCAGCAGGGCCGCTACAAGGCAGGTGGAGGTCATGGAGCTTGCACCACAGCAGCAGGGACACCCACATCAAGCTGGCTGATACGGCTGACAGGTCTATCCAGCTCCGGACGCCAAGTCTACCCAGCTCCGGACGCCAAATCTACCCAGCTCCGGACGCCAAGTCTACCCAGCTCCGGACGCCAAGTCTACCCAGCTCCGGACGCCAAGCCTACCCAGCTCCGGACGCCAAGTCTACCCAGCTCCGGACGCCAAGTCTACCCAGCTCCGGACGCCAAGTCTACCCAGCTCAGCAAGTGGATACTGCATAGACCTGGCGGCTGGTGCTGGGTAGACCTGGTGCCCGTCCCTGGTGCTGGTGACACCTAACAGCCATCACAGTCTGCCCCCAGAGCGGAGCCAGCACACCCACTGTTGGGGCCACAACTCCCATTTGTAGGGCCAGAACACTGATCTTATCTGATTTTTTGGGGTCAGAATACCAACTTTTGACCGAAAACGCTGATTTTAGGACAAATGACCAGGTCTCACAGAGTACAGGGGCGGCTGACAGGTCAATCCCTCTGCGTCCGCCAGGTCTTCCCACCTCAGTTCGCCTGGTGTACCTAGCTCCGGCTCCCAGGTCTACCCAGTTCTAGCTACCAGGTCTTTCCACTGGCTGCCTGGGCTTACCCGCTCTGGCTGCCACGTCTACTCAGCTAAGCAGGTCGGTGCAGGGTAGACCTGGTGTCCATCCCCAGAGCCAGGGACACTTGAGGGCTGAGAAGATGCCCCAAGCAGTGCACAGGTAGCCCAGGGACGCTGTGACTGCACTGCCCCTGGAGGTGTTCAAGGCCAGGTTGGATGGGGTCTTGGGCAGCCTGATCCAGTGGGATGTTCCTGACCACGACAAGTGGGTAGGAACTAGATGATCTTGAAGGTCCCTTCCGACCCAACCTATTCTATAATTCTATGATCTTAGAAGTGTCATAGAGGGCTCAGAGAAGAGCTGGGCTACAGAAGAGTAGAAGTAGGGTGATAGAAGAGGCAGGTCAAAGAAAGGTCATAGAAAAGTTGTATTATAGAAGAATATGGTTGGACTCGATGATCTGGTGGGTCTCGTCCAACCTGGTTATTCTATGATTCTATGATTCTAAGACTTGGATAATACAAGAGTCAGGACATAGAAGGGCCTGAACATAGAAATCTGGGTCATAGAAGTGGCCTTGTGGGCTGCACAGGGAGGAAAGCAGCACCGGCAGCCAGGCCAGGCTGGACATGCTCCCTTGGGGAAAGGGATGTCCTTGGAGAAGTGCAAGGGAGCATTTCTGTGGCTGCAGAATCCACAAGAAAGATAATCCTCTTCCCGCAGGTCCTCGTGTGAGGCAGGCTGCTCTGCTGCTGAGCTCAGACTCTCGCCCTGGCCTGGGCAGAAGGGCTGGAACGGAACGGTGAGGACACGGTCTGTGGTGGCATCTGCTGGATTGAAACCAGGAGTCCTGGATTTCCGTTGCTCTTCGTGTCCAGCCTCTCTTCTTGCCCAGAGCTTGTCAGAGCCCAGAGCAGGGCTGTGTGCAGAGCCCAGCGTGGGACACGGCTGGGACCTCATCCCAGTCTTGAGCTTCCTCAAGGAGGGCAGTGAAGGGGAACGCGCTGATCTCCTTTCCCTGGTGACCAGGGTAGGTCACAAGGAAATGGAATGCAGCTGCATCAGGGGAAGTTCCAACTGGACATCTGGAAAAGGTTCCTCATGGAGAGGGTGCTCAGTCACTGGAACACCCCAGGGAAGTGGTGATGGCACCAAGCCTGTCAGAGTTCAAGGAGCATCTTGACAATCATCTTAGTGATATGGTTCCATTTTACACAGTCGTATGAGGATCAGGGAGCTGGACTCAGTGATCCTCATGAGCCCCTTCCAACCCAAGATATTCTAGAAGCCTGATTCTAGAAGTGATCTTCAAGCTCAAAAAACAGTCTGCCCATCCACTACCCATCCCTTGACATTCCTTCTTCCTGACAAGTTCCTCCTTGTGACTCTTTCCTCTCCCAGACATCATCCTAGCTCTCCATATCGTTCTGTATTTGGGTCCTACCAGTAAGCTCCCTACCTGCATTTGCTCCTCTCTGCACTTGGTGCTTGATCGCAGGCTGCTTAACACCTATTTCTGCACATGGCACATCATCCCCAGACACCACTAAACCCTCATCCAGTCATAAATTTTTATAATAAAATCAGTTTTTGTGCACATATAGAAATTTCCAGAAACTGTAATAACTTCATGCAATCCCTGTGGGCAGAAGAAATGGCAAAGGGCCCGAGGTGCCCCCTGACTGTAAGGGATTTGTGTCTGTGACGCTGCTGGGGCAACAGAAGGAGCACAAGGCATTTGCCCCAGAGATGCTGTCAGCAGATCCTGGCAGGTGCCGAGGTGTGAAGGACCCGTGGTGCCCCCGTACCGTAAGGGATTTTCCTGGTGATGCTGCCAGCCTGTTCCTGGCCTGAGGAGGCTCCGTTGTGTTTTCCATCCGTCCCCAAGCCCTCTCCCTGCACAGGTCCTGTGGGGGCTTGGGCAGAGCTCCTTTCCCAGCCGTGTTCCTGCTGCTGCCCCGTCACCTCCAGAGACACAACTGACCTCACCGTCCCCGTCACAGTCAGATGTTTCCTACTGGATTCTGAGTTTCTGAGACACAACTGACATCCTAACCCCCTACTCATCCATCACCTCCTCATGTCCTAGGACCTGAACAGGTAAAAGTACGCTTGCCCCACATCATGAGGAATGAACACGGGGACCTTGGTTCGTGGAGGGACATCCAAGTGCTATATTGAGGCGACTTCCCATGTCTTGTTACTTGCAATGAGAAGAGACTTCGAGGCAATATCTGTCCCAGAGATCTTCGTGGAAACTGAAGAAACTGCTCTTTCTACACGTTCAGGTTCATCTCAGCTCACAGACATGATGTGTGCGCTCACATCTGATCCGTACAATGCCAAATTGGCCTTTGGTCTACTCAATCAGTGTCCTCTCATGGAAGAACAAAGAAACTCTCCAAGCTGGGGTGAGAGGCCAGTGCTGGGAATGGTGGTTGGCAGGGGTTTCACCAGGATTATTGCCTCTGGGACAAATGCTTGAGTCAGTTCCTGAGAGAAAGTTTAGAAGAAGCCCCAAGCCTTGAGGCTCTGCCCTGAGGAGGTCCCCTTGCTCTATGGAAAGGCTGTTCTGGAGGCAGCTCTGTCCCACAAGCAGCATGGCTGTGACCAAGCTCAGAGCCCTCAGGCCTTACAGCAAGGCAAGGGGGGAGGAGGAGAGTGTGGAAATGGAGAGAGAACAGCTCTGGGGGATCAAGTGCTGGTGCCTGGCAGTGCTGCCCTGCTGGGACTTTCTTCTTTTCCAGCCAGGAGCAAAGGAATTGTTCCTGAAGCTCCAGAAATCCTTGGAGTTAGGGTCAGAGGAAGAGACAAGGTGCTGCAGTGGCTTTATTTTGATTACAATAGTGTGGGTTGTCATTACCTAACCCACAACCAACTCAAAAAGAGTTGAAAACACGATCACAAGCTAAAAAAACAGTAGAAATATAAAAATATAGAAGGCAGTAACACCAGCCATGAGTAACACCAGAACTGCTATGCAGAAGGTCAGGAATTTATTGCATCAGAGCTCTGTCCAGTTATAAGTTCCCGCAGCGCATCCTTGAGGTCCTTGTTCCTCAAGCCGTAGATGAGGGGATTCAGTGCTGGAGTTACCACTGCATAGAGAAACGACACAACTAAATTCATGGATGGGGAGGAGAAGGAGGGAGGCTTAAGGTAGGTAAACATGTCAGTGCTGAGAAACAGGGAGACCACAGCCAGGTGAGGGAGGCACGTGGAGAAGGCTTTGTGCCGTCCCTGCTCCGAGGGGATCCTCAGCACGGCCCTGAAGATCTGCACATAGGACACCACAATGAAAACAAAACAGCCAAAAGCTACTAAGAAACTAACCACAAGAAGCCCAACCTCCCGGAGGTTGGCATGTGAGCAGGAGAGCTTGAGGATCTGGGGGATTTCACAGAAGAACTGGTCCACAGCATTGCCCTGGCAGAGGGGCAGGGAAAATGTACTGGCCGTGTGCAGCAGAGAAGAGAGAAACCCAGCACCCCAGGCAGCTGCTGCCATGTGGACACAAGCTCTGGTGCCCAGGAGGGTCCCGTAGTGCAGGGGGTTGCAGATGGCAACGTAGCGGTCATAGGACATGACTGTGAGAAGAAAATATTCTGTACCAAGGAAGAAAATAAATAGAAACATTTGGGCAACGCATCCTGAGTAGGAGATGGTCTTGGTGTCCCAGAGGGAATTGGCCATGGATTTGGGGACAGTGGTGGAGATGGATCCCAGGTCGAGGAGGGCGAGGTTGAGGAGGAAGAAGTACCTGGGGGTGTGGAGGTGGTGGTCCCAGGCGATGGTGATGATGATGAGGCCGTTTCCCAGGAGGGCAGCCAGGTAGATGCCCAGGAAGAGCCAGAAGTGCAAGAGCTGCAGCTCCCGTGAGTCTGCGAATGGCAGGAGGAGGAACTGGGTGATGGAGCTGCTGTTGGACATCTGCTGCCTCCAGACATGGGGCACTGTCATATGAGAGAAGGACAGTGACAAGTTAGGATAACCTCTGAGCCAAATCAAAGCCATTTCTCCTTCCCCTCCCTCCTGCTCACACCTTGTCACCTTTTTTCAGCCCTTCCTCCAGCTCTGAGCCTGGAGCCCTGCTCGGTGCCGGCTGAATGTGCCGGGAGGAGCAGAGCCTCTGCCCGCTGGCTGCAAGGAGTCAGCCCTGCTCTGCAGCAGGGGACATGGGGACGGTGGGGACAGGGGACACTGCTGGGGCTCAGCGTTGTCCAGGGGAACTGCTCCTGGTGCAGAAGGGCCTGTCAGCATCTGCACTGCCGGGGATGAGGAGCTGAGAAGGTAGCAGGCTTAGAGGTTTCGAATGCCTAAAGGTGAGACGGGACAGGTTTGCATCTGTGAGGGCAGCATAGTGCTTGCGAGGAAAACTCAAGAAAAGCCAAATGTCCTAACGAGGATATCTTAGTGCAGACGAGATAATTAATTCCTCAGGAATGCACTGCCCAAAGCCGCACAGAAGATCAGTGCCTGACTCTGCAACTCCCATCCCCAGAGAGACTGGCAGAGAGAACAAGAGAACAACAGCAACATCTCTGGTTTAAGTTTCCTCTCCATCTCTGATCCTATCCCTTCTCTCTGGAGGTTTTCCTCAATGGAGCTGATTCCCCGTCCCGTGCCTTCTCCCTGTCAGTGCTCACAGATCCCATCTGACCCTCTCTGCATCCCCCTGGCCCTACACAAACATCTGCCCGGGTTAAGCTGGACGTAGGGTCTTGTTGATAAGCAGAAAAGGATGGAACAGACTGAGCCTGATGGGTCCAGCAGAGGTGATGCTGCTGCTGTCCATGGGCAGAGGACCAGCTGGAGACATATTTGGAGGCTCCTATCGGACCTGCTGACCGCTCAAGGATACTGCTCAGGAGTCTCAGTGATTTGTTTAAGCATGAAAGGCTCTGGTTCCATTTCTCCCACCAAATTCCCCAGGTGCAGGGAACTGAAAACACAGAGTCTGGGAAGTTCCTTATCTTTAATGCAAGAGCCCTCCTGACAGATCCCACAGGCTGTGGCTGTGCCGGCTTTAGGAGATCCCTCCAGCAACCGCACCTGCATTGTCCTGCACTCAGAGACTCACCTGGAGAAGGGCTGTGAAGAGTTTTCTCCAAATGAAACCTCCTCTCTCCTGCCACCCCACCTGCCTTTCCCCTCTCTCTGCTCCCTCCTGTCCCCTCGCTGCCTGCAGGCAGTGCCCTCAGCCCTGCTGGGCTTGGCAGAGGAGCTGCTCCCGGCCAGACCTGGCTCTTTTCTCAACTTCTGTCTCATGATGAGCTCCCTGCCTGCCAGGAGCCCAGCCCAGCTCAGCAGCAGAGGAGCAGCCCAAGGCAGCGCTTTCTCTGCTCCCTCTGGGCTCCCTCGAGGTGTCCCTGGGGCTCCAGGGGAACATTCTGAGAAACAGGCTGAAGCCATCCCTGATGCTTCCTTCATCATCTGGGCAGGCACACTTCTGTCCTGCAGTGTCATTGCTCCTGTTAGAAAAATAATAGGGAATGAGAATCAATTTCTTGTCTCACCATTAGACAGGACCTCAGAAAGGTGACAGGGAACGAAATCATTTCTCCAAAGTAGGAGGATCTGTCCCACGGAGTGAATTCAGGCATTTCATCCGAGGTCTTTAGACTTGGGGCTGGGAAGACACTCAGCTCCCTTTCCCCCAGACACATCTTCTGCAAAGCTTATGCACACACAGGGTCTTGAAACCCTTGGTCGTGGTTTCCTCATGGCAGGGATGAGTTTGCCTGGTGCCACAGCTTCAGGGCTTCATCCCTAATGGGCAGCAATGCCCTCAGCCAGGGGCACAGGCAGGAGGAGCTGGAGCCATTCCCATGGGAGACAGAGCTGGGACATGGTCACAGAGCTCAGGAGAGATGGTAGTCAAGGACAGCATCTTCCAAGCACTGCAAGGCTCCAGATAAACTGAGTCTCAGCTTGAAAGTCCATTCAAGGACCCATGATGAGATTTTGCTGCTTCAGGAACAGTTAAAGAAGAAAAATACGCTGCGTAGGCACTGCTGGATTTAGAAGGGTCAGGTGTCACAGATCTGAGGTTCACTGTGTCCTCTGTCCCTGCCTTCCCCATCAAGGTCTCACAGGGCTTTGTGACTCATGGTAGGACTCTGGAGGAGTTTGACCAGTAGTGGGTAGAGGTCAAGTCAGGGATCTCTTGGGCAAAAGGAATTCTTCACAGTCTATGAGACAGGAGGGACAGCATCGCAGGGAGCTGAGGGAACAGGAAGATGTCACAGTGTCTCCATCATCTTCCAGAGGTCATGGAGAGTGTGGGAACTCCCTGACCGCTGGTACCACTGCCACATCAGAAATGGCCAGTGGATGAGTAGGGGAGCAAAAGGCTTTGCCCCAGAATTTGTCTAGTAGGATCCCATTTCTGGGTGTCTGAAAGAGAAGGGGATTTTATTTCCCTTGGTAGATTATGTCTCACCATCCTTCTATGACCCAACTCTTCCACGGTCTGATTCTCCCATGACCACTTACATAAGCCACCTCTTCTAGGACGCAGGTTTTCTGTCACCTGAGCCCTCTTTGACTCTAGTGAATCTTCTATGACCCAAGACTTATATGACCCTTCTAAGACTTCTTTATGACCTGAATTTTTTTATGTCCAGACTGCTCTATGACCCTTAAATGACCCAAACTTTCTATGAAACTTTTATGACCAGACTCTTCTATAAACAGCACTTCTCTGTCCCTTTTATGACCTGATCTTTCTATAGCCCAAATCTTCTTTGATCCTTCTATGACCCAACACTTCTCTAAACCTTCTACAGTTGAATTCTTATATGACCCAACCCTCTATGACGCCAATCCTCTAAGATATGAGTCTTTTATGACCCAACACTTCTAAAAAATGTCTTCTATGACCCAAGCCTTCTGTGACCCAAGCCTTCTGTGACCCAACTCTCCTCTGACTCTTCCGTAACTTTCTATGGCCTGACTTCTCTGTGATTCTTCTATGACCTGACTCTTCTATAACCCGACTCCTCTATGACCCGACTAATCTATGACACGGCCCTTCTATGGCCCAACCCTTTTGTGAACCGGCACTTCTATGACCCCTCTATGACCCGACTCAAGTTTCTATGAGTCGACTCTTCCATGACCCAAATATTCTATAACCCAAATCTTCTATGACTCAAATATTCTATGAGCTGACTCTTCTATGGACCATCTGTGACTGGGCTCTTCTATATCTCCTCTACGAGCCGACTTGTCTATGACTAAACTCTTCCACGACCATCTCTTACATGACCAGGTCCTTCTATGACTTAAGCCTTCTATGAACAAACCGTTCTATGACCCAGCTACTCTCTGACTCTTCAGTGCTGTGTCTTTCTCCGATCCAGGTCTTCTGTGACTCTTCTATGACATGAATCATTTATGCTCCAACACTTCTATGACCAATATATGACCAGATGCTTCTGTGACCCGACTCTTCTAGGACCCAACTATTAACAAACCCTTCTATGACCTGACCCCTCTATGACACTCTATGACCTGACTCATATGAGACGCTTCCTTTATGAACTGACAATTCTATGGCTCTATGACAACTCTATACTCTTCTATAATGTGATACTTCTGCAGTCTTTCTATATCCTGATGCTTCTACAACGCACACTTTCTGTGCCTCAATGTTTCCATGAAACTTCTATGAGCAAACTCTTCTATGACCTTTCCATGACCCAACACTGCCAATACCCGACTAAACTCTCACACTCATATGACTTGACTCTTCCATGACCTGAGTATTCTATGATCCACAATGATTTGAACGTTCTATGAACCATCTGTCCTTCTGTATTGCACCTCTATGACTCGACTCCTCTCTGACATGATCTTTCTCACAAACGCATTTTCTGCCACTCTTCTACGATCCAACCCGTTCATAACCCTACCCTTCTATCCCCCAACTCTTCTGGTGCACGTGGAGCTGTGTGAGAGCCTTGGCATCTCAAGGAACCCTACAGGCCTGTATTTGGAATCACATGAAATAACTGCTTCCACTTCAATTCAGCAATGTGAGAAGGCTCATGGCACCAACATCATTGCAGTCAAAGCCACATCTGCCTGCCCAGGGCCTGGGGGTCAGGGCTTGGACTTTCTGCTTCACCAAGTGAACCCAGGCTTTTCTCAGCATCACAGTCGCCTGCACGGCGCCTTTGTCCTCCTGCAATCATGGCCTCCAATTCTCGGCTCTAATGAGTCCCTGGGGAGCCTTTGTCACTAACGATGCTCACTGAGACCAACTAAGACTTCAAGAAATTTTGAGCTTTGCTTTTGACTTCTTGAGAGCTTTGTTCCATCTCCTCTCAGCAGCTGAGGTTCAAGGACTCATCAGCAATTCCTTCCTGGATCTCATTAACCTACAGAAAGCCTTAATGAGCTCTTTCTCTTCCTGTTGTTTTCTTCAAGTCTTCAAGCCTCGCATGGCTCCTTGTAGTCATTTCCCAGTGTGGTTACAGAGGAAGATTTCAAAGTGCACCTAAGAAAAACGTTTTATCTGAAACTTTCTAGAACTTTCAAAATCATAAAATGGTTTGGGTTGGTAAGGACCTTAAAGCCCATCCAGTTTCAACCCCCCTTCCCTGGGCAGGGACACCACCCACTGGACCAGGCTGCTCAAAGCCCCATCCAGCCCGACCTTGAACCCCTCCAGGCAGGGGGCACACACAGCTTCCCTGGGATACCTGAGCCACGTCCTCACCACCTTCTTTGTGAACAATTCCTCCCTAATGTCTAATCTAAATCTTCCCTGGCCATAACACCATCCCGTCATCCTATCATTCCATGCCCTTGGAAAAAGTCCCTTGCCAGCTTTCTTGGTGACCCCTTCAGGTACGGGAAGGCCTCTATAACGTCCCCCTGATGCCTTCTCTTCTGCAGGCTGAGGAAGTTCCAGGAGAAGATCAATATTTCTTTGTGAAATCCCTTTTGAAAGGGCATGGGATTGGTGGAGGTCTCTTGTTAGTGAGGAAGAGCAAGTGTTCTGGTGCCGAAGTCCACCTCCTCTGGGCAAACTTCAGCTGGCCAGCTCTCTGTCCGTGCTTCTCCATGGAGATGTTTTTTTCATTTGAGGGCCAAGATAAAAATAGATTAATAGACGAAAGAAAAAAAGATAAAAGGAATATAAAGAGAGACCAAACCCAATGCAATTTACATCACTTCCCACCTCCTGCTTGGGGCAGCCTGCTAAGTGGGTCTCTATTTTATGCTCATAGACAAACCTAGGGAACAAGAGAGCTCAGTTTAGACGTCAACAGGGCACCGAGGCCACGATTGAAAGAAAGGACTTTGGCACTTGACGGCTCCATGAACGCAGCTATCACCTGGCCAAAGCTCCTGTGACACCTGGGAACATCCAGCTTCTCGTCCAGAGGAGCAGGATCCTTCTGGGATGGACAGGAGGGGAAAAGCCTTTGTGTGAGCGTGGGGCAGCCTCGGCCGAGGCTCCAGGGCAGCGGGGGATTCTGCACCCCTGGGGGTTCAAACTCAGCAGATTTGATGCCTCGGGAGAGCTCTTCAGCCTTCAGCACAATTCAGCACAATTTTTAAGGCACAAAGTCTGGTTTTCTGTGTCCACAGCTTCCATGTTGGAGACAAAAGCCTCTAACAGGGTTCAAAAGCTCATTTTTAGCTCCCAAAGCCTCCTTTTCAGGCAACAAAGCCTCACTGTGAGGGCTCAAATCCTCTTTTTGAGCCTCTCAAATCCCATTTTTAGGGTGAAAGCCATCCTGTTCACTACCATGGCATCTTTTTAGGGCAAAGAACCTGATGTCGGGGCTCAAAGATGCAATTTCAGTTTCAAAGCAACATTTGTAGGGCCCAAAGGCTCTTTTTGAAGCTCCAAACTCTCACATAAAGGATCCAACCTCCCCCTTTACAGCCTCAAGCCTCCATTGGAGCACCCAAAGTCCTGCAGTTTTGACCAGAGCTTCATTTCTTGAGGCAACAGAGGAACCAAGAGGTTTGTCTCCTTCGCAGGGACAAAAGACTTAACTTGTAGCACTGCACCCATCTCTTTAGTGCCCCAAGTCTCATATTTAGGGTGGAAATCCTTGATTTTAGGGTTCCAACTTGTCTTTTAACACTTATAGCTTTTCTTAGGAGGCCCATAGTTACATTTTGAGTCTCAACCCTCGTTTTTTAAGTCTAAAGACACATTTCATTGTCCCAGAGCATAATTTTTAAGGACCAAAGTTGATTCTGGATGTCCGAAGCCTCAGTGTTATGGGCCAAAGCCTTATTTTTAGCTCCTTTCTAGCTTCCAGAGCTTCCTTTTCTGGGAACAAAGCTTCATTTTTGGAGTTGTTTGCAGTTGTAAAGGCCCAGATCCTCATTTTTAGCCTCTCAGGTATATTTCAAGCTGCAAAGCTGTTGTCTTTGGTACCACAGCATCATTTCAGGCATGAAACCCGAGGTCCGGGCTCAAAGCCTCAGTTTCACTTTCAAAGCACCACTGGTAGGACCCAAACCCTCCTTTTGAAGCTCCAGACTGTCATGGAAAGTATCCAACCCCCTCCTTGATGGCTCAAAGCCTCTACTGGAGTGCCTAAAGCCCTGCATTCAGGACCAGAGCTTCATTTCTTGGAAGCAAGAGGTTCTCATCCCTTGAGGGATCAAAAGACACATTTGTAGCTCCACACCCATCCTTTTAGTGCAGAAGTCTCATGTTTTGGACTGAAATCTTCAATTCCAGGGTTCTAACCTGTTTTCTAGGACCCATAGACATTGTACTCCCAGCAGATATCAGGCAGATTGAAGTCTCCCACAAGAACGAGAGGCATTGATCTAGAGATTGACCGCAGCTGTTTATAGAAGAGCCCATCAGCTGCTTCTCCTTGGCTGGGTGGTCTGTAACAGACTCCCATCACAATATCTACCTTCTTATGGGCTCCTCTGATTTTGACCCACAGGCACTCAACCTCCTGATCGCCACATTCCATCTCAACGGAGTCCAAGTCCTCCCTTACAAAGAGGGCTACCCCGCCTCCTCTCCTACCCTTCCTATCCCACCTGAAGAGTTTGTACCCCACCATAGCCATACTCCGGTTATATGACTCGTCCCACCACGTTTCTGTGATGGCAACGACATCATAGGCCCCTTGCCCTACGACAGCTTCCAGCTCTTCCTTCTTATTCCCCATGCTGCGTGCATTGGTGTAAATGCCCTTCAGCTGAGCTGCTGAGCCTTCAGCCCTCTTAGAGGGAACAGAGTTTGTTCCCAATTGCCTGGTAACTGGAGTAGCTCGCTCCAGAGTGCCTGTATCTCCTTGAGCACCCTCAGGTGTGTTCTCCCCCACTTTCTGTGTGGTGAGGTTCTGGTGGTCCTCACCAGCACACCCTCTCCCAATCACCAATTCCCCACGTCCAGGCTCGTTCTTGTCTAGCCTGGGCTCAACCCCCTCCCCCTTCACATCTAGTTTAAAGCTCGATTTATGAGCTTAGTTAGGTTTTTAGCAAGGGCTTTAGCCCCCCTAGGAGACCCACGTGTCCACCCTTAGCGTGAAAGCCTGGGGGTGCGTGAGCCACCCCATGATCAAAGAAGCCAAAGCCCCTCTCCTCGCACCAGGCTCGGAGCCAGGTATTAATCGAATTCTTCATCCTGGCTTCCCGCTCCTCCCTATTTAGCCTTGGGATGGAGCAGAATACTACTTGTGCCCCAGAGCCCTCCATCACTTTCCCAATGGCCCTGAAGTCTTTCTTGATGGCTTTGGCCTTTTGTTTGTTAGGTCGTCGTTACCAGTTTGGACTATCAGAGGATAGTAGTCTGTCTCGTGGACCAGGGAAGGAAGTTTTCTAGCTCCCTCCTTCCCTGATGCACCTGGTAAGCAGCAGACCTCTCTGTGGAGCGGGTCCGGTCTGCAGATGGGTCCCTCTGTTCCTTTTAGGAGGGAGTCCCCTACAACAATCACCCTCCTCTTCTTCTTGATGGAGGATGTTTTTATCTTTTTCTGAGGATGGTGCAGCCTAGGGAAGGATTCTAGGCTGTGGGAACCATCATCCTCATCCTCGGGGTTAGATTCCACCTGCAGCAGCTGGTACTTGTTCCCCAGGGGGATCTGGGGTTTTGCTGTCTGGGTGAGGGGAGCAGGTTTCCTTCCTCTGGCAGGAACTTGCTGCCCTTCCCCATCTCTTGTTCCCCCAACCGTGCAGTTTGCAGGTGGATGATGTTCGGACACAACAGCCCCAGCAGCCCCTGAGTTAGTGAGAGGGCCCTGCTCCACTGGTCTATCTCTCTCTCGCACTCCCTGACGGACATAGAAGGGCCTGAACATAGAAATCTGGGTCATAGAAGTGGCCTTGTGGGCTGCACAGGGAGGAAAGCAGCACCGGCAGCCAGGCCAGGCTGGACATGCTCCCTTGGGGAAAGGGATGTCCTTGGAGAAGTGCAAGGGAGCATTTCTGTGGCTGCAGAATCCACAAGAAAGATAATCCTCTTCCCGCAGGTCCTCGTGTGGGGCAGGCTGCTCTGCTGCTGAGCTCAGACTCTCGCCCTGGCCTGGGCAGAGGGGCTGGAACGGTGAGGACACGGTCTGTGGTGGCATCTGCTGGATTGAAACCAGGAGTCCTGGATTTCCGTTGCTCTTCGTGTCCAGCCTCTCTTCTTGCCCAGAGCTTGTCAGAGCCCAGAGCAGGGCTGTGTGCAGAGCCCAGCGTGGGACACGGCTGGGACCTCATCCCAGTCTTGAGCTTCCTCAAGGAGGGCAGTGAAGGGGAACGTGCTGATCTCCTTTCCCTGGTGACCAGGGTAGGTCACAAGGAAAAGGAATGAAGCTGCATCAGGGGAAGTTCCAACTGGACATCTGGAAAAGGTTCCTCATGGAGAGGGTGCTCAGTCACTGGAACACCCCAGGGAAGTGGTGATGGCACCAAGCCTGTCAGAGTTCAAGGAGCATCTTGACAATCATCTTAGTGATATGGTTCCATTTTACACAGTCGTGTGAGGATCAGGGAGCTGGACTCAGTGATCCTCATGAGCCCCTTCCAACCCAAGATATTCTAGAAGCCTGATTCTAGAAGTGATCTTCAAGCTCAAAAAACAGTCTGCCCATCCACTACCCTTCCCTTGACATTCCTTCTTCCTGACAAGTTCCTCCTTGTGACTCTTTCCTCTCCCAGACATCATCCTAGCTCTCCATATCGTTCTGTATTTGGGTCCTACCAGTAAGCTCCCTACCTGCATTTGCTCCTCTCTGCACTTGGTGCTTGATCGCAGGCTGCTTAACACCTATTTCTGCACATGGCACATCATCCCCAGACACCACTAAACCCTTATCCAGTCATAAATTTTTATAATAAAAGCAGATTTTGTGCACATATAGAAATTTCCAGAAACTGTAATAACTTCATGCAATCCCTGTGGGCAGAAGAAATGGCAAAGGGCCCGAGGTGCCCCCTGACTGTAAGGGATTTGTGTCTGTGACGCTGCAGGGGCAACAGAAGGAGCACAAGGGATTTGCCCCAGAGATGCTGTCAGCAGATCCTGGCAGGTGCCGAGGTGTGAAGGACCCGTGGTGCCCCCGTACCGTAAGGGATTTTCCTGGTGATGCTGCCAGCGTGTTCCTGGCCTGAGGAGGCTCCGTTGTGTTTTCCATCCGTCCCCAAACCCTCTCCCTGCACAGGTCCTGTGGGGGCTTGGGCAGAGCTCCTTTCCCAGCCGTGTTCCTGCTGCTGCCCCGTCACCTCCAGAGACAGAACTGACCTCACCGTCCCCGTCACAGTCAGATGTGTCCTACTGGATTCTGAGTTTCTGAGACACAACTGACATCCTAACCCCCTACTCATCCATCACCTCCTCATGTCCTAGGACCTGAACAGGTAAAAGTACGCTTGCCCCACATCATGAGGAATGAACACGGGGACCTTGGTTCGTGGAGGGACATCCAAGTGCTATATTGAGGCGACTTCCCATGTCTTGTTACTTGCAATGAGAAGAGACTTCGAGGCAATATCTGTCCCAGAGATCTTCGTGGAAACTGAAGAAACTGCTCTTTCTACACGTTCAGGTTCATCTCAGCTCACAGACATGATGTGTGCGCTCACATCTGATCCGTACAATGCCAAATTGGCCTTTGGTCTACTCAATCAGTGTCCTCTCATGGAAGAACAAAGAAACTCTCCAAGCTGGGGTGAGAGGCCAGTGCTGGGAATGGTGGTTGGCAGGGGTTTCACCAGGATTATTGCCTCTGGGACAAATGCTTGAGTCAGTTCCTGCAAGAAAGTTTAGAAGAAGCCCCAAGCCTTGAGGCTCTGCCCTGAGGAGATCCCCTTGCTCTATGGAAAGGCTGCTGTGGAGGCAGCTCTGTCCCACAAGCAGCATGGCTGTGACCAAGCTCAGAGCCCTCAGGCCTTACAGCAAGGCAAGTGGGGAGAAGGAGAGTGTGGAAATGGAGAGAGAACAGCTCTGGGGGATCAAGTGCTGGTGCCTGGCAGTGCTGCCCTGCTGGGACTTTCTTCTTTTCCAGCCATGAGCAAAGGAATTGTTCCTGAAGCTCCAGAAAGCCTTGGAGGAAGGGTCAGAGGAAGAGACAAGGTGCTGCAGTGGCTTTATTTTGATTACAATAGTGTGGGTTGTCATTACCTAACCAACAACCAACTCAAAAAGAGTTGAAAACACGATCACAAGCTAAAAAAACAGTAGAAATATAAAAATATAGAAGGCAGTAACACCAGCCATGAGTAACACCAGAACTGCTATGCAGAAGGTCAGGAATTTATTGCATCAGAGCTCTGTCCAGTTATAAGTTCCCGCAGCGCATCCTTGAGGTCCTTGTTCCTCAAGCCGTAGATGAGGGGATTCAGTGCTGGAGTTACCACTGCATAGAGAAACGACACAACTAAATTCATGGATGGGGAGGAGAAGGAGGGAGGCTTAAGGTAGGTAAACATGTCAGTGCTGAGAAACAGGGAGACCACAGCCAGGTGAGGGAGGCACGTGGAGAAGGCTTTGTGCCGTCCCTGCTCCGAGGGGATCCTCAGCACGGCCCTGAAGATCTGCACATAGGACACCACAATGAAAACAAAACAGCCAAAACCTACAAAGAAACTAACCACAAGAAGCCCAGCCTCCCTGAGGTTGGCATGTGAGCAGGAGAGCTTGAGGATCTGGGGGATTTCACAGAAGAACTGGTCCACAGCATTGTCCTGGCACAGGGGCAGGGAAAATGTACTGGCCGTGTGCAGCAGAGCAGAGAGAAACCCAGCACCCCAGGCAGCTGCTGCCATGCGGACACAAGCTCTGGTGCCCAGGAGGGTCCCGTAGTGCAGGGGTTTGCAGATGGCAACGTAGCGGTCATAGGACATGACTGTGAGAAGAAAATATTCTGTACCAAGGAAGAAAATAAATAGAAACATTTGGGCAACACATCCTGAGTAGGAGATGGTCTTGGTGTCCCAGAGGGAATTGGCCATGGATTTGGGGACAGTGGTGGAGATGGATCCCATGTCGAGGAGGGCGAGGTTGAGGAGGAAGAAGTACATGGGGGTGTGGAGGTGGTGGTCGCAGGCGATGGTGATGATGATGAGGTCGTTTCCCAGGAGGGCAGCCAGGTAGATGCCCAGGAAGAGCCAGAAGTGCAAGAGCTGCAGCTCCCGTGAGTCTGCGAATGGCAGGAGGAGGAACTGGGTGATGGAGCTGCTGTTGGACATCTGCTGCCTCCAGACACAGGACACTGTCATATGAGAGAAGGACAGTGACAAGTTAGGATAACCTCTGAGCCAAATCAAAGCCATTTCTCCTTCCCCTCCCTCCTGCTCACACCTTGTCACCTTTTTTCAGCCCTTCCTTCAGCTCTCAGCCTGGAGCCCTGCTCGGTGCCGGCTGAATGTGCCGGGAGGAGCAGAGCCTCTGCCCGCTGGCTGCGAGGAGTCAGCCCTGCTCTGCAGCAGGGGACATGGGGACGGTGGGGACAGGGGACACTGCTGGGGCTCAGCGTTGTCCAGGGGAACTGCTGCTGGTGCAGAAGGGCCTGTCAGCATCTGCACTGCTGGGGATGAGGAGCTGAGAAGGTAGCAGGCTTAGAGGTTTCGGATGCCTAAAGGTGTGACGGGACAGGTTTGCATCTGTGAGGGCAGCATAGTGCTTGCGAGGAAAACTCAAGAAAATCCAAATGTCCTAACGAGGATATCTTAGTGCAGACGAGATAATTAATTCCTCAGGAATGCACTGCCCAAAGCCGCACAGAAGATCAGTGCCTGACTCTGCAACTCCCATCCCCAGAGAGACTGGCAGAGAGAACAAGAGAACAACAGCAACATCTCTGGTTTAAGTTTCCTCTCCATCTCTGATCCTATCCCTTCTGTCTGGAGGTTTTCCTCAATGGAGCTGATTCCCTGTCCCATGCCTTCTCCCTGTCAGCGCTCACAGATCCCATCTGACCCTCTCTGCATCCCCCTGGCCCTACACAAACATCTGCCCGGGTTAAGCTGGACGTAGGGTCTTGTTGATAAGCAGAAAAGGATGGAACAGACTGAGCCTGATGGGTCCAGCAGAGGTGATGCTGCTGCTGTCCATGGGCAGAGGACCAGCTGGAGACATATTTGGAGGCTCCTATCGGACCTGCTGACCACTCAAGGATACTGCTCAGGAGTCTCAGTGATTTGTTTAAGCATGAAAGGCTCTGGTTCCATTTCTCCCACCAAATTCCCCAGGTGCAGGGAACTGAAAACACAGAGTCTGGGAAGTTCCTTATCTTTAATGCAAGAGCCCTCCTGACAGATCCCACAGGCTGTGGCTGTGCCGGCTTTAGGAGATCCCTCCAGCAACCGCACCTGCATTGTCCTGCACTCAGAGACTCACCTGGAGAAGGGCTGTGAAGAGTTTTCTCCAAATGAAACCTCCTCTCTCCTGCCACCCCACCTGCCTTTCCCCTCTCTCTGCTCCCTCCTGTCCCCTCGCTGCCTGCAGGCAGTGCCCTCAGCCCTGCTGGGCTTGGCAGAGGAGCTGCTCCCGGCCAGACCTGGCTCTTTTCTCAACTTCTGTCTCATGATGAGCTCCCTGCCTGCCAGGAGCCCAGCCCAGCTCAGCAGCAGAGGAGCAGCCCAAGGCAGCGCTTTCTCTGCTCCCTCTGGGCTCCCTCGAGGTGTCCCTGGGGCTCCAGGGGAACATTCTGAGAAACAGGCTGAAGCCATCCCTGATGCTTCCTTCATCATCTGGGCAGGCACACTTCTGTCCTGCAGTGTCATTGCTCCTGTTAGAAAAATAATAGGGAATGAGAATCAATTTCTTGTCTCACCATTAGACAGGACCTCAGAAAGGTGACAGGGAACGAAATCATTTCTCCAAAGTAGGAGGATCTGTCCCACGGAGTGAATTCAGGCATTTCATCCGAGGTCTTTAGACTTGGGGCTGGGAAGACACTCAGCTCCCTTTCCCCCAGACACATCTTCTGCAAAGCTTATGCACACACAGGGTCTTGAAACCCTTGGTCGTGGTTTCCTCATGGCAGGGATGAGTTTGCCTGGTGCCACAGCTTCAGGGCTTCATCCCTAATGGGCAGCAATGCCCTCAGCCAGGGGCACAGGCAGGAGGAGCTGGAGCCATTCCCATGGGAGACAGAGCTGGGACATGGTCACAGAGCTCAGGAGAGATGGTAGTCAAGGACAGCATCTTCCAAGCACTGCAAGGCTCCAGATAAACTGAGTCTCAGCTTGAAAGTCCATTCAAGGACCCATGATGAGATTTTGCTGCTTCAGGAACAGTTAAAGAAGAAAAATACGCTGCGTAGGCACTGCTGGATTTAGAAGGGTCAGGTGTCACAGATCTGAGGTTCACTGTGTCCTCTGTCCCTGCCTTCCCCATCAAGGTCTCACAGGGCTTTGTGACTCATGGTAGGACTCTGGAGGAGTTTGACCAGTAGTGGGTAGAGGTCAAGTCAGGGATCTCTTGGGCAAAAGGAATTCTTCACAGTCTATGAGACAGGAGGGACAGCATCGCAGGGAGCTGAGGGAACAGGAAGATGTCACAGTGTCTCCATCATCTTCCAGAGGTCATGGAGAGTGTTGGAACTCCCTGACCGCTGGTACCACTGCCACATCAGAAATGGCCAGTGGATGAGTAGGGGAGCAAAAGGCTTTGCCCCAGAATTTGTCTAGTAGGATCCCATTTCTGGGTGTCTGAAAGAGAAGGGGATTTTATTTCCCTTGGTAGATTATGTCTCACCATCCTTCTATGACCCAACTCTTCCACGGTCTGATTCTCCCATGACCAGACACTTACATAAGCCACCTCTTCTAGGACGCAGGTTTTCTGTCACCTGAGCCCTCTTTGACTCTAGTGAATCTTCTATGACCCAAGACTTATATGACCCTTCTAAGACTTCTTTATGACCTGAATTTTTTTATGTCCAGACTGCTCTATGACCCTTAAATGACCCAAACTTTCTATGAAACTTTTATGACCAGACTCTTCTATAAACAGCACTTCTCTGTCCCTTTTATGACCTGATCTTTCTATAGCCCAAATCTTCTTTGATCCTTCTATGACCCAACACTTCTCTAAACCTTCTACAGTTGAATTCTTATATGACCCAACCCTCTATGACGCCAATCCTCTAAGATATGAGTCTTTTATGACCCAACACTTCTAAAAAATGTCTTCTATGACCCAAGCCTTCTGTGACCCAAGCCTTCTGTGACCCAACTCTCCTCTGACTCTTCCGTAACTTTCTATAACCTGACTTCTCTGTGATTCTTCTATGACCTGACTCTTCTATAACCCGACTCCTCTATGACCCGACTAATCTATGACACGGCCCTTCTATGGCCCAACCCTTTTGTGAACCGGCACTTCTATGACCCCTCTATGACCCGACTCAAGTTTCTATGAGTCGACTCTTCCATGACCCAAATATTCTATAACCCAAATCTTCTATGACTCAAATATTCTATGAGCTGACTCTTCTATGGACCATCTGTGACTGGGCTCTTCTATATCTCCTCTACGAGCCGACTTGTCTATGACTAAACTCTTCCACGACCATCTCTTACATGACCAGGTCCTTCTATGACTTAAGCCTTCTATGAACAAACCGTTCTATGACCCAGCTACTCTCTGACTCTTCAGTGCTGTGTCTTTCTCCGATCCAGGTCTTCTGTGACTCTTCTATGACATGAATCATTTATGCTCCAACACTTCTATGACCAATATATGATCAGATGCTTCTGTGACCCGACTCTTCTAGGACCCAACCATTAACAAACCCTTCTATGACCTGACCCCTCTATGACACTCTATGACCTGACTCATATGAGACGCTTCCTTTATGAACTGACAGTTCTACGACTCTTGGATAATTCTTCTATAATGTGAACTGCAGAATATATGTAAATGCAGAATATATAATGTGACTGCAGAAGCAATCTTTCTATATCCTGATGCTTCTACAACGCACACTTTCTGTGCCTCAATGTTTCCATGAAACTTCTATGAGCGAACTCTTCTATGACCTTTCCATGACCCAACACTGCCAATACCCGACTAAACTCTCACACTCATATGACTTGACTCTTCCATGACCTGAGTATTCTATGATCCACAATGATTTGAACGTTCTATGAACCATCTGTCCTTCTGTATTGCACCTCAATGACTCGACTCCTCTCTGACATGATCTTTCTCACAAACGCATTTTCTGCCACTCTTCTACGATCCAACCCGTTAATAACCCTACCCTTCTATCCCCCAACTCTTCTGGTGCACGTGGAGCTGTGTGAGAGCCTTGGCATCTCAAGGAACCCTACAGGCCTGTATTTGGAATCACATGGAATAACTGCTTCCACTTCAATTCAGCAATGTGAGAAGGCTCATGGCACCAACATCATTGCAGTCAAAGCCAGATCTCCCTGCCCAGGGCCTGGGGGTCAGGGCTTGGACTTTCTGCTTCACCAAGTGAACCCAGGCTTTTCTCAGCATCACAGCTGCCTGCACGGCGCCTTTGTCCTCCTGCAATCATGGCCTCCAATTCTCGGCTCTAATGAGTCCCTGGGGAGCCTTTGTCACTAACGATGCTCACTGAGACCAACTAAGACTTCAAGAAACTTTGAGCTTTGCTTTTGACTTCTTGAGAGCTTTGTTCCATCTCCTCTCAGCAGCTGAGGTTCAAGGACTCATCAGCAATTCCTTCCTGGATCTCATTAACCTACAGAAAGCCTTAATGAGCTCTTTCTCTTCCTGCTGTTTTCTTCAAGTCTTCAAGCCTCGCATGGCTCCTTGTAGTCATTTCCCAGTGTGGTTACAGAGGAAGATTTCAAAGTGCACCTAAGAAAAACGTTTTATCTGAAACTTTCTAGAACTTTCAAAATCATACAATGGTTTGGGTTGGTAATGACCTTAAAGCCCATCCAGTTTCAACCCCCCTTCCCTGGGCAGGGACACCACCCACTGGACCAGGCTGCTCAAAGCCCCATCCAGCCCGACCTTGAACCCCTCCAGGCAGGGGGCACACACAGCTTCCCTGGGATACCTGAGCCACGTCCTCACCACCTTCTTTGTGAACAATTCCTCCCTAATGTCTAATCTAAATCTTCCCTAGGCCATAAAGCCACATCCTGTCATCCTATCATTCCATGCCCTTGGAAAAAGTCCCTTGCCAGCTTTCTTGGTGACCCCTTCAGGTACGGGAAGGCCTCTATAACGTCCCCCCGATGCCTTCTCTTCTGCAGGCTGAGGAAGTTCCAGGAGAAGATCAATATTTCTTTGTGAAATCCCTTTTGAAAGGGCATGGGATTGGTGGAGGTCTCTTGTTAGTGAGGAAGAGCAAGTGTTCTGGTGCCCACGTCCACCTCCTCAGGGCAAACTTCAGCTGGCCAGCTCTCTGTCCGTGCTTCTCCATGGAGATGTTTTTTTCATTTGAGGGCCAAGGTAAAAATAGATTAATAGACGAAAGAAAAAAAGATAAAAGGAATATAAAGAGAGACCAAACCCAATGCAATTTACATCACTTCCCACCTCCTGCTTGGGGCAGCCTGCTAAGTGGGTCTCTATTTTATGCTCATAGACAAACCTAGGGAACAAGAGAGCTCAGTTTAGACATCAACAAGGCACCGAGGCCACGATTGAAAGAAAGGACTTTGGCACTTGATGGCTCCATGAACGCAGCTATCACCTGGCCACGGCTCCTGTGACACCTGGGAACATCCAGCTTCTTGTCCAGAGGAGCAGGATCCTTCTGGGATGGACAGGAGGGGAAAAGCCTTCGTGTGAGCGCGGGGCAGCCCTGGCCGAGGCTCCAGGGCAGCGGGGGATTCTCCACCCCTGGGGGTTCAAACCCAGCAGATTTGATGCCTCGGGAGAGCTCGTCAGCCTTAACGGTTCTGTGCGTGTGCGACTGAGGGGCCAGAGCTCTGTGCAGCCAAAGCGCCTTCTTCCACAACCCCCAGCGCTATTTTGGGGCCAGATCCCCTCGTTTTGGTCCAAAACCCCGGTTCCCAGCCTGGGGCTCTGGAGGCAGACACTGCGTTTTGGGTCTCAGAGCTTCATGTTAGGGTACGGGCCCTAATACATAAGTTCCACCCCCTCCCCTTTTGATCTTCAAAGACTCATTTTAAGGCCCAGAGCACAATTTTTAAGGCACAATGTCTGGTTTTCTATGTCCACAGCTTCCATTTTGGAGACAAAAGCCTCTAACAGGGCTCAAAAGCTCATTTTTAGCTCCCAAAGCCCCCTTTTCAGGCAACAAAGCCTCATTGTGAGGGCTCAAATCCTCTTTTTGAGCCTCTCAAGTCCCATTTTTAGGCTGAAAGCCATCCTGTTCACTACCATGGCATCTTTTTAGGGCAAAGAACCTGATGTCGGGGCTCAAAGATGCAATTTCAGTTTCAAAGCAACATTTGTAGGGCCCAAAGGCTCTTTTTGAAGCTCCAAACTCTCACATAAAGGATCCAACCTCCCCCTTTACAGCCTCAAGCCTCCATTGGAGCACCCAAAGTCCTGCAGTTTTGACCAGAGCTTCATTTCTTGAGGCAACAGAGGAACCAAGAGGTTTGTCTCCTTCGCAGGGACAAAAGACTTAACTTGTAGCACTGCACCCATCTCTTTAGTGCCCCAAGTCTCATATTTAGGGTGGAAATCCTTGATTTTAGGGTTCCAACTTGTCTTTTAACACTTATAGCTTTTCTTAGGAGGCCCATAGTTACATTTTGAGTCTCAACCCTCGTTTTTTAAGTCTAAAGACACATTTCATTGTCCCGGAGCATAATTTTTAAGGACCAAAGTTGATTCTGGATGTCCAAAACCTCAGTGTTATGGGCCAAAGCCTTATTTTTAGCTCCTTTCTAGCTTCCAGAGCTTCCTTTTCCGGGAACAAAGCTTCATTTTTGGAGTTGTTTGCAATTGTAAAGGCCCAGATCCTCATTTTTAGCCTCTCAGGTATATTTCAAGCTGCAAAGCTGTTGTCTTTGGTACCACAGCATCATTTCAGGCATGAAACCCGAGGTCCGGGCTCAAAGCCTCAGTTTCACTTTCAAAGCACCACTGGTAGGACCCAAACCCTCCTTTTGAAGCTCCAGACTGTCATGGAAAGTATCCAACCCCCTCCTTTACGGCTCGAAGCCTCTACTGGAGTGCCTAAAGCCCTGCATTCAGGACCAGAGCTTCATTTCTTGGAAGCAAGAGGTTCTCATCCCTTGAGGGATCAAAAGACACATTTGTAGCTCCACACCCATCCTTTTAGTGCAGAAGTCTCATGTTTTGGACTGAAATCTTCAATTCCAGGGTTCTAACCTGTTTTCTAGGACCCATAGACATTGTACTCCCAGCAGATATCAGGCAGATTGAAGTCTCCCACAAGAACGAGAGGCATTGATCTAGAGATTGACCGCAGCTGTTTATAGAAGAGCCCATCAGCTGCTTCTCCTTGGCTGGGTGGTCTGTAACAGACTCCCATCACAAAATCTACCTTCTGGTGGGCTCCTCTGATTTTAACCCACAGGCACTCAACCTCCTGATCGCCACACTCCATCTCAACGGAGTCCAAGTCCTCCCTTACAAAGAGGGCTACCCCGCCTCCTCTCCTACCCTTCCTATCCCACCTGAAGAGTTTGTACCCCACCATAGCCGTACTCCAGTTATATGACTCGTCCCACCACGTTTCCGTGATGGCAACGACATCATAGGCCCCTTGCCCTACGACAGCTTCCAGCTCTTCCTTCTTATTCCCCATGCTGCATGCATTGGTGTAAATGCCCTTCAGCTGAGCTGCTGAGCCTTCAGCCCTCTTAGAGGGAACAGAGTTTGTTCCCAACTGCCTGGTCACTGGAGTAGCTCGCTCCAGAGTGCCTGTATCTCCTTGAGCACCCCCAGGTGTGTTCTCCCCCACTTTCTGTGTGGTGAGGTTCTGGTGGTCCTCACCAGCACACCCTCTCCCAATCACCAATTCCCCACGTCCAGGCTCGTTCTTGTCTAGCCTGGGCTCAACCCCCTCCCCCTTCACATCTAGTTTAAAGCTCGATTTATGAGCTTAGTTAGGTTTTTAGCAAGGGCTTTAGCCCCCCTAGGAGACCCACGTGTCCACCCTTAGCGTGAAAGCCTGGGGGTGCGTGAGCCACCCCATGATCAAAGAAGCCAAAGCCCCTCTCCTCGCACCAGGCTCAGAGCCAGGTATTAATCGAATTCTTCTTCCTGGCTTCCCGCTCCTCCCTATTTAGCCTTGGGATGGAGCAGAATACTACTTGTGCCCCAGAGCCCTCCATCACTTTCCCAATGGCCCTGAAGTCTTTCTTGATGGCTTTGGCCTTTTTGTTTGTTAGGTCGTCGTTACCAGTTTGGACTACCAGAGGATAGTAGTCTGTCTCGTGGACCAGGGAAGGAAGTTTTCTAGCTCCCTCCTTCCCTGATGCCCCCGGTAAGCAGCAGACCTCTCTGTGGAGCGGGTCCGGTCTGCAAATGGGTCCCTCTGTTCCTTTTAGGAGGGAGTCCCCTACAACAATCACCCTCCTCTTCTTCTTGATGGAGGATGTTTTTATCTTTTTCTGAGAATGGTGCAGCCTAGGGAAGGATTCTAGGCTGTGGGAACCATCATCCTCATCCTCGGGGTTAGATTCCACCTGCAGCAGCTGGTACTTGTTCCCCAGGGGGATCTGGGGCTTTGCTGTCTGGGTGAGGGGAGCAGGTTTCCTTCCTCTGGCAGGAACTTGCTGCCCTTCCCCATCTCTTGTTCCCCCAACCATGCAGTTTGCAGGTGGATGATGTTCGGACACACCAGCCCCAGCAGCCCCTGAGTTAGTGAGAGGGCCCTGCTCCACTGGTCTATCTCTCTCTCGCACTCCCTGATGGACATAGAAGGGCCTGAACATAGAAATCTGGGTCATAGAAGTGGCCTTGTGGGCTGCACAGGGAGGAAACCAGCACCGGCAGCCAGGCCAGGCTGGACATGCTCCCTTGGGGAAAGGGATGTCCTTGGAGAAGTGCAAGGGAGCATTTCTGTGGCTGCAGAATCCACAAGAAAGATAATCCTCTTCCCGCAGGTCCTCGTGTGGGGCAGGCTGCTCTGCTGCTGAGCTCAGACTCTCGCCCTGGCCTGGGCAGAGGGGCTGGAACGGAACGGTGAGGACACGGTCTGTGGTGGCATCTGCTGGATTGAAACCAGGAGTCCTGGATTTCCGTTGCTCTTCGTGTCCAGCCTCTCTTCTTGCCCAGAGCAGGGCTGTGTGCAGAGCCCAGCGTGGGACATGGCTGGGACCTCATCCCAGTCTTGAGCTTCCTCAAGGAGGGCAGTGAAGGGGAACGTGCTGATCTCCTTTCCCTGGTGACCAGGGTAGGTCACAAGGAAAAGGAATGAAGCTGCATCAGGGGAAGTTCCAACTGGACATCTGGAAAAGGTTCCTCATGGAGAGGGTGCTCAGTCACTGGAACACCCCAGGGAAGTGGTGATGGCACCAAGCCTGTCAGAGTTCAAGGAGCATCTTGACAATCATCTTAGTGATATGGTTCCATTTTACACAGTCGTGTGAGGATCAGGGAGCTGGACTCAGTGATCCTCATGAGCCCCTTCCAACCCAAGATATTCTAGAAGCCTGATTCTAGAAGTGATCTTCAAGCTCAAAAAACAGTCTGCCCATCCACTACCCTTCCCTTGACATTCCTTCTTCCTGACAAGTTCCTCCTTGTGACTCTTTCCTCTCCCAGACATCATCCTAGCTCTCCATATCGTTCTGTATTTGGGTCCTACCAGTAAGCTCCCTACCTGCATTTGCTCCTCTCTGCACTTGGTGCTTGATCGCAGGCTGCTTAACACCTATTTCTGCACATGGCACATCATCCCCAGACACCACTAAACCCTTATCCAGTCATAAATTTTTATAATAAAACCAGTTTTTGTGCACATATAGAAATTTCCAGAAACTGTAATAACTTCATGCAATCCCTGTGGGCAGAAGAAATGGCAAAGGGCCCGAGGTGCCCCCTGACTGTAAGGGATTTGTGTCTGTGACGCTGCTGGGGCAACAGAAGGAACACAAGGGATTTGCCCCAGAGATGCTGTCAGCAGATCCTGGCAGGTGCCGAGGTGTGAAGGACCCGTGGTGCCCCCGTACCGTAAGGGATTTTCCTGGTGATGCTGCCAGCCTGTTCCTGGCCTGAGGAGGCTCCGTTGTGTTTTCCATCCGTCCCCAAGCCCTCTCCCTGCACAGGTCCTGTGGGGGCTTGGGCAGAGCTCCTTTCCCAGCCGTGTTCCTGCCGCTGCCCCGTCACCTCCAGAGACACAACTGACCTCACCGTCCCCGTCACAGTCAGATGTTTCCTACTGGATTCTGAGTTTCTGAGACACAACTGACATCCTAACCCCCTACTCATCCATCACCTCCTCATGTCCTAGGACCTGAACAGGTAAAAGTACGCTTGCCCCACATCATGAGGAATGAACATGGGGACCTTGGTTCGTGGAGGGACATCCAAGTGCTATATTGAGGCGATTTCCCATGTCTTGTTACTTGCAATGAGAAGAGACTTCGAGGCAATATCTGTCCCAGAGATCTTCGTGGAAACTGAAGAAACTGCTCTTTCTACACGTTCAGGTTCATCTCAGCTCACAGACATGATGTGTGCGCTCACATCTGATCCGTACAATGCCAAATTGGCCTTTGGTCTACTCAATCAGTGTCCTCTCATGGAAGAACAAAGAAACTCTCCAAGCTGGGGTGAGAGGCCAGTGCTGGGAATGGTGGTTGGCAGGGGTTTCACCAGGATTATTGCCTCTGGGACAAATGCTTGAGTCAGTTCCTGAGAGAAAGTTTAGAAGAAGCCCCAAGCCTTGAGGCTCTGCCCTGAGGAGGTCCCCTTGCTCTATGGAAAGGCTGCTGTGGAGGCAGCTCTGTCCCACAAGCAGCATGGCTGTGACCAAGCTCAGAGCCCTCAGGCCTTACAGCAAGGCAAGGGGGGAGGAGGAGAGTGTGGAAATGGAGAGAGAACAGCTCTGGGGGATCAAGTGCTGGTGCCTGGCAGTGCTGCCCTGCTGGGACTTTCTTCTTTTCCAGCCATGAGCAAAGGAATTGTTCCTGAAGCTCCAGAAAGCCTTGGAGGGAGGGTCAGAGGAAGAGACAAGGTGCTGCAGTGGCTTTATTTTGATTACAATAGTGTGGGTTGTCATTACCTAACCCACAACCAACTCAAAAAGAGTTGAAAACACGATCACAAGCTAAAAAAACAGTAGAAATATAAAAATATAGAAGGCAGTAACACCAGCCATGAGTAACACCAGAACTGCTATGCAGAAGGTCAGGAATTTATTGCATCAGAGCTCTGTCCAGTTATAAGTTCCCGCAGCGCATCCTTGAGGTCCTTGTTCCTCAAGCCGTAGATGAGGGGATTCAGTGCTGGAGTTACCACTGCATAGAGAAATGACACAACTAAATTCATGGATGGGGAGGAGAAGGAGGGAGGCTTAAGGTAGGTAAACATGTCAGTGCTGAGAAACAGGGAGACCACAGCCAGGTGAGGGAGGCACGTGGAGAAGGCTTTGTGCCGTCCCTGCTCCGAGGGAATCCTCAGCACGGCCCTGAAGATCTGCACATAGGACACCACAATGAAAACAAAACAGCCAAAAGCTACTAAGAAACTAACCACAAGAAGCCCAGCCTCCCGGAGGTTGGCATGTGAGCAGGAGAGCTTGAGGATCTGGGGGATTTCACAGAAGAACTGGTCCACAGCATTGCCCTGGCAGAGGGGCAGGGAAAATGTACTGGCCGTGTGCAGCAGAGAAGAGAGAAACCCAGCACCCCAGGCAGCTGCTGCCATGTGGACACAAGCTCTGGTGCCCAGGAGGGTCCCGTAGTGCAGGGGGTTGCAGATGGCAACGTAGCGGTCATAGGACATGACTGTGAGAAGAAAATATTCTGTACCAAGGAAGAAAATAAATAGAAACATTTGGGCAACGCATCCTGAGTAGGAGATGGTCTTGGTGTCCCAGAGGGAATTGGCCATGGATTTGGGGACAGTGGTGGAGATGGATCCCAGGTCGAGGAGGGCGAGGTTGAGGAGGAAGAAGTACATGGGGGTGTGGAGGTGGTGGTCCCAGGCGATGGTGATGATGATGAGGCCGTTTCCCAGGAGGGCAGCCAGGTAGATGCCCAGGAAGAGCCAGAAGTGCAAGAGCTGCAGCTCCCGTGAGTCTGCGAATGGCAGGAGGAGGAACTGGGTGATGGAGCTGCTGTTGGACATCTGCTGCCTCCAGACACAGGACACTGTCATATGAGAGAAGGACAGTGACAAGTTAGGATAACCTCTGAGCCAAATCAAAGCCATTTCTCCTTCCCCTCCCTCCTGCTCACACCTTGTCCCCTTTTTTCAGCCCTTCCTCCAGCTCCCTGTCTGGATCCCTGCTCGGTGCCGGCTGAATGTGCCGGGAGGAGCAGAGCCTCTGCCCGCTGGCTGCGAGGAGTCAGCCCTGCTCTGCAGCAGGGGACATGGGGACGGTGGGGACAGGGGACACTGCTGGGGCTCAGCGTTGTCCAGGGGAACTGCTCCTGGTGCAGAAGGGCCTGTCAGCATCTGCACTGCCGGGGATGAGGAGCTGAGAAGGTAGCAGGCTTAGAGGTTTCAAATGCCTAAAGGTGTGACGGGACAGGTTTGCATCTGTGAGGGCTGCATAGTGCTTGCGAGGAAAACTCAAGAAAAGCCAAATGTCCTAACGAGGATATCTTAGTGCAGACGAGATAATTAATTCCTCAGGAATGCACTGCCCAAGGCCACACAGAAGATCAGTGCCTGACTCTGCAACTCCCATCCCCAGAGAGACTGGCAGAGAGAACAAGAGAACAACAGCAAGAACGGAGACAAGGGGAGAAACAGGGAGAAACTGAGTGAGGGTTTGTCTGTGAGAGGCCAGGGCAGAGGCAGCCGGGCACACAGACAGCATTCCCCTTCCCCAGCTGTGCTCGCCCCCTCCCAGACACCCACCTTGCTGGGCAGTTGCTCTCAGCCCCTGGGCTCCGGAGAGGGCACTGGAGCTGTGGCTGCAGAGGAGGGGGCTCAGCCTTGGAACCCAGAGCCCTGAAGGCAGAGGCTTTGCTGGGTGGGAGAGAAGGCAGGGGGCTTGCTCAGAGGAAGGGGCTGCACTGCAGGGGATCACACAGAGCTGTATAAATTCTCCCTCCATCAACATCTCTGGTTTAAGTTTCCTCTCCATCTCTGATCCTATCCCTTCTCTCTGGAGGTTTTCCTCAATGGAGCTGATTCCCTGTCCCATGCCTTCTCCCTGTCAGTGCTCACAGATCCCATCTGACCCTCTCTGCATCCCCCTGGCCCTACACAAACATCTGCCCGGGTTAAGCTGGACGTAGGGTCTTGTTGATAAACAGAAAAGGATGGAACAGACTGAGCCTGATGGGTCCAGCAGAGGTGATGCTGCTGCTGTCCATGGGCAGAGGACCAGCTGGAGACATATTCGGAGGCTCCTATCGGACCTGCTGACCGCTCAAGGATACTGCTCAGGAGTCTCAGTGATTTGTTTAAGCATGAAAGGCTCTGGTTCCATTTCTCCCACCAAATTCCCCAGGTGCAGGGAACTGAAAACACAGAGTCTGGGAAGTTCCTTATCTTTAATGCAAGAGCCCTCCTGACAGATCCCACAGGCTGTGGCTGTGCCGGCTTTAGGAGATCCCTCCAGCAACCGCACCTGCATTGTCCTGCACTCAGAGACTCACCTGGAGAAGGGCTGTGAAGAGTTTTCTCCAAATGAAGCCTCCTCTCTCCTGCCACCCCACCTGCCTTTCCCCTCTCTCTGCTCCCTCCTGTCCCCTCGCTGCCTGCAGGCAGTGCCCTCAGCCCTGCTGGGCTTTGCAGAGGAGCTGCTCCTGGCCAGACCTGGCTCTTTTCTCAACTTCTGTCTCATGATGAGCTCCCTCCCTGCCAGGAGCCCAGCCCAGCTCAGCAGCAGAGGAGCAGCCCAAGGCAGCGCTTTCTCTGCTCCCTCTGGGCTCCCTCGAGGTGTCCCTGGGGCTCCAGGGGAACATTCTGAGAAACAGGCTGAAGCCATCCCTGATGCTTCCTTCATCATCTGGGCAGGCACACTTCTGTCCTGCAGTGTCATTGCTCCTGTTAGAAAAATAATAGGGAATGAGAATCAATTTCTTGTCTCACCATTAGACAGGACCTCAGAAAGGTGACAGGGAACGAAATCATTTCTCCAAAGTAGGAGGATCTGTCCCACGGAGTGAATTCAGGCATTTCATCCGAGGTCTTTAGACTTGGGGCTGGACGACACGCAGCTCCCTTTCTCCCAGATACGTCTTCGGCAAAGCTTATGCACACACAGGGTCTTGAAACCCTTGGTCGTGGTTTCCTCATGGCAGGGATGAGTTTGCCTGGTGCCACAGCTTCAGGGCTTCAGCTCTAATGGGCAGCAATGCCCTCAGCCAGGGGCACAGGCAGGAGGAGCTGGAGCCGTTCCCATGGGAGACAGAGCTGGGACATGGTCACAGAGCTCAGGAGAGATGGTAGTCAAGGACAGCATCTTCCAAGCACTGCAAGGCTCCAGATAAACTGAGTCTCAGCTTGAAAGTCCATTTAAGGACCCATGATGAGATTTTGCTGCTTCAGGAACAGTTAAAGAAGAAAAATACGCTGCGTAGGCACTGCTGGATTTAGAAGGGTCAGGTGTCACAGATCTGAGGTTCACTGTGTCCTCTGTCCCTGCCTTCCCCATCAAGGTCTCACAGGGCTTTGTGACTCATGGTAGGACTCTGGAGGAGTTTGACCAGTAGTGGGTAGAGGTCAAGTCAGGGATCTCTTGGGCAAAAGGAATTCTTCGCAGTCTATGAGACAGGAGGGGCAGCATCGCAGGGAGCTGAGGGAACAGGAAGATGTCACAGTGTCTCCATCATCTTCCAGAGGTCATGGAGAGTGTGGGAACTCCCTGACCGCTGGTACCACTGCCACATCAGAAATGGCCAGTGGATGAGTAGGGGAGCAAAAGGCTTTGCCCCAGAATTTGTCTAGTAGGATCCCATTTCTGGGTGTCTGAAAGGGAAGGGGATTTTATTTCCCTTGGTAGATTATGTCTCACCATCCTTCTATGACCCAACTCTTCTATGATCTGATTCTCCCATGACCAGACACTTACATAAGCCACCTCTTCTAGGACGCAGGTATTCTGTCACCTGAGCCCTCTTTGATTCTAGTGAGTCTTCTATGACCCAAGACTTATATGACCCTTCTAAGACTTCTTTATGACCTGAATTTTTTTATGTCCAGACTCCTCTATGACCCTTAAATGACCCAAACTTTCTATGAAGCTTTTATGACCAGACTCTTCTATAAACAGCACTTCTCTGTCCCTTTTATGACCTGATCTTTCTATAGCCCAAATCTTCTTTGATCCTTCTATGACCCAACACTTCTCTAAACCTTCTACAGTTGAATTCTTATATGACCCAACCCTCTATGACGCCAATCCTCTATGATATGAGTCTTTTATGATCCAAGACTTCTAAAAAAAGTCTTCTATGACCCAAGCCTTCTGTGACCCAACTCTCCTCTGACTCTTCCGTAACTTTCTATGACCTGACTTCTCTGTAATTCTTCTATGACCTGACTCTTCTATAACCCGACTCCTCTATGACCCGACTAATCTATGACCCGGCCCTTCTATGGCCTAAGCCTTTTGTGAACCGGCACTTCTATGACCCCTCTATGACCCGACTCAAGTTTCTATGAGTCGACTCTTCCATGACCCAAATATTCTATAACCCAAATCTTCTATGACTCAAATATTCTATGACCTGACCCTTCTATGGACCATCTGTGACTGGGCTCTTCTATATCTCCTCTATGAGCCGACTTGTCTATGACTAAACTCTTCCGCGACCATCTCTTACATGACCAGGTCCTTCTATGACTTAAGCCTTCTATGAAGAAACCGTTCTATGACCCAGCTACTCTCTGACTCTTCAGTGCTGTGTCTTTCTCCGATCCAGGTCTTCTGTGACTCTTCTATGACATGAATCATTTATGCTCCAACACTGCTATGACCAATATATGACCAGATGCTTCTGTGACCCGACTCTTCTAGGACCCAACCATTAACAAACCCTTCTATGACCTGACCCCTCTATGACACTCTATGACCTGACTCATATGAGACGCTTCCTTTATGAACTGACAATTCTATGGCTCTATGACAACTCTATACTCTTCTATAATGTGATACTTCTGCAGTCTTTCTATATCCTGATGCTTCTACAACGCACACTTTCTGTGCCTCAATGTTTCCATGAAACTTCTATGAGCAAACTCTTCTATGACCTTTCCATGACCCAACACTGCCTATACCCGACTAAACTCTCACACTCATATGACTTGACTCTTCCATGACCTGAGTATTCTATGATCCACAATGATTTGAACGTTCTATGAACCATCTGTCCTTCTGTATTGCACCTCTATGACTCGACTCCTCTCTGACATGATCTTTCTCACAAACACATTTTCTGCCACTCTTCTACGATCCAGCCCATTAATAACCCTACCCTTCTATCCCCCAACTCTTCTGGTGCACGTGAAGCTGTGTGAGAGCCTTGGCATCTCAAGGAACCCTACAGGCCTGTATTTGGAATCACAAGAAATAACTGCTTCCACTTCAATTCAGCAATGTGAGAAGGCTCATGGCACCAACATCATTGCAGTCAAAGCCACATCTCCCTGCCCAGGGCCTGGGGGTCAGGGCTTGGACTTTCTGCTTCACCAAGTGAACCCAGGCTTTTCTCAGCATCACAGCTGCCTGCACGGCGCCTTTGTCCTCCTGCAATCATGGCCTCCAATTCTCGGCTCTAATGAGTCCCTGGGGAGCCTTTGTCACTAACGATGCTCACTGAGACCAACTAAGACTTCAAGAAATTTTGAGCTTTGCTTTTGACTTCTTGAGAGCTTTGTTCCATCTCCTCTCAGCAGCTGAGGTTCAAGGACTCATCAGCAATTCCATCCTGGATCTCATTAACCTACAGAAAGCCTTAATGAGCTCTTTCTCTTCCTGTTGTTTTCTTCAAGTCTTCAAGCCTCGCATGGCTCCTTGTAGTCATTTCCCAGTGTGGTTACAGAGGAAGATTTCAAAGTGCACCTAAGAAAAACGTTTTATCTGAAACTTTCTAGAAGTTTCAAAATCATACAATGGTTTGGGTTGGTAAGGACCTTAAAGCCCGTCCAGTTTCAACCCCCCTTCCCTGGGCAGGGACACCTCCCACTGGACCAGGCTGCTCCAAGCCCCATCCAGCCCGACCTTGAACCCCTCCAGGCAGGGGGCACACACAGCTTCCCTGGGACACCCGAGCCATGTCCTCACCACCTTCTTTGTGAACAATTCCTCCCTAATGTCTAATCTAAATCTTCCCTAGGCCATAAAGCCACAACGTCATCCTATCATTCCATGCCCTTGGAAAAAGTCCCTTGCCAGCTTTCTTGGTGACCCCTTCAGGTACGGGAAGGCCTCTATAACATCCCCCTGATGCCTTCTCTTCTGCAGGCTGAGGAAGTTCCAGGAGAAGATCAATATTTCTTTGTGAAATCCCTTTTGAAAGGGCATGGGATTGGTGGAGGTCTCTTGTTAGTGAGGAAGAGCAAGTGTTCTGGTGCCCACGTCCACCTCCTCAGGGCAAACTTCAGCTGGCCAGCTCTCTGTCCGTGCTTCTCCATGGAGATGTTTTTTTCATTTGAGGGCCAAGGTAAAAATAGATTAATAGACGAAAGAAAAAAAGATAAAAGGAATATAAAGAGAGACCAAACCCAATGCAATTTACATCACTTCCCACCTCCTGCTTGGGGCAGCCTGCTAAGTGGGTCTCTATTTTATGCTCATAGAAAAACCTAGGGAACAAGAGAGCTCAGTTTAGACATCAACAAGGCACCGAGGCCACGATTGAAAGAAAGGACTTTGGCACTTGACGGCTCCATGAACGCAGCTATCACCTGGCCAAGGCTCCTGTGACACCTGGGAACATCCAGCTTCTCGTCCAGAGGAGCAGGATCCTTCTGGGATGGACAGGAGGGGAAAAGCCTTTGTGTGAGCGTGGGGCAGCCTCGGCCGAGGCTCCAGGGCAGCGGGGGATTCTGCACCCCTGGGGGTTCAAGGCACAATGTCTGGTTTTCTATGTCCACAGCTTCCATTTTGGAGACAAAAGCCTCTAACAGGGTTCAAAAGCTCATTTTTAGCTCCCAAAGCTTCCTTTTCAGGCAACAAAGCCTCACTGTGAGGGCTCAAATCCTCTTTTTGAGCCTCTCAAGTCCCATTTTTAGGCTGAAAGCCATCCTGTTCACTACCATGGCTTCTTTTTAGGGCAAAGAACCTGATGTCGGGGCTCAAAGATGCAATTTCAGTTTCAAAGCAACATTTGTAGGGCCCAAAGGCTCTTTTTGAAGCTCCAAACTCTCACATAAAGGATCCAACCTCCCCCTTTACAGCCTGAAGCCTCCATTGGAGCACCCAAAGTCCTGCAGTTTTGACCAGAGCTTCATTTCTTGAGGCAACAGAGGAACCAAGAGGTTTGTCTCCTTCGCAGGGACAAAAGACTTAACTTGTAGCACTGCACCCATCTCTTTAGTGCCCCAAGTCTCATATTTAGGGTGGAAATCCTTGATTTTAGGGTTCCAACTTGTCTTTTAACACTTATAGCTTTTCTTAGGAGGCCCATAGTTACATTTTGAGTCTCAACCCTCGTTTTTTAAGTCTAAAGACACATTTCATTGTCCCGGAGCATAATTTTTAAGGACCAAAGTTGATTCTGGATGTCCAAAACCTCAGTGTTATGGGCCAAAGCCTTATTTTTAGCTCCTTTCTAGCTTCCAAAGCTTCCTTTTCAGGGAATAAAGCTTCATTTTTGGAGTTGTTTGCAATTGTAAAGGCCCAGATCCTCATTTTTAGCCTCTCAGGTATATTTCAAGCTGCAAAGCTGTCGCCTTTGGTACCACAGCATCATTTCAGGGCATGAAACCCGAGGTCCGGGCTCAAAGCCTCAGTTTCACTTTCAAAGCACCACTGGTAGGACCCAAACCCTCCTTTTGAAGCTCCAGACTGTCATGGAAAGTATCCAACCCCCTCCTTTACGGCTCGAAGCCTCTACTGGAGTGCCTAAAGCCCTGCATTCAGGACCAGAGCTTCATTTCTTGGAAGCAAGAGATTCTCATCCCTTGAGGGATCAAAAGACACATTTGTAGCTCCACACCCATCCTTTTAGTGCAGAAGTCTCATGTTTTGGACTGAAATCTTCAATTCCAGGGTTCTAACCTGTTTTCTAGGACCCATAGACATTGTACTCCCAGCAGATATCAGGCAGATTGAAGTCTCCCACAAGAACGAGAGGCATTGATCTAGAGATTGACCGCAGCTGTTTATAGAAGAGCCCATCAGCTGCTTCTCCTTGGCTGGGTGGTCTGTAACAGACTCCCATCACAAAATCTACCTTCTGGTGGGCTCCTCTGATTTTAACCCACAGGCACTCAACCTCCTGATCGCCACACTCCATCTCAACGGAGTCCAAGTCCTCCCTTACAAAGAGGGCTACCCCGCCTCCTCTCCTACCCTTCCTATCCCACCTGAAGAGTTTGTACCCCACCATAGCCGTACTCCAGTTATATGACTCGTCCCACCACGTTTCCGTGATGGCAACGACATCATAGGCCCCTTGCCCTACGACAGCTTCCAGCTCTTCCTTCTTATTCCCCATGCTGCATGCATTGGTGTAAATGCCCTTCAGCTGAGCTGCTGAGCCTTCAGCCCTCTTAGAGGGAACAGAGTTTGTTCCCAACTGCCTGGTCACTGGAGTAGCTCGCTCCAGAGTGCCTGTATCTCCTTGAGCACCCCCAGGTGTGTTCTCCCCCACTTTCTGTGTGGTGAGGTTCTGGTGGTCCTCACCAGCACACCCTCTCCCAATCACCAATTCCCCACGTCCAGGCTCGTTCTTGTCTAGCCTGGGCTCAACCCCCTCCCCCTTCACATCTAGTTTAAAGCTCGATTTATGAGCTTAGTTAGGTTTTTAGCAAGGGCTTTAGCCCCCCTAGGAGACCCACGTGTCCACCCTTAGCGTGAAAGCCTGGGGGTGCGTGAGCCACCCCATGATCAAAGAAGCCAAAGCCCCTCTCCTCGCACCAGGCTCAGAGCCAGGTATTAATCGAATTCTTCTTCCTGGCTTCCCGCTCCTCCCTATTTAGCCTTGGGATGGAGCAGAATACTACTTGTGCCCCAGAGCCCTCCATCACTTTCCCAATGGCCCTGAAGTCTTTCTTGATGGCTTTGGCCTTTTTGTTTGTTAGGTCGTCGTTACCAGTTTGGACTACCAGAGGATAGTAGTCTGTCTCGTGGACCAGGGAAGGAAGTTTTCTAGCTCCCTCCTTCCCTGATGCCCCCGGTAAGCAGCAGACCTCTCTGTGGAGCGGGTCCGGTCTGCAAATGGGTCCCTCTGTTCCTTTTAGGAGGGAGTCCCCTACAACAATCACCCTCCTCTTCTTCTTGATGGAGGATGTTTTTATCTTTTTCTGAGAATGGTGCAGCCTAGGGAAGGATTCTAGGCTGTGGGAACCATCATCCTCATCCTCGGGGTTAGATTCCACCTGCAGCAGCTGGTACTTGTTCCCCAGGGGGATCTGGGGCTTTGCTGTCTGGGTGAGGGGAGCAGGTTTCCTTCCTCTGGCAGGAACTTGCTGCCCTTCCCCATCTCTTGTTCCCCCAACCATGCAGTTTGCAGGTGGATGATGTTCGGACACACCAGCCCCAGCAGCCCCTGAGTTAGTGAGAGGGCCCTGCTCCACTGGTCTATCTCTCTCTCGCACTCCCTGATGGACATAGAAGGGCCTGAACATAGAAATCTGGGTCATAGAAGTGGCCTTGTGGGCTGCACAGGGAGGAAACCAGCACCGGCAGCCAGGCCAGGCTGGACATGCTCCCTTGGGGAAAGGGATGTCCTTGGAGAAGTGCAAGGGAGCATTTCTGTGGCTGCAGAATCCACAAGAAAGATAATCCTCTTCCCGCAGGTCCTCGTGTGGGGCAGGCTGCTCTGCTGCTGAGCTCAGACTCTCGCCCTGGCCTGGGCAGAGGGGCTGGAACGGAACGGTGAGGACACGGTCTGTGGTGGCATCTGCTGGATTGAAACCAGGAGTCCTGGATTTCCGTTGCTCTTCGTGTCCAGCCTCTCTTCTTGCCCAGAGCAGGGCTGTGTGCAGAGCCCAGCGTGGGACATGGCTGGGACCTCATCCCAGTCTTGAGCTTCCTCAAGGAGGGCAGTGAAGGGGAACGTGCTGATCTCCTTTCCCTGGTGACCAGGGTAGGTCACAAGGAAAAGGAATGAAGCTGCATCAGGGGAAGTTCCAACTGGACATCTGGAAAAGGTTCCTCATGGAGAGGGTGCTCAGTCACTGGAACACCCCAGGGAAGTGGTGATGGCACCAAGCCTGTCAGAGTTCAAGGAGCATCTTGACAATCATCTTAGTGATATGGTTCCATTTTACACAGTCGTGTGAGGATCAGGGAGCTGGACTCAGTGATCCTCATGAGCCCCTTCCAACCCAAGATATTCTAGAAGCCTGATTCTAGAAGTGATCTTCAAGCTCAAAAAACAGTCTGCCCATCCACTACCCTTCCCTTGACATTCCTTCTTCCTGACAAGTTCCTCCTTGTGACTCTTTCCTCTCCCAGACATCATCCTAGCTCTCCATATCGTTCTGTATTTGGGTCCTACCAGTAAGCTCCCTACCTGCATTTGCTCCTCTCTGCACTTGGTGCTTGATCGCAGGCTGCTTAACACCTATTTCTGCACATGGCACATCATCCCCAGACACCACTAAACCCTTATCCAGTCATAAATTTTTATAATAAAACCAGTTTTTGTGCACATATAGAAATTTCCAGAAACTGTAATAACTTCATGCAATCCCTGTGGGCAGAAGAAATGGCAAAGGGCCCGAGGTGCCCCCTGACTGTAAGGGATTTGTGTCTGTGACGCTGCTGGGGCAACAGAAGGAGCACAAGGGATTTGCCCCAGAGATGCTGTCAGCAGATCCTGGCAGGTGCCGAGGTGTGAAGGACCCGTGGTGCCCCCGTACCGTAAGGGATTTTCCTGGTGATGCTGCCAGCCTGTTCCTGGCCTGAGGAGGCTCCGTTGTGTTTTCCATCCGTCCCCAAGCCCTCTCCCTGCACAGGTCCTGTGGGGGCTTGGGCAGAGCTCCTTTCCCAGCCGTGTTCCTGCCGCTGCCCCGTCACCTCCAGAGACACAACTGACCTCACCGTCCCCGTCACAGTCAGATGTTTCCTGCTGGATTCTGAGTTTCTGAGACACAACTGACATCCTAACCCCCTACTCATCCATCACCTCCTCATGTCCTAGGACCTGAACAGGTAAAAGTACGCTTGCCCCACATCATGAGGAATGAACATGGGGACCTTGGTTCGTGGAGGGACATCCAAGTGCTATATTGAGGCGATTTCCCATGTCTTGTTACTTGCAATGAGAAGAGACTTCGAGGCAATATCTGTCCCAGAGATCTTCGTGGAAACTGAAGAAACTGCTCTTTCTACACGTTCAGGTTCATCTCAGCTCACAGACATGATGTGTGCGCTCACATCTGATCCGTACAATGCCAAATTGGCCTTTGGTCTACTCAATCAGTGTCCTCTCATGGAAGAACAAAGAAACTCTCCAAGCTGGGGTGAGAGGCCAGTGCTGGGAATGGTGGTTGGCAGGGGTTTCACCAGGATTATTGCCTCTGGGACAAATGCTTGAGTCAGTTCCTGAGAGAAAGTTTAGAAGAAGCCCCAAGCCTTGAGGCTCTGCCCTGAGGAGGTCCCCTTGCTCTATGGAAAGGCTGCTGTGGAGGCAGCTCTGTCCCACAAGCAGCATGGCTGTGACCAAGCTCAGAGCCCTCAGGCCTTACAGCAAGGCAAGGGGGGAGGAGGAGAGTGTGGAAATGGAGAGAGAACAGCTCTGGGGGATCAAGTGCTGGTGCCTGGCAGTGCTGCCCTGCTGGGACTTTCTTCTTTTCCAGCCATGAGCAAAGGAATTGTTCCTGAAGCTCCAGAAAGCCTTGGAGGGAGGGTCAGAGGAAGAGACAAGGTGCTGCAGTGGCTTTATTTTGATTACAATAGTGTGGGTTGTCATTACCTAACCCACAACCAACTCAAAAAGAGTTGAAAACACGATCACAAGCTAAAAAAACAGTAGAAATATAAAAATATAGAAGGCAGTAACACCAGCCATGAGTAACACCAGAACTGCTATGCAGAAGGTCAGGAATTTATTGCATCAGAGCTCTGTCCAGTTATAAGTTCCCGCAGCGCATCCTTGAGGTCCTTGTTCCTCAAGCCGTAGATGAGGGGATTCAGTGCTGGAGTTACCACTGCATAGAGAAACGACACAACTAAATTCATGGATGGGGAGGAGAAGGAGGGAGGCTTAAGGTAGGTAAACGTGTCAGTGCTGAGAAACAGGGAGACCACAGCCAGGTGAGGGAGGCACGTGGAGAAGGCTTTGTGCCGTCCCTGCTCCGAGGGGATCCTCAGCACGGCCCTGAAGATCTGCACATAGGACACCACAATGAAAACAAAACAGCCAAAAGCTACTAAGAAACTAACCACAAGAAGCCCAACCTCCCTGAGGTTGGCATGTGAGCAGGAGAGCTTGAGGATCTGGGGGATTTCACAGAAGAACTGGTCCACAGCATTGCCCTGGCAGAGGGGCAGGGAAAATGTACTGGCCGTGTGCAGCAGAGCAGAGAGAAACCCAGCGCCCCAGGCAGCTGCTGCCATGTGGACACAAGCTCTGGTGCCCAGGAGGGTCCCGTAGTGCAGGGGGTTGCAGATGGAAACGTAGCGGTCGTAGGACATGACTGTGAGAAGAAAATATTCTGTACCAAGGAAGAAAATAAATAGAAACATTTGGGCAACACATCCTGAGTAGGAGATTGCCCTGGTGTCCCAGAGGGAATTGGCCATGGATTTGGGGACAGTGGTGGAGATGGATCCCAGGTCGAGGAGGGCGAGGTTGAGGAGGAAGAAGTACATGGGGGTGTGGAGGTGGTGGTCCCAGGCGATGGTGATGATGATGAGGCCGTTTCCCAGGAGGGCAGCCAGGTAGATGCCCAGGAAGAGCCAGAAGTGCAAGAGCTGCAGCTCCCGTGAGTCTGCGAATGGCAGGAGGAGGAACTGGGTGATGGAGCTGCTGTTGGACATCTGCTGCCTCCAGACACAGGACACTGTCATATGAGAGAAGGACAGTGACAAGTTAGGATAACCTCTGAGCCAAATCAAAGCCATTTCTCCTTCCCCTCCCTCCTGCTCACACCTTGTCCCCTTTTTTCAGCCCTTCCTCCAGCTCCCTGTCTGGATCCCTGCTCGGTGCCGGCTGAATGTGCCGGGAGGAGCAGAGCCTCTGCCCGCTGGCTGCGAGGAGTCAGCCCTGCTCTGCAGCAGGGGACATGGGGACGGTGGGGACAGGGGACACTGCTGGGGTTCAGTGTTGTCCTGGGGAACTGCTCCTGGTGCAGAAGGGCCTGTCAGCATCTGCACTGCCGGGGATGAGGAGCTGAGAAGGTAGCAGGCTTAGAGGTTTCAAATGCCTAAAGGTGTGACGGGACAGGTTTGCATCTGTGAGGGCTGCATAGTGCTTGCGAGGAAAACTCAAGAAAAGCCAAATGTCCTAACGAGGATATCTTAGTGCAGACGAGATAATTAATTCCTCAGGAATGCACTGCCCAAGGCCACACAGAAGATCAGTGCCTGACTCTGCAACTCCCATCCCCAGAGAGACTGGCAGAGAGAACAAGAGAACAACAGCAAGAACGGAGACAAGGGGAGAAACAGGGAGAAACTGAGTGAGGGTTTGTCTGTGAGAGGCCAGGGCAGAGGCAGCCGGGCACACAGACAGCATTCCCCTTCCCCAGCTGTGCTCGCCCCCTCCCAGACACCCACCTTGCTGGGCAGTTGCTCTCAGCCCCTGGGCTCCGGAGAGGGCACTGGAGCTGTGGCTGCAGAGGAGGGGGCTCAGCCTTGGAACCCAGAGCCCTGAAGGCAGAGGCTTTGCTGGGTGGGAGAGAAGGCAGGGGGCTTGCTCAGAGGAAGGGGCTGCACTGCAGGGGATCACACAGAGCTGTATAAATTCTCCCTCCATCAACATCTCTGGTTTAAGTTTCCTCTCCATCTCTGATCCTATCCCTTCTCTCTGGAGGTTTTCCTCAATGGAGCTGATTCCCTGTCCCATGCCTTCTCCCTGTCAGTGCTCACAGATCCCATCTGACCCTCTCTGCATCCCCCTGGCCCTACACAAACATCTGCCCGGGTTAAGCTGGACGTAGGGTCTTGTTGATAAGCAGAAAAGGATGGAACAGACTGAGCCTGATGGGTCCAGCAGAGGTGATGCTGCTGCTGTCCATGGGCAGAGGACCAGCTGGAGACATATTCGGAGGCTCCTATCGGACCTGCTGACCGCTCAAGGATACTGCTCAGGAGTCTCAGTGATTTGTTTAAGCATGAAAGGCTCTGGTTCCATTTCTCCCACCAAATTCCCCAGGTGCAGGGAACTGAAAACACAGAGTCTGGGAAGTTCCTTATCTTTAATGCAAGAGCCCTCCTGACAGATCCCACAGGCTGTGGCTGTGCCGGCTTTAGGAGATCCCTCCAGCAACCGCACCTGCATTGTCCTGCACTCAGAGACTCACCTGGAGAAGGGCTGTGAAGAGTTTTCTCCAAATGAAGCCTCCTCTCTCCTGCCACCCCACCTGCCTTTCCCCTCTCTCTGCTCCCTCCTGTCCCCTCGCTGCCTGCAGGCAGTGCCCTCAGCCCTGCTGGGCTTTGCAGAGGAGCTGCTCCCGGCCAGACCTGGCTCTTTTCTCAACTTCTGTCTCATGATGAGCTCCCTCCCTGCCAGGAGCCCAGCCCAGCTCAGCAGCAGAGGAGCAGCCCAAGGCAGCGCTTTCTCTGCTCCCTCTGGGCTCCCTCGAGGTGTCCCTGGGGCTCCAGGGGAACATTCTGAGAAACAGGCTGAAGCCATCCCTGATGCTTCCTTCATCATCTGGGCAGGCACACTTCTGTCCTGCAGTGTCATTGCTCCTGTTAGAAAAATAATAGGGAATGAGAATCAATTTCTTGTCTCACCATTAGACAGGACCTCAGAAAGGTGACAGGGAACGAAATCATTTCTCCAAAGTAGGAGGATCTGTCCCACGGAGTGAATTCAGGCATTTCATCCGAGGTCTTTAGACTTGGGGCTGGACGACACGCAGCTCCCTTTCTCCCAGATACGTCTTCGGCAAAGCTTATGCACACACAGGGTCTTGAAACCCTTGGTCGTGGTTTCCTCATGGCAGGGATGAGTTTGCCTGGTGCCACAGCTTCAGGGCTTCAGCTCTAATGGGCAGCAATGCCCTCAGCCAGGGGCACAGGCAGGAGGAGCTGGAGCCGTTCCCATGGGAGACAGAGCTGGGACATGGTCACAGAGCTCAGGAGAGATGGTAGTCAAGGACAGCATCTTCCAAGCACTGCAAGGCTCCAGATAAACTGAGTCTCAGCTTGAAAGTCCATTTAAGGACCCATGATGAGATTTTGCTGCTTCAGGAACAGTTAAAGAAGAAAAATACGCTGCGTAGGCACTGCTGGATTTAGAAGGGTCAGGTGTCACAGATCTGAGGTTCACTGTGTCCTCTGTCCCTGCCTTCCCCATCAAGGTCTCACAGGGCTTTGTGACTCATGGTAGGACTCTGGAGGAGTTTGACCAGTAGTGGGTAGAGGTCAAGTCAGGGATCTCTTGGGCAAAAGGAATTCTTCGCAGTCTATGAGACAGGAGGGGCAGCATCGCAGGGAGCTGAGGGAACAGGAAGATGTCACAGTGTCTCCATCATCTTCCAGAGGTCATGGAGAGTGTGGGAACTCCCTGACCGCTGGTACCACTGCCACATCAGAAATGGCCAGTGGATGAGTAGGGGAGCAAAAGGCTTTGCCCCAGAATTTGTCTAGTAGGATCCCATTTCTGGGTGTCTGAAAGGGAAGGGGATTTTATTTCCCTTGGTAGATTATGTCTCACCATCCTTCTATGACCCAACTCTTCTATGATCTGATTCTCCCATGACCAGACACTTACATAAGCCACCTCTTCTAGGACGCAGGTATTCTGTCACCTGAGCCCTCTTTGATTCTAGTGAGTCTTCTATGACCCAAGACTTATATGACCCTTCTAAGACTTCTTTATGACCTGAATTTTTTTATGTCCAGACTCCTCTATGACCCTTAAATGACCCAAACTTTCTATGAAGCTTTTATGACCAGACTCTTCTATAAACAGCACTTCTCTGTCCCTTTTATGACCTGATCTTTCTATAGCCCAAATCTTCTTTGATCCTTCTATGACCCAACACTTCTCTAAACCTTCTACAGTTGAATTCTTATATGACCCAACCCTCTATGACGCCAATCCTCTATGATATGAGTCTTTTATGATCCAAGACTTCTAAAAAAAGTCTTCTATGACCCAAGCCTTCTGTGACCCAACTCTCCTCTGACTCTTCCGTAACTTTCTATGACCTGACTTCTCTGTAATTCTTCTATGACCTGACTCTTCTATAACCCGACTCCTCTATGACCCGACTAATCTATGACCCGGCCCTTCTATGGCCTAAGCCTTTTGTGAACCGGCACTTCTATGACCCCTCTATGACCCGACTCAAGTTTCTATGAGTCGACTCTTCCATGACCCAAATATTCTATAACCCAAATCTTCTATGACTCAAATATTCTATGAGCTGACCCTTCTATGGACCATCTGTGACTGGGCTCTTCTATATCTCCTCTATGAGCCGACTTGTCTATGACTAAACTCTTCCGCGACCATCTCTTACATGACCAGGTCCTTCTATGACTTAAGCCTTCTATGAAGAAACCGTTCTATGACCCAGCTACTCTCTGACTCTTCAGTGCTGTGTCTTTCTCCGATCCAGGTCTTCTGTGACTCTTCTATGACATGAATCATTTATGCTCCAACACTGCTATGACCAATATATGACCAGATGCTTCTGTGACCCGACTCTTCTAGGACCCAACCATTAACAAACCCTTCTATGACCTGACCCCTCTATGACACTCTATGACCTGACTCATATGAGACGCTTCCTTTATGAACTGACAATTCTATGGCTCTATGACAACTCTATACTCTTCTATAATGTGATACTTCTGCAGTCTTTCTATATCCTGATGCTTCTACAACGCACACTTTCTGTGCCTCAATGTTTCCATGAAACTTCTATGAGCGAACTCTTCTATGACCTTTCCATGACCCAACACTGCCAATACCCGACTAAACTCTCACACTCATATGACTTGACTCTTCCATGACCTGAGTATTCTATGATCCACAATGATTTGAACGTTCTATGAACCATCTGTCCTTCTGTATTGCACCTCTATGACTCGACTCCTCTCTGACATGATCTTTCTCACAAACACATTTTCTGCCACTCTTCTACGATCCAGCCCATTAATAACCCTACCCTTCTATCCCCCAACTCTTCTGGTGCACGTGAAGCTGTGTGAGAGCCTTGGCATCTCAAGGAACCCTACAGGCCTGTATTTGGAATCACAAGAAATAACTGCTTCCACTTCAATTCAGCAATGTGAGAAGGCTCATGGCACCAACATCATTGCAGTCAAAGCCACATCTCCCTGCCCAGGGCCTGGGGGTCAGGGCTTGGACTTTCTGCTTCACCAAGTGAACCCAGGCTTTTCTCAGCATCACAGCTGCCTGCACGGCGCCTTTGTCCTCCTGCAATCATGGCCTCCAATTCTCGGCTCTAATGAGTCCCTGGGGAGCCTTTGTCACTAACGATGCTCACTGAGACCAACTAAGACTTCAAGAAATTTTGAGCTTTGCTTTTGACTTCTTGAGAGCTTTGTTCCATCTCCTCTCAGCAGCTGAGGTTCAAGGACTCATCAGCAATTCCATCCTGGATATCATTAACCTACAGAAAGCCTTAATGAGCTCTTTCTCTTCCTGCTGTTTTCTTCAAGTCTTCAAGCCTCGCATGGCTCCTTGTAGTCATTTCCCAGTGTGGTTACAGAGGAAGATTTCAAAGTGCACCTAAGAAAAACGTTTTATCTGAAACTTTCTAGAAGTTTCAAAATCATACAATGGTTTGGGTTGGTAAGGACCTTAAAGCCCATCCAGTTTCAACCCCCCTTCCCTGGGCAGGGACACCTCCCACTGGACCAGGCTGCTCCAAGCCCCATCCAGCCCGACCTTGAACCCCTCCAGGCAGGGGGCACACACAGCTTCCCTGGGATACCTGAGCCACGTCCTCACCACCTTCTTTGTGAACAATTCCTCCCTAATGTCTAATCTAAATCTTCCCTAGGCCATAAAGCCACATCCTGTCATCCTATCATTCCATGCCCTTGGAAAAAGTCCCTTGCCAGCTTTCTTGGTGACCCCTTCAGGTACGGGAAGGCCTCTATAACGTCCCCCCGATGCCTTCTCTTCTGCAGGCTGAGGAAGTTCCAGGAGAAGATCAAAATTTCTTTGTGAAATCCCTTTTGAAAGGGCATGGGATTGGTGGAGGTCTCTTGTTAGTGAGGAAGAGCAAGTGTTCTGGTGCCCACGTCCACCTCCTCAGGGCAAACTTCAGCTGGCCAGCTCTCTGTCCGTGCTTCTCCATGGAGATGCTTTTTCCATTTGAGGGCCAAGGTAAAAATAGATTAATAGACGAAAGAAAAAAAGATAAAAGGAATATAAAGAGAGACCAAACCCAATGCAATTTACATCACTTCCCACCTCCTGCTTGGGGCAGCCTGCTAAGTGGGTCTCTATTTTATGCTCATAGACAAACCTAGGGAACAAGAGAGCTCAGTTTAGACGTCAACAGGGCACCGAGGCCACGATTGAAAGAAAGGACTTTGGCACTTGATGGCTCCATGAACGCAGCTATCACCTGGCCAAGGCTCCTGTGACACCTGGGAACATCCAGCTTCTCGTCCAGAGGAGCAGGATCCTTCTGGGATGGACAGGAGGGGAAAAGCCTTTGTGTGAGCGTGGGGCAGCCTCGGCCGAGGCTCCAGGGCAGCGGGGGATTCTGCACCCCTGGGGGTTCAAACTCAGCAGATTTGATGCCTCGGGAGAGCTCTTCAGCCTTCAGCACAATTCAGCACAATTTTTAAGGCACAAAGTCTGGTTTTCTATGTCCACAGCTTCCATTTTGGAGACAAAAGCCTCTAACAGGGTTCAAAAGCTCATTTTTAGCTCCCAAAGCTTCCTTTTCAGGCAACAAAGCCTCACTGTGAGGGCTCAAATCCTCTTTTTGAGCCTCTCAAGTCCCATTTTTAGGCTGAAAGCCATCCTGTTCACTACCATGGCTTCTTTTTAGGGCAAAGAACCTGATGTCGGGGCTCAAAGATGCAATTTCAGTTTCAAAGCAACATTTGTAGGGCCCAAAGGCTCTTTTTGAAGCTCCAAACTCTCACATAAAGGATCCAACCTCCCCCTTTACAGCCTGAAGCCTCCATTGGAGCACCCAAAGTCCTGCAGTTTTGACCAGAGCTTCATTTCTTGAGGCAACAGAGGAACCAAGAGGTTTGTCTCCTTCGCAGGGACAAAAGACTTAACTTGTAGCACTGCACCCATCTCTTTAGTGCCCCAAGTCTCATATTTAGGGTGGAAATCCTTGATTTTAGGGTTCCAACTTGTCTTTTAACACTTATAGCTTTTCTTAGGAGGCCCATAGTTACATTTTGAGTCTCAACCCTCGTTTTTTAAGTCTAAAGACACATTTCATTGTCCCGGAGCATAATTTTTAAGGACCAAAGTTGATTCTGGATGTCCAAAACCTCAGTGTTATGGGCCAAAGCCTTATTTTTAGCTCCTTTCTAGCTTCCAAAGCTTCCTTTTCAGGGAATAAAGCTTCATTTTTGGAGTTGTTTGCAATTGTAAAGGCCCAGATCCTCATTTTTAGCCTCTCAGGTATATTTCAAGCTGCAAAGCTGTCGCCTTTGGTACCACAGCATCATTTCAGGGCATGAAACCCGAGGTCCGGGCTCAAAGCCTCAGTTTCACTTTCAAAGCACCACTGGTAGGACCCAAACCCTCCTTTTGAAGCTCCAGACTGTCATGGAAAGTATCCAACCCCCTCCTTTACGGCTCGAAGCCTCTACTGGAGTGCCTAAAGCCCTGCATTCAGGACCAGAGCTTCATTTCTTGGAAGCAAGAGATTCTCATCCCTTGAGGGATCAAAAGACACATTTGTAGCTCCACACCCATCCTTTTAGTGCAGAAGTCTCATGTTTTGGACTGAAATCTTCAATTCCAGGGTTCTAACCTGTTTTCTAGGACCCATAGACATTGTACTCCCAGCAGATATCAGGCAGATTGAAGTCTCCCACAAGAACGAGAGGCATTGATCTAGAGATTGAATGCAGCTGTTTATAGAAGAGCTCATCAGCTGCTTCTCCTTGGCTGGGTGGTCTGTAACAGACTCCCATCACAAAATCTACCTTCTGGTGGGCTCCTCTGATTTTAACCCACAGGCACTCAACCTCCTGATCGCCACACTCCATCTCAACGGAGTCCAAGTCCTCCCTTACAAAGAGGGCTACCCCGCCTCCTCTCCTACCCTTCCTATCCCTCCTGAAGGGTTTGTACCCCACCATAGCCGTACTCCGGTTATATGAGTCGTCCCACCACGTTTCTGTGATGGCAACGACATCATAGGCCCCTTGCCCTACGACAGCTTCCAGCTCTTCCTTCTTATTCCCCATGCTGCGTGCATTGGTGTAAATGCCCTTCAGCTGAGCTGCCGAGCCTTCAGCCCTCTTAGAGGGAACAGGGTTCGTTCCCAACTGCCTGGTCACTGGAGTAGCTCGCTCCAGAGTGCCTGTATCTCCTTGAGCACCCCGAGGTGTGTTCTCCCCCACTTTCTGTGTGGTGAGGTACTGGTGGTCCTCACCAGCACACCCTCTCCCAATCTCCATTGCCCCACGTCCAGGCTCGTTCCTGTCTAGCCTGGGCTCAACCCCCTCCCCCTTCACATCTAGTTTAAAGCTCGATTTATGAGCTTAGTTAGGTTTTTAGCAAGGGCTTTAGCCCCCCTAGGAGACCCACGTGTCCACCCTTAGCGTGAAAGCCTGGGGGTGCGTGAGCCACCCCATGATCAAAGAAGCCAAAGCCCCTCTCCTCGCACCAGGCTCAGAGCCAGGTATTAATCGAATTCTTCATCCTGGCTTCCCGCTCCTCCCTATTTAGCCTTGGGATGGAGCAGAATACTACTTGTGCCCCAGAGCCCTCCATCATTCTCCCAATGGCCCTGAAGTCTTTCTTGATGGCTTTGGCCTTTTGTTTGTTAGGTCGTCGTTACCAGTTTGGACTATCAGAGGACAGTAGTCTGTCTCGTGGACCAGGGAAGGAAGTTTTCTAGCTCCCTCCTTCCCTGATGCCCCCGGTAAGCAGCAGACCTCTCTGTGGAGCGGGTCCGGTCTGCAGATGGGTCCCTCTGTTCCTTTTAGGAGGGAGTCCCCTACAACAATCACCCTCCTCTTCTTCTTGATGGAGGATGTTTTTATCTTTTTCTGAGGATGGTGCAGCCTAGGGAAGGATTCTAGGCTGTGGGAACCATCATCCTCATCCTCGGGGTTAGATTCCACCTGCAGCAGCTGGTACTTGTTCCCCAGGGGGATCTGGGGCTTTGCTGTCTGGGTGAGGGGAGCAGGTTTCCTTCCTCTGGCAGGAACTTGCTGCCCTTCCCCATCTCTTGTTCCCCCAACCATACAGTTTGCAGGTTGATGATGTTCGAACACACCAGCCCCAGCAGCCGCTGAGTTAGTGAGAGGGCCCTGCTCCACTTGTCTATCTCTCTCTCGCACTCCCTGATGGACATAGAAGGGCCTGAACATAGAAATCTGGGTCATAGAAGTGGCCTTGTGGGCTGCACAGGGAGGAAACCAGCACCGGCAGCCAGGCCAGGCTGGACATGCTCCCTTGGGGAAAGGGATGTCCTTGGAGAAGTGCAAGGGAGCATTTCTGTGGCTGCAGAATCCACAAGAAAGATAATCCTCTTCCCGCAGGTCCTCGTGTGGGGCAGGCTGCTCTGCTGCTGAGCTCAGACTCTCGACCTGGCCTGGGCAGAAGGGCTGGAACGGAACGGTGAGGACACGGTCTGTGGTGGCATCTGCTGGATTGAAACCAGGAGTCCTGGATTTCCGTTGCTCTTCGTGTCCAGCCTCTCTTCTTGCCCAGAGCAGGGCTGTGTGCAGAGCCCAGCGTGGGACACGGCTGGGACCTCATCCCAGTCTTGAGCTTCCTCAAGGAGGGCAGTGAAGGGGAACGCGCTGATCTCCTTTCCCTGGTGACCAGGGTAGATCACAAGGAAATGGAATGCAGCTGCATCAGGGGAAGTTCCAACTGGACATCTGGAAAAGGTTCCTCATGGAGAGGGTGCTCAGTCACTGGAACACCCCAGGGAAGTGGTGATGGCACCAAGCCTGTCAGAGTTCAAGGAGCATCTTGACAATCATCTTAGTGATATGGTTCCATTTTACACAGTCGTGTGAGGATCAGGGAGCTGGACTCAGTGATCCTCATGAGCCCCTTCCAACCCAAGATATTCTAGAAGCCTGTGATCTTCAAGCTCAAAAAATAGTCTGCCCATCCACTACCCATCCCTTGACATTACTTCTTCCTGACAAGTTCCTCCTTGTGACTCTTTCCTCTCCCAGACATCATCCTAGCTCTCCATATCGTTCTGTATTTGGTTCCTACCGGTACACTCCCTACCTGCATTTGCTCCTCTCTGCACTTGGTGCTTGATCGCAGGCTGCTTAACACCTATTTCTGCACATGGCACATCATCCCCAGACACCACTAAACCCTCATCCAGTCATAAATTTTTATAATAAAAGCAGATTTTGTGCCCATATAGAAATTTCCAGAAACTGTAATAACTTCATGCAATCCCTGTGGGCAGAAGAAATGTCAAAGGGCCCGAGGTGCCCCCTGACTGTAAGGGATTTGTGTCTGTGACGCTGCTGGGGCAACAGAAGGAGCACAAGGCATTTGCCCCAGAGATGCTGTCAGCAGATCCTGGCAGGTGCCGAGGTGTGAAGGACCCGTGGTGCCCCCATACCGTAAGGGATTTTCCTGGTGATGCTGCCAGCCTGTTCCTGGCCTGAGGAGGCTCCGTTGTGTTTTCCATCCGTCCCCAAGCCCTCTCCCTGCACAGGTCCTGTGGGGGCTTGGGCAGAGCTCCTTTCCCAGCCGTGTTCCTGCTGCTGCCCCGTCACCTCCAGAGACAGAACTGACCTCACCGTCCCCGTCACAGTCAGATGTTTCCTGCTGGATTCTGAGTTTCTGAGACACAACTGACATCCTAACCCCCTACTCATCCATCACCTCCTCATGTCCTAGGACCTGAACAGGTAAAAGTACGCTTGCCCCACATCATGAGGAATGAACATGGGGACCTTGGTTCGTGGAGGGACATCCAAGTGCTATATTGAGGCGATTTCCCATGTCTTGTTACTTGCAATGAGAAGAGACTTCGAGGCAATATCTGTCCCAGAGATCTTCGTGGAAACTGAAGAAACTGCTCTTTCTACACGTTCAGGTTCATCTCAGCTCACAGACATGATGTGTGCGCTCACATCTGATCCGTACAATGCCAAACTGGCCTTTGGTCTACTCAATCAGTGTCCTCTCATGGAAGAACAAAGAAACTCTCCAAGCTGGGGTGAGAGGCCAGTGCTGGGAATGGTGGTTGGCAGGGGTTTCACCAGGATTATTGCCTCTGGGACAAATGCTTGAGTCAGTTCCTGAGAGAAAGTTTAGAAGAAGCCCCAAGCCTTGAGGCTCTGCCCTGAGGAGGTCCCCTTGCTCTATGGAAAGGCTGCTGTGGAGGCAGCTCTGTCCCACAAGCAGCATGGCTGTGACCAAGCTCAGAGCCCTCAGGCCTTACAGCAAGGCAAGGGGGGAGAAGGAGAGTGTGGAAATGGGGAGATGGAGAGTGTGGATATGGAGAGAGAACAGCTCTGGGGGATCAAGTGCTGGTGCCTGGCAGTGCTGCCCTGCTGGGACTTTCTTCTTTTCCAGCCATGAGCAAAGGAATTGTTCCTGAAGCTCCAGAAAGCCTTGGAGGGAGGGTCAGAGGAAGAGACAAGGTGCTGCAGTGGCTTTATTTTGATTACAATAGTGTGGGTTGTCATTACCTAACCCACAACCAACTCAAAAAGAGTTGAAAACATGATCATAAGTTAAAAAAAAAAAAAGTAGAAATATAAAAATATAGAAGGCAGTAACACCAGCCATGAGTAACACCAGAACTGCTATGCAGAAGGTCAGGAATTTATTGCATCAGAGCTCTGTCCAGTTATAAGTTCCCGCAGCGCATCCTTGAGGTCCTTGTTCCTCAAGCCGTAGATGAGGGGATTCAGTGCTGGAGTTACCACTGCATAGAGAAATGACACAACTAAATTCATGGATGGGGAGGAGAAGGAGGGAGGCTTAAGGTAGGTAAACGTGTCAGTGCTGAGAAACAGGGAGACCACAGCCAGGTGAGGGAGGCACGTGGAGAAGGCTTTGTGCCGTCCCTGCTCCGAGGGGATCCTCAGCACGGCCCTGAAGATCTGCACATAGGACACCACAATGAAAACAAAACAGCCAAAAGCTACTAAGAAACTAACCACAAGAAGCCCAACCTCCCTGAGGTTGGCATGTGAGCAGGAGAGCTTGAGGATCTGCGGGATTTCACAGAAGAACTGGTCCAGAGCATTGCCCTGGCACAGGGGCAGGGAAAATGTACTGGCCGTGTGCAGCAGAGCAGAGAGAAACCCAGCGCCCCAGGCAGCTGCTGCCATGCGGACACAAGCTCTGGTGCCCAGGAGGGTCCCGTAGTGCAGGGGGTTGCAGATGGCAACGTAGCGGTCGTAGGACATGACTGTGAGAAGAAAATATTCTGTACCAAGGAAGAAAATAAATAGAAACATTTGGGCAACGCATCCTGAGTAGGAGATGGTCTTGGTGTCCCAGAGGGAATTGGCCATGGATTTGGGGACAGTGGTGGAGATGGATCCCATGTCGAGGAGGGCGAGGTTGAGGAGGAAGAAGTACATGGGGGTGTGGAGGTGGTGGTCCCAGGCGATGGTGATGATGATGAGGCCGTTTCCCAGGAGGGCAGCCAGGTAGATGCCCAGGAAGAGCCAGAAGTGCAAGAGCTGCAGCTCCCGTGAGTCTGCGAATGGCAGGAGGAGGAACTGGGTGATGGAGCTGCTGTTGGACATCTGCTGCCTCCAGACACAGGACACTGTCATATGAGAGAAGGACAGTGACAAGTTAGGATAACCTCTGAGCCAAATCAAAGCCATTTCTCCTTCCCCTCCCTCCTGCTCACACCTTGTCCCCTTTTTTCAGCCCTTCCTTCAGCTCTGAGCCTGGAGCCCTGCTCGGTGCCGGCTGAATGTGCCGGGAGGAGCAGAGCCTCTGCCCGCTGGCTGCGAGGAGTCAGCCCTGCTCTGCAGCAGGGGACATGGGGACGGTGGGGACAGGGGACACTGCTGGGGCTCAGCGTTGTCCAGGGGAACTGCTCCTGGTGCAGAAGGGCCTGTCAGCATCTGCACTGCCGGGGATGAGGAGCTGAGAAGGTAGCAGGCTTAGAGGTTTCGAATGCCTAAAGGTGTGACGGGACAGGTTTGCATCTGTGAGGGCAGCATAGTGCTTGCGAGGAAAACTCAAGAAAAGCCAAATGTCCTAACGAGGATATCTTAGTGCAGACGAGATAATTAATTCCTCAGGAATGCACTGCCCAAAGCCGCACAGAAGATCAGTGCCTGACTCTGCAACTCCCATCCCCAGAGAGACTGGCAGAGAGAACAAGAGAACAACAGCAACATCTCTGGTTTAAGTTTCCTCTCCATCTCTGATCCTATCCCTTCTCTCTGGAGGTTTACCTCAATGGAGCTGATTCCCTGTCCCATGCCTTCTCCCTGTCAGTGCTCACAGATCCCATCTGACCCTCTCTGCATCCCCCTGGCCCTACACAAACATCTGCCCGGGTTAAGCTGGACGTAGGGTCTTGTTGATAAGCAGAAAGGGATGGAACAGACTGAGCCTGATGGGTCCAGCAGAGGTGATGCTGCTGCTGTCCATGGGCAGAGGACCAGCTGGAGACATATTCGGAGGCTCCTGTCGGACCTGCTGACCACTCAAGGATACTGCTCAGGAGTCTCAGTGACTTGTTTAAGCATGAAAGGCTCTGGTTCCATTTCTCCCACCAAATTCCCCAGGTGCAGGGAACTGAAAACACAGAGTCTGGGAAGTTCCTTATCTTTAATGCAAGAGCCCTCCTGACAGATCCCACAGGCTGTGGCTGTGCCGGCTTTAGGAGATCCCTCCAGCAACCGCACCTGCATTGTCCTGCACTCAGAGACTCACCTGGAGAAGGGCTGTGAAGAGTTTTCTCCAAATGAAGCCTCCTCTCTCCTGCCACCCCACCTGCCTTTCCCCTCTCTCTGCTCCCTCCTGTCCCCTCGCTGCCTGCAGGCAGTGCCCTCAGCCCTGCTGGGCTTTGCAGAGGAGCTGCTCCCGGCCAGACCTGGCTCTTTTATGATCTCCTGTCTCATGATGAGCTCCCTCCCTGCCAGGAGCCCAGCCCAGCTCAGCAGCAGAGGAGCAGCCCAAGGCAGCGCTTTCTCTGCTCCCTCTGGGCTCCCTCGAGGTGTCCCTGGGGCTCCAGGGGAACATTCTGAGAAACAGGCTGAAGCCATCCCTGATGCTTCCTTCATCATCTGGGCAGGCACACTTCTGTCCTGCAGTGTCATTGCTCCTGTTAGAAAAATAACAGGGAATGAGAATCAATTTCTTGTCGCACCATTAGACAGGACCTCAGAAAGGTGACAGCGAACGAAATCATTTCTCCAAAGTAGGAGGATCTGTACCACGGAGTGAATTCAGGCATTTCATCCGAGGTCTTTAGACTTGGGGCTGGGAAGACACTCAGCTCCCTTTCCCCCAGACACATCTTCTGCAAAGCTTATGCGCACACAGGGTCTTGAAACCCTTGGTCGTGGTTTCCTCATGGCAGGGATGAGTTTGCCTGGTGCCACAGCTTCAGGGCTTCAGCCCTAATGGGCAGCAATGGCCTCAGCCAGGGGCACAGGCAGGAGGAGCTGGAGCCGTTCCCATGGGAGACAGAGCTGGGACATGGTCACAGAGCTCAGGAGAGATGGTAGTCAAGGACAGCATCTTCCAAGCACTGCAAGGCTCCAGATAAACTGAGTCTCAGCTTGAAAGTCCATTCAAGGACCCATGATGAGATTTTGCTGCTTCAGGAACAGTTAAAGAAGAAAAATACGCTGCGTAGGCACTGCTGGATTTAGAAGGGTCAGGTGTAGACAGATCTGAGGTTCACTGTGTCCTCTGTCCCTGCCTTCCCCATCAAGGTCTCACAGGGCTTTGTGACTCATGGTAGGGCTCTGGAGGAGTTTGACCAGTAGTGGGTAGAGGTCAAGTCAGGGATCTCTTGGGCAAAAGGAATTCTTCACAGTCTATGAGACAGGAGGGGCAGCATCGCAGGGAGCTGAGTGAACAGGAAGATGTCACAGTGTCTCCATCATCTTCCAGAGGTCATGGAGAGTGTGGGAACTCCCTGACCGCTGGTACCACTGCCACATCAGAAATGGCCAGTGGATGAGTAGGGGAGCAAAAGGCTTTGCCCCAGAATTTGTCTAGTAGGATCCCATTTCTGGGTGTCTGAAAGAGAAGGGGATTTTATTTCCCTTGGTAAATTATGTCTCACCATCCTTCTATGACCCACCTCTTCTATGATCTGATTCTCCCATGACCAGACACTTACATAAGCCACCTCTTCTAGGACACAGGTTTTCTGTCACCTGAGCCCTCTTTGATTCTAGTGAGTCTTCTATGACCCAAGACTTATATGACCCTTCTAAGACTTCTTTATGACCTGAATTTTTTTATGTCCAGACTGCTCTATGACCCTTAAATGACCCAAACTTTCTATGAAACTTTTATGACCAGACTCTTCTATAAACAGCACTTCTCTGTCCCTTTTATGACCTGATCTTTCTATAGCCCAAATCTTCTTTGATCCTTCTATGACCCAACACTTCTCTAAACCTTCTACAGTTGAATTCTTATATGACCCAACCCTCTATGACGCCAATCCTCTACGATATGAGTCTTTTATGACCCAACACTTCTAAAAAATGTCTTCTATGACCCAAGCCTTCTGTGACCCAAGCCTTCTGTGACCCAACTCTCCTCTGACTCTTCCGTAACTTTCTATGGCCTGACTTCTCTGTGATTCTTCTATGACCTGACTCTTCTATAACCCGACTCCTCTATGACCCGACTAATCTATGACACAGCCCTTCTATGGCCTAAGCCTTTTGTGAACCGGCACTTCTATGACCCCTCTATGACCCGACTCAAGTTTCTATGAGTCGACTCTTCCATGACCCAAATATTCTATAACCCAAATCTTCTATGACTCAAATATTCTATGAGCTGACTCTTCTATGGACCATCTGTGACTGGGCTCTTCTATATCTCCTCTACGAGCCGACTTGTCTATGACTAAACTCTTCCACGACCATCTCTTACATGACCAGGTCCTTCTATGTCTTAAGCCTTCTATGAACAAACCGTTCTATGACCCAGCTACTCTCTGACTCTTCAATGCTGTGACTTTCTCCGATCCAGGTCTTCTGTGACTCTTCTATGACATGAATCATTTATGCTCCAACACTTCTATGACCAATATATGACCAGATGCTTCTGTGACCCGACTCTTCTAGGACCCAACTATTAACAAACCCTTCTATGACCTGACCCCTCTATGACTCTCTATGACCTGACTCATATGAGACGCTTCCTTTATGAACTGACAATTCTATGACTCTTGGATAACTCTTCTATAATGTGATACTTCTGCAGTCTTTCTATATCCTGATGCTTCTACAACGCACACTTTCTGTGCCTCAATATTTCCATGAAACTTCTATGAGCGAACTCTTCTATGACCTTTCCATGACCCAACACTGCCAATACCCAACTAAACTCTCACACTCGTATGACTTGACTCTTCCATGACCTGAGTATTCTATGATCCACAATGATTTGAACGTTCTATGAACCATCTGTCCTTCTGTATTGCACCTCAATGACTCGACTCCTCTCTGACATGATCTTTCTCACAAACGCATTTTCTGCCACTCTTCTACGATCCAGCACATTAATAACCCTACCCTTCTATCCCCCAACTCTTCTGGTGCACGTGGAGCTGTGTGAGAGCCTTGGCATCTCAAGGAACCCTACAGGCCTGTATTTGGAATCACATGGAATAACTGCTTCCACTTCAATTCAGCAATGTGAGAAGGCTCATGGCACCAACATCATTGCAGTCAAAGCCACATCTCCCTGCCCAGGGCCTGGGGGTCAGGGCTTGGACTTTCTGCTTCACCAAGCGAACCCAGGCTTTTCTCAGCATCACAGCTGCCTGCACGGCGCCTTTGTCCTCCTGCAATCATGGCCTCCAATTCTCGGCTCTAATGAGTCCCTGGGGAGCCTTTGTCACTAACGATGCTCACTGAGACCAACTAAGACTTCAAGAAATTTTGAGCTTTGCTTTTGACTTCTTGAGAGCTTTGTTCCAACTCCTCTCAGCAGCTGAGGTTCAAGGACTCATCAGCAATTCCATCCTGGATCTCATTAACCTACAGAAAGCCTTAATGAGCTCTTTCTCTTCCTGTTGTTTTCTTCAAGTCTTCAAGCCTCGCATGGCTCCTTGTAGTCATTTCCCAGTGTGGTTACAGAGGAAGATTTCAAAGTGCACCTAAGAAAAACGTTTTATCTGAAACTTTCTAGAACTTTCAAAATCATACAATGGTTTGGGTTGGTAAGGACCTTAAAGCCCATCCAGTTTCAACCCCCCTTCCCTGGGCAGGGACACCTCCCACTGGACCAGGCTGCTCAAAGCCCCATCCAGCCCGACCTTGAACCCCTCCAGGCAGGGGGCACACACAGCTTCCCTGGGACACCCGAGCCACGTCCTCACCACCTTCTTTGTGAACAATTCCTCCCTAATGTCTAATCTAAATCTTCCCTAGGCCATAAAGCCACATCCTGTCATCCTATCATTCCATGCCCTTGGAAAAAGTCCCTTGCCAGCTTTCTTGGTGACCCCTTCAGGTACGGGAAGGCCTCTATAACGTCCCCCCGATGCCTTCTCTTCTGCAGGCTGAGGAAGTTCCAGGAGAAGATCAAAATTTCTTTGTGAAATCCCTTTTGAAAGGGCATGGGATTGGTGGAGGTCTCTTGTTAGTGAGGAAGAGCAAGTGTTCTGGTGCCCACGTCCACCTCCTCAGGGCAAACTTCAGCTGGCCAGCTCTCTGTCCGTGCTTCTCCATGGAGATTTTTTTTTCATTTGAGGGCCAAGATAAAAATAGATTAATAGACGAAAGAAAAAAAGATAAAAGGAATATAAAGAGAGACCAAACCCAATGCAATTTACATCACTTCCCACCTCCTGCTTGGGGCAGCCTGCTAAGTGGGTCTCTATTTTATGCTCATAGACAAACCTAGGGAACAAGAGAGCTCAGTTTAGACGTCAACAGGGCACCGAGGCCACGATTGAAAGAAAGGACTTTGGCACTTGATGGCTCCATGAACGCAGCTATCACCTGGCCAAAGCTCCTGTGACACCTGGGAACATCCAGCTTCTCGTCCAGAGGAGCAGGATCCTTCTGGGATGGACAGGAGGGGAAAAGCCTTGGCCGAGACTCCAGGGCAGCGGGGGATTCTGCACCCCTGGGGGTTCAAACTCAGCAGATTTGATGCCTCGGGAGAGCTCTTCAGCCTTCAGCACTATTCAGCACAATTTTTAAGGCACAAAGTCTGGTTTTCTATGTCCACAGCTTCCATGTTGGAGACAAAAGCCTCTAACAGGGTTCAAAAGCTCAGTTTTAGCTCCCAAATCCTCCTTTTCAGGCAACAAAGCCTCACTGTGAGGGCTCAAATCCTCTTTTTGAGCCTCTCAAGTCCCATTTTTAGGCTGAAAGCCATCCTGTTCACTACCATGGCTTCTTTTTAGGGCAAAGAACCTGATGTCGGGGCTCAAAGATGCAATTTCAGTTTCAAAGCAACATTTGTAGGGCCCAAAGGCTCTTTTTGAAGCTCCAAACTCTCACATAAAGGATCCAACCTCCCCCTTTACAGCCTCAAGCCTCCATTGGAGCACCCAAAGTCCTGCAGTTTTGACCAGAGCTTCATTTCTTGAGGCAACAGAGGAACCAAGAGGTTTGTCTCCTTCGCAGGGACAAAAGACTTAACTTGTAGCACTGCACCCATCTCTTTAGTGCCCCAAGTCTCATATTTAGGGTGGAAATCCTTGATTTTAGGGTTTCAACTTGTCTTTTAACACTTATAGCTTTTCTTAGGAGGCCCATAGTTACATTTTGAGTCTCAACCCTCGTTTTTTAAGTCTAAAGACACATTTCATTGTCCCGGAGCATAATTTTTAAGGACCAAAGTTGATTCTGGATGTCCAAAACCTCAGTGTTATGGGCCAAAGCCTTATTTTTAGCTCCTTTCTAGCTTCCAGAGCTTCCTTTTCCGGGAACAAAGCTTCATTTTTGGAGTTGTTTGCAGTTGTAAAGGCCTAGATCCTCATTTTTAGCCTCTCAGGTATATTTCAAGCTGCAAAGCTTTTGTCTTTGGTACCACAGCTTCATTTCAGGGCATGAAACCCGAGGTCCGGGCTCAAAGCCTCAGTTTCACTTCGAAAGCACCACTGGTAGGACCCAAACCCTCCTTTTGAAGCTCCAGACTGTCATGGAAAGTATCCAACCCCCTCCTTTACGGCTCGAAGCCTCTACTGGAGTGCCTAAAGCCCTGCATTCAGGACCAGAGCTTCATTTCTTGGAAGCAAGAGGTTCTCATCCCTTGAGGGATCAAAAGACACATTTGTAGCTCCACACCCATCCTTTTAGTGCAGAAGTCTCATGTTTTGGACTGAAATCTTCAATTCCAGGGTTCTAACCTGTTTTCTAGGACCCATAGACATTGTACTCCCAGCAGATATCAGGCAGATTGAAGTCTCCCACAAGAACGAGAGGCATTGATCTAGAGATTGACCGCAGCTGTTTATAGAAGAGCCCATCAGCTGCTTCTCCTTGGCTGGGTGGTCTGTAACAGACTCCCATCACAATATCTACCTTCTTATGGGCTCCTCTGATTTTGACCCACAGGCACTCAACCTCCTGATCGCCACACTCCATCTCAACGGAGTCCAAGTCCTCCCTTACAAAGAGGGCTACCCCGCCTCCTCTCCTACCCTTCCTATCCCACCTGAAGAGTTTGTACCCCACCATAGCCATACTCCGGTTATATGAGTCGTCCCACCACGTTTCTGTGATGGCAACGACATCATAGGCCCCTTGCCCTACGACAGCTTCCAGCTCTTCCTTCTTATTCCCCATGCTGCGTGCATTGGTGTAAATGCCCTTCAGCTGAGCTGCCGAGCCTTCAGCCCTCTTAGAGGGAACAGAGTTTGTTCCCAACTGCCTGGTAACTGGAGTAGCTAGCTCCAGAGTGCCTGTATCTCCTTGAGCACCCCGAGGTGTGTTCTCCCCCACTTTCTGTGTGGTGAGGTACTGGTGGTCCTCACCAGCACACCCTCTCCCAATCACCAATTTCCCTCGTCCAGGCTCGTTCCTGTCTAGCCTGGGCTCAACCCCCTCCCCCTTCACATCTAGTTTAAAGCTCGATTTATGAGCTTAGTTAGGTTTTTAGCAAGGGCATTAGCCCCCCTAGGAGGCCCACATGTCCCACCCTTAGCGTGAAAGCCTGGGGGTGCGTGAGCCACCCCATGATCAAAGAAGCCAAAGCCCCTCTCCTCGCACCAGGCTCGGAGCCAGGTATTAATCGAATTCTTCTTCCTGGCTTCCCGCTCCTCCCTATTTAGCCTTGGGATGGAGCAGAATACTACTTGTGCCCCAGAGCCCTCCATCATTCTCCCAATGGTCCTGAAGTCTTTCTTGATGGCTTTGGCCTTTTTGTTTGTTAGGTCGTCATTACAAGTTTGGACTATCAGAGGATAGTAGTCTGTCTTGTGGACCAGGGAAGGAAGTTTTCTAGCTCCCTCCTTCCCTGATGCCCCCGGTAAGCAGCAGACCTCTCTGTGTAGCGGGTCCGGTCTGCAAATGGGTCCCTCTGTTCCTTTTAGGAGGGAGTCCGCTAGAACAATCACCCTCCTCTTCTTCTTGATGGAGGATGTTTTTATCTTTTTCTGAGGATGGTGCAGCCTAGGGAAGGATTCTAGGCTGTGGGAACCATCATCCTCATCCTCAGGGCTGGATTCCACCTGCAGCAGCTGGTACTTGTTCACCAGGGGGATCTGGGGCTTTGCTGTCTGGGTGAGGGGAGCAGGTTTCCTTCCTCCGGCAGGAACTTGCTGCCCTTCCCCATCTCTTGTTCCCCCAACCGTGCAGTTTGCAGGTGGATGATGTTCAGACACAACAGCCCCAGCAGCCCCTGAGTTAGTGAGAGGGCCCTGCTCCACTGGTCTATCTCTCTCTCGCACTCCCTGACGGACATAGAAGGGCCTGAACATAGAAATCTGGGTCATAGAAGTGGCCTTGTGGGCTGCACAGGGAGGAAAGCAGCACCGGCAGCCAGGCCAGGCTGGACATGCTCCCTTGGGGAAAGGGATGTCCTTGGAGAAGTGCAAGGGAGCATTTCTGTGGCTGCAGAATCCACAAGAAAGATAATCCTCTTCCCGCAGGTCCTCGTGTGGGGCAGGCTGCTCTGCTGCTGAGCTCAGACTCTCGCCCTGGCCTGGGCAGAGGGGCTGGAACGGAACGGTGAGGACACGGTCTGTGGTGGCATCTGCTGGATTGAAACCAGGAGTCCTGGATTTCCGTTGCTCTTCGTGTCCAGCCTCTCTTCTTGCCCAGAGCAGGGCTGTGTGCAGAGCCCAGCGTGGGACACGGCTGGGACCTCATCCCAGTCTTGAGCTTCCTCAAGGAGGGCAGTGAAGGGGAAGGCGCTGATCTCCTTTCCCTGGTGACCAGGGTAGGTCACAAGGAAAAGGAATGAAGCTGCATCAGGGGAAGTTCCAACTGGACATCTGGAAAAGGTTCCTCATGGAGAGGATGCTCGGTCACTGGAACACCCCAGGGAAGTGGTGATGGCACCAAGCCTGTCAGAATTCAAGGAGCATCTTGACAATCATCTTAGTGATATGGTTCCATTTTACACAGTCGTGTGAGGATCAGGGAGCTGGACTCAGTGATCCTCATGAGCCCCTTCCAACCCAAGATATTCTAGAAGCCTGTGATCTTCAAGCTCAAAAAACAGTCTGCCCATCCACTACCCTTCCCTTGACATTCCTTCTTCCTGACAAGTTCCTCCTTGTGACTCTTTCCTCTCCCAGACATCATCCTAGCTCTCCATATCGTTCTGTATTTGGGTCCTACCAGTAAGCTCCCTACCTGCATTTGCTCCTCTCTGCACTTGGTGCTTGATCGCAGGCTGCTTAACACCTATTTCTGCACATGGCACATCATCCCCAGACACCACTAAACCCTTATCCAGTCATAAATTTTTATAATAAAATCAGTTTTTGTGTACATATAGAAATTTCCAGAAACTGTAATAACTTCATGCAATCCCTGTGGGCAGAAGAAATGGCAAAGGGCCCGAGGTGCCCCCTGACTGTAAGGGATTTGTGTCTGTGACGCTGCTGGGGCAACAGAAGGAACACAAGGGATTTGCCCCAGAGATGCTGTCAGCAGATCCTGGCAGGTGCCGAGGTGTGAAGGACCCGTGGTGCCCCCGTACCGTAAGGGATTTTCCTGGTGATGCTGCCAGCCTGTTCCTGGCCTGAGGAGGCTCCGTTGTGTTTTCCATCCGTCCCCAAGCCCTCTCCCTGCACAGGTCCTGTGGGGGCTTGGGCAGAGCTCCTTTCCCAGCCGTGTTCCTGCCGCTGCCCCGTCACCTCCAGAGACACAACTGACCTCACCGTCCCCGTCACAGTCAGATGTTTCCTACTGGATTCTGAGTTTCTGAGACACAACTGACATCCTAACCCCCTACTCATCCATCACCTCCTCATGTCCTAGGACCTGAACAGGTAAAAGTACGCTTGCCCCACATCATGAGGAATGAACATGGGGACCTTGGTTCGTGGAGGGACATCCAAGTGCTATATTGAGGCGATTTCCCATGTCTTGTTACTTGCAATGAGAAGAGACTTCGAGGCAATATCTGTCCCAGAGATCTTCGTGGAAACTGAAGAAACTGCTCTTTCTACACGTTCAGGTTCATCTCAGCTCACAGACATGATGTGTGCGCTCACATCTGATCCGTACAATGCCAAATTGGCCTTTGGTCTACTCAATCAGTGTCCTCTCATGGAAGAACAAAGAAACTCTCCAAGCTGGGGTGAGAGGCCGGTGCTGGGAATGGTGGTTGGCAGGGGTTTCACCAGGATTATTGCCTCTGGGACAAATGCTTGAGTCAGTTCCTGCAAGAAAGTTTAGAAGAAGCCCCAAGCCTTGAGGCTCTGCCCTGAGGAGGTCCCCTTGCTCTATGGAAAGGCTGTTCTGGAGGCAGCTCTGTCCCACAAGCAGCATGGCTGTGACCAAGCTCAGAGCCCTCAGGCCTTACAGCAAGGCAAGGGGGGAGGAGGAGAGTGTGGAAATGGAGAGAGAACAGCTCTGGGGGATCAAGTGCTGGTGTCTGGCAGTGCTGCCCTGCTGGGACTTTCTTCTTTTCCAGCCATGAGCAAAGGAATTGTTCCTGAAGCTCCAGAAAGCCTTGGAGGGAGGGTCAGAGGAAGAGACAAGGTGCTGCAGTGGCTTTATTTTGATTACAATAGTGTGGGTTGTCATTACCTAACCCACAACCAACTCAAAAAGAGTTGAAAACATGATCATAAGTTAAAAAAAAAAAAGTAGAAATATAAAAATATAGAAGGCAGTAACACCAGCCATGAGTAACACCAGAACTGCTATGCAGAAGGTCAGGAATTTATTGCATCAGAGCTCTGTCCAGTTATAAGTTCCCGCAGCGCATCCTTGAGGTCCTTGTTCCTCAAGCCGTAGATGAGGGGATTCAGTGCTGGAGTTACCACTGCATAGAGAAATGACACAACTAAATTCATGGATGGGGAGGAGAAGGAGGGAGGCTTAAGGTAGGTAAACGTGTCAGTGCTGAGAAACAGGGAGACCACAGCCAGGTGAGGGAGGCACGTGGAGAAGGCTTTGTGCCGTCCCTGCTCCGAGGGGATCCTCAGCACGGCCCTGAAGATCTGCACATAGGACACCACAATGAAAACAAAACAGCCAAAAGCTACTAAGAAACTAACCACAAGAAGCCCAACCTCCCTGAGGTTGGCATGTGAGCAGGAGAGCTTGAGGATCTGGGGGATTTCACAGAAGAACTGGTCCAGAGCATTGCCCTGGCACAGGGGCAGGGAAAATGTACTGGCCGTGTGCAGCAGAGCAGAGAGAAACCCAGTGCCCCAGGCAGCTGCTGCCATGCGGACACAAGCTCTGCTGCCCAGGAGGGTCCCGTAGTGCAGGGGGTTGCAGATGGCAACGTAGCGGTCGTAGGACATGACTGTGAGAAGAAAATATTCTGTACCAAGGAAGAAAATAAATAGAAACATTTGGGCAACGCATCCTGAGTAGGAGATGGTCTTGGTGTCCCAGAGGGAATTGGCCATGGATTTGGGGACAGTGGTGGAGATGGATCCCATGTCGAGGAGGGCGAGGTTGAGGAGGAAGAAGTACATGGGGGTGTGGAGGTGGTGGTCCCAGGCGATGGTGATGATGATGAGGCCGTTTCCCAGGAGGGCAGCCAGGTAGATGCCCAGGAAGAGCCAGAAGTGCAAGAGCTGCAGCTCCCGTGAGTCTGCGAATGCCAGGAGGAGGAACTGGGTGATGGAGCTGCTGTTGGACATCTGCTGCCTCCAGACACAGGACACTGTCATATGAGAGAAGGACAGTGACAAGTTAGGATAACCTCTGAGCCAAATCAAAGCCATTTCTCCTTCCCCTCCCTCCTGCTCACACCTTGTCCCCTTTTTTCAGCCCTTCCTTCAGCTCTGAGCCTGGAGCCCTGCTCGGTGCCGGCTGAATGTGCCGGGAGGAGCAGAGCCTCTGCCCGCTGGCTGCGAGGAGTCAGCCCTGCTCTGCAGCAGGGGACATGGGGACGGTGGGGACAGGGGACACTGCTGGGGTTCAGCGTTGTCCAGGGGAACTGCTCCTGGTGCAGAAGGGCCTGTCAGCATCTGCACTGCCGGGGATGAGGAGCTGAGAAGGTAGCAGGCTTAGAGGTTTCGAATGCCTAAAGGTGTGACGGGACAGGTTTGCATCTGTGAGGGCAGCATAGTGCTTGCGAGGAAAACTCAAGAAAAGCCAAATGTCCTAACGAGGATATCTTAGTGCAGACGAGATAATTAATTCCTCAGGAATGCACTGCCCAAAGCCGCACAGAAGATCAGTGCCTGACTCTGCAACTCCCATCCCCAGAGAGACTGGCAGAGAGAACAAGAGAACAACAGCAACATCTCTGGTTTAAGTTTCCTCTCCATCTCTGATCCTATCCCTTCTCTCTGGAGGTTTACCTCAATGGAGCTGATTCCCTGTCCCATGCCTTCTCCCTGTCAGTGCTCACAGATCCCATCTGACCCTCTCTGCATCCCCCTGGCCCTACACAAACATCTGCCCGGGTTAAGCTGGACGTAGGGTCTTGTTGATAAGCAGAAAGGGATGGAACAGACTGAGCCTGATGGGTCCAGCAGAGGTGATGCTGCTGCTGTCCATGGGCAGAGGACCAGCTGGAGACATATTCGGAGGCTCCTGTCGGACCTGCTGACCACTCAAGGATACTGCTCAGGAGTCTCAGTGACTTGTTTAAGCATGAAAGGCTCTGGTTCCATTTCTCCCACCAAATTCCCCAGGTGCAGGGAACTGAAAACACAGAGTCTGGGAAGTTCCTTATCTTTAATGCAAGAGCCCTCCTGACAGATCCCACAGGCTGTGGCTGTGCCGGCTTTAGGAGATCCCTCCAGCAACCGCACCTGCATTGTCCTGCACTCAGAGACTCACCTGGAGAAGGGCTGTGAAGAGTTTTCTCCAAATGAAGCCTCCTCTCTCCTGCCACCCCACCTGCCTTTCCCCTCTCTCTGCTCCCTCCTGTCCCCTCGCTGCCTGCAGGCAGTGCCCTCAGCCCTGCTGGGCTTTGCAGAGGAGCTGCTCCCGGCCAGACCTGGCTCTTTTATGATCTCCTGTCTCATGATGAGCTCCCTCCCTGCCAGGAGCCCAGCCCAGCTCAGCAGCAGAGGAGCAGCCCAAGGCAGCGCTTTCTCTGCTCCCTCTGGGCTCCCTCGAGGTGTCCCTGGGGCTCCAGGGGAACATTCTGAGAAACAGGCTGAAGCCATCCCTGATGCTTCCTTCATCATCTGGGCAGGCACACTTCTGTCCTGCAGTGTCATTGCTCCTGTTAGAAAAATAACAGGGAATGAGAATCAATTTCTTGTCGCACCATTAGACAGGACCTCAGAAAGGTGACAGCGAACGAAATCATTTCTCCAAAGTAGGAGGATCTGTACCACGGAGTGAATTCAGGCATTTCATCCGAGGTCTTTAGACTTGGGGCTGGGAAGACACTCAGCTCCCTTTCCCCCAGACACATCTTCTGCAAAGCTTATGCGCACACAGGGTCTTGAAACCCTTGGTCGTGGTTTCCTCATGGCAGGGATGAGTTTGCCTGGTGCCACAGCTTCAGGGCTTCAGCCCTAATGGGCAGCAATGGCCTCAGCCAGGGGCACAGGCAGGAGGAGCTGGAGCCGTTCCCATGGGAGACAGAGCTGGGACATGGTCACAGAGCTCAGGAGAGATGGTAGTCAAGGACAGCATCTTCCAAGCACTGCAAGGCTCCAGATAAACTGAGTCTCAGCTTGAAAGTCCATTCAAGGACCCATGATGAGATTTTGCTGCTTCAGGAACAGTTAAAGAAGAAAAATACCCTGCGTAGGCACTGCTGGATTTAGAAGGGTCAGGTGTAGACAGATCTGAGGTTCACTGTGTCCTCTGTCCCTGCCTTCCCCATCAAGGTCTCACAGGGCTTTGTGACTCATGGTAGGGCTCTGGAGGAGTTTGACCAGTAGTGGGTAGAGGTCAAGTCAGGGATCTCTTGGGCAAAAGGAATTCTTCACAGTCTATGAGACAGGAGGGGCAGCATCGCAGGGAGCTGAGGGAACAGGAAGATGTCACAGTGTCTCCATCATCTTCCAGAGGTCATGGAGAGTGTGGGAACTCCCTGACCGCTGGTACCACTGCCACATCAGAAATGGCCAGTGGATGAGTAGGGGAGCAAAAGGCTTTGCCCCAGAATTTGTCTAGTAGGATCCCATTTCTGGGTGTCTGAAAGAGAAGGGGATTTTATTTCCCTTGGTAAATTATGTCTCACCATCCTTCTATGACCCACCTCTTCTATGATCTGATTCTCCCATGACCAGACACTTACATAAGCCACCTCTTCTAGGACACAGGTTTTCTGTCACCTGAGCCCTCTTTGATTCTAGTGAGTCTTCTATGACCCAAGACTTATATGACCCTTCTAAGACTTCTTTATGACCTGAATTTTTTTATGTCCAGACTGCTCTATGACCCTTAAATGACCCAAACTTTCTATGAAACTTTTATGACCAGACTCTTCTATAAACAGCACTTCTCTGTCCCTTTTATGACCTGATCTTTCTATAGCCCAAATCTTCTTTGATCCTTCTATGACCCAACACTTCTCTAAACCTTCTACAGTTGAATTCTTATATGACCCAACCCTCTATGACGCCAATCCTCTACGATATGAGTCTTTTATGACCCAACACTTCTAAAAAATGTCTTCTATGACCCAAGCCTTCTGTGACCCAAGCCTTCTGTGACCCAACTCTCCTCTGACTCTTCCGTAACTTTCTATGGCCTGACTTCTCTGTGATTCTTCTATGACCTGACTCTTCTATAACCCGACTCCTCTATGACCCGACTAATCTATGACACAGCCCTTCTATGGCCTAAGCCTTTTGTGAACCGGCACTTCTATGACCCCTCTATGACCCGACTCAAGTTTCTATGAGTCGACTCTTCCATGACCCAAATATTCTATAACCCAAATCTTCTATGACTCAAATATTCTATGAGCTGACTCTTCTATGGACCATCTGTGACTGGGCTCTTCTATATCTCCTCTACGAGCCGACTTGTCTATGACTAAACTCTTCCACGACCATCTCTTACATGACCAGGTCCTTCTATGTCTTAAGCCTTCTATGAACAAACCGTTCTATGACCCAGCTACTCTCTGACTCTTCAATGCTGTGACTTTCTCCGATCCAGGTCTTCTGTGACTCTTCTATGACATGAATCATTTATGCTCCAACACTTCTATGACCAATATATGACCAGATGCTTCTGTGACCCGACTCTTCTAGGACCCAACTATTAACAAACCCTTCTATGACCTGACCCCTCTATGACTCTCTATGACCTGACTCATATGAGACGCTTCCTTTATGAACTGACAATTCTATGACTCTTGGATAACTCTTCTATAATGTGATACTTCTGCAGTCTTTCTATATCCTGATGCTTCTACAACGCACACTTTCTGTGCCTCAATGTTTCCATGAAACTTCTATGAGCAAACTCTTCTATGACCTTTCCATGACCCAACACTGCCAATACCCAACTAAACTCTCACACTCGTATGACTTGACTCTTCCATGACCTGAGTATTCTATGATCCACAATGATTTGAACGTTCTATGAACCATCTGTCCTTCTGTATTGCACCTCAATGACTCGACTCCTCTCTGACATGATCTTTCTCACAAACGCATTTTCTGCCACTCTTCTACGATCCAGCACATTAATAACCCTACCCTTCTATCCCCCAACTCTTCTGGTGCACGTGGAGCTGTGTGAGAGCCTTGGCATCTCAAGGAACCCTACAGGCCTGTATTTGGAATCACAAGAAATAACTGCTTCCACTTCAATTCAGCAATGTGAGAAGGCTCATGGCACCAACATCATTGCAGTCAAAGCCACATCTCCCTGCCCAGGGCCTGGGGGTCAGGGCTTGGACTTTCTGCTTCACCAAGCGAACCCAGGCTTTTCTCAGCATCACAGCTGCCTGCACGGCGCCTTTGTCCTCCTGCAATCATGGCCTCCAATTCTCGGCTCTAATGAGTCCCTGGGGAGCCTTTGTCACTAACGATGCTCACTGAGACCAACTAAGACTTCAAGAAATTTTGAGCTTTGCTTTTGACTTCTTGAGAGCTTTGTTCCAACTCCTCTCAGCAGCTGAGGTTCAAGGACTCATCAGCAATTCCATCCTGGATCTCATTAACCTACAGAAAGCCTTAATGAGCTCTTTCTCTTCCTGTTGTTTTCTTCAAGTCTTCAAGCCTCGCATGGCTCCTTGTAGTCATTTCCCAGTGTGGTTACAGAGGAAGATTTCAAAGTGCACCTAAGAAAAACGTTTTATCTGAAACTTTCTAGAACTTTCAAAATCATACAATGGTTTGGGTTGGTAAGGACCTTAAAGCCCATCCAGTTTCAACCCCCCTTCCCTGGGCAGGGACACCTCCCACTGGACCAGGCTGCTCAAAGCCCCATCCAGCCCGACCTTGAACCCCTCCAGGCAGGGGGCACACACAGCTTCCCTGGGACACCCGAGCCACGTCCTCACCACCTTCTTTGTGAACAATTCCTCCCTAATGTCTAATCTAAATCTTCCCTAGGCCATAAAGCCACATCCTGTCATCCTATCATTCCATGCCCTTGGAAAAAGTCCCTTGCCAGCTTTCTTGGTGACCCCTTCAGGTACGGGAAGGCCTCTATAACGTCCCCCCGATGCCTTCTCTTCTGCAGGCTGAGGAAGTTCCAGGAGAAGATCAAAATTTCTTTGTGAAATCCCTTTTGAAAGGGCATGGGATTGGTGGAGGTCTCTTGTTAGTGAGGAAGAGCAAGTGTTCTGGTGCCCACGTCCACCTCCTCAGGGCAAACTTCAGCTGGCCAGCTCTCTGTCCGTGCTTCTCCATGGAGATTTTTTTTTCATTTGAGGGCCAAGATAAAAATAGATTAATAGACGAAAGAAAAAAAGATAAAAGGAATATAAAGAGAGACCAAACCCAATGCAATTTACATCACTTCCCACCTCCTGCTTGGGGCAGCCTGCTAAGTGGGTCTCTATTTTATGCTCATAGACAAACCTAGGGAACAAGAGAGCTCAGTTTAGACGTCAACAGGGCACCGAGGCCACGATTGAAAGAAAGGACTTTGGCACTTGATGGCTCCATGAACGCAGCTATCACCTGGCCAAAGCTCCTGTGACACCTGGGAACATCCAGCTTCTCGTCCAGAGGAGCAGGATCCTTCTGGGATGGACAGGAGGGGAAAAGCCTTGGCCGAGACTCCAGGGCAGCGGGGGATTCTGCACCCCTGGGGGTTCAAACTCAGCAGATTTGATGCCTCGGGAGAGCTCTTCAGCCTTCAGCACTATTCAGCACAATTTTTAAGGCACAAAGTCTGGTTTTCTATGTCCACAGCTTCCATGTTGGAGACAAAAGCCTCTAACAGGGTTCAAAAGCTCAGTTTTAGCTCCCAAATCCTCCTTTTCAGGCAACAAAGCCTCACTGTGAGGGCTCAAATCCTCTTTTTGAGCCTCTCAAGTCCCATTTTTAGGCTGAAAGCCATCCTGTTCACTACCATGGCATCTTTTTAGGGCAAAGAACCTGATGTCGGGGCTCAAAGATGCAATTTCAGTTTCAAAGCAACATTTGTAGGGCCCAAAGGCTCTTTTTGAAGCTCCAAACTCTCACATAAAGGATCCAACCTCCCCCTTTACAGCCTCAAGCCTCCATTGGAGCACCCAAAGTCCTGCAGTTTTGACCAGAGCTTCATTTCTTGAGGCAACAGAGGAACCAAGAGGTTTGTCTCCTTCGCAGGGACAAAAGACTTAACTTGTAGCACTGCACCCATCTCTTTAGTGCCCCAAGTCTCATATTTAGGGTGGAAATCCTTGATTTTAGGGTTTCAACTTGTCTTTTAACACTTATAGCTTTTCTTAGGAGGCCCATAGTTACATTTTGAGTCTCAACCCTCGTTTTTTAAGTCTAAAGACACATTTCATTGTCCCGGAGCATAATTTTTAAGGACCAAAGTTGATTCTGGATGTCCAAAACCTCAGTGTTATGGGCCAAAGCCTTATTTTTAGCTCCTTTCTAGCTTCCAGAGCTTCCTTTTCCGGGAACAAAGCTTCATTTTTGGAGTTGTTTGCAGTTGTAAAGGCCTAGATCCTCATTTTTAGCCTCTCAGATATATTTCAAGCTGCAAAGCTTTTGTCTTTGGTACCACAGCTTCATTTCAGGGCATGAAACCCGAGGTCCGGGCTCAAAGCCTCAGTTTCACTTCGAAAGCACCACTGGTAGGACCCAAACCCTCCTTTTGAAGCTCCAGACTGTCATGGAAAGTATCCAACCCCCTCCTTGATGGCTCAAAGCCTCTACTGGAGTGCCTAAAGCCCTGCATTCAGGACCAGAGCTTCATTTCTTGGAAGCAAGAGGTTCTCATCCCTTGAGGGATCAAAAGACACATTTGTAGCTCCACACCCATCCTTTTAGTGCAGAAGTCTCATGTTTTGGACTGAAATCTTCAATTCCAGGGTTCTAACCTGTTTTCTAGGACCCATAGACATTGTACTCCCAGCAGATATCAGGCAGATTGAAGTCTCCCACAAGAACGAGAGGCATTGATCTAGAGATTGACCGCAGCTGTTTATAGAAGAGCCCATCAGCTGCTTCTCCTTGGCTGGGTGGTCTGTAACAGACTCCCATCACAATATCTACCTTCTTATGGGCTCCTCTGATTTTGACCCACAGGCACTCAACCTCCTGATCGCCACACTCCATCTCAACGGAGTCCAAGTCCTCCCTTACAAAGAGGGCTACCCCGCCTCCTCTCCTACCCTTCCTATCCCACCTGAAGAGTTTGTACCCCACCATAGCCATACTCCGGTTATATGAGTCGTCCCACCACGTTTCTGTGATGGCAACGACATCATAGGCCCCTTGCCCTACGACAGCTTCCAGCTCTTCCTTCTTATTCCCCATGCTGCGTGCATTGGTGTAAATGCCCTTCAGCTGAGCTGCCGAGCCTTCAGCCCTCTTAGAGGGAACAGAGTTTGTTCCCAACTGCCTGGTAACTGGAGTAGCTAGCTCCAGAGTGCCTGTATCTCCTTGAGCACCCCGAGGTGTGTTCTCCCCCACTTTCTGGTTGGTGAGGTACTGGTGGTCCTCACCAGCACACCCTCTCCCAATCACCAATTTCCCTCGTCCAGGCTCGTTCCTGTCTAGCCTGGGCTCAACCCCCTCCCCCTTCACATCTAGTTTAAAGCTCGATTTATGAGCTTAGTTAGGTTTTTAGCAAGGGCATTAGCCCCCCTAGGAGGCCCACATGTCCCACCCTTAGCGTGAAAGCCTGGGGGTGCGTGAGCCACCCCATGATCAAAGAAGCCAAAGCCCCTCTCCTCGCACCAGGCTCGGAGCCAGGTATTAATCGAATTCTTCTTCCTGGCTTCCCGCTCCTCCCTATTTAGCCTTGGGATGGAGCAGAATACTACTTGTGCCCCAGAGCCCTCCATCATTCTCCCAATGGTCCTGAAGTCTTTCTTGATGGCTTTGGCCTTTTTGTTTGTTAGGTCGTCATTACAAGTTTGGACTATCAGAGGATAGTAGTCTGTCTTGTGGACCAGGGAAGGAAGTTTTCTAGCTCCCTCCTTCCCTGATGCCCCCGGTAAGCAGCAGACCTCTCTGTGTAGCGGGTCCGGTCTGCAAATGGGTCCCTCTGTTCCTTTTAGGAGGGAGTCCGCTAGAACAATCACCCTCCTCTTCTTCTTGATGGAGGATGTTTTTATCTTTTTCTGAGGATGGTGCAGCCTAGGGAAGGATTCTAGGCTGTGGGAACCATCATCCTCATCCTCAGGGTTAGATTCCACCTGCAGCAGCTGGTACTTGTTCACCAGGGGGATCTGGGGCTTTGCTGTCTGGGTGAGGGGAGCAGGTTTCCTTCCTCCGGCAGGAACTTGCTGCCCTTCCCCATCTCTTGTTCCCCCAACCGTGCAGTTTGCAGGTGGATGATGTTCGGACACAACAGCCCCAGCAGCCCCTGAGTTAGTGAGAGGGCCCTGCTCCACTGGTCTATCTCTCTCTCGCACTCCCTGACGGACATAGAAGGGCCTGAACATAGAAATCTGGGTCATAGAAGTGGCCTTGTGGGCTGCACAGGGAGGAAAGCAGCACCGGCAGCCAGGCCAGGCTGGACATGCTCCCTTGGGGAAAGGGATGTCCTTGGAGAAGTGCAAGGGAGCATTTCTGTGGCTGCAGAATCCACAAGAAAGATAATCCTCTTCCCGCAGGTCCTCGTGTGGGGCAGGCTGCTCTGCTGCTGAGCTCAGACTCTCGCCCTGGCCTGGGCAGAGGGGCTGGAACGGAACGGTGAGGACACGGTCTGTGGTGGCATCTGCTGGATTGAAACCAGGAGTCCTGGATTTCCGTTGCTCTTCGTGTCCAGCCTCTCTTCTTGCCCAGAGCAGGGCTGTGTGCAGAGCCCAGCGTGGGACACGGCTGGGACCTCATCCCAGTCTTGAGCTTCCTCAAGGAGGGCAGTGAAGGGGAAGGCGCTGATCTCCTTTCCCTGGTGACCAGGGTAGGTCACAAGGAAAAGGAATGAAGCTGCATCAGGGGAAGTTCCAACTGGACATCTGGAAAAGGTTCCTCATGGAGAGGATGCTCGGTCACTGGAACACCCCAGGGAAGTGGTGATGGCACCAAGCCTGTCAGAATTCAAGGAGCATCTTGACAATCATCTTAGTGATATGGTTCCATTTTACACAGTCGTGTGAGGATCAGGGAGCTGGACTCAGTGATCCTCATGAGCCCCTTCCAACCCAAGATATTCTAGAAGCCTGTGATCTTCAAGCTCAAAAAACAGTCTGCCCATCCACTACCCTTCCCTTGACATTCCTTCTTCCTGACAAGTTCCTCCTTGTGACTCTTTCCTCTCCCAGACATCATCCTAGCTCTCCATATCGTTCTGTATTTGGGTCCTACCAGTAAGCTCCCTACCTGCATTTGCTCCTCTCTGCACTTGGTGCTTGATCGCAGGCTGCTTAACACCTATTTCTGCACATGGCACATCATCCCCAGACACCACTAAACCCTTATCCAGTCATAAATTTTTATAATAAAATCAGTTTTTGTGTACATATAGAAATTTCCAGAAACTGTAATAACTTCATGCAATCCCTGTGGGCAGAAGAAATGGCAAAGGGCCCGAGGTGCCCCCTGACTGTAAGGGATTTGTGTCTGTGACGCTGCTGGGGCAACAGAAGGAACACAAGGGATTTGCCCCAGAGATGCTGTCAGCAGATCCTGGCAGGTGCCGAGGTGTGAAGGACCCGTGGTGCCCCCGTACCGTAAGGGATTTTCCTGGTGATGCTGCCAGCCTGTTCCTGGCCTGAGGAGGCTCCGTTGTGTTTTCCATCCGTCCCCAAGCCCTCTCCCTGCACAGGTCCTGTGGGGGCTTGGGCAGAGCTCCTTTCCCAGCCGTGTTCCTGCCGCTGCCCCGTCACCTCCAGAGACACAACTGACCTCACCGTCCCCGTCACAGTCAGATGTTTCCTACTGGATTCTGAGTTTCTGAGACACAACTGACATCCTAACCCCCTACTCATCCATCACCTCCTCATGTCCTAGGACCTGAACAGGTAAAAGTACGCTTGCCCCACATCATGAGGAATGAACATGGGGACCTTGGTTCGTGGAGGGACATCCAAGTGCTATATTGAGGCGATTTCCCATGTCTTGTTACTTGCAATGAGAAGAGACTTCGAGGCAATATCTGTCCCAGAGATCTTCGTGGAAACTGAAGAAACTGCTCTTTCTACACGTTCAGGTTCATCTCAGCTCACAGACATGATGTGTGCGCTCACATCTGATCCGTACAATGCCAAATTGGCCTTTGGTCTACTCAATCAGTGTACTCTCATGGAAGAACAAAGAAACTCTCCAAGCTGGGGTGAGAGGCCAGTGCTGGGAATGGTGGTTGGCAGGGGTTTCACCAGGATTATTGCTTCTGGGACAAATGCTTGAGTCAGTTCCTGAGAGAAAGTTTAGAAGAAGCCCCAAGCCTTGAGGCTCTGCCCTGAGGATGTCCCCTTGCTCTATGGAAAGGCTGCTGTGGAGGCAGCTCTGTCCCACAAGCAGCATGGCTGTGACCAAGCTCAGAGCCCTCAGGCCTTACAGCAAGGCAAGGGGGGAGGAGGAGAGTGTGGAAATGGAGAGAGAACAGCTCTGGGGGATCAAGTGCTGGTGCCTGGCAGTGCTGCCCTGCTGGGACTTTCTTCTTTTCCAGCCATGAGCAAAGGAATTGTTCCTGAAGCTCCAGAAAGCCTTGGAGGGAGGGTCAGAGGAAGAGACAAGGTGCTGCAGTGGCTTTATTTTGATTACAATAGTGTGGGTTGTCATTACCTAACCCACAACGAACTCAAAAAGAGTTGAAAACACGATCACAAGCTAAAAAAACAGTAGAAATATAAAAATATAGAAGGCAGTAACACCAGCCATGAGTAACACCAGAACTGCTATGCAGAAGGTCAGGAATTTATTGCATCAGAGCTCTGTCCAGTTATAAGTTCCCGCAGCGCATCCTTGAGGTCCTTGTTCCTCAAGCCGTAGATGAGGGGATTCAGTGCTGGAGTTACCACTGCATAGAGAAATGACACAACTAAATTCATGGATGGGGAGGAGAAGGAGGGAGGCTTAAGGTAGGTAAACGTGTCAGTGCTGAGAAACAGGGAGACCACAGCCAGGTGAGGGAGGCATGTGGAGAAGGCTTTGTGCCGTCCCTGCTCCGAGGGGATCCTCAGCACGGCCCTGAAGATCTGCACATAGGACACCACAATGAAAACAAAACAGCCAAAAGCTACTAAGAAACTAACCACAAGAAGCCCAACCTCCCTGAGGTTGGCATGTGAGCAGGAGAGCTTGAGGATCTGCGGGATTTCACAGAAGAACTGGTCCACAGCATTGCCCTGGCAGAGGGGCAGGGAAAATGTACTGGCCGTGTGCAGCAGAGCAGAGAGAAACCCAGCGCCCCAGGCAGCTGCTGCCATGTGGACACAAGCTCTGGTGCCCAGGAGGGTCCCGTAGTGCAGGGGGTTGCAGATGGCAACGTAGCGGTCGTAGGACATGACTGTGAGAAGAAAATATTCTGTACCAAGGAAGAAAATAAATAGAAACATTTGGGCAACGCATCCTGAGTAGGAGATGGTCTTGGTGTCCCAGAGGGAATTGGCCATGGATTTGGGGACAGTGGTGGAGATGGATCCCATGTCGAGGAGGGCGAGGTTGAGGAGGAAGAAGTACATGGGGGTGTGGAGGTGGTGGTCCCAGGCGATGGTGATGATGATGAGGTCGTTTCCCAGGAGGGCAGCCAGGCAGATGCCCAGGAAGAGCCAGAAGTGCAAGAGCTGCAGCTCCCGTGAGTCTGCGAATGGCAGGAGGAGGAACTGGGTGATGGAGCTGCTGTTGGACATCTGCTGCCTCCAGACATGGGGCACTGTCATATGAGAGAAGGACAGTGACAAGTTAGGATAACCTCTGAGCCAAATCAAAGCCATTTCTCCTTCCCCTCCCTCCTGCTCACACCTTGTCACCTTTTTTCAGCCCTTCCTTCAGCTCTGAGCCTGGAGCCCTGCTCGGTGCCGGCTGAATGTGCCGGGAGGAGCAGAGCCTCTGCCCGCTGGCTGCAAGGAGTCAGCCCTGCTCTGCAGCAGGGGACATGGGGACGGTGGGGACAGGGGACACTGCTGGGGCTCAGCGTTGTCCAGGGGAACTGCTCCTGGTGCAGAAGGGCCTGTCAGCATCTGCGCTGCTGGGGATGAGGAGCTGAGAAGGTAGCAGGCTTAGAGGTTTCGGATGCCTAAAGGTGTGACGGGACAGGTTTGCATCTGTGAGGGCAGCATAGTGCTTGCGAGGAAAACTCAAGAAAAGCCAAATATCCTAACGAGGATATCTTAGTGCAGACGAGATAATTAATTCCTCAGGAATGCACTGCCCAAAGCCGCACAGAAGATCAGTGCCTGACTCTGCAACTCCCATCCCCAGAGACACTGGCAGAGAGAACAAGAGAACAACAGCAACATCTCTGGTTTAAGTTTCCTCTCCATCTCTGATCCTATCCCTTCTCTCTGGAGGTTTTCCTCAATGGAGCTGATTCCCTGTCCCATGCCTTCTCCCTGTCAGTGCTCACAGATCCCATCTGACCCTCTCTGCATCCCCCTGGCCCTACACAAACATCTGCCCGGGTTAAGCTGGACGTAGGGTCTTGTTGATAAGCAGAAAGGGATGGAACAGACTGAGCCTGATGGGTCCAGCAGAGGTGATGCTGCTGCTGTCCATGGGCAGAGGACCAGCTGGAGACATATTTGGAGGCTCCTATCGGACCTGCTGACCGCTCAAGGATACTGCTCAGGAGTCTCAGTGATTTGTTTAAGCATGAAAGGCTCTGGTTCCATTTCTCCCACCAAATTCCCCAGGTGCAGGAAACTGAAAACACAGAGTCTGGGAAGTTCCTTATCTTTAATGCAAGAGCCCTCCTGACAGATCCCACAGGCTGTGGCTGTGCCGGCTTTAGGAGATCCCTCCAGCAACCGCACCTGCATTGTCCTGCACTCAGAGACTCACCTGGAGAAGGGCTGTGAAGAGTTTTCTCCAAATGAAGCCTCCTCTCTCCTGCCACCCCACCTGCCTTTCCCCTCTCTCTGCTCCCTCCTGTCCCCTCGCTGCCTGCAGGCAGTGCCCTCAGCCCTGCTGGGCTTTGCAGAGGAGCTGCTCCCGGCCAGACCTGGCTCTTTTATGATCTCCTGTCTCATGATGAGCTCCCTCCCTGCCAGGAGCCCAGCCCAGCTCAGCAGCAGAGGAGCAGCCCAAGGCAGCGCTTTCTCTGCTCCCTCTGGGCTCCCTCGAGGTGTCCCTGGGGCTCCAGGGGAACATTCTGAGAAACAGGCTGAAGCCATCCCTGATGCTTCCTTCATCATCTGGGCAGGCACACTTCTGTCCTGCAGTGTCATTGCTCCTGTTAGAAAAATAACAGGGAATGAGAATCAATTTCTTGTCGCACCATTAGACAGGACCTCAGAAAGGTGACAGGGAACGAAATCATTTCTCCAAAGTAGGAGGATCTGTCCCACGGAGTGAATTCAGGCATTTCATCCGAGGTCTTTAGACTTGGGGCTGGGAAGACACTCAGCTCCCTTTCCCCCAGACACATCTTCTGCAAAGCTTATGCGCACACAGGGTCTTGAAACCCTTGGTCGTGGTTTCCTCATGGCAGGGATGAGTTTGCCTGGTGCCACAGCTTCAGGGCTTCAGCCCTAATGGACAGCAATGCCCTCAGCCAGGGGCACAGGCAGGAGGAGCTGGAGCCATTCCCATGGGAGACAGAGCTGGGACATGGTCACAGAGCTCAGGAGAGATGGTAGTCAAGGACAGCATCTTCCAAGCACTGCAAGGCTCCAGATAAACTGAGTCTCAGCTTGAAAGTCCATTCAAGGACCCATGATGAGATTTTGCTGCTTCAGGAACAGTTAAAGAAGAAAAATACCCTGCGTAGGCACTGCTGGATTTAGAAGGGTCAGGTGTAGACAGATCTGAGGTTCACTGTGTCCTCTGTCCCTGCCTTCCCCATCAAGGTCTCACAGGGCTTTGTGACTCATGGTAGGACTCTGGAGGAGTTTGACCAGTAGTGGGTAGAGGTCAAGTCAGGGATCTCTTGGGCAAAAGGAATTCTTCACAGTCTATGAGACAGGAGGGGCAGCATCGCAGGGAGCTGAGGGAACAGGAAGATGTCACAGTGTCTCCATCATCTTCCAGAGGTCATGGAGAGTGTTGGAACTCCCTGACCGCTGGTACCACTGCCACATCAGAAATGGCCAGTGGATGAGTAGGGGAGCAAAAGGCTTTGCCCCAGAATTTGTCTAGTAGGATCCCATTTCTGGGTGTCTGAAAGAGAAGGGGATTTTATTTCCCTTGGTAGATTATGTCTCACCATCCTTCTATGACCCAACCCTTCCACGGTCTGATTCTCCCATGACCAGACACTTACATAAGCCACCTCTTCTAGGACGCAGGTTTTCTGTCACCTGAGCCCTCTTTGACTCTAGTGAATCTTCTATGACCCAAGACTTATATGACCCTTCTAAGACTTCTTTATGACCTGAATTTTTTTATGTCCAGACTGCTCTATGACCCTTAAATGACCCAAACTTTCTATGAAACTTTTATGACCAGACTCTTCTATAAACAGCACTTCTCTGTCCCTTTTATGACCTGATCTTTCTATAGCCCAAATCTTCTTTGATCCTTCTATGACCCAACACTTCTCTAAACCTTCTACAGTTGAATTCTTATATGACCCAACCCTCTATGACGCCAATCCTCTAAGATATGAGTCTTTTATGACCCAACACTTCTAAAAAAAGTCTTCTATGACCCAAGCCTTCTGTGACCCAACTCTCCTCTGACTCTTCCGTAACTTTCTATGACCTGACTTCTCTGTGATTCTTCTATGACCTGACTCTTCTATAACCCGACTCCTCTATGACCCGACTAATCTATGACCCGGCCCTTCTATGGCCTAAGCCTTTTGTGAACCGGCACTTCTATGACCCCTCTATGACCCGACTCAAGTTTCTATGAGTCGACTCTTCCATGACCCAAATATTCTATAACCCAAATCTTCTATGACTCAAATATTCTATGAGCTGACTCTTCTATGGACCATCTGTGACTGGGCTCTTCTATATCTCCTCTACGAGCCGACTTGTCTATGACTAAACTCTTCCACGACCATCTCTTACATGACCAGGTCCTTCTATGACTTAAGCCTTCTATGAACAAACCGTTCTATGACCCAGCTACTCTCTGACTCTTCAATGCTGTGTCTTTCTCCGATCCAGGTCTTCTGTGACTCTTCTATGACATGAATCATTTATGCTCCAACACTTCTATGACCAATATATGACCAGATGCTTCTGTGACCCGACTCTTCTAGGACCCAACTATTAACAAACCCTTCTATGACCTGACCCCTCTATGACTCTCTATGACCTGACTCATATGAGACGCTTCCTTTATGAACTGACAATTCTATGGCTCTTGGATAACTCTTCTATAATGTGATACTTCTGCAGTCTTTCTATATCCTGATGCTTCTACAACGCACACTTTCTGTGCCTCAATGTTTCCATGAAACTTCTATGAGCGAACTCTTCTATGACCTTTCCATGACTAAACACTGCCAATACCCAACTAAACTCTCACACTCGTATGACTTGACTCTTCCATGACCTGAGTATTCTATGATCCACAATGATTTGAACGTTCTATGAACCATCTGTCCTTCTGTATTGCACCTCTATGACTCGACTCCTCTCTGACATGATCTTTCTCTCAAACGCATTTTCTGCCACTCTTCTACGATCCAGCACATTAATAACCCTACCCTTCTATCCCCCAACTCTTCTGGTGCACGTGGAGCTGTGTGAGAGCCTTGGCATCTCAAGGAACCCTACAGGCCTGTATTTGGAATCACATGGAATAACTGCTTCCACTTCAATTCAGCAATGTGAGAAGGCTCATGGCACCAACATCATTGCAGTCAAAGCCACATCTCCCTGCCCAGGGCCTGGGGGTCAGGGCTTGGACTTTCTGCTTCACCAAGTGAACCCAGGCTTTTCTCAGCATCACAGCTGCCTGCACGGCGCCTTTGTCCTCCTGCAATCATGGCCTCCAATTCTCGGCTCTAATGAGTCCCTGGGGAGCCTTTGTCACTAACGATGCTCACTGAGACCAACTAAGACTTCAAGAAATTTTGAGCTTTGCTTTTGACTTCTTGAGAGCTTTGTTCCAACTCCTCTCAGCAGCTGAGGTTCAAGGACTCATCAGCAATTCCATCCTGGATCTCATTAACCTACAGAAAGCCTTAATGAGCTCTTTCTCTTCCTGTTGTTTTCTTCAAGTCTTCAAGCCTCGCATGGCTCCTTGTAGTCATTTCCCAGTGTGGTTACAGAGGAAGATTTCAAAGTGCACCTAAGAAAAACGTTTTATCTGAAACTTTCTAGAAGTTTCAAAATCATACAATGGTTTGGGTTGGTAAGGACCTTAAAGCCCATCCAGTTTCAACCCCCCTTCCCTGGGCAGGGACACCTCCCACTGGACCAGGCTGCTCAAAGCCCCATCCAGCCCGACCTTGAACCCCTCCAGGCAGGGGGCACACACAGCTTCCCTGGGATACCTGAGCCACGTCCTCACCACCTTCTTTGTGAACAATTCCTCCCTAATGTCTAATCTAAATCTTCCCTGGCCATAACACCATCCCGTCATCCTATTATTCCATGCCCTTGGAAAAAGTCCCTTGCCAGCTTTCTTGGTGACCCCTTCAGGTACGGGAAGGCCTCTATAACGTCCCCCCGATGCCTTCTCTTCTGCAGGCTGAGGAAGTTCCAGGAGAAGATCAATATTTCTTTGTGAAATCCCTTTTGAAAGGGCATGGGATTGGTGGAGGTCTCTTGTTAGTGAGGAAGAGCAAGTGTTCTGGTGCCCACGTCCACCTCCTCAGGGCAAACTTCAGCTGGCCAGCTCTCTGTCCGTGCTTCTCCATGGAGATGTTTTTTCCATTTGAGGGCCAAGGTAAAAATAGATTAATAGACGAAAGAAAAAAAGATAAAAGGAATATAAAGAGAGACCAAACCCAATGCAATTTACATCACTTCCCACCTCCTGCTTGGGGCAGCCTGCTAAGTGGGTCTCTATTTTATGCTCATAGACAAACCTAGGGAACAAGAGAGCTCAGTTTAGACGTCAACAGGGCACCGAGGCCACGATTGAAAGAAAGGACTTTGGCACTTGACGGCTCCATGAACGCAGCTATCACCTGGCCAAAGCTCCTGTGACACCTGGGAACATCCAGCTTCTCGTCCAGAGGAGCAGGATCCTTCTGGGATGGACAGGAGGGGAAAAGCCTTGGCCGAGACTCCAGGGCAGCGGGGGATTCTGCACCCCTGGGGGTTCAAACTCAGCAGATTTGATGCCTCAGGAAAGCTCTTCAGCCTTCAGCACTATTCAGCACAATTTTTAAGGCACAAAGTCTGGTTTTCTATGTCCACAGCTTCCATGTTGGAGACAAAAGCCTCTAACAGGGTTCAAAAGCTCAGTTTTAGCTCCCAAATCCTCCTTTTCAGGCAACAAAGCCTCACTGTGAGGGCTCAAATCCTCTTTTTGAGCCTCTCAAGTCCCATTTTTAGGGTGAAAGCCATCCTGTTCACTACCATGGCATCTTTTTAGGGCAAAGAACCTGATGTCGGGGCTCAAAGATGCAATTTCAGTTTCAAAGCAACATTTGTAGGGCCCAAAGGCTCTTTTTGAAGCTCCAAACTCTCACATAAAGGATCCAACCTCCCCCTTTACAGCCTGAAGCCTCCATTGGAGCACCCAAAGTCCTGCAGTTTTGACCAGAGCTTCATTTCTTGAGGCAACAGAGGAACCAAGAGGTTTGTCTCCTTCGCAGGGACAAAAGACTTAACTTGTAGCACTGCACCCATCTCTTTAGTGCCCCAAGTCTCATATTTAGGGTGGAAATCCTTGATTTTAGGGTTCCAACTTGTCTTTTAACACTTATAGCTTTTCTTAGGAGGCCCATAGTTACATTTTGAGTCTCAACCCTCGTTTTTTAAGTCTAAAGACACATTTCATTGTCCCAGAGCATAATTTTTAAGGACCAAAGTTGATTCTGGATGTCTGAAACCTCAGTGTTATGGGCCAAAGCTTTATTTTTAGCTCCTTTCTAGATTCCAAAGCTTCCTTTTCCGGGAACAAAGCTTCATTTTTGGAGTTGTTTGCAATTGTAAAGGCCCAGATCCTCATTTTTAGCCTCTCAGGTATATTTCAAGCTGCAAAGCTGTTGTCTTTGGTACCACAGCATCATTTCAGGGCATGAAACCCGAGGTCCGGGCTCAAAGCCTCAGTTTCACTTCGAAAGCACCACTGGTAGGACCCAAACCCTCCTTTTGAAGCTCCAGACTGTCATGGAAAGTATCCAACCCCCTCCTTGATGGCTCGAAGCCTCTACTGGAGTGCCTAAAGCCCTGCATTCAGGACCAGAGCTTCATTTCTTGGAACCAAGAGATTCTCCGCCCCTGAGGGATGAAAAGACGCGTTTGTAGCACCACGCCCATCCTTTTAGTGCAGAAGTCTCATGTTTTGGGCTGAAATCTTCAATTCCAGGGTTCTAACCTGTTTTCTAGGACCCATAGACATTTTGGGACCCACAGTTACATTTTGAAGGTCTAAACTCTCGTTTTCTGTGTCTAAAACCCAAGGTTAGGAGCCTCTATTTTAAATCCCAAAGGTTAATATTGGAGTTCCAACACCTTTGTTTTAGAGGCCAAGCCCTTATTTATAGGTTCTAAAACTCATTTCTATCTTTTAAAGCCTCTTTCAGGGATGTCATCCTCTGTGATGCTGCCCGGTGTCCTAGGAGACCTCTCTGCTGTCCAGGACAAGCACCCTCTGGACTCACTCTCCAGCAGGATCTGGAGGAGGCAGGTGGTCTCTCCATCGGGAGATGCCTGCTCCTTGCTCTGTGTGTGAGATTGGGAGATCTTACGCATCCTAGGATTGGGAGATCCCAGGATTCCTGCTTATTTTCCACGTGGGAGATGTTCCCAGCCCAGGTGGTCCCGTTTTTGTTTAACTGTGCCAGCCTTGCCCCCTTCTCCTTCGCTCAGATCGGATTTGTTTCCCGAGTGCTTTGTCACTCACTCCAGGCTGTGTACGGAGCCATCCTGGCCTGGATGCTGAAGTTCTGTTCCAATTTAGCTGCCTGCTTGTTTGTCCCCTCCACCCATGACCACAGGACCTGTTCCTGCAGCTCCAGAGAGGCCTTGGGGGAAAGAATTCAGGAAAACAGAAGCCAATGAAGGGTCCTTTATTTTGCTTAAATACACAGGATCTCAGCTCCTTATTCAAACAAACACCCAGTCAGCAAAAAAAGCAGAAAGTGAATAAGAAAGGGGGTAAAGATTTTAGAATTAAGAAACAAACAACAATTAAATAAAGACTGTCTTTGCCTGGGAGGAGTTACATGAGAACTGCTAGGCAGAAGCTGAGGAGCACTTTATTGCTTCTTAGGAACATTGAGTCATGAATTTCCAGACTACATCACTGATCTCTTTGTTCCTCAAGCTGTAGATGAGGGGGTTCACTGCTGGAGGCACCACTGTGTATGGAACTGCCACCACCAGATCCAGCGATGGGGAGGAGATGGAGCGAGGTTTCACGTGGGCAAACCCTGCAGTGCTGACAAACAGGGAGACGACAGCCAGGTGAGGGAGGCTCTTCTCCCAAGGGACGGGGGACAGGACAAGAGGGAATGGCCTCAAGCTCCGCCAGCGGAGATTTAGGCTGGACATTAGGAAAACATTTTTCCCAGAAAGGGTCATTGGGCACTGGCAGAGGCTGCCCAGGGAGGGGGTTGAGTCCCCTTCCCTGGAGGGGTTTAAGGGACGGGTGGACGAGGTGCTGAGGGACACGGTTTAGTGTTTAATAGGAATGGTTGGACTCAATGATCCGGTGGGTCTCTTCCAACCTGGTTATTCTATGATTTTATGAGCCAGCAGTGGCCCAGGTGGCCCAGAAGGCCAATGGCATCTTGGCTTGGATCAGACATGGCGTGACCAGCAGGGCCAGGGAGGTTCTTCGCCTTCTGGACTCAGCACTGGTGAGACCGCTCCTCGAATCCTGGGGTCAGTTCTGGGCCCCTCACCACAAGAAGGATGTTGAGGCTCTGGAGCGAGTCCAGAGAAGAGCAACAAAGCTGGTGAGGGGGCTGGAGAACAGGCCTGATGAGGAACGGCTGAGAGAGCTGGGGGTGTTTAGCCTGGAGAAGAGGAGGCTGAGGGGAGACCTCATTGCTCTCTATAACTCCCTGAAAGGAGGTTGTAGAGAGGAGGGAGCTGGGCTCTTCTCCCAAGTGACAGGGGACAGGACAAGAGGGAATGGCCTCGGGCTCCTCCAGGGGAGGTTCAGGATGGACATCAGGCAAAAATGTTTCCCAGAAAGGGTCATTGGGCAGTGGCAGAGGCTGCCCAGGGAGGGGGTTGAGTCACATTTCCTGGAGGAGTTTAAGGGACGGGTGGACGAGATGCTGAGGGGTCTGATTTAGTGACTGATGGGAATGGTTGGACTTGATGATGCAGTGGGTCCTTTCCAACCTGGTGATTCTATGATTCTATGAAATACAGAGAGCATGGGTTGCTGTTTACTCAGTTACTTGGTTACAAATGGAAAGAAGAGAGTGAATTAAAAAGGTGATGAGAATGTAAACTTAAAAAAACCCAACACCACCATCAATAAAATAAGGCAGTGTGCACCTTTAGTGAGTCACATGATAACTGCAGTGAAGCAGAAGTTCAGCAGTTCATTGCTTCAGTGTAAAATCCAGTTATCAGCTTCCACGTTGCATCCTTGAGCTGCTGGTTCCTCCAGCTGTAGATGAGGGGGTTCACTGCTGGAGGAACCACGGAGTAGACAAATGACACCACCAGGTCGAAGGATGGGGAGATCGAAGAGGGCTTCAGGTCAGTGAAAGTGCCCGTGCTGATAAACAGGGAGACCACAGCCAGGTGAGGGAGGCACGTGGAGAAGGTTTTGTGCCGTCCCTGCTCTGAGGGCATCCTCAGCACAGCCCTGAAGATCTGCACATAGGACACCACAATGAAAACAAAACAGCCAAAGACTATTAAGATACTGACCACAAGAAGCCAAGCTTCCCTGAGGTAGGAGTGTGAGCAGGAGAGCTTGAGGATCTGCGGGATTTCACAGAAGAACTGGTCCACAGCATTGCCCTGGCAGAGGGGCAGGGAAAATGTACTGGCCGTGTGCAGCAGAGAAGAGAGAAACCCAGCACCCCAGGCAGCTGCTGCCATGTGGACACAAGCTCTGGTGCCCAGGAGGGTCCCGTAGTGCAGGGGGTTGCAGATGGCAACGTAGCGGTCATAGGACATGACTGTGAGAAGAGAAACCTCTGCTGAAATGAAGAAGTCAAACAGAAAGAATTGGGCAACACATCCTTCATATGAGATTTCTCTGGTATCCCAGAGGGAATTGGCCATGGATTTGGGGACAGTGGTGGAGATGGAGCCCATGTCGAGGAGGGCGAGGTTGAGGAGGAAGAAGTACCTGGGGGTGTGGAGGTGGTGGTCCCAGGCGATGGTGATGATGATGAGGTCGTTTCCCAGGAGGGCAGCCAGGTAGATGCCCAGGAAGAGCCAGAAGTGCAAGAGCTGCAGCTCCCGTGAGTCTGCGAATGCCAGGAGGAGGAACTGGGTGATGGAGCTGCTGTTGGACATCTGCTGCATCTAGGCATTGGGCACTGTTGAGGGAGGAAAGGACAGTGACAAGTTAAGGGAGCCTTCTCTAAGCCAAATGAAAGTAATTTCTCATTACCCCCTTCCCCCTACCCCCGCCTCCATCAGCGCCTCTGCTGCACTCAGAGAGATAAGAGGGAGTCCTGCGAGGTGAGAGCATTGTCTGGCTCAGTGCAGAGGGAGGGGAACTGCTCTGTCCTTGCTCTTGTTCCCAGCTGCCCTGGGCTTGCACGTTTCTGAGATCGAGGGGAATCACACTCCCGTGTTACCCTCAAACCACTCAATGTCCACCTCACACCACTCAATGTCTCACCCTTTCCTAAGGTCTCAGCACCCACTTTCATCCTAGGACACACACAGCTCATTCACACGCCCAACAGCATTTTGTGTCTCATACCATCTCTGTGCTTCTCTGAAGGGCATCTCTGTAACACAGGATGTAAACTCTCCCTCCCAGAACCTTTCTGGCTTTAGTTTCTCCTCATTCCCTGATCCTATCCCTGCTGCCTGGAGGTTTTCCTCCAGTGATGTGTTTCCCTGTCGCACGTTTTTTCCCTGCTCACAAACCCCATCCCAGCCCCTTGGCACTCCCCTACACAAACCTGCCTGTTTGCAGGGCACTGCCTGGGCACGTGGTCCTGTTTGGAGGCTCCAGAGGGAAGAACAACTTGGTGGGGCCAGCAGAGGTGATGCTGGTCCATAGGCAGAGGAGGGGCTCAAGGTGGTTTGGGAGACTCCTATCCCAAATCCCTTCCTTGTCCTTTCCACTGAACAGTCCATTCAGTTTTTCTAAGGTGATTTGGAATGGTCCTGATCGACGCAGCAACCTCTGGACAGCAAAATACGCTCTCCTGCAGGAGGTGCCTCTTGCACCCACAGCTTCTCCCTGCAGCAAAATTGTCCTGCACCCAGACTTACCATGTCAAGGACTGTGAAGATTTCTCCTCCAGTCAGCCCTCAGTCATCCTCCTGACCACCTTTAAGCTCCCTCTGCCTTGCTGGTCTCTCCATGAGAAACCCTGGGAGTTCCCTTCTCCCTGCTGTCTTTGCAGAGGAGCTGCTCCTCGCCAGAGCTCGCTCTTTGTAGCTCTGTCCACTTGCCCTGAGCTCCCTCAGTCCCAGGAGCCCAGCCCAGCTCAGCAGCAGAGGAGCAGCCCAGGGCATTTTAATGACCCCTCTGGTGGGTTGGATGCTGAGTCCATGAATCTCACACCCTGAGAGGAAGTAGAACAAACCTTTCAAGAAGTAAAACTCACATTCAAGCTCCAAGGTTTCTTGTAGTGTTAATGGGTCCCACTGAGGGCACTGCTGAGAAAGCATCTCCAGGGCCCAGTTAGAGCAGAAAACTGGAGGCAGTGATGAAAAGCAAGGTAAAGGTGTCTCTAACGCTGAGTCAGCCTGGATGTGTTTCATTAATCCAAAGGACCAAGCCCTGACCCCATTAACCAAGTGGATAAGCCCTGACCCCCAGACCCTGGGAAGGGAGATCCTGTCCCTCTCTCATTCCTTAGGACTCTTCCTGAGCAGTGGGATGTGAGAACGGGCAATGCCAAGGGTAGGACTTTGGAAAAACACTTGCATGGCTCCTGGGTGGGGGTTAGGAGGCTGTGAGAACCTGGTGCTGTAAGAGTGAGGTGTTTCCTCCTCCACAGTGCAGTGAGTGCAAGTAGTGATTTGGCATCCGTCCAGCAAGCATCAATTAGCAAGCATCCATCATTGAACAGCATCCTTTTGAAGAACAAGAAAGATGATCAAAATCTGTGCTTGGAGTAGAAAGCTCTTCAGTTCCATATCAAAAGGAGCTGAATTTGTGGTGACAAAAGTCTGATAAAGACCTGACAGCGAAGAGCTTTGTCAGTACCGTTTTGGGCTGATACATTTTTGCAAGGAAAGGAATTCAACTTGGTGGAGAAGAAATTAAATATTGACGAAACCAATGTGCTCTTTACGGAGATGGGGGAGAGGGTGAGGGCCTCCTCAGAAACTCAGATACAAACTTAAATCCTCTCTGGAACCCTCACTTGAACCGAAACCCAAACGCTGACTAACCCACAACTGGCCCTGACCCTACCCCATCTTCCCACCTCAACACCTGTGTGATCACACGAGTCATTTCATAGCATTCCAAGGTTACCACGGCAAAAGAACCAGAAAAAACCAAATGTGGTTCTAGAGGCAGCACAACCGGGACTGATGAGCATCCTTCTATAACCTTGTCATACCAGTTGAAGACTTGGGAGCATAAGGGACTGCCCACTGCTTCCTTGTGTTCTGGAGGAACGTCTCTGTGCAGCCCAAGTCAGACTTTTGGGTCAAATGAATCACTTTCCATTTCTTATCGACACTATTGATTGTGACTGAGATACCCAGGCTGCAGACGGGCAGTTCCTCATGCAGTAGCTCCTCTGTTTCTCCCCACACGGACAGTCCTACGTGTCTCACCGAAGGAATCATCCCACAGTGCCTGGATTTGCCGACGGTTGCTTCAACTCATGCTGTTGCTTCTCTGTAGCTTTTCTGCTTTGGGGATGCTAGTGGGAAAAGGCCTCACTGTCCTGATCCTGGCTTTGTTGGACGCTCTGAAAGGACTGACTGTAGGTTGCTGGGGTTCAGAGTAGGAAATCAAGGACCGCCTGAGCCTCACCCAAGGGCAGGAAGGGTTGTTTGCGTTAATGGTTATTGCTGAAGGTTTCCTTGGTCAGAATCCAGTGTTTTAGGCACAGGGTCCACACCAGTACAAATGCAGATCCCCAGAGTGGATGGATGCGACTCAGTGCTTTTCCCTCTCCATGCATCTCCATCCTAAGCTTTCTCTCCATGCTCTTTTCTGAGGTGCTCTGGAGCACAAACAGCACGAGCAGTTGGTGTTTGACCTCTCAGATCCACCTCCCTCTTTGCGCTGTCATTGGGCACAGACAAGGGTTGGGACCCATGGAGGGGGAGGTGCAGGGAAGCCTTTTCTGCTCCTGTAAATTAAACACTGATGGAATTTGCTTATTTTCTGCTCCTCTCCTTGCTCCCCACCCCCAAACAAGTTTTGAATTTTCCTTTGAGCCACCAGCTGTGGTTTCTCAATTTCTCTTCTTGCTACAGTCACCGTTATTATGGAAGTTGCTCAGATACTGCCAACCACGCTTGATTAGAAGCCTCCGTCGGCACAAACTGGTGACTCCTAACTCAATCCAGGCCCCTTTGGAGGAAGGGTCCAGCTTGGAAGTGCTGCACCAGGGAGATCCCACTGTATTACAGAGATGCTGCGAGACAGGCCAGCTCTGATCAGCGTCAGACACGCTTCTGTAAGGGCTCCACCTGCACAAAGTAGGTGCTCACCTGACACCCAGTGACACAAGTGCAAATAGTTCTGTACCAACCATAATAACCACGAACTGGTGGATGACGTGACTGAGAGCAACTGTGCAGAGAGGGGCTTGGGGTGCAGATTGATGAGAAGCTTGACATGAGCCAGCACTGTGTGCTCGTAGCCCAGAAGGCCAACGGTGTCCTGGGCTGCATCCAAAGCATCGTGGCCAGCAGGGTGAGGGAGGGGATTCTGCCCCTCTATTCTGTTCTTGTGAGACCCAGCCTGGAGTCCTGTATGCAGCTCTGGAATCCCCAGCATAAAAAGGACATGGAACTGTTGGGACAGGTCCAAGGAGGCCATGAGGATGATCAGAGGGCTGGATCACCTCTGCTATGAGGACAGCCTGAGAGAGTTGGGGTTGTTCAGCCTCTGGAAGACTTCAAGGAGAACTTACAGGGGCCTTTGGGTACCTGCAGGGTGCTCCAGGAAAGCTGGGGAGGGAATTTTTACAAGGGCATGGAGTGACAGGATGAGGGGAATGACTTTAATTTGGGGGAGGAGGGGAGGTTTAGATTAGACATTAGAAATTCTTCCTGATGAATATAGTGAGATATTGGCCCAGGTTGCTGAGGGAAGCTGTGGATGCCCCTTCCCCAGAAGAGTTCAGGCCATGTTGTATGGGGCTTTAAGCAGCCTGGTTCAGTGGGAAGAGTCCCTGTCCATGGCAGGGAGGTTGGAACTGGATGATCTTTAAGGTCCCTTCCAATCCAAACCGTTCTATGATTCTGTGGTTGCAGATGAAGTCCTTCACCCCACGGCAGGCTGGGTGCTGGAGTCCGTCATCTCTGAGAATGCTGGGAGCTTGGACCTTCACCCCATGGTGTGCTGGGAGCTGGAGTCTCTCACTCCGTGGCATCCTTTTCCCATGAGGAGCTCCCATCCCCTCAGCTGGCTTTGTCTCCCAGCCCCTGACTTCAGCTCAGAGCTTTGGCTGCACATTTGACTGATCCCTGGAGCCCCAGCTGAACAATCTTCTCCAGTTCAACCCAGGGGAGCCTGGGAGAAGGAGAGACAGAGTGATGCGGAAGGGTCCTCTGTACCACGATGGGCACTGGGGCTGCAAGGACAAACTGCACGCTTCCCAGACACATGCCGGGAGAGAAATGGAGAAAGAAACCCCAACAATCAAGTAACTGCTGCTCAGGAAGAGTGTTCTGAGCTCTGGTGCCCTGTAGGGTATTTTCTGAGGGCTAGTGAGAACCATTTGGGGGCATCACAGGAGAGTTCAGGGAGGAAAGGGAATCCCTGCAGACATGGCAGGGGCATTTCTCCACAGCAGAAGGGAGAGAAATCTTTCTGTTTCGGTCAGATCAGTTGGGTGGGCTGAGATTTGAGGAGCATCTCAAGAGAAAAGGCACAGCCACGGACCCGGACCCAGGAGGGTGTTACAAGAGATACCAAAAATCTAAAATTTTCCCACTATATCAGTCAAAAAGAGATGGAAAATTGCAGAGGGCACAACAAACAGATTCCCGTGTGGCATCAGCAAAGCTTCTGCACTTATGAATGAAAACCCAGCACCATCCATGAAAGGAATCGATAGACGTGTTTATGCCTTGGGTTCAATGTCTACTGCGAGTTGAACCCAGCACAGCTGCACAATGAGGTGCCGAGTCTTTTCTGGATCTCAGGATCACATGCTCAGGGAGGTGCCTTTTCACACTTGTAGGGAACTCAGCACCACTTCTGTTCCCCTGTGAAACCCCAGGTGGGTGTCACTTGTGGAGACACAGAGTTCTCTTCCACTGGAGACCCTTAGGTCCTCTAAAGAGTTTTCAGGTTACTGAATTTTGGGGAAAGGATGGGATTTGAGAGAAAAGGCCCCCCAGGATTTAGGAGCAGCTCTCTCCAAGCCAGCCCCCAGCAGCACCGACTGCATCTCCTCGACAGCCACCTGGCACGCTACAAACCGATGTCCGTGAATTTGGATCTCGGGCAGAGCCAGCGTGGAGGCTACACAGCAGATTCCGAGACAGGGAGGGGATTCAGTGCCCCAAGACTAATTGCAAGGGGAGACCCTGATGAATTCTCTCACTCTCAAGCTGGCTGCACACAAACAGCTCCCACGACCATGGCAACTCCAGAAGAACGTCCAGAAGTCTTTGAAAGTGCCCTGCTTGCAACAGGCCAACGTTGTGCCAGTGAGCATCTCCCAGTTTACAAGAGCAGGGAATCCCATTCCCTTGCCTGGGCGCTGTTTAACCTTCCAGCACAAACGTTCCCAAATCCTTCTAGCAGGGGTGTCTGAATATGCTGGATCCTCGTGCTATGAAGCTCTTGTCCAAATATCCTTGACACCCTTGAGGGAAGGGATGCCACCCAGAGTGACCCTGGCAGGCTGGAGCAGTGAGCTCGTGTGACCCTCATGGGGTTCAACAAGGGCGGGTGAAGGGTCCTGCACCTGGGTCAGGGAAAACCTGGAGTTGTTCAGGCTCAAGAAGAAAAGTCTCCCAGGAGACCCTATTGCAGCCTTTCAATATCTGAAGGGGCTTTTTATGATAAAGATGCTAAAACACTGGATCAGGTTTCCCAGAGAAGCTGTGGATGCCCCATCATTGGTAGTGGACGGGGCTTTGAGAATCTGATTGAGTGGAAGGTGTTGGTGCCCATGGAAGGGAGAGGTTGGGCCAGATGGATGTTTGAGGTCCCTTCCAACCCAAAATATTGTTCTGTCCGTGGCCTCAGTGATGTCGTCCTCTGTGATGCTGCCCTGTTTCCGAGGAGACCTCTCTGCTGTCCAGGCCAAGCACACTCTGGACTCACTCTCCAGCAGGATCTGGAGGAGGCAGGTGGTGTCTTCACTGCACGTGTCCTCAGGGCAGGGTTTTGCTCCCTCCCAGCCCGACTCCTGATCAGGACAGGAGCTTACGAGCACCCACTGAAGCTATTTTTTTCCGGGAAAAAAGCCGTCAGGGGAAAAAAACAGCTTGGTTGAACAGAGAGGTCTTGAGTGATATCAAGCAGAAGAGAAACGTTTATGGGCTCTGGAAGAGGGGACAGGCCTCTTGGGTGGACTACAGGAGGGAAGTGAGATTGTGTAGGGAAAAAAATCAGAAGGGCTAAGGCTCAGCTAGAAATCAGATTGGCAAAGTCTGTGAAAGATAATAAAAAATCCTTCTATAAATATATAAATAATAAAAGGCGGACTAGGGAGACCATACAGTCCCTATTGGACGCAGAAGGAACAGCAGTGACAGGGGATGAGGAAAAGGCTGAGGTACTTAATGCCTTCTTTGCCTCAGTCTTTAATTGTAAAGAAAGTCGTTCCGTCTGTGTACAAACCCAGGAGCTGGAGGAGCCAAAGGAGGCTCCCATGATCCAAGAGGAGGTGGTCAGAGCCTTGCTAGCCCAACTGGACACCCACAAGTCTATGGGGCCGGACGGGATTCACCCTAGGGTACTGAAGGAGCTGGCGGATGTGCTGGCCAAACCCCTTTCCATCATCTTCCAACAGTCCTGGAAGGCTGGGGAAGTCCCACTGGACTGGAGGCTGGCTGATGTTGTGCTCATCTACAAAAAGGGCCACAGGGAGGATCCAGGAAACTCCAGGCCTGTCAGTCTGACCTCAGTGCCAGGGAAAGTCATGGAACAGGTGATCTTGAGTGCGATCATGAAGCTCATGCAAGAGAACCGGGGGATCAGGCCCAGTCAACACGGGTTCACAAAAGGCAGGTCTTGCCAGACTAACCTGATCGCCTTCTATGACAAAGTGACTTGGCTGCTGGATGAGGGAAAGGCTGTGGATGGATCTTCCTGGACTTCAGTAAAGCCTTTGACACAGTTTCTCACAGCGTTCTGCTTGGGAAACTGTCACCTCTGGGCTGGACAGGCGCACACTCTCCTGGGTGGAAAACTGGTTGGATGGAGGGCCCAGAGAGTGGTGGGAAATGGAGTTAACTCCAGCTGGAGGCCAGTGACAAGTGGTGTTCCCCAGGGCTCAGTGCTGGGTCCAGCCCTGTTCAATGTCTTTATCAATGATCTGGATGAAGTCACCGAGTGCACCCTTAGCAAGTTTGGGGACGACACTAAGCTGGGTGGAAGCTGGATCTGCTGGAGGGTTGGGAGGCTCCAAAGGCATCTGAACAGGCTGGATCCGTGGGCTGAGACCAACGGGATGAGGCTTAACAAGGCCAAATGCCGGGTCCTGCACTTGGGGCACAACAACCCTGAGCAGCTCCAGACTAGGAGAAGTCTGTCTAGAAAGCTGCCTGGAGGAGAGGGACCTGGGTGTGTTGGTCGACAGCGACTGAACATGAGCCAGCAGTGGCCCAGGTGGCCAAGAAGGCCAATGGCATCTTGGCTTGGATCAGAAACGGCGTGACCAGCAGGGCCAGGGAGGTTCTTCTCCCTCCGGACTCAGCACTGGTGAGACCGCACCTCGAATCCTGTGTTCAGTTCTGGGCCCCTCACCACAAGAAGGATGTTGAGGCTCTGGAGCGAGTCCAGAGAAGAGCAATGAAGCTGGTGAGGGGGCTTGAGAACAGGCCTGATGAGGAACGGCTGAGAGAGCTGGGGGTGTTTAGCCTGGAGAAGAGGAGGCTGAGGGGAGACCTCATTGCTCTCTCCAACTCCCTGAAAGGAGGTTGTAGAGAGGAGGGAGCTGGCCTCTTCTCCCAAGTGACAGGGGACAAGACAAGAGGGAATGGCCACAAGCTCCACCAGGGGAGGTTTAGGCTGGACATTAGGAAAACATTTTTCCCAGAAAGGGTCATTGGGCAGTGGCAGAGGCTGCCCAGGGAGGGGGTTGAGTCCCCTTCCCTGGAGGGGTTTAAGGCACGGGTGGATGAGGTGCTAAGGGGCATGGGTTAGTGTTTGATAGGAATGGTTGGACTGGATGATCCGGTGGGTCTCTTCCAACCTGGTTATTCTATGATTCTATGATTCTCCTCCTCCTCACCTTCTGAGGAAGCTGCAGACCACGATGAGGTCTCCCCTCAGTCTCCTCCAGGCTGAACAGACCCAATGACTTCAGCTGCTCCTCACACAGCTTCTTCTCCAAACCCTTCACCAACTCCATGCCTTCCTCTGGATGCTCTCCAGGAGCTTCAGATCCTTGTTATCCCATGGAGCCCAAGCCTGCACGCAGTGCTCAAGGAGGGACACTTGGGGCGCTCCCATGAGAAGTCACTATGGGACGCAGCTTGTTCCTCAGCTTTATTAAAGACAATATATATAGGAACGCATCCACTCTGGGAGGACAACTCGGTCTCTCCACGGTTCAGAAGGGCCACCAGCGCAGCCACTGCAGCCTCCATCTTGGAGTGGGCCTCTTTCTCGACAGCATGTCTGAGGTCTCAGTTGCCTGGGAGCTGACCGAGGGATCTGGGTCCTCCTTCAAGGGCAGGAGGGCTGCAAGGGCAGGAAGCAGAAATCAGAGAATCATGGAATGGTTTGGGTCAGAAAGGGCCCTAAAGCCCATCCAGTTCCTCCCCCCTGCCATGGGCTGGGACACCTCCAGCTGGTTCAGCCCCATACAACTTAGCCTGAATGCCTCCAGGGATGGGGCAGCCACGACTTCTCTGGGCAGCCTGGGCCAGGGCCTCTCCACCCTCACAGGAGAACATTTCTTCCTAAGGTCTTGTCTCAATCTCCCCTCTTTCAGCTCAAAACTGTTCCCTTCATCCTATCCCTGCACTGCCGGAACAAGAGCCCCTCCCCAGCTATCCTGGAGCCCCTTCTCATGCTGGAATGTTCCTCTAAGGTCTCCTTGGAGAGGAACTCCACTGCCTGCAGAGACCCCCAGGAGTCTCCCCAGACCCTCCCAGCCCTGGTCATCTCTTTTCTTGGCCAGGAGGTGCAGCTGAGACAGAGGGCAGCTGGAAGCTCGTGCTGGGGAATGGCCCATTTGCCCCTGACACGTTCCTCTGCCCCGAAGCGTCTCCCTGGAGCAGAACCAAGCATGGCAGCTCTTCCCAGGCTCTGCCCCTGCCCCATCAGCCCAAGCCCTGCCCCACCAGCCCAAGCCCTGCCCCTCCTCACCATCGCAGATCTCCAGCAGATCCTCTGAGCTCCAGTTCTTAAGGCACCGTGCGGCCAGACCTGGAAAGAGAACTTGGTCACACCTTCTGCTCCCCAGCACTCCCCGCTCCCAGCCCCAGGGCAGGGTGATCCCGGGAAGGGCAGTGCCCAAGGTGCTGGGATGCAGCTTGCCTCCCAGTACCACCGGCATGGTGGGTGCTCCTTGGGGCAACCAGGGCTCTTGGCAGTCATCGGGCTGTCCCGTGCTGCCAGTGCAGAGGTGGGGACTGGTGCCAGGCTGCCAGGAGAATCACAGAATGGGTTGGGTTGGACGGCCCTTCAAAGCCTATCTAGTTCCAACCCCCTGCCATGGGGAGGGACACCTCCCACTGGATCAAGTGGAGCCAAATCCAGCTTGGCCTTGAGTATCTTCAGGGATGGGATCTTGGGGGTTTAGTTGATGGCAAGTTAGAATGATGGAGCCGTAGAATGAGTTGGGTTGAAAGGCACCGCAAAGCCCATCCAGATCCACTCCTCTGCCGTGGGGAGGGACACCTCCCACTGGACCAGGCTGCTCAAAGCCCCAGCAACCTGGCGCTGAACATCTTCGGGGATGGGGCAACCACAATTTCTCTGGGCAACCTGAGCCAGGGCCTCCCCACCCTCATCGTGAAGAATCTCTTCCTAAAGTATGATCTACATTCCTCCCCGCCCTCCAGTTGAAAGCCATTGCCCTCATCCTATCACTCTGTGCCCTTGGAAAAAGTCCTAGAAGCATGGAATGCTTTAGGTTGGAAGAGACCTTAGCGAGGACAAAGATTGGAAAGGGACCCGGGGTTGTGGCTCACCCAGGAATGAGATGGCCGTCACACGCAAGGTGGCCTGAGGGTTCTGCAGGTAGGGCAGGCTCTGGTGCAGGAATTTATCCACTCGGCTCCTGTTGCAGTCCAGCTAGGTGGAGCACAAGAACACAGGGCTGGTCGAGATGCTCCGCAGCTGAGGTTCAGAGAGAGCCTGGGTGTGCCCAGACCCCACACCCTCCATCCCACCCCCAACCCCCATCCCACTGCCAGAGCTGGGCTGGGCCAGCATCTCCTTCGGCATCCAGGACAAGAAGGGGAGTGGGGCTGGAGAAGAGCCCGTGGGGTCTGTGTGCTCATGGACAGGGAAGGAGGAGGCAGGCACTGGCTCTGGGCTCACAGGCATGGGGGACAGCCCAGCCCGGGGATTTGGGGTTCTCCTCACCAAGCACTTTCCCATCTCAGGGTTCTGATATGTCTGGGCCAGGCGGCTGAGCTTCCTCCATCCCAGGAACTCTGAGCAGACCAGGAGGGTGTCCTTGGAAGCCTGCAGAGAAGCAAAAGCTGGAAGATTTTGGCACAGCCCAGGGAAGGAGACCTGGCATCCTCCTCCTCCTCTCATCTGGGTTCTGAGCTGTTGCCAGCAGGGTCTGAGCCAGAACTGGGTTCCGTGCCCAGGGTAGGAACATGGGGCAGCCGCCACCTCAGGCATCTCCCACCGCCGGCCATCAGAACAGAGATCCTAGAGAGCTGCAGAGCTGCAGCCAGGGGTGGGGGCAGGCTGAGGAGCCATGTGAGCCCAGGGCTGGAGTCCTGTAGATACCAGGGCAGGATGGAGCCAGCAGCACCTCCCATGTATCACAGAATCCTAGAATCCCTAAGTGGAAAAGACCTTTGAGATCATCAGGACCAACCGTACCTATCCACTACTAAACAATATCCCTGAGCACTTCATCTGCCTGGCGTTTAAACACCTCCAGGGACGGTGACTCCACCACCTCCCTGGGAGCCATTCCAGTCCCTGAGAGCCCTTTTGGTGAAGAGGTTTCTCCTAATGTCACACCTGAGCCTGCCCTGATGCAGCTTGAGGCCATTCCCTCTCATCCTATCACCTGGGAGAAGAGACCAACACCCACCTCTCTACAACCTCCTTTCAGGCAGTTGTAGACAGTGATCAGGTCTCCCCTCAGCCTCCTCTTCTCCAGGCTAAACTACCCCCAGGTCCCTCGGCTGCTCCTCGTAAGATTTGTTCTCCAGCACCTTCACAAGTTTGTTGCCCTTCTTTGGACGTGCTCCAGGACCTTCTTGTCATTCTTGTAGTGCAGGACCCAGAACTGACCCCAGGATTCGAGGGGTGGCCTCACCAGTGCTGAGTCCAGGGGCCCAATCACTGCCCTGGTCCTGTTGGCCAAGCAGTTTCTGATCCAAGCCAAGATGCTATTGGCTTTCTTAGCCACCTGGGCCACTGCTGGCTCATCCTCCAGCAGGACACTTGGCTGTCCCACTCCTTCATTCTGTGCTGCGAGTGGGCCGAGCTTTGATCCTGGGACGCAGGGTGGGTCCCCCTCTGGCTCTATCTCCTTTCCAACCGCTCTCCCCTCCCCTGGCTGGGGAACAAGCCGGCTCTCCTCACCCTGCTGGAGGAGGCAGGGCAGGGCTGGGAAATGTCTGTGCCAGGGACTCCAGTGCTGCTGGGACCCTGGCTTTGGGCTGGGGGAGGGCAGAATGGGGAGAGAGGGGCTGTGGGGGGACCCCAGCTCCTCACCCTCCGCTGCAGCCGGCCATGGTGGGACCAGCACAGGGAACGAGGGGAGCGGTGGGACCCTGGGGGGACATATTCCCAGGCTCTGACATCCAGCAGCCCTTGACCCGCACACCAAGGCCACCCCAGTGGTGTCCACGTGCCCTTCCCCGCCGCCCTGGTCCCTGCTCACCGCACCTTGGCCACGCTCTCCATCTCATCGTTCATGTGGAAGAAGAGCGGGATCAGGGCCCTCTGCACATTCTTCTTCATCTTACTCTTGCGCCTCCCCTCCACTGCCTTCACAGCATCTCCGAAGAGCATGATGGAGAGCCGCCGCACCTCGCTGTGCTCCTGCAAGGGAGGAGGACAGGGGAATTCAGCCACAGCCACTTCTTGCCCACGGCGAGCGAGGGTGTTAGCGCGGCGGCTGCAAGGGTGGACACTCCGTGGCCGGATCCCCAGCACCAGGGCTGTGGGGCAGAGCTGCAGCTGAGGCTGAACAGCCCTGAGCCCCGAACGGCCCCACGGGAGGAGCGAGGAGAGTCCTCCTGCCCGTCTGCTGCCGCCTGGGCCGCGCTGAGGGGCAGCGTCAGTGCAGAGCACCCTGCGGGGCTGAGACCCCCACGGCTCCTTACGTCGTCAAAGAGGGGCAGGAGCTTCTCCGTCAGCGGCAGAGCCATGGGCCTGGCCTCCTCCTTCGGCATGGGATCCATCACGGTCCTGAGGAGCTGCAAGGCCTTCATCCTGTCATCGCCGCTGGTGTCCTGCAGGTTCTCCATCACATCTGGAAGCAGGACCGTCATTTTTCTGGCCTGTGTGCAACGGTTTTCTTGTTGTGAAGGGGGAAAAGACCACACTGGCAAAAATAGCCCCGAGCAGCTGCCTGCCGTTCAGCTTCCCCACAGGTGGGACAGGAGAGGCTGCAGCACCTCCTGGCAGGCAGTGGCTGCTGATGGGGATGCGGAGAGAGCTCGAGGACTGGAAGGGAGTGCAGGAGAGCTGCTCAGCCACCCCACTTTCTGACCAGCCCGAAGGGGCAGATGGATTTGTTTCCCTCTGTCACCCACCATTGTGACCCCCAGCCCATGCCGAGCCAGCACATTCCCACCGCCCCGGGCCCCAGCCGCCAGTACGGCTCCACTTGGCTGCATCCCACTCACCATCTGGGGATTCTCTGAAAGCATGACGAGGGCTCTGAGCGCCAGTGAGAGCATCACTGGGCTCGGATGCCTCAGTTGTCTCTGGGCTTTATACAGGGCAGCAAACTCCTCTGCTCCAACGTCATTGCAGACCAGCCGCTGAAATACAGAGAGCAGTGAGAGGAGCAGAGCCTGCTGGGCTCCCTGCGCCTCTCTGGCACGAAGGAGGCGCGAGGCACGGGTGGAGGCTTGAAGCCTCCTCAGGCTGTGCTGAAGGCCAGGCCCCAGCAATCCCTCTGCCCCTTCCTCTGGCCCGGCCTCAGGTGTCCAGGCTGCAGATCCGCGCAGGGGACGCCGCAGGAGGGAAGCAGAGGGGCTGTGTCCATGTGTACCCCAGGAGGTGCCCGTCTGGAAACAGGGAGAAGGGGAGGGGCTGTGCCTCTTTCCCAGGAATGCAGGCACAGCCCTGCAGGGAGCACGGTCACTCACAGACAAAAGGAAGATGAAGCCGTCCTCCGTGGCACAGCTGAACACCCTGCGCACCCTCTGGTCCTGAAGCACGTCGAGCAGCTCCGTCAAGACGTTCCACAAAGTCTTCGGCAGGGAGATCATGGCCCCCCACATGGCCAGGGCAGCGCTGCAGACCCAGAGCGCTGGCTCAGCATCGCTGCTGCAGCCCTGCCCCATCCCACCCCATCCCCTGGGGGGCCGGGGGGCCCTGCCTGGGCAGGGAGGAGGGGCAGGAGGGGGGCTCCCCCTGTGGCAGGGAGAAACGTGGTGGTGGGGCTCTGGCTTGGGCAGCTCTCCATGCTGTCACGACCAGTACCTGTCACACATTGGAGAGATCTCCAAGAGGCTCCTGACTGCTTCCCTGGGCCTCCACTGGGTCAACAGGAGAAGGAGCTGGACCAGGATGTGCCAGGCTTCCTCCCTGTGGATGTACTCCATGTTTTTGTGGATTCCCCTCATGATGTTTGGCACCTGGAGAGGACACAGAGAAGGATGCTGCTGCCACTGGAGTGCAGCCATGCCCAAACATCCACTGCAGCTGCTGCCCTTCCCATCCCTCCGCTGCCTTGGAATGGCTCCAGGTGCCCCAGAGAGCTGGGTTAGAGCAGGAGGGAAGAACCGGGCCTGACGGGGCTGGTGGGGAGGGTAATCCAGCCCCGGGGCGCTTACATCTGTCAGACAAGACTCAGTGTCCCTCAGGGCCATTTCCAGCATATTCCTGCCCATCTGCCGTACAGAGATTTCATCTGCAGTCAAGTTGTCGATGCCCTCAAGGAGAACCTCAATCACCAGGGCAGAGTGGATGGATTCTCCAAACACCTGTGGGAGGAAGGAAGGGAGGGAAGACATGTCACGCTGAGCACCCTGACGGTGCTGCTTGGCTGAGCAAGGCGAGCGGCTCATGCAAGAGACGCCCAGCAGTGCTGGCAGCAGAGCCCACAGGAGGGCAGGGAGCAGGGGTGCACTTTCTGCAGGCGAAGGATGAGAGCAGAGGGTCCCCAGGGCAGCAGAAGGAGGGCTGGGCTCGTGGACACCATCTGTTGGCCCTACAGCTCACTGGTGGCCAGGAGGTCTGGAGCTGCTGCTGGGACACTGGAGTGCTGCCCCCAGATTGTCCCTGCTTGGGGACAGTAGGAACCCTCTCCCCGGGGACAGTGAGGCTGTGCCAGCCCCACTGGTTCTGGGGCCCCTTGCTCACGGTATCTTCCTGGCAATGCCATGGATCCAAGTCCTGGGAACTGCTCGTGTTGCTGCTGAAGAGCCCAGAAGGCAACAAGGCGCTCCCAGGATCCCATCCGGGTTGGAGCTCTGGGTCCTCTGGATTGTTCTCCGGCAGAGTCTCGCCTACAGGGAGGGCAAACACAAATGAGTTGGTGGGACACAGCATCCTTGCCAACGAGCTTCCCAAACCGGGAAAAGGGCTTTAAGCATGGCATGGCTGAGGATGGAGGCTGTGCAGGGGTGGCTCCTGGCCCCCAGCAACCCTGGCATCCCAGTCCTGCCGTGCCCCATGCCCGTGGGGCTCCTGCTGCTGCTGTGCCGAGGAAACAGGAGCCCGGCATTATAGAATCCCTAGGCTGGAAGAGAAATTTCAGATCCTCAAGCCCAACCATACCTTTCCACTACTAAACCAGATCCCTGAGCGCTTCATCGGCCCAGCTTTTAAAAACCTCCAGGGGTGATGACTCCACCACCTCCCTGTGAGCCGTTGCAGTGCCCGAGAGGCCTTTCGGTAAAGAAATGTTTCCAAATGTCCAACCTGACCCTGTCCTGGTGCGACTTGAGGCCATTCCCTCTTGTCCTATCACTTGGGAAAAGGTACAAACAGCCAGCTGTCTACAATCTCCTTTCAGGCAGTTTAGACACTGATAAGGTCTCCCCCTCGGCCTCCTCTTCTCCAGGCTAAACCCCAGGTCCCACGGCTGCTCCTCCTAAGACTTGTTCTCCAAGCTCCAGCCCAACCCCACCCTCACTCACTGGGCTGCAGTGGCTGGATCATGGTCACCGCAACGGGCTCCAGCCGGGAGCTCATCTGGGGTGCCCCCACCTCCTCCCAGGCCGCCCTGGGGCAGCTGGGGGGTCTCTCCGCCATCCTGTGGGATGGAGGAAATTGGGAGTGTGGGGAGATGAGCTGAAGGGAAATGCCTCAGCACCGTGGGGCTGCTGGGGTGTGAGGGAAAGACGTGGGCTGCGCTCGGAGTCTCCTCGCTGGCTCCGTGCTCCTGCCCTTTCCCGTTGCTGCCTGGTCAGACACTGACGGGCTGAGGCTGCATCGGCTGTGAGGTCACAAAGGGCCCCCCTGCCACTGCTGCTCTGGCCGGGAGGGGCAGGAGCTCCACTGGGAGGGGTGGGAGCTGGGTCATAATGGCCCGTGGGGGCTCTCAGGGTGTCCCCAGGCCCCATCTACCCCTGTGTCCCCTCAGCTCCTGCCACTGCCCTCGTCCCAGAGCCCTGTGTCCCTGGCATGGTCCCAGCACTTCCCTGGGAGATCCCTGCCTCACCTTTGGGGCTGAAATCATCATTTCTAACATGTCTTCTGGTACCCAGAGCATTTTCTTAGGGTCCATAGTTTCATTTTGAAGGCCTAAATCCCCATGTTTTTGGCATAAAGCCTCTTTTTAAGTTCCAAAACTACATTTCTAGTGTCCAAAGCCTTATACTACTTTCCAAAGTCTTGGTTTGGGCTCCAAAGTCTTATGTTTTGCTTCCGAAGCCTCATTTGAGGCTCCAAAGCCTCATGTTTATGGGTCAAACTGTTATGGATTTACACGCACTGGCTACTGAAAAGGCAAGGTCAGAGTGAAGGCTCCAATACTCTTTTAATCGTTCTCAGGTTCCAGGTGGTGCTCGGTACCTCCAGAGAGGGACCTCTAGGCCTGATCACACCCCTCAGTTGTTCCCACGCCACCCATCGCCCCATCCCCAAGTCTAATCACTTCATTCTGGTCACTTGGTTTTCTCTGTCGCTGGGCTGGCCACCTTCTGAGGTTCATTCCCTCTTGGAATTCTTCGTTAGTGGCACTTGTTTTACCAAGACGCTTCCGTGGAGCCTGCTGAGGAAGGTTCGCTGTGCAGAGAGCGGTGCCTCCTCCTGAGGAGCTCCGTTGTCCTTTCTGTGCATGCTGGCCCCCAGACGTCCTTCCCGAGGCTGGAGGGAGCAGAGCCCTTCCTGGAGGCATTGGTTGCACTGGCTGAGCCCGTGCTTGGCTGCATTTTAATTCATTCCTGGCACTATGCCTGGCACATTTAGGTCCTGGCGCCAACCCATTCTCCAGCACCATCTGGGCTGGTGCCACCATCCCCAAATGCCTGGGATCATAGAATCAGAGAATCAGAGAATCACAGAATCAGAGAACCACAGAATCATAGTATCATCGAATAGTTTGGGTTGGAAGAGACCGTAAAGATCATCCAGTTCAAAGACCCCTGCCATGGGCAGGGACACATCCCAACCTGGCCTTGAACACCTCCAGGGATGGGGTATCCACAATTTTCCTGGACAACCTGTTCCAGCGCCTCACCACTCTCATAGTGAAGAAATTCTTCCTTATGTCAAGTCTAAATCTGCGCTTTCTAGTTTGTACCCCTTCCCCTCCTCCTATCAGTCGTTACATGCCTTTATAAAAAGTCCCTCCCCTGATTCCTTGTAGCCCCCTTAAGGTTCTGGAGGGTCACTATAAGGTCTCCTCAGAGCCTTCTCTTCTCCAGGTTGAAGAAGCCCAACCCTCTCAGCCTGTCTTCATACGGCAGAGGCTTCAACACTCGGATCATCCTTGTAGCCCTCCCCTGGACCCGTTCCAACAGTTCCATCTCCTTCTGCTGAGAGTTCCAGACCTGGACACAGGACTCCAGGTGGGGTCTCACAAGCGCGGAACAGAGGGGCAGAATCCCCTCCCTCACCCTGCTGGCCCTGGTTCTTTTGATGCAGCCCAGGATTCATCATTAGCCCTCTGCTTGAAAGGCCACTCTGGATGCTCTGGTGGGAACAAATCCTCATCCATTTTGTTGCCTTTTGCTGTCCCTGCTCAGCCTGGTGCAGAAAGTCCCTGGTCTGTGTGCTTTGCAGAGCACCCCAGGCCATTTACAGTAACATCTAATTGTTGTTACTATTATTATTGTTATTATTATTATTATTATTACTCAATCTAGCAAATAGTTCAAGATGCCACTAAAACTCTTAGTGGTGTCCCTCGCTGTGCAGTGATTCATGTGAACAGAACTGTCTCTGGGCAAGGAGAGAGAGTGGGCACAGATGGAGACTGGGAGCTCGTCCAAGGGTGTGTGCATGTCCTGCCGAGGGGCAGAGCGTGGCTTGCTTTAATTGAAATTATTTTATCTCATTGAGCTATAGAAAACCAGGTTGTGTGTTGAACTTTCCATTTTGGTTTGAATAAGTTGATTCATCACCTGTTGAAAGCAAGTCGTGTGATTAAAGTGCAATCAGAGTGTGCTCAGCTTTGTAGACACCAAAGAATTTGAGGTCTTTTTGCTGTCAGATCCTTGGCAGCAGAAGCTCAGCTTTCTCTGGGAAATGCGTGTGTGCACAGGAGCACTGGGGCAGGGGGGCACTGCGCTTGTGGAAAGCTGTAGAACGCTTTGGTGCAGTCTCAGGCCGAGCTGCATCACCTGGAATAACAAGGAGAGACTGAAAAAGGCCACAATAATGGAGATGCATCAGCCTAAATATTTAATGAACCATCCACATTGCTCGTGGTTAATCCAGAGTGGTAAAACGAAGGGGATGAAAATGTTTCCTCTAGGTGAAGTGAGACATAGAGCACAAACGCTGGCACTGGGTTGCCCAGTGAGGCCACTGGTTTGCCCATGGGTAGAACTTGGTTGCCCGGGGGACACGAGGATGCCCAAAGGGCTGCATGGCGTTGCCCAGTGAGGGCACCTGGGATTTTCCAGGAGCGGAAAGGAAGCTGCGTTTAGCTCTGGTCCATAGCCAAGGGGTTTTCCTCCTTTTTGGTCATAGAATTGTAGAATCATGGGATGGTTTGGGCTGGAAGAGGCCTCAAAGCCCATCCAGTTGCACCCCTCGGCCATGGGCAGGGGCATCTCCCATTGGATCAGGTTCAAGCCCCATCCAACCTGGCCTTGAACACCTCCAGGGATGGGGCAGCCACGACTTCTTTGGGAAACCCAAGCCAGAGCCTCCCACCGTCACCATGAAGAATTTCTTCCTGATGTCTAATCTAAATCTTCTCCCTTCCAATTTAAAGCCATTCTCCCTCATCCCATCACTTCATACTCTTGGAAAGGGCCCCTCTCCAGCTTTCCTGGAGCCCCTTTCAGTACTGGAAGCTGCTCTAAGTAATCCCTTGAGCCTCCTCTTCTCCAGGCTGAACAGCCCCAACTCTCTCAGCCTGTCCTCATACACAAGGTGCTCCAGTCCTGGGATCATCTGCCTGGCCTCCACTGGACTCGCTCCATGTCCTTTCTGTGCTTAGGACTCCAGAACTGGGTGCTGGACTCCATGTGGGTCTCACCAGCACGGAGCAGAGGGGCAGAATCCCCTCCCTTGCCCTGCTGGTCCCACTGCTTTGGATGCAGCCCAGGGCATGATTGGATTTCTGGGGTTGGCTTTGGGCTGCGAGCTCCATTGCTGGATCACGTCAAGCTCTGTGTGTGTCTGTCGGTATCCGAAATGGAGGAATTTATTTGCAGGTCTGGGAGCCAGGGCAGCATCTCCCAGTGCCAGAATGCTGTTTCTCAGGTATAAATAGTTGACCGAGAGCTCAGGGAAGTGCAGTCGTTTATCCCTAGCAGGGACAAAAGGGCTGAAGGGACTGGTTTGTGGGAGCCAGCATACACAGTGGGTTTTTGTTAGACCTGAGCACAGACATTTCATCCTTGGTTCTGCTGGACTGGCTTGGAGGGTCGTGTTTGCAAAAGTTTTTTTACTATATTAGATGGCGTGAATTTCCTGCTGCCTGGATCCTGGGGCCAGACTCAGTGCCCACAGCGATGCTGCTCTCCAGTCAGGTACTGGGGCAGCGCATGCCAGCATGGCCAAAATTGGACAAGGCCTGAAAACACAACCCTCCAAGTTCAATGATTTTGCAGCTGCAGACTGTGTAGTTCCACCCTCTGACACATTCCTATTCTTTTCTCCAATGACCCGTTATTCTCCTGTATTTCTTGTTCATTTAATTAATAGCTGCATTTTGAGTCACTGTCCGATGCATCAAACTGTTACTGGCACTGGTGGTGCAAGGTGTGTCTTAGGTCACCTTGTTCCCATGGATGGATGTTGGGAAACAGGCAATTTACAAGCTGTGCTTTCTGCTCGTGGAGTCATGGAGTAGTTTGGGTTGAAGGAACCTCAAAGCCCATCCAGTTCCACCCCCCTGCCATGGGCAGGGACACCTCCCACTGCACCAAGTTGCTCAAAGCCCCATCCAGCCCAGCCTTGAACACCACCAGGGATGAAGCAGCCACCGCTTCTCTGGGTGGCCTGTGCCAACGCCTCACCACCCTCACAGGAAAACATTTCTTCCTAAGATCTCATCTCAGTCTCCCCTCTTTCAGTTGAAAGCGTTGCCCCTTGTCCTGTCCCAGAACTCCCTGATCAAGAGCCCGTTCCTGGCTTTCCTGGAACCCCTTGCAGTACCAGAAGCTGCTAGAAGTTCTCCTTGCATCCTCCACTTCTCCAGGATGAACAACTCCAACCCTCAGCCTGTCCTTTGATAGGAGGTGCTCCAGCCTTTCTGAAGGAGGCGATCAGCTTTGTGACTTCCTCTGGACTCGCACCAACACTTCCATGTTCTTCCCATGCTAAGGACTCCAGAACGGGATGCAGTCTGGTGCCTTTCCCTGGTGGTGAGCTGATTGTCCCCAGCCCACTGTAGAGGCGTGTGTCTGCAGGGCACATCCATCCCGCCGAGAGGGACGCTCCTTAGAGGGTCCATTTCTCTCCCCTCTCCGGGAAGGAAGCACAGCCCTCTGCTTTCAGTTGGATGCCAAACATCGAGAGGGTGAAAGTGTGTGGACCTAGCCTGGCATGGCTCAAAGCAGAAGGATGGACCCCAGCCTCAGTGGCGAGGCCAGAATGCTGGAGAGCACACCTGGACTTGTCTAAGCAGGAGGGACATGCCTGAGGCTGTTACCTGTCCCCCCCAACCTGATCAGGTGAGGGGCATGGGCAGAGGGTGTAAAAAAGCCCCAGGAAGCTTTGAATCTCTCTCTCCACAACACTCTGTGCAACTCTTTGTTTGTTTGTGTGTCTTGTGTCTCTCTGTTTATCTGTTGTCTCTGTCTGTTTTCTCCCTCTCTCTGCAACTCTCTCTCCACTCTCTCTCTCTGGGTCTTTGTCTGCTTGTCCCTCTCTGTCTTGTCTCGTGTTTGTCTGTCGGGTGTGGACACTCACCATCTTCTGGACCAGCCAGACAAGGAAACACGTGCTGCGACATGTGGAGCTCCTAAGGTGGTGACCATCTCTCACCTCTTGCAACTATTGGTCTCTTGTAACTCTTTTCTCCTTTCCTATCTTTTCTCCTTGTCTTCTTTTCCCCTTTTCTCTTTGCAACAGCTGCAGCTGCAGTGGGCAGTAGCAGGCGGGTTGGGTTTGATTTTGGGTTTGACTCCGGGAAACATCAGGGCTCTGGGTGCTGTTTGGGGCTCAGTTCAGAGATTTTTACAGCGCTGCGAAGCGTCGCTGCTGACGGGCTGTTTCGGTCACTTTGTGGCTGCAGCTATTCCTGTCTGTGCTCTGGCCCATGGGGGTTGTTTGATTGTTTGAATCCAGTGTTTTAAAGGCATGCATCTTGTTTAGTAAAAGATATCGTGTACACCTATTCCTCAGAGTGATTTTGAATTACTCGAGGCCGTGCTGGGAAAAAGTACTCACTTTCTTTTAAAGTGGGCCACGACACACTTCACCGCAAGAAAGAAATTGGGGTCCTGGAGCGTGACCAGAGAAAAGCACCGAAGCTGGTGAAGGGGCTGGAGAACAAGTCTTAAGGTTGAACCGGGGTTGTTTAGCCTGGAGAAGAGGGGGCTGAGGGGGGACCTTATCACTGTCTACAACTACCTGAAAGGAACTTGTAAAGATGGTTGCTGGTCCCTTCAACCAGGGGATAGGATGAGAGGGAAGGGCCTCAAGGTCCACCAGGGGAGGTTCAGATTGGACATTAGGAAAAACTTCTTCACCAAAAGGGTTATCGAGCACTGGAACAGGGTGCTCAGGGAGGTGATTGAGTCCCCATTCCTGGAGGTATTTAAAAGATGGATAAAGTAAGGGCTTAGGGATATGATTTAGTAATCATAGAATCATAGAATCTCTAGGTTGGAAAAGACCCACAGGATCATCACATCCATCCATTCCTATCAATCACTAAACCATATCCCTCAGCACCTCATCCACCCGTCCCTTAAACCCTCCAGGGAAGGTGACTCAACCCCCTCCCTGGGCAGCCTCTGCCAGTGCCCAATGACCCTTGCTGTGAAATTTTATTCCTAATGTCCAGCCTGAACCTCCCCTGGTGGACCTTGAGGCCATTCCCTCTTGGCTTGGATCAGAAGTGGCGTGACCAGCAGGTCCAGGGAGGATCTTCTCCCTCTGGACTCAGCACTGGGGAGACCGCACCTCGAATCCTGTGCTCAGTTCTGGGCCCCTCACCACAAGAAGGATGTTGAGGCTCTGGAGCGAGTCCAGAGAAGAGCAACGAAGCTGGTGATGGGGCTGGAGAACAGGCCTTATGAGGAACGGCTGAGAGAGCTGGGGAAAAAATCTTCCCAGAAAGGGTCATTGGGCACTGGCAGAGGCTGGCCAGGCAGGGGGTTGAGTCACCTTCCCTGGAGGGGTTTAAGGGACGGGTGGACGAGGTGCTGAGGGACATGGTTTAGTGATTGATGGGAATGGTTGGACTCGATGATCCGGTGGGTCTCTTCCAACCTGATGATTCTACGATTCTATGATTTGTTGGGGGGGGGGTTTAGGGGGATCGTGAGGGTCCTGTGGGTGTTTGGGGGTCAGGGGGTTTTAGGGCATCTTGTGGAGGGTTTATGGGGTCTTGAGGGGGCTTAGGGGAACCGACATATTTCAAGCATCCATCTGGGTGGGTAGAACTGAATTAAAATTCCACAGTGGTCACAGAGAACCCACATAGATGTAAATCTGAAAGAAATCGACCTACAAAAATTTATCTGGATTTTCTTCCTATGAAAAAAAAACATTGAAGGGCTTAGGAACACCCTGGAGGACAAAAAGAAGGGCTCGCAAACACAATTTATTTTACAAACATGTTGAAGGGAACTGTCCTCTAGAACATAAACCCAGGCTAAGCACACTTCTTAACCCATGAGATCGTTTCCTCCATCCCAGATGTGACGAGTGAGCACAGCTCAGGGTTTGGAACTCATGTCAGCAACAGGGAAACTGCCCAGATAACAAGTTCTGTTTCTTTCCTAAATATTTGTATGATCTGTATTGCAGGGAATATCTGAAAATGTCTCAAGTCAAGTGGAGGGAGAAATGCCATCTGTTTTTAAGTGAAAGTGGTGTATTTCTAGAAAAAAAATAAATTCCCATATAAGCATTGTAGGTTGGATTTTGGGGGTTGAGGGGTAGGGGTTGGTTTGGGGTTTTCTTGAAAGTTTCTTTTCTTATTATTTTTAACAGATAAAAGAAGGGAAAATGCCTTGGTTTTAAATCACTATTTTCAGTTTTAAAAAAAAACCAACTCACATCTTTAAATGAAAAAATATTATTAACAAAAATAAACCATCACGAGAACAAATTTTTACACTTGAATTCTTTATTTTTGTATAAAAAAGAGCCTGAAACTTTGAAAATAATGAAAATTTTCCACCAAAATCCTCTCTTTATTTTCATTCTCTAAAGCCCATTTTGATTCAAAATATAAATTCAGCAATAAAAATTCTACAAGTTCTCCACAAATATTTAAAAATTGGAAACACTCTTTCATCTTTCCCACACTGAGAAGAAACAGCTTAAATTTTAAATTAAAGCAGGGACTATCGCACGGGTCTCTGTGTGAGGAAAGCATTGAAGGGAAGTCTAAGAGAAGAGTACCGAGTCGCATTTTAATTTTGAAAGTAATTTGGTTTGGGGGTATTTTTGCCTTTTACAGGAGAAGCGCTATAATCCATTGCACCCTTGTCAGGCATTTACCCATTAAGTGTACCTCCCAGCAGGCCACGCTTCCCACTGCTTCAGTTTTCAAAGAAACTCTTCAGATTGAAGAAGGAAAGCCAGAAAGATTTTGCTGATCCATTTTTTCAGACAAAATTATTTAATCCAAGAATGCTGGTTCGAGCACATGGAGGTTTCAAACCCGTGGGGCAGCAGCGTTGCTGAACAGGGGCCACACAGAGGTTTGAAGAGGTTTAATTTGAGAACTTTGCTCAGTTCAGCTCGACCTCCTTGAATGTCAGCAAAGTCTCAGGCCATTCCTGATGACGCCAAGATGAGTTCTCGGTACTGGGAACAGAAATGGTGAACAAGATACTTCAAGAGCAGGAAGTGTGTAGGTTGAGTGAGGCACAAAAGTAATGTGCACTGGACAAGTTATCTAACCCTAAACCGAACCCTAACCCTAACCCTAACCTAGTGATCCTAAACCAAATTCCCCCAAATTCCCCCCCCAAATTCCCCCACCCAAACCCCCTAGCCCCAACCCAACCCCATAACCCCCACCACAACCCCCCAACCCAACACCATAACCCCCACCCCAACCCTAACCCCAACCCCAACCCCCAGCCCCCTAACCCTAAACCTAACACTAATCCCCCAACCCCCTAACCCTAATCCCCCAACCCCCTAACCCTAAACCGAACCCTAATCCCCCAACCCCCTAAACCTAACCCTAACACCCAACCCTAAACCTAACCCCTAACCCTAGCCGCAACCCCCTAAACCTAACCCTGATCCTAGCCCCTAACCCTAACCCTAATCCTAACCCACTAAACCTAACCCTAAACCCCTAACCCCCAAACCCTAAACATAAACCCTAACCCTAACCCTACCCTAAACCTAATCCTAATCCCTTACCCTAACCCTAGCCCTAACACAAATACTAACCCCAAACCCTAACCCTAACTCCTAATCCTACATCTAACCCATACCCTAACACCTAACCCCTAACCCTAAATCGTAACCCAAAATCTAACCCTAACCCTAATTACCATAACCCTAAACTTAAATCTAACCCTAACTCTGACTCCTAATCATAAATCTAACCCTAACCCCTAACCTTAACCCCTAACACTAAACCTAACCCTAACACTAACCCAAACCCTAAACCATAACCCTAACACTCACCTTAACCCTAAACCTAACCATAACCCAAACCCTAACACTAACCCTAAAACTAACCCCAAATGCTTACCCTAACCCCTAACCCTAAATCTAAACTTATATTCTAACCCTAATACTAAACCTTAGCCTAATGACCCTAACCCTAAAACTCTTAACGTTAACGCTAATCCTAGCCCCTAACCCTTACGCTAACCACAACCCTTAACCCTACACCTAAACCTACTCTAATCCTTAACCACAACCCTAACCCCTAAGCCTAACCCTAATGTCCACAAGCCTAAACCAAACCCTGACCACTAACCCTAATCCCAACCCTAACAATAACCCTGACCCCAAACCCTAACCTTACAACCTAACCCTAATGACCCTAATACTAACTCTGACCCTAACTCTAATCTTAAGCCCTAACACTAACCCTAACACCTAACCCTAACAGCCCTAACATCTAACCCTAACCCCTAACCATCATCCTGACCTCTAACCCAAAGCCTAAGCCTAACGCTGAACCTAACCCCTTACACTAACCCTAACCCCTAACCCAACCCTAACGCTGACCCTAAACCTAACCCTAATCCTAACCCCTAACCCTAATGACCCTAAACCTAACCCTAATCCTAACCCTGACCCTAACACTAACCCTAACCGCTAACCCTAATCCTAACCCTGACCCTAACACTAACCCTAACCGCTAACCCTAATCCTAACCCTAACCCTGACCCTAACCCTGACCCCTAACCCTAATCCTAACCCTGACCCTAACACTAACCCTAACCGCTAACCCTAATCCTAACCCTGACCCTAACACTAACCCTAATCGCTAACCCTACCTACCCCCCTACCCCTCACCCCCCCCACACCCCCATAACCCCCCCATACCCCCCACACACCCCTCACACCCTCCCATACCACCCCTTCCCCCCTTCCCTCCCCTTCCCCCCCACACCCCCCCCCATTAACCCCACCCCCCACCATTAACCCCTAACCATTAACCCCTAACGCTAACCATTAACCCCTAACCTTACCCTAACCCCTAACCCTAACCATAACCCTAGGGTTAGGATGCCATTCGGGTTAGGGTTATGGTTAGTGTTAGGGTCAGTGTTTTGTTAGGGCGCCATTAGCGTAAGGCTTAGGGTTAGGTTTAGGGCGCCACTAGGTTTATTTTCTGGGTTAGGGGTTGAGTAAAGGCGCCATTAGATTTAGGGTTAGGGTTATGGTTAGCGTTAGGGCGCCATTTGTCTCAGGGTTAGGGGTATGGTGCCATTTTTGTAAGGTTAGGGTTGGGCTTAGGGGCAGGTTTAGGCTTAGCCTCAAAGCCCACCCAGTGCCACCCCTGCCATGGGCAGGGACACCTCCCACTGGACCAGGGGCTCCAAGCCCCATCCAGCCTGGCCTTGACCCCTCCAGGGATGAGGCAGCCACCCCTGCTCTGAGCAACCTGGGCCAGGGGCTCCCCATCCTTACATCTCCTCCCCAGGCCCAGGGGAGAATATCTGGGAAGCTGAAACTTCTTTAACCCGAACGAAGAAGTGAAACTTGAAGCCCACATCAAGGTGCTTCCTCTGCCGCCGGCCGCGGGATGGGCAAAGGTGGCCAGACGGTGGGTGGGGGCTGCTGGGACGCTCCCTCTGCTCTGGGGACGTGGAGCTGGGCATCACCCAGCACCCCTGCTCGCCCCGAGGGAAAACTTCTTGCGGAAATAAGGCGTGTGACTCTGGAAAGAAAAGGAAAAATCCTTTAAACACGAAGTTGAGGCAGAAAATATGCACCAATATCAACAGGGGGAAACCCTCTTCTCCAGGAGACATAAGGGCCAGGTATCCCAAACCCACCGGCTGCGGCATCTCGTGTAGGGAAGTAGGAAGCAGACACCAGATGTAAGGATGGAGAACACAGCTCTGCCCTTCCGAGGCCACTGTGAGGCTCCAACCCCACCAGCCACGCACCAACCCCAGAGCGAGGGATAGAACCTCCATCCCTGCTCCAGGCACAATCAGCAGTGCTCTTTGCTACTAACTCATAATCATCAAATGGTTTGGGTTGGGAGGGGCCTCAAAGCCCATCCAGTGCCACCCCTGCCATGGGCAGGGACACCTCCCACTGGACCAGGCTGCTCCAAGCCCCATCCAGCCTGGCCTTGAACCCTCCAGGGATGGGGCAGCCACCCCTGCTCTGGGCAACCTGGGCCAGGGCCTCACTGTCCTCATCGTGAGGAATTTGGATTGGACATTAGGACAAAAATCCTCCCCCTTCCAACTTAAAGCCACCCCCCTTGCCCTATCGCTCCATGCCCTTGGGAAGCCCCTCCCCAGCTTTCCTGGAGCCCAACTCAGGGAAACACCCGCTCAACCCTCTGCTTTGTCACACACCAGGACTTGTGCTCCCAACAAGAATAATCATCCCAAATTCCAAACCATTTCCAAAGCCTGTGTTCTCCAACAAGAGCTAAACAGATTAAGTTTGTCTTGGGAAGTGGGGGCAAAGTCAGATTCACCTGAACACGGCAGACTAATTCAAAAAAATGAAGCCTGCAGCCAGCAAGGAGAGGTCATGCTGAAAGATTTCATCCCAGCATGGTTAAGACCAGGTTGGATGGTGCTTTGAGTAAGCTGGTGGGGAAGGTGTCCCTGCCCCTGGCAGGGGCTGGAACTGGATGGGACCCAAACCACTCTGCGATTCCATGGTTTCCTGGGTCAGCTGCGGCCTAAGGTGGCACCGAAAGAACATGAGGTGCTTACGGCTCTTTTCTAAAAGCTTGGACTTAGAGAGTGTCAAGATCTCTAAAGAGAAGGAGTTGAGAGTTCACATTTCGCATCCCAGTAGTGCTCACGTACACGCGTCCTCATGCTGTGAAGTGTTCGCTCTGATCAATCCAGCTCCAGTTGCTTTTTTTCCTGGCTTTTTTCTTGCAGGTATTTGCTGTTGAAAACAAAGCAAAATCACTCTTTGCCTCAAGAACGTAGGTCAACAAAATTTCTCATGTCGGTGACGTGTGATTACAAGGGGACTGTCAGACAAAGCACAAACTTCTGCTGCACACACGTCAAAATCAACACGGTTTTTCTCACCAGTTTTCTCTCCCCATCCAATTCCAAACGAAAAGCCCGTTTGACTCACCACCAGAGTCCAAAGGTTTGTCAGGTGGACAGGGACAAAGACAACATCCTGCTTGAAGAGATCCGCACCTGTGGTCCAACTCCTCACTGCTGCGTAACCCCAAGAACTTAGTATTTGATAGAAGAAAGCAGGAAAAGCATGAACTGCTGGATATCCTTCCTTCTTACTTCTTTCCATCACAAGGTTCATGTAGAAATTCATGATCTATAACATAAAGAGTAAGCTTGAGATGTAAAACAAGATGCTAGCTTACCAAAAGAATGAAGCAGCAATAAGGGCCAGGAGGCTTCTCGCCGAACGAGGATATCGTCACGCTGCGGCCAGTTTTACCTCAGAATTGAGCCAGCAATATTTCTGCAGCGTGCAGACGTCACCACGAGTGATGTTCATTTGGAAGGCACCGCTAACCATGTCATTTGGCTCCCCGTGGCTAAACGCAGCCTTGATCTCTCTCTCCATGGCCTAAAACACACAATTAAATGGGGAAGGACTCATGAAATGGAGCAATGAGCATGCTAACAAGCTTTCAGCTGCAAGAACGCCTGCAATGAAGCTCAGGTACCAGCTTTTTGCTAAGTTGGTAACAGCACTTCATTGTTGGTTCAGCACCCCAACTTTCAACTTCACAGCCCAGCTTTGCCCTGGTTTGTTTCCACAAAAGGAAGCCGATAGCCAACATGTGGACACCAAACACACTAAAGCAGCTGAAAAATTAACAGAAGTGGAGCAAACCCCTTTCCCGTGGGATGCTGCAGCCCTTGCCACACTGAGGGTTAAGGAAGGGAAACTGGTTCCATGAGGCATTTTACCTACAAGAGAAGTGTATAAGCTCTCAGTAACTATAAAAGAAATCCGTTTCCTGTCAGAAGCTTCACAAGAGGTAAGTTATTTTTGTTACTTTTATCATATTAGCACTTCTGGCAACAGAGCGCTGCCCCCTTCCAAGACTTGGTGCACGTGAGGGCAAATAAAGCGCTAGACACTGATTTCCCAGCAGCGTTGCTGCAGCTTCTTTAACTACATCCACGGGGCTGTTACCAGCGGCCACCTGGGCGTTTACACACAGCCGGTTGTCTCAGTTCAAAAGGCACCTTCACCTCTTCAGCAGCACAGAAGAACCTCCCCATCCTCCTGGCTCGCGACGCTGCAGGCGCTGGCATAGCGGCTCCTTCATGAGCGGCCTCGGAGTCAAGATGCCTGCAGAGCAGGCTTGACGTGGGTTGTGCCGTTCCCGTCTGCACTGAAAACAGCGACAGCAAAAGACGCCACATCAGAGAAAACTCAAACACGCACCTTTGCCTCAAGCTCCACCAGCAGCTGTTTTGAAAAACACACGCACTGGTGATGGAGTTGGACACGAGGTGTTTGGGGCCCTCAAGTAAAGACCTGCTGTCTCCAACTGGCCAACGGGAAAACAGAGAGGACTAAAAGTGCAAATTGGAGCGACTGCCTCGAGGATGAACTGTTGTTCAACCTGCACACGTTCTGTCCGTGGAGGCCAAGCCCCGAGTCACAGAGAAGCCTAAAGAACCGTGCAGGTACGTTATTCACACCAGCAGGGGCTTTGAATCCCCCGGGGCAGCGCGAGGTGTCCCTGCCCGGGGCAGCGGGTGGGACTCGATGGGCTTGGAGGCTCCTTTGAACCCAAACCGCTCTGCGATTCTACGATTCCCTCCCTTCAGCTGTTCATACACATCAAGGAGACTCCCTGAGCCTTCTCTTCTCCAGGCTGAACACAAGAAGAGGTTGTTGAGGTTTTTGATCTTATAAAACATCAACTTATTTTTGCTCTTTCCAATTAACTATTTAGGACCTTTTCACAAGCATTTCTGGTCTCAGCCTCTTCTCAAGTTCAACAGTTCATCCTACCACACACCTTTAACATCTATTTAATCTCTCGCATCTAGGAAGCGTCTGGATTTAAAGGCAAAGCTGGACACGGGCTGGGGGGAAGCAGCTGCAGGTCTCCCCTCGTACAGCTGCCGGGAGGAGCCCCAGAAGAGCCTGGAGAAACCCCTCCCCGTGGACACAGACACAGACACAGACGTGGGCAACACCGAGGGAGCTGGAGGAGAGAGTGAAAGTTACACATTTCAGAGGAGAAGTCAAAGCAAACAGAAGGGTTTTTACCTCAGTCGGGCAACGGGCTCGTGATAAAGGGTCCGTGTTTCCTTGTTCAAGCAAGTGCTGGTTCCACGAGGCCTTTTCCCTACAGGAGAAGGGGATGAGGCCACGGAGACCCCGCCCCCTGTATGCCCATATATAGCCACACACCCTTAGCCACGCCCCCTCCCCAGAGGCCACGCCCCCGTATGCCCATATATAGCCACACACCCTTAGCCACGCCCCCTCTATCCCCATATATGGCCACAGCACTCCCGTCCCTCAGCCATTTTCCCTACAGGAGAAGGGGATGAGGCCACGGAGACCCCGCCCCCTCCTCTCCCCGGCTCCCCCCCTCCATCCCCATCTATGGCCGCTCCCCGCCCCTCCTCCCCCGCCTGCGGCCGCCGCCCCCGCCCCCTCCCTCCAGCTCCGGCCCCGGTCGCTCCCCCGGCCCCGGCCCTCGCGCCACCCGCTCCTCTCCCTCCTCCTCCCCGGCCCCGGGAGCCCCGGGACGCAGAGGGGGCTGCGGGCAGGAGCCGGCGGGGCCGGGCGGGTCCGAGCTCCCCGGGGGCCGCTCCCCCCGCTCCCCGGCGCCGCCGCTCCCCGCCCTCCCCGCTCCCGGCGCTCACTGAGCGCTGCCCGGCGCCGCCGCTCCCGCAGCCCGACGAGCGCCCGGGACCCGCCGGGGCTGGGAACGGGGCAGCTGCGCCTCGGGGGGGACCCCGAGCGGCCATTTTGGGGCCTCGTGAGCCCTCGGGGGGGAAGGTGTTTGTGTCGATCGGTCGCCCCCGGGGGCTTGAAGTTTGGCCCCAGAGCCGCCGGCTCCATGTCCCCAACAGTGTGAAATCCAGGTGTCCCGGTCATATTCTCATAGGAGGATTTAGCAGAAAGGGTGTTTCAATTAGAAATCCTCCAGGGCTTCGTTCACAATCATTTAATGCGTCTCTGGGGTTTCACTGTCTTCCCGTGAAAAGAGAATTTCCAATAAAATGCACAGTAACAGACAGAGATTTCCCTAAACTTTTAGTAACTTTTTTCATAATGTGTGCTAGGAATATAATAGTTTATAAATTCTGTATTTGAACCCATTAAACATCATCCTCTTAGTGCTTTTATTTGTGAGCAGAAGGACTGTTCGCTCCTACACAGAACCGTGTCGTATTTGTGGACAATGAGAGAAATTCCTTAGGGAAAGGAATATTCTGGAATAAAAGAATTAGTTATGGTAATTCCTGGTTGGTTGGTGAATAACAGAACAGTGAAGTGCGAACAATGAGGTAGAAAGTGCAGTCCTTGTTCAGAAATTGGATCAAACAGAAGGTTCTTAAGGACCAGAAATGTTTATGGGGTTCTTGGTTTCATTTGGGTTTCATGAAGGTCCAAGGAAAATCATTCTTTGCCTTCAAATCTTTTCTGCAAAGGGTGAAGAAGCTTTGGGAGTGGGAGCCTAATAGAAACGCTTTTGTACCCCTAAATCCTACCTGAATTACAATGTTCAATCACAAGGGGGCAGTTAAGCTTCACAGGTAATTTCTTTACTCTCTTGGCTGTTGATCCAGCCTCAAAAAATGTCACCGCGTGTCTCCTGCCTCAGTTCATCCTTTTGTCCTAATGAATAAGCATTCTTCACGTAGCTGAAAGAGGACGGCTTAATATATTTACTCTACTTCGACCCTGTAGACTGTTAATAAAAGTGAGGTTACAGAGCTTCTTCATGTTCTTTTCCTTTAGCTGCAATGCGTACTGTGAACTTTCATCAAAGTGATTTATATCAAGAATTACTCAAGTTGTTCCTATTGGTGTCTTTAAATTTTGGCTACAAGCAAATTATCTGTTTATCTTATCTGAATTTGGATATTTTTATATTATCATTATTTAAAACTGATACTGTTGGAAGTTTTTAACAGGATCTAAGTTACAGGTGTACAACTACCTCCTGAGGATCATTTCGTGCTCACCTCGAGTTCCTACTGGAAACAGGGACCTGGGTTACCAGCTGCTATTGCAGGAGCTGTTCTAGGGTGTGTTTGCTCCTCAATCCTTCTCAGTCGTTTATGAGTTAAAAATGTTGTGATAATTGTGTGGCTGCGTTGGCTTCTTCTTGATTTGGGGTTAATTTGCTTCATTTCTCACACAGAAATTGGTTTGCTGTGGCTTTCAGACCCAGGTTTTTCTTTTGGATTCGTCTGTGTCTGCATTTTGAGTGAAGAGCCAAAATCAACAGAAGCTTCTTGGAGCTACCCTATGGAATAACATGCGACTGGATCCTGGGCACCTCACTCAGAGGCAGAGAGAGCTGAAAAAGTGTAATGTTGTCGGTTTAATTTTCTCCCCTGAAGTTGGCTTTGGACTGAAAAAACTCCTGTAAGAACATCAACAGGAGAGAGTGCAGCAGCTTTTGACCTTGTTCCTCCACCCCTTGTTGTCATTTATCCTTTTCTGAGTATGTATAGAGAGTAAATGCTTTAATTTATCTTCTCCAACCTGCATCATCTTACTACTTGATTTTCTCATGAGCAAAATGGCCAAACCATCCCTTTTGGTCTTTTGTGGCTCCGGCTGATCCCATCTGCTGCTTCACTTTGGCTGCTTTCCATCATGAGCATCTTCAGTGTCTCTGATGCACGACTGTGATTTAAAAATAAATTGAATTGGCTTATTGAAGACTCAACTTTCACTCCTCCCTTTCCCTGGGCAGACTTGAAGATGCTCTGTCCCAGCGAACACCTAAAGGAGAATGAAAACTCCTAAATTTTCCTCCTGTTGGTCACTGCTGGAAAATGGCAAATATCCTGAGCCCTTTTGAAGGTTTGTTCTTGCATCTCCCTGGTTTTGGTGACATCAATTTGCTAATTAACTTTTATTACAACAGTAAGAAATTCCAATGATGTCTTGATTGCCTTACTTGATTTTCATACTGTATCTTTTTCTTGCGCCCCTTACCCAGCTGTTTTTAATCGACAATGTCATCTCCCATCCCCACTGAGGGCATCTATGGGCAAGATCTCAACTGGGAGGCAACTGGGGGGGAATTGGGGTTCCTGAGGCGCAATTGGTGGGTTAGGGGAGCATTTGGGGGGGCGAGGGGGCAATTAGTGGAGGGATTGGGGTTCCTGGGTGGGATCTGGGGGGGGATTGGGATTCTTGAGGGGCAACTGGGAGGCAATTGGGGAGCAACTGGGGTTCCTGGGGAGGGACATGGTGGGGAAAGGGGGACAACTGGGGCTCTTGAGAGGCAATTGGGGGGCAATTGCAGACAAGTGGTGGGGACAAGGGTGTTTGGGAGATGCTGGGGGGCAACCTGGGGGGGAGTTGGTGTTCTTGGAGGGAATCTGGGGGGGGGGGCAATGGGGGTTCCTGGGGGGTAAGTAGGAGGCAAGAGGCAGGATTTGAGGTTCCTGGGGGGCAGCTGGGCAGTGAGGGGGGCAATTGGGGGGTGAACAGGGGCATACGGGGGGGCTGGGGCCAATTGCTGGGGTAATTGGGGTACCTGGGGGGCAATTCGGGCTCCTGAAGGGGTTTTGGGGGGTAGTTTGGGTTCTTGAGGGGCAACTGGAGGGTGAGGGGGCAATTTTGGGGGGAACAAGGGTGTTTGGGGGGGCTGGAGGTCAATTAGGGGGGGAGTTCAGGTTCCAGGGGGGGAATTGGGAGGGCAGTTGGGGTACTTGAGGTGCAATTGTGGGACAAGGGGGGGGCAATTGTGGTTCCTGGGGGGCAGCTGGTGAGTGAGGGGGCGATTTAGGGGGAGGAAAAGGCGTTTTGGGAGGTTGGGAATTTGGGGGGGGGAGTTGGATTTCCTGAAGGGATTTGGGGAGGGGGAATTCAGGTTCCTGGGGGCGATTTGGGGGGTGAGGTGGGCAATTGGAGGGGAGGGGACAAGGGCCTTTGGGGGTCTGGGGGGCAAAAGAGGGGGGGAAATGGGGTCCTGGGGGGAGGATCGGGGGGTTGGGGGCAAAAGGGAGGGGAAATGGGGGAGGAAATGGGTCTGGGGGAGGGGCAAAGAGCGGGGAGAGTTGGGGTCCTGGGAGGGGAAATGGGGGGGTTGGGGGGCAAAAAGGGGGGAAATGTTGGAGAGTGGGTGTAAAATGGGTCCGGGGGAGTAATGGGGATGTTGTGGGGGAAAAGAGGGGGGAAATAGGGGGCAAAATGGGTCCTGGGGGAGTTAATGTGGGGAAAATGGAGGGATTAGGGGTAAAAAGGGGGAGTAATGTGGGGGAAAATGGGTCCTGGGGGGAAATGGTGAGGGGGGAAAAGGGGGGTGAATTGGGGGGATTAGGAGGCAATGGGTAGGAAATGGGGGAGTTGGAGGGCAAAAGGGGGGTGGAATGAGGGGAAAATGGGTCCAGGAGGGTACTGGGGGGTGGGGGAATGGGTCCTGAGGGGGAAAAGTGGGGAATTGGGGAGCAAAAGGTGGAGGCAGGGGAGTGGGGTCTTGGTGGGGAAATGAGGTGGGTGGAGGGCAACAGCGGGGGAGATGAGGGGCAATGGGGGGGAAAATTGGGTCCTGGGGGTAGAAATGGAGGGTAATGGGGGAGTTAGGGGGTAATGGGGGGGGAAATGGGTCCTGAGATGGGAAACGGTGGGGGGGTATTGGGGGGGGAAAGAGGGGGATGAAGTGGGGGAAAGGGTGGTTATTGGGAGCCCATTAGGGGGGTCAAGGGGGGTAATAGTGGTCCCCAAGGGGAGGTTTGGGGTGGTCAGGGAGGGGTAATTGGGGTCTGGAGGGGGCCAAGGGGGGATAAGTGTGGTCGGGGGGGAGTGAAAGCGGTTAATTGGGGTCTGGGGGGGATCCAGGGTGGGTAATTGGGGTCAAGGGGGCTAATTGTGTTCCCCATGGGGGGGTTGAGGGGTTCAATGGGGGTGGTTGGGGTCGGGGGGGGTTATTGTGGTTTGACATGGGTCAAGGGGGGTTATTGAGGTCCCCATGGGAGGTCAAGGGGGGGTCTGTGGGGGTAATTGGGGTCACGGAGTGTAATTGGGGTTTAAAGGAGGTCAAGGGGGGTAATTGAGGTCCCCATGGGGGGTCAAGGGGTCGTCATTGGGGGTAATTGGGGTCACGGGGGGTAATTGGGGTTTGAAGGAGGTCAAGGGGGGTAATTGGGGTCACAGGGGGTAATTGGGGTCTGAGGGGGGTCAAGGGGGGTAATTGCCTCACAGCAAAATTCATAGAATATAAAATTGCATTATAAACTAATAATCTGTTTTTATCTCCAAGTAATAATTAGATATAGAAAAGTGTTCGAGAATGTTATGTTATTAGTCCAAATGTGTGCGTTGACTTCAAGTTCTGACTATTTACATTTTTTATATTGAGAAATCTAATAAGCACATATCAAAACTTTTTTCTTTGTTTCAGGTGTGTCATTACATTTGTCTTTAATTGCAAATCATTAATTTGAAAATGGTATTTAAGTATAAATTGAAATCACCTATAATGGAGGCTGTTTGTTATTTGGCTTAGTGAAAAGGGATAACTAAAAGCAAAAAAGGAAAAAAACCCATTGAATATATTGTCATTTCTTATATAGTTTTGTCTGCTTAATTTTAAAACGTAATGATTTTCATTGAAGTGATCAGTTAAAACTGCTGATCACACCAACTGAATGGTGAAGCCATTTACTATTTGCTGATTTTCTGCTCAAAGGAAATATATATTATAGTATTAATTCTCACAATACAAACTACTGTTCATTTACGGCATTATGAACCCGATGTCTGTAATTATGTTATTTATTATTAAGTAATGTTATCAATCCTGTATTTACTGCATATTCTCATTCACGCTTATGTGCAGAAATACATATATGCAGGAAAAACAGGCTAAAACATTGCTTTTCCTTCTATTTATAATATAAATAATACATAAACTCAAAAAACCTTGAGAACTTTAACAAACACCTTGATCTAATGAGATTAAAAAAATGTAACTTAAGCTATAATGCCACCATGCTTATATATATATATATATAAAATATGTAATATATGTGTCTCATATATATATATTTTTCTATCTCATGTCATGTATATTTACCATCTAATTGATGCCAAAGTATCTCTCTATGTGTACAAGAAGACTGAAATATATATATAATATATATATAATGCTGTGTGGTTTTACAGTTAAATACTTAATTTATTAAAATTAAAAAAGAAAACAAACCATTAAAAACCTGGACAATAAAATGGTTTTTAAGGTAGGGTTTCTTTTTCCTTTCAAAATACTCAGTTCCACATAAATGAGTTATGGTGGGACAATCTGAATCTGTGAAAGAAGCAAATACACTTTTTTTTTCCCAGCACATCACAGAAGAAATTAAATAGACGAACATCTCTTTCCTTGCAAAAGGACATTTTTCTTCTTAATAATTTTGGTTGATAAAAATGGAATTAAACATAAGCCTTTCTAAATATGTAGTGCAAGAAAATTAGATGCAAGATACTTGGTTTTTATTTAGTTCACACAAAAAAATAATCTTACTTCTTAAGTAATGCTACAATAGCAATTAATGCTTGCAGAGCTCTGGAAGAAAGTTTTACCTATTTTTGTATCCTATTAACTAACAGGAGAGGCTGTAGATGAAAAATAAACTCTTTTTCAAGGACTGATGGAAGAAGAAATCGATCGTTGCCAAAGGTGATTGTCATGGCTTTGGATGAATTAACATCTTATTTTAATAATTGAGCCTGTTTTTAATTTTAAGGATAGTTTAAAAAGCTAACTGATTTCTTTTTGCATATTTTCAATAATAAACAAGACTTCTGTATGACTTGTGTGGTTTTCTCCCTCACTTTTTTCCTCTTGCTTGTTCTCTCTCCAGGTTTTCCTGATTTTTATCCAAACTCTTTAAACTGCACTTGGACAACTGAGGTGTCACCTGGCAAGGGTAAGAATCTAATGGGAATTGCACCGCCTACATAATGTCTGTGTTTAAAAAATTGAAACACACAAACACAATAAAATCCCATTTATGTATTGAGTTGAATTAGTGCTTTCTGCCGTTCTTCTGAGGAAGAATGATTTTGCAAAATAAATATCTTTGAATGCGGTGTTAAAATGTTGTGTTTATTCCGCAACAGAAACATTCTTTAAATGATTACCAGAACAAATGTCTTTTAGTCTCTTTTAGAAAAAGTAGAAGAGGTAAAATACATTAAAATAATAGTTACTTATTAAATAGCACAAAAGATTTGGTGAAAGCTGTGGGGATCCTGTTGGTTGCTCTTCTACATTATTAAGCATGAAGAAGCAGATTTGATCTGTTGGTTAGTAACCTTAGATTTCAGATTTAAATCTGAATTTAAATTATATATATTTAGGCAATACATCTAGTAAAGTAGCATTTGGATGCTATTATGTGTGATATATATATATATATGAAAATATATATAATATAATCATAGAATCATAGAATAACCAGGTTGGAAGAGACCCACCGGGTCATCGAGTCCAACCATTCCTATCAATATATATATATATCTAACTATATATATAAAACTATATATTATATATATAATATGTAACTATATTGGAAGTTTCTGCTGTTTAAAATCTTCTTACAGACTGGGGTTTTGTTTAAAATTTATATGGCATTTTAAATGTGAATCATACGAGAAGCCTTTCCATGAAGAATGTTATTCCCTACAGTAAATAATTGTATTTGAAAACCTAATGGAAATTCAAAATTGAGAAGACAGGCATGACTTGAGTAAAAGATTGGTCCCAGAAAATATGAATCTGTATATATGGAAGACTGTTCACAAATCTTGTATCTGTGGGCACTTCCTCGAAGGTTAGAATAAAAGATAGAATTCTGTTGGACAAAAATGCAAAAAATAAAACCTGAATACAAAGTTTTAGCCAATTATTAATGTACATCTCCTGGTTTAATAGTAAGACTATGACAGAGGTTCTAAATGAAGGAGACACAAAGGAACTTGAATAAAATCTGTACCACACAAATTTTGATTTTCAGAGTGCTGTATACAAATAGGTCTGAATTCCATCAGTTCTCTGAGGGGAGGGATTGATTTACAGCGAGCTAAACAAACGTCCACACTGCACATTTGGGTTGGTTCACCCCGAGTTCTTTCTGCAAGTTTTATTTTCTGCATGTTTTATTTTCTATGTGTCATGTTTGGATTCTGTGTGTGACTTTTTCTAAAACTCTTTCCATATACTGTAAGTTTTGCTTTCTGTGTCACCTCTTTATAAAGGAAGAGAAAAAAACTTCCCTTTTAATGCTTGTCTTTTCCCCTTTTTAATATTTTTAAAGGTGTCCAGCTGTTTTTTCACACCTTTCACCTTGAGAGCTCTCATGATTATTTGCTCATTACTGAAAATGCAAATTTTACTGCACAGCTTTGATTTATATCTGATTTTTCAATTTCTCATGAAGGCTTCAGCATCACATTTTCAGGTAAGAAATTCAATTCTGCTACATGTCTAGAAACTGTTTTCAGATATTTTTAGTTGTAGATGGCAAAAACATTATGAAGAATCAGGGAAAAAGAGCAATATAAATGATATAGTCCTTATTGTAAAAAACGGGCCAAGGTTTATAGGATGGCGAACAGATAAACAAGAATGTTTGTTATGACTCTTTTAAGGAAACTCAAGCACATTTTTTGAAAATGTGGTCATATATCTTTTCATTCACCCTTTATTTGACTTTTTGTTACATTTTTCTTCATATATAATTTATTTTTTTTAACTCTCTCACTTCTAAATCTGTTTGGGGGTTGAAATGAATCACGAGTTATGTACAAGGCTTATAGATAATTAAAGAAAATGATAAAATATTAAAACTTTTACAGTACAAGCTGATTGCAGCCCTAGAAAATAAGAAAATAAATGCAATGTTGGTGGGACACAATAGACATCTAATTACCGTAGACACAGCCATAAAGACACACAGAAACAGCACTGAGTATCAGTAGAGGAGACAACTCTGAAATGCACATTTTCCAAGTGTTCCATACTGACACAATGCAACTGGCTGGTTTTAAGGGTCCTTTTTCATGTTGTGTTTTCATTCTTTTAACTCTTACCTGGCTTGTTTTGGTTTGGCTTGTTTTGTTTACATTTTAAAACCTGTAATACAGCGTCGTGAACTACAATATTTAAACATAGTGTCTTGTTGTTCAAAGTCAGCTCCGGGTCAGCGAATAGTTCTTTTCTGGGAAAAACCCTGGGGCTGGAAAAAATACCAAGTTTTATGAATCCAGTTTTGGTAGCCCTATTTTTATCCTTTTTGTTATCTTAAGAGACACTTTATGTAGATTAGTGTGAAAATTCGATTTGAAGTTATAAGTTTCCTTATAGTGAAGGTGGGAAGGAAAAAAAATAAGAGACCCCTCTCTATAAGTATAAATCAATAAGTATTGACTTTATTAATCTAGACATTCCTAACTTTGTGGTTACACCTGTTCTTTTTAACAAGACTGAATTACACCATGAAACAAGCAAACCTTTGAGAATCCCCTATGCGATTAGAAAGTTACAGTCAAAAGAACAGCATTTTCTCCATCTTTACCCACAAAATTGTTGATACAAAACACCTCCAGGCTTGTGTGGACACAGTGAATTAAACGCTGCCAGACCGTGGCCTGTGGTTTTTCTTTTAGATCAAAATGGATTGAGTAAGGGGGCAAAATACGAGGTCTGTATTGTCCCTTGGTCGATATTGTCCCCTCCCGTGGTCTGACAGTGCAGACAAAGACTTCAACTCCCCACTGAGCTTCTCGGCTGTGGTCCCTCAGTCTCCCAGTGGCTTTGCACATATGTAGCTCAGTGCACTTGCCCTGATTATAGCAATCGGTAATTTATTCAGGTCACACAAGCTTGGCCACTGTCTGTGCTCCATCGCCCCTACGGTCCCTCAGGCTCCTGGTGGGTTAAGTTAAGCAGCACTTTGCCGTCTCTTCCACCTGCTGCAACCGTGTTGTCTTTGAAATCTGCTAGTCCTTTAAATTAATTAATGCTGCTAGAAACTTACTCAATGCCATCAAATCGTGGAAGTTCACTATGTACTGCATGAAGAAGTCATTGTTTTCATCTCTTTGAAATCCACATTCTTAATTGATTAATGAAACATCTAGTTTCATTAAGTGCCCTTTGCTCTAACAGTGCTGGTTTGATGAATAGTTTTGCAAGCTTGCTCTCCAACACCTTCATGATTTTGTACACTTCAGTCATATCCCTTCTCAGCCTTCTCTTGTCCAAACTGAGTCTCTGCTTCTAAAACATAAACCCCTCAACAACTGCTGTGTCTGTGATTTCTACAGCTCTGCTCTGTTCTTCCACACTTGCACAGACACAAAGCTCAAGAAATGGGCACTAAAAGGCAATAAACAGAGGCAAAGAAATGCCCACCGTTTTGTTTTTAAACCTCATTCCTCTACAAACTCTCATATTTCAGGGTTAAATCATCTTTAGGACTAATTGTCAATTTTGTTTGTACACGTGTGAATTGATGTTTTCTCCTTCATACAAGGTCATGTATTTTTCTTCTTCAGCAATTTATCACAAGTCACTATTGCATTCCTTCTCCATTTTGTTTTTTATTTTTTTTTTGCAAAGAAAGTAGCCTTTTAAATATCAGTTAGGAAAAAGGAAAATGTCTTATGGACTACAGCACCTAGTTTTTCAGCAAGAACGAGTTCACTCTCAACTGACACAACATAATCCTCCGCTCCCTTTTGGGAGAGCTGTGGGCTTCTGAAGTTTTCTTCCTTACCTGTTTGTATCCTAAATATGAGCAAAATATGTTATAAGCCCCAGTTTTCTGTCTTGTGTCTGCACAGGGGAAAGTCCCAAGATGACCTTGCAGGCAACTTGCAAGGGATGCACTAAGGATGCAGAATATTTATAAAACCTCTGCTGAAATGCAGGGCATTTTCCCACCTTACTCTGTTTTTAAAGAGAATAGGTACGTACGTCGTTCCACATTGGGTGCAGGTGCCCAGCCTTCCACAGGGGTGGCTGAGCCCCATAGCCAAGGTGGTGGTGCCTTGGGAAAAGGGGATTTGTAAAAGGGCAAAAAATGCTGTGCAAGAGTGTATGAGAAAGAGGAGTGAAGGAAAGAAGCGTGAGGAAAGAATCTTGATAACGCCAAGGTCAACTCAACATGAATGTCTATGGTGTATATAATATCACTATTAGTTTGAGACAGGAGCACTAAGAATTCCGTGAGGATGTAATTAAGAGATTTTGGAATATATATAGGAAGATGCATAAAAATATCAGGAGGCTATAAAGGAATTATCCCTCAAACCATAAAAGCTTTTAAAATACATTTCCCTTTGGGATGACTTTATGCCATTAAAATCTCTGCAATCGAAGAAAATTGAAAAGATTATTTGTAAGTAATTTCTCTTTACCGTCAGAATGAGAAACTGGAGTTGAAGAAAATCCAGCCAGCCTTTCCCTCTCCTTCAGGAGAGGGTCTGATTTTATATTCTCACAGCAGATGCAGATAAATTAGCACCATTACTACCTCAGGAATAATTGTAGCACTGTCCTCGTGCCTACATATTTTAATCCCAGCAGTAGAGCAAGCACTTCCCTTTCAGTTCATCAAAAATAACATTTGCAAGGGTGTTTCTGACCTCAGTAGGAATGTGAGGGGGAGTCAAAACTCATGTTTTCAAGGAGAATTCATGCAGGTTAATGACTGAGTAGCAGGCAAAGTTTTCTGCAGCTGTGGCAAAGTCTGAACTTGAATTAGCAGGGAAGAAATCTGAACTCAAGTAAAGAAATAGAAACAGAATCACCATTTTGAGGCATATGGCAAAACTGAGTACCTGGATTATCTGTTTATTTTAAACCTTATCCTTTCTCATCACTAACAGTTCAGTTTCCCGATCTCCCTGCTGTAACTTCCAGTCGAAATTTCATAATTCTTTAAAGTGGCCACTTACAGTGAAATCTTTATAATGCAATCGCTGTGAATTTGTCGCAGGTAAGAGGAAAACCAGGATGTTATTCCATGTCTTTCATCTATTTGGCCATATAGACCTTCTCTTTGTGGTCATGACAGAGAAAATAGTAATCATAACATGTGAATATCAAATGGATCCTCCTAAATGAGTTAAAAATGTGTGATCTAATAGTGATAATGTCTAGATTCATGTGTTAAATGTGTTCTCCAATTCTCTAATTTTCTTTCCCAGGGGTGATTCAAGCTAGTTATCAGTTTAGTCCACGGAGATTCAATGCAATATTATTTCAATTACTAGACTAGACATGTACCTACTTATATCTGTAATGTTAACAACAACTGGATAAGTGTCCCCAATTAGAAATTGTTAGGGTTTTTTGCATCGACTGTCATATGATACGTCTTATCTCATTTCTACTTCATCAAACAATGTTTTCATTTGTGTCTGGATTCATCTTGAGGGATGCAGGGTTAGAAAACTGTTGGAACAGGATGTCTAAGGAACAGTGTTAGTCATCGGCTGATTTTTGGTTTTTGTCTTTTCTATTTTAAGGTGAAGAAAAATCACATTTTTAACATAGTTGTGATGCTTTATTAATGACTACTAAAAATAGATTATTCCATCCCTCAATCCAAGTAAATTTTCTCTGTGTTTTTGCATAATCTGTGTGACCAGGATGTTATTAAACAATAAATCTTATGATGGACAAATGTTTATTTATTTTGTAAAATGGATTTACAGTTCTGATAAATAAAGTGCAATCAATCCATGAAAGATCTGTAGTTCTGGGCTAGGATATGGTAGAAGCCAGGAAGCATTTCTTCAGATGCTCTTAGCACAGCTTAAAGTCATATTTCTGCCTACAGGTAGGCATTAAATACGTGTTACTGCTGGCACAAATCTTAAATGCAATTGATTGTCTCTTCTGAGAGCTCTTCCATGTGGCCTGATATAAGACAATCTTTCCTTAGTAATAAAGACAGAATGCATTGTTCTATGAATGGCTAGCATCATGTATTATTTTTCAAAAGATTCTTTTATGGCAGGTAATTATTTATATTTGTTTATGTTAATTAAACTAAATTTAGGCTTTTAGCTTAAAAAATCTCTGTGCATGCTGGCTTTATTAGGTTATTTTGCTAGTGTCAGCACTTGAAATGAATTAAGAGCTTAAGATACTTACTGTAGTTGTGTCTTTTATACTAGTTATCTGCAGTCCCTCTCGCCTGTATGACATCAGGGTAAATTATCTTTTATTTCATATTAGAAGAAAGCTGTTCAGACTGATTATTTGCTTTTCCATAAGCATTCCCATGATGCATGGTATATGCTTGGAATTATGAAACACACTTCGTATTTGTTTATTTTTCCATGATAAAGTACGGGTGATTTATTTAATTTAAAGAAGAAGTTATCTTTTTTTTTTTTAATTCATTTTGATTAAAAAAACCAAAACCCAAACCCAAACAAACAGAAAAACCCATAGAGGACTGTTTCGGTTCTTTATGGCTTTCAAGGTTTTGCAATAAGGAAAAATAAATTTTCAAGCCCTTGCCAATTCTTTGTGCTTGTCCTGTACTGGTGAATGATCTAAAGAAACTCTTATTCATTCTGTGACTGGAGGTTAATAGTGTTGATTTTGTCTCTCATTGAAAGTTTTTAATAAAATACCATAAGTAAAGAAGATCATCTCTACACTTAGGCTGGAAATAGACTCAAACCTTTATTAAGACCTTTCTTTCTTTATTAAAACCTTTAGTAAGACAAAAAGTTGCTGTAGGTTTAGAATCTGGAATAAGCAGTGACAGATTGACTTTAATACATCTCCCTCAGCTCTGATGTTAATATCTCCGGACACTAGAAAACAGAGCAGTTCACTTACTTCAGTGGTGATTTCAGAGGTCAGGCTTCTGTTATCCTTTGTGAATAATCATGAAAAATAATCTGATTTTATGAAACCTCAGAAGGTAGGCTTGCTTATAAATACTAATTCCATTCAAAATGACCTCACAAAACTGAAAAGGAAAAAAGACTGAAAAACATCTTAACAGTGACAGAATATTTTATATTTCACTGAACTGCGTAACCAAGCCGTATGTACCTGACACAATGGAAACCGTGATGCTTTTGGAGAAACTATTGGCCATACAGAGCCGACTTTGGAAGTGTTGTATAAGGATAAACTCATATTTTTCAGATATTTAGATAAGGTGTCCAGTTCAATGCTGTTTTTTGTTTTCCACAAGGTGTATGATGGAAAAGACAGTTCTGCGCACTCTCTGGGAGCCTTCACCAAAATTACTTGATGGGAGTTATCCTGAATAGCACCTGTAACCATTTGTGGATAGAGTAGAACACCAACAGATCTGATACTGACCAAGGATCTCAGCTCACTTACACAAGTAAGTAGCTCACAAAAATGTTCTGATCGACTGTTAAGTGGGGAAACGTGTATTTCCAGCTGCAGTGATTCCTCATGGAATGGTAAAGATAATATCCTAGAACGTACTGAAGTTCAGAGTCTGAATTTTACTTGTCTATACGTGTGGATAAGTTTCAGTAATTAGAGAGCATTACTAAAAGAAAAATTGTAACCTTTCAAATATAGAAAGCGTTGTTATTTTGAGGATTTAGCAGTGGGGTTTGAATAAGAGTGCATTGTGACATCTGTGGGTTGAATATATTAGTGTTGTACTGTAGCAGACGCAGAGCCAGGTATTAAAAATATAACGTTTAATTCCTGCAGACAAATTTAAAAATATAAAAGAACAAATGAGAATAAAAAGAATGCAGTGTGCCTGAGTGAACACTCTACATGTCTGCTTGTCAGGATCAAGGTGAAGTTCGCTGGAGGAAGAGCTGAGTAAAAAAGTTTTAACAAAGGGTGCACTTGTCCTACAGCTTGGATGTAATTAATTTAAGTACTTGAGCTGGCAAAACAATGAGTCCTTTGGAAAGGAAAACTATGGGGAGAGCTAGTTTGTTTCCAACACACATAACGAAATTTTGTCCACCTTTCAAGGAATCTTCAAGTTCCCTTTGCCTTCAATTTGTCGTCTTTGATATCAGTTTCCGTGAACCTCTACTAAATCCTTCGGAGCAGAGCAGCACATCATGATGTGACATAGAAATGGAATCATGGCTGTTTCTAATAGATCTGCTGATTTCCCTTTGGATTGGAGCCAGCTGTGGAATAAGCAGAAATATTTTAATAATGTGGAATAAGCAGAAATAATAAGCAGTGTGCCCAGGTGGCCCAGAAGGCCAATGGCATCTTGGCTTGGGTCAGAAATGGCATGACCAGCAGGTCCAGGGAGGTTCTTCTCTCTCTGGACTCAGCACTGGGGACACCGCTCCTCGAATCCTGTGTTCAGTTCTGGGCCCCTCACCACAAGAAGGATGTTGAGGCTCTGGAGCAAGTCCAGAGAAGAGCAACAAAGCTGGTGAGGGGCTGGAGAACAGGCCTTATGAGGAGCGGCTGAAGGGAAGTGGGTATTTTTTAGCCTGGAGGAGGCTGAGGGGAGACCTTATTGCTCTCTACAACTACCTGAAAGGACATTGTAGAGAGGAGGGAGCTGGGGTCTTCTCCCAAGGGATAGGGGACAGGACAAGAGGGAATGGCCTCAAGCTCTGCTAGGGGAAGTTCAGGCTGAACATCAGGGTAAAATATATCATGGAAATGGTCATTGGGCACTGGAACAGGCTGCCCAGGGATTTGGTTGAGTCACCTTCCCTGGAGGTGTTTAAAGCACGCGTGGATGAGGTGCTGAGGGGCATCGTTTAGTGATTGATGGGAATGGTTGGACTGAATGATCCAGTGGGTCCTTTCCAGCCTATGGATTCTATGATTCTATGATTCTTTTTGCTTTGTCAGCAGAGAGAATCTGACAGAAGCATTGATGATGAGAGAGCTCCAACGCCTCCTCAGGGAGAGAGGAAGAAGCGATGCGGCAGTGCCCTCAAATCCAGCAGCATTCGGGTATGTGGCTTTCTCGGGACTCACTCCTCTTTGCTAATCACTGTCCATCGTGTTGACGGCGCGAGCCGGAGCGTTCTCCGCTTTGGGTTAGCATGTGACGGCATCGCGTTTAGTGAACGCTGGATCGACACAACAATACTAGGGTGCCAGGGGCTTCACCAGACGAACCTGTGCTCGCCACACACCATAAACATGCCACACGCCAGGCCCACGCCACACACACGCAATTCACCCCCCCGCACATTGTGCTGCCCCCATGCACACGCCGTGCACATGCCAGGCTAGCGCCACAACCACCCCGTGCACATGCTTTTAACATGCAAGCAGCATGCCACACACACCACAGAGCCCTTGTGCACATCGCAACATGTCATGCAGGCCACACATGTTATGTACATGCTGTGTACATGCCATCCACACACAAGGCATAAGCTAGCACACACCATGAGGATGACACACCAGCCATGCACATGCCACTGCCCCATGCAGATGCCACTGCCCCATGCACATGCCACGCACATGCCTTTTACACGCAAGCAACATACCACACCCCACACACATGTATTGCACACACAAGCAACATGCCACGCATGCCAAGCACGCGTTATGTACATGCCATACACACGCCACACACACGCCACTGCTCCCATGCCCATTCCAGGCTCATGCCACAAGAGTCAAGAACGTGTCTCGCACACGCCTTCCACATGCAGGCAACATGCCATGCACGCCACACACTCCGTGCATATGTAATGTACGGGCCATGTACATACCGTACACACGCCATGCACATGCTAGCACATGCCATGAAGGTGACACGCCAGCCAGGCACATGCCATGCACACGCCAGACACACTGCAAGCACGCCTCACACACACTGAGAGGGCAAGGGGAGATTTGGAAAGTGCTTTTATGTTGTTAGTGTAGAGAGAGCCAGGAGAGAGGTTGCTTCTTTGATTCCCTTCTATAACCAGGCGTCTTTGCATTTAAAACCCTTCTGTGTCACAGTGTTTTACAACGGTGCAACATCCGTTACGCTTGCTGCAGATCCTCTTGGTTCGGACATTTCTGTTTCCTGTTACACAGAATACCTGTTTAGCCTTCTCTTCTATTCTGAGGCTTAACATCTTTTTAGACTTCTTTTTAGTATTTGTGTTAAACTATGTCCCATAACAGTGGTACGGAAGGGGAGTTGTCGCGTTCTTAACAGTAACTGTAGAGTTAAGGTATCTCAAGTGCCTTGGGGATATGCAGACGCACCTTTTAGACATCCTTCATCTTTGCAGAGCGCTATGGAGCCTTCCCATCTCTCTCATACGCTCGCGGCAGAAGAAGAGAAGGGCGCCCATGGGTGAAATGGAAGCGGTTGCCATTCAGGTGAGAGGAGAAACCTCCCATTTGCAGCTCTGAGCATGGGTGACATTCGTGATGCCGACTCCTGGTTCAGGAAGCAGCTTCCGGCTCCATCGTTTGTTCCTCTGTGGATGAGGGCTCGGTGTATCGGCCCGGCTTCTGTGCCAGTGGCGTGGTCATGTCCACATCGTCGTTCATCGTGCGGGGCTGGGGGGGCTTTGTCTGTTTTTGTACTTAAGCTCTGATTGTCACCTGTAACTGGACAAATGACTCTGTTAGCATCATGACGGTATTCGAGGTGGCGTTAAAAATTCCTTAACATATCGTGCACGTGTCTCTCTCCTCGCAGCCCAAAAAGGCAGTCTGGAGAATGTCCTTGCTGCAGAAAACCTCGCAAAAGTCTTGCAGAACTGCCCTGCTTTTTCACAGCCCGGTATTGTTCTGTCCCGTCGTGAGGAGTAACGGTGAGCGAGCTGGCATGGCACGGGGCAGGGAGGAGGAGGGTGAACTTTACCTGCTCTCCATCGGCTAAAAGAAAAGGCCTCGGTCTGGCTTCTGTGGGACCGTTTTAACGGCACTGTGGCCGAGCGAGGCCTCGTGTTGTTGCTGTTCTAGCGTTCCTTTGCGCGTGTGTACGTGTGTGCTTACACATGAGTTGATGTTGTGTCACGGCTGTTGGGTGAAAGCCATGGGGAAGGTGTTGGGCATCCTTGCCACACGAGAGCCGGCAGCACCAGGAGCCTCCGTAGCGTGAGGGTATCTGCAGCTGAAGTGGCTTCTTTTGCCTCTCTCTGCCCAAACTGGGCGGATCTCATCCTTCAAGCGAACGCAGAAGGCTGCGTATGCTCCCAGGTCCCACAGAAAGGGAAGTCTTTGGATTCCCCGACTGCAGTAACCCCTGCTGCTGCCTGTGGGTTGTTGCGCTGAAGACACCCTTCGCGCAGGGAGGAGCCACGTGGGAGATGGGTGATGCGCTGATGTAAACAGTGTCCTGTGGGTGGTGTGTCTCCTCGGAGCCGTGTGAAAGCCGACCTCCGCTTTCTCTTCCCCTCTAGAGCGGGCAGAGGATGGGCTGCAAGGCCGAGGAAACCTGAGCGAGGCAAGCGGCCAGCTAGACACAAAGTGGGGAGAAACGCTGATGCCTGGTGAACAAGGGAGTTTCCACTGCTGAAACGGATGAGAACGGACGTCACGAGCGTCCTTCTGTTTGGGGCCGGCAAGGGAACTAGAACCATTTCTCTGGGGAGAACTTGCACATGGCTGGAGGGTTCTGTCATGGGAGGTGACCGAAACCGGATTCCCAATCCTGGTTTGGTGAAGGAGAAGAAAGGGCTGTGAGACCTGAAGGCAGGGCTCTGCCTCGAGGCAAAGGTCAGTGAAGTAAGCTCGAGTTTCTCATGCTTCTTCCTGCCTCCTCAGTGTCTGTCCTCTACTTCAAGTGTGGCTGAACCAGTGCCTCAGGAGGTTGTCGGGCGGGAATGAGCGGTCACTAAAATACTTCTCCCGTTAGCTTTAGTGCTAAGGTATCCCATGGCGCTGAGCTCAGGGTCAGGAGATGGACACGCGGCCTTTCAGAGGCTGCTCTACCCGGGTGAACCGCTGTACTCCTGCTTCCCTCGAGGGAAACCTGCATTTGGAAAACTTGGTCGCTTGTCCTCCCTCTGACGGCCTCAGCGTGGTAGGGAGAGCTGGAGGAGCTCTGCCTGATCCCGTGGCAGGCTGGGGCCAGTCTGGCACAGCTTAGAGCTTGCTGGGCGCTGGGGTGTCGCTCGCAGTGGTGAGAGCTGCTGGGGAGGGGAGTGGTTCATTTAAAGCACGGTTACTTGGAGTTTTTTGTTGTAACAGCTCCTTGATTTTGCTTTGTCAGCAGGGAGAATCTGACAGGAGTACTGTCAACAAGAGCCCCTGCGGGATCCCGACCCCTCCACAGGGAGAGAGGGAGAAGCGACGTGGCGGTGCCCTGCAGGCCAGCAGCATTCGGGTACGTGGCTTTCTCGGGACTCGTCTTTGCTGATCACCGTTGATCAAGTTGACGGCGTGAGCCGGAGTGTTATCCGCTTAGGGTTAGCACGTGATGGCATCGCGCTTACTGAATGCTGGATCGAGACAACAATACTAGGGTGCCATGGGCTTGGCCAGCCAAACATGTGCATGCCACATGCCATAAACATGCCACACACATGCCAGGCACACACCACACACATGCCACACATGCCACTGCTCTCATGCACACGCCATGTACATGCTAGGCTTACGCCACAACTCATGCACATCCCATGCACACACCTTGCACCTGCAAGCAACATGGCAAACATGCCATGCGCATGTTATGTATATGCTGTGTACACATCATCCACATGCCACAAGCACTAGCACACACCATGATTGTGACACACCATCCATGAACAGGCCACACGCACACCATGCACATGTGAGCAACATTGCACATGCTATACACATGCCATGTGCATGTTATGTGCATGCTGTGTACATACCATACACATGCCACGCACATGCTGGCACGTGCCATCAAGATGTCACATCAGCCATGGACAGACCACGCACATGCTCACACACGCCATGAAGGTGACCCACCATCCGTGCACATGCCTTGCACATGCAAGCAACATTCCACACACTGCACACACAGAACATTTGCATTTTATGTATGTGCTGTTTACATGCCATCCACATGCCACTCACACATTAGCACATTCAAAAAAGGTGAAGCACATGCCACGCACATTCCTTGCACACACAAGCAACATGCCACACATGCCATGTGCATGTTATGTACATGCCGTGTACATGCCATACACATGCATCCAACAGACTAACACATGCCATCAAGATGACATCCAGCCATGGACATGCCACGCACACACCATGAAGGTGACACAGCAGCCATGCACATTTCTTGCACATGCTACGCACATACCTTGCACACACAAGCAACATGCCACATATGCCATGTGCATGTTACGTACATTCTGTGTACATGCTATACATATGCATCAAACACGCTAGCACATGTCATCAGGATGACTCACCAGCCATACACACGTCATACACATTCTAGGCTCACGCTGTGCTCACCCCATGCACACACCACGCATGTGCCTTGCACATGTAAGCAACATAGAATCATAGAATCATAGAATAACCAGGTTGGAAGAGACCCACCGGATCATCAAGTCCAACCATTCCTATCAAACACTAACCCATGCCCCTTAGCACCTCATCCACCTGTCCCTTAAACACGTCCAGAGAAGGTGACACAACCCCCTCCCAGGGCAGCCTCTGCCAGTTCCCAATGACCCTTCCTGTGAAAAACTATTTCCTAATGTCCATCCTGAACCTCCCCTGGTGGAGCTTGAGGCCATTCCCTCTCGTCCTGTCCCCTGTCCCTTGGGAGAAGAGCCCAGCTCCCTCCTCTCCACAACCTCCTTTCAGGTAGTTGGAGAGAGCAATGAGGTCTCCCCTCAGCCTCCTCTTCTCCAGGCTAAACAACCCCAGCTCTCTCAGCCACTCCTCGTAAAGCTTATTCTCCAGCCCCCTCACCAGCTTCGTTGCTCTTCTCTGGACTTGTTCCAGAGCCTCAACATCCTTCTTGTGGTGAGGGGCCCAGAACTGAACACAGGATTTGAGGAGCGGTCTCACCAGTGCTGAGTCCAGAGGGAGAAGAACCTACCTGGACCTGCTGGTCACGCCGTTTCTGATCCAAGCCAAGATGCCATTGGCCTTCTTGGCCACCTGGGCCACTGCTGGCTCATGTTCAGTCGCTGTCAACCAACACCCCCAGGTCTCTCTCCTCCAGGCAGCTTTCTAGACAGACTTCTCCTAGTCTGTAGCTGCTCAGGGTTGTTGTGCCCCAAGTGCAAATTTCCATTCTAAAAGAACAAACTTGTGAACTTTATTCTGGGCTTAATCAATGTGCATCTTTGATTCTTGGAAAGTGTCCCTGGTCTCTAATCCTGGACCCAGAGGGGCCGGGGGTGAGAAGGGACCCGGAAGGAGGGGGAACCCGGGGTGGAGGGGCTGCTGCTCGCCCCAAATGTGCATTTGTTTGGGGTGGGCAGCTGCACATCTTCCTGCCATGATCGCAGCTTGTGTTTCCCTGGAGGTGGTCAGTGTGCCTGGAAAGGTCTTCTTCAGCACAGAGGCAAAGCTGGATGAGCTGAGGGAGCTCCGGTCTGGAGAGCGGCTGTTCCTGCGGCTTCACAAACAGCCCCCGCTCACCGTTTCTAGGGAGAAAGGTAAGGCCGGCACCAGCACCTTCTCTCGGGTGTACTTGGAATCGTGAACCCCGGTGGAAGTCATAGAATCATAAAACAATATGGGTTGGAAGGGACCTTAAAGATCATCTAGTTCCAACCCCCACACCATGGTCAGGGATACCTCTCACCAGATCAGGCTGCCCAAGGCCCCGTGCAGTCTGGCCTTGAACACCTCCAGGGATGGGGCTTCCACAACTTCCCTGGGCAGCCTGTTCCAGTGTTCCACCACTCCCATGGTGAAGAAATTCTTCCTCATGTCTAGCCCAAATCTGCACCTCTCCAGTTCATCCCCATTTCCCCTCGTCCTGTCATTACAAGCCTTTGTGAACAGTCCCTCCCCAGCTTTCTTGTCGGCTTCTTTCAGGTAGTGGAAGGTTCCTAGAAGTCCTGTCTGTGAAGTTAGTCTGTTATTTCTGTGCTGACAGCTGTGGTTCTGATGCACAGTGATCAGCTCTGAGGTATCTTTGGCCTAGGTGTGTTCCCAATGCTTTTTTTTTTTTGTATTGTGAAAATGCCTTTGAAAATGTTTTCAGTAGATACCAGCTTGTGTTTTGCTGGCATGGAAATTAATATTTTATTGGTTAACAGGATTTATGTTGATTCCAACAGCTGTAGTTGTAATTCACAGTAATAAATTCTGAAGTATCTTTTGCCCTGGTGTGTTCTCAATGCGGGACTATTTTGTGCTCAAAATGGTTTTAAAAATAGTTCCAGTAGATACCTTACCAGCCTCTGCAGTGCTGGCACTTTACCTAGATGTGTGTGAGTAACAACACAGCCACACCAAAATAAGATTAACGAAACGAGTCCAGTTCTGGACAGTTTGTGTGCATTTTTAAGGTTGAGTTGTTTTCTTTTAGGCAAAGTGGATCCAGGCGTGTCTCCTGTGTCGCTTATCTGTTAAGTACACAGATTTCTGGTAAATCTCAGCTACTCGAGTCACATTCTCTGCCAGTGTTGAATAATTTTGATAGGAATGGTTGGACTCGATGATCCGGTGGGTCTCTTCCAACCTGGTTATTCTGTGATTCTGTGATTCTGTGATAAGAACAAGATGGATGGAAATCTGCATGCAGGTTGGATTTTATTTGGGAGATCACAGGTGGCCCTGGGCTTTGAGGATCAAATTTAAGCACGATTCTAACAGAGTAAAGCAGTCCCTTTCTCCCAGTCCCCTGTGCCTTGACCAGTTTTGAGGTTTTGCAGTGAATTGGCCTCTATATTCCTTGTGTGTCCCTTGTCCTAGCTAGGTCAGGAGGGTTATCTCCAGGTGTAAGAACAGGCGTGTGTCGGAGACTTTGCCGGACTGAAGTCAGGTCGATAGTAGCGAAGAGATATTTCCATTCAGAAAGAGTAAATTTGTGGACTTTATTCTGAGCTGAATCAATGTGTGTCTTTGCTTCTTGGCAAGCGTCTCACATCTCTAATCCTGGACCAAGTGCTTTCTGGGGAGGGTGGCATGGTTGGCTGGCCCTCTGTCCCTGGGAATGGTCCAGTTTTTTTAGAGCTGCTGAGTTCTTCTGCAGAATACAATCCTTGCACAATTTCGTCTTGGTTCTGCAGAGCTTATAATCAGAGGGATGCCTTGGTCTCTGCTGGTGGCATGTGTGGGTACTGAGAGCTCAGTTGTGCCTGTGATGGCAGTGATGCCTGCTGCTGTGGTTCCAGGATTCACACACAAACAAAATTTGAACGGCGTCTGTTAACAGCTGTTCTCAATCTGTAGGAAAATCAAATTCTGAGACTGTAGTACTTATGCTGAAACTACTTTTTCTTCCAGGGAAAACGCTGCATGAGGTTAAAAGCCTTGTCACTGAGGAACCAAAGTCTTGGCTGGATGTAATCTCTGCTTGGAGAAACCTTCGTGGGTGCGAGGGGAAAAAAGATGTGTTTCAAGAAAACAGATTGCCTCTTAAGAGAAAATCAGAAGAAGAGACAAATATTGTAACTAAAAGGCAGAAAGCGGAACAAGTGAGAGAGTCTGAGGAATGTCAGGCAGAAGATGGAGAGAGTTATATGGTACCCAAGAGAAAGAGCGACCAGAACTGTGGGACTGAAAGCCAGGCTTCCTTAGAAGACCCTTCCAAAAGCAGCAAAGAGGAACCTGTTGCAAATGAGGAATTCGGCTTCAGTTTCAGAGTTTCTTGTCGCTGTAGTGGAGCAATTGCCAAAATACTTACTTCACAGGTATGCTCAAGTATCTCTGTTTTAAAGTAATTTACCAAAGGGGAAGGGAGATGTGTAGTTTCATTTGTAATTTCAGTTGTGTTGTATGTTTTAGAATAATAAACTGCAGGAGGTTTTTCTGTATTTTCTCAACCAAGCCCTTAATCTACATTTATTTTAAATAAGTAGAAATGCTAGAGTTGCTGTTAATTTCTGGGCTCTGATACCCTGAATATTTTTCAGATCAGTGCCTTTTATTGAGGATAAGTTGAGGTACTTGGGCTTGTGGAGCCTGAGAAGTGATCTGATACTAGCTTACACCTACTTAAAGGGCCCTTGCAAGGACTGTGGAGCCAGACTCCTCTCACTTGTGGCAGAGGGTGTAAAAGAGAAAGGCAGAGGCCAGAACTTGCAGGTCGGTGGGCTCTGACTGGGTATTGGGGAGAATTTGTTCCCTAGGAGGGCAGTGCAGGCCTGGGAGGTGTCACAGGGAGTGGATCTTGGCCCTGGAAGAGAGTAGTGGCGTAGAGGACTTCCAGGGGCCCTTTCCATCTAGCACTGATCCCATCTGTAATAACTTTCTGCTAGAAATAACAGCTCTGGAGCGCTGTTTCCGCCTCAGACAGCTGCCCATGGAGCATCCCCCCATGCTGGGAGCATCGCCCCCACGGCTGCGTTGCCAGGCAGGGCTCACCCGAGGAGTGCGCTGACCCACGGCTCCTTCGCCTGGTGTGAGCTGCAGAAAGCAGGGAAACAACCTGAGTGCCCCCGCTCTGCGCAGCCTGCGGGCAGAGATGGGGGCGAGCGCAGCCCTGCCCGTGGCAAGTGCCCCAGAGGCAGCGTGGAGCCCCGTGGGGCAGGACAGAGCCGCTGCCCAGTCCTTGCCGTGGGACATGGCACCGGCACTCACGGGAAAGTGACCGCGCAGGAGCCGCGGGGCCAGACGAGGCCGAGGCAGTCGGTGGCCTCGCCTTCCTCCTCTTCAGCAGGGTCCCCGGCTGCCCGCTTCCCGCCGATCGGCACCTGCAACTGGCCCAGGGCCAGGCAGAGCTTCATGTGCAGGGCGCTGCCACGGCTGCAGAGAGGAGCGGCACGGAGCGATCTGGAGGTGGCCGAGCCCAGCGGCTCTGCTCCAGCATCCCCCCGCAATGGACAGGGCACTGTGGGCGTCCCTGCTCAGCAGTTTAGCTGGCCCATCCCATCAAGGCCACCGAAGTTCCGTGCGGGACTGATTGATGCTCAGGAGAGCAGCAAACAGCCAAAGCAAGGCACTCAACAAAGATGTTTTGGCTGAGCAGTGCTGCTGGTTGAGAGCTTGACTCTTGCCAGTGCCAGACGGTGCAGCCACGGCACCGTCTCTGAAGGCACTCGAGCCGGTGCCGGGGCCAGCGCCGATTGGCATTCAGTAAATTCAGCTAAGTCTAGGCCATAGCAGGTTTATCTGCTGAGCTCTCATCGAATCATCGAGTCATAGAACAACCAGGTTGGAAGAGACCCACAGGATCATCAAGTCCAACCATTCCTACCAAACATAACCCATGTCCCTCAGCACCTCGCCCACCCATCCCTTAAACCCCTCCAGGGAAGGGGACTCAACCCCCTCCCTGGGCAGCCTCTGCCAGGGACCAATCACCCTTTCTGTGAAAATTTTTTTCCTAATATCCAGTCTAAAGCTCCCCTGGCGGAGCTTGAGGCCATTCCCTCTCATCCTGTCCCCTGTCCCTTGGGAGAAGAGCCCAGCTCCCTCCTCTCCACAACCTCCTTTCAGGTAGTTGGAGAGAGCAATGAGGTCTCCCCTCAGCCTCCTCTTCTCCAGGCTAAACACCCCCAGCTCCCTCATGTTGTAGCATCTCATCCTATGAGAACAATTCTTTGCCTTTTACTTCCACTTAGGGTCCGATGGTACTGACGACACCAAGGAAAAGAGAAAGGATTGGCAAGCCGAAGTCCCTCTGGGACTGCTGAATGTCTCAGCTGACAGTGACGTCGCTTCAGTAGGTCCTGCTCTGGCTGGAGAGAAAGTTGGTAAGAAAGATTTGGGTTTTATTGATTGAACGTGGGAGGATGTTTGTTACTGTTGCTGTCACTTTACATACACTTTGATAGTTAGCTAACATACAACTGCAAGAATGTTTTCCTTCCTCTCCAGAAGGGAGATTAACTCTGTTGCTTCCAAAAGAAAAGAAGGAGAAGGATTCAGGATCATTCTGTGCCGCTGCTGTTGATGAGGGCAGACATGAGCCAAAAGCAGATGAGGAAGACATGTAAGTCAAGCGCCACACGACTGAACAGTTTTCACGAAATGACAGGTTGCATTACCTAAAGTTTTTCTTCTCTTCTTTCAAATTCACAAAGAAAGAAAACTCACCCGTTACACAGAGTCTGCCAATTGAACTTTCATTACTCTGATTTAATGTGTCACATGCCAATGTTGCCATTCATAACGTTACACAGCAGTACAAAACAAATGTCACTTGACACACTGATAAGGAATGGTGAGGAAATTGTGCATCCTCTCTACACCTCTGCAAGGTTCGTGCCGAGAGAAACAAATCCCTTTTCTTTCACCTCTGGCATCACCACAACCAAATGATTGTAAGGGTACAAAGGGCCTTATTTCTGTAGGCTGAAAGTACGTAGCAATTGTGGTACTGATGTACAAAATGACAAGAATAGTGCCTTGCTTATGCTTTCAGTACTCAAAATACTAAATCCTAGAGGAAGAAGAGATTTTCCAGGGTTTTAGATAAGATCTGTACATCTTCCCACAAATCGAGGTAAGCAAAGAAGTTTCAGAAAGCTTAAAGTCACAGGGAGGTGGTTGAGTCACCTTCCTGGAGGTGTTTCAAGCACGGGTGGATGAGGTGCTAAGGGGCATGGTTAAGTGTTTGGTCGGAATGGTTGGACTCGATGATCCAGTGCGTTTCTTCCAACCTGGTTATTCTATGATTCTGTGAAAGCTTCACCTGTGGCTGAAGCATAATTCACATCCTACATAAACATGGCCAACTGTGTAGCTTGGTCTCAGTGGGAAAAGGGGATGCGATGCTGATAAGAGTGCTGGGCTGTTTTTACAGTTAGGATGAGATATCATTTGCCTAGTTGTGGTTTGAGCAGAGAACCAAGCGTTCCAGATCTGAAAATGACCAATGTGTCCACCACAGCAGTGTAATCCTTGCTCACGTGGTTTGTGAGCCTGTGGTGCTCTGTTGGCACCATCCATTGCAACCTATTGCTGTGGTTATGCTTTGACTTTCTTCCAGGCTGTGGCTGCTTAAATTAGCACCTTTACAGCCCCAGAAAGCAGTTTGTGCCCAGCCAGATCAAGGCCACCAAGGGTAGGGACGGTCCCCATGGGCTCCTGGATGCTGGGCAGAGGGGGTGGGTGGGCGGGCAGTGCCCGTCCCCCCCCGTGTCACAGTGCCAGTGCCTGGCACCGCACAGTCACAATGCCCCAGGCAGGTAACCAGGGGCAACGTCCCCTTCCCTCTGTCAGTCTGCCCAGCCTCGCCACCAGGACAGCTGGGCTGGGGACAGCTCCGAGACATCCACGAGGAAGCCCTTACGGAGCCCGTGGAATTACTGGAGGGAGATAAGGGAGGAAGGCTGGAGGCTGGACAAAGCTGCCAGCTCCTCAGGAGATGAGAAGAGCCACCAAGCCCGGGAGGTGCTGGAGGCTAGGAGGTCTTTTCAGCTGGATAGGAGTGGTAAGACAAGGGAATTCCTTCTTGAGGAGCACTGGAGTGCTCCCTGTGTTTTTCTCTTGCAGACTGAAGGTCAGTAACAGCATGAAGCTAGGGGTTCCAGTGCTTTGGAGCACCCACTGGTGCCATACAGGACAGGAGAAGGGTTCTTGCCCCGAAGGCCCATCAGACTGGGAGCAGTTTGCCACTCTTGGAAGCCCCTGGGATGGCTTCAGGTTGAGGGAGAAGAAAGGTCCGGCATCTTCTGGGAGGCATGAGCAGCTTGTGGGATGAGGAGTCAGGTCTTGCTCACATGCTCAGGGAACAGCCGATCACCAGCTTTGGGGTCAGGAAGGAATTTTCCCCTGGGGCAGATTGGCACTGGTCCCCAGGGGTTTTTTGCCTTCCTCTGCAGCATCGAGCAGGACCACTAGTCAGGATTTCTTTAGCCCGGTTTGGCTAGGTTACTGCCTGCTGCTCCTGCCCCATGAAGATGGTTTCTCATGCCCTGCAGCTGCAGGGAGGAAGGCTTTTTTTCCCCCAGGGGGGATTGGCAAGTGTCCCTGGGGTTTTTTTTTACCTTCCTCTGCAGCAGTCAGCACTGCCCCTTGCCAGGTCTTCCTCTCTAGGTTCAACAGTCCCAGTTCCTTCAGCTGCTCCTCATAAGACTTGTGCTTTGTACACTTCACTGGTTTTGTTGGTGTTCTCTGGACACAGTCCAGCAGCTCAATACCTTGTAGTGAGAGGCCCCAGACTGAACACAGGATCTGAGGTGTGGCTTTTTGTTTGGAATTGGATGGGGAGAGAAAACTGGTGAGAAAAGCCGTGTTGATTTTGATGTGTGTGTGCAGCAGAAGTTTGTGCTTTGTCTGACAGTCCCCTTGTAATCACAGGTCACCGACATGAGAAAGAAGACCATCAAATACTTTGATTCTGTGGCGTCTCTCTTCGGAGGCTGCTCTCCCTTCTCAGCCTGCCAAGAACTTGGATTGTGACACCCAAGCGAAGAGATGATGTGTGGTCAATCAGGTCTGTTTCCTGAGTTGTGCGATGGTGAATGGATTGTCCCGCATGTCTGTTAGGATGGGTAACGTGTGCTGCTTCCAAACTGCCTCTCTTTTATGGTATTGGAAAATTCTGCTTCTTTGCATTCCTTAGGAAATCCCTCAGCACCAGAACGGAAGCGACTGTGGAGTTTTTGTCTGCAAGTCTCAACCTCACCCTCCCCTGGCATCTTCCAGCCATTCCATCAGGTCCCGAGTTCCGCAGCAGCTGCTGATTGTGCCTGGAGCAGGGATGGGGGTTCTATCCCTCGCTGTGGGGTTGGTGCGTGGCTGGTGGGGTTGGAGCTTCACAGTGGCCTCGGAAGGGCAGAGCTGTGTTCTCCATCCTTACATCTGGTGTCTGCTTCCTACTTCCCTACACGAGATGCCGCAGCCGGTGGGTTAGGGATACCTGGCCCTTATGTCTCCTGGAGAAGAGGGTTTCCCCCTGTTGATATTTGTGCATATTTTCTGCCTCGACTTCGTGTTTAAAGGATTTTTCCTTTTCTTTCCAGAGTGACATCCTTTACTTCCGCAAGAGGATGGTGTGGGAGATCATCCATCAGCAGCTGCTGTGAGAGATGCACGATGAGAGCAACACTGATCACCTCAGGGTGACTGATAAGGCATATAGTTATATTTCAAATAATTTATTTGGATAGGTAGTAGACACACAAATTTTCCTCTTTAGGCTACGCAGTAGTGGTTAAGGAGGGGTGGTGGTTTCCCCGTTATGGAGGCAGCAACTCTCACTGACATTAACTAAGGCACCTGATGACACACAAGCAGAACGGTGGCTGTGACGGGGAAGAGCCAGCACTGTCAGCCCCCGTCACTGAGATGCAGCACACGTGGCCACGTTACCGACAAAGAGGACTCTCACCCGCGGTGCTGGTGACCCCTGCGTTAGCTGAGCTCATGTGGGCTCCGTGCTTGGCTCCTCGAGGCGAGTTCCCCTTGTTTCCAGGATGGCTATGATCTACTTGACTGCTAAAAACTGGATTTGTGAGGCCCTTCTGCCACGGTTTAGCTGAGGACACCCTAGAGAGTGAGCACTTGCCACCTTCTGATTTTTGGCAGGGGGGGGAGTTGTCTGGCCATACCTTGTGTGCACAACTTTCTGTGGTTGCTAATACGAAAATAAAAAAACCCTTCAGTTTGCTTTGACTTCTTCCCTGAAATGTGTAACTTTCACTCTCGTTCTCCAGCTCCCTCGGTGTTGCCCACGTTTGTGTTTGTGTCCACGTGGTGGTGTTTTTCTAAGCTCTTCTGGAACTCCCCCAGGCTGCTGTACTAGGGGAGACCTGCAGCTGCTTCCCCCCACAGCCAGTGTCCAACTTCTCCTTTAAATCCAGACACTTCATAGATGCGAGAGATTAAATAGGGAGGTCAGAGCAGTGGCTGCTGGGGTCTCCAGTGGCAGCAGGGCCACAGTCAGGAAGGTGGAGGTCTCTGAGCTTGCAGCGCATCAGGAGGTGGAGAGGCTGGAGAGGCTGGAGAGGTGGCCGCTGGAGTGTTCCTGTGGCTGCACAAGCAGGTGGAGGTCACAGAGCTGGTCCCGCAGCAGCAGGGACCCCCACAAGGATCTCGGGTTGTCCGAGGGTCCATGTGGTATTAAGCTCTTCCTGGAGGCTGCTAAGCTGGTTCCAGTGCACTGGGGCTGTGGTGAGGCCACAAGGACCATTTCAGTGAGAGCCACATCTGGCAGCTGCACAGCTGGTTCTCCTTCATCTGGGACGAGCTGCTTGCGGAGCGATGACTCTCCAGGCAGGAGCGGGGGCTGCTGGAGCGGGTCCTGAGGCAGCAGGGCCACCACCAGGCAGGTCTCCGAGCTGGCATCGCAGCAGGAACCCCTACAGGGAGCTGGTGGGGGTTGGAGAGGCGGCAGCTGAGGTTTCCTGAGGCAGCAGGGCCGCTACAAGGCAGGTGGAGGTCATGGAGCTTGCACCACAGCAGCAGGGACACCCACATCAAGCTGGCTGATACGGCTGACAGGTCTATCCAGCTCCGGACGCCAAGTCTACCCAGCTCCGGACGCCAAATCTACCCAGCTCCGGACGCCAAGTCTACCCAGCTCCGGACGCCAAGTCTACCCAGCTCCGGACGCCAAGCCTACCCAGCTCCGGACGCCAAGTCTACCCAGCTCCGGACGCCAAGTCTACCCAGCTCCGGACGCCAAGTCTACCCAGCTCAGCAAGTGGATACTGCATAGACCTGGCGGCTGGTGCTGGGTAGACCTGGTGCCCGTCCCTGGTGCTGGTGACACCTAACAGCCATCACAGTCTGCCCCCAGAGCGGAGCCAGCACACCCACTGTTGGGGCCACAACTCCCATTTGTAGGGCCAGAACACTGATCTTATCTGATTTTTTGGGGTCAGAATACCAACTTTTGACCGAAAACGCTGATTTTAGGACAAATGACCAGGTCTCACAGAGTACAGGGGCGGCTGACAGGTCAATCCCTCTGCGTCCGCCAGGTCTTCCCACCTCAGTTCGCCTGGTGTACCTAGCTCCGGCTCCCAGGTCTACCCAGTTCTAGCTACCAGGTCTTTCCACTGGCTGCCTGGGCTTACCCGCTCTGGCTGCCACGTCTACTCAGCTAAGCAGGTCGGTGCAGGGTAGACCTGGTGTCCATCCCCAGAGCCAGGGACACTTGAGGGCTGAGAAGATGCCCCAAGCAGTGCACAGGTAGCCCAGGGACGCTGTGACTGCACTGCCCCTGGAGGTGTTCAAGGCCAGGTTGGATGGGGTCTTGGGCAGCCTGATCCAGTGGGATGTTCCTGACCACGACAAGTGGGTAGGAACTAGATGATCTTGAAGGTCCCTTCCGACCCAACCTATTCTATAATTCTATGATCTTAGAAGTGTCATAGAGGGCTCAGAGAAGAGCTGGGCTACAGAAGAGTAGAAGTAGGGTGATAGAAGAGGCAGGTCAAAGAAAGGTCATAGAAAAGTTGTATTATAGAAGAATATGGTTGGACTCGATGATCTGGTGGGTCTCGTCCAACCTGGTTATTCTATGATTCTATGATTCTAAGACTTGGATAATACAAGAGTCAGGACATAGAAGGGCCTGAACATAGAAATCTGGGTCATAGAAGTGGCCTTGTGGGCTGCACAGGGAGGAAAGCAGCACCGGCAGCCAGGCCAGGCTGGACATGCTCCCTTGGGGAAAGGGATGTCCTTGGAGAAGTGCAAGGGAGCATTTCTGTGGCTGCAGAATCCACAAGAAAGATAATCCTCTTCCCGCAGGTCCTCGTGTGAGGCAGGCTGCTCTGCTGCTGAGCTCAGACTCTCGCCCTGGCCTGGGCAGAAGGGCTGGAACGGAACGGTGAGGACACGGTCTGTGGTGGCATCTGCTGGATTGAAACCAGGAGTCCTGGATTTCCGTTGCTCTTCGTGTCCAGCCTCTCTTCTTGCCCAGAGCTTGTCAGAGCCCAGAGCAGGGCTGTGTGCAGAGCCCAGCGTGGGACACGGCTGGGACCTCATCCCAGTCTTGAGCTTCCTCAAGGAGGGCAGTGAAGGGGAACGCGCTGATCTCCTTTCCCTGGTGACCAGGGTAGGTCACAAGGAAATGGAATGCAGCTGCATCAGGGGAAGTTCCAACTGGACATCTGGAAAAGGTTCCTCATGGAGAGGGTGCTCAGTCACTGGAACACCCCAGGGAAGTGGTGATGGCACCAAGCCTGTCAGAGTTCAAGGAGCATCTTGACAATCATCTTAGTGATATGGTTCCATTTTACACAGTCGTATGAGGATCAGGGAGCTGGACTCAGTGATCCTCATGAGCCCCTTCCAACCCAAGATATTCTAGAAGCCTGATTCTAGAAGTGATCTTCAAGCTCAAAAAACAGTCTGCCCATCCACTACCCATCCCTTGACATTCCTTCTTCCTGACAAGTTCCTCCTTGTGACTCTTTCCTCTCCCAGACATCATCCTAGCTCTCCATATCGTTCTGTATTTGGGTCCTACCAGTAAGCTCCCTACCTGCATTTGCTCCTCTCTGCACTTGGTGCTTGATCGCAGGCTGCTTAACACCTATTTCTGCACATGGCACATCATCCCCAGACACCACTAAACCCTCATCCAGTCATAAATTTTTATAATAAAATCAGTTTTTGTGCACATATAGAAATTTCCAGAAACTGTAATAACTTCATGCAATCCCTGTGGGCAGAAGAAATGGCAAAGGGCCCGAGGTGCCCCCTGACTGTAAGGGATTTGTGTCTGTGACGCTGCTGGGGCAACAGAAGGAGCACAAGGCATTTGCCCCAGAGATGCTGTCAGCAGATCCTGGCAGGTGCCGAGGTGTGAAGGACCCGTGGTGCCCCCGTACCGTAAGGGATTTTCCTGGTGATGCTGCCAGCCTGTTCCTGGCCTGAGGAGGCTCCGTTGTGTTTTCCATCCGTCCCCAAGCCCTCTCCCTGCACAGGTCCTGTGGGGGCTTGGGCAGAGCTCCTTTCCCAGCCGTGTTCCTGCTGCTGCCCCGTCACCTCCAGAGACACAACTGACCTCACCGTCCCCGTCACAGTCAGATGTTTCCTACTGGATTCTGAGTTTCTGAGACACAACTGACATCCTAACCCCCTACTCATCCATCACCTCCTCATGTCCTAGGACCTGAACAGGTAAAAGTACGCTTGCCCCACATCATGAGGAATGAACACGGGGACCTTGGTTCGTGGAGGGACATCCAAGTGCTATATTGAGGCGACTTCCCATGTCTTGTTACTTGCAATGAGAAGAGACTTCGAGGCAATATCTGTCCCAGAGATCTTCGTGGAAACTGAAGAAACTGCTCTTTCTACACGTTCAGGTTCATCTCAGCTCACAGACATGATGTGTGCGCTCACATCTGATCCGTACAATGCCAAATTGGCCTTTGGTCTACTCAATCAGTGTCCTCTCATGGAAGAACAAAGAAACTCTCCAAGCTGGGGTGAGAGGCCAGTGCTGGGAATGGTGGTTGGCAGGGGTTTCACCAGGATTATTGCCTCTGGGACAAATGCTTGAGTCAGTTCCTGAGAGAAAGTTTAGAAGAAGCCCCAAGCCTTGAGGCTCTGCCCTGAGGAGGTCCCCTTGCTCTATGGAAAGGCTGCTGTGGAGGCAGCTCTGTCCCACAAGCAGCATGGCTGTGACCAAGCTCAGAGCCCTCAGGCCTTACAGCAAGGCAAGGGGGGAGGAGGAGAGTGTGGAAATGGAGAGAGAACAGCTCTGGGGGATCAAGTGCTGGTGCCTGGCAGTGCTGCCCTGCTGGGACTTTCTTCTTTTCCAGCCAGGAGCAAAGGAATTGTTCCTGAAGCTCCAGAAATCCTTGGAGTTAGGGTCAGAGGAAGAGACAAGGTGCTGCAGTGGCTTTATTTTGATTACAATAGTGTGGGTTGTCATTACCTAACCCACAACCAACTCAAAAAGAGTTGAAAACACGATCACAAGCTAAAAAAACAGTAGAAATATAAAAATATAGAAGGCAGTAACACCAGCCATGAGTAACACCAGAACTGCTATGCAGAAGGTCAGGAATTTATTGCATCAGAGCTCTGTCCAGTTATAAGTTCCCGCAGCGCATCCTTGAGGTCCTTGTTCCTCAAGCCGTAGATGAGGGGATTCAGTGCTGGAGTTACCACTGCATAGAGAAATGACACAACTAAATTCATGGATGGGGAGGAGAAGGAGGGAGGCTTAAGGTAGGTAAACATGTCAGTGCTGAGAAACAGGGAGACCACAGCCAGGTGAGGGAGGCACGTGGAGAAGGCTTTGTGCCGTCCCTGCTCCGAGGGGATCCTCAGCACGGCCCTGAAGATCTGCACATAGGACACCACAATGAAAACAAAACAGCCAAAACCTACTAAGAAACTAACCACAAGAAGCCCAACCTCCCGGAGGTTGGCATGTGAGCAGGAGAGCTTGAGGATCTGGGGGATTTCACAGAAGAACTGGTCCACAGCATTGCCCTGGCAGAGGGGCAGGGAAAATGTACTGGCCGTGTGCAGCAGAGAAGAGAGAAACCCAGCACCCCAGGCAGCTGCTGCCATGTGGACACAAGCTCTGGTGCCCAGGAGGGTCCCGTAGTGCAGGGGGTTGCAGATGGCAACGTAGCGGTCATAGGACATGACTGTGAGAAGAAAATATTCTGTACCAAGGAAGAAAATAAATAGAAACATTTGGGCAACGCATCCTGAGTAGGAGATGGTCTTGGTGTCCCAGAGGGAATTGGCCATGGATTTGGGGACAGTGGTGGAGATGGATCCCAGGTCGAGGAGGGCGAGGTTGAGGAGGAAGAAGTACCTGGGGGTGTGGAGGTGGTGGTCCCAGGCGATGGTGATGATGATGAGGCCGTTTCCCAGGAGGGCAGCCAGGTAGATGCCCAGGAAGAGCCAGAAGTGCAAGAGCTGCAGCTCCCGTGAGTCTGCGAATGGCAGGAGGAGGAACTGGGTGATGGAGCTGCTGTTGGACATCTGCTGCCTCCAGACATGGGGCACTGTCATATGAGAGAAGGACAGTGACAAGTTAGGATAACCTCTGAGCCAAATCAAAGCCATTTCTCCTTCCCCTCCCTCCTGCTCACACCTTGTCACCTTTTTTCAGCCCTTCCTCCAGCTCTGAGCCTGGAGCCCTGCTCGGTGCCGGCTGAATGTGCCGGGAGGAGCAGAGCCTCTGCCCGCTGGCTGCAAGGAGTCAGCCCTGCTCTGCAGCAGGGGACATGGGGACGGTGGGGACAGGGGACACTGCTGGGGCTCAGCGTTGTCCAGGGGAACTGCTCCTGGTGCAGAAGGGCCTGTCAGCATCTGCACTGCCGGGGATGAGGAGCTGAGAAGGTAGCAGGCTTAGAGGTTTCGAATGCCTAAAGGTGAGACGGGACAGGTTTGCATCTGTGAGGGCAGCATAGTGCTTGCGAGGAAAACTCAAGAAAAGCCAAATGTCCTAACGAGGATATCTTAGTGCAGACGAGATAATTAATTCCTCAGGAATGCACTGCCCAAAGCCGCACAGAAGATCAGTGCCTGACTCTGCAACTCCCATCCCCAGAGAGACTGGCAGAGAGAACAAGAGAACAACAGCAACATCTCTGGTTTAAGTTTCCTCTCCATCTCTGATCCTATCCCTTCTCTCTGGAGGTTTTCCTCAATGGAGCTGATTCCCCGTCCCGTGCCTTCTCCCTGTCAGTGCTCACAGATCCCATCTGACCCTCTCTGCATCCCCCTGGCCCTACACAAACATCTGCCCGGGTTAAGCTGGACGTAGGGTCTTGTTGATAAGCAGAAAAGGATGGAACAGACTGAGCCTGATGGGTCCAGCAGAGGTGATGCTGCTGCTGTCCATGGGCAGAGGACCAGCTGGAGACATATTTGGAGGCTCCTATCGGACCTGCTGACCACTCAAGGATACTGCTCAGGAGTCTCAGTGATTTGTTTAAGCATGAAAGGCTCTGGTTCCATTTCTCCCACCAAATTCCCCAGGTGCAGGGAACTGAAAACACAGAGTCTGGGAAGTTCCTTATCTTTAATGCAAGAGCCCTCCTGACAGATCCCACAGGCTGTGGCTGTGCCGGCTTTAGGAGATCCCTCCAGCAACCGCACCTGCATTGTCCTGCACTCAGAGACTCACCTGGAGAAGGGCTGTGAAGAGTTTTCTCCAAATGAAACCTCCTCTCTCCTGCCACCCCACCTGCCTTTCCCCTCTCTCTGCTCCCTCCTGTCCCCTCGCTGCCTGCAGGCAGTGCCCTCAGCCCTGCTGGGCTTGGCAGAGGAGCTGCTCCCGGCCAGACCTGGCTCTTTTCTCAACTTCTGTCTCATGATGAGCTCCCTGCCTGCCAGGAGCCCAGCCCAGCTCAGCAGCAGAGGAGCAGCCCAAGGCAGCGCTTTCTCTGCTCCCTCTGGGCTCCCTCGAGGTGTCCCTGGGGCTCCAGGGGAACATTCTGAGAAACAGGCTGAAGCCATCCCTGATGCTTCCTTCATCATCTGGGCAGGCACACTTCTGTCCTGCAGTGTCATTGCTCCTGTTAGAAAAATAATAGGGAATGAGAATCAATTTCTTGTCTCACCATTAGACAGGACCTCAGAAAGGTGACAGGGAACGAAATCATTTCTCCAAAGTAGGAGGATCTGTCCCACGGAGTGAATTCAGGCATTTCATCCGAGGTCTTTAGACTTGGGGCTGGGAAGACACTCAGCTCCCTTTCCCCCAGACACATCTTCTGCAAAGCTTATGCACACACAGGGTCTTGAAACCCTTGGTCGTGGTTTCCTCATGGCAGGGATGAGTTTGCCTGGTGCCACAGCTTCAGGGCTTCATCCCTAATGGGCAGCAATGCCCTCAGCCAGGGGCACAGGCAGGAGGAGCTGGAGCCATTCCCATGGGAGACAGAGCTGGGACATGGTCACAGAGCTCAGGAGAGATGGTAGTCAAGGACAGCATCTTCCAAGCACTGCAAGGCTCCAGATAAACTGAGTCTCAGCTTGAAAGTCCATTCAAGGACCCATGATGAGATTTTGCTGCTTCAGGAACAGTTAAAGAAGAAAAATACGCTGCGTAGGCACTGCTGGATTTAGAAGGGTCAGGTGTCACAGATCTGAGGTTCACTGTGTCCTCTGTCCCTGCCTTCCCCATCAAGGTCTCACAGGGCTTTGTGACTCATGGTAGGACTCTGGAGGAGTTTGACCAGTAGTGGGTAGAGGTCAAGTCAGGGATCTCTTGGGCAAAAGGAATTCTTCACAGTCTATGAGACAGGAGGGACAGCATCGCAGGGAGCTGAGGGAACAGGAAGATGTCACAGTGTCTCCATCATCTTCCAGAGGTCATGGAGAGTGTGGGAACTCCCTGACCGCTGGTACCACTGCCACATCAGAAATGGCCAGTGGATGAGTAGGGGAGCAAAAGGCTTTGCCCCAGAATTTGTCTAGTAGGATCCCATTTCTGGGTGTCTGAAAGAGAAGGGGATTTTATTTCCCTTGGTAGATTATGTCTCACCATCCTTCTATGACCCAACTCTTCCACGGTCTGATTCTCCCATGACCACTTACATAAGCCACCTCTTCTAGGACGCAGGTTTTCTGTCACCTGAGCCCTCTTTGACTCTAGTGAATCTTCTATGACCCAAGACTTATATGACCCTTCTAAGACTTCTTTATGACCTGAATTTTTTTATGTCCAGACTGCTCTATGACCCTTAAATGACCCAAACTTTCTATGAAACTTTTATGACCAGACTCTTCTATAAACAGCACTTCTCTGTCCCTTTTATGACCTGATCTTTCTATAGCCCAAATCTTCTTTGATCCTTCTATGACCCAACACTTCTCTAAACCTTCTACAGTTGAATTCTTATATGACCCAACCCTCTATGACGCCAATCCTCTAAGATATGAGTCTTTTATGACCCAACACTTCTAAAAAATGTCTTCTATGACCCAAGCCTTCTGTGACCCAAGCCTTCTGTGACCCAACTCTCCTCTGACTCTTCCGTAACTTTCTATGGCCTGACTTCTCTGTGATTCTTCTATGACCTGACTCTTCTATAACCCGACTCCTCTATGACCCGACTAATCTATGACACGGCCCTTCTATGGCCCAACCCTTTTGTGAACCGGCACTTCTATGACCCCTCTATGACCCGACTCAAGTTTCTATGAGTCGACTCTTCCATGACCCAAATATTCTATAACCCAAATCTTCTATGACTCAAATATTCTATGAGCTGACTCTTCTATGGACCATCTGTGACTGGGCTCTTCTATATCTCCTCTACGAGCCGACTTGTCTATGACTAAACTCTTCCACGACCATCTCTTACATGACCAGGTCCTTCTATGACTTAAGCCTTCTATGAACAAACCGTTCTATGACCCAGCTACTCTCTGACTCTTCAGTGCTGTGTCTTTCTCCGATCCAGGTCTTCTGTGACTCTTCTATGACATGAATCATTTATGCTCCAACACTTCTATGACCAATATATGACCAGATGCTTCTGTGACCCGACTCTTCTAGGACCCAACTATTAACAAACCCTTCTATGACCTGACCCCTCTATGACACTCTATGACCTGACTCATATGAGACGCTTCCTTTATGAACTGACAATTCTATGGCTCTATGACAACTCTATACTCTTCTATAATGTGATACTTCTGCAGTCTTTCTATATCCTGATGCTTCTACAACGCACACTTTCTGTGCCTCAATGTTTCCATGAAACTTCTATGAGCAAACTCTTCTATGACCTTTCCATGACCCAACACTGCCAATACCCGACTAAACTCTCACACTCATATGACTTGACTCTTCCATGACCTGAGTATTCTATGATCCACAATGATTTGAACGTTCTATGAACCATCTGTCCTTCTGTATTGCACCTCTATGACTCGACTCCTCTCTGACATGATCTTTCTCACAAACGCATTTTCTGCCACTCTTCTACGATCCAACCCGTTCATAACCCTACCCTTCTATCCCCCAACTCTTCTGGTGCACGTGGAGCTGTGTGAGAGCCTTGGCATCTCAAGGAACCCTACAGGCCTGTATTTGGAATCACATGAAATAACTGCTTCCACTTCAATTCAGCAATGTGAGAAGGCTCATGGCACCAACATCATTGCAGTCAAAGCCACATCTGCCTGCCCAGGGCCTGGGGGTCAGGGCTTGGACTTTCTGCTTCACCAAGTGAACCCAGGCTTTTCTCAGCATCACAGTCGCCTGCACGGCGCCTTTGTCCTCCTGCAATCATGGCCTCCAATTCTCGGCTCTAATGAGTCCCTGGGGAGCCTTTGTCACTAACGATGCTCACTGAGACCAACTAAGACTTCAAGAAATTTTGAGCTTTGCTTTTGACTTCTTGAGAGCTTTGTTCCATCTCCTCTCAGCAGCTGAGGTTCAAGGACTCATCAGCAATTCCTTCCTGGATCTCATTAACCTACAGAAAGCCTTAATGAGCTCTTTCTCTTCCTGTTGTTTTCTTCAAGTCTTCAAGCCTCGCATGGCTCCTTGTAGTCATTTCCCAGTGTGGTTACAGAGGAAGATTTCAAAGTGCACCTAAGAAAAACGTTTTATCTGAAACTTTCTAGAACTTTCAAAATCATAAAATGGTTTGGGTTGGTAAGGACCTTAAAGCCCATCCAGTTTCAACCCCCCTTCCCTGGGCAGGGACACCACCCACTGGACCAGGCTGCTCAAAGCCCCATCCAGCCCGACCTTGAACCCCTCCAGGCAGGGGGCACACACAGCTTCCCTGGGATACCTGAGCCACGTCCTCACCACCTTCTTTGTGAACAATTCCTCCCTAATGTCTAATCTAAATCTTCCCTGGCCATAACACCATCCCGTCATCCTATCATTCCATGCCCTTGGAAAAAGTCCCTTGCCAGCTTTCTTGGTGACCCCTTCAGGTACGGGAAGGCCTCTATAACGTCCCCCTGATGCCTTCTCTTCTGCAGGCTGAGGAAGTTCCAGGAGAAGATCAATATTTCTTTGTGAAATCCCTTTTGAAAGGGCATGGGATTGGTGGAGGTCTCTTGTTAGTGAGGAAGAGCAAGTGTTCTGGTGCCCACATCCACCTCCTCAGGGCAAACTTCAGCTGGCCAGCTCTCTGTCCGTGCTTCTCCATGGAGATGTTTTTTTCATTTGAGGGCCAAGATAAAAATAGATTAATAGACGAAAGAAAAAAAGATAAAAGGAATATAAAGAGAGACCAAACCCAATGCAATTTACATCACTTCCCACCTCCTGCTTGGGGCAGCCTGCTAAGTGGGTCTCTATTTTATGCTCATAGACAAACCTAGGGAACAAGAGAGCTCAGTTTAGACGTCAACAGGGCACCGAGGCCACGATTGAAAGAAAGGACTTTGGCACTTGACGGCTCCATGAACGCAGCTATCACCTGGCCAAAGCTCCTGTGACACCTGGGAACATCCAGCTTCTCGTCCAGAGGAGCAGGATCCTTCTGGGATGGACAGGAGGGGAAAAGCCTTTGTGTGAGCGTGGGGCAGCCTCGGCCGAGGCTCCAGGGCAGCGGGGGATTCTGCACCCCTGGGGGTTCAAACTCAGCAGATTTGATGCCTCGGGAGAGCTCTTCAGCCTTCAGCACAATTCAGCACAATTTTTAAGGCACAAAGTCTGGTTTTCTGTGTCCACAGCTTCCATGTTGGAGACAAAAGCCTCTAACAGGGTTCAAAAGCTCATTTTTAGCTCCCAAAGCCTCCTTTTCAGGCAACAAAGCCTCACTGTGAGGGCTCAAATCCTCTTTTTGAGCCTCTCAAATCCCATTTTTAGGGTGAAAGCCATCCTGTTCACTACCATGGCATCTTTTTAGGGCAAAGAACCTGATGTCGGGGCTCAAAGATGCAATTTCAGTTTCAAAGCAACATTTGTAGGGCCCAAAGGCTCTTTTTGAAGCTCCAAACTCTCACATAAAGGATCCAACCTCCCCCTTTACAGCCTCAAGCCTCCATTGGAGCACCCAAAGTCCTGCAGTTTTGACCAGAGCTTCATTTCTTGAGGCAACAGAGGAACCAAGAGGTTTGTCTCCTTCGCAGGGACAAAAGACTTAACTTGTAGCACTGCACCCATCTCTTTAGTGCCCCAAGTCTCATATTTAGGGTGGAAATCCTTGATTTTAGGGTTCCAACTTGTCTTTTAACACTTATAGCTTTTCTTAGGAGGCCCATAGTTACATTTTGAGTCTCAACCCTCGTTTTTTAAGTCTAAAGACACATTTCATTGTCCCAGAGCATAATTTTTAAGGACCAAAGTTGATTCTGGATGTCCGAAGCCTCAGTGTTATGGGCCAAAGCCTTATTTTTAGCTCCTTTCTAGCTTCCAGAGCTTCCTTTTCTGGGAACAAAGCTTCATTTTTGGAGTTGTTTGCAGTTGTAAAGGCCCAGATCCTCATTTTTAGCCTCTCAGGTATATTTCAAGCTGCAAAGCTGTTGTCTTTGGTACCACAGCATCATTTCAGGCATGAAACCCGAGGTCCGGGCTCAAAGCCTCAGTTTCACTTTCAAAGCACCACTGGTAGGACCCAAACCCTCCTTTTGAAGCTCCAGACTGTCATGGAAAGTATCCAACCCCCTCCTTGATGGCTCAAAGCCTCTACTGGAGTGCCTAAAGCCCTGCATTCAGGACCAGAGCTTCATTTCTTGGAAGCAAGAGGTTCTCATCCCTTGAGGGATCAAAAGACACATTTGTAGCTCCACACCCATCCTTTTAGTGCAGAAGTCTCATGTTTTGGACTGAAATCTTCAATTCCAGGGTTCTAACCTGTTTTCTAGGACCCATAGACATTGTACTCCCAGCAGATATCAGGCAGATTGAAGTCTCCCACAAGAACGAGAGGCATTGATCTAGAGATTGACCGCAGCTGTTTATAGAAGAGCCCATCAGCTGCTTCTCCTTGGCTGGGTGGTCTGTAACAGACTCCCATCACAATATCTACCTTCTTATGGGCTCCTCTGATTTTAACCCACAGGCACTCAACCTCCTGATCGCCACATTCCATCTCAACGGAGTCCAAGTCCTCCCTTACAAAGAGGGCTACCCCGCCTCCTCTCCTACCCTTCCTATCCCTCCTGAAGGGTTTGTACCCCACCATAGCCATACTCCGGTTATATGACTCGTCCCACCACGTTTCTGTGATGGCAACGACATCATAGGCCCCTTGCCCTACGACAGCTTCCAGCTCTTCCTTCTTATTCCCCATGCTGCGTGCATTGGTGTAAATGCCCTTCAGCTGAGCTGCTGAGCCTTCAGCCCTCTTAGAGGGAACAGAGTTTGTTCCCAATTGCCTGGTAACTGGAGTAGCTCGCTCCAGAGTGCCTGTATCTCCTTGAGCACCCTCAGGTGTGTTCTCCCCCACTTTCTGTGTGGTGAGGTTCTGGTGGTCCTCACCAGCACACCCTCTCCCAATCACCAATTCCCCACGTCCAGGCTCGTTCTTGTCTAGCCTGGGCTCAACCCCCTCCCCCTTCACATCTAGTTTAAAGCTCGATTTATGAGCTTAGTTAGGTTTTTAGCAAGGGCTTTAGCCCCCCTAGGAGACCCACGTGTCCACCCTTAGCGTGAAAGCCTGGGGGTGCGTGAGCCACCCCATGATCAAAGAAGCCAAAGCCCCTCTCCTCGCACCAGGCTCGGAGCCAGGTATTAATCGAATTCTTCATCCTGGCTTCCCGCTCCTCCCTATTTAGCCTTGGGATGGAGCAGAATACTACTTGTGCCCCAGAGCCCTCCATCACTTTCCCAATGGCCCTGAAGTCTTTCTTGATGGCTTTGGCCTTTTGTTTGTTAGGTCGTCGTTACCAGTTTGGACTATCAGAGGATAGTAGTCTGTCTCGTGGACCAGGGAAGGAAGTTTTCTAGCTCCCTCCTTCCCTGATGCACCTGGTAAGCAGCAGACCTCTCTGTGGAGCGGGTCCGGTCTGCAGATGGGTCCCTCTGTTCCTTTTAGGAGGGAGTCCCCTACAACAATCACCCTCCTCTTCTTCTTGATGGAGGATGTTTTTATCTTTTTCTGAGGATGGTGCAGCCTAGGGAAGGATTCTAGGCTGTGGGAACCATCATCCTCATCCTCGGGGTTAGATTCCACCTGCAGCAGCTGGTACTTGTTCCCCAGGGGGATCTGGGGTTTTGCTGTCTGGGTGAGGGGAGCAGGTTTCCTTCCTCTGGCAGGAACTTGCTGCCCTTCCCCATCTCTTGTTCCCCCAACCGTGCAGTTTGCAGGTGGATGATGTTCGGACACAACAGCCCCAGCAGCCCCTGAGTTAGTGAGAGGGCCCTGCTCCACTGGTCTATCTCTCTCTCGCACTCCCTGACGGACATAGAAGGGCCTGAACATAGAAATCTGGGTCATAGAAGTGGCCTTGTGGGCTGCACAGGGAGGAAAGCAGCACCGGCAGCCAGGCCAGGCTGGACATGCTCCCTTGGGGAAAGGGATGTCCTTGGAGAAGTGCAAGGGAGCATTTCTGTGGCTGCAGAATCCACAAGAAAGATAATCCTCTTCCCGCAGGTCCTCGTGTGGGGCAGGCTGCTCTGCTGCTGAGCTCAGACTCTCGCCCTGGCCTGGGCAGAGGGGCTGGAACGGTGAGGACACGGTCTGTGGTGGCATCTGCTGGATTGAAACCAGGAGTCCTGGATTTCCGTTGCTCTTCGTGTCCAGCCTCTCTTCTTGCCCAGAGCTTGTCAGAGCCCAGAGCAGGGCTGTGTGCAGAGCCCAGCGTGGGACACGGCTGGGACCTCATCCCAGTCTTGAGCTTCCTCAAGGAGGGCAGTGAAGGGGAACGTGCTGATCTCCTTTCCCTGGTGACCAGGGTAGGTCACAAGGAAAAGGAATGAAGCTGCATCAGGGGAAGTTCCAACTGGACATCTGGAAAAGGTTCCTCATGGAGAGGGTGCTCAGTCACTGGAACACCCCAGGGAAGTGGTGATGGCACCAAGCCTGTCAGAGTTCAAGGAGCATCTTGACAATCATCTTAGTGATATGGTTCCATTTTACACAGTCGTGTGAGGATCAGGGAGCTGGACTCAGTGATCCTCATGAGCCCCTTCCAACCCAAGATATTCTAGAAGCCTGATTCTAGAAGTGATCTTCAAGCTCAAAAAACAGTCTGCCCATCCACTACCCTTCCCTTGACATTCCTTCTTCCTGACAAGTTCCTCCTTGTGACTCTTTCCTCTCCCAGACATCATCCTAGCTCTCCATATCGTTCTGTATTTGGGTCCTACCAGTAAGCTCCCTACCTGCATTTGCTCCTCTCTGCACTTGGTGCTTGATCGCAGGCTGCTTAACACCTATTTCTGCACATGGCACATCATCCCCAGACACCACTAAACCCTTATCCAGTCATAAATTTTTATAATAAAAGCAGATTTTGTGCACATATAGAAATTTCCAGAAACTGTAATAACTTCATGCAATCCCTGTGGGCAGAAGAAATGGCAAAGGGCCCGAGGTGCCCCCTGACTGTAAGGGATTTGTGTCTGTGACGCTGCAGGGGCAACAGAAGGAACACAAGGGATTTGCCCCAGAGATGCTGTCAGCAGATCCTGGCAGGTGCCGAGGTGTGAAGGACCCGTGGTGCCCCCGTACCGTAAGGGATTTTCCTGGTGATGCTGCCAGCCTGTTCCTGGCCTGAGGAGGCTCCGTTGTGTTTTCCATCCGTCCCCAAACCCTCTCCCTGCACAGGTCCTGTGGGGGCTTGGGCAGAGCTCCTTTCCCAGCCGTGTTCCTGCTGCTGCCCCGTCACCTCCAGAGACACAACTGACCTCACCGTCCCCGTCACAGTCAGATGTTTCCTACTGGATTCTGAGTTTCTGAGACACAACTGACATCCTAACCCCCTACTCATCCATCACCTCCTCATGTCCTAGGACCTGAACAGGTAAAAGTACGCTTGCCCCACATCATGAGGAATGAACACGGGGACCTTGGTTCGTGGAGGGACATCCAAGTGCTATATTGAGGCGACTTCCCATGTCTTGTTACTTGCAATGAGAAGAGACTTCGAGGCAATATCTGTCCCAGAGATCTTCGTGGAAACTGAAGAAACTGCTCTTTCTACACGTTCAGGTTCATCTCAGCTCACAGACATGATGTGTGCGCTCACATCTGATCCGTACAATGCCAAATTGGCCTTTGGTCTACTCAATCAGTGTCCTCTCATGGAAGAACAAAGAAACTCTCCAAGCTGGGGTGAGAGGCCAGTGCTGGGAATGGTGGTTGGCAGGGGTTTCACCAGGATTATTGCCTCTGGGACAAATGCTTGAGTCAGTTCCTGCAAGAAAGTTTAGAAGAAGCCCCAAGCCTTGAGGCTCTGCCCTGAGGAGATCCCCTTGCTCTATGGAAAGGCTGCTGTGGAGGCAGCTCTGTCCCACAAGCAGCATGGCTGTGACCAAGCTCAGAGCCCTCAGGCCTTACAGCAAGGCAAGTGGGGAGAAGGAGAGTGTGGAAATGGAGAGAGAACAGCTCTGGGGGATCAAGTGCTGGTGCCTGGCAGTGCTGCCCTGCTGGGACTTTCTTCTTTTCCAGCCATGAGCAAAGGAATTGTTCCTGAAGCTCCAGAAAGCCTTGGAGGAAGGGTCAGAGGAAGAGACAAGGTGCTGCAGTGGCTTTATTTTGATTACAATAGTGTGGGTTGTCATTACCTAACCAACAACCAACTCAAAAAGAGTTGAAAACACGATCACAAGCTAAAAAAACAGTAGAAATATAAAAATATAGAAGGCAGTAACACCAGCCATGAGTAACACCAGAACTGCTATGCAGAAGGTCAGGAATTTATTGCATCAGAGCTCTGTCCAGTTATAAGTTCCCGCAGCGCATCCTTGAGGTCCTTGTTCCTCAAGCCGTAGATGAGGGGATTCAGTGCTGGAGTTACCACTGCATAGAGAAACGACACAACTAAATTCATGGATGGGGAGGAGAAGGAGGGAGGCTTAAGGTAGGTAAACATGTCAGTGCTGAGAAACAGGGAGACCACAGCCAGGTGAGGGAGGCACGTGGAGAAGGCTTTGTGCCGTCCCTGCTCCGAGGGGATCCTCAGCACGGCCCTGAAGATCTGCACATAGGACACCACAATGAAAACAAAACAGCCAAAACCTACAAAGAAACTAACCACAAGAAGCCCAGCCTCCCTGAGGTTGGCATGTGAGCAGGAGAGCTTGAGGATCTGGGGGATTTCACAGAAGAACTGGTCCACAGCATTGTCCTGGCACAGGGGCAGGGAAAATGTACTGGCCGTGTGCAGCAGAGCAGAGAGAAACCCAGCACCCCAGGCAGCTGCTGCCATGCGGACACAAGCTCTGGTGCCCAGGAGGGTCCCGTAGTGCAGGGGTTTGCAGATGGCAACGTAGCGGTCATAGGACATGACTGTGAGAAGAAAATATTCTGTACCAAGGAAGAAAATAAATAGAAACATTTGGGCAACACATCCTGAGTAGGAGATGGTCTTGGTGTCCCAGAGGGAATTGGCCATGGATTTGGGGACAGTGGTGGAGATGGATCCCATGTCGAGGAGGGCGAGGTTGAGGAGGAAGAAGTACATGGGGGTGTGGAGGTGGTGGTCGCAGGCGATGGTGATGATGATGAGGTCGTTTCCCAGGAGGGCAGCCAGGTAGATGCCCAGGAAGAGCCAGAAGTGCAAGAGCTGCAGCTCCCGTGAGTCTGCGAATGGCAGGAGGAGGAACTGGGTGATGGAGCTGCTGTTGGACATCTGCTGCCTCCAGACACAGGACACTGTCATATGAGAGAAGGACAGTGACAAGTTAGGATAACCTCTGAGCCAAATCAAAGCCATTTCTCCTTCCCCTCCCTCCTGCTCACACCTTGTCACCTTTTTTCAGCCCTTCCTTCAGCTCTCAGCCTGGAGCCCTGCTCGGTGCCGGCTGAATGTGCCGGGAGGAGCAGAGCCTCTGCCCGCTGGCTGCGAGGAGTCAGCCCTGCTCTGCAGCAGGGGACATGGGGACGGTGGGGACAGGGGACACTGCTGGGGCTCAGCGTTGTCCAGGGGAACTGCTGCTGGTGCAGAAGGGCCTGTCAGCATCTGCACTGCTGGGGATGAGGAGCTGAGAAGGTAGCAGGCTTAGAGGTTTCGGATGCCTAAAGGTGTGACGGGACAGGTTTGCATCTGTGAGGGCAGCATAGTGCTTGCGAGGAAAACTCAAGAAAATCCAAATGTCCTAACGAGGATATCTTAGTGCAGACGAGATAATTAATTCCTCAGGAATGCACTGCCCAAAGCCGCACAGAAGATCAGTGCCTGACTCTGCAACTCCCATCCCCAGAGAGACTGGCAGAGAGAACAAGAGAACAACAGCAACATCTCTGGTTTAAGTTTCCTCTCCATCTCTGATCCTATCCCTTCTGTCTGGAGGTTTTCCTCAATGGAGCTGATTCCCTGTCCCATGCCTTCTCCCTGTCAGCGCTCACAGATCCCATCTGACCCTCTCTGCATCCCCCTGGCCCTACACAAACATCTGCCCGGGTTAAGCTGGACGTAGGGTCTTGTTGATAAGCAGAAAAGGATGGAACAGACTGAGCCTGATGGGTCCAGCAGAGGTGATGCTGCTGCTGTCCATGGGCAGAGGACCAGCTGGAGACATATTTGGAGGCTCCTATCGGACCTGCTGACCACTCAAGGATACTGCTCAGGAGTCTCAGTGATTTGTTTAAGCATGAAAGGCTCTGGTTCCATTTCTCCCACCAAATTCCCCAGGTGCAGGGAACTGAAAACACAGAGTCTGGGAAGTTCCTTATCTTTAATGCAAGAGCCCTCCTGACAGATCCCACAGGCTGTGGCTGTGCCGGCTTTAGGAGATCCCTCCAGCAACCGCACCTGCATTGTCCTGCACTCAGAGACTCACCTGGAGAAGGGCTGTGAAGAGTTTTCTCCAAATGAAACCTCCTCTCTCCTGCCACCCCACCTGCCTTTCCCCTCTCTCTGCTCCCTCCTGTCCCCTCGCTGCCTGCAGGCAGTGCCCTCAGCCCTGCTGGGCTTGGCAGAGGAGCTGCTCCCGGCCAGACCTGGCTCTTTTCTCAACTTCTGTCTCATGATGAGCTCCCTGCCTGCCAGGAGCCCAGCCCAGCTCAGCAGCAGAGGAGCAGCCCAAGGCAGCGCTTTCTCTGCTCCCTCTGGGCTCCCTCGAGGTGTCCCTGGGGCTCCAGGGGAACATTCTGAGAAACAGGCTGAAGCCATCCCTGATGCTTCCTTCATCATCTGGGCAGGCACACTTCTGTCCTGCAGTGTCATTGCTCCTGTTAGAAAAATAATAGGGAATGAGAATCAATTTCTTGTCTCACCATTAGACAGGACCTCAGAAAGGTGACAGGGAACGAAATCATTTCTCCAAAGTAGGAGGATCTGTCCCACGGAGTGAATTCAGGCATTTCATCCGAGGTCTTTAGACTTGGGGCTGGGAAGACACTCAGCTCCCTTTCCCCCAGACACATCTTCTGCAAAGCTTATGCACACACAGGGTCTTGAAACCCTTGGTCGTGGTTTCCTCATGGCAGGGATGAGTTTGCCTGGTGCCACAGCTTCAGGGCTTCATCCCTAATGGGCAGCAATGCCCTCAGCCAGGGGCACAGGCAGGAGGAGCTGGAGCCATTCCCATGGGAGACAGAGCTGGGACATGGTCACAGAGCTCAGGAGAGATGGTAGTCAAGGACAGCATCTTCCAAGCACTGCAAGGCTCCAGATAAACTGAGTCTCAGCTTGAAAGTCCATTCAAGGACCCATGATGAGATTTTGCTGCTTCAGGAACAGTTAAAGAAGAAAAATACGCTGCGTAGGCACTGCTGGATTTAGAAGGGTCAGGTGTCACAGATCTGAGGTTCACTGTGTCCTCTGTCCCTGCCTTCCCCATCAAGGTCTCACAGGGCTTTGTGACTCATGGTAGGACTCTGGAGGAGTTTGACCAGTAGTGGGTAGAGGTCAAGTCAGGGATCTCTTGGGCAAAAGGAATTCTTCACAGTCTATGAGACAGGAGGGACAGCATCGCAGGGAGCTGAGGGAACAGGAAGATGTCACAGTGTCTCCATCATCTTCCAGAGGTCATGGAGAGTGTTGGAACTCCCTGACCGCTGGTACCACTGCCACATCAGAAATGGCCAGTGGATGAGTAGGGGAGCAAAAGGCTTTGCCCCAGAATTTGTCTAGTAGGATCCCATTTCTGGGTGTCTGAAAGAGAAGGGGATTTTATTTCCCTTGGTAGATTATGTCTCACCATCCTTCTATGACCCAACTCTTCCACGGTCTGATTCTCCCATGACCAGACACTTACATAAGCCACCTCTTCTAGGACGCAGGTTTTCTGTCACCTGAGCCCTCTTTGACTCTAGTGAATCTTCTATGACCCAAGACTTATATGACCCTTCTAAGACTTCTTTATGACCTGAATTTTTTTATGTCCAGACTGCTCTATGACCCTTAAATGACCCAAACTTTCTATGAAACTTTTATGACCAGACTCTTCTATAAACAGCACTTCTCTGTCCCTTTTATGACCTGATCTTTCTATAGCCCAAATCTTCTTTGATCCTTCTATGACCCAACACTTCTCTAAACCTTCTACAGTTGAATTCTTATATGACCCAACCCTCTATGACGCCAATCCTCTAAGATATGAGTCTTTTATGACCCAACACTTCTAAAAAATGTCTTCTATGACCCAAGCCTTCTGTGACCCAAGCCTTCTGTGACCCAACTCTCCTCTGACTCTTCCGTAACTTTCTATAACCTGACTTCTCTGTGATTCTTCTATGACCTGACTCTTCTATAACCCGACTCCTCTATGACCCGACTAATCTATGACACGGCCCTTCTATGGCCCAACCCTTTTGTGAACCGGCACTTCTATGACCCCTCTATGACCCGACTCAAGTTTCTATGAGTCGACTCTTCCATGACCCAAATATTCTATAACCCAAATCTTCTATGACTCAAATATTCTATGAGCTGACTCTTCTATGGACCATCTGTGACTGGGCTCTTCTATATCTCCTCTACGAGCCGACTTGTCTATGACTAAACTCTTCCGCGACCATCTCTTACATGACCAGGTCCTTCTATGACTTAAGCCTTCTATGAACAAACCGTTCTATGACCCAGCTACTCTCTGACTCTTCAGTGCTGTGTCTTTCTCCGATCCAGGTCTTCTGTGACTCTTCTATGACATGAATCATTTATGCTCCAACACTTCTATGACCAATATATGATCAGATGCTTCTGTGACCCGACTCTTCTAGGACCCAACCATTAACAAACCCTTCTATGACCTGACCCCTCTATGACACTCTATGACCTGACTCATATGAGACGCTTCCTTTATGAACTGACAGTTCTACGACTCTTGGATAATTCTTCTATAATGTGAACTGCAGAATATATGTAAATGCAGAATATATAATGTGACTGCAGAAGCAATCTTTCTATATCCTGATGCTTCTACAACGCACACTTTCTGTGCCTCAATGTTTCCATGAAACTTCTATGAGCGAACTCTTCTATGACCTTTCCATGACCCAACACTGCCAATACCCGACTAAACTCTCACACTCATATGACTTGACTCTTCCATGACCTGAGTATTCTATGATCCACAATGATTTGAACGTTCTATGAACCATCTGTCCTTCTGTATTGCACCTCAATGACTCGACTCCTCTCTGACATGATCTTTCTCACAAACGCATTTTCTGCCACTCTTCTACGATCCAACCCGTTAATAACCCTACCCTTCTATCCCCCAACTCTTCTGGTGCACGTGGAGCTGTGTGAGAGCCTTGGCATCTCAAGGAACCCTACAGGCCTGTATTTGGAATCACATGGAATAACTGCTTCCACTTCAATTCAGCAATGTGAGAAGGCTCATGGCACCAACATCATTGCAGTCAAAGCCAGATCTCCCTGCCCAGGGCCTGGGGGTCAGGGCTTGGACTTTCTGCTTCACCAAGTGAACCCAGGCTTTTCTCAGCATCACAGCTGCCTGCACGGCGCCTTTGTCCTCCTGCAATCATGGCCTCCAATTCTCGGCTCTAATGAGTCCCTGGGGAGCCTTTGTCACTAACGATGCTCACTGAGACCAACTAAGACTTCAAGAAACTTTGAGCTTTGCTTTTGACTTCTTGAGAGCTTTGTTCCATCTCCTCTCAGCAGCTGAGGTTCAAGGACTCATCAGCAATTCCTTCCTGGATCTCATTAACCTACAGAAAGCCTTAATGAGCTCTTTCTCTTCCTGCTGTTTTCTTCAAGTCTTCAAGCCTCGCATGGCTCCTTGTAGTCATTTCCCAGTGTGGTTACAGAGGAAGATTTCAAAGTGCACCTAAGAAAAACGTTTTATCTGAAACTTTCTAGAACTTTCAAAATCATACAATGGTTTGGGTTGGTAATGACCTTAAAGCCCATCCAGTTTCAACCCCCCTTCCCTGGGCAGGGACACCACCCACTGGACCAGGCTGCTCAAAGCCCCATCCAGCCCGACCTTGAACCCCTCCAGGCAGGGGGCACACACAGCTTCCCTGGGATACCTGAGCCACGTCCTCACCACCTTCTTTGTGAACAATTCCTCCCTAATGTCTAATCTAAATCTTCCCTAGGCCATAAAGCCACATCCTGTCATCCTATCATTCCATGCCCTTGGAAAAAGTCCCTTGCCAGCTTTCTTGGTGACCCCTTCAGGTACGGGAAGGCCTCTATAACGTCCCCCCGATGCCTTCTCTTCTGCAGGCTGAGGAAGTTCCAGGAGAAGATCAATATTTCTTTGTGAAATCCCTTTTGAAAGGGCATGGGATTGGTGGAGGTCTCTTGTTAGTGAGGAAGAGCAAGTGTTCTGGTGCCCACGTCCACCTCCTCAGGGCAAACTTCAGCTGGCCAGCTCTCTGTCCGTGCTTCTCCATGGAGATGTTTCTTTCATTTGAGGGCCAAGGTAAAAATAGATTAATAGACGAAAGAAAAAAAGATAAAAGGAATATAAAGAGAGACCAAACCCAATGCAATTTACATCACTTCCCACCTCCTGCTTGGGGCAGCCTGCTAAGTGGGTCTCTATTTTATGCTCATAGACAAACCTAGGGAACAAGAGAGCTCAGTTTAGACATCAACAAGGCACCGAGGCCACGATTGAAAGAAAGGACTTTGGCACTTGATGGCTCCATGAACGCAGCTATCACCTGGCCACGGCTCCTGTGACACCTGGGAACATCCAGCTTCTTGTCCAGAGGAGCAGGATCCTTCTGGGATGGACAGGAGGGGAAAAGCCTTCGTGTGAGCGCGGGGCAGCCCTGGCCGAGGCTCCAGGGCAGCGGGGGATTCTCCACCCCTGGGGGTTCAAACCCAGCAGATTTGATGCCTCGGGAGAGCTCGTCAGCCTTAACGGTTCTGTGCGTGTGCGACTGAGGGGCCAGAGCTCTGTGCAGCCAAAGCGCCTCCTGCCACAACCCCCAGCGCTATTTTGGGGACAGATCCCCTCGTTTTGGTCCAAAACCCCGGTTCCCAGCCTGGGGCTCTGGAGGCAGACACTGCGTTTTGGGTCTCAGAGCTTCATGTTAGGGTACGGGCCCTAATACATAAGTTCCACCCCCTCCCCTTTTGATCTTCAAAGACTCATTTTAAGGCCCAGAGCACAATTTTTAAGGCACAATGTCTGGTTTTCTATGTCCACAGCTTCCATTTTGGAGACAAAAGCCTCTAACAGGGCTCAAAAGCTCAGTTTTAGCTCCCAAAGCCCCCTTTTCAGGCAACAAAGCCTCATTGTGAGGGCTCAAATCCTCTTTTTGAGCCTCTCAAGTCCCATTTTTAGGCTGAAAGCCATCCTGTTCACTACCATGGCTTCTTTTTAGGGCAAAGAACCTGATGTCGGGGCTCAAAGATGCAATTTCAGTTTCAAAGCAACATTTGTAGGGCCCAAAGGCTCTTTTTGAAGCTCCAAACTCTCACATAAAGGATCCAACCTCCCCCTTTACAGCCTCAAGCCTCCATTGGAGCACCCAAAGTCCTGCAGTTTTGACCAGAGCTTCATTTCTTGAGGCAACAGAGGAACCAAGAGGTTTGTCTCCTTCGCAGGGACAAAAGACTTAACTTGTAGCACTGCACCCATCTCTTTAGTGCCCCAAGTCTCATATTTAGGGTGGAAATCCTTGATTTTAGGGTTCCAACTTGTCTTTTAACACTTATAGCTTTTCTTAGGAGGCCCATAGTTACATTTTGAGTCTCAACCCTCGTTTTTTAAGTCTAAAGACACATTTCATTGTCCCGGAGCATAATTTTTAAGGACCAAAGTTGATTCTGGATGTCCAAAACCTCAGTGTTATGGGCCAAAGCCTTATTTTTAGCTCCTTTCTAGCTTCCAGAGCTTCCTTTTCTGGGAACAAAGCTTCATTTTTGGAGTTGTTTGCAGTTGTAAAGGCCCAGATCCTCATTTTTAGCCTCTCAGGTATATTTCAAGCTGCAAAGCTGTTGTCTTTGGTACCACAGCATCATTTCAGGCATGAAACCCGAGGTCCGGGCTCAAAGCCTCAGTTTCACTTTCAAAGCACCACTGGTAGGACCCAAACCCTCCTTTTGAAGCTCCAGACTGTCATGGAAAGTATCCAACCCCCTCCTTTACGGCTCGAAGCCTCTACTGGAGTGCCTAAAGCCCTGCATTCAGGACCAGAGCTTCATTTCTTGGAAGCAAGAGATTCTCATCCCTTGAGGGATCAAAAGACACATTTGTAGCTCCACACCCATCCTTTTAGTGCAGAAGTCTCATGTTTTGGACTGAATTCTTCAATTCCAGGGTTCTAACCTGTTTTCTAGGACCCATAGACATTGTACTCCCAGCAGATATCAGGCAGATTGAAGTCTCCCACAAGAACGAGAGGCATTGATCTAGAGATTGACCGCAGCTGTTTATAGAAGAGCCCATCAGCTGCTTCTCCTTGGCTGGGTGGTCTGTAACAGACTCCCATCACAAAATCTACCTTCTGGTGGGCTCCTCTGATTTTAACCCACAGGCACTCAACCTCCTGATGGCCACACTCCATCTCAACGGAGTCCAAGTCCTCCCTTACAAAGAGGGCTACCCCGCCTCCTCTCCTACCCTTCCTATCCCTCCTGAAGGGTTTGTACCCCACCATAGCCATACTCCGGTTATATGAGTCGTCCCACCACGTTTCTGTGATGGCAACGACATCATAGGCTACTTGCCCTACGACAGCTTCCAGCTCTTCCTTCTTATTCCCCATGCTGCGTGCATTGGTGTAAATGCCCTTCAGCTGAGCTGCTGAGCCTTCAGCCCTCTTAGAGGGAACAGAGTTTGTTCCCAATTGCCTGGTAACTGGAGTAGCTCGCTCCAGAGTGCCTGTATCTCCTTGAGCACCCTCAGGTGTGTTTTCCCCCACTTTCTGGTTGGTGAGGTACTGGTGGTCCTCACCAGCACACCCTCTCCCAATCACCAATTTCCCTCGTCCAGGCTCGTTCCTGTCTAGCCTGGGCTCAACCCCCTCCCCCTTCACATCTAGTTTAAAGCTCGATTTATGAGCTTAGTTAGGTTTTTAGCAAGGGCATTAGCCCCCCTAGGAGACACACGTGTCCCACCCTTAGCGTGAAAGCCTGGGGGTGCGTGAGCCACCCCATGATCAAAGAAGCCAAAGCCCCTCTCCTCGCACCAGGCTCAGAGCCAGGTATTAATCGAATTCTTCTTCCTGGCTTCCCGCTCCTCCCTATTTAGCCTTGGGATGGAGCAGAATACTACTTGTGCCCCAGAGCCCTCCATCACTTTCCCAATGGTCCTGAAGTCTTTCTTGATGGCTTTGGCCTTTTTGTTTGTTAGGTCGTCATTACCAGTTTGGACTATCAGAGGATAGTAGTCTGTCTCGTGGACCAGGGAAGGAAGTTTTCTAGCTACCTCCTTCCCTGATGCCCCCGGTAAGCAGCAGACCTCTCTGTGGAGCGGGTCCGGTCTGCAGATGGGTCCCTCCGTTCCTTTTAGAAGGGAGTCCCCTACAACAATCACCCTCCTCTTCTTCTTGATGGAGGATGTTTTTATCTTTTTCTGAGGATGGTGCAGCCTAGGGAAGGATTCTAGGCTGTGGGAACCATCATCCTCATCCTCGGGGTTAGATTCCACCTGCAGCAGCTGGTACTTGTTCCCCAGGGGGATCTGGGGTTTTGCTGTCTGGGTGAGGGGAGCAGGTTTCCTTCCTCTGGCAGGAACTTGCTGCCCATCCCCATCTCTTGTTCCCCCAACCTTACAGTTTGCAGGTGGATGATGTTCCGACACAACAGCCCCAGCAGCCGCTGAGTTAGTGAGAGGGTCCTGCTCCACTGGTCTATCTCTCTCTCGCACTCCCTGACGGACATAGAAGGGCCTGAACATAGAAATCTGGGTCATAGAAGTGGCCTTGTGGGCTGCACAGGGAGGAAAGCAGCACCGGCAGCCAGGCCAGGCTGGACATGCTCCCTTGGGGAAAGGGATGTCCTTGGAGAAGTGCAAGGGAGCATTTCTGTGGCTGCAGAATCCACAAGAAAGATAATCCTCTTCCCGCAGGTCCTCGTGTGGGGCAGGCTGCTCTGCTGCTGAGCTCAGACTCTCGTCCTGGCCTGGGCAGAAGGGCTGGAACGGAACGGTGAGGACACGGTCTGTGGTGGCATCTGCTGGATTGAAACCAGGAGTCCTGGATTTCCGTTGCTCTTTGTGTCCAGCCTCTCTTCTTGCCCAGAGCTTGTCAGAGCCCAGAGCAGGGCTGTGTGCAGAGCCCAGCGTGGGACACGGCTGGGACCTCATCCCAGTCTTGAGCTTCCTCAAGGAGGGCAGTGAAGGGGAACGCGCTGATCTCCTTTCCCTGGTGACCAGGGTAGGTCACAAGGAAAAGGAATGAAGCTGCATCAGGGGAAGTTCCAACTGGACATCTGGAAAAGGTTCCTCATGGAGAGGGTGCTCAGTCACTGGAACACCCCAGGGAAGTGGTGATGGCACCAAGCCTGTCAGAGTTCAAGGAGCATCTTGACAATCATCTTAGTGATATGGTTCCATTTTACACAGTCGTGTGAGGATCAGGGAGCTGGACTCAGTGATCCTCATGAGCCCCTTCCAACCCAAGATATTCTAGAAGCCTGTGATCTTCAAGCTCAAAAACCAGTCTGCCCATCCACTACCCTTCCCTTGACATTCCTTCTTCCTGACAAGTTCCTCCTTGTGACTCTTTCCTCTCCCAGACATCATCCTAGCTCTCCATATCGTTCTGTATTTGGGTCCTACCGGTACACTCCCTACCTGCATTTGCTCCTCTCTGCACTTGGTGCTTGATCGCAGGCTGCTTAACACCTATTTCTGCACATGGCACATCATCCCCAGACACCACTAAACCCTTATCCAGTCATAAATTTTTATAATAAAATCAGATTTTGTGCCCATATAGAAATTTCCAGAAACTGTAATAACTTCATGCAATCCCTGTGGGCAGAAGAAATGGCAAAGGGCCCGAGGTGCCCCCTGACTGTAAGGGATTTGTGTCTGTGACGCTGCTGGGGCAACAGAAGGAACACAAGGGATTTGCCCCAGAGATGCTGTCAGCAGATCCTGGCAGGTGCCGAGGTGTGAAGGACCCGTGGTGCCCCCGTACCGTAAGGGATTTTCCTGGTGATGCTGCCAGCCTGTTCCTGGCCTGAGGAGGCTCCGCTGTGTTTTCCATGCGTCCCCAAGCCCTCTCCCTGCACAGGTCCTGTGGGGGCTTGGGCAGAGCTCCTTTCCCAGCCGTGTTCCTGCTGCTGCCCCGTCACCTCCAGAGACACAACTGACCTCACCGTCCCCGTCACAGTCAGATGTTTCCTGCTGGATTCTGAGTTTCTGAGACACAACTGACATCCTAACCCCCTACTCATCCATCACCTCCTCATGTCCTAGGACCTGAACAGGTAAAAGTACGCTTGCCCCACATCATGAGGAATGAACATGGGGACCTTGGTTCGTGGAGGGACATCCAAGTGCTATATTGAGGCGAATTCCCATGTCTTGTTACTTGCAATGAGAAGAGACTTCGAGGCAATATCTGTCCCAGAGATCTTCGTGGAAACGGAAGAAACTGCTCTGTCTACACATTCAGGTTCATCTCAGCTCACAGACATGATGTGTGCGCTCACATCTGATCCGTACAATGCCAAATTGGCCTTTGGTCTACTCAATCAGTGTCCTCTCATGGAAGAACAAAGAAACTCTCCAAGCTGGGGTGAGAGGCCAGTGCTGGGAATGGTGGTTGGCAGGGGTTTCACCAGGATTATTGCCTCTGGGACAAATGCTTGAGTCAGTTCCTGAGAGAAAGTTTAGAAGAAGCCCCAAGCCTTGAGGCTCTGCCCTGAGGAGGTCCCCTTGCTCTATGGAAAGGCTGTTCTGGAGGCAGCTCTGTCCCACAAGCAGCATGGCTGTGACCAAGCTCAGAGCCCTCAGGCCTTACAGCAAGGCAAGGGGGGAGGAGGAGAGTGTGGAAATGGAGAGAGAACAGCTCTGGGGGATCAAGTGCTGGTGTCTGGCAGTGCTGCCCTGCTGGGACTTTCTTCTTTTCCAGCCATGAGCAAAGGAATTGTTCCTGAAGCTCCAGAAAGCCTTGGAGGAAGGGTCAGAGGAAGAGACAAGGTGCTGCAGTGGCTTTATTTTGATTACAATAGTGTGGGTTGTCATTACCTAACCCACAACCAACTCAAAAAGAGTTGAAAACATGATCATAAGTTAAAAAAAAAAAAGTAGAAATATAAAAATATAGAAGGCAGTAACACCAGCCATGAGTAACACCAGAACTGCTATGCAGAAGGTCAGGAATTTATTGCATCAGAGCTCTGTCCAGTTATAAGTTCCCGCAGCGCATCCTTGAGGTCCTTGTTCCTCAAGCCGTAGATGAGGGGATTCAGTGCTGGAGTTACCACTGCATAGAGAAATGACACAACTAAATTCATGGATGGGGAGGAGAAGGAGGGAGGCTTAAGGTAGGTAAACATGTCAGTGCTGAGAAACAGGGAGACCACAGCCAGGTGAGGGAGGCATGTGGAGAAGGCTTTGTGCCGTCCCTGCTCCGAGGGGATCCTCAGCACGGCCCTGAAGATCTGCACATAGGACACCACAATGAAAACAAAACAGCCAAAACCTACAAAGAAACTAACCACAAGAAGCCCAGCCTCCCTGAGGTTGGCATGTGAGCAGGAGAGCTTGAGGATCTGGGGGATTTCACAGAAGAACTGGTCCACAGCATTGCCCTGGCACAGGGGCAGGGAAAATGTACTGGCCGTGTGCAGCAGAGCAGAGAGAAACCCAGCGCCCCAGGCAGCTGCTGCCATGTGGACACAAGCTCTGCTGCCCAGGAGGGTCCCGTAGTGCAGGGGGTTGCAGATGGCAACGTAGCGGTCGTAGGACATGACTGTGAGAAGAAAATATTCTGTACCAAGGAAGAAAATAAATAGAAACATTTGGGCAACACATCCTGAGTAGGAGATGGCCCTGGTGTCCCAGAGGGAATTGGCCATGGATTTGGGGACAGTGGTGGAGATGGATCCCATGTCGAGGAGGGCGAGGTTGAGGAGGAGGAAGTACATGGGGGTGTGGAGGTGGTGGTCCCAGGCGATGGTGATGATGATGAGGTCGTTTCCCAGGAGGGCAGCCAGGTAGATGCCCAGGAAGAGCCAGAAGTGCAAGAGCTGCAGCTCCCGTGAGTCTGCGAATGGCAGGAGGAGGAACTGGGTGATGGAGCTGCTGTTGGACATCTGCTGCATCTAGGCATGGGGCACTGTTGTAGGAGGAAAGGACAGTGACAAGTTAGGATAACCTCTGAGCCAAATCAAAGCCATTTCTCCTTCCCCTCCCTCCTGCTCACACCTTGTCACCTTTTTTCAGCCCTTCCTTCAGCTCTCAGCCTGGAGCCCTGCTCGGTGCCGGCTGAATGTGCCGGGAGGAGCAGAGTCTCTGCCCGCTGGCTGCGAGGAGTCAGCGCTGCTCTGCAGCAGGGGACATGGGGACGGTGGGGACAGGGGACACTGCTGGGGCTCAGCGTTGTCCAGGGGAACTGCTCCTGGTGCAGAAGGGCCTGTCAGCATCTGCACTGCCGGGGATGAGGAGCTGAGAAGGTAGCAGGCTTAGAGGTTTCGAATGCCTAAAGGTGAGACGGGACAGGTTTGCATCTGTGAGGGCAGCATAGTGCTTGCGAGGAAAACTCAAGAAAAGCCAAATGTCCTAACGAGGATATCTTAGTGCAGACGAGATAATTAATTCCTCAGGAATGCACTGCCCAAAGCCGCACAGAAGATCAGTGCCTGACTCTGCAACTCCCATCCCCAGAGAGACTGGCAGAGAGAACAAGAGAACAACAGCAACATCTCTGGTTTAAGTTTCCTCTCCATCTCTGATCCTATCCCTTCTCTCTGGAGGTTTTCCTCAATGGAGCTGATTCCCCGTCCCATGCCTTCTCCCTGTCAGTGCTCACAGATCCCATCTGACCCTCTCTGCATCCCCCTGGCCCTACACAAACATCTGCCCGGGTTAAGCTGGACGTAGGGTCTTGTTGATAAGCAGAAAAGGATGGAACAGACTGAGCCTGATGGGTCCAGCAGAGGTGATGCTGCTGCTGTCCATGGGCAGAGGACCAGCTGGAGACATATTCGGAGGCTCCTATCGGACCTGCTGACCGCTCAAGGATACTGCTCAGGAGTCTCAGTGATTTGTTTAAGCATGAAAGGCTCTGGTTCCATTTCTCCCACCAAATTCCCCAGGTGCAGGGAACTGAAAACACAGAGTCTGGGAAGTTCCTTATTTTTAATGCAAGAGCCCTCCTGACAGATCCCACAGGCTGTGGCTGTGCCGGCTTTAGGAGATCCCTCCAGCAACCGCACCTGCATTGTCCTGCACTCAGAGACTCACCTGGAGAAGGGCTGTGAAGAGTTTTCTCCAAATGAAGCCTCCTCTCTCCTGCCACCCCACCTGCCTTTCCCCTCTCTCTGCTCCCTCCTGTCCCCTCGCTGCCTGCAGGCAGTGCCCTCAGCCCTGCTGGGCTTTGCAGAGGAGCTGCTCCCGGCCAGACCTGGCTCTTTTCTCAACTTCTGTCTCATGATGAGCTCCCTCCCTGCCAGGAGCCCAGCCCAGCTCAGCAGCAGAGGAGCAGCCCAAGGCAGCGCTTTCTCTGCTCCCTCTGGGCTCCCTCGAGGTGTCCCTGGGGCTCCAGGGGAACATTCTGAGAAACAGGCTGAAGCCATCCCTGATGCTTCCTTCATCATCTGGGCAGGCACACTTCTGTCCTGCAGTGTCATTGCTCCTGTTAGAAAAATAATAGGGAATGAGAATCAATTTCTTGTCTCACCATTAGACAGGACCTCAGAAAGGTGACAGGGAACGAAATCATTTCTCCAAAGTAGGAGGATCTGTCCCACGGAGTGAATTCAGGCATTTCATCCGAGGTCTTTAGACTTGGGGCTGGGAAGACACTCAGCTCCCTTTCTCCCAGACACATCTTCTGCAAAGCTTATGCACACACAGGGTCTTGAAACCCTTGGTCGTGGTTTCCTCATGGCAGGGATGAGTTTGCCTGGTGCCACAGCTTCAGGGCTTCAGCCCTAATGGACAGCAATGCCCTCAGCCAGGGGCACAGGCAGGAGGAGCTGGAGCCATTCCCATGGGAGACAGAGCTGGGACATGGTCACAGAGCTCAGGAGAGATGGTAGTCAAGGACAGCATCTTCCAAGCACTGCAAGGCTCCAGATAAACTGAGTCTCAGCTTGAAAGTCCATTCAAGGACCCATGATGAGATTTTGCTGCTTCAGGAACAGTTAAAGAAGAAAAATACCCTGCGTAGGCACTGCTGGATTTAGAAGGGTCAGGTGTAGACAGATCTGAGGTTCACTGTGTCCTCTGTCCCTGCCTTCCCCATCAAGGTCTCACAGGGCTTTGTGACTCATGGTAGGACTCTGGAGGAGTTTGACCAGTAGTGGGTAGAGGTCAAGTCAGGGATCTCTTGGGCAAAAGGAATTCTTCACAGTCTATGAGACAGGAGGGGCAGCATCGCAGGGAGCTGAGGGAACAGGAAGATGTCACAGTGTCTCCATCATCTTCCAGAGGTCATGGAGAGTGTTGGAACTCCCTGACCGCTGGTACCACTGCCACATCAGAAATGGCCAGTGGATGAGTAGGGGAGCAAAAGGCTTTGCCCCAGAATTTGTCTAGTAGGATCCCATTTCTGGGTGTCTGAAAGAGAAGGGGATTTTATTTCCCTTGGTAGATTATGTCTCACCATCCTTCTATGACCCAACTCTTCCACGGTCTGATTCTCCCATGACCAGACACTTACATAAGCCACCTCTTCTAGGATGCAGGTTTTCTGTCACCTGAGCCCTCTTTGACTCTAGTGAATCTTCTATGACCCAAGACTTATATGACCCTTCTAAGACTTCTTTATGACCTGAATTTTTTTATGTCCAGACTGCTCTATGACCCTTAAATGACCCAAACTTTCTATGAAACTTTTATGACCAGACTCTTCTATAAACAGCACTTCTCTGTCCCTTTTATGACCTGATCTTTCTATAGCCCAAATCTTCTTTGATCCTTCTATGACCCAACACTTCTCTAAACCTTCTACAGTTGAATTCTTATATGACCCAACCCTCTATGACGCCAATCCTCTAAGATATGAGTCTTTTATGACCCAACACTTCTAAAAAATGTCTTCTATGACCCAAGCCTTCTGTGACCCAAGCCTTCTGTGACCCAACTCTCCTCTGACTCTTCCGTAACTTTCTATAACCTGACTTCTCTGTGATTCTTCTATGACCTGACTCTTCTATAACCCGACTCCTCTATGACCCGACTAATCTATGACACGGCCCTTCTATGGCCCAACCCTTTTGTGAACCGGCACTTCTATGACCCCTCTATGACCCGACTCAAGTTTCTATGAGTCGACTCTTCCATGACCCAAATATTCTATAACCCAAATCTTCTATGACTCAAATATTCTATGAGCTGACTCTTCTATGGACCATCTGTGACTGGGCTCTTCTATATCTCCTCTACGAGCCGACTTGTCTATGACTAAACTCTTCCGCGACCATCTCTTACATGACCAGGTCCTTCTATGACTTAAGCCTTCTATGAACAAACCGTTCTATGACCCAGCTACTCTCTGACTCTTCAGTGCTGTGTCTTTCTCCGATCCAGGTCTTCTGTGACTCTTCTATGACATGAATCATTTATGCTCCAACACTTCTATGACCAATATATGATCAGATGCTTCTGTGACCCGACTCTTCTAGGACCCAACCATTAACAAACCCTTCTATGACCTGACCCCTCTATGACTCTCTCTGACCTGACTCATATGAGACGCTTCCTTTATGAACTGACAGTTCTACGACTCTTGGATAATTCTTCTATAATGTGAACTGCAGAATATATGTAAATGCAGAATATATAATGTGACTGCAGAAGCAATCTTTCTATATCCTGATGCTTCTACAACGCACACTTTCTGTGCCTCAATGTTTCCATGAAACTTCTATGAGCGAACTCTTCTATGACCTTTCCATGACCCAACACTGCCAATACCCGACTAAACTCTCACACTCATATGACTTGACTCTTCCATGACCTGAGTATTCTATGATCCACAATGATTTGAACGTTCTATGAACCATCTGTCCTTCTGTATTGCACCTCAATGACTCGACTCCTCTCTGACATGATCTTTCTCACAAACGCATTTTCTGCCACTCTTCTACGATCCAACCCGTTAATAACCCTACCCTTCTATCCCCCAACTCTTCTGGTGCACGTGGAGCTGTGTGAGAGCCTTGGCATCTCAAGGAACCCTACAGGCCTGTATTTGGAATCACATGAAATAACTGCTTCCACTTCAATTCAGCAATGTGAGAAGGCTCATGGCACCAACATCATTGCAGTCAAAGCCACATCTCCATGCCCAGGGCCTGGGGGTCAGGGCTTGGACTTTCTGCTTCACCAAGTGAACCCAGGCTTTTCTCAGCATCACAGCTGCCTGCACGGCGCCTTTGTCCTCCTGCAATCATGGCCTCCAATTCTCGGCTCTAATGAGTCCCTGGGGAGCCTTTGTCACTAACGATGCTCACTGAGACCAACTAAGACTTCAAGAAATTTTGAGCTTTGCTTTTGACTTCTTGAGAGCTTTGTTCCATCTCCTCTCAGCAGCTGAGGTTCAAGGACTCATCAGCAATTCCTTCCTGGATCTCATTAACCTACAGAAAGCCTTAATGAGCTCTTTCTCTTCCTGCTGTTTTCTTCAAGTCTTCAAGCCTCGCATGGCTCCTTGTAGTCATTTCCCAGTGTGGTTACAGAGGAAGATTTCAAAGTGCACCTAAGAAAAACGTTTTATCTGAAACTTTCTAGAACTTTCAAAATCATACAATGGTTTGGGTTGGTAAGGACCTTAAAGCCCATCCAGTTTCAACCCCCCTTCCCTGGGCAGGGACACCACCCACTGGGCCAGGCTGCTCAAAGCCCCATCCAGCCCGACCTTGAACCCCTCCAGGCAGGGGGCACACACAGCTTCCCTGGGATACCTGAGCCACGTCCTCACCACCTTCTTTGTGAACAATTCCTCCCTAATGTCTAATCTAAATCTTCCCTGGCCATAAAGCCACATCCTGTCATCCTATCATTCCATGCCCTTGGAAAAAGTCCCTTGCCAGCTTTCTTGGTGACCCCTTCAGGTACGGGAAGGCCTCTATAACGTCCCCCCGATGCCTTCTCTTCTGCAGGCTGAGGAAGTTCCAGGAGAAGATCAATATTTCTTTGTGAAATCCCTTTTGAAAGGGCATGGGATTGGTGGACGTCTCTTGTTAGTGAGGAGGAGCAAGTGTTCTGGTGCCGAAGTCCACCTCCTCTGGGCAAACTTCAGCTGGCCAGCTCTCTGTCCGTGCTTCTCCATGGAGATGTTTTTTCCATTTGAGGGCCAAGATAAAAATAGATTAATAGACGAAAGAAAAAAAGATAAAAGGAATATAAAGAGAGACCAAACCCAATGCAATTTACATCACTTCCCACCTCCTGCTTGGGGCAGCCTGCTAAGTGGGTCTCTATTTTATGCTCATAGAAAAACCTAGGGAACAAGAGAGCTCAGTTTAGACGTCAACAGGGCACCGAGGCCACGATTGAAAGAAAGGACTTTGGCACTTGATGGCTCCATGAACGCAGCTATCACCTGGCCAAGGCTCCTGTGACACCTGGGAACATCCAGCTTCTCATCCAGAGGAGCAGGATCCTTCTGGGATGGACAGGAGGGGAAAAGCCTTGGCCGAGACTCCAGGGCAGCGGGGGATTCTGCACCCCTGGGGGTTCAAACTCAGCAGATTTGATGCCTCGGGAGAGCTCTTCAGCCTTCAGCACAATTCAGCACAATTTTTAAGGCACAAAGTCTGGTTTTCTGTGTCCACAGCTTCCATGTTGGAGACAAAAGCCTCTAACAGGGTTCAAAAGCTCATTTTTAGCTCCCAAATCCTCCTTTTCAGGCAACAAAGCCTCACTGTGAGGGCTCAAATCCTCTTTTTGAGCCTCTCAAGTCCCATTTTTAGGCTGAAAGCCATCCTGTTCACTACCATGGCATCTTTTTAGGGCAAAGAACCTGATGTCGGGGCTCAAAGATGCAATTTCAGTTTCAAAGCAACATTTGTAGGGCCCAAAGGCTCTTTTTGAAGCTCCAAACTCTCACATAAAGGATCCAACCTCCCCCTTTACAGCCTCAAGCCTCCATTGGAGCACCCAAAGTCCTGCAGTTTTGACCAGAGCTTCATTTCTTGAGGCAACAGAGGAACCAAGAGGTTTGTCTCCTTCGCAGGGACAAAAGACTTAACTTGTAGCACTGCACCCATCTCTTTAGTGCCCCAAGTCTCATATTTAGGGTGGAAATCCTTGATTTTAGGGTTCCAACTTGTCTTTTAACACTTATAGCTTTTCTTAGGAGGCCCATAGTTACATTTTGAGTCTCAACCCTCGTTTTTTAAGTCTAAAGACACATTTCATTGTCCCGGAGCATAATTTTTAAGGACCAAAGTTGATTCTGGATGTCCGAAACCTCAGTGTTATGGGCCAAAGCCTTATTTTTAGCTCCTTTCTAGCTTCCAGAGCTTCCTTTTCCGGGAACAAAGCTTCATTTTTGGAGTTGTTTGCAGTTGTAAAGGCCTAGATCCTCATTTTTAGCCTCTCAGATATATTTCAAGCTGCAAAGCTGTTGCCTTTGGTACCACAGCTTCATTTCAGGGCATGAAACCCGAGGTCCTGGCTCAAAGCCTCAGTTTCACTTTCAAAGCACCACTGGTAGGACCCAAACCCTCCTTTTGAAGCTCCAGACTGTCATGGAAAGTATCCAACCCCCTCCTTGATGGCTCAAAGCCTCTACTGGAGTGCCTAAAGCCCTGCATTCAGGACCAGAGCTTCATTTCTTGGAAGCAAGAGATTCTCATCCCTTGAGGGATCAGAAGACACATTTGTAGCTCCACACCCATCCTTTTAGTGCAGAAGTCTCATGTTTTGGACTGAAATCTTCAATTCCAGGGTTCTAACCTGTTTTCTAGGACCCATAGACATTGTACTCCCAGCAGATATCAGGCAGATTGAAGTCTCCCACAAGAACGAGAGGCATTGATCTAGAGATTGACCGCAGCTGTTTATAGAAGAGCCCATCAGCTGCTTCTCCTTGGCTGGGTGGTCTGTAACAGACTCCCATCACAAAATCTACCTTCTGGTGGGCTCCTCTGATTTTAACCCACAGGCACTCAACCTCCTGATGGCCACACTCCATCTCAACGGAGTCCAAGTCCTCCCTTACAAAGAGGGCTACCCCGCCTCCTCTCCTACCCTTCCTATCCCACCTGAAGAGTTTGTACCCCACCATAGCCGTACTCCAGTTATATGACTCGTCCCACCACGTTTCCGTGATGGCAACGACATCATAGGCCCCTTGCCCTACGACAGCTTCCAGCTCTTCCTTCTTATTCCCCATGCTGCGTGCATTGGTGTAAATGCCCTTCAGCTGAGCTGCTGAGCCTTCAGCCCTCTTAGAGGGAACAGAGTTTGTTCCCAATTGCCTGGTAACTGGAGTAGCTCGCTCCAGAGTGCCTGTATCTCCTTGAGCACCCCGAGGTGTGTTCTCCCCCACTTTCTGTGTGGTGAGGTTCTGGTGGTCCTCACCAGCACACCCTCTCCCAATCACCAATTTCCCTCGTCCAGGCTCGTTCCTGTCTAGCCTGGGCTCAACCCCCTCCCCCTTCACATCTAGTTTAAAGCTCGATTTATGAGCTTAGTTAGGTTTTTAGCAAGGGCATTAGCCCCCCTAGGAGACACACGTGTCCACCCTTAGCGTGAAAGCCTGGGGGTGCGTGAGCCACCCCATGATCAAAGAAGCCAAAGCCCCTCTCCTCGCACCAGGCTCGGAGCCAGGTATTAATCGAATTCTTCTTCCTGGCTTCCCGCTCCTCCCTATTTAGCCTTGGGATGGAGCAGAATACTACTTGTGCCCCAGAGCCCTCCATCATTCTCCCAATGGCCCTGAAGTCTTTCTTGATGGCTTTGGCCTTTTTGTTTGTTAGGTCGTCATTACCAGTTTGGACTATCAGAGGATAGTAGTCTGTCTCGTGGACCAGGGAAGGAAGTTTTCTAGCTACCTCCTTCCCTGATGCCCCCGGTAAGCAGCAGACCTCTCTGTGGAGCGGGTCCGGTCTGCAGATGGGTCCCTCCGTTCCTTTTAGGAGGGAGTCCGCTAGAACAATCACCCACCTCTTCTTCTTGATGGAGGATGTTTTTATCTTTTTCTGAGGATGGTGCAGCCTAGGGAAGGATTCTAGGCTGTGGGAACCATCATCCTCATCCTCAGGGCTGGATTCCACCTGCAGCACCTGGTACTTGTTCCCCAGGGGGATCTGGGGTTTTGCTGTCTGGGTGAGGAGAGCAGGTTTCCTTCCTCTGGCAGGAACTTGCTGCCCTTCCCCATCTCTTGTTCCCCCAACCTTACAGTTTGCAGGTGGATGATGTTCGGACACAACAGCCCCAGCAGCCGCTGAGTTAGTGAGAGGGTCCTGCTCCACTGGTCTATCTCTCTCTCGCACTCCCTGACGGACATAGAAGGGCCTGAACATAGAAATCTGGGTCATAGAAGTGGCCTTGTGGGCTGCACAGGGAGGAAAGTAGCACCGGCAGCCAGGCCAGGCTGGACATGCTCCCTTGGGGAAAGGGATGTCCTTGGAGAAGTGCAAGGGAGCATTTCTGTGGCTGCAGAATCCACAAGAAAGATAATCCTCTTCCCGCAGGTCCTCGTGTGGGGCAGGCTGCTCTGCTGCTGAGCTCAGACTCTCGTCCTGGCCTGGGCAGAAGGGCTAGAACGGAACGGTGAGGACACGGTCTGTGGTGGCATCTGCTGGATTGAAACCAGGAGTCCTGGATTTCCGTTGCTCTTCGTGTCCAGCCTCTCTTCTTGCCCAGAGCTTGTCAGAGCCCAGAGCAGGGCTGTGTGCAGAGCCCAGCGTGGGACACGGCTGGGACCTCATCCCAGTCTTGAGCTTCCTCAAGGAGGGCAGTGAAGGGGAAGGCGCTGATCTCCTTTCCCTGGTGACCAGGGTAGGTCACAAGGAAAAGGAATGAAGCTGCATCAGGGGAAGTTCCAACTGGACATCTGGAAAAGGTTCCTCATGGAGAGGATGCTCGGTCACTGGAACACCCCAGGGAAGTGGTGATGGCACCAAGCCTGTCAGAATTCAAGGAGCATCTTGACAATCATCTTAGTGATATGGTTCCATTTTACACAGTCGTGTGAGGATCAGGGAGCTGGACTCAGTGATCCTCATGAGCCCCTTCCAACCCAAGATATTCTAGAAGCCTGTGATCTTCAAGCTCAAAAAACAGTCTGCCCATCCACTACCCATCCCTTGACATTACTTCTTCCTGACAAGTTCCTCCTTGTGACTCTTTCCTCTCCCAGACATCATCCTAGCTCTCCATATCGTTCTGTATTTGGGTCCTACCGGTACACTCCCTACCTGCATTTGCTCCTCTCTGCACTTGGTGCTTGATCGCAGGCTGCTTAACACCTATTTCTGCACATGGCACATCATCCCCAGACACCACTAAACCCTTATCCAGTCATAAATTTTTATAATAAAAGCAGATTTTGTGCCCATATAGAAATTTCCAGAAACTGTAATAACTTCATGCAATCCCTGTGGGCAGAAGAAATGTCAAAGGGCTCGAGGTGCCCCCTGACTGTAAGGGATTTGTGTCTGTGACGCTGCTGGGGCAACAGAAGGAGCACAAGGCATTTGCCCCAGAGATGCTGTCAGCAGATCCTGGCAGGTGCCGAGGTGTGAAGGACCCGTGGTGCCCCCGTACCGTAAGGGATTTTTCTGGTGATGCTGCCAGCCTGTTCCTGGCCTGAGGAGGCTCCGTTGTGTTTTCCATCCGTCCCCCAGCCCTCTCCCTGCACAGGTCCTGTGGGGGCTTGGGCAGAGCTCCTTTCCCAGCCGTGTTCCTGCTGCTGCCCCGTCACCTCCAGAGACACAACTGACCTCACCGTCCCCGTCACAGTCAGATGTTTCCTGCTGGATTCTGAGTTTCTGAGACACAACTGACATCCTAACCCTCTACTCATCCATCACCTCCTCATGTCCTAGGACCTGAACAGGTAAAAGTACGCTTGCCCCACATCATGAGGAATGAACATGGGGACCTTGGTTCGTGGAGGGACATCCAAGTGCTATATTGAGGCGAATTCCCATGTCTTGTTACTTGCAATGAGAAGAGACTTCGAGGCAATATCTGTCCCAGAGATCTTCGTGGAAACTGAAGAAACTGCTCTGTCTACACATTCAGGTTCATCTCAGCTCACAGACATGATGTGTGCGCTCACATCTGATCCGTACAATGCCAAATTGGCCTTTGGTCTACTCAATCAGTGTCCTCTCATGGAAGAACAAAGAAACTCTCCAAGCTGGGGTGAGAGGCCAGTGCTGGGAATGGTGGTTGGCAGGGGTTTCACCAGGATTATTGCCTCTGGGACAAATGCTTGAGTCAGTTCCTGAGAGAAAGTTTAGAAGAAGCCCCAAGCCTTGAGGCTCTGCCCTGAGGAGGTCCCCTTGCTCTATGGAAAGGCTGTTCTGGAGGCAGCTCTGTCCCACAAGCAGCATGGCTGTGACCAAGCTCAGAGCCCTCAGGCCTTACAGCAAGGCAAGGGGGGAGGAGGAGAGTGTGGAAATGGAGAGAGAACAGCTCTGGGGGATCAAGTGCTGGTGTCTGGCAGTGCTGCCCTGCTGGGACTTTCTTCTTTTCCAGCCATGAGCAAAGGAATTGTTCCTGAAGCTCCAGAAAGCCTTGGAGGAAGGGTCAGAGGAAGAGACAAGGTGCTGCAGTGGCTTTATTTTGATTACAATAGTGTGGGTTGTCATTACCTAACCCACAACCAACTCAAAAAGAGTTGAAAACATGATCATAAGTTAAAAAAAAAAAAGTAGAAATATAAAAATATAGAAGGCAGTAACACCAGCCATGAGTAACACCAGAACTGCTATGCAGAAGGTCAGGAATTTATTGCATCAGAGCTCTGTCCAGTTATAAGTTCCCGCAGCGCATCCTTGAGGTCCTTGTTCCTCAAACCGTAGATGAGGGGATTCAGTGCTGGAGTTACCACTGCATAGAGAAATGACACAACTAAATTCATGGATGGGGAGGAGAAGGAGGGAGGCTTAAGGTAGGTAAACATGTCAGTGCTGAGAAACAGGGAGACCACAGCCAGGTGAGGGAGGCACGTGGAGAAGGCTTTGTGCCGTCCCTGCTCTGAGGGAATCCTCAGCACGGCCCTGAAGATCTGCACATAGGACACCACAATGAAAACAAAACAGCCAAAAGCTACAAAGAAACTAACCACAAGAAGCCCAACCTCCCTGAGGTTGGCATGTGAGCAGGAGAGCTTGAGGATCTGCGGGATTTCACAGAAGAACTGGTCCACAGCATTGCCCTGGCACAGGGGCAGGGAAAATGTACTGGCCGTGTGCAGCAGAGCAGAGAGAAACCCAGCGCCCCAGGCAGCTGCTGCCATGTGGACACAAGCTCTGGTGCCCAGGAGGGTCCCGTAGTGCAGGGGGTTGCAGATGGCAACGTAGCGGTCGTAGGACATGACTGTGAGAAGAAAATATTCTGTACCAAGGAAGAAAATAAATAGAAACATTTGGGCAACACATCCTGAGTAGGAGATGGCCCTGGTGTCCCAGAGGGAATTGGCCATGGATTTGGGGACAGTGGTGGAGATGGATCCCATGTCGAGGAGGGCGAGGTTGAGGAGGAGGAAGTACATGGGGGTGTGGAGGTGGTGGTCCCAGGCGATGGTGATGATGATGAGGCCGTTTCCCAGGAGGGCAGCCAGGTAGATGCCCAGGAAGAGCCAGAAGTGCAAGAGCTGCAGCTCCCGTGAGTCTGCGAATGGCAGGAGGAGGAACTGGGTGATGGAGCTGCTGTTGGACATCTGCTGCATCTAGGCATGGGGCACTGTTGTAGGAGGAAAGGACAGTGACAAGTTAGGATAACCTCTGAGCCAAATCAAAGCCATTTCTCCTTCCCCTCCCTCCTGCTCACACCTTGTCACCTTTTTTCAGCCCTTCCTTCAGCTCTGAGCCTGGATCCCTGCTCGGTGCCGGCTGAATGTGCCGGGAGGAGCAGAGCCTCTGCCCGCTGGCTGCGAGGAGTCAGCCCTGCTCTGCAGCAGGGGACATGGGGACGGTGGGGACAGGGGACACTGCTGGGGCTCAGCGTTGTCCAGGGGAACTGCTCCTGGTGCAGAAGGGCCTGTCAGCATCTGCACTGCCGGGGATGAGGAGCTGAGAAGGTAGCAGGCTTAGAGGTTTCGAATGCCTAAAGGTGAGACGGGACAGGTTTCCATCTGTGAGGGCAGCATAGTGCTTGCGAGGAAAACTCAAGAAAAGCCAAATATCCTAACGAGGATATCTTAGTGCAGACGAGATAATTAATTCCTCAGGAATGCACTGCCCAAAGCCGCACAGAAGATCAGTGCCTGACTCTGCAACTCCCATCCCCAGAGACACTGGCAGAGAGAACAAGAGAACAACAGCAACATCCCTGGTTTAAGTTTCCTCTCCATCTCTGATCCTATCCCTTCTGTCTGGAGGTTTTCCTCAATGGAGCTGATTCCCTGTCCCATGCCTTCTCCCTGTCAGTGCTCACAGATCCCATCTGACCCTCTCTGCATCCCCCTGGCCCTACACAAACATCTGCCCGGGTTAAGCTGGACGTAGGGTCTTGTTGATAAGCAGAAAGGGATGGAACAGACTGAGCCTGATGGGTCCAGCAGAGGTGATGCTGCTGCTGTCCATGGGCAGAGGACCAGCTGGAGACATATTTGGAGGCTCCTATCGGACCTGCTGACCACTCAAGGATACTGCTCAGGAGTCTCAGTGATTTGTTTAAGCATGAAAGGCTCTGGTTCCATTTCTCCCACCAAATTCCCCAGGTGCAGGGAACTGAAAACACAGAGTCTGGGAAGTTCCTTATCTTTAATGCAAGAGCCCTCCTGACAGATCCCACAGGCTGTGGCTGTGCCGGCTTTAGGAGATCCCTCCAGCAACCGCACCTGCATTGTCCTGCACTCAGAGACTCACCTGGAGAAGGGCTGTGAAGAGTTTTCTCCAAATGAAGCCTCCTCTCTCCTGCCACCCCACCTGCCTTTCCCCTCTCTCTGCTCCCTCCTGTCCCCTCGCTGCCTGCAGGCAGTGTCCTCAGCCCTGCTGGGCTTTGCAGAGGAGCTGCTCCCGGCCAGACCTGGCTCTTTTCTCAACTTCTGTCTCATGATGAGCTCCCTCCCTGCCAGGAGCCCAGCCCAGCTCAGCAGCAGAGGAGCAGCCCAAGGCAGCGCTTTCTCTGCTCCCTCTGGGCTCCCTCGAGGTGTCCCTGGGGCTCCAGGGGAACATTCTGAGAAACAGGCTGAAGCCATCCCTGATGCTTCCTTCATCATCTGGGCAGGCACACTTCTGTCCTGCAGTGTCATTGCTCCTGTTAGAAAAATAATAGGGAATGAGAATCAATTTCTTGTCTCACCATTAGACAGGACCTCAGAAAGGTGACAGGGAACGAAATCATTTCTCCAAAGTAGGAGGATCTGTCCCACGGAGTGAATTCAGGCATTTCATCCGAGGTCTTTAGGCTTGGGGCTGGGAAGACACTCAGCTCCCTTTCTCCCAGACACATCTTCTGCAAAGCTTATGCACACACAGGGTCTTGAAACCCTTGGTCGTGGTTTCCTCATGGTAGGGATGAGTTTGCCTGGTGCCACAGCTTCAGGGCTTCATCCCTAATGGGCAGCAATGGCCTCAGCCAGGGGCACAGGCAGGAGGAGCTGGAGCCATTCCCATGGGAGACAGAGCTGGGACATGGTCACAGAGCTCAGGAGAGATGGTAGTCAAGGACAGCATCTTCCAAGCACTGCAAGGCTCCAGATAAACTGAGTCTCAGCTTGAAAGTCCATTTAAGGACCCATGATGAGATTTTGCTGCTTCAGGAACAGTTAAAGAAGAAAAATATCCTGCGTAGGCACCGCTGGATTTAGAAGGGTCAGGTGTAGACAGATCTGAGGTTCACTGTGTCCTCTGTCCCTGCCTTCCCCATCAAGGTCTCACAGGGCTTTGTGACTCATGGTAGGACTCTGGAGGAGTTTGACCAGTAGTGGGTAGAGGTCAAGTCAGGGATCTCTTGGGCAAAAGGAATTCTTCACAGTCTATGAGACAGGAGGGACAGCATCGCAGGGAGCTGAGGGAACAGGAAGATGTCACAGTGTCTCCATCATCTTCCAGAGGTCATGGAGAGTGTTGGAACTCCCTGACCGCTGGTACCACTGCCACATCAGAAATGGCCAGTGGATGAGTAGGGGAGCAAAAGGCTTTGCCCCAGAATTTGTCTAGTAGGATCCCATTTCTGGGTGTCTGAAAGAGAAGGGGATTTTATTTCCCTTGGTAAATTATGTCTCACCATCCTTCTATGACCCAACTCTTCTATGATCTGATTCTCCCATGACCAGACACTTACATAAGCCACCTCTTCTAGGACACAGGTTTTCTGTCACCTGAGCCCTCTTTGATTCTAGTGAGTCTTCTATGACCCAAGACTTATATGACCCTTCTAAAACTTCTTTATGACCTGAATTTTTTTATGTCCAGACTCCTCTATGACCCTTAAATGACCCAAACTTTCTATGAAGCTTTTATGACCAGACTCTTCTATAAACAGCACTTCTCTGTCCCTTTTATGACCTGATCTTTCTATAGCCCAAATCTTCTTTGATCCTTCTATGACCCAACACTTCTCTAAACCTTCTACAGTTGAATTCTTATATGACCCAACCCTCTATGACGCCAATCCTCTAAGATATGAGTCTTTTATGACCCAACACTTCTAAAAAATGTCTTCTATGACCCAAGCCTTCTGTGACCCAAGCCTTCTGTGACCCAACTCTCCTCTGACTCTTCCGTAACTTTCTATGGCCTGACTTCTCTGTGATTCTTCTATGACCTGACTCTTCTATAACCCGACTCCTCTATGACCCGACTAATCTATGACCCGGCCCTTCTATGGCCTAAGCCTTTTGTGAACCGGCACTTCTATGACCCCTCTATGACCCGACTCAAGTTTCTATGAGTCGACTCTTCCATGACCCAAATATTCTATAACCCAAATCTTCTATGACTCAAATATTCTATGAGCTGACTCTTCTATGGACCATCTGTGACTGGGCTCTTCTATATCTCCTCTACGAGCCGACTTGTCTATGACTAAACTCTTCCACGACCATCTCTTACATGACCAGGTCCTTCTATGACTTAAGCCTTCTATGAACAAACCGTTCTATGACCCAGCTACTCTCTGACTCTTCAATGCTGTGACTTTCTCCGATCCAGGTCTTCTGTGACTCTTCTATGACATGAATCATTTATGCTCCAACACTTCTATGACCAATATATGACCAGATGCTTCTGTGACCCGACTCTTCTAGGACCCAACTATTAACAAACCCTTCTATGACCTGACCCCTCTATGACTCTCTATGACCTGACTCATATGAGACGCTTCCTTTATGAACTGACAATTCTATGACTCTTGGATAACTCTTCTATAATGTGATACTTCTGCAGTCTTTCTATATCCTGATGCTTCTACAACGCACACTTTCTGTGCCTCAATGTTTCCATGAAACTTCTATGAGAGAACTCTTCTATGACCTTTCCATGACTAAACACTGCCAATACCCGACTAAACTCTCACACTCGTATGACTTGACTCTTCCATGACCTGAGTATTCTATGATCCACAATGATTTGAACGTTCTATGAACCATCTGTCCTTCTGTATTGCACCTCTATGACTCGACTCCTCTCTGACATGATCTTTCTCACAAACACATTTTCTGCCACTCTTCTACGATCCAGCCCATTAATAACCCTACCCTTCTATCCCCCAACTCTTCAGGTGCACGTGGAGCTGTGTGAGAGCCTTGGCATCTCAAGGAACCCTACAGGCCTGTATTTGGAATCACATGGAATAACTGCTTCCACTTCAATTCAGCAATGTGAGAAGGCTCATGGCACCAACATCATTGCAGTCAAAGCCAGATCTCCCTGCCCAGGGCCTGGGGGTCAGGGCTTGGACTTTCTGCTTCACCAAGTGAACCCAGGCTTTTCTCAGCATCACAGCTGCCTGCACGGCGCCTTTGTCCTCCTGCAATCATGGCCTCCAATTCTCGGCTCTAATGAGTCCCTGGGGAGCCTTTGTCACTAACGATGCTCACTGAGACCAACTAAGACTTCAAGAAATTTTGAGCTTTGCTTTTGACTTCTTGAGAGCTTTGTTCCAACTCCTCTCAGCAGCTGAGGTTCAAGGACTCATCAGCAATTCCATCCTGGATCTCATTAACCTACAGAAAGCCTTAATGAGCTCTTTCTCTTCCTGTTGTTTTCTTCAAGTCTTCAAGCCTCGCATGGCTCCTTGTAGTCATTTCCCAGTGTGGTTACAGAGGAAGATTTCAAAGTGCACCTAAGAAAAACGTTTTATCTGAAACTTTCTAGAAGTTTCAAACTCATACAATGGTTTGGGTTGGTAAGGACCTTAAAGCCCATCCAGTTTCAACCCCCCTTCCCTGGGCAGGGACACCTCCCACTGGACCAGGCTGCTCAAAGCCCCATCCAGCCCGACCTTGAACCCCTCCAGGCAGGGGGCACACACAGCTTCCCTGGGATACCTGAGCCACGTCCTCACCACCTTCTTTGTGAACAATTCCTCCCTAATGTCTAATCTAAATCTTCCCTGGCCATAAAGCCACATCCTGTCATCCTATCATTCCATGCCCTTGGAAAAAGTCCCTTGCCAGCTTTCTTGGTGACCCCTTCAGGTACGGGAAGGCCTCTATAACGTCCCCCCGATGCCTTCTCTTCTGCAGGCTGAGGAAGTTCCAGGAGAAGATCAATATTTCTTTGTGAAATCCCTTTTGAAAGGGCATGGGATTGGTGGAGGTCTCTTGTTAGTGAGGAGGAGCAAGTGTTCTGGTGCCCACGTCCACCTCCTCAGGGCAAACTTCAGCTGGCCAGCTCTCTGTCCGTGCTTCTCCATGGAGATGCTTTTTCCATTTGAGGGCCAGGATAAAAATAGATTAATAGACGAAAGAAAAAAAGATAAAAGGAATATAAAGAGAGACCAAACCCAATGCAATTTACATCACTTCCCACCTCCTGCTTGGGGCAGCCTGCTAAGTGGGTCTCTATTTTATGCTCATAGACAAACCTAGGGAACAAGAGAGCTCAGTTTAGACATCAACAAGGCACCGAGGCCACGATTGAAAGAAAGGACTTTGGCACTTGATGGCTCCATGAACGCAGCTATCACCTGGCCAAGGCTCCTGTGACACCTGGGAACATCCAACTTCTCATCCAGAGGAGCAGGATCCTTCTGGGATGGACAGGAGGGGAAAAGCCTTTGTGTGAGCGCGGGGCAGCCTCGGCCGAGGCTCCAGGGCAGCGGGGGATTCTGCACCCCTGGGGGTTCAAACTCAGCAGATTTGATGCCTCGGGAGAGCTCTTCAGCCTTCAGCACAATTCAGCACAATTTTTAAGGCACAATGTCTGGTTTTCTGTGTCCACAGCTTCCATTTTGGAGACAAAAGCCTCTAACAGGGTTCAAAAGCTCATTTTTAGCTCCCAAATCCTCCTTTTCAGGCAACAAAGCCTCACTGTGAGGGCTCAAATCCTCTTTTTGAGCCTCTCAAATCCCATTTTTAGGGTGAAAGCCATCCTGTTCACTACCATGGCTTCTTTTTAGGGCAAAGAACCTGATGTCGGGGCTCAAAGATGCAATTTCAGTTTCAAAGCAACATTTGTAGGGCCCAAAGGCTCTTTTTGAAGCTCCAAACTCTCACATAAAGGATCCAACCTCCCCCTTTACAGCCTGAAGCCTCCATTGGAGCACCCAAAGTCCTGCAGTTTTGACCAGAGCTTCATTTCTTGAGGCAACAGAGGAACCAAGAGGTTTGTCTCCTTCGCAGGGACAAAAGACTTAACTTGTAGCACTGCACCCATCTCTTTAGTGCCCCAAGTCTCATATTTAGGGTGGAAATCCTTGATTTTAGGGTTCCAACTTGTCTTTTAACACTTATAGCTTTTCTTAGGAGGCCCATAGTTACATTTTGAGTCTCAACCCTCGATTTTTAAGTCTAAAGACACATTTCATTGTCCCGGAGCATAATTTTTAAGGACCAAAGTTGATTCTGGATGTCTGAAACCTCAGTGTTATGGGCCAAAGCCTTATTTTTAGCTCCTTTCTAGCTTCCAGAGCTTCCTTTTCCGGGAACAAAGCTTCATTTTTGGAGTTGTTTGCAGTTGTAAAGGCCTAGATCCTCATTTTTAGCCTCTCAGGTATATTTCAAGCTGCAAAGCTGTTGCCTTTGGTACCACAGCTTCATTTCAGGGCATGAAACCCGAGGTCCTGGCTCAAAGCCTCAGTTTCACTTTCAAAGCACCACTGGTAGGACCCAAACCCTCCTTTTGAAGCTCCAGACTGTCATGGAAAGTATCCAATCCCCTCCTTTACGGCTCGAAGCCTCTACTGGAGTGCCTAAAGCCCTGCATTCAGGACCAGAGCTTCATTTCTTGGAAGCAAGAGGTTCTCATCCCTTGAGGGATCAAAAGACACATTTGTAGCTCCACACCCATCCTTTTAGTGCAGAAGTCTCATGTTTTGGACTGAAATCTTCAATTCCAGGGTTCTAACCTGTTTTCTAGGACCCATAGACATTGTACTCCCAGCAGATATCAGGCAGATTGAAGTCTCCCACAAGAACGAGAGGCATTGATCTAGAGATTGACCGCAGCTGTTTATAGAAGAGCCCATCAGCTGCTTCTCCTTGGCTGGGTGGTCTGTAACAGACTCCCATCACAAAATCTACCTTCTGGTGGGCTCCTCTGATTTTAACCCACAGGCACTCAACCTCCTGATGGCCACACTCCATCTCAACGGAGTCCAAGTCCTCCCTTACAAAGAGGGCTACCCCGCCTCCTCTCCTACCCTTCCTATCCCTCCTGAAGAGTTTGTACCCCACCATAGCCATACTCCAGTTATATGACTCGTCCCACCACGTTTCCGTGATGGCAACGACATCATAGGCCCCTTGCCCTACGACAGCTTCCAGCTCTTCCTTCTTATTCCCCATGCTGCGTGCATTGGTGTAAATGCCCTTCAGCTGAGCTGCCGAGCCTTCAGCCCTCTTAGAGGGAACAGAGTTTGTTCCCAATTGCCTGGTAACTGGAGTAGCTAGCTCCAGAGTGCCTGTATCTCCTTGAGCACCCCGAGGTGTGTTCTCCCCCACTTTCTGTGTGGTGAGGTACTGGTGGTCCTCACCAGCACACCCTCTCCCAATCTCCATTGCCCCACGTCCAGGCTCGTTCCTGTCTAGCCTGGGCTCAACCCCCTCCCCCTTCACATCTAGTTTAAAGCTCGATTTATGAGCTTAGTTAGGTTTTTAGCAAGGGCTTTAGCCCCCCTAGGAGACACACGTGTCCCACCCTTAGCGTGAAAGCCTGGGGGTGCGTGAGCCACCCCATGATCAAAGAAGCCAAAGCCCCTCTCCTCGCACCAGGCTCGGAGCCAGGTATTAATCGAATTCTTCTTCCTGGCTTCCCGCTCCTCCCTATTTAGCCTTGGGATGGAGCAGAATACTACTTGTGCCCCAGAGCCCTCCATCATTCTCCCAATGGCCCTGAAGTCTTTCTTGATGGCTTTGGCCTTTTGTTTGTTAGGTCGTCGTTACCAGTTTGGACTATCAGAGGATAGTAGTCTGTCTCATGGACCAGGGAAGGAAGTTTTCTAGCTCCCTCTTTCCCTGATGCCCCCGGTAAGCAGCAGACCTCTCTGTGGAGCGGGTCCGGTCTGCAGATGGGTCCCTCCGTTCCTTTTAGGAGGGAGTCCGCTAGAACAATCACCCTCCTCTTCTTCTTGATGGAGGATGTTTTTATCTTTTTCTGAGGATGGTGCAGCCTAGGGAAGGATTCTAGGCTGTGGGAACCATCATCCTCATCCTCAGGGCTGGATTCCACCTGCAGCACCTGGTACTTGTTCCCCAGGGGGATCTGGGGCTTTGCTGTCTGGGTGAGGGGAGCAGGTTTCCTTCCTCTGGCAGGAACTTGCTGCCCTTCCCCATCTCTTGTTCCCCCAACCTTACAGTTTGCAGGTGGATGATGTTCGGACACAACAGCCCCAGCAGCCCCTGAGTTAGTGAGAGGGTCCTGCTCCACTGGTCTATCTCTCTCTCGCACTCCCTGACGGACATAGAAGGGCCTGAACATAGAAATCTGGGTCATAGAAGTGGCCTTGTGGGCTGCACAGGGAGGAAAGCAGCACCGGCAGCCAGGCCAGGCTGGACATGCTCCCTTGGGGAAAGGGATGTCCTTGGAGAAGTGCAAGGGAGCATTTCTGTGGCTGCAGAATCCACAAGAAAGATAATCCTCTTCCCGCAGGTCCTCGTGTGGGGCAGGCTGCTCTGCTGCTGAGCTCAGACTCTCGCCCTGGCCTGGGCAGAGGGGCTGGAACGGAACGGTGAGGACACGGTCTGTGGTGGCATCTGCTGGATTGAAACCAGGAGTCCTGGATTTCCGTTGCTCTTCGTGTCCAGCCTCTCTTCTTGCCAAGAGCAGGGCTGTGTGCAGAGCCCAGAGCAGGGCTGTGTGCAGAGCCCAGCGTGGGACACGGCTGGGACCTCATCCCAGTCTTGAGCTTCCTCAAGGAGGGCAGTGAAGGGGAAGGCGCTGATCTCCTTTCCCTGGTGACCAGGGTAGGTCACAAGGAAAAGGAATGAAGCTGCATCAGGGGAAGTTCCAACTGGACATCTGGAAAAGGTTCCTCATGGAGAGGATGCTCGGTCACTGGAACACCCCAGGGAAGTGGTGATGGCACCAAGCCTGTCAGAATTCAAGGAGCATCTTGACAATCATCTTAGTGATATGGTTCCATTTTACACAGTCGTGTGAGGATCAGGGAGCTGGACTCAGTGATCCTCATGAGCCCCTTCCAACCCAAGATATTCTAGAAGCCTGTGATCTTCAAGCTCAAAAAACAGTCTGCCCATCCACTACCCTTCCCTTGACATTCCTTCTTCCTGACAAGTTCCTCCTTGTGACTCTTTCCTCTCCCAGACATCATCCTAGCTCTCCATATCGTTCTGTATTTGGGTCCTACCGGTACACTCCCTACCTGCATTTGCTCCTCTCTGCACTTGGTGCTTGATCGCAGGCTGCTTAACACCTATTTCTGCACATGGCACATCATCCCCAGACACCACTAAACCCTTATCCAGTCATAAATTTTTATAATAAAATCAGATTTTGTGCCCATATAGAAATTTCCAGAAACTGTAATAACTTCATGCAATCCCTGTGGGCAGAAGAAATGGCAAAGGGCCCGAGGTGCCCCCTGACTGTAAGGGATTTGTGTCTGTGACGCTGCTGGGGCAACAGAAGGAGCACAAGGCATTTGCCCCAGAGATGCTGTCAGCAGATCCTGGCAGGTGCCGAGGTGTGAAGGACCCGTGGTGCCCCCGTACCGTAAGGGATTTTTCTGGTGATGCTGCCAGCCTGTTCCTGGCCTGAGGAGGCTCCGTTGTGTTTTCCATCCGTCCCCAAGCCCTCTCCCTGCACAGGTCCTGTGGGGGCTTGGGCAGAGCTCCTTTCCCAGCCGTGTTCCTGCTGCTGCCCCGTCACCTCCAGAGACACAACTGACCTCACCGTCCCCGTCACAGTCAGATGTTTCCTGCTGGATTCTGAGTTTCTGAGACACAACTGACATCCTAACCCCCTACTCATCCATCACCTCCTCATGTCCTAGGACCTGAACAGGTAAAAGTACGCTTGCCCCACATCATGAGGAATGAACATGGGGACCTTGGTTCGTGGAGGGACATCCAAGTGCTATATTGAGGCGAATTCCCATGTCTTGTTACTTGCAATGAGAAGAGACTTCGAGGCAATATCTGTCCCAGAGATCTTTGTGGAAACTGAAGAAACTGCTCTGTCTACACATTCAGGTTCATCTCAGCTCACAGACATGATGTGTGCGCTCACATCTGATCCGTACAATGCCAAATTGGCCTTTGGTCTACTCAATCAGTGTCCTCTCATGGAAGAACAAAGAAACTCTCCAAGCTGGGGTGAGAGGCCAGTGCTGGGAATGGTGGTTGGCAGGGGTTTCACCAGGATTATTGCCTCTGGGACAAATGCTTGAGTCAGTTCCTGAGAGAAAGTTTAGAAGAAGCCCCAAGCCTTGAGGCTCTGCCCTGAGGAGGTCCCCTTGCTCTATGGAAAGGCTGCTGTGGAGGCAGCTCTGTCCCACAAGCAGCATGGCTGTGACCAAGCTCAGAGCCCTCAGGCCTTACAGCAAGGCAAGGGGGGAGGAGGAGAGTGTGGAAATGGGGAGAGAACAGCTCTGGGGGATCAAGTGCTGGTGTCTGGCAGTGCTGCCCTGCTGGGACTTTCTTCTTTTCCAGCCATGAGCAAAGGAATTGTTCCTGAAGCTCTAGAAAGCCTTGGACGAAGAGTCAGAGGAAGAGACAAGGTGCTGCAGTGGCTTTATTTTGATTACAATAGTGTGGGTTGTCATTACCTAACCCACAACCAACTCAAAAAGAGTTGAAAACACGATCACAAGCTAAAAAAAAAGTAGAAATATAAAAATATAGAAGGCAGTAACACCAGCCATGAGTAACACCAGAATTGCTATGCAGAAGGTCAGGAATTTATTGCATCAGAGCTCTGTCCAGTTATAAGTTCCCGCAGCGCATCCTTGAGGTCCTTGTTCCTCAAGCCGTAGATGAGGGGATTCAGTGCTGGAGTTACCACTGCATAGAGAAATGACACAACTAAATTCATGGATGGGGAGGAGAAGGAGGGAGGCTTAAGGTCGGTAAACATGTCAGTGCTGAGAAACAGGGAGACCACAGCCAGGTGAGGGAGGCACGTGGAGAAGGCTTTGTGCCGTCCCTGCTCCGAGGGGATCCTCAGCACGGCCCTGAAGATCTGCACATAGGACACCACAATGAAAACAAAACAGCCAAAACCTACTAAGAAACTAACCACAATAAGCCCAACCTCCCGGAGGTTGGCATGTGAGCAGGAGAGCTTGAGGATCTGGGGGATTTCACAGAAGAACTGGTCCACAGCATTGCCCTGGCACAGGGGCAGGGAAAATGTACTGGCCGTGTGCAGCAGAGCAGAGAGAAACCCAGTGCCCCAGGCAGCTGCTGCCATGTGGAGACAAGCTCTGGTGCCCAGGAGGGTCCCGTAGTGCAGGGGGTTGCAGATGGCAACGTAGCGGTCATAGGACATGACTGTGAGAAGAAAATATTCTGTACCAAGGAAGAAAATAAATAGAAACATTTGGGCAACACATCCTGAGTAGGAGATGGCCCTGGTGTCCCAGAGGGAATTGGCCATGGATTTGGGGACAGTGGTGGAGATGGATCCCATGTCGAGGAGGGCGAGGTTGAGGAGGAAGAAGTACATGGGGGTGTGGAGGTGGTGGTCCCAGGCGATGGTGATGATGATGAGGCCGTTTCCCAGGAGGGCAGCCAGGTAGATGCCCAGGAAGAGCCAGAAGTGCAGGAGCTGCAGCTCCCGTGAGTCTGCGAATGGCAGGAGGAGGAACTGGGTGATGGAGCTGCTGTTGGACATCTACTGCCTCTAGGCATGGGGCACTGTCATATGAGAGAAGGACAGTGACAAGTTAGGATAACCTCTGAGCCAAATCAAAGCCATTTCTCCTTCCCCTCCCTCCTGCTCATACCTTGTCCCCTTTTTTCAGCCCTTCCTCCAGCTCCCTGTCTGGATCCCTGCTCGGTGCCGGCTGAATGTGCCGGGAGGAGCAGAGCCTCTGCCCGCTGGCTGCGAGGAGTCAGCCCTGCTCTGCAGCAGGGGACATGGGGACGGTGGGGACAGGGGACACTGCTGGGGCTCAGCGTTGTCCAGGGGAACTGCTCCTGGTGCAGAAGGGCCTGTCAGCATCTGCACTGCTGGGGATGAGGAGCTGAGAAGGTAGCAGGCTTAGAGGTTTCAAATGCCTAAAGGTGTGACGGGACAGGTTTGCATCTGTGAGGGCTGCATAGTGCTTGCGAGGAAAACTCAAGAAAAGCCAAATGTCCTAACGAGGATATCTTAGTGCAGACGAGATAATTAATTCCTCAGGAATGCACTGCCCAAGGCCGCACAGAAGATCAGTGCCTGACTCTGCAACTCCCATCCCCAGAGAGACTGGCAGAGAGAACAAGAGAACAACAGCAAGAACGGAGACAAGGGGAGAAACAGGGAGAAACTGAGTGAGGGTTTGTCTGTGAGAGGCCAGGGCAGAGGCAGCCGGGCACACAGACAGCATTCCCCTTCCCCAGCTGTGCTCGCCCCCTCCCAGACACCCACCTTGCTGGGCAGTTGCTCTCAGCCCCTGGGCTCCGGAGAGGGCACTGGAGCTGTGGCTGCAGAGGAGGGGGCTCAGCCTTGGAACCCAGAGCCCTGAAGGCAGAGGCTTTGCTGGGTGGGAGAGAAGGCAGGGGGCTTGCTCAGAGGAAGGGGCTGCACTGCAGGGGATCACACAGAGCTGTATAAATTCTCCCTCCATCAACATCTCTGGTTTAAGTTTCCTCTCCATCTCTGATCCTATCCCTTCTCTCTGGAGGTTTTCCTCAATGGAGCTGATTCCCTGTCCCATGCCTTCTCCCTGTCAGCGCTCACAGATCCCATCTGACCCTCTCTGCATCCCCCTGGCCCTACACAAACATCTGCCCGGGTTAAGCTGGACGTAGGGTCTTGTTGATAAGCAGAAAAGGATGGAACAGACTGAGCCTGATGGGTCCAGCAGAGGTGATGCTGCTGCTGTCCATGGGCAGAGGACCAGCTGGAGACATATTCGGAGGCTCCTATCGGACCTGCTGACCGCTCAAGGATACTGCTCAGGAGTCTCAGTGATTTGTTTAAGCATGAAAGGCTCTGGTTCCATTTCTCCCACCAAATTCCCCAGGTGCAGGGAACTGAAAACACAGAGTCTGGGAAGTTCCTTATCTTTAATGCAAGAGCCCTCCTGACAGATCCCACAGGCTGTGGCTGTGCCGGCTTTAGGAGATCCCTCCAGCAACCGCACCTGCATTGTCCTGCACTCAGAGACTCACCTGGAGAAGGGCTGTGAAGAGTTTTCTCCAAATGAAGCCTCCTCTCTCCTGCCACCCCACCTGCCTTTCCCCTCTCTCTGCTCCCTCCTGTCCCCTCGCTGCCTGCAGGCAGTGCCCTCAGCCCTGCTGGGCTTTGCAGAGGAGCTGCTCCTGGCCAGACCTGGCTCTTTTCTCAACTTCTGTCTCATGATGAGCTCCCTCCCTGCCAGGAGCCCAGCCCAGCTCAGCAGCAGAGGAGCAGCCCAAGGCAGCGCTTTCTCTGCTCCCTCTGGGCTCCCTCGAGGTGTCCCTGGGGCTCCAGGGGAACATTCTGAGAAACAGGCTGAAGCCATCCCTGATGCTTCCTTCATCATCTGGGCAGGCACACTTCTGTCCTGCAGTGTCATTGCTCCTGTTAGAAAAATAATAGGGAATGAGAATCAATTTCTTGTCTCACCATTAGACAGGACCTCAGAAAGGTGACAGGGAACGAAATCATTTCTCCAAAGTAGGAGGATCTGTCCCACGGAGTGAATTCAGGCATTTCATCCGAGGTCTTTAGACTTGGGGCTGGACGACACGCAGCTCCCTTTCTCCCAGATACGTCTTCGGCAAAGCTTATGCGCACACAGGGTCTTGAAACCCTTGGTCGTGGTTTCCTCATGGCAGGGATGAGTTTGCCTGGTGCCACAGCTTCAGGGCTTCAGCCCTAATGGGCAGCAATGCCCTCAGCCAGGGGCACAGGCAGGAGGAGCTGGAGCCGTTCCCATGGGAGACAGAGCTGGGACATGGTCACAGAGCTCAGGAGAGATGGTAGTCAAGGACAGCATCTTCCAAGCACTGCAAGGCTCCAGATAAACTGAGTCTCAGCTTGAAAGTCCATTCAAGGACCCATGATGAGATTTTGCTGCTTCAGGAACAGTTAAAGAAGAAAAATACCCTGCGTAGGCACCGCTGGATTTAGAAGGGTCAGGTGTCACAGATCTGAGGTTCACTGTGTCCTCTGTCCCTGCCTTCCCCATCAAGGTCTCACAGGACTTTGTGACTCATGGTAGGACTCTGGAGGAGTTTGACCAGTAGTGGGTAGAGGTCAAGTCAGGGATCTCTTGGGCAAAAGGAATTCTTCGCGGTCTATGAGACAGGAGGGGCAGCATCGCAGGGAGCTGAGGGAACAGGAAGATGTCACAGTGTCTCCATCATCTTCCAGAGGTCATGGAGAGTGTTGGAACTCCCTGACCGCTGGTACCACTGCCACATCAGAAATGGCCAGTGGATGAGTAGGGGAGCAAAAGGCTTTGCCCCAGAATTTGTCTAGTAGGATCCCATTTCTGGGTGTCTGAAAGAGAAGGGGATTTTATTTCCCTTGGTAGATTATGTCTCACCATCCTTCTATGACCCAACTCTTCTATGATCTGATTCTCCCATGACCAGACACTTACATAAGCCACCTCTTCTAGGACGCAGGTTTTCTGTCACCTGAGCCCTCTTTGATTCTAGTGAGTCTTCTATGACCCAAGACTTATATGACCCTTCTAAGACTTCTTTATGACCTGAATTTTTTTATGTCCAGACTCCTCTATGACCCTTAAATGACCCAAACTTTCTATGAAGCTTTTATGACCAGACTCTTCTATAAACAGCACTTCTCTGTCCCTTTTATGACCTGATCTTTCTATAGCCCAAATCTTCTTTGATCCTTCTATGACCCAACACTTCTCTAAACCTTCTACAGTTGAATTCTTATATGACCCAACCCTCTATGACGCCAATCCTCTATGATATGAGTCTTTTATGATCCAAGACTTCTAAAAAAAGTCTTCTATGACCCAAGCCTTCTGTGACCCAACTCTCCTCTGACTCTTCCGTAACTTTCTATGGCCTGACTTCTCTGTGATTCTTCTATGACCTGACTCTTCTATAACCCGACTCCTCTATGACCCGACTAATCTATGACACGGCCCTTCTATGGCCTAAGCCTTTTGTGAACCGGCACTTCTATGACCCCTCTATGACCCGACTCAAGTTTCTATGAGTCGACTCTTCCATGACCCAAATATTCTATAACCCAAATCTTCTATGAGTCAAATATTCTATGAGCTGACCCTTCTATGGACCATCTGTGACTGGGCTCTTCTATATCTCCTCTATGAGCCGACTTGTCTATGACTAAACTCTTCCGCGACCATCTCTTACATGACCAGGTCCTTCTATGACTTAAGCCTTCTATGAACAAACCGTTCTATGACCCAGCTACTCTCTGACTCTTCAGTGCTGTGTCTTTCTCCGATCCAGGTCTTCTGTGACTCTTCTATGACATGAATCATTTATGCTCCAACACTGCTATGACCAATATATGACCAGATGCTTCTGTGACCCGACTCTTCTAGGACCCAACTATTAACAAACCCTTCTATGACCTGACCCCTCTATGACACTCTATGACCTGACTCATATGAGACGCTTCCTTTATGAACTGACAATTCTATGGCTCTTGGATAACTCTTCTATAATGTGATACTTCTGCAGTCTTTCTATATCCTGATGCTTCTACAACGCACACTTTCTGTGCCTCAATGTTTCCATGAAACTTCTATGAGCGAACTCTTCTATGACCTTTCCATGACCCAACACTGCCAATGCCCGACTAAACTGTCACACTCGTAGGACTTGACTCTTCCATGACCTGAGTATTCTATGATCCATAATGATTTGAACGTTCTATGAACCATCTGTCCTTCTGTATTGCACCTCAATGACTCGACTCCTCTCTGACATGATCTTTCTCACAAACGCATTTTCTGCCACTCTTCTACGATCCAACCCGTTAATAACCCTACCCTTCTATCACCCAACTCTTCTGGTGCACGTGGAGCTGTGTGAGAGCCTTGGCATCTCAAGGAACCCTACAGGCCTGTATTTGGAATCACATGAAATAACTGCTTCCACTTCAATTCAGCAATGTGAGAAGGCTCATGGCACCAACATCATTGCAGTCAAAGCCACATCTGCCTGCCCAGGGCCTGGGGGTCAGGGCTTGGACTTTCTGCTTCACCAAGTGAACCCAGGCTTTTCTCAGCATCACAGCTGCCTGCACGGCGCCTTTGTCCTCCTGCAATCATGGCCTCCAATTCTCGGCTCTAATGAGTCCCTGGGGAGCCTTTGTCACTAACGATGCTCACTGAGACCAACTAAGACTTCAAGAAATTTTGAGCTTTGCTTTTGACTTCTTGAGAGCTTTGTTCCATCTCCTCTCAGCAGCTGAGGTTCAAGGACTCATCAGCAATTCCATCCTGGATCTCATTAACCTACAGAAAGCCTTAATGAGCTCTTTCTCTTCCTGTTGTTTTCTTCAAGTCTTCAAGCCTCGCATGGCTCCTTGTAGTCATTTCCCAGTGTGGTTACAGAGGAAGATTTCAAAGTGCACCTAAGAAAAACGTTTTATCTGAAACTTTCTAGAAGTTTCAAACTCATACAATGGTTTGGGTTGGTAAGGACCTTAAAGCCCATCCAGTTTCAACCCCCCTTCCTTGGGCAGGGACACCTCCCACTGGACCAGGCTGCTCAAAGCCCCATCCAGCCCGACCTTGAACCCCTCCAGGCAGGGGGCACACACAGCTTCCCTGGGATACCTGAGCCACGTCCTCACCACCTTCTTTGTGAACAATTCCTCCCTAATGTCTAATCTAAATCTTCCCTGGCCATAACACCACCCCGTCATCCTATCATTCCATGCCCTTGGAAAAAGTCCCTTGCCAGCTTTCTTGGTGACCCCTTCAGGTACGGGAAGGCCTCTATAACGTCCCCCCGATGCCTTCTCTTCTGCAGGCTGAGGAAGTTCCAGGAGAAGATCAATATTTCTTTGTGAAATCCCTTTTGAAAGGGCATGGGATTGGTGGAGGTCTCTTGTTAGTGAGGAAGAGCAAGTGTTCTGGTGCCCACGTCCACCTCCTCAGGGCAAACTTCAGCTGGCCAGCTCTCTGTCCGTGCTTCTCCATGGAGATGTTTTTTCCATTTGAGGGCCAAGGTAAAAATAGATTAATAGACGAAAGAAAAAAAGATAAAAGGAATATAAAGAGAGACCAAACCCAATGCAATTTACATCACTTCCCACCTCCTGCTTGGGGCAGCCTGCTAAGTGGGTCTCTATTTTATGCTCATAGACAAACCTAGGGAACAAGAGAGCTCAGTTTAGACATCAACAAGGCACCGAGGCCACGATTGAAAGAAAGGACTTTGGCACTTGATGGCTCCATGAACGCAGCTATCACCTGGCCAAGGCTCCTGTGACACCTGGGAACATCCAACTTCTCATCCAGAGGAGCAGGATCCTTCTGGGATGGACAGGAGGGGAAAAGCCTTTGTGTGAGCGTGGGGCAGCCTCGGCCGAGGCTCCAGGGCAGCGGGGGATTCTGCACCCCTGGGGGTTCAAACTCAGCAGATTTGATGCCTCGGGAGAGCTCTTCAGCCTTCAGCACAATTCAGCACAATTTTTAAGGCACAATGTCTGGTTTTCTGTGTCCACAGCTTCCATTTTGGAGACAAAAGCCTCTAACAGGGTTCAAAAGCTCATTTTTAGCTCCCAAATCCTCCTTTTCAGGCAACAAAGCCTCACTGTGAGGGCTCAAATCCTCTTTTTGAGCCTCTCAAATCCCATTTTTAGGGTGAAAGCCATCCTGTTCACTACCATGGCTTCTTTTTAGGGCAAAGAACCTGATGTCGGGGGTTAAAGATGCAATTTCAGTTTCAAAGCAACGTTTGTAGGGCCCAAAGGCTCTTTTTGAAGCTCCAAACTCTCACATAAAGGATCCAACCTCCCCCTTTACAGCCTGAAGCCTCCATTGGAGCACCCAAAGTCCTGCAGTTTTGACCAGAGCTTCATTTCTTGAGGCAACAGAAGAACCAAGAGGTTTGTCTCCTTCGCAGGGACAAAAGACTTAACTTGTAGCACTGCACCCATCTCTTTAGTGCCCCAAGTCTCATATTTAGGGTGGAAATCCTTGATTTTAGGGTTCCAACTTGTCTTTTAACACTTATAGCTTTTCTTAGGAGGCCCATAGTTACATTTTGAGTCTCAACCCTCGTTTTTTAAGTCTAAAGACACATTTCATTGTCCCGGAGCATAATTTTTAAGGACCAAAGTTGATTCTGGATGCCCAAAACCTCAGTGTTATGGGCCAAAGCCTTATTTTTAGCTCCTTTCTAGCTTCCAGAGCTTCCTTTTCCGGGAACAAAGCTTCATTTTTGGAGTTGTTTGCAGTTGTAAAGGCCTAGATCCTCATTTTTAGCCTCTCAGGTATATTTCAAGCTGCAAAGCTGTTGTCTTTGGTACCACAGCATCATTTCAGGGCATGAAACCCGAGGTCCTGGCTCAAAGCCTCAGTTTCACTTTCAAAGCACCACTGGTAGGACCCAAACCCTCCTTTTGAAGCTCCAGACTGTCATGGAAAGTATCCAACCCCCTCCTTTACGGCTCGAAGCCTCTACTGGAGTGCCTAAAGCCCTGCATTCAGGACCAGAGCTTCATTTCTTGGAAGCAAGAGATTCTCATCCCTTGAGGGATCAAAAGACACATTTGTAGCTCCACACCCATCCTTTTAGTGCAGAAGTCTCATGTTTTGGGCTGAAATCTTTAATTCCAGGGTTCTAACCTGTTTTCTAGGACCCATAGACATTTTGGGACCCACAGTTACATTTTGAAGGTCTAAACTCTCGTTTTCTGTGTCTAAAACCCAAGGTTAGGAGCCTCTATTTTAAAGCCCAAAGGTTAATATTGGAGTTCCAACACCTTAGTTTTAGAGGCCAAGCCCTTATTTATAGGTTCTAAAACTCATTTCTATCTTTTAAAGCCTCTTTCAGGGATGTCATCCTCTGTGATGCTGCCCGGTGTCCTAGGAGACCTCTCTGCTGTCCAGGACAAGCACCCTCTGGACTCACTCTCCAGCAGGATCTGGAGGAGGCAGGTGGTCTCTCCATCGGGAGATGCCTGCTCCTTGCTCTGTGTGTGAGATTGGGAGATCTTACGCATCCTAGGATTTGGAGATCCCAGGATTCCTGCTTATTTTCCACGTGGGAGATGTTCCCAGCCCAGGTGGTCCCGTTTTTGTTTAACTGTGCCAGCCTTGCCCCCTTCTCCTTCGCTCAGATCGGATTTGTTTCCCGAGTGCTTTGTCACTCACTCCAGGCTGTGTACGGAGCCATCCTGGCCTGGATGCTGAAGTTCTGTTCCAATTTAGCTGCCTGCTTGTTTGTCCCCTCCACCCATGACCACAGGACCTGTTCCTGCAGCTCCAGAGAGGCCTTGGGGGAAAGAATTCAGGAAAACAGAAGCCAATGAAGGGTCCTTTATTTTGCTTAAATACACAGGATCTCAGCTCCTTATTCAAACAAACACCCAGTCAGCAAAAAAAGCAGAAAGTGAATAAGAAAGGGGGTAAAGATTTTAGAATTAAGAAACAAACAACAATTAAATAAAGACTGTCTTTGCCTGGGAGGAGTTACATGAGAACTGCTAGGCAGAAGCTGAGGAGCACTTTATTGCTTCTTAGGAACATTGAGTCATGAATTTCCAGACTACATCACTGATCTCTTTGTTCCTCAAGCTGTAGATGAGGGGGTTCACTGCTGGAGGCACCACTGTGTATGGAACTGCCACCACCAGATCCAGCGATGGGGAGGAGATGGAGCGAGGTTTCACGTGGGCAAACCTTGCAGTGCTGACAAACAGGGAGACGACAGCCAGGTGAGGGAGGCTCTTCTCCCAAGGGACGGGGGACAGGACAAGAGGGAATGGCCTCAAGCTCCGCCAGCGGAGATTTAGGCTGGACATTAGGAAAACATTTTTCCCAGAAAGGGTCATTGGGCACTGGCAGAGGCTGCCCAGGGAGGGGGTTGAGTCCCCTTCCCTGGAGGGGTTTAAGGGACGGGTGGACGAGGTGCTGAGGGACACGGTTTAGTGTTTAATAGGAATGGTTGGACTCAATGATCCGGTGGGTCTCTTCCAACCTGGTTATTCTATGATTTTATGAGCCAGCAGTGGCCCAGGTGGCCCAGAAGGCCAATGGCATCTTGGCTTGGATCAGACATGGCGTGACCAGCAGGTCCAGGGAGGTTCTTCTCCTTCTGGACTCAGCACTGGTGAGACCGCTCCTCGAATCCTGTGTTCAGTTCTGGGCCCCTCACCACAAGAAGGATGTTGAGGCTCTGGAGCGAGTCCAGAGAAGAGCAACAAAGCTGGTGAGGGGGCTGGAGAACAGGCCTGATGAGGAACGGCTGAGAGAGCTGGGGGTGTTTAGCCTGGAGAAGAGGAGGCTGAGGGGAGACCTCATTGCTCTCTATAACTCCCTGAAAGGAGGTTGTAGAGAGGAGGGAGCTGGGCTCTTCTCCCAAGTGACAGGGGACAGGACAAGAGGGAATGGCCTCGGGCTCCTCCAGGGGAGGTTCAGGATGGACATCAGGCAAAAATGTTTCCCAGAAAGGGTCATTGGGCAGTGGCAGAGGCTGCCCAGGGAGGGGGTTGAGTCACATTTCCTGGAGGAGTTTAAGGGACGGGTGGACGAGATGCTGAGGGGTCTGATTTAGTGACTGATGGGAATGGTTGGACTTGATGATGCAGTGGGTCCTTTCCAACCTGGTGATTCTATGATTCTATGAAATACAGAGAGCATGGGTTGCTGTTTACTCAGTTACTTGGTTACAAATGGAAAGAAGAGAGTGAATTAAAAAGGTGATGAGAATGTAAACTTAAAAAAACCCAACACCACCATCAATAAAATAAGGCAGTGTGCACCTTTAGTGAGTCACATGATAACTGCAGTGAAGCAGAAGTTCAGCAGTTCATTGCTTCAGTGTAAAATCCAGTTATCAGCTTCCACGTTGCATCCTTGAGCTGCTGGTTCCTCCAGCTGTAGATGAGGGGGTTCACTGCTGGAGGAACCACGGAGTAGACAAATGACACCACCAGGTCGAAGGATGGGGAGATCGAAGAGGGCTTCAGGTCAGTGAAAGTGCCCGTGCTGATAAACAGGGAGACCACAGCCAGGTGAGGGAGGCACGTGGAGAAGGTTTTGTGCCGTCCCTGCTCTGAGGGCATCCTCAGCACAGCCCTGAAGATCTGCACATAGGACACCACAATGAAAACAAAACAGCCAAAGACTATTAAGATACTGACCACAAGAAGCCAAGCTTCCCTGAGGTAGGAGTGTGAGCAGGAGAGCTTGAGGATCTGCGGGATTTCACAGAAGAACTGGTCCACAGCATTGCCCTGGCAGAGGGGCAGGGAAAATGTACTGGCCGTGTGCAGCAGAGAAGAGAGAAACCCAGCACCCCAGGCAGCTGCTGCCATGTGGACACAAGCTCTGCTGCCCAGGAGGGTCCCGTAGTGCAGGGGTTTGCAGATGGCAACGTAGCGGTCATAGGACATGACTGTGAGAAGAGAAACCTCTGCTGAAATGAAGAAGTCAAACAGAAAGAATTGGGCAACACATCCTTCATATGAGATTTCTCTGGTATCCCAGAGGGAATTGGCCATGGATTTGGGGACAGTGGTGGAGATGGAGCCCATGTCGAGGAGGGCGAGGTTGAGGAGGAAGAAGTACCTGGGGGTGTGGAGGTGGTGGTCCCAGGCGATGGTGATGATGATGAGGCCGTTTCCCAGGAGGGCAGCCAGGTAGATGCCCAGGAAGAGCCAGAAGTGCAAGAGCTGCAGCTCCCGTGAGTCTGCGAATGGCAGGAGGAGGAACTGGGTGATGGAGCTGCTGTTGGACATCTGCTGCATCTAGGCATTGGGCACTGTTGAGGGAGGAAAGGACAGTGACAAGTTAAGGGAGCCTTCTCTAAGCCAAATGAAAGTAATTTCTCATTACCCCCTTCCCCCTACCCCCGCCTCCATCAGCGCCTCTGCTGCACTCAGAGAGATAAGAGGGAGTCCTGCGAGGTGAGAGCATTGTCTGGCTCAGTGCAGAGGGAGGGGAACTGCTCTGTCCTTGCTCTTGTTCCCAGCTGCCCTGGGCTTGCACGTTTCTGAGATCGAGGGGAATCACACTCCCGTGTTACCCTCAAACCACTCAATGTCTCACCCTTTCCTAAGGTCTCAGCACCCACTTTCATCCTAGGACACACACAGCTCATTCACACGCCCAACAGCATTTTGTGTCTCATACCATCTCTGTGCTTCTCTGAAGGGCATCTCTGTAACACAGGATGTAAACTCTCCCTCCCAGAACCTTTCTGGCTTTAGTTTCTCCTCATTCCCTGATCCTATCCCTGCTGCCTGGAGGTTTTCCTCCAGTGATGTGTTTCCCTGTCGCACGTTTTTTCCCTGCTCACAAACCCCATCCCAGCCCCTTGGCACTCCCCTACACAAACCTGCCTGTTTGCAGGGCACTGCCTGGGCACGTGGTCCTGTTTGGAGGCTCCAGAGGGAAGAACAACTTGGTGGGGCCAGCAGAGGTGATGCTGGTCCATAGGCAGAGGAGGGGCTCAAGGTGGTTTGGGAGACTCCTATCCCAAATCCCTTCCTTGTCCTTTCCACTGAACAGTCCATTCAGTTTTTCTAAGGTGATTTGGAATGGTCCTGATCGACGCAGCAACCTCTGGACAGCAAAATACGCTCTCCTGCAGGAGGTGCCTCTTGCACCCACAGCTTCTCCCTGCAGCAAAATTGTCCTGCACCCAGACTTACCATGTCAAGGACTGTGAAGATTTCTCCTCCAGTCAGCCCTCAGTCATCCTCCTGACCACCTTTAAGCTCCCTCTGCCTTGCTGGTCTCTCCATGAGAAACCCTGGGAGTTCCCTTCTCCCTGCTGTCTTTGCAGAGGAGCTGCTCCTCGCCAGAGCTCGCTCTTTGTAGCTCTGTCCACTTGCCCTGAGCTCCCTCAGTCCCAGGAGCCCAGCCCAGCTCAGCAGCAGAGGAGCAGCCCAGGGCATTTTAATGACCCCTCTGGTGGGTTGGATGCTGAGTCCATGAATCTCACACCCTGAGAGGAAGTAGAACAAACCTTTCAAGAAGTAAAACTCACATTCAAGCTCCAAGGTTTCTTGTAGTGTTAATGGGTCCCACTGAGGGCACTGCTGAGAAAGCATCTCCAGGGCCCAGTTAGAGCAGAAAACTGGAGGCAGTGATGAAAAGCAAGGTAAAGGTGTCTCTAACGCTGAGTCAGCCTGGATGTGTTTCATTAATCCAAAGGACCAAGCCCTGACCCCATTAACCAAGTGGATAAGCCCTGACCCCCAGACCCTGGGAAGGGAGATCCTGTCCCTCTCTCATTCCTTAGGACTCTTCCTGAGCAGTGGGATGTGAGAACGGGCAATGCCAAGGGTAGGACTTTGGAAAAACACTTGCATGGCTCCTGGGTGGGGGTTAGGAGGCTGTGAGAACCTGGTGCTGTAAGAGTGAGGTGTTTCCTCCTCCACAGTGCAGTGAGTGCAAGTAGTGATTTGGCATCCGTCCAGCAAGCATCAATTAGCAAGCATCCATCATTGAACAGCATCCTTTTGAAGAACAAGAAAGATGATCAAAATCTGTGCTTGGAGTAGAAAGCTCTTCAGTTCCATATCAAAAGGAGCTGAATTTGTGGTGACAAAAGTCTGATAAAGACCTGACAGCGAAGAGCTTTGTCAGTACCGTTTTGGGCTGATACATTTTTGCAAGGAAAGGAATTCAACTTGGTGGAGAAGAAATTAAATATTGACGAAACCAATGTGCTCTTTACGGAGATGGGGGAGAGGGTGAGGGCCTCCTCAGAAACTCAGATACAAACTTAAATCCTCTCTGGAACCCTCACTTGAACCGAAACCCAAACGCTGACTAACCCACAACTGGCCCTGACCCTACCCCATCTTCCCACCTCAACACCTGTGTGATCACACGAGTCATTTCATAGCATTCCAAGGTTACCACGGCAAAAGAACCAGAAAAAACCAAATGTGGTTCTAGAGGCAGCACAACCGGGACTGATGAGCATCCTTCTATAACCTTGTCATACCAGTTGAAGACTTGGGAGCATAAGGGACTGCCCACTGCTTCCTTGTGTTCTGGAGGAACGTCTCTGTGCAGCCCAAGTCAGACTTTTGGGTCAAATGAATCACTTTCCATTTCTTATCGACACTATTGATTGTGACTGAGATACCCAGGCTGCAGACGGGCAGTTCCTCATGCAGTAGCTCCTCTGTTTCTCCCCACACGGACAGTCCTACGTGTCTCACCGAAGGAATCATCCCACAGTGCCTGGATTTGCCGACGGTTGCTTCAACTCATGCTGTTGCTTCTCTGTAGCTTTTCTGCTTTGGGGATGCTAGTGGGAAAAGGCCTCACTGTCCTGATCCTGGCTTTGTTGGACACTCTGAAAGGACTGACTGTAGGTTGCTGGGGTTCAGAGTAGGAAATCAAGGACCGCCTGAGCCTCACCCAAGGGCAGGAAGGGTTGTTTGCGTTAATGGTTATTGCTGAAGGTTTCCTTGGTCAGAATCCAGTGTTTTAGGCACAGGGTCCACACCAGTACAAATGCAGATCCCCAGAGTGGATGGATGCGACTCAGTGCTTTTCCCTCTCCATGCATCTCCATCCTAAGCTTTCTCTCCATGCTCTTTTCTGAGGTGCTCTGGAGCACAAACAGCACGAGCAGTTGGTGTTTGACCTCTCAGATCCACCTCCCTCTTTGCGCTGTCATTGGGCACAGACAAGGGTTGGGACCCATGGAGGGGGAGGTGCAGGGAAGCCTTTTCTGCTCCTGTAAATTAAACACTGATGGAATTTGCTTATTTTCTGCTCCTCTCCTTGCTCCCCACCCCCAAACAAGTTTTGAATTTTCCTTTGAGCCACCAGCTGTGGTTTCTCAATTTCTCTTCTTGCTACAGTCACCGTTATTATGGAAGTTGCTCAGATACTGCCAACCACGCTTGATTAGAAGCCTCCGTCGGCACAAACTGGTGACTCCTAACTCAATCCAGGCCCCTTTGGAGGAAGGGTCCAGCTTGGAAGTGCTGCACCAGGGAGATCCCACTGTATTACAGAGATGCTGCGAGACAGGCCAGCTCTGATCAGCGTCAGACACGCTTCTGTAAGGGCTCCACCTGCACAAAGTAGGTGCTCACCTGACACCCAGTGACACAAGTGCAAATAGTTCTGTACCAACCATAATAACCACGAACTGGTGGATGACGTGACTGAGAGCAACTGTGCAGAGAGGGGCTTGGGGTGCAGATTGATGAGAAGCTTGACATGAGCCAGCACTGTGTGCTCGTAGCCCAGAAGGCCAACGGTGTCCTGGGCTGCATCCAAAGCATCGTGGCCAGCAGGGTGAGGGAGGGGATTCTGCCCCTCTATTCTGTTCTTGTGAGACCCAGCCTGGAGTCCTGTATGCAGCTCTGGAATCCCCAGCATAAAAAGGACATGGAACTGTTGGGACAGGTCCAAGGAGGCCATGAGGATGATCAGAGGGCTGGATCACCTCTGCTATGAGGACAGCCTGAGAGAGTTGGGGTTGTTCAGCCTCTGGAAGACTTCAAGGAGAACTTACAGGGGCCTTTGGGTACCTGCAGGGTGCTCCAGGAAAGCTGGGGAGGGAATTTTTACAAGGGCATGGAGTGACAGGATGAGGGGAATGACTTTAATTTGGGGGAGGAGGGGAGGTTTAGATTAGACATTAGAAATTCTTCCTGATGAATATAGTGAGATATTGGCCCAGGTTGCTGAGGGAAGCTGTGGATGCCCCTTCCCCAGAAGAGTTCAGGCCATGTTGTATGGGGCTTTAAGCAGCCTGGTTCAGTGGGAAGAGTCCCTGTCCATGGCAGGGAGGTTGGAACTGGATGATCTTTAAGGTCCCTTCCAATCCAAACCGTTCTATGATTCTGTGGTTGCAGATGAAGTCCTTCACCCCACGGCAGGCTGGGTGCTGGAGTCCGTCATCTCTGAGAATGCTGGGAGCTTGGACCTTCACCCCATGGTGTGCTGGGAGCTGGAGTCTCTCACTCCGTGGCATCCTTTTCCCATGAGGAGCTCCCATCCCCTCAGCTGGCTTTGTCTCCCAGCCCCTGACTTCAGCTCAGAGCTTTGGCTGCACATTTGACTGATCCCTGGAGCCCCAGCTGAACAATCTTCTCCAGTTCAACCCAGGGGAGCCTGGGAGAAGGAGAGACAGAGTGATGCGGAAGGGTCCTCTGTACCACGATGGGCACTGGGGCTGCAAGGACAAACTGCACGCTTCCCAGACACATGCCGGGAGAGAAATGGAGAAAGAAACCCCAACAATCAAGTAACTGCTGCTCAGGAAGAGTGTTCTGAGCTCTGGTGCCCTGTAGGGTATTTTCTGAGGGCTAGTGAGAACCATTTGGGGGCATCACAGGAGAGTTCAGGGAGGTAAGGGAATCCCTGCAGACATGGCAGGGGCATTTCTCCACAGCAGAAGGGAGAGAAATCTTTCTGTTTCGGTCAGATCAGTTGGGTGGGCTGAGATTTGAGGAGCATCTCAAGAGAAAAGGCACAGCCACGGACCCGGACCCAGGAGGGTGTTACAAGAGATACCAAAAATCTAAAATTTTCCCACTATATCAGTCAAAAAGAGATGGAAAATTGCAGAGGGCACAACAAACAGATTCCCGTGTGGCATCAGCAAAGCTTCTGCACTTATGAATGAAAACCCAGCACCATCCATGAAAGGAATCGATAGACGTGTTTATGCCTTGGGTTCAATGTCTACTGCGAGTTGAACCCAGCACAGCTGCACAATGAGGTGCCGAGTCTTTTCTGGATCTCAGGATCACATGCTCAGGGAGGTGCCTTTTCACACTTGTAGGGAACTCAGCACCACTTCTGTTCCCCTGTGAAACCCCAGGTGGGTGTCACTTGTGGAGACACAGAGTTCTCTTCCACTGGAGACCCTTAGGTCCTCTAAAGAGTTTTCAGGTTACTGAATTTTGGGGAAAGGATGGGATTTGAGAGAAAAGGCCCCCCAGGATTTAGGAGCAGCTCTCTCCAAGCCAGCCCCCAGCAGCACCGACTGCATCTCCTCGACAGCCACCTGGCACGCTACAAACCGATGTCCGTGAATTTGGATCTCGGGCAGAGCCAGCGTGGAGGCTACACAGCAGATTCCGAGACAGGGAGGGGATTCAGTGCCCCAAGACTAATTGCAAGGGGAGACCCTGATGAATTCTCTCACTCTCAAGCTGGCTGCACACAAACAGCTCCCACGACCATGGCAACTCCAGAAGAACGTCCAGAAGTCTTTGAAAGTGCCCTGCTTGCAACAGGCCAACGTTGTGCCAGTGAGCATCTCCCAGTTTACAAGAGCAGGGAATCCCATTCCCTTGCCTGGGCGCTGTTTAACCTTCCAGCACAAACGTTCCCAAATCCTTCTAGCAGGGGTGTCTGAATATGCTGGATCCTCGTGCTATGAAGCTCTTGTCCAAATATCCTTGACACCCTTGAGGGAAGGGATGCCACCCAGAGTGACCCTGGCAGGCTGGAGCAGTGAGCTCGTGTGACCCTCATGGGGTTCAACAAGGGCGGGTGAAGGGTCCTGCACCTGGGTCAGGGAAAAACTGGAGTTGTTCAGGCTCAAGAAGAAAAGTCTCCCAGGAGACCCTATTGCAGCCTTTCAATATCTGAAGGGGCTTTTTATGATAAAGATGCTAAAACACTGGATCAGGTTTCCCAGAGAAGCTGTGGATGCCCCATCATTGGTAGTGGACGGGGCTTTGAGAATCTGATTGAGTGGAAGGTGTTGGTGCCCATGGAAGGGAGAGGTTGGGCCAGATGGATGTTTGAGGTCCCTTCCAACCCAAAATATTGTTCTGTCCGTGGCCCCAGTGATGTCGTCCTCTGTGATGCTGCCCTGTTTCCGAGGAGACCTCTCTGCTGTCCAGGCCAAGCACACTCTGGACTCACTCTCCAGCAGGATCTGGAGGAGGCAGGTGGTGTCTTCACTGCACGTGTCCTCAGGGCAGGGTTTTGCTCCCTCCCAGCCCGACTCCTGATCAGGACAGGAGCTTACGAGCACCCACTGAAGCTATTTTTTTCCGGGAAAAAAGCCGTCAGGGGAAAAAAACAGCTTGGTTGAACAGAGAGGTCTTGAGTGATATCAAGCAGAAGAGAAACGTTTATGGGCTCTGGAAGAGGGGACAGGCCTCTTGGGTGGACTACAGGAGGGAAGTGAGATTGTGTAGAGAAAAAAATCAGAAGGGCTAAGGCTCAGCTAGAAATCAGATTGGCAAAGTCTGTGAAAGATAACAAAAAATCCTTCTATAAATATATAAATAATAAAAGGCGGACTAGGGAGACCATACAGTCCCTATTGGACGCAGAAGGAACAGCAGTGACAGGGGATGAGGAAAAGGCTGAGGTACTTAATGCCTTCTTTGCCTCAGTCTTTAATTGTAAAGAAAGTCGTTCCGTCTGTGTACAAACCCAGGAGCTGGAGGAGCCAAAGGAGGCTCCCATGATCCAAGAGGAGGTGGTCAGAGCCTTGCTAGCCCAACTAGACACCCACAAGTCTATGGGGCCGGATGGGATTCACCCAAGGGTATTGAAGGAGCTGGCGGATGTGCTGGCCAAACCGCTTTCCATCATCTTCCAACAGTCCTGGAAGACTGGGGAAGTCCCACTGGACTGGAGGCTGGCTGATGTTGTGCCCATCTACAAGAAGGGCCACAGGGAGGATCCAGGAAACTCCAGGCCTATCAGTCTGACCTCAGGGCCAGGGAAAGTCATGGAGCAGGTGATCTTGAGTGCGATCATGAAGCTCATGCAAGAGAACCGGGGGATCAGGCCCAGTCAACACGGGTTCACAAAAGGCAGGTCTTGCCAGACTAACCTGATCGCCTTCTATGACAAAGTGACTTGGCTGCTGGATGAGGGAAAGGCTGTGGATGGATCTTCCTGGACTTCAGTAAAGCCTTTGACACAGTTTCTCACAGCATTCTGCTTGGGAAACTGTCAGCCTCTGGCCTGGACAGGCGCACACTCTCCTGGGTGGAAAACTGGTTGGATGGAGGGCCCAGAGAGTGGTGGGAAATGGAGTTAACTCCAGCTGGAGGCCAGTGACAAGTGGGGTTCCCCAGGGCTCAGTGCTGGGTCCAGCCCTGTTCAATGTCTTTATCAATGATCTGGATGAAGTCACCGAGTGCACCCTTAGCAAGTTTGGGGACGACACTAAGCTGGGTGGAAGCTGGATCTGCTGGAGGGTTGGGAGGCTCCAAAGGCATCTGAACAGGCTGGATCCGTGGGCTGAGACCAACGGGATGAGGCTTAACAAGGCCAAATGCCGGGTCCTGCACTTGGGGCACAACAACCCTGAGCAGCTCCAGACTAGGAGAAGTCTGTCTAGAAAGCTGCCTGGAGGAGAGGGACCTGGGTGTGTTGGTCGACAGCGACTGAACATGAGCCAGCAGTGGCCCAGGTGGCCAAGAAGGCCAATGGCATCTTGGCTTGGATCAGAAATGGCGTGACCAGCAGGTCCAGGGAGGTTCTTCTCCCTCCGGACTCAGCACTGGTGAGACCGCACCTCGAATCCTGTGTTCAGTTCTGGGCCCCTCACCACAAGAAGGATGTTGAGGCTCTGGAGCGAGTCCAGAGAAGAGCAATGAAGCTGGTGAGGGGGCTGGAGAACAGGCCTTATGAGGAACGGCTGAGAGAGCTGGGGGTGTTTAGCCTGGAGAAGAGGAGGCTGAGGGGAGACCTCATTGCTCTCTCCAACTCCCTGAAAGGAGGTTGTAGAGAGGAGGGTGCTGGCCTCTTCTCCCAAGTGACAGGGGACAAGACAAGAGGGAATGGCCACAAGCTCCACCAGGGGAGGTTTAGGCTGGACATTAGGAAAACATTTTTCCCAGAAAGGGTCATTGGGCAGTGGCAGAGGCTGCCCAGGGAGGGGGTTGAGTCCCCTTCCCTGGAGGGGTTTAAGGCACGGGTGGATGAGGTGCTAAGGGGCATGGGTTAGTGTTTTATAGGAATGGTTGGACTGGATGATCTGGTGGGTCTCTTCCAACCTGGTTATTCTATGATTCTATGATTCTCCTCCTCCTCACCTTCTGAGGAAGCTGCAGACCACGATGAGGTCTCCCCTCAGTCTCCTCCAGGCTGAACAGACCCAATGACTTCAGCTGCTCCTCACACAGCTTCTTCTCCAAACCCTTCACCAACTCCATGCCTTCCTCTGGATGCTCTCCAGGAGCTTCAGATCCTTGTTATCCCATGGAGCCCAAGCCTGCACGCAGTGCTCAAGGAGGGACACTTGGGGCGCTCCCATGAGAAGTCACTATGGGACGCAGCTTGTTCCTCAGCTTTATTAAAGACAATATATATAGGAACGCATCCACTCTGGGAGGACAACTCGGTCTCTCCACGGTTCAGAAGGGCCACCAGCGCAGCCACTGCAGCCTCCATCTTGGAGTGGGCCTCTTTCTCGACAGCATGTCTGAGGTCTCAGTTGCCTGGGAGCTGACCGAGGGATCTGGGTCCTCCTTCAAGGGCAGGAGGGCTGCAAGGGCAGGAAGCAGAAATCAGAGAATCATGGAATGGTTTGGGTCAGAAAGGGCCCTAAAGCCCATCCAGTTCCTCCCCCCTGCCATGGGCTGGGACACCTCCAGCTGGTTCAGCCCCATACAACTTAGCCTGAATGCCTCCAGGGATGGGGCAGCCACGACTTCTCTGGGCAGCCTGGGCCAGGGCCTCTCCACCCTCACAGGAGAACATTTCTTCCTAAGGTCTTGTCTCAATCTCCCCTCTTTCAGCTCAAAACTGTTCCCTTCATCCTATCCCTGCACTGCCGGAACAAGAGCCCCTCCCCAGCTATCCTGGAGCCCCTTCTCATGCTGGAATGTTCCTCTAAGGTCTCCTTGGAGAGGAACTCCACTGCCTGCAGAGACCCCCAGGAGTCTCCCCAGACCCTCCCAGCCCTGGTCATCTCTTTTCTTGGCCAGGAGGTGCAGCTGAGACAGAGGGCAGCTGGAAGCTCGTGCTGGGGAATGGCCCATTTGCCCCTGACACGTTCCTCTGCCCCGAAGCGTCTCCCTGGAGCAGAACCAAGCATGGCAGCTCTTCCCAGGCTCTGCCCCTGCCCCACCAGCCCAAGCCCTGCCCCACCAGCCCAAGCCCTGCCCCTCCTCACCATCGCAGATCTCCAGCAGATCCTCTGAGCTCCAGTTCTTAAGGCACCGTGCGGCCAGACCTGGAAAGAGAACTTGGTCACACCTTCTGCTCCCCAGCACTCCCCGCTCCCAGCCCCAGGGCAGGGTGATCCCGGGAAGGGCAGTGCCCAAGGTGCTGGGATGCAGCTTGCCTCCCAGTACCACCGGCATGGTGGGTGCTCCTTGGGGCAACCAGGGCTCTTGGCAGTCATCGGGCTGTCCCGTGCTGCCAGTGCAGAGGTGGGGACTGGTGCCAGGCTGCCAGGAGAATCACAGAATGGGTTGGGTTGGACGGCCCTTCAAAGCCTATCTAGTTCCAACCCCCTGCCATGGGGAGGGACACCTCCCACTGGATCAAGTGGAGCCAAATCCAGCTTGGCCTTGAGTATCTTCAGGGATGGGATCTTGGGGGTTTAGTTGATGGCAAGTTAGAATGATGGAGCCGTAGAATGAGTTGGGTTGAAAGGCACCGCAAAGCCCATCCAGATCCACTCCTCTGCCGTGGGGAGGGACACCTCCCACTGGACCAGGCTGCTCAAAGCCCCAGCAACCTGGCGCTGAACATCTTCGGGGATGGGGCAACCACAATTTCTCTGGGCAACCTGAGCCAGGGCCTCCCCACCCTCATCGTGAAGAATCTCTTCCTAAAGTATGATCTACATTCCTCCCCGCCCTCCAGTTGAAAGCCATTGCCCTCATCCTATCACTCTGTGCCCTTGGAAAAAGTCCTAGAAGCATGGAATGCTTTAGGTTGGAAGAGACCTTAGCGAGGACAAAGATTGGAAAGGGACCCGGGGTTGTGGCTCACCCAGGAATGAGATGGCCGTCACACGCAAGGTGGCCTGAGGGTTCTGCAGGTAGGGCAGGCTCTGGTGCAGGAATTTATCCACTCGGCTCCTGTTGCAGTCCAGCTAGGTGGAGCACAAGAACACAGGGCTGGTCGAGATGCTCCGCAGCTGAGGTTCAGAGAGAGCCTGGGTGTGCCCAGACCCCACACCCTCCATCCCACCCCCAACCCCCATCCCACTGCCAGAGCTGGGCTGGGCCAGCATCTCCTTCAGCATCCAGGACAAGAAGGGGAGTGGGGCTGGAGAAGAGCCCGTGGGGTCTGTGTGCTCATGGACAGGGAAGGAGGAGGCAGGCACTGGCTCTGGGCTCACAGGCATGGGGGACAGCCCAGCCCGGGGATTCGGGGTTCTCCTCACCAAGCACTTTCCCATCTCAGGGTTCTGATATGTCTGGGCCAGGCGGCTGAGCTTCCTCCATCCCAGGAACTCTGAGCAGACCAGGAGGGTGTCCTTGGAAGCCTGCAGAGAAGCAAAAGCTGGAAGATTTTGGCACAGCCCAGGGAAGGAGACCTGGCATCCTCCTCCTCCTCTCATCTGGGTTCTGAACTGTTGCCAGCAGGGTCTGAGCCAGAACTGGGTTCCGTGCCCAGGGTAGGAACATGGGGCAGCCGCCACCTCAGGCATCTCCCACCGCCGGCCATCAGAACAGAGATCCTAGAGAGCTGCAGAGCTGCAGCCAGGGGTGGGGGCAGGCTGAGGAGCAAAGCCATGTGAGCCCAGGGCTGGAGTCCTGTAGATACCAGGGCAGGACGGAGCCAGCAGCACCTCCCATGTATCACAGAATCCTAGAATCCCTAAGTGGAAAAGACCTTTGAGATCATCAGGACCAACCGTACCTATCCACTACTAAACAATATCCCTGAGCACTTCATCTGCCTGGCGTTTAAACACCTCCAGGGAGGGTGACTCCACCACCTCCCTGGGAGCCATTCCAGTCCCTGAGAGCCCTTTCGGTGAAGAGGTTTCTCCTAATGTCACATCTGAGCCTGCTGTGATGCAGCTTGAGGCCATTCCCTCTCATCCTATCACCTGGGAGAAGAGACCAACACCCACCTCTCTACAACCTCCTTTCAGGCAGTTGTAGACAGTGATCAGGTCTCCCTCAGCCTCCTCTTCTCCAGGCTAAACTACCCCCAGGTCCCTCAGCTGCTCCTCGTAAGATTTGTTCTCCAGCACCTTCACCAGTTTGTTGCCCTTCTTTGGACGTGCTCCAGGACCTTCTTGTCATTCTTGTAGTGCAGGACCCAGAACTGACCCCAGGATTCGAGGGGTGGCCTCACCAGTGCTGAGTCCAGGGGCACAATCACTGCCCTGGTCCTCTTGGCCAAGCAGTTTCTGATCCAAGCCAAGATGCTATTGGCTTTCTTAGCCACCTGGGCCACTGCTGGCTCATCCTCCAGCAGGACACTTGGCTGTCCCACTCCTTCATTCTGTGCTGCGAGTGGGCCGAGCTTTGATCCTGGGACGCAGGGTGGGTCCCCCTCTGGCTCTATCTCCCTTCCAACCGCTCTCCCTGCCCCTGGCTGGGGAACAAGCCGGCTCTCCTCACCCTGCTGGAGGAGGCAGGGCAGGGCTGGGAAATGTCTGTGCCAGGGACTCCAGTGCTGCTGGGACCCTGGCTTTGGGCTGGGGGAGGGCAGAATGGGGAGAGAGGGGCTGTGGGGGGACCCCAGCTCCTCACCCTCCGCTGCAGCCGGCCATGGTGGGACCAGCACAGGGAACGAGGGGAGTGGTGGGACCCTGGGGGGACATATTCCCAGGCTCTGACATCCAGCAGCCCTTGACCCGCACACCAAGGCCACCCCAGTGGTGTCCACGTGCCCTTCCCCGCCGCCCTGGTCCCTGCTCACCGCACCTTGGCCACGCTCTCCATCTCATCGTTCATGTGGAAGAAGAGCGGGATCAGGGCCCTCTGCACATTCTTCTTCATCTTACTCTTGCGCCTCCCCTCCACTGCCTTCACAGCATCTCCGAAGAGCATGATGGAGAGCCGCCGCACCTCGCTGTGCTCCTGCAAGGGAGGAGGACAGGGGAATTCAGCCACAGCCACTTCTTGCCCACGGCGAGCGAGGGTGTTAGCGCGGCGGCTGCAAGGGTGGACACTCCGTGGCCGGATCCCCAGCACCAGGGCTGTGGGGCAGAGCTGCAGCTGAGGCTGAACAGCCCTGAGCCCCGAACGGCCCCACGGGAGGAGCGAGGAGAGTCCTCCTGCCCGTCTGCTGCCGCCTGGGCCGCGCTGAGGGGCAGCGTCAGTGCAGAGCACCCTGCGGGGCTGAGACCCCCACGGCTCCTTACGTCGTCAAAGAGGGGCAGGAGCTTCTCCGTCAGCGGCAGAGCCATGGGCCTGGCCTCCTCCTTCGGCATGGGATCCATCACGTTCCTGAGGAGCTGCAAGGCCTTCATCCTGTCATCGCCGCTGGTGTCCTGCAGGTTCTCCATCACATCTGGAAGCAGGACCGTCATTTTTCTGGCCTGTGTGCAACGGTTTTCTTGTTGTGAAGGGGGAAAAGACCACACTGGCAAAAATAGCCCCGAGCAGCTGCCTGCCGTTCAGCTTCCCCACAGGTGGGACAGGAGAGGCTGCAGCACCTCCTGGCAGGCAGTGGCTGCTGATGGGGATGCGGAGAGAGCTCGAGGACTGGAAGGGAGTGCAGGAGAGCTGCTCAGCCACCCCACTTTCTGACCAGCCCGAAGGGGCAGATGGATTTGTTTCCCCCTGTCACCCACCATTGTGACCCCCAGCCCATGCCGAGCCAGCACATTCCCACCGCCCCGGGCCCCAGCCGCCAGTACGGCTCCACTTGGCTGCATCCCACTCACCATCTGGGGATTCTCTGAAAGCATGACGAGGGCTCTGAGCGCCAGTGAGAGCATCACTGGGCTCGGATGCCTCAGGTGTCTCTGGGCTTTATACAGGGCAGCAAACTCCTCTGCTCCAACGTCATTGCAGACCAGCCGCTGAAATACAGAGAGCAGTGAGAGGAGCAGAGCCTGCTGGGCTCCCTGCGCCTCTCTGGCACGAAGGAGGCGCGAGGCACGGGCGGAGGCTTGAAGCCTCCTCAGGCTGTGCTGAAGGCCTGGCCCCAGCAATCCCTCTGCCCCTTCCTCTGGCCCGGCCTCAGGTGTCCAGGCTGCAGATCCGCGCAGGGGACGCCGCAGGAGGGAAGCAGAGGGGCTGTGTCCATGTGTACCCCAGGAGGTGCCCGTCTGGAAACAGGGAGAAGGGGAGGGGCTGTGCCTCTTTCCCAGGAATGCAGGCACAGCCCTGCAGGGCGCACGGTCACTCACAGACAAAAGGAAGATGAAGCCGTCCTCCGTGGCACAGCTGAACACCCTGCGCACCCTCTGGTCCTGAAGCACGTCGAGCAGCTCCGTCAAGACGTTCCACAAAGTCTTCGGCAGGGAGATCATGGCCCCCCACATGGCCAGGGCAGCGCTGCAGACCCAGAGCGCTGGCTCAGCATCGCTGCTGCAGCCCTGCCCCATCCCACCCCATCCCCTGGGGGGCCGGGGGGCCCTGCCTGGGCAGGGAGGAGGGGCAGGAGGGGGGCTCCCCCTGTGGCAGGGAGAAACGTGGTGGTGGGGCTCTGGCTTGGGCAGCTCTCCATGCTGTCACGACCAGTACCTGTCACACATTGGAGAGATCTCCAAGAGGCTCCTGACTGCTTCCCTGGGCCTCCACTGGGTCAACAGGAGAAGGAGCTGGACCAGGATGTGCCAGGCTTCCTCCCTGTGGATGTACTCCATGTTTTTGTGGATTCCCCTCATGATGTTTGGCACCTGGAGAGGACACAGAGAAGGATGCTGCTGCCACTGGAGTGCAGCCATGCCCAAACATCCACTGCAGCTGCTGCCCTTCCCATCCCTCCGCTGCCTTGGAATGGCTCCAGGTGCCCCAGAGAGCTGGGTTAGAGCAGGAGGGAAGAACCGGGCCTGACGGGGCTGGTGGGGAGGGTAATCCAGCCCCGGGGCGCTTACATCTGTCAGACAAGACTCAGTGTCCCTCAGGGCCATTTCCAGCATATTCCTGCCCATCTGCCGTACAGAGATTTCATCTGCAGTCAAGTTGTCGATGCCCTCAAGGAGAACCTCAATCACCAGGGCAGAGTGGATGGATTCTCCAAACACCTGTGGGAGGAAGGAAGGGAGGGAAGACATGTCACGCTGAGCACCCTGACGGTGCTGCTTGGCTGAGCAAGGCGAGCGGCTCATGCAAGAGACGCCCAGCAGTGCTGGCAGCAGAGCCCACAGGAGGGCAGGGAGCAGGGGTGCACTTTCTGCAGGCGAAGGATGAGAGCAGAGGGTCCCCAGGGCAGCAGAAGGAGGGCTGGGCTCGTGGACACCATCTGTTGGCCCTACAGCTCACTGGTGGCCAGGAGGTCTGGAGCTGCTGCTGGGACACTGGAGTGCTGCCCCCAGATTGTCCCTGCTTGGGGACAGTAGGAACCCTCTCCCCGGGGACAGTGAGGCTGTGCCAGCCCCACTGGTTCTGGGGCCCCTTGCTCACGGTATCTTCCTGGCAATGCCATGGATCCAAGTCCTGGGAACTGCTCGTGTTGCTGCTGAAGAGCCCAGAAGGCAACAAGGCGCTCCCAGGATCCCATCCGGGTTGGAGCTCTGGGTCCTCTGGATTGTTCTCCGGCAGAGTCTCGCCTACAGGGAGGGCAAACACAAATGAGTTGGTGGGACACAGCATCCTTGCCAACGAGCTTCCCAAACCGGGAAAAGGGCTTTAAGCATGGCATGGCTGAGGATGGAGGCTGTGCAGGGGTGGCTCCTGGCCCCCAGCAACCCTGGCATCCCAGTCCTGCCGTGCCCCATGCCCGTGGGGCTCCGGCTGCTGCTGTGCCGAGGAAACAGGAGCCCGGCATTATAGAATCCCTAGGCTGGAAGAGAAATTTCAGATCCTCAAGCCCAACCATACCTTTCCACTACTAAACCAGATCCCTGAGCGCTTCATCGGCCCAGCTTTTAAAAACCTCCAGGGGTGATGACTCCACCACCTCCCTGTGAGCCGTTGCAGTGCCCGAGAGGCCTTTCGGTAAAGAAATGTTTCCAAATGTCCAACCTGACCCTGTCCTGGTGCGACTTGAGGCCATTCCCTCTTGTCCTATCACTTGGGAAAAGGTACAAACAGCCAGCTGTCTACAATCTCCTTTCAGGCAGTTTAGACACTGATAAGGTCTCCCCCTCGGCCTCCTCTTCTCCAGGCTAAACCCCAGGTCCCACGGCTGCTCCTCCTAAGACTTGTTCTCCAAGCTCCAGCCCAACCCCACCCTCACTCACTGGGCTGCAGTGGCTGGATCATGGTCACCGCAACGGGCTCCAGCCGGGAGCTCATCTGGGGTGCCCCCACCTCCTCCCAGGCCGCCCTGGGGCAGCTGGGGGGTCTCTCCGCCATCCTGTGGGATGGAGGAAATTGGGAGTGTGGGGAGATGAGCTGAAGGGAAATGCCTCAGCGCCGTGGGGTTGCTGGGGCGTGAGGGAAAGACGTGGGCTGCGCTCGGAGTCTCCTCGCTGGCTCCGTGCTCCTGCCCTTTCCCGTTGCTGCCTGGTCAGACACTGACGGGCTGAGGCTGCATCGGCTGTGAGGTCACAAAGGGCCCCCCTGCCACTGCTGCTCTGGCCGGGAGGGGCAGGAGCTCCACTGGGAGGGGTGGGAGCTGGGTCATAATGGCCCGTGGGGGCTCTCAGGGTGTCCCCAGGCCCCATCTACCCCTGTGTCCCCTCAGCTCCTGCCACTGCCCTCGTCCCAGAGCCCTGTGTCCCTGGCATGGTCCCAGCACTTCCCTGGGAGATCCCTGCCTCACCTTTGGGGCTGAAATCATCATTTCTAACATGTCTTCTGGTACCCAGAGCATTTTCTTAGGGTCCATAGTTTCATTTTGAAGGCCTAAATCCCCATGTTTTTGGCATAAAGCCTCTTTTTAAGTTCCAAAACTACATTTCTAGTGTCCAAAGCCTTATACTACTTTCCAAAGTCTTGGTTTGGGCTCCAAAGTCTTATGTTTTGCTTCCGAAGCCTCATTTGAGGCTCCAAAGCCTCGTGTTTATGGGTCAAACTGTTATGGATTTACACGCACTGGCTACTGAAAAGGCAAGGTCAGAGTGAAGGCTCCAATACTCTTTTAATCGTTCTCAGGTTCCAGGTGGTGCTCGGTACCTCCAGAGAGGGACCTCTAGGCCTGATCACACCCCTCAGTTGTTCCCACGCCACCCATCGCCCCATCCCCAAGTCTAATCACTTCATTCTGGTCACTTGCTTTTCTCTGTCGCTGGGCTGGCCACCTTCTGAGGTTCATTCCCTCTTGGAATTCTTCGTTAGCAGCACTTGTTTTACCAAGACGCTTCCGTGGAGCCTGCTGAGGAAGGTTCGCTGTGCAGAGAGCGGTGCCTCCTCCTGAGGAGCTCCGTTGTCCTTTCTGTGCATGCTGGCCCCCAGACGTCCTTCCCGAGGCTGGAGGGAGCAGAGCCCTTCCTGGAGGCATTGGTTGCACTGGCTGAGCCCGTGCTTGGCTGCATTTTAATTCATTCCTGGCACCATGCCTGGCACATTTAGGTCCTGGCGCCAACCCATTCTCCAGCACCATCTGGGCTGGTGCCACCATCCCCAAATGCCTGGGATCATAGAATCAGAGAAACACAGAATCACAGAATCAGAGAACCACAGAATCATAGTATCATCGAATAGTTTGGGTTGGAAGAGACCGTAAAGATCATCCAGTTCAAAGACCCCTGCCATGGGCAGGGACACATCCCAACCTGGCCTTGAACACCTCCAGGGATGGGGTATCCACAATTTTCCTGGACAACCTGTTCCAGCGCCTCACCACTCTCATAGTGAAGAAATTCTTCCTTATGTCAAGTCTAAATCTGCGCTTTCTAGTTTGTACCCCTTCCCCTCCTCCTATCAGTCATTACATGCCTTTATAAAAAGTCCCTCCCCTGATTCCTTGTAGCCCCCTTAAGGTTCTGGAGGGTCACTATAAGGTCTCCTCAGAGCCTTCTCTTCTCCAGGTTGAAGAAGCCCAACCCTCTCAGCCTGTCTTCATACGGCAGAGGCTTCAACACTCGGATCATCCTTGTAGCCCTCCCCTGGACCTGTTCCAACAGTTCCATCTCCTTCTGCTGAGAGTTCCAGACCTGGACACAGGACTCCAGGTGGGGTCTCACAAGCGCGGAACAGAGGGGCAGAATCCCCTCCCTCACCCTGCTGGCCCTGGTTCTTTTGATGCAGCCCAGGATTCATCATTAGCCCACTGCTTGAAAGGCCACTCTGGATGCTCTGGTGGGAACAAATCCTCATCCATTTTGTTGCCTTTTGCTGTCCCTGCTCAGCCTGGTGCAGAAAGTCCCTGGTCTGTGTGCTTTGCAGAGCACCCCAGGCCATTTACAGTAACATCTAATTGTTGTTACTATTATTATTATTGTTATTATTATTATTATTATTACTCAATCTAGCAAATAGTTCAAGATGCCACTAAAACTCTTAGTGGTGTCCCTCGCTGTGCAGTGATTCATGTGAACAGAACTGTCTCTGGGCAAGGAGAGAGAGTGGGCACAGATGGAGACTGGGAGCTCGTCCAAGGGTGTGTGCATGTCCTGCCGAGGGGCAGAGCGTGGCTTGCTTTAATTGAAATTATTTTATCTCATTGAGCTATAGAAAACCAGGTTGTGTGTTGAACTTTCCGTTTTGGTTTGAATAAGTTGATTCATCACCTGTGGAAAGCAAGTCGTGTGATTAAAGTGCAATCAGAGTGTGCTCAGCTTTGTAGACACCAAAGAATTTGAGGTCTTTTTGCTGTCAGATCTTTGGCAGCAGAAGCTCAGCTTTCTCTGGGAAATGCGTGTGTGCACAGGAGCACTGGGGCAGGGGGGCACTGCGCTTGTGGAAAGCTGTAGAACGCTCTGGTGCAGTCTCAGGCCGAGCTGCAGCACCTGGAATAACAAGGAGAGACTGAAAAAGGCCACAATAATGGAGATGCATCAGCCTAAATATTTAATGAACCATCCACATTGCTCGTGGTTAATCCAGAGTGGTAAAACGAAGGGGATGAAAATGTTTCCTCTAGGTGAAGTGAGACATAGAGCACAAACGCTGGCACTGGGTTGCCCAGTGAGGCCACTGGTTTGCCCATGGGTAGAACTTGGTTGCCCGGGGGACACGAGGATGCCCAAAGGGCTGCATGGCGTTGCCCAGTGAGGGCACCTGGGATTTTCCAGGAGCGGAAAGGAAGCTGCGTTTAGCTCTGGTCCATAGCCAAGGGGTTTTCCTCCTTTTTGGTCATAGAATTGTAGAATTATGGGATGGTTTGGGCTGGAAGAGGCCTCAAAGCCCATCCAGTTGCACCCCTCGGCCATGGGCAGGGGCATCTCCCATTGGATCAGGTTCAAGCCCCATCCAACCTGGCCTTGAACACCTCCAGGGATGGGGCAGCCACGACTTCTTTGGGAAACCCAGGCCAGAGCCTCCCACCGTCACCATGAAGAATTTCTTCCTGATGTCTAATCTAAATCTTCTCCCTTCCAATTTAAAGCCATTCTCCCTCATCCCATCACTTCATACTCTTGGAAAGGGCCCCTCTCCAGCTTTCCAGGAGCCCCTTTCAGTACTGGAAGCTGCTCTAAGTAATCCCTTGAGCCTCCTCTTCTCCAGGCTGAACAGCCCCAACTCTCTCAGCCTGTCCTCATACACAAGGTGCTCCAGTCCTGGGATCATCTGCCTGGCCTCCACTGGACTCGCTCCATGTCCTTTCTGTGCTTAGGACTCCAGAACTGGGTGCTGGACTCCATGTGGGTCTCACCAGCACGGAGCAGAGGGGCAGAATCCCCTCCCTTGCCCTGCTGGTCCCACTGCTTTGGATGCAGCCCAGGGCATGATTGGATTTCTGGGGTTGGCTTTGTGCTGCGAGCTCCATTGCTGGATCACGTCAAGCTCTGTGTGTGTCTGTCGGTATCCGAAATGGAGGAATTTATTTGCAGGTCTGGGAGCCAGGGCAGCACCTCCCAGTGCCAGAATGCTGTTTCTCAGGTATAAATAGTTGACCGAGAGCTCAGGGAAGTGCAGTCGTTTATCCCTAGCAGGGACAAAAGGGCTGAAGGGACTGGTTTGTGGGAGCCAGCATACACAGTGGGTTTTTGTTAGACCTGAGCACAGACATTTCATCCTTGGTTCTGCTGGACTGGCTTGGAGGGTCGTGTTTGCAAAAGTTTTTTTACTATATTAGATGGCGTGAATTTCCTGCTGCCTGGCTCCTGGGGCCAGACTCAGTGCCCACAGCGATGCTGCTCTCCAGTCAGGTACTGGGGCAGCGCATGCCAGCATGGCCAAAATTGGACAAGGCCTGAAAACACAACCCTCCAAGTTCAATGATTTTGCAGCTGCAGACTGTGTAGTTCCACCCTCTGACACATTCCTATTCTTTTCTCCAATGACCCGTTATTCTCCTGTATTTCTTGTTCATTTAATTAATAGCTGCATTTTGAGTCACTGTCCGATGCATCAAACCGTTACTGGCACTGGTGGTGCAAGGTGTGTCTTAGGTCACCTTGTTCCCATGGATGGATGTTGGGAAACAGGCAATTTACAAGCTGTGCTTTCTGCTCGTGGAGTCATGGAGTAGTTTGGGTTGAAGGAACCTCAAAGCCCATCCAGTTCCACCCCCCTGCCATGGGCAGGGACACCTCCCACTGCACCAGGTTGCTCAAAGCCCCATCCAAGCCAGCCTTGAACACCTCCAGGGATGGAGCAGCCACTGCTTCTCTGGGTGGCCTGTGCCAACGCCTCACCACCCTCACAGGAAAACATTTCTTCCTAAGATCTCATCTCAGTCTCCCCTCTTTCAGTTGAAAGCATTCCCCCTTGTCCTGTCCCAGAAATCCCTCATCAAGAGCCCGTTCCTGGCTTTCCTGGAACCCCTTGCAGTACCAGAAGCTGCTAGAAGTTCTCCTTGCATCCTCCACTTCTCCAGGATGAACAACTCCAACCCTCAGCCTGTCCTTTGATAGGAGGTGCTCCAGCCTTTCTGAAGGAGGCAATCAGCTTTGTGACTTCCTCTGGACTCGCTCCAACACTTCCATGTTCTTCCCATGCTAAGGACTCCAGAACGGGATGCAGTCTGGTGCCTTTCCCTGGTGGTGAGCTGATTGTCCCCAGCCCACTGTAGAGGCGTGTGTCTGCAGGGCACATCCATCCCGCCGAGAGGGACGCGCCTCAGAGGGTCCATTTCTCTCCCCTCTCCGGGAAGGAAGCACAGCCCTCTGCTTTCAGTTGGATGCCAAACATCGAGAGGGTGAAAGTGTGTGGACCTAGCCTGGCATGGCTCAAAGCAGAGGGATGGACCCCAGCCTCAGTGGCGAGGCCAGAATGCTGGAGAGCACACCTGGACTTGTCTAAGCAGGAGGGACATGCCTGAGGCTGTTACCTGTCCCCCCCAACCTGATCAGGTGAGGGGCATGGGCAGAGGGTGTCAAAAAGCCCCAGGAAGCTTTGAATCTCTCTCTCCACAACACTCTGTGCAACTCTTTGTTTGTTTGTGTGTCTTGTGTCTCTCTGTTTATCTGTTGTCTCTGTCTGTTTTCTCCCTCTCTCTGCAACTCTCTCTCCACTCTCTCTCTCTGGGTCTTTGTCTGCTTGTCCCTCTCTGTCTTGTCTCGTGTTTGTGTGTCGGGTGTGGACACTCACCATCTTCTGGACCAGCCAGACAAGGAAACACGTGCTGCGACATGTGGAGCTCCTAAGGTGGTGACCATCTCTCACCTCTTGCAACTATTGGTCTCTTGTAACTCTTTTCTCCTTTCCTATCTTTTCTCCTTGTCTTCTTTTCCCCTTTTCTCTTTGCAACAGCTGCAGCTGCTGTGGGCAGTAGCAGGCGGGTTGGGTTTGATTTTGGGTTTGACTCCGGGAAACATCAGGGCTCTGGGTGCTGTTTGGGGCTCAGTTCAGAGATTTTTACAGCGCCGTGAAGCGTCGCTGCTGACGGGCTGTTTCGGTCACTTTGTGGCTGCAGCTATTCCTGTCTGTGCTCTGGCCCATGGGGGTTGTTTGATTGTTTGAATCCAGTGTTTTAAAGGCATGCATCTTGTTTAGTAAAAGATATCGTGTACACCTATTCCTCAGAGTGATTTTGAATTACTCGAGGCCGTGCTGGGAAAAAGTACTCACTTTCTTTTAAAGTGGGCCACGACACACTTCACCGCAAGAAAGAAATTGGGGTCCTGGAGCGTGACCAGAGAAAAGCACCGAAGCTGGTGAAGGGGCTGGAGAACAAGTCTTAAGGTTGAACCGGGGTTGTTTAGCCTGGAGAAGAGGGGGCTGAGGGGGGACCTTATCACTGTCTACAACTACCTGAAAGGAACTTGTAAAGATGGTTGCTGGTCCCTTCAACCAGGGGGTAGGATGAGAGGGAATGGCCTCAAAGTCCACCAGGGGAGGTTCAGATTGGACATTAGGAAAAACTTCTTCACCAAAAGGGTTATCGAGCACTGGAACAGGGTGCTCAGGGAGGTGATTGAGTCCCCATTCCTGGAGGTATTTAAAAGATGGATAAAGTAAGGGCTTAGGGATATGATTTAGTAATCATAGAATCATAGAATCTCTAGGTTGGAAAAGACCCACAGGATCATCACATCCAACCATTCCTATCAATCACTAAACCATATCCCTCAGCACCTCATCCACCCGTCCCTTAAACCCTCCAGGGAAGGTGACTCAACCCCCTCCCTGGGCAGCCTCTGCCAGTGCCCAATGACCCTTGCTGTGAAATTTTATTCCTAATGTCCAGCCTGAACCTCCCCTGGTGGACCTTGAGGCCATTCCCTCTTGGCTTGTATCAGAAGTGGCGTGACCAGCAGGTCCAGGGAGGATCTTCTCCCTCTGGACTCAGCACTGGGGAGACCGCACCTCGAATCCTGTGCTCAGTTCTGGGCCCCTCACCACAAGAAGGATGTTGAGGCTCTGGAGCGAGTCCAGAGAAGAGCAATGAAGCTGGTGATGGGGCTGGAGAACAGGCCTTATGAGGAACGGCTGAGAGAGCTGGGGAAAAAATCTTCCCAGAAAGGGTCATTGGGCACTGGCAGAGGCTGGCCAGGCAGGGGGTTGAGTCACCTTCCCTGGAGGGGTTTAAGGGACGGGTGGACGAGGTGCTGAGGGACATGGTTTAGTGATTGATGGGAATGGTTGGACTCGATGATCCGGTGGGTCTCTTCCAACCTGATGATTCTACGATTCTATGATTTGTTGGGGGGGGGTTTAGGGGGATCGTGAGGGTCCTGTGGGTGTTTGGGGGTCAGGGGGTTTTAGGGCATCTTGTGGAGGGTTTATGGGGTCTTGAGGGGGCTTAGGGGAACCGACATATTTCAAGCATCCATCTGGGTGGGTAGAACTGAATTAAAATTCCACAGTGGTCACAGAGAACCCACATAGATGTAAATCTGAAAGAAATCGACCTACAAAAATTTATCTGGATTTTCTTCCTATGAAAAAAAAAACATTGAAGGGCTTAGGAACACCCTGGAGGACAAAAAGAAGGGCTCGCAAACACAATTTATTTTACAAACATGTTGAAGGGAACTGTCCTCTAGAACCTAAACCCAGGCTAAGCACACTTCTTAACCCATGAGATCGTTTCCTCCATCCCAGATGTGACGAGTGAGCACAGCGCAGGGTTTGGAACTCATGTCAGCAACAGGGAAACTGCCCAGATAACAAGTTCTGTTTCTTTCCTAAATATTTGTATGATCTTTATTGCAGGGAATATCTGAAAATGTCTCAAGTCAAGTGGAGGGAGAAATGCCATCTGTTTTTAAGTGAAAGTGGTGTATTTCTAGAAAAAAAATAAATTCCCATATAAGCATTGTAGGTTGGATTTTGGGGGTTGAGGGGTAGGGGTTGGTTTGGGGTTTTCTTGAAAGTTTCTTTTCTTATTATTTTTAACAGATAAAAGAAGGGAAAATGCCTTGGTTTTAAATCACTATTTTCAGTTTTAAAAAAAAACCAACTCACATCTTTAAATGAAAAAATATTATTAACAAAAATAAACCATCACGAGAACAAATTTTTACACTTGAATTCTTTATTTTTGTATAAAAAAGAGCCTGAAACTTTGAAAATAATGAAAATTTTCCACCAAAATCCTCTCTTTATTTTCATTCTCTAAAGCCCATTTTGATTCAAAATATAAATTCAGCAATAAAAATTCTACAAGTTCTCCACAAATATTTAAAAATTGGAAACACTCTTTCATCTTTCCCACACTGAGAAGAAACAGCTTAAATTTTAAATTAAAGCAGGGACTATCGCACGGGTCTCTGTGTGAGGAAAGCATTGAAGGGAAGTCTAAGAGAAGAGTACCGAGTCGCATTTTAATTTTGAAAGTAATTTGGTTTGGGGGTATTTTTGCCTTTTACAGGAGAAGCGCTATAATCCATTGCACCCTTGTCAGGCATTTACCCATTAAGTGTACCTCCCAGCAGGCCACGCTTCCCACTGCTTCAGTTTTCAAAGAAACTCTTCAGATTGAAGAAGGAAAGCCAGAAAGATTTTGCTGATCCATTTTTTCAGACAAAATTATTTAATCCAAGAATGCTGGTTCGAGCACATGGAGGTTTCAAACCCCTGGGGCAGCAGCATTGCTGAACAGGGGCCACACAGAGGTTTGAAGAGGTTTAATTTGAGAACTTTGCTCAGTTCAGCTCGACCTCCTTGAATGTCAGCAAAGTCTCAGGCCATTCCTGATGACGCCAAGATGAGTTCTCGGTACTGGGAACAGAAATGGTGAACAAGATACTTCAAGAGCAGGAAGTGTGTAGGTTGAGTGAGGCACAAAAGTAATGTGCACTGGACAAGTTATCTAACCCTAACCCTAAACCGAACCCTAACCCTAACCATAACCTAGTGATCCTAAACCAAATTCCCCCAAATTCCCCCCCCAAATTCCCCCACCCAAACCCCCTAGCCCCAACCCAACACCATAACCCCCACCCCAACCCTAACCCCAACCCCAACCCCCAGCCCCCTAACCCTAAACCTAACCCTAATCCCCCAACCCCCTAACCCTAATCCCCCAACCCCCTAACCCTAATCCCCCAACCCCCTAACCCTAAACCGAACCCTAATCCCCCAACCCCCTAAACCTAACCCTAACACCCAACCCTAAACCTAACCCCTAACCCTAGCCGCAACCCCCTAAACCTAACCCTGATCCTAGCCCCTAACCCTAACCCTAATCCTAACCCACTAAACCTAACCCTAAACCCCTAACCCCCAAACCCTAAACATAAACCCTAACCTTAACCCTAACCCTACCCTAAACCTAATCCTAATCCCTTACCCTAACCCTAGCCCTAACACAAATACTAACCCCAAACCCTAACCCTAACTCCTAATCCTACATCTAACCCATACCCTAACACCTAACCCCTAACCCTAAATCGTAACCCAAAATCTAACCCTAACCCTAATTACCATAACCCTAAACTTAAACCTAACCCTAACTCTGACTCCTAATCATAAATCTAACCCTAACCCCTAACCTTAACCCCTAACACTAAACCTAACCCTAACACTAACCCAAACCCTAAACCATAACCCTAACACTCACCTTAACCCTAAACCTAACCATAACCCAAACCCTAACACTAACCCTAAAACTAACCCCAAATGCTTACCCTAACCCCTAACCCTAAATCTAAACTTATATTCTAACCCTAATACTAAACCTTAGCCTAATGACCCTAACCCTAAAACTCTTAACGTTAACGCTAATCCTAGCCCCTAACCCTTACGCTAACCACAACCCTTAACCCTACACCTAAACCTACTCTAATCCTTAACCACAACCCTAACCCCTAAGCCTAACCCTAATGTCCACAAGCCTAAACCAAACCCTGACCACTAACCCTAATCCCAACCCTAACAATAACCCTGACCCCAAACCCTAACCTTACAACCTAACCCTAATGACCCTAATACTAACTCTGACCCTAACTCTAATCTTAAGCCCTAACACTAACCCTAACACCTAACCCTAACAGCCCTAACATCTAACCCTAACCCCTAACCATCATCCTGACCTCTAACCCAAAGCCTAAGCCTAACGCTGAACCTAACCCCTTACACTAACCCTAACCCCTAACCCAACCCTAACGCTGACCCTAAACCTAACCCTAATCCTAACCCCTAACCCTAATGACCCTAAACCTAACCCTAATCCTAACCCTGACCCTAACACTAACCCTAACCGCTAACCCTAATCCTAACCCTGACCCTAACACTAACCCTAACCGCTAACCCTAATCCTAACCCTGACCCTAACACTAACCCTAACCGCTAACCCTAATCCTAACCCTAACCCTGACCCCTAACCCTAATCCTAACCCTGACCCTAACACTAACCCTAATCCTAACCCTGACCCTAACACTAACCCTAACCGCTAACCCTACCTACCCCCCTACCCCCCACCCCCCCCACACCCCCATAACCCCCCCATACCCCCCCACACACCCCTCACACCCTCCCATACCACCCCTTCCCCCCCATACCCCCCCCATACCCCCCCCATTAACCCCACCCCCCACCATTAACCCCTAACCATTAACCCCTAACGCTAACCATTAACCCCTAACCTTACCCTAACCCCTAACCCTAACCATAACCCTAGGGTTAGGATGCCATTCGGGTTAGGGTTATGGTTAGTGTTAGGGTCAGTGTTTTGTTAGGGCGCCATTAGCGTAAGGCTTAGGGTTAGGTTTAGGGCGCCACTAGGTTTATTTTCTGGGTTAAGGTTTGAGTAAAGGCGCCATTAGATTTAGGGTTAGGGTTATGGTTAGCGTTAGGGCTCCGTTTGTCTCAGGGTTAGGGGTACGGTGCCATTTTTGTAAGGTTAGGGTTGGGCTTAGGGGTAGGTTTAGGCTTAGCCTCAAAGCCCACCCAGTGCCACCCCTGCCATGGGCAGGGACACCTCCCACTGGACCAGGGGCTCCAAGCCCCATCCAGCCTGGCCTTGAACATCTCCAGGGATGGGGCAGTCACCCCTGCTCTGAGCAACCTGGGCCAGGGGCTCCCCATCCTTACATCTCCTCCCCAGGCCCAGGGGAGAATATCTGGGAAGCTGAAACTTCTTTAACCTGAACGAAGAAGTGAAACTTGAAGCCCACATCAAGGTGCTTCCTCTGCCGCCGGCCGTGGGATGGGCAAAGGTGGCCAGACGGTGGGTGGGGGCTGCTGGGACGCTCCCTCTGCTCTGGGGACGTGGAGCTGGGCATCACCCAGCACCCCTGCTCGCCACGAGGGAAAACTTCTTGCGGAAATAAGGCGTGTGACTCTGGAAAGAAAAGGAAAAATCCTTTAAACACGAAGTTGAGGCAGAAAATATGCACCAATATCAACAGGGGGAAACCCTCTTCTCCAGGAGACATAAGGGCCAGGTATCCCAAACCCACCGGCTGCGGCATCTCGTGTAGGGAAGTAGGAAGCAGACACCAGATGTAAGGATGGAGAACACAGCTCTGCCCTTCCGAGGCCACTGTGAGGCTCCAACCCCACCAGCCACGCACCAACCCCAGAGCGAGGGATAGAACCTCCATCCCTGCTCCAGGCACAATCAGCAGTGCTCTTTGCTACTAACTCATAATCATCAAATGGTTTGGGTTGGAAGGGGCCTCAAAGCCCATCCAGTGCCACCCCTGCCATGGGCAGGGACACCTCCCACTGGACCAGGCTGCTCCAAGCCCCATCCAGCCTGGCCTTGAACCCTCCAGGGATGGGGCAGCCACCCCTGCTCTGGGCAACCTGGGCCAGGGCCTCACTGTCCTCATCGTGAGGAATTTGGATTGGACATTAGGACAAAAATCCTCCCCCTTCCAACTTAAAGCCACCCCCCTTGCCCTATTGCTCCATGCCCTTGGGAAGCCCCTCCCCAGCTTTCCTGGAGCCCAACTCAGGGAAACACCCGCTCAACCCTCTGCTTTGTCACACACCAGGACTTGTGCTCCCAACAAGAATAATCATCCCAAATTCCAAACCATTTCCAAAGCCTGTGTTCTCCAACAAGAGCTAAACGGATTAAGTTTGTCTTGGGAAGTGGGGGCAAAGTCAGATTCACCTGAACACGGCAGACTAATTCAAAAAAATGAAGCCTGCAGCCAGCAAGGAGAGGTCATGCTGAAAGATTTCATCCCAGCATGGTTAAGACCAGGTTGGATGGTGCTTTGAGTAAGCTGGTGGGGAAGGTGTCCCTGCCCCTGGCAGGGGCTGGAACTGGATGGGACCCAAACCACTCTGCGATTCCATGGTTTCCTGGGTCAGCTGCGGCCTAAGGTGGCACCGAAAGAACATGAGATGCTTACGGCTCTTTTCTAAAAGCTTGGACTTAGAGAGTGTCAAGACCTCTAAAGAGAAGGAGTTGAGAGTTCACATTTTGCATCCCAGTAGTGCTCACGTACACGCGTCCTCATGCTGTGAAGTGTTCGCTCTGATCAATCCAGCTCCAGTTGCTTTTTTTCCTGGCTTTTTTCTTGCAGGTATTTGCTGTTGAAAACAAAGCAAAATCACTCTTTGCCTCAAGAACGTAGGTCAACAAAATTTCTCATGTCGGTGACGTGTGATTACAAGGGGACTGTCAGACAAAGCACAAACTTCTGCCGCACACACGTCAAAATCAACACGGTTTTTCTCACCAGTTTCCTCTCCCCATCCAATTCCAAACGAAAAGCCCGTTTGACTCACCACCAGAGTCCAAAGGTTTGTCAGGTGGACAGGGACAAAGACAACATCCTGCTTGAAGAGATCCGCACCTGTGGTCCAACTCCTCACTGCTGCGTAACCCCAAGAACTTAGTATTTGATAGAAGAAAGCAGGAAAAGCATGAACTGCTGGATATCCTTCCTTCTTACTTCTTTCCATCACAAGGTTCATGTAGAAATTCATGATCTATAACATAAAGAGTAAGCTTGAGATGTAAAACAAGACGCTAGCTTACCAAAAGAATGAAGCAGCAACAAGGGCCACGAGGCTTCTCGCCGAACGATGATATCGTCACGCTGCGGCCAGTTTTACCTCAGAATTGAGCCAGCAATATTTCTGCAGCGTGCAGACGTCACCACGAGTGATGTTCATTTGGAAGGCACCGCTAACGATGTCATTTGGCTCCCCGTGGCTAAACGCAGCCTTGATCTCTCTCTCCATGGCCTAAACCAAACAATTAAATGGGGAAGGACTCGTGAAATGGAGCAATGAGCATGCTAACAAGCTTTCAGCTGCAAGAACGCCTGCAATGAAGCTCAGGTACCAGCTTTTTGCTAAGTTGGTAACAGCACTTCATTGTTGGTTCAGCACCCCAACTTTCAACTTCACAGCCCAGCTTTGCCCTGGTTTGTTTCCACAAAAGGAAGCCGATAGCCAACATGTGGACACCAAACACACTAAAGCAGCTGAAAACTTAACAGAAGTGGAGCAACCCCCTTTCCCGTGGGACGCTGCAGCCCTTGCCACACTGAGGGTTAAGGAAGGGAAACTGGTTCCATGAGGCATTTTACCTACAAGAGAAGTGCATAAGCTCTCAGTAACTATAAAAGAAATCCATTTCCTGTCAGAAGCTTCACAAGAGGTAAGTTATTTTTTGTTACTTTTATCATATTAGCACTTCTGGCAACAGAGCGCTGCTCCCTTCCAAGACTTGGTGCACGTGAGAGCAAATAAAGCACTAGACACTGATTTCCCAGCAGCGTTGCTGCAGCTTCTTTAACTACATCCACGGGGCTGTTACCAGCGGCCACCTGGGCGTTTACACACAGCCGGTTGTCTCAGTTCAAAAGGCACCTTCACCTCTTCAGCAGCACAGAAGAACCTCCCCATCCTCCTGGCTCGCGACGCTGCAGGCGCTGGCACAGCGGCTCCTTCATGAGCGGCCTCGGAGTCAAGATGCCTGCAGAGCAGGCTTGACGTGGGTTGTGCCGTTCCCGTCTGCACTGAAAACAGCGACAGCAAAAGACGCCACATCAGAGAAAACTCAAACACGCACCTTTGCCTCAAGCTCCACCAGCAGCTGTTTTGAAAAACACACGCACTGGTGATGGAGTCGGACACGAGGTGTTTGGGGCCCTCAAGTAAAGACCTGCTGTCTCCAACTGGCCAACGGGAAAACAGAGAGGACTAAAAGTGCAAATTGGAGCGACTGCCTCGAGGATGAACTGTTGTTCAACCTGCACACGTTCTGTCCGTGGAGGCCAAGCCCCGAGTCACAGAGAAGCCTAAAGAACCGTGCAGGTACGTTATTCACACCAGCAGGGGCTTTGAATCCCCCGGGGCAGCGCGAGGTGTCCCTGCCCGGGGCAGCGGGTGGGACTCGATGGGCTTGGAGGCTCCTTTGAACCCAAACCGCTCTGCGATTCTACGATTCCCTCCCTTCAGCTGTTCATACACATCAAGGAGACCCCCTGAGCCTTCTCTTCTCCAGGCTGAACACAAGAAGAGGTTGTTGAGGTTTTTGATCTTATAAAACATCAACTTATTTTTGCTCTTTCCAATTAACTATTTAGGACCTTTTCACAAGCATTTCTGGTCTCAGCCTCTTCTCAAGTTCAACAGTTCATCCTACCACACACCTTTAACATCTATTTAATCTCTCGCATCTAGGAAGCGTCTGGATTTAAAGGCAAAGCTGGACACGGGCTGGGGGGAAGCAGCTGCAGGTCTCCCCTCGTACAGCTGCCGGGAGGAGCCCCAGAAGAGCCTGGAGAAACCCCTCCCCGTGGACACAGACACAGACGTGGGCAACACCGAGGGAGCTGGAGGAGAGAGTGAAAGTTACACATTTCAGAGAAGTCAAAGCAAACAGAAGGGTTTTTACCTCAGTCGGGCAACGGGCTCATGATAAAGGGTCCGTGTTTCCTTGTTCAAGCAAGTGCTGGTTCCACGAGGCCTTTTCCCTACAGGAGAAGGGGATGAGGCCATGGAGATCCCGCCCCCTGTATTCCCATATATAGCCACACACCCTTAGCCACGCCCCCTCCCCAGAGGCCACGCCCCCCGTATGCCCATATATAGCCACACACCATTAGCCACGCCCCCTCTATCCCCATATATGGCCACAGCACTCCCGTCCCTCAGCCATTTTCCCTACAGGAGAAGGGGATGAGGCCACGGAGACCCCGCCCCCTCCTCTCCCCGGCTCCCCCCCTCCATCCCCATCTATGGCCGCTCCCCGCCCCTCCTCCCCCGCCTGCGGCCGCCGCCCCCGCCCCCTCCCTCCAGCTCCGGCCCCGGTCGCTCCCCCGGCCCCGGCCCTCGCGCCACCCGCTCCGCTCCCTCCTCCTCCCCGGCCCCGGGAGCCCCGGGACGCAGAGGGGGCTGCGGGCAGGAGCCGGCGGGGCCGGGCGGGTCCGAGCTCCCCGGGGGCCGCTCCCCCCGCTCCCCGGCGCCGCCGCTCCCCGCCCTCCCCGCTCCCGGCGCTCACTGAGCGCTGCCCGGCGCCGCCGCTCCCACAGCCCGACGAGCGCCCGGGACCCGCCGGGGCTGGGAACGGGGCAGCTGCGCCTCGGGGGGGACCCCGAGCGGCCATTTTGGGGCCTCGTGAGCGCCTCGGGGGGGACCCCGAGCGGCCATTTTGGGGCCTCGTGAGCCCTCGGGGGGGAAGGTGTTTGTGTCGATCGGTCGCCCCCGGGGGCTTGAAGTTTGGCCCCAGAGCCGCCGGCTCCATGTCCCCAACAGTGTGAAATCCAGGTGTCCCGGTCATATTCTCATAGGAGGATTTAGCAGAAAGGGTGTTTCAATTAGAAATCCTCCAGGGCTTCGTTCACAATCATTTAATGCGTCTCTGGGGTTTCACTGTCTTCCCGTGAAAAGAGAATTTCCAATAAAATGCACAGTAACAGACAGAGATTTCCCTAAACTTTTAGTAACTTTTTTCATAATGTGTGCTAGGAATATAATAGTTTATAAATTCTGTATTTGAACCCATTAAACATCATCCTCTTAGTGCTTTTATTTGTGAGCAGAAGGACTGTTCGCTCCTACACAGAACCGTGTCGTATTTGTGGACAATGAGAGAAATTCCTTAGGGAAAGGAATATTCTGGAATAAAAGAATTAGTTATGGTAATTCCTGGTTGGTTGGTGAATAACAGAACAGTGAAGTGCGAACAATGAGGTAGAAAGTGCAGTCCTTGTTCAGAAATTGGATCAAACAGAAGGTTCTTAAGGACCAGAAATGTTTATGGGGTTCTTGGTTTCATTTGGGTTTCATGAAGGTCCAAGGAAAATCATTCTTTGCCTTCAAATCTTTTCTGCAAAGGGTGAAGAAGCTTTGGGAGTGGGAGCCTAATAGAAACGCTTTTGTACCCCTAAATCCTACCTGAATTACAATGTTCAATCACAAGGGGGCAGTTAAGCTTCACAGGTAATTTCTTTACTCTCTTTGCTGTTGATCCAGCCTCAAAAAATGTCACCGCGTGTCTCCTGCCTCAGTTCATCCTTTTGTCCTAATGAATAAGCATTCTTCACGTAGCTGAAAGAGGACGGCTTAATATATTTACTCTACTTCGACCCTGTAGACTATTAATAAAAGTGAGGTTACAGAGCTTCTTCATGTTCTTTTCCTTTAGCTGCAATGCGTACTGTGAACTTTCATCAAAGTGATTTATATCAAGAATTACTCAAGTTGTTCCTATTGGTGTCTTTAAATTTTGGCTACAAGCAAATTATCTGTTTATCTTATCTGAATTTGGATATTTTTATATTATCATTATTTAAAACTGATACTGTTGGAAGTTTTTAACAGGATCTAAGTTACAGGTGTACAACTACCTCCTGAGGATCATTTCGTGCTCACCTCGAGTTCCTACTGGAAACAGGGACCTGGGTTACCAGCTGCTATTGCAGGAGCTGTTCTAGGGTGTGTTTGCTCCTCAATCCTTCTCAGTCGTTTATGAGTTAAAAATGTTGTGATAATTGTGTGGCTGCGTTGGCTTCTTCTTGATTTGGGGTTAATTTGCTTCATTTCTCACACAGAAGTTGGTTTGCTGTGGCTTTCAGACCCAGGTTTTTCTTTTGGATTCGTCTGTGTCTGCATTTTGAGTGAAGAGCCAAAATCGACAGAAGCTTCTTGGAGCTACCCTATGGAATAACATGCGACTGGATCCTGGACACCTCACTCAGAGGCAGAGAGAGCTGAAAAAGTGTAATGTTGTCGGTTTAATTTTCTCCCCTGAAGTTGGCTTTGGACTGAAAAAACTCCTGTAAGAACATCAACAGGAGAGAGTGCAGCAGCTTTTGACCTTGTTCCTCCACCCCTTGTTGTCATTTATCCTTTTCTGAGTATGTATAGAGAGTAAATGCTTTAATTTATCTTCTCCAACCTGCATCATCTTACTACTTGATTTTCTCATGAGCAAAATGGCCAAACCATCCCTTTTGGTCTTTTGTGGCTCCGGCTGATCCCATCTGCTGCTTCACTTTGGCTGCTTTCCATCATGAGCATCTTCAGTGTCTCTGATGCACGACTGTGATTTAAAAATAAATTGAATTGGCTTATTGAAGACTCGACTTTCACTCCTCCCTTTCCCTGGGCAGACTTGAAGATGCTCTGTCCCAGCGAACACCTAAAGGAGAATGAAAACTCCTAAATTTTCCTCCTGTTGGTCACTGCTGGAAAATGGCAAATATCCTGAGCCCTTTTGAAGGTTTGTTCTTGCATCTCCCTGGTTTTGGTGACATCAATTTGCTAATTAACTTTTATTACAACAGTAAGAAATTCCAATGATGTCTTGATTGCCTTACTTGATTTTCATACTGTATCTTTTTCTTGCGCCCCTTACCCAGCTGTTTTTAATCGACAATGTCATCTCCCATCCCCACTGAGGGCATCTATGGGCAAGATCTCAACTGGGAGGCAACTGGGGGGGAATTGGGGTTCCTGAGGCGCAATTGGTGGGTTAGGGGAGCATTTGGGGGGGCGAGGGGGCAATTAGTGGAGGGATTGGGGTTCCTGGGTGGGATCTGGGGGGGGATTGGGATTCTTGAGGGGCAACTGGGAGGCAATTGGGGAGCAACTGGGGTTCCTGGGGAGGGACATGGTGGGGAAAGGGGGACAACTGGGGCTCTTGAGAGGCAATTGGGGGGCAATTGCAGACAAGTGGTGGGGACAAGGGTGTTTGGGAGATGCTGGGGGGCAACCTGGGGGGGAGTTGGTGTTCTTGGAGGGAATCTGGGGGGGGGGCAATGGGGGTTCCTGGGGGGTAAGTAGGAGGCAAGAGGCAGGATTTGAGGTTCCTGGGGGGCAGCTGGGCAGTGAGGGGGGCAATTGGGGGGTGAACAGGGGCATACGGGGGGGCTGGGGCCAATTGCTGGGGTAATTGGGGTACCTGGGGGGCAATTCGGGCTCCTGAAGGGGTTTTGGGGGGTAGTTTGGGTTCTTGAGGGGCAACTGGAGGGTGAGGGGGCAATTTTGGGGGGAACAAGGGTGTTTGGGGGGGCTGGAGGTCAATTAGGGGGGGAGTTCAGGTTCCAGGGGGGGAATTGGGAGGGCAGTTGGGGTACTTGAGGTGCAATTGTGGGACAAGGGGGGGGCAATTGTGGTTCCTGGGGGGCAGCTGGTGAGTGAGGGGGCGATTTAGGGGGAGGAAAAGGCGTTTTGGGAGGTTGGGAATTTGGGGGGGGGAGTTGGATTTCCTGAAGGGATTTGGGGAGGGGGAATTCAGGTTCCTGGGGGCGATTTGGGGGGTGAGGTGGGCAATTGGAGGGGAGGGGACAAGGGCCTTTGGGGGTCTGGGGGGCAAAAGAGGGGGGGAAATGGGGTCCTGGGGGGAGGATCGGGGGGTTGGGGGCAAAAGGGAGGGGAAATGGGGGAGGAAATGGGTCTGGGGGAGGGGCAAAGAGCGGGGAGAGTTGGGGTCCTGGGAGGGGAAATGGGGGGGTTGGGGGGCAAAAAGGGGGGAAATGTTGGAGAGTGGGTGTAAAATGGGTCCGGGGGAGTAATGGGGATGTTGTGGGGGAAAAGAGGGGGGAAATAGGGGGCAAAATGGGTCCTGGGGGAGTTAATGTGGGGAAAATGGAGGGATTAGGGGTAAAAAGGGGGAGTAATGTGGGGGAAAATGGGTCCTGGGGGGAAATGGTGAGGGGGGAAAAGGGGGGTGAATTGGGGGGATTAGGAGGCAATGGGTAGGAAATGGGGGAGTTGGAGGGCAAAAGGGGGGTGGAATGAGGGGAAAATGGGTCCAGGAGGGTACTGGGGGGTGGGGGAATGGGTCCTGAGGGGGAAAAGTGGGGAATTGGGGAGCAAAAGGTGGAGGCAGGGGAGTGGGGTCTTGGTGGGGAAATGAGGTGGGTGGAGGGCAACAGCGGGGGAGATGAGGGGCAATGGGGGGGAAAATTGGGTCCTGGGGGTAGAAATGGAGGGTAATGGGGGAGTTAGGGGGTAATGGGGGGGGAAATGGGTCCTGAGATGGGAAACGGTGGGGGGGTATTGGGGGGGGAAAGAGGGGGATGAAGTGGGGGAAAGGGTGGTTATTGGGAGCCCATTAGGGGGGTCAAGGGGGGTAATAGTGGTCCCCAAGGGGAGGTTTGGGGTGGTCAGGGAGGGGTAATTGGGGTCTGGAGGGGGCCAAGGGGGGATAAGTGTGGTCGGGGGGGAGTGAAAGCGGTTAATTGGGGTCTGGGGGGGATCCAGGGTGGGTAATTGGGGTCAAGGGGGCTAATTGTGTTCCCCATGGGGGGGTTGAGGGGTTCAATGGGGGTGGTTGGGGTCGGGGGGGGTTATTGTGGTTTGACATGGGTCAAGGGGGGTTATTGAGGTCCCCATGGGAGGTCAAGGGGGGGTCTGTGGGGGTAATTGGGGTCACGGAGTGTAATTGGGGTTTAAAGGAGGTCAAGGGGGGTAATTGAGGTCCCCATGGGGGTCAAGGGGTCGTCATTGGGGGTAATTGGGGTCACGGGGGGTAATTGGGGTTTGAAGGAGGTCAAGGGGGGTAATTGGGGTCACAGGGGGTAATTGGGGTCTGAGGGGGGTCAAGGGGGGTAATTGCCTCACAGCAAAATTCATAGAATATAAAATTGCATTATAAACTAATAATCTGTTTTTATCTCCAAGTAATAATTAGATATAGAAAAGTGTTCGAGAATGTTATGTTATTAGTCCAAATGTGTGCGTTGACTTCAAGTTCTGACTATTTACATTTTTTATATTGAGAAATCTAATAAGCACATATCAAAACTTTTTTCTTTGTTTCAGGTGTGTCATTACATTTGTCTTTAATTGCAAATCATTAATTTGAAAATGGTATTTAAGTATAAATTGAAATCACCTATAATGGAGGCTGTTTGTTATTTGGCTTAGTGAAAAGGGATAACTAAAAGCAAAAAAGGAAAAAAACCCATTGAATATATTGTCATTTCTTATATAGTTTTGTCTGCTTAATTTTAAAACGTAATGATTTTCATTGAAGTGATCAGTTAAAACTGCTGATCACACCAACTGAATGGTGAAGCCATTTACTATTTGCTGATTTTCTGCTCAAAGGAAATATATATTATAGTATTAATTCTCACAATACAAACTACTGTTCATTTACGGCATTATGAACCCGATGTCTGTAATTATGTTATTTATTATTAAGTAATGTTATCAATCCTGTATTTACTGCATATTCTCATTCACGCTTATGTGCAGAAATACATATATGCAGGAAAAACAGGCTAAAACATTGCTTTTCCTTCTATTTATAATATAAATAATACATAAACTCAAAAAACCTTGAGAACTTTAACAAACACCTTGATCTAATGAGATTAAAAAAATGTAACTTAAGCTATAATGCCACCATGCTTATATATATATATATAAAATATGTAATATATGTGTCTCATATATATATATATTTCTATCTCATGTCATGTATATTTACCATCTAATTGATGCCAAAGTATCTCTCTATGTGTACAAGAAGACTGAAATATATATATAATATATATATAATGCTGTGTGGTTTTACAGTTAAATACTTAATTTATTAAAATTAAAAAAGAAAACAAACCATTAAAAACCTGGACAATAAAATGGTTTTTAAGGTAGGGTTTCTTTTTCCTTTCAAAATACTCAGTTCCACATAAATGAGTTATGGTGGGACAATCTGAATCTGTGAAAGAAGCAAATACACTTTTTTTTTCCCAGCACATCACAGAAGAAATTAAATAGACGAACATCTCTTTCCTTGCAAAAGGACATTTTTCTTCTTAATAATTTTGGTTGATAAAAATGGAATTAAACATAAGCCTTTCTAAATATGTAGTGCAAGAAAATTAGATGCAAGATACTTGGTTTTTATTTAGTTCACACAAAAAAATAATCTTACTTCTTAAGTAATGCTACAATAGCAATTAATGCTTGCAGAGCTCTGGAAGAAAGTTTTACCTATTTTTGTATCCTATTAACTAACAGGAGAGGCTGTAGATGAAAAATAAACTCTTTTTCAAGGACTGATGGAAGAAGAAATCGATCGTTGCCAAAGGTGATTGTCATGGCTTTGGATGAATTAACATCTTATTTTAATAATTGAGCCTGTTTTTAATTTTAAGGATAGTTTAAAAAGCTAACTGATTTCTTTTTGCATATTTTCAATAATAAACAAGACTTCTGTATGACTTGTGTGGTTTTCTCCCTCACTTTTTTCCTCTTGCTTGTTCTCTCTCCAGGTTTTCCTGATTTTTATCCAAACTCTTTAAACTGCACTTGGACAACTGAGGTGTCACCTGGCAAGGGTAAGAATCTAATGGGAATTGCACCGCCTACATAATGTCTGTGTTTAAAAAATTGAAACACACAAACACAATAAAATCCCATTTATGTATTGAGTTGAATTAGTGCTTTCTGCCGTTCTTCTGAGGAAGAATGATTTTGCAAAATAAATATCTTTGAATGCGGTGTTAAAATGTTGTGTTTATTCCGCAACAGAAACATTCTTTAAATGATTACCAGAACAAATGTCTTTTAGTCTCTTTTAGAAAAAGTAGAAGAGGTAAAATACATTAAAATAATAGTTACTTATTAAATAGCACAAAAGATTTGGTGAAAGCTGTGGGGATCCTGTTGGTTGCTCTTCTACATTATTAAGCATGAAGAAGCAGATTTGATCTGTTGGTTAGTAACCTTAGATTTCAGATTTAAATCTGAATTTAAATTATATATATTTAGGCAATACATCTAGTAAAGTAGCATTTGGATGCTATTATGTGTGATATATATATATATATATGAAAATATATATAATATAATCATAGAATCATAGAATAACCAGGTTGGAAGAGACCCACCGGGTCATCGAGTCCAACCATTCCTATCAATATATATATATATCTAACTATATATATAAAACTATATATTATATATATAATATGTAACTATATTGGAAGTTTCTGCTGTTTAAAATCTTCTTACAGACTGGGGTTTTGTTTAAAATTTATATGGCATTTTAAATGTGAATCATACGAGAAGCCTTTCCATGAAGAATGTTATTCCCTACAGTAAATAATTGTATTTGAAAACCTAATGGAAATTCAAAATTGAGAAGACAGGCATGACTTGAGTAAAAGATTGGTCCCAGAAAATATGAATCTGTATATATGGAAGACTGTTCACAAATCTTGTATCTGTGGGCACTTCCTCGAAGGTTAGAATAAAAGATAGAATTCTGTTGGACAAAAATGCAAAAAATAAAACCTGAATACAAAGTTTTAGCCAATTATTAATGTACATCTCCTGGTTTAATAGTAAGACTATGACAGAGGTTCTAAATGAAGGAGACACAAAGGAACTTGAATAAAATCTGTACCACACAAATTTTGATTTTCAGAGTGCTGTATACAAATAGCTCTGAATTCCATCAGTTCTCTGAGGGGAGGGATTGATTTACAGCGAGCTAAACAAACGTCCACACTGCACATTTGGGTTGGTTCACCCCGAGTTCTTTCTGCAAGTTTTATTTTCTGCATGTTTTATTTTCTATGTGTCATGTTTGGATTCTGTGTGTGACTTTTTCTAAAACTCTTTCCATATACTGTAAGTTTTGCTTTCTGTGTCACCTCTTTATAAAGGAAGAGAAAAAAACTTCCCTTTTAATGCTTGTCTTTTCCCCTTTTTAATATTTTTAAAGGTGTCCAGCTGTTTTTTCACACCTTTCACCTTGAGAGCTCTCATGATTATTTGCTCATTACTGAAAATGCAAATTTTACTGCACAGCTTTGATTTATATCTGATTTTTCAATTTCTCATGAAGGCTTCAGCATCACATTTTCAGGTAAGAAATTCAATTCTGCTACATGTCTAGAAACTGTTTTCAGATATTTTTAGTTGTAGATGGCAAAAACATTATGAAGAATCAGGGAAAAAGAGCAATATAAATGATATAGTCCTTATTGTAAAAAACGGGCCAAGGTTTATAGGATGGCGAACAGATAAACAAGAATGTTTGTTATGACTCTTTTAAGGAAACTCAAGCACATTTTTTGAAAATGTGGTCATATATCTTTTCATTCACCCTTTATTTGACTTTTTGTTACATTTTTCTTCATATATAATTTATTTTTTTTAACTCTCTCACTTCTAAATCTGTTTGGGGGTTGAAATGAATCACGAGTTATGTACAAGGCTTATAGATAATTAAAGAAAATGATAAAATATTAAAGCTTTTACAGTACAAGCTGATTGCAGCCCTAGAAAATAAGAAAATAAATGCAATGTTGGTGGGACACAATAGACATCTAATTACCGTAGACACAGCCATAAAGACACACAGAAACAGCACTGAGTATCAGTAGAGGAGACAACTCTGAAATGCACATTTTCCAAGTGTTCCATACTGACACAATGCAACTGGCTGGTTTTAAGGGTCCTTTTTCATGTTGTGTTTTCATTCTTTTAACTCTTACCTGGCTTGTTTTGGTTTGGCTTGTTTTGTTTACATTTTAAAACCTGTAATACAGCGTCGTGAACTACAATATTTAAACATAGTGTCTTGTTGTTCAAAGTCAGCTCCGGGTCAGCGAATAGTTCTTTTCTGGGAAAAACCCTGGGGCTGGAAAAAATACCAAGTTTTATGAATCCAGTTTTGGTAGCCCTATTTTTATCCTTTTTGTTATCTTAAGAGACACTTTATGTAGATTAGTGTGAAAATTCGATTTGAAGTTATAAGTTTCCTTATAGTGAAGGTGGGAAGGAAAAAAAATAAGAGACCCCTCTCTATAAGTATAAATCAATAAGTATTGACTTTATTAATCTAGACATTCCTAACTTTGTGGTTACACCTGTTCTTTTTAACAAGACTGAATTACACCATGAAACAAGCAAACCTTTGAGAATCCCCTACGCGATTAGAAAGTTACAGTCAAAAGAACAGCATTTTCTCCATCTTTACCCACAAAATTGTTGATACAAAACACCTCCAGGCTTGTGTGGACACAGTGAATTAAACGCTGCCAGACCGTGGCCTGTGGTTTTTCTTTTAGATCAAAATGGATTGAGTAAGGGGGCAAAATACGAGGTCTGTATTGTCCCTTGGTCGATATTGTCCCCTCCCGTGGTCTGACAGTGCAGACAAAGACTTCAACTCCCCACTGAGCTTCTCGGACGTGGTCCCTCAGTCTCCCAGTGGCTTTGCACATATGTAGCTCAGTGCACTTGCCCTGATTATAGCAATCGGTAATTTATTCAGGTCACACAAGCTTGGCCACTGTCTGTGCTCCATCGCCCCTACGGTCCCTCAGGCTCCTGGGGGGTTAAGTTAAGCAGCACTTTGCCGTCTCTTCCACCTGCTCCTACCGTGTTGTCTTTGAAATCTGCTAGTCCTTTAAATTAATTAATGCTGCTAGAAACTTACTCAATGCCATCAAATCGTGGAAGTTCACTATGTACTGCATGAAGAAGTCATTGTTTTCATCTCTTTGAAATCCACATTCTTAATTGATTAATGAAACATCTAGTTTCATTAAGTGCCCTTTGCTCTAACAGTGCTGGTTTGATGAATAGTTTTGCAAGCTTGCTCTCCAACACCTTCATGATTTTGTACACTTCAGTCATATCCCTTCTCAGCCTTCTCTTGTCCAAACTGAGTCTCTGCTTCTAAAACATAAACCCCTCAACAACTGCTGTGTCTGTGATTTCTACAGCTCTGCTCTGTTCTTCCACACTTGCACAGACACAAAGCTCAAGAAATGGGCACTAAAAGGCAATAAACAGAGGCAAAGAAATGCCCACCGTTTTGTTTTTAAACCTCATTCCTCTACAAACTCTCATATTTCAGGGTTAAATCATCTTTAGGACTAATTGTCAATTTTGTTTGTACACGTGTGAATTGATGTTTTCTCCTTCATACAAGGTCATGTATTTTTCTTCTTCAGCAATTTATCACAAGTCACTATTGCATTCCTTCTCCATTTTGTTTTTTATTTTTTTTTTGCAAAGAAAGTAGCCTTTTAAATATCAGTTAGGAAAAAGGAAAATGTCTTATGGACTACAGCACCTAGTTTTTCAGCAAGAACGAGTTCACTCTCAACTGACACAACATAATCCTCCGCTCCCTTTTGGGAGAGCTGTGGGCTTCTGAAGTTTTCTTCCTTACCTGTTTGTATCCTAAATATGAGCAAAATATGTTATAAGCCCCAGTTTTCTGTCTTGTGTCTGCACAGGGGAAAGTCCCAAGATGACCTTGCAGGCAACTTGCAAGGGATGCACTAAGGATGCAGAATATTTATAAAACCTCTGCTGAAATGCAGGGCATTTTCCCACCTTACTCTGTTTTTAAAGAGAATAGGTACGTACGTCGTTCCACATTGGGTGCAGGTGCCCAGCCTTCCACAGGGGTGGCTGAGCCCCATAGCCAAGGTGGTGGTGCCTTGGGAAAAGGGGATTTGTAAAAGGGCAAAAAATGCTGTGCAAGAGTGTATGAGAAAGAGGAGTGAAGGAAAGAAGCGTGAGGAAAGAATCTTGATAACGCCAAGGTCAACTCAACATGAATGTCTATGGTGTATATAATATCACTATTAGTTTGAGACAGGAGCACTAAGAATTCCGTGAGGACGTAATTAAGAGATTTTGTAATATATATAGGAAGGTGCATAAAAATGTCAGGAGGCTATACAGGAATTATCCCTCAAACCATAAAAGCTTTTAAAATACATTTCCCTTTGGGATGATTTTATGCCATTAAAATCTCTGCAATCAAAGAAAATTGAAAAGATTATTTGTAAGTAATTTCTCTTTACCGTCAGAATGAGAAACTGGAATTGAAGAAAATCCAGCCAGCCCTTCCCTCTCCTTCAGGGGAGGGTCTGATTTTATATTCTCACAGCAGATGCAGATAAATTAGCACCGTTACTACCTCAGGAATAATTGTAGCACTGTCCTCGTGCCTACATATTTTAATCCCAGCAGTAGAGCAAGCACTTCCCTTTCAGTTCATCAAAAATAACATTTGCAAGGGTGTTTCTGACCTCAGTAGGAATGTGAGGGAGAGACAAAACTCATGTTTTCAAGGCGAATTCATGCAGGTTAATGACTGAGTAGCAGGCAAAGTTTTCTGCAGCTGTGGCAAAGTCTGAACTTGAATTAGCAGGGAAGAAATCTGAACTCAAGTAAAGAAATAGAAACAGAATCACCATTTTGAGGCATATGGCAAAACTGAGTACCTGGATTATCTGTTTATTTTAAACCTTATCCTTTCTCATCACTAACACTTCAGTTTCCCGATCTCCCTGCTGTAACTCCCACTTGAAATTTCACAATTCTTTAAAGTGGCCACTTACAGTGAAATCTTTATAATGCAATCGCTGTGAATTTGTCACAGGTAAGAGGAAAACCAGGATGTTATTCCATGTCTTTCATCTATTTGGCCATATAGACCTTCTTTTTGTGGTCATGACAGAGAAAATAGTAATCGTGACATGAGAATGTCAAATGGATCCTCCTAAATGAGTTAAAAATGTGTGATCTAATAGTGATAATGTCTAGATTCGTGTGTTAAATGTGTTCTCCAATTCTCTAATTTTCTTTCCGAGGGGTGATTCAAGCTAGTTATCAGTTTAGTCCATGGAGATTCAATGCAATATTATTTCAATTACTAGACTAGACATGTACCTACTTATATCTGTGATGTTAGCAACAACTGGATAAGTGTCCCCAGTTAAAAATTGTTAGGGTTTTTTACATCTACTGTCATATGATACGTCTTATCTCATTTTTACTTCATCAAACAATGTTTTCATTTGTGTCTGGATTCATCTTGAGGGATGCAGGGTTAGAAAGCTGTTGGAACAGGATGTCTAAGGAACAGTGTTAGTCATCGGCTGATTTTGGGGTTTTGTCTTTTCTATTTTAAGGTGAAGAAAAATCACATTTTTAACATAGTTGTGATGCTTTATTAATGACTACTAAAAATAGATTATTCCATCCCTCAATCCAAGTAAATTTTCTCTGTGTTTTTGCATAATCTGTGTGACCAGGATGTTATTAAACAATAAATCTTATGATGGACAAATGTTTATTTATTTTGTAAAATGGATTTACAGTTCTGATAAATAAAGTGCAATCAATCCATGAAAGATCTGTAGTTCTGGGCTAGGATATGGTAGAAGCCAGGAAGCATTTCTTCAGATGCTCTTAGCCCAGCTTAAAGTCATATTTCTGCCTACAGGTAGGCATTAAATACGTGTTACTGCTGGCACAAATCTTAAATGCAATTGATTGTCTCTTCTGAGAGCTCTTCCATGTGGCCTGATATAAGACAATCTTTCCTTAGTAATAAAGACAGAATGCATTGTTCTATGAATGGCTAGCATCATGTATTATTTTTCAAAAGATTCTTTTATGGCAGGTAATTATTTATATTTGTTTATGTTAATTAAACTAAATTTAGGATTTTAGCTTAAAAAATCTCTGTGCATGCTGGCTTTATTAGGTTATTTTGCTAGTGTCAGCACTTGAAATGAATTAAGAGCTTAAGATACTTACTGTAGTTGTGTCTTTTATACTAGTTATCTGCAGTCCCTCTCGCCTGTATGACATCAGGGTAAATTATCTTTTATTTCAAATTAGAAGAAAGCTGTTCAGACTGATTATTTGCTTTTCCATAAGCATTCCCATGATGCATGGTATATGCTTGGAATTATGAAACACACTTCGTATTTGTTTATTTTTCCATGATAAAGTACGGGTGATTTATTTAATTTAAAGAAGAAGTTATCTTTTTTTTTTTTTAATTCATTTTGATTAAAAAAACCAAAACCCAAACCCAAACAAACAGAAAAACCCATAGAGGACTGTTTCGGTTCTTTATGGCTTTCAAGGTTTTGCAATAAGGAAAAATAAATTTTCAAGCCCTTGCCAATTCTTTGTGCTTGTCCTGTACTGGTGAATGATCTAAAGAAACTCTTATTCATTCTGTGACTGGAGGTTAATAGTGTTGATTTTGTCTCTCATTGAAAGTTTTTAATAAAATACCATAAGTAAAGAAGATCATCTCTACACTTAGGCTGGAAATAGACTCAAACCTTTATTAAGACCTTTCTTTCTTTATTAAAACCTTTAGTAAGACAAAAAGTTGCTGTAGGTTTAGAATCTGGAATAAGCAGTGACAGATTGACTTTAATACGTCTCCCTCAGCTCTGATGTTAATATCTCCGGACACTAGAAAACAGAGCAGTTCACTTACTTCAGTGGTGATTTCAGAGGTCAGGCTTCTGTTATCCTTTGTGAATAATCATGAAAAATAATCTGATTTTATGAAACCTCAGAAGGTGGGCTTGCTTATAAATACTAATTCCATTCAAAATGACCTCACAAAACTGAAAAGGAAAAAAGACTGAAAAACATCTTAACAGTGACAGAATATTTTATATTTCACTGAACTGCGTAACCAAGCCGTATGTACCTGACACAATGGAAACCGTGATGCTTTTGGAGAAACTATTGGCCATACAGAGCCGACTTTGGAAGTGTTGTATAAGGATAAACTCATATTTTTCAGATATTTAGATAAGGTGTCCAGTTCAATGCTGTTTTTTGTTTTCCACAAGGTGTATGATGGAAAAGACAGTTCTGCGCACTCTCTGGGAGCCTTCACCAAAATTACTTGATGGGAGTTATCCTGAATAGCACCTGTAACCATTTGTGGATAGAGTAGAACACCAACAGATCTGATACTGACCAAGGATCTCAGCTCACTTACACAAGTAAGTAGCTCACAAAAATGTTCTGATCGACTGTTAAGTGGGGAAACGTGTATTTCCAGCTGCAGTGATTCCTCATGGAATGGTAAAGATAATATCCTAGAACGTACTGAAGTTCAGAGTCTGAATTTTACTTGTCTATACGTGTGGATAAGTTTCAGTAATTAGAGAGCATTACTAAAAGAAAAATTGTAACCTTTCAAATATAGAAAGCGTTGTTATTTTGAGGATTTAGCAGTGGGGTTTGAATAAGAGTGCATTGTGACATCTGTGGGTTGAATATATTAGTGTTGTACTGTAGCAGACGCAGAGCCAGGTATTAAAAATATAACGTTTAATTCCTGCAGACAAATTTAAAAATATAAAAGAACAAATGAGAATAAAAAGAATGCAGTGTGCTTGAGTGAACACTCTACATGTCTGCTTGTCAGGATCAAGGTGAAGTTCGCTGGAGGAAGAGCTGAGTAAAAAAGTTTTAACAAAGGGTGCACTTGTCCTACAGCTTGGATGTAATTAATTTAAGTACTTGAGCTGGCAAAACAATGAGTCCTTTGGAAAGGAAAACTATGGGGAGAGCTAGTTTGTTTCCAACACACATAACGAAATTTTGTCCACCTTTCAAGGAATCTTCAAGTTCCCTTTGCCTTCAATTTGTCGTCTTTGATATCAGTTTCTGTGAACCTCTACTAAATCCTTCGGAGCAGAGCAGCACATCATGATGTGACATAGAAATGGAATCATGGCTGTTTCTAATAGATCTGCTGATTTCCCTTTGGATTGGAGCCAGCTGTGGAATAAGCAGAAATATTTTAATAATGTGGAATAAGCAGAAATAATAAGCAGTGTGCCCAGGTGGCCCAGAAGGCCAATGGCATCTTGGCTTGGGTCAGAAATGGCATGACCAGCAGGTCCAGGGAGGTTCTTCTCTCTCTGGACTCAGCACTGGGGAGACCGCTCCTCGAATCCTGTGTTCAGTTCTGGGCCCCTCACCACAAGAAGGATGTTGAGGCTCTGGAGCAAGTCCAGAGAAGAGCAACAAAGCTGGTGAGGGGCTGGAGAACAGGCCTTATGAGGAGCGGCTGAAGGGAAGTGGGTATTTTTTAGCCTGGAGGAGGCTGAGGGGAGACCTTATTGCTCTCTACAACTACCTGAAAGGACATTGTAGAGAGGAGGGAGCTGGGGTCTTCTCCCAAGGGATAGGGGACAGGACAAGAGGGAATGGCCTCAAGCTCTGCTAGGGGAAGTTCAGGCTGAACATCAGGGTAAAATATATCATGGAAATGGTCATTGGGCACTGGAACAGGCTGCCCAGGGATTTGGTTGAGTCACCTTCCCTGGAGGTGTTTAAAGCACGCGTGGATGAGGTGCTGAGGGGCATCGTTTAGTGATTGATGGGAATGGTTGGACTGAATGATCCAGTGGGTCCTTTCCAGCCTATGGATTCTATGATTCTATGATTCTTTTTGCTTTGTCAGCAGAGAGAATCTGACAGAAGCATTGATGATGAGAGAGCTCCAACGCCTCCTCAGGGAGAGAGGAAGAAGCGATGCGGCAGTGCCCTCAAATCCAGCAGCATTCGGGTATGTGGCTTTCTCGGGACTCACTCCTCTTTGCTAATCACTGTCCATCGTGTTGACGGCGCGAGCCGGAGCGTTCTCCGCTTTGGGTTAGCATGTGACGGCATCGCGTTTAGTGAACGCTGGATCGACACAACAATACTAGGGTGCCAGGGGCTTCACCAGACGAACCTGTGCTCGCCACACACCATAAACATGCCACACGCCAGGCCCACGCCACACACACGCAATTCACCCCCCCGCACATTGTGCTGCCCCCATGCACACGCCGTGCACATGCCAGGCTAGCGCCACAACCACCCCGTGCACATGCTTTTAACATGCAAGCAGCATGCCACACACACCACAGAGCCCTTGTGCACATCGCAACATGTCATGCAGGCCACACATGTTATGTACATGCTGTGTACATGCCATCCACACACAAGGCATAAGCTAGCACACACCATGAGGATGACACACCAGCCATGCACATGCCACTGCCCCATGCAGATGCCACTGCCCCATGCACATGCCACGCACATGCCTTTTACACGCAAGCAACATACCACACCCCACACACATGTATTGCACACACAAGCAACATGCCACGCATGCCAAGCACGCGTTATGTACATGCCATACACACGCCACACACACGCCACTGCTCCCATGCCCATTCCAGGCTCATGCCACAAGAGTCAAGAACGTGTCTCGCACACGCCTTCCACATGCAGGCAACATGCCATGCACGCCACACACTCCGTGCATATGTAATGTACGGGCCATGTACATACCGTACACACGCCATGCACATGCTAGCACATGCCATGAAGGTGACACGCCAGCCAGGCACATGCCATGCACACGCCAGACACACTGCAAGCACGCCTCACACACACTGAGAGGGCAAGGGGAGATTTGGAAAGTGCTTTTATGTTGTTAGTGTAGAGAGAGCCAGGAGAGAGGTTGCTTCTTTGATTCCCTTCTATAACCAGGCGTCTTTGCATTTAAAACCCTTCTGTGTCACAGTGTTTTACAACGGTGCAACATCCGTTACGCTTGCTGCAGATCCTCTTGGTTCGGACATTTCTGTTTCCTGTTACACAGAATACCTGTTTAGCCTTCTCTTCTATTCTGAGGCTTAACATCTTTTTAGACTTCTTTTTAGTATTTGTGTTAAACTATGTCCCATAACAGTGGTACGGAAGGGGAGTTGTCGCGTTCTTAACAGTAACTGTAGAGTTAAGGTATCTCAAGTGCCTTGGGGATATGCAGACGCACCTTTTAGACATCCTTCATCTTTGCGGAGTGCTATGGAGCCTTCCCATCTCTCTCATACGCTCGCGGCAGAAGAAGAGAAGGGCGCCCATGGGTGAAATGGAAGCGGTTGCCATTCAGGTGAGAGGAGAAACCTCCCATTTGCAGCTCTGAGCATGGGTGACATTCGTGATGCCGACTCCTGGTTCAGGAAGCAGCTTCCGGCTCCATCGTTTGTTCCTCTGTGGATGAGGGCTCGGTGTATCGGCCCGGCTTCTGTGCCAGTGGCGTGGTCATGTCCACATCGTCGTTCATCGTGCGGGGCTGGGGGGGCTTTGTCTGTTTTTGTACTTAAGCTCTGATTGTCACCTGTAACTGGACAAATGACTCTGTTAGCATCATGACGGTATTCGAGGTGGCGTTAAAAATTCCTTAACATATCGTGCACGTGTCTCTCTCCTCGCAGCCCAAAAAGGCAGTCTGGAGAATGTCCTTGCTGCAGAAAACCTCGCAAAAGTCTTGCAGAACTGCCCTGCTTTTTCACAGCCCGGTATTGTTCTGTCCCGTCGTGAGGAGTAACGGTGAGCGAGCTGGCATGGCACGGGGCAGGGAGGAGGAGGGTGAACTTTACCTGCTCTCCATCGGCTAAAAGAAAAGGCCTCGGTCTGGCTTCTGTGGGACCGTTTTAACGGCACTGTGGCCGAGCGAGGCCTCGTGTTGTTGCTGTTCTAGCGTTCCTTTGCGCGTGTGTACGTGTGTGCTTACACATGAGTTGATGTTGTGTCACGGCTGTTGGGTGAAAGCCATGGGGAAGGTGTTGGGCATCCTTGCCACACGAGAGCCGGCAGCACCAGGAGCCTCCGTAGCGTGAGGGTATCTGCAGCTGAAGTGGCTTCTTTTGCCTCTCTCTGCCCAAACTGGGCGGATCTCATCCTTCAAGCGAACGCAGAAGGCTGCGTATGCTCCCAGGTCCCACAGAAAGGGAAGTCTTTGGATTCCCCGACTGCAGTAACCCCTGCTGCTGCCTGTGGGTTGTTGCGCTGAAGACACCCTTCGCGCAGGGAGGAGCCACGTGGGAGATGGGTGACGCGCTGATGTAAACAGTGTCCTGTGGGTGGTGTGTCTCCTCGGAGCCGTGTGAAAGCCGACCTCCGCTTTCTCTTCCCCTCTAGAGCGGGCAGAGGATGGGCTGCAAGGCCGAGGAAACCTGAGCGAGGCAAGCGGCCAGCTAGACACAAAGTGGGGAGAAACGCTGATGCCTGGTGAACAAGGGAGTTTCCACTGCTGAAACGGATGAGAACGGACGTCACGAGCGTCCTTCTGTTTGGGGCCGGCAAGGGAACTAGAACCATTTCTCTGGGGAGAACTTGCACATGGCTGGAGGGTTCTGTCATGGGAGGTGACCGAAACCCGATTCCCAATCCTGGTTTGGTGAAGGAGAAGAAAGGGCTGTGAGACCTGAAGGCAGGGCTCTGCCTCGAGGCAAAGGTCAGTGAAGTAAGCTCGAGTTTCTCATGCTTCTTCCTGCCTCCTCAGTGTCTGTCCTCTACTTCAAGTGTGGCTGAACCAGTGCCTCAGGAGGTTGTCGGGCGGGAATGAGCGGTCACTAAAATATTTCTCCCGTTAGCTTTAGTGCTAAGGTATCCCATGGCGCTGAGCTCAGGGTCAGGAGATGGACACGCGGCCTTTCAGAGGCTGCTCTACCCGGGTGAACCGCTGTACTCCTGCTTCCCTCGAGGGAAACCTGCATTTGGAAAACTTGGTCGCTTGTCCTCCCTCTGACGGCCTCAGCGTGGTAGGGAGAGCTGGAGGAGCTCTGCCTGATCCCGTGGCAGGCTGGGGCCAGTCTGGCACAGCTTAGAGCTTGCTGGGCGCTGGGGTGTCGCTCGCAGTGGTGAGAGCTGCTGGGGAGGGGAGTGGTTCATTTAAAGCACGGTTACTTGGAGTTTTTTGTTGTAACAGCTCCTTGATTTTGCTTTGTCAGCAGGGAGAATCTGACAGGAGTACTGTCAACAAGAGCCCCTGCGGGATCCCGACCCCTCCACAGGGAGAGAGGGAGAAGCGACGTGGCGGTGCCCTGCAGGCCAGCAGCATTCGGGTACGTGGCTTTCTCGGGACTCGTCTTTGCTGATCACCGTTGATCAAGTTGACGGCGTGAGCCGGAGTGTTATCCGCTTAGGGTTAGCACGTGATGGCATCGCGCTTACTGAATGCTGGATCGAGACAACAATACTAGGGTGCCATGGGCTTGGCCAGCCAAACATGTGCATGCCACATGCCATAAACATGCCACACACATGCCAGGCACACACCACACACATGCCACACATGCCACTGCTCTCATGCACACGCCATGTACATGCTAGGCTTACGCCACAACTCATGCACATCCCATGCACACACCTTGCACCTGCAAGCAACATGGCAAACATGCCATGTGCATGTTATGTATATGCTGTGTACACATCATCCACATGCCACAAGCACTAGCACACACCATGATTGTGACACACCATCCATGAACAGGCCACACGCACACCATGCACATGTGAGCAACATTGCACATGCTATACACATGCCATGTGCATGTTATGTGCATGCTGTGTACATACCATACACATGCCACGCACATGCTGGCACGTGCCATCAAGATGTCACATCAGCCATGGACAGACCACGCACATGCTCACACACGCCATGAAGGTGACCCACCATCCGTGCACATGCCTTGCACATGCAAGCAACATTCCACACACTGCACACACAGAACATTTGCATTTTATGTATGTGCTGTTTACAGGCCATCCACATGCCACTCACACATTAGCACATTCAAAAAAGGTGAAGCACATGCCACGCACATTCCTTGCACACACAAGCAACATGCCACACATGCCATGTGCATGTTATGTACATGCCGTGTACATGCCATACACATGCATCCAACAGACTAACACATGCCATCAAGATGACATCCAGCCATGGACATGCCACGCACACACCATGAAGGTGACACAGCAGCCATGCACATTTCTTGCACATGCTACGCACATACCTTGCACACACAAGCAACATGCCACATATGCCATGTGCATGTTACGTACATTCTGTGTACATGCTATACATATGCATCAAACACGCTAGCACATGTCATCAGGATGACTCACCAGCCATACACACGTCATACACATTCTAGGCTCACGCTATGCTCACCCCATGCACACACCACGCATGTGCCTTGCACATGTAAGCAACATAGAATCATAGAATCATAGAATAACCAGGTTGGAAGAGACCCACCGGATCATCAAGTCCAACCATTCCTATCAAACACTAACCCATGCCCCTTAGCACCTCATCCACCTGTCCCTTAAACACGTCCAGAGAAGGTGACACAACCCCCTCCCAGGGCAGCCTCTGCCAGTTCCCAATGACCCTTCCTGTGAAAAACTATTTCCTAATGTCCATCCTGAACCTCCCCTGGTGGAGCTTGAGGCCATTCCCTCTCGTCCTGTCCCCTGTCCCTTGGGAGAAGAGCCCAGCTCCCTCCTCTCTACAACCTCCTTTCAGGTAGTTGGAGAGAGCAATGAGGTCTCCCCTCAGCCTCCTCTTCTCCAGGCTAAACAACCCCAGCTCTCTCAGCCACTCCTCGTAAAGCTTGTTCTCCAGCCCCCTCACCAGCTTCGTTGCTCTTCTCTGGACTTGTTCCAGAGCCTCAACATCCTTCTTGTGGTGAGGGGCCCAGAACTGAACACAGGATTTGAGGAGCGGTCTCACCAGTGCTGAGTCCAGAGGGAGAAGAACCTACCTGGACCTGCTGGTCACGCCGTTTCTGATCCAAGCCAAGATGCCATTGGCCTTCTTGGCCACCTGGGCCACTGCTGGCTCATGTTCAGTCGCTGTCAACCAACACCCCCAGGTCTCTCTCCTCCAGGCAGCTTTCTAGACAGACTTCTCCTAGTCTGTAGCTGCTCAGGGTTGTTGTGCCCCAAGTGCAAATTTCCATTCTAAAAGAACAAACTTGTGAACTTTATTCTGGGCTTAATCAATGTGCATCTTTGATTCTTGGAAAGTGTCCCCGGTCTCTAATCCTGGACCCAGAGGGGCCGGGGGTGAGAAGGGACCCGGAAGGAGGGGGAACCCGGGGTGGAGGGGCTGCTGCTCGCCCCAAATGTGCATTTGTTTGGGGTGGGCAGCTGCACATCTTCCTGCCATGATCGCAGCTTGTGTTTCCCTGGAGGTGGTCAGCGTGCCTGGAAAGGTCTTCTTCAGCACAGAGGCAAAGCTGGATGAGCTGAGGGAGCTCCGGTCTGGAGAGCGGCTGTTCCTGCGGCTTCACAAACAGCCCCCGCTCACCGTTTCTAGGGAGAAAGGTAAGGCCGGCACCAGCACCTTCTCTCGGGTGTACTTGGAATCGTGAACCCCGGTGGAAGTCATAGAATCATAAAACAATATGGGTTGGAAGGGACCTTAAAGATCATCTAGTTCCAACCCCCACACCATGGTCAGGGATACCTCTCACCAGATCAGGCTGCCCAAGGCCCCGTGCAGTCTGGCCTTGAACACCTCCAGGGATGGGGCTTCCACAACTTCCCTGGGCAGCCTGTTCCAGTGTTCCACCACTCCCATGGTGAAGAAATTCTTCCTCATGTCTAGCCCAAATCTGCACCTCTCCAGTTCATCCCCATTTCCCCTCGTCCTGTCATTACAAGCCTTTGTGAACAGTCCCTCCCCAGCTTTCTTGTCGGCTTCTTTCAGGTAGTGGAAGGTTCCTAGAAGTCCTGTCTGTGAAGTTAGTCTGTTATTTCTGTGCTGACAGCTGTGGTTCTGATGCACAGTGATCAGCTCTGAGGTATCTTTGGCCTAGGTGTGTTCCCAATGCTTTTTTTTTTTTGTATTGTGAAAATGCCTTTGAAAATGTTTTCAGTAGATACCAGCTTGTGTTTTGCTGGCATGGAAATTAATATTTTATTGGTTAACAGGATTTATGTTGATTCCAACAGCTGTAGTTGTAATTCACAGTAATAAATTCTGAAGTATCTTTTGCCCTGGTGTGTTCTCAATGCGGGACTATTTTGTGCTCAAAATGGTTTTAAAAATAGTTCCAGTAGATACCTTACCAGCCTCTGCAGTGCTGGCACTTTACCTAGATGTGTGTGAGTAACAACACAGCCACACCAAAATAAGATTAACGAAACGAGTCCAGTTCTGGACAGTTTGTGTGCATTTTTAAGGTTGAGTTGTTTTCTTTTAGGCAAAGTGGATCCAGGCGTGTCTCCTGTGTCGCTTATCTGTTAAGTACACAGATTTCTGGTAAATCTCAGCTACTCGAGTCACATTCTCTGCCAGTGTTGAATAATTTTGATAGGAATGGTTGGACTCGATGATCCGGTGGGTCTCTTCCAACCTGGTTATTCTGTGATTCTGTGATTCTGTGATAAGAACAAGATGGATGGAAATCTGCATGCAGGTTGGATTTTATTTGGGAGATCACAGGTGGCCCTGGGCTTTGAGGATCAAATTTAAGCACGATTCTAACAGAGTAAAGAAGTCCCTTTCTCCCAGTCCCCTGTGCCTTGACCAGTTTTGAGGTTTTGCAGTGAATTGGCCTCTATATTCCTTGTGTGTCCCTTGTCCTAGCTAGGTCAGGAGGGTTATCTCCAGGTGTAAGAACAGGCGTGTGTCGGAGACTTTGCCGGACTGAAGTCAGGTCGATAGTAGCGAAGAGATATTTCCATTCAGAAAGAGTAAATTTGTGGACTTTATTCTGAGCTGAATCAATGTGTGTCTTTGCTTCTTGGCAAGCGTCTCACATCTCTAATCCTGGACCAAGTGCTTTCTGGGGAGGGTGGCATGGTTGGCTGGCCCTCTGTCCCTGGGAATGGTCCAGTTTTTTTAGAGCTGCTGAGTTCTTCTGCAGAATACAATCCTTGCACAATTTCGTCTTGGTTCTGCAGAGCTTATAATCAGAGGGATGCCTTGGTCTCTGCTGGTGGCATGTGTGGGTACTGAGAGCTCAGTTGTGCCTGTGATGGCAGTGATGCCTGCTGCTGTGGTTCCAGGATTCACACACAAACAAAATTTGAACGGCGTCTGTTAACAGCTGTTCTCAATCTGTAGGAAAATCAAATTCTGAGACTGTAGTACTTATGCTGAAACTACTTTTTCTTCCAGGGAAAACGCTGCATGAGGTTAAAAGCCTTGTCACTGAGGAACCAAAGTCTTGGCTGGATGTAATCTCTGCTTGGAGAAACCTTCGTGGGTGCGAGGGGAAAAAAGATGTGTTTCAAGAAAACAGATTGCCTCTTAAGAGAAAATCAGAAGAAGAGACAAATATTGTAACTAAAAGGCAGAAAGCGGAACAAGTGAGAGAGTCTGAGGAATGTCAGGCAGAAGATGGAGAGAGTTATATGGTACCCAAGAGAAAGAGCGACCAGAACTGTGGGACTGAAAGCCAGGCTTCCTTAGAAGACCCTTCCAAAAGCAGCAAAGAGGAACCTGTTGCAAATGAGGAATTCGGCTTCAGTTTCAGAGTTTCTTGTCGCTGTAGTGGAGCAATTGCCAAAATACTTACTTCACAGGTATGCTCAAGTATCTCTGTTTTAAAGTAATTTACCAAAGGGGAAGGGAGATGTGTAGTTTCATTTGTAATTTCAGTTGTGTTGTATGTTTTAGAATAATAAACTGCAGGAGGTTTTTCTGTATTTTCTCAACCAAGCCCTTAATCTACATTTATTTTAAATAAGTAGAAATGCTAGAGTTGCTGTTAATTTCTGGGCTCTGATACCCTGAATATTTTTCAGATCAGTGCCTTTTATTGAGGATAAGTTGAGGTACTTGGGCTTGTGGAGCCTGAGAAGTGATCTGATACTAGCTTACACCTACTTAAAGGGCCCTTGCAAGGACTGTGGAGCCAGACTCCTCTCACTTGTGGCAGAGGGTGTAAAAGAGAAAGGCAGAGGCCAGAACTTGCAGGTCGGTGGGCTCTGACTGGGTATTGGGGAGAATTTGTTCCCTAGGAGGGCAGTGCAGGCCTGGGAGGTGTCACAGGGAGTGGATCTTGGCCCTGGAAGAGAGTAGTGGCGTAGAGGACTTCCAGGGGCCCTTTCCATCTAGCACTGATCCCATCTGTAATAACTTTCTGCTAGAAATAACAGCTCTGGAGCGCTGTTTCCGCCTCAGACAGCTGCCCATGGAGCATCCCCCCATGCTGGGAGCATCGCCCCCACGGCTGCGTTGCCAGGCAGGGCTCACCCGAGGAGTGCGCTGACCCACGGCTCCTTCGCCTGGTGTGAGCTGCAGAAAGCAGGGAAACAACCTGAGTGCCCCCGCTCTGCGCAGCCTGCGGGCAGAGATGGGGGCGAGCGCAGCCCTGCCCGTGGCAAGTGCCCCAGAGGCAGCGTGGAGCCCCGTGGGGCAGGACAGAGCCGCTGCCCAGTCCTTGCCGTGGGACATGGCACCGGCACTCACGGGAAAGTGACCGCGCAGGAGCCGCGGGGCCAGACGAGGCCGAGGCAGTCGGTGGCCTCGCCTTCCTCCTCTTCAGCAGGGTCCCCGGCTGCCCGCTTCCCGCCGATCGGCACCTGCAACTGGCCCAGGGCCAGGCAGAGCTTCATGTGCAGGGCGCTGCCACGGCTGCAGAGAGGAGCGGCACGGAGCGATCTGGAGGTGGCCGAGCCCAGCGGCTCTGCTCCAGCATCCCCCCGCAATGGACAGGGCACTGTGGGCGTCCCTGCTCAGCAGTTTAGCTGGCCCATCCCATCAAGGCCACCGAAGTTCCGTGCGGGACTGATTGATGCTCAGGAGAGCAGCAAACAGCCAAAGCAAGGCACTCAACAAAGATGTTTTGGCTGAGCAGTGCTGCTGGTTGAGAGCTTGACTCTTGCCAGTGCCAGACGGTGCAGCCACGGCACCGTCTCTGAAGGCACTCGAGCCGGTGCCGGGGCCAGCGCCGATTGGCATTCAGTAAATTCAGCTAAGTCTAGGCCATAGCAGGTTTATCTGCTGAGCTCTCATCGAATCATCGAGTCATAGAACAACCAGGTTGGAAGAGACCCACAGGATCATCAAGTCCAACCATTCCTACCAAACATAACCCATGTCCCTCAGCACCTCGCCCACCCATCCCTTAAACCCCTCCAGGGAAGGGGACTCAACCCCCTCCCTGGGCAGCCTCTGCCAGGGACCAATCACCCTTTCTGTGAAAATTTTTTTCCTAATATCCAGTCTAAAGCTCCCCTGGCGGAGCTTGAGGCCATTCCCTCTCATCCTGTCCCCTGTCCCTTGGGAGAAGAGCCCAGCTCCCTCCTCTCCACAACCTCCTTTCAGGTAGTTGGAGAGAGCAATGAGGTCTCCCCTCAGCCTCCTCTTCTCCAGGCTAAACACCCCCAGCTCCCTCATGTTGTAGCATCTCATCCTATGAGAACAATTCTTTGCCTTTTACTTCCACTTAGGGTCCGATGGTACTGACGACACCAAGGAAAAGAGAAAGGATTGGCAAGCTGAAGTCCCTCTGGGACTGCTGAATGTCTCAGCTGACAGTGACGTCGCTTCAGTAGGTCCTGCTCTGGCTGGAGAGAAAGTTGGTAAGAAAGATTTGGGTTTTATTGATTGAACGTGGGAGGATGTTTGTTACTGTTGCTGTCACTTTACATACACTTTGATAGTTAGCTAACATACAACTGCAAGAATGTTTTCCTTCCTCTCCAGAAGGGAGATTAACTCTGTTGCTTCCAAAAGAAAAGAAGGAGAAGGATTCAGGATCATTCTGTGCCGCTGCTGTTGATGAGGGCAGACATGAGCCAAAAGCAGATGAGGAAGACATGTAAGTCAAGCGCCACACGACTGAACAGTTTTCACGAAATGACAGGTTGCATTACCTAAAGTTTTTCTTCTCTTCTTTCAAATTCACAAAGAAAGAAAACTCACCCGTTACACAGAGTCTGCCAATTGAACTTTCATTACTCTGATTTAATGTGTCACATGCCAATGTTGCCATTCATAACGTTACACAGCAGTACAAAACAAATGTCACTTGACACACTGATAAGGAATGGTGAGGAAATTGTGCATCCTCTCTACACCTCTGCAAGGTTCGTGCCGAGAGAAACAAATCCCTTTTCTTTCACCTCTGGCATCACCACAACCAAATGATTGTAAGGGTACAAAGGGCCTTATTTCTGTAGGCTGAAAGTACGTAGCAATTGTGGTACTGATGTACAAAATGACAAGAATAGTGCCTTGCTTATGCTTTCAGTACTCAAAATACTAAATCCTAGAGGAAGAAGAGATTTTCCAGGGTTTTAGATAAGATCTGTACATCTTCCCACAAATCGAGGTAAGCAAAGAAGTTTCAGAAAGCTTAAAGTCACAGGGAGGTGGTTGAGTCACCTTCCTGGAGGTGTTTCAAGCACGGGTGGATGAGGTGCTAAGGGGCATGGTTAAGTGTTTGGTCGGAATGGTTGGACTCGATGATCCAGTGCGTTTCTTCCAACCTGGTTATTCTATGATTCTGTGAAAGCTTCACCTGTGGCTGAAGCATAATTCACATCCTACATAAACATGGCCAACTGTGTAGCTTGGTCTCAGTGGGAAAAGGGGATGCGATGCTGATAAGAGTGCTGGGCTGTTTTTACAGTTAGGATGACATATCATTTGCCTAGTTGTGGTTTGAGCAGAGAACCAAGCGTTCCAGATCTGAAAATGACCAATGTGTCCACCACAGCAGTGTAATCCTTGCTCACGTGGTTTGTGAGCCTGTGGTGCTCTGTTGGCACCATCCATTGCAACCTATTGCTGTGGTTATGCTTTGACTTTCTTCCAGGCTGTGGCTGCTTAAATTAGCACCTTTACAGCCCCAGAAAGCAGTTTGTGCCCAGCCAGATCAAGGCCACCAAGGGTAGGGACGGTCCTCATGGGCTCCTGGATGCTGGGCAGAGGGGGTGGGTGGGCGGGCAGTGCCCGTCCCGCCCCGTGTCACAGTGCCAGTGCCTGGCACCGCACAGTCACAATGCCCCAGGCAGGTAACCAGGGGCAGCGTCCCCTTCCCTCTGTCAGTCTGCCCAGCCTCGCCACCAGGACAGCTGGGCTGGGGACAGCTCCGAGACATCCACGAGGAAGCCCTTACGGAGCCCGTGGAATTACTGGAGGGAGATAAGGGAGGAAGGCTGGAGGCTGGACAAAGCTGCCAGCTCCTCAGGAGATGAGAAGAGCCACCAAGCCCGGGAGGTGCTGGAGGCTAGGAGGTCTTTTCAGCTGGATAGGAGTGGTAAGACAAGGGAATTCCTTCTTGAGGAGCACTGGAGTGCTCCCTGTGTTTTTCTCTTGCAGACTGAAGGTCAGTAACAGCATGAAGCTAGGGGTTCCAGTGCTTTGGAGCACCCACTGGTGCCATACAGGACAGGAGAAGGGTTCTTGCCCCGAAGGCCCATCAGACTGGGAGCAGTTTGCCACTCTTGGAAGCCCCTGGGATGGCTTCAGGTTGAGGGAGAAGAAAGGTCCGGCATCTTCTGGGAGGCATGAGCAGCTTGTGGGATGAGGAGTCAGGTCTTGCTCACATGCTCAGGGAACAGCCGATTGCCAGCTTTGGGGTCAGGAAGGAATTTTCCCCTGGGGCAGATTGGCACTGGTCCCCAGGGGTTTTTTGCCTTCCTCTGCAGCATCGAGCAGGACCACTAGTCAGGATTTCTTTAGCCCGGTTTGGCTAGGTTACTGCCTGCTGCTCCTGCCCCATGAAGATGGTTTCTCATGCCCTGCAGCTGCAGGGAGGAAGGCTTTTTTTCCCCCAGGGGGGATTGGCAAGTGTCCCTGGGGTTTTTTTTTACCTTCCTCTGCAGCAGTCAGCACTGCCCCTTGCCAGGTCTTCCTCTCTAGGTTCAACAGTCCCAGTTCCTTCAGCTGCTCCTCATAAGACTTGTGCTTTGTACACTTCACTGGTTTTGTTGGTGTTCTCTGGACACAGTCCAGCAGCTCAATACCTTGTAGTGAGAGGCCCCAGACTGAACACAGGATCTGAGGTGTGGCTTTTTGTTTGGAATTGGATGGGGAGAGAAAACTGGTGAGAAAAGCCGTGTTGATTTTGATGTGTGTGTGCAGCAGAAGTTTGTGCTTTGTCTGACAGTCCCCTTGTAATCACAGGTCACCGACATGAGAAAGAAGACCATCAAATACTTTGATTCTGTGGCGTCTCTCTTCGGAGGCTGCTCTCCCTTCTCAGCCTGCCAAGAACTTGGATTGTGACACCCAAGCGAAGAGATGATGTGTGGTCAATCAGGTCTGTTTCCTGAGTTGTGCGATGGTGAATGGATTGTCCCGCATGTCTGTTAGGATGGGTAACGTGTGCTGCTTCCAAACTGCCTCTCTTTTATGGTATTGGAAAATTCTGCTTCTTTGCATTCCTTAGGAAATCCCTCAGCACCAGAACGGAAGCGACTGTGGAGTTTTTGTCTGCAAGTCTCAACCTCACCCTCCCCTGGCATCTTCCAGCCATTCCATCAGGTCCCGAGTTCCGCAGCAGCTGCTGATTGTGCCTGGAGCAGGGATGGGGGTTCTATCCCTCGCTGTGGGGTTGGTGCGTGGCTGGTGGGGTCGGAGCTTCACAGTGGCCTCGGAAGGGCAGAGCTGTGTTCTCCATCCTTACATCTGGTGTCTGCTTCCTACTTCCCTACACGAGATGCCGCAGCTGGTGGGTTAGGGATACCTGGCCCTTATGTCTCCTGGAGAAGAGGGTTTCCCCCTGTTGATATTGGTGCATATTTTCTGCCTCGACTTCGTGTTTAAAGGATTTTTCCTTTTCTTTCCAGAGTGACATCCTTTACTTCCGCAAGAGGATGGTGTGGGAGATCATCCATCAGCAGCTGCTGCGAGAGATGCACGATGAGAGCAACACTGATCACCTCAGGGTGACTGATAAGGCATATAGTTATATTTCAAATAATTTATTTGGATAGGTAGTAGACACACAAATTTTCCTCTTTAGGCTACGCAGTAGTGGTTAAGGAGGGGTGGTGGTTTCCCCGTTATGGAGGCAGCAACTCTCACTGACATTAACTAAGGCACCTGATGACACACAAGCAGAACGGTGGCTGTGACGGGGAAGAGCCAGCACTGTCAGCCCCCGTCACTGAGATGCAGCACACGTGGCCACGTTACCGACAAAGAGGACTCTCACCCACGGTGCTGGTGACCCCTGCATTAGCTGAGCTCATGTGGGCTCCGTGCTTGGCTCCTCGAGGCGAGTTCCCTCTGTTTGCAGGATGGCTACGATCTACTTGACTGCTAAAAACTGGATTTGTGAGGCCCTTCTGCCACGGTTTAGCTGAGGACACCCTAGAGAGTGAGCACTTGCCACCTTCTGATTTTTGGCAGGGGGGGGAGTTGTCTGGCCATACCTTGTGTGCACAACTTTCTGTGGTTGCTAATACGAAAATAAAAAAACCCTTCAGTTTGCTTTGACTTCTTCCCTGAAATGTGTAACTTTCACTCTCGTTCTCCAGCTCCCTCGGTGTTGCTCACATTTGTGTTTGTGTCCACGTGGTGGTGTTTTTCTAAGCTCTTCTGGAACTCCTCCAGGCTGCTGTACTAGGGGAGACCTGCAGCTGCTTCCCCCCACAGCCAGTGTCCAACTTCTTTAAATCCAGACACTTCATAGATGCGAGAGATTAAATAGGGAGGTCAGAGCAGTGGCTGCTGGGGTCTCCAGTGGCAGCAGGGCCACAGTCAGGAAGGTGGAGGTCTCTGAGCTTGCAGCGCATCAGGAGGTGGAGAGGCTGGAGAGGCTGGAGAGGTGGCCGCTGGAGTGTTCCTGTGGCTGCACAAGCAGGTGGAGGTCACAGAGCTGGTCCCGCAGCAGCAGGGACCCCCACAAGGATCTCGGGTTGTCCAAGGGTCCATGTGGTATTAAGCTCTTCCTGGAGGCTGCTAAGCTGGTTCCAGTGCACTGGGGCTGTGGTGAGGCCACAAGGACCATTTCAGTGAGAGCCACATCTGGCAGCTGCACAGCTGGTTCTCCTTCATCTGGGACGAGCTGCTTGCAGAGCGATGACTCTCCAGGCAGGAGCGGGGGCTGCTGGAGCGGGTCCTGAGGCAGCAGGGCCACCACCAGGCAGGTCTCCGAGCTGGCATCGCAGCAGGAACCCCTACAGGGAGCTGGTGGGGGTTGGAGAGGCGGCAGCTGAGGTTTCCTGAGGCAGCAGGGCTGCTACAAGGCAGGTGGAGGTCATGGAGCTTGCACCACAGCAGCAGGGACACCCACATCAAGCTGGCTGCTAAGGCTGACAGGTCTACCCAGCTCCGGACGCCAAGTCTACCCAGCTCCGGACGCCAAATCTACCCAGCTCCGGACGCCAAGTCTACCCGGCTCCGGACGCCAAGTCTACCCGACTCCGGACGCCAAGTCTACCCAGCTCCGGACGCCAAGTCTACCCAGCTCAGCAAGTGGATACTGCGTAGACCTGGCGGCCGGTGCTGGGTAGACCTGGTGCCCGTCCCTGGTGCTGGTGTCACCTAACAGCCATCACTGTCTGCCCCCAGAGCGGAGCCAGCACACCCACTGTTGGGGCCACAACTCCCATTTGTAGGGCCAGAACACTGATCTTATCTGATTTTTTGGGGCCAGAATACCAACTTTTGACCGAAAACGCTGATTTTAGGACAAATGACCAGGTCTCACAGAGTACAGGGGCGGCTTACAGGTCAATCCCTCTGCGTCCGCCAGGTCTTCCCACCTCAGTTCTCCTGGTGTACCTAGCTCCGGCTCCCAGGTCTACCCAGTTCTAGCTACCAGGTCTTTCCACTGGCTGCCTGGGCTTACCCGCTCTGGCTGCCACGTCTACTCAGCTAAGCAGGTCGGCGCAGGGTAGACCTGGTGTCCGTCCCCAGAGCCAGGGACACCTGAGGGCTCAGAAGATGCCCCAAGCAGTGCACAGGTAGCCCAGGGACGTTGTGACTGCACCGCCCCTGGAGGTGTTCAAGGCCAGGTTGGATGGGGTCTTGGGCAGCCTGATCCAGTGGGATGTTCCTGACCACGACAGGTGGGTAGAAACTAGATGATCTTGAAGGTCCCTTCCGACCGAACCTATTCTATAATTCTATGATCTTAGAAGTGTCATAGAGGGCTCAGAGAAGAGCTGGGCTACAGAAGAGTAGAAGTAGGGTGATAGAAGAGGCAGGTCAAAGAAAGGCCATAGAAAAGTTGTATTATAGAAGAATATGGTTGGACTCGATGATCTGGTGGGTCTCGTCCAACCTGGTTATTCTATGATTCTATGATTCTAAGACTTGGATAATACAAGAGTCAGAACATAGAAGGGCCTGAACATAGAAATCTGGGTCATAGAAGTGGCCTTGTGGGCTGCACAGGGAGGAAACCAGCACCGGCAGCCAGGCCAGGCTGGACATGCTCCCTTGGGGAAAGGGATGTCCTTGGAGAAGTGCAAGGGAGCATTTCTGTGGCTGCAGAATCCACAAGAAAGATAATCCTCTTCCCGCAGGTCCTCGTGTGGGGCAGGCTGCTCTGCTGCTGAGCTCAGACTCTCGCCCTGGCCTGGGCAGAAGGGCTGGAACGGAACGGTGAGGACACGGTCTGTGGTGGCATCTGCTGGATTGAAACCAGGAGTCCTGGATTTCCGTTGCTCTTCGTGTCCAGCCTCTCTTCTTGCCCAGAGCTTGTCAGAGCCCAGAGCAGGGCTGTGTGCAGAGCCCAGCGTGGGACACGGCTGGGACCTCATCCCAGTCTTCAGCTTCCTCAAGGAGGGCAGTGAAGGGGAAGGCGCTGATCTCCTTTCCCTGGTGACCAGGGTAGGTCACAAGGAAAAGGAATGAAGCTGCATCAGGGGAAGTTCCAACTGGACATCTGGAAAAGGTTCCTCATGGAGAGGGTGCTCAGTCACTGGAACACCCCAGGGAAGTGGTGATGGCACCAAGCCTGTCAGAGTTCAAGGAGCATCTTGACAATCATCTTAGTGATATGGTTCCATTTTACACAGTCGTGTGAGGATCAGGGAGCTGGACTCAGTGATCCTCATGAGCCCCTTCCAACCCAAGATATTCTAGAAGCCTGTGATCTTCAAGCTCAAAAAACAGTCTGCCCATCCACTACCCATCCCTTGACATTCCTTCTTCCTGACAAGTTCCTCCTTGTGACTCTTTCCTCTCCCAGACATCATCCTAGCTCTCCATATCGTTCTGTATTTGGGTCCTACCGGTACACTCCCTACCTGCATTTGCTCCTCTCTGCACTTGGTGCTTGATCGCAGGCTGCTTAACACCTATTTCTGCACATGGCACATCATCCCCAGACACCACTAAACCCTCATCCAGTCATAAATTTTTATAATAAAAGCAGATTTTGTGCCCATATAGAAATTTCCAGAAACTGTAATAACTTCATGCAATCCCTGTGGGCAGAAGAAATGGCAAAGGGCTCGAGGTGCCCCCTGACTGTAAGGGATTTGTGTCTGTGACGCTGCTGGGGCAACAGAAGGAGCACAAGGCATTTGCCCCAGAGATGCTGTCAGCAGATCCTGGCAGGTGCCGAGGTGTGAAGGACCCGTGGTGCCCCCGTACCGTAAGGGATTTTCCTGGTGATGCTGCCAGCCTGTTCCTGGCCTGAGGAGGCTCCGTTGTGTTTTCCATCCGTCCCCAAGCCCTCTCCCTGCACAGGTCCTGTGGGGGCTTGGGCAGAGCTCCTTTCCCAGCCGTGTTCCTGCTGCTGCCCCGTCACCTCCAGAGACACAACTGACCTCACCGTCCCCGTCACAGTCAGATGTTTCCTGCTGGATTCTGAGTTTCTGAGACACAACTGACATCCTAACCCCCTACTCATCCATCACCTCCTCATGTCCTAGGACCTGAACAGGTAAAAGTACGCTTGCCCCACATCATGAGGAATGAACATGGGGACCTTGGTTCGTGGAGGGACATCCAAGTGCTATATTGAGGCGATTTCCCATGTCTTGTTACTTGCAATGAGAAGAGACTTCGAGGCAATATCTGTCCCAGAGATCTTTGTGGAAACTGAAGAAACTGCTCTGTCTACACATTCAGGTTCATCTCAGCTCACAGACATGATGTGTGCGCTCACATCTGATCCGTACAATGCCAAATTGGCCTTTGGTCTACTCAATCAGTGTCCTCTCATGGAAGAACAAAGAAACTCTCCAAGCTGGGGTGAGAGGCCGGTGCTGGGAATGGTGGTTGGCAGGGGTTTCACCAGGATTATTGCCTCTGGGACAAATGCTTGAGTCAGTTCCTGAGAGAAAGTTTAGAAGAAGCCCCAAGCCTTGAGGCTCTGCCCTGAGGAGGTCCCCTTGCTCTATGGAAAGGCTGTTCTGGAGGCAGCTCTGTCCCACAAGCAGCATGGCTGTGACCAAGCTCAGAGCCCTCAGGCCTTACAGCAAGGCAAGGGGGGAGAAGGAGAGTGTGGAAATGGAGAGAGAACAGCTCTGGGGGATCAAGTGCTGGTGTCTGGCAGTGCTGCCCTGCTGGGACTTTCTTCTTTTCCAGCCATGAGCAAAGGAATTGTTCCTGAAGCTCCAGAAAGCCTTGGAGGGAGGGTCAGAGGAAGAGACAAGGTGCTGCAGTGGCTTTATTTTGATTACAATAGTGTGGGTTGTCATTACCTAACCCACAACGAACTCAAAAAGAGTTGAAAACATGATCATAAGTTAAAAAAAAAAAAGTAGAAATATAAAAATATAGAAGGCAGTAACACCAGCCATGAGTAACACCAGAACTGCTATGCAGAAGGTCAGGAATTTATTGCATCAGAGCTCTGTCCAGTTATAAGTTCCCGCAGCGCATCCTTGAGGTCCTTGTTCCTCAAGCCGTAGATGAGGGGATTCAGTGCTGGAGTTACCACTGCATAGAGAAACGACACAACTAAATTCATGGATGGGGAGGAGAAGGAGGGAGGCTTAAGGTAGGTAAACATGTCAGTGCTGAGAAACAGGGAGACCACAGCCAGGTGAGGGAGGCACGTGGAGAAGGCTTTGTGCCGTCCCTGCTCCGAGGGGATCCTCAGCACGGCCCTGAAGATCTGCACATAGGACACCACAATGAAAACAAAACAGCCAAAAGCTACTAAGAAACTAACCACAAGAAGCCCAACCTCCCGGAGGTTGGCATGTGAGCAGGAGAGCTTGAGGATCTGCGGGATTTCACAGAAGAACTGGTCCACAGCATTGCCCTGGCACAGGGGCAGGGAAAATGTACTGGCCGTGTGCAGCAGAGCAGAGAGAAACCCAGCGCCCCAGGCAGCTGCTGCCATGCGGACACAAGCTCTGCTGCCCAGGAGGGTCCCGTAGTGCAGGGGGTTGCAGATGGCAACGTAGCGGTCGTAGGACATGACTGTGAGAAGAAAATATTCTGTACCAAGGAAGAAAATAAATAGAAACATTTGGGCAACACATCCTGAGTAGGAGATGGCCCTGGTGTCCCAGAGGGAATTGGCCATGGATTTGGGGACAGTGGTGGAGATGGATCCCATGTCGAGGAGGGCGAGGTTGAGGAGGAAGAAGTACATGGGGGTGTGGAGGTGGTGGTCCCAGGCGATGGTGATGATGATGAGGCCGTTGCCCACGAGGGCAGCCAGGTAGATGCCCAGGAAGAGCCAGAAGTGCAAGAGCTGCAGCTCCCGTGAGTCTGCGAATGGCAGGAGGAGGAACTGGGTGATGGAGCTGCTGTTGGACATCTGCTGCCTCCAGACACAGGACACTGTCATATGAGAGAAGGACAGTGACAAGTTAGGATAACCTCTGAGCCAAATCAAAGCCATTTCTCCTTCCCCTCCCTCCTGCTCACACCTTGTCACCTTTTTTCAGCCCTTCCTTCAGCTCTGAGCCTGGAGCCCTGCTCGGTGCCGGCTGAATGTGCCGGGAGGAGCAGAGCCTCTGCCCGCTGGCTGCAAGGAGTCAGCCCTGCTCTGCAGCAGGGGACATGGGGACGGTGGGGACAGGGGACACTGCTGGGGCTCAGCGTTGTCCAGGGGAACTGCTCCTGGTGCAGAAGGGCCTGTCAGCATCTGCACTGCCGGGGATGAGGAGCTGAGAAGGTAGCAGGCTTAGAGGTTTCGAATGCCTAAAGGTGTGACGGGACAGGTTTGCATCTGTGAGGGCAGCATAGTGCTTGCGAGGAAAACTCAAGAAAAGCCAAATGTCCTAACGAGGATATCTTAGTGCAGACGAGATAATTAATTCCTCAGGAATGCACTGCCCAAAGCCGCACAGAAGATCAGTGCCTGACTCTGCAACTCCCATCCCCAGAGACACTGGCAGAGAGAACAAGAGAACAACAGCAACATCTCTGGTTTAAGTTTCCTCTCCATCTCTGATCCTATCCCTTCTCTCTGGAGGTTTTCCTCAATGGAGCTGATTCCCTGTCCCATGCCTTCTCCCTGTCAGCGCTCACAGATCCCATCTGACCCTCTCTGCATCCCCCTGGCCCTACACAAACATCTGCCAGGGTTAAGCTGGACGTAGGGTCTTGTTGATAAGCAGAAAAGGAAGGAACAGACTGAGCCTGATGGGTCCAGCAGAGGTGATGCTGCTGCTGTCCATGGGCAGAGGACCAGCTGGAGACATATTTGGAGGCTCCTATCGGACCTGCTGACCACTCAAGGATACTGCTCAGGAGTCTCAGTGACTTGTTTAAGCATGAAAGGCTCTGGTTCCATTTCTCCCACCAAATTCCCCAGGTGCAGGGAACTGAAAACACAGAGTCTGGGAAGTTCCTTATCTTTAATGCAAGAGCCCTCCTGACAGATCCCACAGGCTGTGGCTGTGCCGGCTTTAGGAGATCCCTCCAGCAACCGCACCTGCATTGTCCTGCACTCAGAGACTCACCTGGAGAAGGGCTGTGAAGAGTTTTCTCCAAATGAAGCCTCCTCTCTCCTGCCACCCCACCTGCCTTTCCCCTCTCTCTGCTCCCTCCTGTCCCCTCGCTGCCTGCAGGCAGTGCCCTCAGCCCTGCTGGGCTTTGCAGAGGAGCTGCTCCCGGCCAGACCTGGCTCTTTTATGATCTCCTGTCTCATGATGAGCTCCCTCCCTGCCAGGAGCCCAGCCCAGCTCAGCAGCAGAGGAGCAGCCCAAGGCAGCGCTTTCTCTGCTCCCTCTGGGCTCCCTCGAGGTGTCCCTGGGGCTCCAGGGGAACATTCTGAGAAACAGGCTGAAGCCATCCCTGATGCTTCCTTCATCATCTGGGCAGGCACACTTCTGTCCTGCAGTGTCATTGCTCCTGTTAGAAAAATAACAGGGAATGAGAATCAATTTCTTGTCTCACCATTAGACAGGACCTCAGAAAGGTGACAGCGAACGAAATCATTTCTCCAAAGTAGGAGGATCTGTCCCACGGAGTGAATTCAGGCATTTCATCCGAGGTCTTTAGACTTGGGGCTGGGAAGACACTCAGCTCCCTTTCCCCCAGACACATCTTCTGCAAAGCTTATGCACACACAGGGTCTTGAAACCCTTGGTCGTGGTTTCCTCATGGCAGGGATGAGTTTGCCTGGTGCCACAGCTTCAGGGCTTCAGCCCTAATGGGCAGCAATGGCCTCAGCCAGGGGCACAGGCAGGAGGAGCTGGAGCCATTCCCATGGGAGACAGAGCTGGGACATGGTCACAGAGCTCAGGAGAGATGGTAGTCAAGGACAGCATCTTCCAAGCACTGCAAGGCTCCAGATAAACTGAGTCTCAGCTTGAAAGTCCATTCAAGGACCCATGATGAGATTTTGCTGCTTCAGGAACAGTTAAAGAAGAAAAATACGCTGCGTAGGCACTGCTGGATTTAGAAGGGTCAGGTGTCACAGATCTGAGGTTCACTGTGTCCTCTGTCCCTGCCTTCCCCATCAAGGTCTCACAGGGCTTTGTGACTCATGGTAGGACTCTGGAGGAGTTTGACCAGTAGTGGGTAGAGGTCAAGTCAGGGATCTCTTGGGCAAAAGGAATTCTTCACAGTCTATGAGACAGGAGGGGCAGCATCGCAGGGAGCTGAGGGAACAGGAAGATGTCACAGTGTCTCCATCATCTTCCAGAGGTCATGGAGAGTGTTGGAACTCCCTGACCGCTGGTACCACTGCCACATCAGAAATGGCCAGTGGATGAGTAGGGGAGCAAAAGGCTTTGCCCCAGAATTTGTCTAGTAGGATCCCATTTCTGGGTGTCTGAAAGAGAAGGGGATTTTATTTCCCTTGGTAGATTATGTCTCACCATCCTTCTATGACCCAACTCTTCCACGGTCTGATTCTCCCATGACCAGACACTTACATAAGCCACCTCTTCTAGGACGCAGGTTTTCTGTCACCTGAGCCCTCTTTGACTCTAGTGAATCTTCTATGACCCAAGACTTATATGACCCTTCTAAGACTTCTTTATGACCTGAATTTTTTTATGTCCAGACTCCTCTATGACCCTTAAATGACCCAAACTTTCTATGAAACTTTTATGACCAGACTCTTCTATAAACAGCACTTCTCTGTCCCTTTTATGACCTGATCTTTCTATAGCCCAAATCTTCTTTGATCCTTCTATGACCCAACACTTCTCTAAACCTTCTACAGTTGAATTCTTATATGACCCAACCCTCTATGACGCCAATCCTCTAAGATATGAGTCTTTTATGACCCAACACTTCTAAAAAAAGTCTTCTATGACCCAAGCCTTCTGTGACCCAACTCTCCTCTGACTCTTCCGTAATTTTCTATGACCTGACTTCTCTGTGATTCTTCTATGACCTGACTCTTCTATAACCCGACTCCTCTATGACCCGACTAATCTATGACACAGCCCTTCTATGGCCTAAGCCTTTTGTGAACCGGCACTTCTATGACCCCTCTATGACCCGACTCAAGTTTCTATGAGTCGACTCTTCCATGACCCAAATATTCTATAACCCAAATCTTCTATGAGTCAAATATTCTATGACCTGACCCTTCTATGGACCATCTGTGACTGGGCTCTTCTATATCTCCTCTACGAGCCGACTTGTCTATGACTAAACTCTTCCGCGACCATCGCTTACATGACCAGGTCCTTCTATGACTTAAGCCTTCTATGAACAAACCGTTCTATGACCCAGCTACTCTCTGACTCTTCAGTGCTGTGACTTTCTCCGATCCAGGTCTTCTGTGACTCTTCTATGACATGAATCATTTATGCTCCAATGCTTCTATGACCAATATTTGACCAGATGCTTCTGTGACCCGACTCTTCTAAGACCCAACTATTAACAAACCCTTCTATGACCTGACCCCTCTATGACTCTCTATGACCTGACTCATATGAGACATTTCCTTTATGAACTGACAATTCTGTGACTCTTGGATAACTCTTCTATAATGTGATACTTCTGCAGTCTTTCTATATCCTGATGCTTCTACAACGCACACTTTCTGTGCCTCAATGTTTCCATGAAACTTCTATGAGTGAACTCTTCTATGACCTTTCCATGACCAAACACTGCCAATGCCCGACTAAACTCTCACACTCGTAGGACTTGACTCTTCCATGACCTGAGTATTCTATGATCCACAATGATTTGAACGTTCTATGAACCATCTGTCCTTCTGTATTGCACCTCTATGACTCGACTCCTCTCTGACATGATCTTTCTCACAAACGCATTTTCTGCCACTCTTCTACGATCCAACCCGTTAATAACCCTACCCTTCTATCCCCCAACTCTTCTGGTGCACGTGGAGCTGTGTGAGAGCCTTGGCATCTCAAGGAACCCTACAGGCCTGTATTTGGAATCACAAGAAATAACTGCTTCCACTTCAATTCAGCAATGTGAGAAGGCTCATGGCACCAACATCATTGCAGTCAAAGCCAGATCTCCCTGCCCAGGGCCTGGGGGTCAGGGCTTGGACTTTCTGCTTCACCAAGTGAACCCAGGCTTTTCTCAGCATCACAGCTGCCTGCACGGCGCCTTTGTCCTCCTGCAATCATGGCCTCCAATTCTCGGCTCTAATGAGTCCCTGGGGAGCCTTTGTCACTAACGATGCTCACTGAGACCAACTAAGACTTCAAGAAACTTTGAGCTTTGCTTTTGACTTCTTGAGAGCTTTGTTCCATCTCCTCTCAGCAGCTGAGGTTCAAGGACTCATCAACAATTCCATCCTGGATCTCATTAACCTACAGAAAGCCTTAATGAGCTCTTTCTCTTCCTGTTGTTTTCTTCAAGTCTTCAAGCCTCGCATGGCTCCTTGTAGTCATTTCCCAGTGTGGTTACAGAGGAAGATTTCAAAGTGCACCTAAGAAAAACGTTTTATCTGAAACTTTCTAGAACTTTCAAAATCATACAATGGTTTGGGTTGGTAAGGACCTTAAAGCCCGTCCAGTTTCAACCCCCCTTCCCTGGGCAGGGACACCTCCCACTGGACCAGGCTGCTCCAAGCCCCATCCAGCCCGACCTTGAACCCCTCCAGGCAGGGGGCACACACAGCTTCCCTGGGATACCTGAGCCACGTCCTCACCACCTTCTTTGTGAACAATTCCTCCCTAATGTCTAATCTAAATCTTCCCTAGGACATAACACCACCCCGTCATCCTATCATTCCATGCCCTTGGAAAAAGTCCCTTGCCAGCTTTCTTGGTGACCCCTTCAGGTACGGGAAGGCCTCTATAACGTCCCCCCGATGCCTTCTCTTCTGCAGGCTGAGGAAGTTCCAGGAGAAGATCAATATTTCTTTGTGAAATCCCTTTTGAAAGGGCATGGGATTGGTGGAGGTCTCTTGTTAGTGAGGAAGAGCAAGTGTTCTGGTGCCCACGTCCACCTCCTCAGGGCAAACTTCAGCTGGCCAGCTCTCTGTCCGTGCTTCTCCATGGAGATGTTTTTTTCATTTGAGGGCCAAGGTAAAAATAGATTAATAGACGAAAGAAAAAAAGATAAAAGGAATATAAAGAGAGACCAAACCCAATGCAATTTACATCACTTCCCACCTCCTGCTTGGGGCAGCCTGCTAAGTGGGTCTCTATTTTATGCTCATAGACAAACCTAGGGAACAAGAGAGCTCAGTTTAGACGTCAACAAGGCACCGAGGCCACGATTGAAAGAAAGGACTTTGGCACTTGACGGCTCCATGAACGCAGCTATCACCTGGCCAAGGCTCCTGTGACACCTGGGAACATCCAGCTTCTCATCCAGAGGAGCAGGATCCTTCTGGGATAGACAGGAGGGGAAAAGCCTTTGTGTGAACGTGGGGCAGCCTCGGCCGAGGCTCCAGGGCAGCGGGGGATTCTGCACCCCTGGGGGTTCAAACTCAGCAGATTTGATGCCTCGGGAGAGCTCGTCAGCCTTAACGGTTCTGTGCGTGTGCGACTGAGGGGCCAGAGCTCTGTGCAGCCAAAGCGCCTCCTGCCACAACCCCCAGCGCTATTTTGGGGACAGATCCCCTCGTTTTGGTCCAAAACCCCGGTTCCCAGCCTGGGGCTCTGGAGGCAGACACTGCGTTTTGGGTCTCAGAGCTTCATGTTAGGGTACGGGCCCTAATACATAAGTTCCACCCCCTCCCCTTTTGATCTTCAAAGACTCATTTTAAGGCCCAGAGCACAATTTTTAAGGCACAATGTCTGGTTTTCTATGTCCACAGCTTCCATGTTGGAGACAAAAGCCTCTAACAGGGCTCAAAAGCTCATTTTTAGCTCCCAAAGCCCCCTTTTCAGGCAGCAAAGCCTCACTGTGAGGGCTCAAATCCTCTTTTTGAGCCTCTCAAGTCCCATTTTTAGGGTGAAAGCCACCCTGTTCACTACCATGGCTTCTTTTTAGGGCAAAGAACCTGATGTCGGGGCTCAAAGATGCAATTTCAGTTTCAAAGCAACATTTGTAGGGCCCAAAGGCTCTTTTTGAAGCTCCAAACTCTCACATAAAGGATCCAACCTCCCCCTTTACAGCCTGAAGCCTCCATTGGAGCACCCAAAGTCCTGCAGTTTTGACCAGAGCTTCATTTCTTGAGGCAACAGAGGAACCAAGAGGTTTGTCTCCTTCGCAGGGACAAAAGACTTAACTTGTAGCACTGCACCCATCTCTTTAGTGCCCCAAGTCTCATATTTAGGGTGGAAATCCTTGATTTTAGGGTTCCAACTTGTCTTTTAACACTTATAGCTTTTCTTAGGAGGCCCATAGTTACATTTTGAGTCTCAACCCTCGTTTTTTAAGTCTAAAGACACATTTCATTGTCCCGGAGCATAATTTTTAAGGATCAAAGTTGATTCTGGATGTCTGAAACCTCAGTGTTATGGGCCAAAGCCTTATTTTTAGCTCCTTTCTAGCTTCCAAAGCTTCCTTTTCTGGGAACAAAGCTTCATTTTTGGAGTTGTTTGCAGTTGTAAAGGCCTAGATCCTCATTTTTAGCCTCTCAGGTATATTTCAAGCTGCAAAGCTGTTGTCTTTGGTACCACAGCTTCATTTCAGGGCATGAAACCCGAGGTCCGGGCTCAAAGCCTCAGTTTCACTTCGAAAGCACCACTGGTAGGACCCAAACCCTCCTTTTGAAGCTCCAGACTGTCATGGAAAGTATCCAACCCCCTCCTTTACGGCTCGAAGCCTCTACTGGAGTGCCTAAAGCCCTGCATTCAGGACCAGAGCTTCATTTCTTGGAAGCAAGAGATTCTCATCCCTTGAGGGATCAAAAGACACATTTGTAGCTCCACACCCATCCTTTTAGTGCAGAAGTCTCATGTTTTGGACTGAAATCTTCAATTCCAGGGTTCTAACCTGTTTTCTAGGACCCATAGACATTGTACTCCCAGCAGATATCAGGCAGATTGAAGTCTCCCACAAGAACGAGAGGCATTGATCTAGAGATTGACCGCAGCTGTTTATAGAAGAGCCCATCAGCTGCTTCTCCTTGGCTGGGTGGTCTGTAACAGACTCCCATCACAATATCTACCTTCTTATGGGCTCCTCTGATTTTGACCCACAGGCACTCAACCTCCTGATCGCCACATTCCATCTCAACGGAGTCCAAGTCCTCCCTTACAAAGAGGGCTACCCCGCCTCCTCTCCTACCCTTCCTATCCCACCTGAAGAGTTTGTACCCCACCATAGCCGTACTCCAGTTATATGAGTCGTCCCACCACGTTTCTGTGATGGCAACGACATCATAGGCCCCTTGCCCTACGACAGCTTCCAGCTCTTCCTTCTTATTCCCCATGCTGCGTGCATTGGTGTAAATGCCCTTCAGCTGAGCTGCTGAGCCTTCAGCCCTCTTAGAGGGAACAGAGTTTGTTCCCAATTGCCTGGTAACTGGAGTAGCTAGCTCCAGAGTGCCTGTATCTCCTTGAGCACCCCGAGGTGTGTTCTCCCCCACTTTCTGGTTGGTGAGGTACTGGTGGTCCTCACCAGCACACCCTCTCCCAATCACCAATTCCCCACGTCCAGGCTCGTTCCTGTCTAGCCTGGGCTCAACCCCCTCCCCCTTCACATCTAGTTTAAAGCTCGATTTATGAGCTTAGTTAGTTTTTTAGCAAGGGCATTAGCCCCCCTAGGAGGCCCACATGTCCCACCCTTAGCGTGAAAGCCTGGGGGTGCGTGAGCCACCCCATGATCAAAGAAGCCAAAGCCCCTCTCCTCGCACCAGGCTCGGAGCCAGGTATTAATCGAATTCTTCTTCCTGGCTTCCCGCTCCTCCCTATTTAGCCTTGGGATGGAGCAGAATACTACTTGTGCCCCAGAGCCCTCCATCATTCTCCCAATGGCCCTGAAGTCTTTCTTGATGGCTTTGGCCTTTTTGTTTGTTAGGTCGTCGTTACCAGTTTGGACTACCAGAGGATAGTAGTCTGTCTCGTGGACCAGGGAAGGCAGTTTTCTAGCTCCCTCCTTCCCTGATGCCCCCGGTAAGCAGCAGACCTCTCTGTGGAGCGGGTCCGGTCTGCAGATGGGTCCCTCCGTTCCTTTTAGGAGGGAGTCCCCTACAACAATCACCCTCCTCTTCTTCTTGATGGAGGATGTTTTTATCTTTTTCTGAGGATGGTGCAGCCTAGGGAAGGATTCTAGGCTGTGGGAACCATCATCCTCATCCTCAGGGCTGGATTCCACCTGCAGCACCTGGTACTTGTTCCCCAGGGGGATCTGGGGCTTTGCTGTCTGGGTGAGGAGAGCAGGTTTCCTTCCTCTGGCAGGAACTTGCTGCCCTTCCCCATCTCTTGTTCCCCCAACCTTACAGTTTGCAGGTGGATGATGTTCGGACACAACAGCCCCAGCAGCCGCTGAGTTAGTGAGAGGGCCCTGCTCCACTGGTCTATCTCTCTCTCGCACTCCCTGACGGACATAGAAGGGCCTGAACATAGAAATCTGGGTCATAGAAGTGGCCTTGTGGGCTGCACAGGGAGGAAAGCAGCACCGGCAGCCAGGCCAGGCTGGACATGCTCCCTTGGGGAAAGGGATGTCCTTGGAGAAGTGCAAGGGAGCATTTCTGTGGCTGCAGAATCCACAAGAAAGATAATCCTCTTCCCGCAGGTCCTCGTGTGGGGCAGGCTGCTCTGCTGCTGAGCTCAGACTCTCGCCCTGGCCTGGGCAGAAGGGCTGGAACGGAACGGTGAGGACACGGTCTGTGGTGGCATCTGCTGGATTGAAACCAGGAGTCCTGGATTTCCGTTGCTCTTCGTGTCCAGCCTCTCTTCTTGCCCAGAGCTTGTCAGAGCCCAGAGCAGGGCTGTGTGCAGAGCCCAGCGTGGGACACGGCTGGGACCTCATCCCAGTCTTCAGCTTCCTCAAGGAGGGCAGTGAAGGGGAAGGCGCTGATCTCCTTACCCTGGTGACCAGGGTAGGTCACAAGGAAAAGGAATGAAGCTGCATCAGGGGAAGTTCCAACTGGACATCTGGAAAAGGTTCCTCATGGAGAGGATGCTCGGTCACTGGAACACCCCAGGGAAGTGGTGATGGCACCAAGCCTGTCAGAGTTCAAGGAGCATCTTGACAATCATCTTAGTGATATGGTTCCATTTTACACAGTCGTGTGAGGATCAGGGAGCTGGACTCAGTGATCCTCATGAGCCCCTTCCAACCCAAGATATTCTAGAAGCCTGTGATCTTCAAGCTCAAAAAACAGTCTGCCCATCCACTACCCATCCCTTGACATTACTTCTTCCTGACAAGTTCCTCCTTGTGACTCTTTCCTCTCCCAGACATCATCCTAGCTCTCCATATCGTTCTGTATTTGGGTCCTACCGGTACACTCCCTACCTGCATTTGCTCCTCTCTGCACTTGGTGCTTGATCGCAGGCTGCTTAACACCTATTTCTGCACATGGCACATCATCCCCAGACACCACTAAACCCTCATCCAGTCATAAATTTTTATAATAAAAGCAGATTTTGTGCCCATATAGAAATTTCCAGAAACTGTAATAACTTCATGCAATCCCTGTGGGCAGAAGAAATGTCAAAGGGCTCGAGGTGCCCCCTGACTGTAAGGGATTTGTGTCTGTGACGCTGCAGGGGCAACAGAAGGAACACAAGGCATTTGCCCCAGAGATGCTGTCAGCAGATCCTGGCAGGTGCCGAGGTGTGAAGGACCCGTGGTGCCCCCGTACCGTAAGGGATTTTTCTGGTGATGCTGCCAGCCTGTTCCTGGCCTGAGGAGGCTCCGTTGTGTTTTCCATCCGCCCCCAAGCCCTCTCCCTGCACAGGTCCTGTGGGGGCTTGGGCAGAGCTCCTTTCCCAGCCGTGTTCCTGCTGCTGCCCCGTCACCTCCAGAGACAAAACTGACCTCACCGTCCCCGTCACAGTCAGATGTTTCCTGCTGGATTCTGAGTTTCTGAGACACAACTGACATCCTAACCCTCTACTCATCCATCACCTCCTCATGTCCTAGGACCTGAACAGGTAAAAGTACGCTTGCCCCACATCATGAGGAATGAACACGGGGACATTTGTTCGTGGAGGGACATCCAAGTGCTATACTGAGGCGACTTCCCATGTCTTGTTACTTGCAATGAGAAGAGACTTCGAGGCAATATCTGTCCCAGAGATCTTCGTGGAAACTGAAGAAACTGCTCTGTCTACACATTCAGGTTCATCTCAGCTCACAGACATGATGTGTGCGCTCACATCTGATCCGTACAATGCCAAATTGGCCTTTGGTCTACTCAATCAGTGTCCTCTCATGGAAGAACAAAGAAACTCTCCAAGCTGGGGTGAGAGGCCAGTGCTGGGAATGGTGGTTGGCAGGGGTTTCACCAGGATTATTGCCTCTGGGACAAATGCTTGAGTCAGTTCCTGAGAGAAAGTTTAGAAGAAGCCCCAAGCCTTGAGGCTCTGCCCTGAGGAGGTCCCCTTGCTCTATGGAAAGGCTGTTCTGGAGGCAGCTCTGTCCCACAAGCAGCATGGCTGTGACCAAGCTCAGAGCCCTCAGGCCTTACAGCAAGGCAAGGGGGGAGGAGGAGAGTGTGGAAATGGAGAGAGAACAGCTCTGGGGGATCAAGTGCTGGTGCCTGGCAGTGCTGCCCTGCGGGGACTTTCTTCTTTTCCAGCCAGGAGCAAAGGAATTGTTCCTGAAGCTCCAGAAAGCCTTGGAGGAAGGGTCAGAGGAAGAGACAAGGTGCTGCAGTGGCTTTATTTTGATTACAATAGTGTGGGTTGTCATTACCTAACCCACAACGAACTCAAAAAGAGTTGAAAACATGATCATAAGTTAAAAAAAAAAAAGTAGAAATATAAAAATATAGAAGGCAGTAACACCAGCCATGAGTAACACCAGAACTGCTATGCAGAAGGTCAGGAATTTATTGCATCAGAGCTCTGTCCAGTTATAAGTTCCCACAGCGCATCCTTGAGGTCCTTGTTCCTCAAGCCGTAGATGAGGGGATTCAGTGCTGGAGTTACCACTGCATAGAGAAATGACACAACTAAATTCATGGATGGGGAGGAGAAGGAGGGAGGCTTAAGGTAGGTAAACGTGTCAGTGCTGAGAAACAGGGAGACCACAGCCAGGTGAGGGAGGCACGTGGAGAAGGCTTTGTGCCGTCCCTGCTCCGAGGGGATCCTCAGCACGGCCCTGAAGATCTGAACATAGGACACCACAATGAAAACAAAACAGCCAAAAGCTACTAAGAAACTAACCACAAGAAGCCCAACCTCCCGGAGGTTGGCATGTGAGCAGGAGAGCTTGAGGATCTGGGGGATTTCACAGAAGAACTGGTCCACAGCATTGCCCTGGCACAGGGGCAGGGAAAATGTACTGGCCGTGTGCAGCAGAGCAGAGAGAAACCCAGTGCCCCAGGCAGCTGCTGCCATGTGGACACAAGCTCTGCTGCCCAGGAGGGTCCCGTAGTGCAGGGGGTTGCAGATGGCAACGTAGCGGTCGTAGGACATGACTGTGAGAAGAAAATATTCTGTACCAAGGAAGAAAATAAATAGAAACATTTGGGCAACACATCCTGAGTAGGAGATGGCCCTGGTGTCCCAGAGGGAATTGGCCATGGATTTGGGGACAGTGGTGGAGATGGATCCCATGTCGAGGAGGGCGAGGTTGAGGAGGAAGAAGTACATGGGGGTGTGGAGGTGGTGGTCCCAGGCGATGGTGATGATGATGAGGCCGTTGCCCACGAGGGCAGCCAGGTAGATGCCCAGGAAGAGCCAGAAGTGCAAGAGCTGCAGCTCCCGTGAGTCTGCGAATGGCAGGAGGAGGAACTGGGTGATGGAGCTGCTGTTGGACATCTGCTGCCTCCAGACATGGGGCACTGTCATATGAGAGAAGGACAGTGACAAGTTAGGATAACCTCTGAGCCAAATCAAAGCCATTTCTCCTTCCCCTCCCTCCTGCTCACACCTTGTCACCTTTTTTCAGCCCTTCCTTCAGCTCTGAGCCTGGAGCCCTGCTCGGTGCCGGCTGAATGTGCCGGGAGGAGCAGAGCCTCTGCCCGCTGGCTGCAAGGAGTCAGCCCTGCTCTGCAGCAGGGGACATGGGGACGGTGGGGACAGGGGACACTGCTGGGGCTCAGCGTTGTCCAGGGGAACTGCTCCTGGTGCAGAAGGGCCTGTCAGCATCTGCACTGCCGGGGATGAGGAGCTGAGAAGGTAGCAGGCTTAGAGGTTTCGAATGCCTAAAGGTGTGACGGGACAGGTTTGCATCTGTGAGGGCAGCATAGTGCTTGCGAGGAAAACTCAAGAAAAGCCAAATGTCCTAACGAGGATATCTTAGTGCAGGCGAGATAATTAATTCCTCAGGAATGCACTGCCCAAGGCCGCACAGAAGATCAGTGCCTGACTCTGCAACTCCCATCCCCAGAGAGACTGGCAGAGAGAACAAGAGAACAACAGCAACATCTCTGGTTTAAGTTTCCTCTCCATCTCTGATCCTATCCCTTCTCTCTGGAGGTTTTCCTCAATGGAGCTGATTCCCTGTCCCATGCCTTCTCCCTGTCAGCGCTCACAGATCCCATCTGACCCTCTCTGCATCCCCCTGGCCCTACACAAACATCTGCCCGGGTTAAGCTGGACGTAGGGTCTTGTTGATAAGCAGAAAGGGATGGAACAGACTGAGCCTGATGGGTCCAGCAGAGGTGATGCTGCTGCTGTCCATGGGCAGAGGACCAGCTGGAGACATATTCGGAGGCTCCTATCGGACCTGCTGACCGCTCAAGGATACTGCTCAGGAGTCTCAGTGACTTGTTTAAGCATGAAAGGCTCTGGTTCCATTTCTCCCACCAAATTCCCCAGGTGCAGGGAACTGAAAACACAGAGTCTGGGAAGTTCCTTATCTTTAATGCAAGAGCCCTCCTGACAGATCCCACAGGCTGTGGCTGTGCCGGCTTTAGGAGATCCCTCCAGCAACCGCACCTGCATTGTCCTGCACTCAGAGACTCACCTGGAGAAGGGCTGTGAAGAGTTTTCTCCAAATGAAGCCTCCTCTCTCCTGCCAGCCCACCTGCCTTTCCCCTCTCTCTGCTCCCTCCTGTCCCCTCGCTGCCTGCAGGCAGTGCCCTCAGCCCTGCTGGGCTTTGCAGAGGAGCTGCTCCCGGCCAGACCTGGCTCTTTTCTCAACTTTTGTCTCATGATGAGCTCCCTCCCTGCCAGGAGCCCAGCCCAGCTCAGCAGCAGAGGAGCAGCCCAAGGCAGCGCTTTCTCTGCTCCCTCTGGGCTCCCTCGAGGTGTCCCTGGGGCTCCAGGGGAACATTCTGAGAAACAGGCTGAAGCCATCCCTGATGCTTCCTTCATCATCTGGGCAGGCACACTTCTGTCCTGCAGTGTCATTGCTCCTGTTAGAAAAATAACAGGGAATGAGAATCAATTTCTTGTCTCACCATTAGACAGGACCTCAGAAAGGTGACAGCGAACGAAATCATTTCTCCAAAGTAGGAGGATCTGTCCCACGGAGTGAATTCAGGCATTTCATCCGAGGTCTTTAGACTTGGGGCTGGGAAGACACTCAGCTCCCTTTCCCCCAGACACATCTTCTGCAAAGCTTATGCGCACACAGGGTCTTGAAACCCTTGGTCGTGGTTTCCTCATGGCAGGGATGAGTTTGCCTGGTGCCACAGCTTCAGGGCTTCATCCCTATTGGGCAGCAATGCCCTCAGCCAGGGGCACAGGCAGGAGGAGCTGGAGCCATTCCCATGGGAGACAGAGCTGGGACATGGTCACAGAGCTCAGGAGAGATGGTAGTCAAGGACAGCATCTTCCAAGCACTGCAAGGCTCCAGATAAACTGAGTCTCAGCTTGAAAGTCCATTCAAGGACCCATGATGAGATTTTGCTGCTTCAGGAACAGTTAAAGAAGAAAAATACGCTGCGTAGGCACTGCTGGATTTAGAATGGTCAGGTGTAGACAGATCTGAGGTTCACTGTGTCCTCTGTCCCTGTCTTCCCCATCAAGGTCTCACAGGGCTTTGTGACTCATGGTAGGACTCTGGAGGAGTTTGACCAGTAGTGGGTAGAGGTCAAGTCAGGGATCTCTTGGGCAAAAGGAATTCTTCGCAGTCTATGAGACAGGAGGGGCAGCATCGCAGGGAGCTGAGGGAACAGGAAGATGTCACAGTGTCTCCATCATCTTCCAGAGGTCATGGAGAGTGTTGGAACTCCCTGACCGCTGGTACCACTGCCACATCAGAAATGGCCAGTGGATGAGTAGGGGAGCAAAAGGCTTTGCCCCAGAATTTGTCTAGTAGGATCCCATTTCTGGGTGTCTGAAAGAGAAGGGGATTTTATTTCCCTTGGTAGATTATGTCTCACCATCCTTCTATGACCCAACTCTTCCACGGTCTGATTCTCCCATGACCAGACACTTACATAAGCCATCTCTTCTAGGACGCAGGTTTTCTGTCACCTGAGCCCTCTTTGACTCTAGTGAATCTTCTATGACCCAAGACTTATATGACCCTTCTAAGACTTCTTTATGACCTGAATTTTTTTATGTCCAGACTGCTCTATGACCCTTAAATGACCCAAACTTTCTATGAAACTTTTATGACCAGACTCTTCTATAAACAGCACTTCTCTGTCCCTTTTATGACCTGATCTTTCTATAGCCCAAATCTTCTTTGATCCTTCTATGACCCAACACTTCTCTAAACCTTCTACAGTTGAATTCTTATATGACCCAACCCTCTATGACGCCAATCCTCTAAGATATGAGTCTTTTATGACCCAACACTTCTAAAAAATGTCTTCTATGACCCAAGCCTTCTGTGACCCAACTCTCCTCTGACTCTTCCGTAATTTTCTATGACCTGACTTCTCTGTGATTCTTCTATGACCTGACTCCTCTATAACCCGACTCCTCTATGACCCGACTAATCTATGACACAGCCCTTCTATGGCCTAAGCCTTTTGTGAACCGGCACTTCTATGACCCCTCTATGACCCGACTCAAGTTTCTATGAGTCGACTCTTCCATGACCCAAATATTCTATAATCCAAATCTTCTATGACTCAAATATTCTATGAGCTGACCCTTCTATGGACCATCTGTGACTGGGCTCTTCTATATCTCCTCTACGAGCCGACTTGTCTATGACTAAACTCTTCCGCGACCATCGCTTACATGACCAGGTCCTTCTATGACTTAAGCCTTCTATGAACAAACCGTTCTATGACCCAGCTACTCTCTGACTCTTCAGTGCTGTGTCTTTCTCCGATCCAGGTCTTCTGTGACTCTTCTATGACATGAATCATTTATGCTCCAATGCTTCTATGACCAATATTTGACCAGATGCTTCTGTGACCCGACTCTTCTAAGACCCAACTATTAACAAACCCTTCTATGACCTGACCCCTCTATGACTCTCTATGACCTGACTCATATGAGACATTTCCTTTATGAACTGACAATTCTGTGACTCTTGGATAACTCTTCTATAATGCGATACTTCTGCAGTCTTTCTATATCCTGATGCTTCTACAACGCACACTTTCTGTGCCTCAATGTTTCCATGAAACTTCTATGAGTGAACTCTTCTATGACCTTTCCATGACCAAACACTGCCAATGCCCGACTAAACTCTCACACTCATATGACTTGACTCTTCCATGACCTGAGTATTCTATGATCCACAATGATTTGAACGTTCTATGAACCATCTGTCCTTCTGTATTGCACCTCTATGACTCGACTCCTCTCTGACATGATCTTTCTCACAAACGCATTTTCTGCCACTCTTCTACGATCCAACCCGTTAATAACCCTACCCTTCTATCCCCCAACTCTTCTGGTGCACGTGGAGCTGTGTGAGAGCCTTGGCATCTCAAGGAACCCTACAGGCCTGTATTTGGAATCACAAGAAATAACTGCTTCCACTTCAATTCAGCAATGTGAGAAGGCTCATGGCACCAACATCATTGCAGTCAAAGCCAGATCTCCCTGCCCAGGGCCTGGGGGTCAGGGCTTGGACTTTCTGCTTCACCAAGTGAACCCAGGCTTTTCTCAGCATCACAGTCGCCTGCACGGCGCCTTTGTCCTCCGGCAATCATGGCCTCCAATTCTCGGCTCTAATGAGTCCCTGGGGAGCCTTTGTCACTAACGATGCTCACTGAGACCAACTAAGACTTCAAGAAACTTTGAGCTTTGCTTTTGACTTCTTGAGAGCTTTGTTCCATCTCCTCTTAGCAGCTGAGGTTCAAGGACCCATCAGCAATTCCATCCTGGATCTCATTAACCTACAGAAAGCCTTAATGAGCTCTTTCTCTTCCTGTTGTTTTCTTCAAGTCTTCAAGCCTCGCATGGCTCCTTGTAGTCATTTCCCAGTGTGGTTACAGAGGAAGATTTCAAAGTGCACCTAAGAAAAACGTTTTATCTGAAACTTTCTAGAACTTTCAAAATCATACAATGGTTTGGGTTGGTAAGGACCTTAAAGCCCGTCCAGTTTCAACCCCCCTTCCCTGGGCAGGGACACCTCCCACTGGACCAGGCTGCTCCAAGCCCCATCCAGCCCGACCTTGAACCCCTCCAGGCAGGGGGCACACACAGCTTCCCTGGGATACCTGAGCCACGTCCTCACCACCTTCTTTGTGAACAATTCCTCCCTAATGTCTAATCTAAATCTTCCCTAGGACATAACACCACCCCGTCATCCTATCATTCCATGCCCTTGGAAAAAGTCCCTTGCCAGCTTTCTTGGTGACCCCTTCAGGTACGGGAAGGCCTCTATAACGTCCCCCCGATGCCTTCTCTTCTGCAGGCTGAGGAAGTTCCAGGAGAAGATCAAAATTTCTTTGTGAAATCCCTTTTGAAAGGGCATGGGATTGGTGGAGGTCTCTTGTTAGTGAGGAAGAGCAAGTGTTCTGGTGCCCACGTCCACCTCCTCAGGGCAAACTTCAGCTGGCCAGCTCTCTGTCCGTGCTTCTCCATGGAGATGTTTTTTTCATTTGAGGGCCAAGGTAAAAATAGATTAATAGACGAAAGAAAAAAAGATAAAAGGAATATAAAGAGAGAACAAACCCAATGCAATTTACATCACTTCCCACCTCCTGCTTGGGGCAGCCTGCTAAGTGGGTCTCTATTTTATGCTCATAGACAAACCTAGGGAACAAGAGAGCTCAGTTTAGACATCAACAAGGCACCGAGGCCACGATTGAAAGAAAGGACTTTGGCACTTGATGGCTCCATGAACGCAGCTATCACCTGGCCAAGGCTCCTGTGACACCTGGGAACATCCAGCTTCTCATCCAGAGGAGCAGGATCCTTCTGGGATAGACAGGAGGGGAAAAGCCTTTGTGTGAACGTGGGGCAGCCTCGGCCGAGGCTCCAGGGCAGCGGGGGATTCTGCACCCCTGGGGGTTCAAACTCAGCAGATTTGATGCCTCGGGAGAGCTCGTCAGCCTTAACGGTTCTGTGCGTGTGCGACTGAGGGGCCAGAGCTCTGTGCAGCCAAAGCGCCTCCTGCCACAACCCCCAGCGCTATTTTGGGGACAGATCCCCTCGTTTTGGTCCAAAACCCCGGTTCCCAGCCTGGGGCTCTGGAGGCAGACACTGCGTTTTGGGTCTCAGAGCTTCATGTTAGGGTACGGGCCCTAATACATAAGTTCCACCCCCTCCCCTTTTGATCTTCAAAGACTCATTTTAAGGCCCAGAGCACAATTTTTAAGGCACAATGTCTGGTTTTCTATGTCCACAGCTTCCATGTTGGAGACAAAAGCCTCTAACAGGGCTCAAAAGCTCATTTTTAGCTCCCAAAGCCCCCTTTTCAGGCAACAAAGCCTCACTGTGAGGGCTCAAATCCTCTTTTTGAGCCTCTCAAGTCCCATTTTTAGGGTGAAAGCCACCCTGTTCACTACCATGGCATCTTTTTAGGGCAAAGAACCTGATGTCGGGGCTCAAAGATGCAATTTCAGTTTCAAAGCAACATTTGTAGGGCCCAAAGGCTCTTTTTGAAGCTCCAAACTCTCACATAAAGGATCCAACCTCCCCCTTTACAGCCTCAAGCCTCCATTGGAGCACCCAAAGTCCTGCAGTTTTGACCAGAGCTTCATTTCTTGAGGCAACAGAGGAACCAAGAGGTTTGTCTCCTTCGCAGGGACAAAAGACTTAACTTGTAGCACTGCACCCATCTCTTTAGTGCCCCAAGTCTCATATTTAGGGTGGAAATCCTTGATTTTAGGGTTCCAACTTGTCTTTTAACACTTATAGCTTTTCTTAGGAGGCCCATAGTTACATTTTGAGTCTCAACCCTCGTTTTTTAAGTCTAAAGACACATTTCATTGTCCCGGAGCATAATTTTTAAGGATCAAAGTTGATTCTGGATGTCTGAAACCTCAGTGTTATGGGCCAAAGCCTTATTTTTAGCTCCTTTCTAGCTTCCAAAGCTTCCTTTTCCGGGAACAAAGCTTCATTTTTGGAGTTGTTTGCAGTTGTAAAGGCCTAGATCCTCATTTTTAGCCTCTCAGGTATGTTTCAAGCTGCAAAGCTGTTGCCTTTGGTACCACAGCTTCATTTCAGGCATGAAACCCGAGGTCCGGGCTCAAAGCCTCAGTTTCACTTTCAAAGCACCACTGGTAGGACCCAAACCCTCCTTTTGAAGCTCCAGACTGTCATGGAAAGTATCCAACCCCCTCCTTTACGGCTCGAAGCCTCTACTGGAGTGCCTAAAGCCCTGCATTCAGGACCAGAGCTTCATTTCTTGGAAGCAAGAGGTTCTCATCCCTTGAGGGATCAAAAGACACATTTGTAGCTCCACACCCATCCTTTTAGTGCAGAAGTCTCATGTTTTGGACTGAAATCTTCAATTCCAGGGTTCTAACCTGTTTTCTAGGACCCATAGACATTGTACTCCCAGCAGATATCAGGCAGATTGAAGTCTCCCACAAGAACGAGAGGCATTGATCTAGAGATTGACCGCAGCTGTTTATAGAAGAGCCCATCAGCTGCTTCTCCTTGGCTGGGTGGTCTGTAACAGACTCCCATCACAATATCTACCTTCTTATGGGCTCCTCTGATTTTGACCCACAGGCACTCAACCTCCTGATCGCCACATTCCATCTCAACGGAGTCCAAGTCCTCCCTTACAAAGAGGGCTACCCCGCCTCCTCTCCTACCCTTCCTATCCCACCTGAAGAGTTTGTACCCCACCATAGCCGTACTCCAGTTATATGACTCGTCCCACCACGTTTCTGTGATGGCAACGACATCATAGGCCCCTTGCCCTACGACAGCTTCCAGCTCTTCCTTCTTATTCCCCATGCTGCGTGCATTGGTGTAAATGCCCTTCAGCTGAGCTGCTGAGCCTTCAGCCCTCTTAGAGGGAACAGAGTTTGTTCCCAATTGCCTGGTAACTGGAGTAGCTAGCTCCAGAGTGCCTGTATCTCCTTGAGCACCCCGAGGTGTGTTCTCCCCCACTTTCTGGTTGGTGAGGTACTGGTGGTCCTCACCAGCACACCCTCTCCCAATCACCAATTCCCCACGTCCAGGCTCGTTCCTGTCTAGCCTGGGCTCAACCCCCTCCCCCTTCACATCTAGTTTAAAGCTCGATTTATGAGCTTAGTTAGGTTTTTAGCAAGGGCATTAGCCCCCCTAGGAGGCCCACATGTCCCACCCTTAGCGTGAAAGCCTGGGGGTGCGTGAGCCACCCCATGATCAAAGAAGCCAAAGCCCCTCTCCTCGCACCAGGCTCGGAGCCAGGTATTAATCGAATTCTTCTTCCTGGCTTCCCGCTCCTCCCTATTTAGCCTTGGGATGGAGCAGAATACTACTTGTGCCCCAGAGCCCTCCATCACTTTCCCAATGGCCCTGAAGTCTTTCTTGATGGCTTTGGCCTTTTTGTTTGTTAGGTCGTCAATACCAGTTTGGACTATCAGAGGATAGTAGTCTGTCTCGTGGACCAGGGAAGGAAGTTTTCTAGCTCCCTCCTTCCCTGATGCCCCCGGTAAGCAGCAGACCTCTCTGTGTAGCGGGTCTGGTCTGCAAATGGGTCCCTCCGTTCCTTTTAGGAGGGAGTCCCCTACAACAATCACCCTCCTCTTCTTCTTGATGGAGGATGTTTTTATCTTTTTCTGAGGATGGTGCAGCCTAGGGAAGGATTCTAGGCTGTGGGAACCATCATCCTCATCCTCAGGGTTAGATTCCACCTGCAGCACCTGGTACTTGTTCACCAGGGGGATCTGGGGCTTTGCTGTCTGGGTGAGGGGAGCAGGTTTCCTTCCTCTGGCAAGAACTTGCTGCCCTTCCCCATCTCTTGTTCCCCCAACCTTACAGTTTGCAGGTGGATGATGTTCGGACACAACAGCCCCAGCAGCCCCTGAGTTAGTGAGAGGGCCCTGCTCCACTGGTCTATCTCTCTCTCGCACTCCCTGACGGACATAGAAGGGCCTGAACATAGAAATCTGGGTCATAGAAGTGGCCTTGTGGGCTGCACAGGGAGGAAAGCAGCACCGGCAGCCAGGCCAGGCTGGACATGCTCCCTTGGGGAAAGGGATGTCCTTGGAGAAGTGCAAGGGAGCATTTCTGTGGCTGCAGAATCCACAAGAAAGATAATCCTCTTCCCGCAGGTCCTCGTGTGAGGCAGGCTGCTCTGCTGCTGAGCTCAGACTCTCGACCTGGCCTGGGCAGAAGGGCTGGAACGGAACGGTGAGGACACGGTCTGTGGTGGCATCTGCTGGATTGAAACCAGGAGTCCTGGATTTCCGTTGCTCTTCGTGTCCAGCCTCTCTTCTTGCCCAGAGCTTGTCAGAGCCCAGAGCAGGGCTGTGTGCAGAGCCCAGCGTGGGACACGGCTGGGACCTCATCCCAGTCTTGAGCTTCCTCAAGGAGGGCAGTGAAGGGGAAGGCGCTGATCTCCTTTCCCTGGTGACCAGGGTAGATCACAAGGAAATGGAATGCAGCTGCATCAGGGGAAGTTCCAACTGGACATCTGGAAAAGGTTCCTCATGGAGAGGGTGCTCAGTCACTGGAACACCCCAGGGAAGTGGTGATGGCACCAAGCCTGTCAGAGTTCAAGGAGCATCTTGACAATCATCTTAGTGATATGGTTCCATTTTACACAGTCGTGTGAGGATCAGGGAGCTGGACTCAGTGATCCTCATGAGCCCCTTCCAACCCAAGATATTCTAGAAGCCTGTGATCTTCAAGCTCAAAAAATAGTCTGCCCATCCACTACCCATCCCTTGACATTCCTTTTTCCTGACAAGTTCCTCCTTGTGACTCTTTCCTCTCCCAGACATCATCCTAGCTCTCCATATCGTTCTGTATTTGGGTCCTACCGGTACACTCCCTACCTGCATTTGCTCCTCTCTGCACTTGGTGCTTGATCGCAGGCTGCTTAACACCTATTTCTGCACATGGTACATCATCCCCAGACACCACTAAACCCTCATCCAGTCATAAATTTTTATAATAAAATCAGATTTTGTGCACATATAGAAATTTCCAGAAACTGTAATAACTTCATGCAATCCCTGTGGGCAGAAGAAATGGCAAAGGGCCCGAGGTGCCCCCTGACTGTAAGGGATTTGTGTCTGTGACGCTGCAGGGGCAACAGAAGGAGCACAAGGCATTTGCCCCAGAGATGCTGTCAGCAGATCCTGGCAGGTGCCGAGGTGTGAAGGACCCGTGGTGCCCCCGTACCGTAAGGGATTTTTCTGGTGATGCTGCCAGCCTGTTCCTGGCCTGAGGAGGCTCCGTTGTGTTTTCCATCCGTCCCCAAGCCCTCTCCCTGCACAGGTCCTGTGGGGGCTTGGGCAGAGCTCCTTTCCCAGCCGTGTTCCTGCTGCTGCCCCGTCACCTCCAGAGACACAACTGACCTCACCGTCCCCGTCACAGTCAGATGTTTCCTGCTGGATTCTGAGTTTCTGAGACACAACTGACATCCTAACCCTCTACTCATCCATCACCTCCTCATGTCCTAGGACCTGAACAGGTAAAAGTACGCTTGCCCCACATCATGAGGAATGAACATGGGGACCTTGGTTCGTGGAGGGACATCCAAGTGCTATATTGAGGCGAATTCCCATGTCTTGTTACTTGCAATGAGAAGAGACTTCGAGGCAATATCTGTCCCAGAGATCTTTGTGGAAACTGAAGAAACTGCTCTGTCTACACATTCAGGTTCATCTCAGCTCACAGACATGATGTGTGCGCTCACATCTGATCCGTACAATGCCAAATTGGCCTTTGGTCTACTCAATCAGTGTCCTCTCATGGAAGAACAAAGAAACTCTCCAAGCTGGGGTGAGAGGCCAGTGCTGGGAATGGTGGTTGGCAGGGGTTTCACCAGGATTATTGCCTCTGGGACAAATGCTTGAGTCAGTTCCTGCAAGAAAGTTTAGAAGAAGCCCCAAGCCTTGAGGCTCTGCCCTGAGGAGGTCCCCTTGCTCTATGGAAAGGCTGTTCTGGAGGCAGCTCTGTCCCACAAGCAGCATGGCTGTGACTAAGCTCAGAGCCCTCAGGCCTTACAGCAAGGCAAGGGGGGAGGAGGAGAGTGTGGAAATGGGGAGAGAACAGCTCTGGGGGATCAAGTGCTGGTGTCTGGCAGTGCTGCCCTGCTGGGACTTTCTTCTTTTCCAGCCATGAGCAAAGGAATTGTTCCTGAAGCTCTAGAAAGCCTTGGACGAAGAGTCAGAGGAAGAGACAAGGTGCTGCAGTGGCTTTATTTTGATTACAATAGTGTGGGTTGTCATTACCTAACCCACAACCAACTCAAAAAGAGTTGAAAACACGATCACAAGCTAAAAAAAAAGTAGAAATATAAAAATATAGAAGGCAGTAACACCAGCCATGAGTAACACCAGAATTGCTATGCAGAAGGTCAGGAATTTATTGCATCAGAGCTCTGTCCAGTTATAAGTTCCCGCAGCGCATCCTTGAGGTCCTTGTTCCTCAAGCCGTAGATGAGGGGATTCAGTGCTGGAGTTACCACTGCATAGAGAAATGACACAACTAAATTCATGGATGGGGAGGAGAAGGAGGGAGGCTTAAGGTCGGTAAACATGTCAGTGCTGAGAAACAGGGAGACCACAGCCAGGTGAGGGAGGCACGTGGAGAAGGCTTTGTGCCGTCCCTGCTCCGAGGGGATCCTCAGCACGGCCCTGAAGATCTGCACATAGGACACCACAATGAAAACAAAACAGCCAAAACCTACTAAGAAACTAACCACAATAAGCCCAACCTCCCTGAGGTTGGCATGTGAGCAGGAGAGCTTGAGGATCTGGGGGATTTCACAGAAGAACTGGTCCACAGCATTGCCCTGGCACAGGGGCAGGGAAAATGTACTGGCCGTGTGCAGCAGAGCAGAGAGAAACCCAGTGCCCCAGGCAGCTGCTGCCATGTGGAGACAAGCTCTGGTGCCCAGGAGGGTCCCGTAGTGCAGGGGGTTGCAGATGGCAACGTAGCGGTCATAGGACATGACTGTGAGAAGAAAATATTCTGTACCAAGGAAGAAAATAAATAGAAACATTTGGGCAACACATCCTGAGTAGGAGATGGCCCTGGTGTCCCAGAGGGAATTGGCCATGGATTTGGGAACAGTGGTGGAGATGGATCCCAGGTCGAGGAGGGCGAGGTTGAGGAGGAAGAAGTACATGGGGGTGTGGAGGTGGTGGTCCCAGGCGATGGTGATGATGATGAGGCCGTTTCCCAGGAGGGCAGCCAGGTAGATGCCCAGGAAGAGCCAGAAGTGCAGGAGCTGCAGCTCCCGTGAGTCTGCGAATGGCAGGAGGAGGAACTGGGTGATGGAGCTGCTGTTGGACATCTACTGCCTCTAGGCATGGGGCACTGTCATATGAGAGAAGGACAGTGACAAGTTAGGATAACCTCTGAGCCAAATCAAAGCCATTTCTCCTTCCCCTCCCTCCTGCTCACACCTTGTCACCTTTTTTCAGCCCTTCCTTCAGCTCTGAGCCTGGAGCCCTGCTCGGTGCCGGCTGAATGTGCCGGGAGGAGCAGAGCCTCTGCCCGCTGGCTGCAAGGAGTCAGCCCTGCTCTGCAGCAGGGGACATGGGGACGGTGGGGACAGGGGACACTGCTGGGGCTCAGCGTTGTCCAGGGGAACTGCTCCTGGTGCAGAAGGGCCTGTCAACATCTGCACTGCCGGGGATGAGGAGCTGAGAAGGTAGCAGGCTTAGAGGTTTCGAATGCCTAAAGGTGTGACGGGACAGGTTTGCATCTGTGAGGGCAGCATAGTGCTTGCGAGGAAAACTCAAGAAAAGCCAAATGTCCTAACGAGGAAATCTTAGTGCAGACGAGATAATTAATTCCTCAGGAATGCACTGCCCAAGGCCACACAGAAGATCAGTGCCTGACTCTGCAACTCCCATCCCCAGAGAGACTGGCAGAGAGAACAAGAGAACAACAGCAACATCTCTGGTTTAAGTTTCCTCTCCATCTCTGATCCTATCCCTTCTCTCTGGAGGTTTTCCTCAATGGAGCTGATTCCCTGTCCCATGCCTTCTCCCTGTCAGCGCTCACAGATCCCATCTGACCCTCTCTGCATCCCCCTGGCCCTACACAAACATCTGCCCGGGTTAAGCTGGACGTAGGGTCTTGTTGATAAGCAGAAAGGGATGGAACAGACTGAGCCTGATGGGTCCAGCAGAGGTGATGCTGCTGCTGTCCATGGGCAGAGGACCAGCTGGAGACATATTTGGAGGCTCCTATCGGACCTGCTGACCACTCAAGGATACTGCTCAGGAGTCTCAGTGATTTGTTTAAGCATGAAAGGCTCTGGTTCCATTTCTCCCACCAAATTCCCCAGGTGCAGGAAACTGAAAACACAGAGTCTGGGAAGTTCCTTATCTTTAATGCAAGAGCCCTCCTGACAGATCCCACAGGCTGTGGCTGTGCCGGCTTTAGGAGATCCCTCCAGCAACCGCACCTGCATTGTCCTGCACTCAGAGACTCACCTGGAGAAGGGCTGTGAAGAGTTTTCTCCAAATGAAGCCTCCTCTCTCCTGCCACCCCACCTGCCTTTCCCCTCTCTCTGCTCCCTCCTGTCCCCTCGCTGCCTGCAGGCAGTGTCCTCAGCCCTGCTGGGCTTTGCAGAGGAGCTGCTCCTGGCCAGACCTGGCTCTTTTCTCAACTTCTGTCTCATGATGAGCTCCCTCCCTGCCAGGAGCCCAGCCCAGCTCAGCAGCAGAGGAGCAGCCCAAGGCAGCGCTTTCTCTGCTCCCTCTGGGCTCCCTCGAGGTGTCCCTGGGGCTCCAGGGGAACATTCTGAGAAACAGGCTGAAGCCATCCCTGATGCTTCCTTCATCATCTGGGCAGGCACACTTCTGTCCTGCAGTGTCATTGCTCCTGTTAGAAAAATAATAGGGAATGAGAATCAATTTCTTGTCTCACCATTAGACAGGACCTCAGAAAGGTGACAGCGAACGAAATCATTTCTCCAAAGTAGGAGGATCTGTCCCACGGAGTGAATTCAGGCATTTCATCCGAGGTCTTTAGACTTGGGGCTGGACGACACGCAGCTCCCTTTCTCCCAGATACGTCTTCGGCAAAGCTTATGCGCACACAGGGTCTTGAAACCCTTGGTCGTGGTTTCCTCATGGCAGGGATGAGTTTGCCTGGTGCCACAGCTTCAGGGCTTCAGCCCTAATGGGCAGCAATGGCCTCAGCCAGGGGCACAGGCAGGAGGAGCTGGAGCCGTTCCCATGGGAGACAGAGCTGGGACATGGTCACAGAGCTCAGGAGAGATGGTAGTCAAGGACAGCATCTTCCAAGCACTGCAAGGCTCCAGATAAACTGAGTCTCAGCTTGAAAGTCCATTCAAGGACCCATGATGAGATTTTGCTGCTTCAGGAACAGTTAAAGAAGAAAAATACCCTGCGTAGGCACTGCTGGATTTAGAAGGGTCAGGTGTAGACAGATCTGAGGTTCACTGTGTCCTCTGTCCCTGTCTTCCCCATCAAGGTCTCACAGGGCTTTGTGACTCATGGTAGGACTCTGGAGGAGTTTGACCAGTAGTGGGTAGAGGTCAAGTCAGGGATCTCTTGGGCAAAAGGAATTCTTCGCGGTCTATGAGACAGGAGGGGCAGCATCGCAGGGAGCTGAGGGAACAGGAAGATGTCACAGTGTCTCCATCATCTTCCAGAGGTCATGGAGAGTGTTGGAACTCCCTGACCGCTGGTACCACTGCCACATCAGAAATGGCCAGTGGATGAGTAGGGGAGCAAAAGGCTTTGCCCCAGAATTTGTCTAGTAGGATCCCATTTCTGGGTGTCTGAAAGAGAAGGGGATTTTATTTCCCTTGGTAGATTATGTCTCACCATCCTTCTATGACCCAACTCTTCTATGATCTGATTCTCCCATGACCAGACACTTACATAAGCCACCTCTTCTAGGACGCAGGTTTTCTGTCACCTGAGCCCTCTTTGATTCTAGCGAGTCTTCTATGACCCAAGACTTATATGACCCTTCTAAGACTTCTTTATGACCTGAATTTTTTTATGTCCAGACTCCTCTATGACCCTTAAATGACCCAAACTTTCTATGAAGCTTTTATGACCAGACTCTTCTATAAACAGCACTTCTCTGTCCCTTTTATGACCTGATCTTTCTATAGCCCAAATCTTCTTTGATCCTTCTATGACCCAACACTTCTCTAAACCTTCTACAGTTGAATTCTTATATGACCCAACCCTCTATGACGCCAATCCTCTATGATATGAGTCTTTTATGATCCAAGACTTCTAAAAAAAGTCTTCTATGACCCAAGCCTTCTGTGACCCAACTCTCCTCTGACTCTTCCGTAACTTTCTATGACCTGACTTCTCTGTGATTCTTCTATGACCTGACTCTTCTATAACCCGACTCCTCTATGACCCGACTAATCTATGACACGGCCCTTCTATGGCCTAAGCCTTTTGTGAACCGGCACTTCTATGACCCCTCTATGACCCGACTCAAGTTTCTATGAGTCGACTCTTCCATGACCCAAATATTCTATAACCCAAATCTTCTATGAGTCAAATATTCTATGACCTGACCCTTCTATGGACCATCTGTGACTGGGCTCTTCTATATCTCCTCTATGAGCCGACTTGTCTATGACTAAACTCTTCCGCGACCATCTCTTACATGACCAGGTCCTTCTATGACTTAAGCCTTCTATGAAGAAACCGTTCTATGACCCAGCTACTCTCTGACTCTTCAGTGCTGTGTCTTTCTCCGATCCAGGTCTTCTGTGACTCTTCTATGACATGAATCATTTATGCTCCAACACTTCTATGACCAATATATGACCAGATGCTTCTGTGACCCGACTCTTCTAGGACCCAACTATTAACAAACCCTTCAATGACCTGACCCCTCTATGACACTCTATGACCTGACTCATATGAGACGCTTCCTTTATGAACTGACAATTCTATGGCTCTTGGATAACTCTTCTATAATGTGATACTTCTGCAGTCTTTCTATATCCTGATGCTTCTACAACGCACACTTTCTGTGCCTCAATGTTTCCATGAAACTTCTATGAGCGAACTCTTCTATGACCTTTCCATGACCCAACACTGCCAATGCCCGACTAAACTGTCACACTCGTAGGACTTGACTCTTCCATGACCTGAGTATTCTATGATCCATAATGATTTGAACGTTCTATGAACCATCTGTCCTTCTGTATTGCACCGCAATGACTCGACTCCTCTCTGACATGATCTTTCTCACAAACGCATTTTCTGCCACTCTTCTACGATCCAACCCGTTAATAACCCTACCCTTCTATCCCCCAACTCTTCTGGTGCACGTGGAGCTGTGTGAGAGCCTTGGCATCTCAAGGAACCCTACAGGCCTGTATTTGGAATCACAAGAAATAACTGCTTCCACTTCAATTCAGCAATGTGAGAAGGCTCATGGCACCAACATCATTGCAGTCAAAGCCACATCTGCCTGCCCAGGGCCTGGGGGTCAGGGCTTGGACTTTCTGCTTCACCAAGTGAACCCAGGCTTTTCTCAGCATCACAGCTGCCTGCACGGCGCCTTTGTCCTCCTGCAATCATGGCCTCCAATTCTCGGCTCTAATGAGTCCCTGGGGAGCCTTTGTCACTAACGATGCTCACTGAGACCAACTAAGACTTCAAGAAATTTTGAGCTTTGCTTTTGACTTCTTGAGAGCTTTGTTCCATCTCCTCTCAGCAGCTGAGGTTCAAGGACTCATCAGCAATTCCATCCTGGATCTCATTAACCTACAGAAAGCCTTAATGAGCTCTTTCTCTTCCTGTTGTTTTCTTCAAGTCTTCAAGCCTCGCATGGCTCCTTGTAGTCATTTCCCAGTGTGGTTACAGAGGAAGATTTCAAAGTGCACCTAAGAAAAACGTTTTATCTGAAACTTTCTAGAAGTTTCAAAATCATACAATGGTTTGGGTTGGTAAGGACCTTAAAGCCCGTCCAGTTTCAACCCCCCTTCCTTGGGCAGGGACACCTCCCACTGGACCAGGCTGCTCAAAGCCCCATCCAGCCCGACCTTGAACCCCTCCAGGCAGGGGGCACACACAGCTTCCCTGGGACACCCGAGCCATGTCCTCACCACCTTCTTTGTGAACAGTTCCTCCCTAATGTCTAATCTAAATCTTCCCTAGGCCATAAAGCCACATCCTGTCATCCTATCATTCCATGCCCTTGGAAAAAGTCCCTTGCCAGCTTTCTTGGTGACCCCTTCAGGTACGGGAAGGCCTCTATAACGTCCCCCCGATGCCTTCTCTTCTGCAGGCTGAGGAAGTTCCAGGAGAAGATCAATATTTCTTTGTGAAATCCCTTTTGAAAGGGCATGGGATTGGTGGAGGTCTCTTGTTAGTGAGGAAGAGCAAGTGTTCTGGTGCCCACGTCCACCTCCTCAGGGCAAACTTCAGCTGGCCAGCTCTCTGTCCGTGCTTCTCCATGGAGATGTTTTTTCCATTTGAGGGCCAAGGTGAAAATAGATTAATAGACGAAAGAAAAAAAGATAAAAGGAATATAAAGAGAGACCAAACCCAATGCAATTTACATCACTTCCCACCTCCTGCTTGGGGCAGCCTGCTAAGTGGGTCTCTATTTTATGCTCATAGACAAACCTAGGGAACAAGAGAGCTCAGTTTAGACATCAACAAGGCACCGAGGCCACGATTGAAAGAAAGGACTTTGGCACTTGATGGCTCCATGAACGCAGCTATCACCTGGCCAAGGCTCCTGTGACACCTGGGAACATCCAACTTCTCATCCAGAGGAGCAGGATCCTTCTGGGATGGACAGGAGGGGAAAAGCCTTTGTGTGAGCGTGGGGCAGCCTCGGCCGAGGCTCCAGGGCAGCGGGGGATTCTGCACCCCTGGGGGTTCAAACTCAGCAGATTTGATGCCTCGGGAGAGCTCTTCAGCCTTCAGCACAATTCAGCACAATTTTTAAGGCACAATGTCTGGTTTTCTGTGTCCACAGCTTCCATTTTGGAGACAAAAGCCTCTAACAGGGTTCAAAAGCTCATTTTTAGCTCCCAAATCCTCCTTTTCAGGCAACAAAGCCTCACTGTGAGGGCTCAAATCCTCTTTTTGAGCCTCTCAAGTCCCATTTTTAGGGTGAAAGCCATCCTGTTCACTACCATGGCTTCTTTTTAGGGCAAAGAACCTGATGTCGGGGCTCAAAGATGCAATTTCAGTTTCAAAGCAACGTTTGTAGGGCCCAAAGGCTCTTTTTGAAGCTCCAAACTCTCGCATAAAGGATCCAACCTCCCCCTTTACAGCCTGAAGCCTCCATTGGAGCACCCAAAGTCCTGCAGTTTTGACCAGAGCTTCATTTCTTGAGGCAACAGAAGAACCAAGAGGTTTGTCTCCTTCGCAGGGACAAAAGACTTAACTTGTAGCACTGCACCCATCTCTTTAGTGCCCCAAGTCTCATATTTAGGGTGGAAATCCTTGATTTTAGGGTTTCAACTTGACTTTTAACACTTATAGCTTTTCTTAGGAGGCCCATAGTTACATTTTGAGTCTCAACCCTCGTTTTTTAAGTCTAAAGACACATTTCATTGTCCCGGAGCATAATTTTTAAGGACCAAAGTTGATTCTGGATGTCCAAAACCTCAGTGTTATGGGCCAAAGCCTTATTTTTAGCTCCTTTCTAGCTTCCAGAGCTTCCTTTTCCGGGAACAAAGCTTCATTTTTGGAGTTGTTTGCAGTTGTAAAGGCCTAGATCCTCATTTTTAGCCTCTCAGGTATATTTCAAGCTGCAAAGCTTTTGTCTTTGGTACCACAGCTTCATTTCAGGGCATGAAACCCGAGGTCCGGGCTCAAAGCCTCAGTTTCACTTTCAAAGCACCACTGGTAGGACCCAAACCCTCCTTTTGAAGCTCCAGACTGTCATGGAAAGTATCCAACCCCCTCCTTGATGGCTCGAAGCCTCTACTGGAGTGCCTAAAGCCCTGCATTCAGGACCAGAGCTTCATTTCTTGGAAGCAAGAGGTTCTCATCCCTTGAGGGATCAAAAGACACATTTGTAGCTCCACACCCATCCTTTTAGTGCAGAAGTCTCATGTTTTGGACTGAAATCTTCAATTCCAGGGTTCTAACCTGTTTTCTAGGACCCATAGACATTGTACTCCCAGCAGATATCAGGCAGATTGAAGTCTCCCACCAGAACGAGAGGCATTGATCTAGAGATTGACCGCAGCTGTTTATAGAAGAGCCCATCAGCTGCTTCTCCTTGGCTGGGTGGTCTGTAACAGACTCCCATCACAAAATCTACCTTCTGGTGGGCTCCTCTGATTTTAACCCACAGGCACTCAACCTCCTGATCGCCACACTCCATCTCAACGGAGTCCAAGTCCTCCCTTACAAAGAGGGCTACCCCGCCTCCTCTCCTACCCTTCCTATCCCACCTGAAGAGTTTGTACCCCACCATAGCCGTACTCCAGTTATATGAGTTGTCCCACCACGTTTCTGTGATGGCAACGACATCATAGGCCCCTTGCCCTACGACAGCTTCCAGCTCTTCCTTCTTATTCCCCATGCTGCGTGCATTGGTGTAAATGCCCTTCAGCTGAGCTGCTGAGCCTTCAGCCCTCTTAGAGGGAACAGAGTTTGTTCCCAATTGCCTGGTCACTGGAGTAGCTAGCTCCAGAGTGCCTGTATCTCCTTGAGCACCCCCAGGTGTGTTCTCCCCCACTTTCTGTGTGGTGAGGTACTGGTGGTCCTCACCAGCACACCCTCTCCCAATCACCAATTCCCCACGTCCAGGCTCGTTCTTGTCTAGCCTGGGCTCAACCCCCTCCCCCTTCACATCTAGTTTAAAGCTCGATTTATGAGCTTAGTTAGGTTTTTAGCAAGGGCTTTAGCCCCCCTAGGAGACCCACGTGTCCACCCTTAGCGTGAAAGCCTGGGGGTGCGTGAGCCACCCCATGATCAAAGAAGCCAAAGTCCCTTTCCTCGCACCAGGCTCGGAGCCAGGTATTAATCGAATTCTTCTTCCTGGCTTCCCGCTCCTCCCTATTTAGCCTTGGGATGGAGCAGAATACTACTTGTGCCCCAGAGCCCTCCATCACTTTCCCAATGGTCCTGAAGTCTTTCTTGATGGCTTTGGCCTTTTTGTTTGTTAGGTCGTCGTTACCAGTTTGGACTACCAGAGGATAGTAGTCTGTCTCGTGGACCAGGGAAGGAAGTTTTCTAGCTCCCTCCTTCCCTGATGCCCCCGGTAAGCAGCAGACCTCTCTGTGGAGCGGGTCCGGTCTGCAAATGGGTCCCTCCGTTCCTTTTAGGAGGGAGTCCCCTACAACAATCACCCTCCTCTTCTTCTTGATGGAGGATGTTTTTATCTTTTTCTGAGGATGGTGCAGCCTAGGGAAGGATTCTAGGCTGTGGGAACCATCATCCTCATCCTCGGGGTTAGATTCCACCTGCAGCAGCTGGTACTTGTTCACCAGGGGGATCTGGGGCTTTGCTGTCTGGGTGAGGGGAGCAGGTTTCCTTCCTCTGGCAGGAACTTGCTGCCCTTCCCCATCTCTTGTTCCCCCAACCTTACAGTTTGCAGGTGGATGATGTTCGGACACAACAGCCCCAGCAGCCGCTGAGTTAGTGAGAGGGCCCTGCTCCACTGGTCTATCTCTCTCTCGCACTCCCTGACGGACATAGAAGGGCCTGAACATAGAAATCTGGGTCATAGAAGTGGCCTTGTGGGCTGCACAGGGAGGAAAGCAGCACCGGCAGCCAGGCCAGGCTGGACATGCTCCCTTGGGGAAAGGGATGTCCTTGGAGAAGTGCAAGGGAGCATTTCTGTGGCTGCAGAATCCACAAGAAAGATAATCCTCTTCCCGCAGGTCCTCGTGTGAGGCAGGCTGCTCTGCTGCTGAGCTCAGACTCTCGCCCTGGCCTGGGCAGAAGGGCTGGAACGGAACGGTGAGGACACGGTCTGTGGTGGCATCTGCTGGATTGAAACCAGGAGTCCTGGATTTCCGTTGCTCTTTGTGTCCAGCCTCTCTTCTTGCCCAGAGCTTGTCAGAGCCCAGAGCAGGGCTGTGTGCAGAGCCCAGCGTGGGACACGGCTGGGACCTCATCCCAGTCTTGAGCTTCCTCAAGGAGGGCAGTGAAGGGGAAGGCGCTGATCTCCTTTCCCTGGTGACCAGGGTAGGACACAAGGAAAAGGAATGAAGCTGCATCAGGGGAAGTTCCAACTGGACATCTGGAAAAGGTTCCTCATGGAGAGGGTGCTCAGTCACTGGAACACCCCAGGGAAGTGGTGATGGCACCAAGCCTGTCAGAATTCAAGGAGCATCTTGACAATCATCTTAGTGATATGGTTCCATTTTACACAGTCGTGTGAGGATCAGGGAGCTGGACTCAGTGATCCTCATGAGCCCCTTCCAACCCAAGATATTCTAGAAGCCTGTGATCTTCAAGCTCAAAAAACAGTCTGCCCATCCACTACCCATCCCTTGACATTCCTTCTTCCTGACAAGTTCCTCCTTGTGACTCTTTCCTCTCCCAGACATCATCCTAGCTCTCCATATCGTTCTGTATTTGGGTCCTACCGGTACACTCCCTACCTGCATTTGCTCCTCTCTGCACTTGGTGCTTGATCGCAGGCTGCTTAACACCTATTTCTGCACATGGCACATCATCCCTAGACACCACTAAACCCTCATCCAGTCATAAATTTTTATAATAAAAGCAGATTTTGTGCCCATATAGAAATTTCCAGAAACTGTAATAACTTCATGCAATCCCTGTGGGCAGAAGAAATGGCAAAGGGCCCGAGGTGCCCCCTGACTGTAAGGGATTTGTGTCTGTGATGCTGCTGGGGCAACAGAAGGAGCACAAGGCATTTGCCCCAGAGATGCTGTCAGCAGATCCTGGCAGGTGCCGAGGTGTGAAGGACCCGTGGTGCCCCCGTACCGTAAGGGATTTTCCTGCTGATGCTGCCAGCCTGTTCCTGGCCTGAGGAGGCTCCGTTGTGTTTTCCATCCGTCCCCAAGCCCTCTCCCTGCACAGGTCCTGTGGGGGCTTGGGCAGAGCTCCTTTCCCAGCCGTGTTCCTGCTGCTGCCCCGTCACCTCCAGAGACACAACTGACCTCACCGTCCCCGTCACAGTCAGATGTTTCCTGCTGGATTCTGAGTTTCTGAGACACAACTGACATCCTAACCCCCTACTCATCCATCACCTCCTCATGTCCTAGGACCTGAACAGGTAAAAGTACGCTTGCCCCACATCATGAGGAATGAACATGGGGACCTTGGTTCGTGGAGGGACATCCAAGTGCTATATTGAGGCGATTTCCCATGTCTTGTTACTTGCAATGAGAAGAGACTTCGAGGCAATATCTGTCCCAGAGATCTTCGTGGAAACTGAAGAAACTGCTCTGTCTACACATTCAGGTTCATCTCAGCTCACAGACATGATGTGTGCGCTCACATCTGATCCGTACAATGCCAAATTGGCCTTTGGTCTACTCAATCAGTGTCCTCTCATGGAAGAACAAAGAAACTCTCCAAGCTGGGGTGAGAGGCCAGTGCTGGGAATGGTGGTTGGCAGGGGTTTCACCAGGATTATTGCCTCTGGGACAAATGCTTGAGTCAGTTCCTGAGAGAAAGTTTAGAAGAAGCCCCAAGCCTTGAGGCTCTGCCCTGAGGAGGTCCCCTTGCTCTATGGAAAGGCTGTTCTGGAGGCAGCTCTGTCCCACAAGCAGCATGGCTGTGACCAAGCTCAGAGCCCTCAGGCCTTACAGCAAGGCAAGGGGGGAGAAGGAGAGTGTGGAAATGGAGAGAGAACAGCTCTGGGGGATCAAGTGCTGGTGTCTGGCAGTGCTGCCCTGCTGGGACTTTCTTCTTTTCCAGCCAGGAGCAAAGGAATTGTTCCTGAAGCTCCAGAAAGCCTTGGAGGAAGGGTCAGAGGAAGAGACAAGGTGCTGCAGTGGCTTTATTTTGATTACAATAGTGTGGGTTGTCATTACCTAACCCACAACCAACTCAAAAAGAGTTGAAAACATGATCATAAGTTAAAAAAAAAAAAGTAGAAATATAAAAATATAGAAGGCAGTAACACCAGCCATGAGTAACACCAGAACTGCTATGCAGAAGGTCAGGAATTTATTGCATCAGAGCTCTGTCCAGTTATAAGTTCCCGCAGCGCATCCTTGAGGTCCTTGTTCCTCAAGCCGTAGATGAGGGGATTCAGTGCTGGAGTTACCACTGCATAGAGAAACGACACAACTAAATTCATGGATGGGGAGGAGAAGGAGGGAGGCTTAAGGTAGGTAAACATGTCAGTGCTGAGAAACAGGGAGACCACAGCCAGGTGAGGGAGGCACGTGGAGAAGGCTTTGTGCCGTCCCTGCTCCGAGGGAATCCTCAGCACAGCCCTGAAGATCTGCACATAGGACACCACAATGAAAACAAAACAGCCAAAAGCTACTAAGAAACTAACCACAAGAAGCCCAACCTCCCTGAGGTTGGCATGTGAGCAGGAGAGCTTGAGGATCTGGGGGATTTCACAGAAGAACTGGTCCACAGCATTGCCCTGGCACAGGGGCAGGGAAAATGTACTGGCCGTGTGCAGCAGAGCAGAGAGAAACCCAGTGCCCCAGGCAGCTGCTGCCATGTGGAGACAAGCTCTGGTGCCCAGGAGGGTCCCGTAGTGCAGGGGGTTGCAGATGGCAACGTAGCGGTCGTAGGACATGACTGTGAGAAGAAAATATTCTGTACCAAGGAAGAAAATAAATAGAAACATTTGGGCAACACATCCTGAGTAGGAGATGGCCCTGGTGTCCCAGAGGGAATTGGCCATGGATTTGGGGACAGTGGTGGAGATGGATCCCATGTCGAGGAGGGCGAGGTTGAGGAGGAAGAAGTACATGGGGGTGTGGAGGTGGTGGTCCCAGGCGATGGTGATGATGATGAGGCCGTTTCCCAGGAGGGCAGCCAGGTAGATGCCCAGGAAGAGCCAGAAGTGCAAGAGCTGCAGCTCCCGTGAGTCTGCGAATGGCAGGAGGAGGAACTGGGTGATGGAGCTGCTGTTGGACATCTGCTGCCTCCAGACATGGGGCACTGTCATATGAGAGAAGGACAGTGACAAGTTAGGATAACCTCTGAGCCAAATCAAAGCCATTTCTCCTTCCCCTCCCTCCTGCTCACACCTTGTCCCCTTTTTTCAGCCCTTCCTTCAGCTCTGAGCCTGGAGCCCTGCTCGGTGCCGGCTGAATGTGCCGGGAGGAGCAGAGCCTCTGCCCGCTGGCTGCAAGGAGTCAGCCCTGCTCTGCAGCAGGGGACATGGGGACGGTGGGGACAGGGGACACTGCTGGGGTTCAGCGTTGTCCAGGGGAACTGCTCCTGGTGCAGAAGGGCCTGTCAGCATCTGCACTGCCGGGGATGAGGAGCTGAGAAGGTAGCAGGCTTAGAGGTTTCGGATGCCTAAAGGTGTGACGGGACAGGTTTGCATCTGTGAGGGCAGCATAGTGCTTGCGAGGAAAACTCAAGAAAAGCCAAATGTCCTAACGAGGATATCTTAGTGCAGACGAGATAATTAATTCCTCAGGAATGCACTGCCCAAAGCCGCACAGAAGATCAGTGCCTGACTCTGCAACTCCCATCCCCAGAGACACTGGCAGAGAGAACAAGAGAACAACAGCAACATCTCTGGTTTAAGTTTCCTCTCAATCTCTGATCCTATCCCTTCTCTCTGGAGGTTTTCCTCAATGGAGCTGATTCCCTGTCCCATGCCTTCTCCCTGTCAGCGCTCACAGATCCCATCTGACCCTCTCTGCATCCCCCTGGCCCTACACAAACATCTGCCTGGGTTAAGCTGGACGTAGGGTCTTGTTGATAAGCAGAAAAGGATGGAACAGACTGAGCCTGATGGGTCCAGCAGAGGTGATGCTGCTGCTGTCCATGGGCAGAGGACCAGCTGGAGACATATTCGGACCTGCTGACCGCTCAAGGATACTGCTCAGGAGTCTCAGTGACTTGTTTAAGCATGAAAGGCTCTGGTTCCATTTCTCCCACCAAATTCCCCAGGTGCAGGGAACTGAAAACACAGAGTCTGGGAAGTTCCTTATCTTTAATGCAAGAGCCCTCCTGACAGATCCCACAGGCTGTGGCTGTGCCGGCTTTAGGAGATCCCTCCAGCAACCGCACCTGCATTGTCCTGCACTCAGAGACTCACCTGGAGAAGGGCTGTGAAGAGTTTTCTCCAAATGAAGCCTCCTCTCTCCTGCCACCCCACCTGCCTTTCCCCTCTCTCTGCTCCCTCCTGTCCCCTCGCTGCCTGCAGGCAGTGTCCTCAGCCCTGCTGGGCTTTGCAGAGGAGCTGCTCCCGGCCAGACCTGGCTCTTTTATGATCTCCTGTCTCATGATGAGCTCCCTGCCTGCCAGGAGCCCAGCCCAGCTCAGCAGCAGAGGAGCAGCCCAAGGCAGCGCTTTCTCTGCTCCCTCTGGGCTCCCTCGAGGTGTCCCTGGGGCTCCAGGGGAACATTCTGAGAAACAGGCTGAAGCCATCCCTGATGCTTCCTTCATCATCTGGGCAGGCACACTTCTGTCCTGCAGTGTCATTGCTCCTGTTAGAAAAATAACAGGGAATGAGAATCAATTTCTTGTCTCACCATTAGACAGGACCTCAGAAAGGTGACAGGGAACGAAATCATTTCTCCAAAGTAGGAGGATCTGTCCCACGGAGTGAATTCAGGCATTTCATCCGAGGTCTTTAGACTTGGGGCTGGGAAGACACTCAGCTCCCTTTCCCCCAGACACATCTTCTGCAAAGCTTATGCACACACAGGGTCTTGAAACCCTTGGTCGTGGTTTCCTCATGGCAGGGATGAGTTTGCCTGGTGCCACAGCTTCAGGGCTTCAGCCCTAATGGGCAGCAATGGCCTCAGCCAGGGGCACAGGCAGGAGGAGCTGGAGCCATTCCCATGGGAGACAGAGCTGGGACATGGTCACAGAGCTCAGGAGAGATGGTAGTCAAGGACAGCATCTTCCAAGCACTGCAAGGCTCCAGATAAACTGAGTCTCAGCTTGAAAGTCCATTCAAGGACCCATGATGAGATTTTGCTGCTTCAGGAACAGTTAAAGAAGAAAAATACCCTGCGTAGGCACTGCTGGATTTAGAAGGGTCAGGTGTAGACAGATCTGAGGTTCACTGTGTCCTCTGTCCCTGCCTTCCCCATCAAGGTCTCACAGGGCTTTGTGACTCATGGTAGGACTCTGGAGGAGTTTGACCAGTAGTGGGTAGAGGTCAAGTCAGGGATCTCTTGGGCAAAAGGAATTCTTCACAGTCTATGAGACAGGAGGGGCAGCATCGCAGGGAGCTGAGGGAACAGGAAGATGTCACAGTGTCTCCATCATCTTCCAGAGGTCATGGAGAGTGTTGGAACTCCCTGACCGCTGGTACCACTGCCACATCAGAAATGGCCAGTGGATGAGTAGGAGAGCAAAAGGCTTTGCCCCAGAATTTGTCTAGTAGGATCCCATTTCTGGGTGTCTGAAAGAGAAGGGGATTTTATTTCCCTTGGTAGATTATGTCTCACCATCCTTCTATGACCCAACTCTTCCACGGTCTGATTCTCCCATGACCAGACACTTACATAAGCCACCTCTTCTAGGACGCAGGTTTTCTGTCACCTGAGCCCTCTTTGACTCTAGTGAATCTTCTATGACCCAAGATTTATGACCCTTCTAAGACTTCTTTATGACCTGAATTTTTTTATGTCCAGACTCCTCTATGACCCTTAAATGACCCAAACTTTCTATGAAACTTTTATGACCAGACTCTTCTATAAACAGCACTTCTCTGTCCCTTTTATGACCTGATCTTTCTATAGCCCAAATCTTCTTTGATCCTTCTATGACCCAACACTTCTCTAAACCTTCTACAGTTGAATTCTTATATGACCCAACCCTCTATGACGCCAATCCTCTAAGATATGAGTCTTTTATGACCCAACACTTCTAAAAAAAGTCTTCTATGACCCAAGCCTTCTGTGACCCAACTCTCCTCTGACTCTTCCGTAATTTTCTATGACCTGACTTCTCTGTGATTCTTCTATGACCTGACTCCTCTATAACCCGACTCCTCTATGACCCGACTAATCTATGACACAGCCCTTCTATGGCCTAAGCCTTTTGTGAACCGGCACTTCTATGACCCCTCTATGACCCGACTCAAGTTTCTATGAGTCGACTCTTCCATGACCCAAATATTCTATAATCCAAATCTTCTATGACTCAAATATTCTATGAGCTGACCCTTCTATGGACCATCTGTGACTGGGCTCTTCTATATCTCCTCTACGAGCCGACTTGTCTATGACTAAACTCTTCCGCGACCATCGCTTACATGACCAGGTCCTTCTATGACTTAAGCCTTCTATGAACAAACCGTTCTATGACCCAGCTACTCTCTGACTCTTCAGTGCTGTGACTTTCTCCGATCCAGGTCTTCTGTGACTCTTCTATGACATGAATCATTTATGCTCCAATGCTTCTATGACCAATATTTGACCAGATGCTTCTGTGACCCGACTCTTCTAAGACCCAACTATTAACAAACCCTTCTATGACCTGACCCCTCTATGACTCTCTATGACCTGACTCATATGAGACGCTTCCTTTATGAACTGACAATTCTGTGACTCTTGGATAACTCTTCTATAATGTGATACTTCTGCAGTCTTTCTATATCCTGATGCTTCTACAACGCACACTTTCTGTGCCTCAATGTTTCCATGAAACTTCTATGAGTGAACTCTTCTATGACCTTTCCATGACCAAACACTGCCAATGCCCGACTAAACTCTCACACTCGTAGGACTTGACTCTTCCATGACCTGAGTATTCTATGATCCACAATGATTTGAACGTTCTATGAACCATCTGTCCTTCTGTATTGCACCTCTATGACTCGACTCCTCTCTGACATGATCTTTCTCACAAACGCATTTTCTGCCACTCTTCTACGATCCAACCCGTTAATAACCCTACCCTTCTATCACCCAACTCTTCTGGTGCACGTGGAGCTGTGTGAGAGCCTTGGCATCTCAAGGAACCCTACAGGCCTGTATTTGGAATCACAAGAAATAACTGCTTCCACTTCAATTCAGCAATGTGAGAAGGCTCATGGCACCAACATCATTGCAGTCAAAGCCAGATCTCCCTGCCCAGGGCCTGGGGGTCAGGGCTTGGACTTTCTGCTTCACCAAGTGAACCCAGGCTTTTCTTAGCATCACAGCTGCCTGCACGGCGCCTTTGTCCTCCTGCAATCATGGCCTCCAATTCTCGGCTCTAATGAGTCCCTGGGGAGCCTTTGTCACTAACGATGCTCACTGAGACCAACTAAGACTTCAAGAAACTTTGAGCTTTGCTTTTGACTTCTTGAGAGCTTTGTTCCATCTCCTCTTAGCAGCTGAGGTTCAAGGACCCATCAGCAATTCCATCCTGGATCTCATTAACCTACAGAAAGCCTTAATGAGCTCTTTCTCTTCCTGTTGTTTTCTTCAAGTCTTCAAGCCTCGCATGGCTCCTTGTAGTCATTTCCCAGTGTGGTTACAGAGGAAGATTTCAAAGTGCACCTAAGAAAAACGTTTTATCTGAAACTTTCTAGAACTTTCAAACTCATACAATGGTTTGGGTTGGTAAGGACCTTAAAGCCCGTCCAGTTTCAACCCCCCTTCCCTGGGCAGGGACACCTCCCACTGGACCAGGCTGCTCCAAGCCCCATCCAGCCCGACCTTGAACCCCTCCAGGCAGGGGGCACACACAGCTTCCCTGGGATACCTGAGCCACGTCCTCACCACCTTCTTTGTGAACAATTCCTCCCTAATGTCTAATCTAAATCTTCCCTAGGACATAACACCACCCCGTCATCCTATCATTCCATGCCCTTGGAAAACGTCCCTTGCCAGCTTTCTTGGTGACCCCTTCAGGTACGGGAAGGCCTCTATAACGTCCCCCCGATGCCTTCTCTTCTGCAGGCTGAGGAAGTTCCAGGAGAAGATCAATATTTCTTTGTGAAATCCCTTTTGAAAGGGCATGGGATTGGTGGAGGTCTCTTGTTAGTGAGGAAGAGCAAGTGTTCTGGTGCCCACGTCCACCTCCTCAGGGCAAACTTCAGCTGGCCAGCTCTCTGTCCGTGCTTCTCCATGGAGATGTTTTTTTCATTTGAGGGCCAAGGTAAAAATAGATTAATAGATGAAAGAAAAAAAGATAAAAGGAATATAAAGAGAGAACAAACCCAATGCAATTTACATCACTTCCCACCTCCTGCTTGGGGCAGCCTGCTAAGTGGGTCTCTATTTTATGCTCATAGACAAACCTAGGGAACAAGAGAGCTCAGTTTAGACGTCAACAAGGCACCGAGGCCACGATTGAAAGAAAGGACTTTGGCACTTGACGGCTCCATGAACGCAGCTATCACCTGGCCAAGGCTCCTGTGACACCTGGGAACATCCAGCTTCTCATCCAGAGGAGCAGGATCCTTCTGGGATAGACAGGAGGGGAAAAGCCTTTGTGTGAACGTGGGGCAGCCTCGGCCGAGGCTCCAGGGCAGCGGGGGATTCTGCACCCCTGGGGGTTCAAACTCAGCAGATTTGATGCCTCGGGAGAGCTCGTCAGCCTTAACGGTTCTGTGCGTGTGCGACTGAGGGGCCAGAGCTCTGTGCAGCCAAAGCGCCTCCTGCCACAACCCCCAGCGCTATTTTGGGGACAGATCCCCTCGTTTTGGTCCAAAACCCCGGTTCCCAGCCTGGGGCTCTGGAGGCAGACACTGCGTTTTGGGTCTCAGAGCTTCATGTTAGGGTACGGGCCCTAATACATAAGTTCCACCCCCTCCCCTTTTGATCTTCAAAGACTCATTTTAAGGCCCAGAGCACAATTTTTAAGGCACAATGTCTGGTTTTCTATGTCCACAGCTTCCATGTTGGAGACAAAAGCCTCTAACAGGGCTCAAAAGCTCATTTTTAGCTCCCAAAGCCCCCTTTTCAGGCAACAAAGCCTCACTGTGAGGGCTCAAATCCTCTTTTTGAGCCTCTCAAGTCCCATTTTTAGGGTGAAAGCCACCCTGTTCACTACCATGGCTTCTTTTTAGGGCAAAGAACCTGATGTCGGGGCTCAAAGATGCAATTTCAGTTTCAAAGCAACATTTGTAGGGCCCAAAGGCTCTTTTTGAAGCTCCAAACTCTCACATAAAGGATCCAACCTCCCCCTTTACAGCCTCAAGCCTCCATTGGAGCACCCAAAGTCCTGCAGTTTTGACCAGAGCTTCATTTCTTGAGGCAACAGAGGAACCAAGAGGTTTGTCTCCTTCGCAGGGACAAAAGACTTAACTTGTAGCACTGCACCCATCTCTTTAGTGCCCCAAGTCTCATATTTAGGGTGGAAATCCTTGATTTTAGGGTTCCAACTTGTCTTTTAACACTTATAGCTTTTCTTAGGAGGCCCATAGTTACATTTTGAGTCTCAACCCTCGTTTTTTAAGTCTAAAGACACATTTCATTGTCCCGGAGCATAATTTTTAAGGATCAAAGTTGATTCTGGATGTCTGAAACCTCAGTGTTATGGGCGAAAGCCTTATTTTTAGCTCCTTTCTAGCTTCCAAAGCTTCCTTTTCTGGGAACAAAGCTTCATTTTTGGAGTTGTTTGCAGTTGTAAAGGCCTAGATCCTCATTTTTAGCTTCTCAGGTATATTTCAAGCTGCAAAGCTGTTGCCTTTGGTACCACAGCTTCATTTCAGGGCATGAAACCCGAGGTCCGGGCTCAAAGCCTCAGTTTCACTTCGAAAGCACCACTGGTAGGACCCAAACCCTCCTTTTGAAGCTCCAGACTGTCATGGAAAGTATCCAACCCCCTCCTTTACGGCTCGAAGCCTCTACTGGAGTGCCTAAAGCCCTGCATTCAGGACCAGAGCTTCATTTCTTGGAAGCAAGAGATTCTCATCCCTTGAGGGATCAAAAGACACATTTGTAGCTCCACACCCATCCTTTTAGTGCAGAAGTCTCATGTTTTGGACTGAAATCTTCAATTCCAGGGTTCTAACCTGTTTTCTAGGACCCATAGACATTGTACTCCCAGCAGATATCAGGCAGATTGAAGTCTCCCACCAGAACGAGAGGCATTGATCTAGAGATTGACCGCAGCTGTTTATAGAAGAGCCCATCAGCTGCTTCTCCTTGGCTGGGTGGTCTGTAACAGACTCCCATCACAATATCTACCTTCTTATGGGCTCCTCTGATTTTGACCCACAGGCACTCAACCTCCTGATCGCCACATTCCATCTCAACGGAGTCCAAGTCCTCCCTTACAAAGAGGGCTACCCCGCCTCCTCTCCTACCCTTCCTATCCCACCTGAAGAGTTTGTACCCCACCATAGCCGTACTCCAGTTATATGAGTCGTCCCACCACGTTTCTGTGATGGCAACGACATCATAGGCCCCTTGCCCTACGACAGCTTCCAGCTCTTCCTTCTTATTCCCCATGCTGCGTGCATTGGTGTAAATGCCCTTCAGCTGAGCTGCTGAGCCTTCAGCCCTCTTAGAGGGAACAGAGTTTGTTCCCAATTGCCTGGTAACTGGAGTAGCTAGCTCCAGAGTGCCTGTATCTCCTTGAGCACCCCGAGGTGTGTTCTCCCCCACTTTCTGGTTGGTGAGGTACTGGTGGTCCTCACCAGCACACCCTCTCCCAATCACCAATTCCCCACGTCCAGGCTCGTTCCTGTCTAGCCTGGGCTCAACCCCCTCCCCCTTCACATCTAGTTTAAAGCTCGATTTATGAGCTTAGTTAGTTTTTTAGCAAGGGCATTAGCCCCCCTAGGAGGCCCACATGTCCCACCCTTAGCGTGAAAGCCTGGGGGTGCGTGAGCCACCCCATGATCAAAGAAGCCAAAGCCCCTCTCCTCGCACCAGGCTCGGAGCCAGGTATTAATCGAATTCTTCATCCTGGCTTCCCGCTCCTCCCTATTTAGCCTTGGGATGGAGCAGAATACTACTTGTGCCCCAGAGCCCTCCATCATTCTCCCAATGGCCCTGAAGTCTTTCTTGATGGCTTTGGCTTTTTGTTTGTTAGGTCGTCGTTACCAGTTTGGACTACCAGAGGATAGTAGTCTGTCTCGTGGACCAGGGAAGGAAGTTTTCTAGCTCCCTCCTTCCCTGATGCACCTGGTAAGCAGCAGACCTCTCTGTGGAGCGGGTCCGGTCTGCAGATGGGTCCCTCCGTTCCTTTTAGAAGGGAGTCCCCTACAACAATCACCCTCCTCTTCTTCTTGATGGAGGATGTTTTTATCTTTTTCTGAGGATGGTGCAGCCTAGGGAAGGATTCTAGGCTGTGGGAACCATCATCCTCATCCTCAGGGCTGGATTCCACCTGCAGCAGCTGGTACTTGTTCCCCAGGGGGATCTGGGGTTTTGCTGTCTGGGTGAGGGGAGCAGGTTTCCTTCCTCTGGCAGGAACTTGCTGCCCTTCCCCATCTCTTGTTCCCCCAACCTTACAGTTTGCAGGTGGATGATGTTCGGACACAACAGCCCCAGCAGCCGCTGAGTTAGTGAGAGGGCCCTGCTCCACTGGTCTATCTCTCTCTCGCACTCCCTGACGGACATAGAAGGGCCTGAACATAGAAATCTGGGTCATAGAAGTGGCCTTGTGGGCTGCACAGGGAGGAAAGCAGCACCGGCAGCCAGGCCAGGCTGGACATGCTCCCTTGGGGAAAGGGATGTCCTTGGAGAAGTGCAAGGGAGCATTTCTGTGGCTGCAGAATCCACAAGAAAGATAATCCTCTTCCCGCAGGTCCTCGTGTGGGGCAGGCTGCTCTGCTGCTGAGCTCAGACTCTCGTCCTGGCCTGGGCAGAAGGGCTAGAACGGAACGGTGAGGACACGGTCTGTGGTGGCATCTGCTGGATTGAAACCAGGAGTCCTGGATTTCCGTTGCTCTTCGTGTCCAGCCTCTCTTCTTGCCCAGAGCTTGTCAGAGCCCAGAGCAGGGCTGTGTGCAGAGCCCAGCGTGGGACACGGCTGGGACCTCATCCCAGTCTTGAGCTTCCTCAAGGAGGGCAGTGAAGGGGAAGGCGCTGATCTCCTTTCCCTGGTGACCAGGGTAGATCACAAGGAAATGGAATGCAGCTGCATCAGGGGAAGTTCCAACTGGACATCTGGAAAAGGTTCCTCATGGAGAGGGTGCTCAGTCACTGGAACACCCCAGGGAAGTGGTGATGGCACCAAGCCTGTCAGAGTTCAAGGAGCATCTTGACAATCATCTTAGTGATATGGTTCCATTTTACACAGTCGTGTGAGGATCAGGGAGCTGGACTCAGTGATCCTCATGAGCCCCTTCCAACCCAAGATATTCTAGAAGCCTGTGATCTTCAAGCTCAAAAAACAGTCTGCCCATCCACTACCCTTCCCTTGACATTACTTCTTCCTGACAAGTTCCTCCTTGTGACTCTTTCCTCTCCCAGACATCATCCTAGCTCTCCATATCGTTCTGTATTTGGGTCCTACCGGTACACTCCCTACCTGCATTTGCTCCTCTCTGCACTTGGTGCTTGATCGCAGGCTGCTTAACACCTATTTCTGCACATGGCACATCATCCCCAGACACCACTAAACCCTTATCCAGTCATAAATTTTTATAATAAAAGCAGATTTTGTGCCCATATAGAAATTTCCAGAAACTGTAATAACTTCATGCAATCCCTGTGGGCAGAAGAAATGGCAAAGGGCTCGAGGTGCCCCCTGACTGTAAGGGATTTGTGTCTGTGACGCTGCTGGGGCAACAGAAGGAACACAAGGCATTTGCCCCAGAGATGCTGTCAGCAGATCCTGGCAGGTGCCGAGGTGTGAAGGACCCGTGGTGCCCCCGTACCGTAAGGGATTTTCCTGCTGATGCTGCCAGCCTGTTCCTGGCCTGAGGAGGCTCCGTTGTGTTTTCCATCCGTCCCCAAGCCCTCTCCCTGCACAGGTCCTGTGGGGGCTTGGGCAGAGCTCCTTTCCCAGCCGTGTTCCTGCTGCTGCCCCGTCACCTCCAGAGACAGAACTGACCTCACCGTCCCCGTCACAGTCAGATGTTTCCTACTGGATTCTGAGTTTCTGAGACACAACTGACATCCTAACCCCCTACTCATCCATCACCTCCTCATGTCCTAGGACCTGAACAGGTAAAAGTACGCTTGCCCCACATCATGAGGAATGAACACGGGGACCTTGGTTCGTGGAGGGACATCCAAGTGCTATATTGAGGCGACTTCCCATGTCTTGTTACTTGCAATGAGAAGAGACTTCGAGGCAATATCTGTCCCAGAGATCTTCGTGGAAACTGAAGAAACTGCTCTTTCTACACGTTCAGGTTCATCTCAGCTCACAGACATGATGTGTGCGCTCACATCTGATCCGTACAATGCCAAATTGGCCTTTGGTCTACTCAATCAGTGTCCTCTCATGGAAGAACAAAGAAACTCTCCAAGCTGGGGTGAGAGGCCAGTGCTGGGAATGGTGGTTGGCAGGGGTTTCACCAGGATTATTGCCTCTGGGACAAATGCTTGAGTCAGTTCCTGAGAGAAAGTTTAGAAGAAGCCCCAAGCCTTGAGGCTCTGCCCTGAGGAGGTCCCCTTGCTCTATGGAAAGGCTGTTCTGGAGGCAGCTCTGTCCCACAAGCAACATGGCTGTGACCAAGCTCAGAGCCCTCAGGCCTTACAGCAAGGCAAGGGGGGAGAAGGAGAGTGTGGAAATGGGGAGAGAACAGCTCTGGGGGATCAAGTGCTGGTGTCTGGCAGTGCTGCCCTGCGGGGACTTTCTTCTTTTCCAGCCATGAGCAAAGGAATTGTTCCTGAAGCTCCAGAAAGCCTTGGAGGAAGGGTCAGAGGAAGAGACAAGGTGCTGCAGTGGCTTTATTTTGATTACAATAGTGTGGGTTGTCATTACCTAACCCACAACCAACTCAAAAAGAGTTGAAAACACGATCACAAGCTAAAAAAACAGTAGAAATATAAAAATATAGAAGGCAGTAACACCAGCCATGAGTAACACCAGAACTGCTATGCAGAAGGTCAGGAATTTATTGCATCAGAGCTCTGTCCAGTTATAAGTTCCCGCAGCGCATCCTTGAGGTCCTTGTTCCTCAAGCCGTAGATGAGGGGATTCAGTGCTGGAGTTACCACTGCATAGAGAAACGACACAACTAAATTCATGGATGGGGAGGAGAAGGAGGGAGGCTTAAGGTAGGTAAACATGTCAGTGCTGAGAAACAGGGAGACCACAGCCAGGTGAGGGAGGCACGTGGAGAAGGCTTTGTGCCATCCCTGCTCCGAGGGGATCCTCAGCACGGCCCTGAAGATCTGCACATAGGACACCACAATGAAAACAAAACAGCCAAAACCTACAAAGAAACTAACCACAAGAAGCCCAACCTCCCTGAGGTTGGCATGTGAGCAGGAGAGCTTGAGGATCTGTGGGATTTCACAGAAGAACTGGTCCACAGCATTGCCCTGGCACAGGGGCAGGGAAAATGTACTGGCCGTGTGCAGCAGAGCAGAGAGAAACCCAGCGCCCCAGGCAGCTGCTGCCATGCGGACACAAGCTCTGGTGCCCAGGAGGGTCCCGTAGTGCAGGGGTTTGCAGATGGCAACGTAGCGGTCATAGGACATGACTGTGAGAAGAAAATATTCTGTACCAAGGAAGAAAATAAATAGAAACATTTGGGCAACGCATCCTGAGTAGGAGATGGTCTTGGTGTCCCAGAGGGAATTGGCCATGGATTTGGGGACAGTGGTGGAGATGGATCCCATGTCGAGGAGGGCGAGGTTGAGGAGGAAGAAGTACATGGGGGTGTGGAGGTGGTGGTCCCAGGCGATGGTGATGATGATGAGGCCGTTTCCCAGGAGGGCAGCCAGGTAGATGCCCAGGAAGAGCCAGAAGTGCAAGAGCTGCAGCTCCCGTGAGTCTGCGAATGGCAGGAGGAGGAACTGGGTGATGGAGCTGCTGTTGGACATCTGCTGCCTCCAGACACAGGACACTGTCATATGAGAGAAGGACAGTGACAAGTTAGGATAACCTCTGAGCCAAATCAAAGCCATTTCTCCTTCCCCTCCCTCCTGCTCACACCTTGTCCCCTTTTTTCAGCCCTTCCTCCAGCTCTGAGCCTGGAGCCCTGCTCGGTGCCGGCTGAATGTGCCGGGAGGAGCAGAGCCTCTGCCCGCTGGCTGCAAGGAGTCAGCCCTGCTCTGCAGCAGGGGACATGGGGACGGTGGGGACAGGGGACACTGCTGGGGCTCAGCGTTGTCCAGGGGAACTGCTCCTGGTGCAGAAGGGCCTGTCAGCATCTGCACTGCCGGGGATGAGGAGCTGAGAAGGTAGCAGGCTTAGAGGTTTCAAATGCCTAAAGGTGTGACGGGACAGGTTTGCATCTGTGAGGGCTGCATAGTGCTTGCGAGGAAAACTCAAGAAAAGCCAAATGTCCTAACGAGGATATCTTAGTGCAGACGAGATAATTAATTCCTCAGGAATGCACTGCCCAAGGCCACACAGAAGATCAGTGCCTGACTCTGCAACTCCCATCCCCAGAGAGACTGGCAGAGAGAACAAGAGAACAACAGCAAGAACGGAGACAAGGGGAGAAACAGGGAGAAACTGAGTGAGGGTTTGTCTGTGAGAGGCCAGGGCAGAGGCAGCCGGGCACACAGACAGCATTCCCCTTCCCCAGCTGTGCTCGCCCCCTCCCAGACACCCACCTTGCTGGGCAGTTGCTCTCAGCCCCTGGGCTCCGGAGAGGGCACTGGAGCTGTGGCTGCAGAGGAGGGGGCTCAGCCTTGGAACCCAGAGCCCTGAAGGCAGAGGCTTTGCTGGGTGGGAGAGAAGGCAGGGGGCTTGCTCAGAGGAAGGGGCTGCACTGCAGGGGATCACACAGAGCTGTATAAATTCTCCCTCCATCAACATCTCTGGTTTAAGTTTCCTCTCCATCTCTGATCCTATCCCTTCTGTCTGGAGGTTTTCCTCAATGGAGCTGATTCCCTGTCCCATGCCTTCTCCCTGTCAGTGCTCACAGATCCCATCTGACCCTCTCTGCATCCCCCTGGCCCTACACAAACATCTGCCCGGGTTAAGCTGGACGTAGGGTCTTGTTGATAAACAGAAAAGGATGGAACAGACTGAGCCTGATGGGTCCAGCAGAGGTGATGCTGCTGCTGTCCATGGGCAGAGGACCAGCTGGAGACATATTCGGAGGCTCCTATCGGACCTGCTGACCGCTCAAGGATACTGCTCAGGAGTCTCAGTGATTTGTTTAAGCATGAAAGGCTCTGGTTCCATTTCTCCCACCAAATTCCCCAGGTGCAGGGAACTGAAAACACAGAGTCTGGGAAGTTCCTTATCTTTAATGCAAGAGCCCTCCTGACAGATCCCACAGGCTGTGGCTGTGCCGGCTTTAGGAGATCCCTCCAGCAACCGCACCTGCATTGTCCTGCACTCAGAGACTCACCTGGAGAAGGGCTGTGAAGAGTTTTCTCCAAATGAAGCCTCCTCTCTCCTGCCACCCCACCTGCCTTTCCCCTCTCTCTGCTCCCTCCTGTCCCCTCGCTGCCTGCAGGCAGTGTCCTCAGCCCTGCTGGGCTTGGCAGAGGAGCTGCTCCCGGCCAGACCTGGCTCTTTTATGATCTCCTGTCTCATGATGAGCTCCCTCCCTGCCAGGAGCCCAGCCCAGCTCAGCAGCAGAGGAGCAGCCCAAGGCAGCGCTTTCTCTGCTCCCTCTGGGCTCCCTCGAGGTGTCCCTGGGGCTCCAGGGGAACATTCTGAGAAACAGGCTGAAGCCATCCCTGATGCTTCCTTCATCATCTGGGCAGGCACACTTCTGTCCTGCAGTGTCATTGCTCCTGTTAGAAAAATAATAGGGAATGAGAATCAATTTCTTGTCTCACCATTAGACAGGACCTCAGAAAGGTGACAGCGAACGAAATCATTTCTCCAAAGTAGGAGGATCTGTCCCACGGAGTGAATTCAGGCATTTCATCCGAGGTCTTTAGACTTGGGGCTGGACGACACGCAGCTCCCTTTCTCCCAGATACGTCTTCGGCAAAGCTTATGCGCACACAGGGTCTTGAAACCCTTGGTCGTGGTTTCCTCATGGCAGGGATGAGTTTGCCTGGTGCCACAGCTTCAGGGCTTCAGCCCTAATGGGCAGCAATGGCCTCAGCCAGGGGCACAGGCAGGAGGAGCTGGAGCCGTTCCCATGGGAGACAGAGCTGGGACATGGTCACAGAGCTCAGGAGAGATGGTAGTCAAGGACAGCATCTTCCAAGCACTGCAAGGCTCCAGATAAACTGAGTCTCAGCTTGAAAGTCCATTCAAGGACCCATGATGAGATTTTGCTGCTTCAGGAACAGTTAAAGAAGAAAAATACGCTGCGTAGGCACCGCTGGATTTAGAAGGGTCAGGTGTCACAGATCTGAGGTTCAATGTGTCCTCTGTCCCTGTCTTCCCCATCAAGGTCTCACAGGGCTTTGTGACTCATGGTAGGACTCTGGAGGAGTTTGACCAGTAGTGGGTAGAGGTCAAGTCAGGGATCTCTTGGGCAAAAGGAATTCTTCGCAGTCTATGATACAGGAGGGACAGCATCGCAGGGAGCTGAGGGAACAGGAAGATGTCACAGTGTCTCCATCATCTTCCAGAGGTCATGGAGAGTGTGGGAACTCCCTGACCGCTGGTACCACTGCCACATCAGAAATGGCCAGTGGATGAGTAGGGGAGCAAAAGGCTTTGCCCCAGAATTTGTCTAGTAGGATCCCATTTCTGGGTGTCTGAAAGAGAAGGGGATTTTATTTCCCTTGGTAGATTATGTCTCACCATCCTTCTATGACCCAACTCTTCCACGGTCTGATTCTCCCATGACCAGACACTTACATAAGCCACCTCTTCTAGGACGCAGGTTTTCTGTCACCTGAGCCCTCTTTGATTCTAGTGAGTCTTCTATGACCCAAGATTTATATGACCCTTCTAAGACTTCTTTATGACCTGATTTTTTTTATGTCCAGGCTGCTCTATGACCCTTAAATGACCCAAACTTTCTATGAAACTTTTATGACCAGACTCTTCTATAAACAGCACTTCTCTGTCCCTTTTATGACCTGATCTTTCTATAGCCCAAATCTTCTTTGATCCTTCTATGACCCAACACTTCTCTAAACCTTCTACAGTTGAATTCTTATATGACCCAACCCTCTATGACGCCAATCCTCTACGATATGAGTCTTTTATGACCCAACGCTTCTAAAAAAAGTCTTCTATGACCCAAGCCTTCTGTGACCCAAGCCTTCTGTGACCCAACTCTCCTCTGACTCTTCCGTAACTTTCTATGACCTGACTTCTCTGTGATTCTTCTATGACCTGACTCTTCTATAACCCGACTCCTCTATGACCCGACTAATCTATGACCCGGCCCTTCTATGGCCTAAGCCTTTTGTGAACCGGCACTTCTATGACCCCTCTATGACCCGACTCAAGTTTCTATGTGTCGACTCTTCCATGACCCAAATATTCTATAACCCAAATCTTCTATGAGTCAAATATTCTATGACCTGACCCTTCTATGGACCATCTGTGACTGGGCTCTTCTATATCTCCTCTACGAGCCGACTTGTCTATGACTAAACTCTTCCACGAACATCTCTTACATGACCAGGTCCTTCTATGACTTAAGCCTTCTATGAAGAAACCGTTCTATGACCCAGCTACTCTCTGACTCTTCAATGCTGTGTCTTTCTCCGATCCAGGTCTTCTGTGACTCTTCTATGACATGAATCATTTATGCTCCAACACTTCTATGACCAATATATGACCAGATGCTTCTGTGACCCGACTCTTCTAGGACCCAACTATTAACAAACCCTTCTATGACCTGACCCCTCTATGACACTCTATGACCTGACTCATATGAGACGCTTCCTTTATGAACTGACAATTCTGTGACTCTTGGATAACTCTTCTATAATGCGATACTTCTGCAGTCTTTCTATATCCTGATGCTTCTACAACGCACACTTTATGTGCCTCAATGTTTCCATGAAACTTCTATGAGCAAACTCTTCTATGACCTTTCCATGACCCAACACTGCCAATACCCGACTAAACTCTCACACTCATATGACTTGACTCTTCCATGACCTGAGTATTCTATGATCCACAATGATTTGAACGTTCTATGAACCATCTGTCCTTCTGTATTGCACCTCAATGACTCGACTCCTCTCTGACATGATCTTTCTCTCAAACGCATTTTCTGCCACTCTTCTACGATCCAACCCGTTAATAACCCTACCCTTCTATCCCCCAACTCTTCTGGTGCACGTGGAGCTGTGTGAGAGCCTTGGCATCTCAAGGAACCCTACAGGCCTGTATTTGGAATCACATGGAATAACTGCTTCCACTTCAATTCAGCAATGTGAGAAGGCTCATGGCACCAACATCATTGCAGTCAAAGCCAGATCTCCCTGCCCAGGGCCTGGGGGTCAGGGCTTGGACTTTCTGCTTCACCAAGTGAACCCAGGCTTTTCTCAGCATCACAGCTGCCTGCACGGCGCCTTTGTCCTCCTGCAATCATGGCCTCCAATTCTCGGCTCTAATGAGTCCCTGGGGAGCCTTTGTCACTAACGATGCTCACTGAGACCAACTAAGACTTCAAGAAACTTTGAGCTTTGCTTTTGACTTCTTGAGAGCTTTGTTCCATCTCCTCTCAGCAGCTGAGGTTCAAGGACTCATCAGCAATTCCTTCCTGGATCTCATTAACCTACAGAAAGCCTTAATGAGCTCTTTCTCTTCCTGTTGTTTTCTTCAAGTCTTCAAGCCTCGCATGGCTCCTTGTAGTCATTTCCCAGTGTGGTTACAGAGGAAGATTTCAAAGTGCACCTAAGAAAAACGTTTTATCTGAAACTTTCTAGAACTTTCAAACTCATACAATGGTTTGGGTTGGTAAGGACCTTAAAGCCCATCCAGTTTCAACCCCCCTTCCCTGGGCAGGGACACCTCCCACTGGACCAGGCTGCTCCAAGCCCCATCCAGCCCGACCTTGAACCCCTCCAGGCAGGGGGCACACACAGCTTCCCTGGGATACCTGAGCCACGTCCTCACCACCTTCTTTGTGAACAATTCCTCCCTAATGTCTAATCTAAATCTTCCCTGGCCATAACACCACCCCGTCATCCTATCATTCCATGCCCTTGGAAAAAGTCCCTTGCCAGCTTTCTTGGTGACCCCTTCAGGTACGGGAAGGCCTCTATAACGTCCCCCCGATGCCTTCTCTTCTGCAGGCTGAGGAAGTTCCAGGAGAAGATCAATATTTCTTTGTGAAATCCCTTTTGAAAGGGCATGGGATTGGTGGAGGTCTCTTGTTAGTGAGGAAGAGCAAGTGTTCTGGTGCCCACGTCCACCTCCTCAGGGCAAACTTCAGCTGGCCAACTCTCTGTCCGTGCTTCTCCATGGAGATGTTTTTTCCATTTGAGGGCCAAGGTAAAAATAGATTAATAGACGAAAGAAAAAAAGATAAAAGGAATATAAAGAGAGACCAAACCCAATGCAATTTACATCACTTCCCACCTCCTGCTTGGGGCAGCCTGCTAAGTGGGTCTCTATTTTATGCTCATAGAAAAACCTAGGGAACAAGAGAGCTCAGTTTAGACGTCAACAGGGCACCGAGGCCACGATTGAAAGAAAGGACTTTGGCACTTGACGGCTCCATGAACGCAGCTATCACCTGGCCAAGGCTCCTGTGACACCTGGGAACATCCAGCTTCTCGTCCAGAGGAGCAGGATCCTTCTGGGATGGACAGGAGGGGAAAAGCCTTGGCCGAGACTCCAGGGCAGCGGGGGATTCTCCACCCCTGGGGGTTCAAACTCAGCAGATTTGATGCCTCGGGAAAGCTCTTCAGCCTTCAGCACAATTCAGCACAATTTTTAAGGCACAATGTCTGGTTTTCTGTGTCCACAGCTTCCATTTTGGAGACAAAAGCCTCTAACAGGGTTCAAAAGCTCATTTTTAGCTCCCAAATCCTCCTTTTCAGGCAACAAAGCCTCACTGTGAGGGCTCAAATCCTCTTTTTGAGCCTCTCAAGTCCCATTTTTAGGGTGAAAGCCATCCTGTTCACTACCATGGCATCTTTTTAGGGCAAAGAACCTGATGTCGGGGCTCAAAGATGCAATTTCAGTTTCAAAGCAACATTTGTAGGGCCCAAAGGCTCTTTTTGAAGCTCCAAACTCTCACATAAAGGATCCAACTTCCCCCTTTACAGCCTCAAGCCTCCATTGGAGCACCCAAAGTCCTGCAGTTTTGACCAGAGCTTCATTTCTTGAGGCAACAGAGGAACCAAGAGGTTTGTCTCCTTCGCAGGGACAAAAGACTTAACTTGTAGCACTGCACCCATCTCTTTAGTGCCCCAAGTCTCATATTTAGGGTGGAAATCCTTGATTTTAGGGTTCCAACTTGTCTTTTAACACTTATAGCTTTTCTTAGGAGGCCCGTAGTTACATTTTGAGTCTCAACCCTCGTTTTTTAAGTCTAAAGACACATTTCATTGTCCCGGAGCATAATTTTTAAGGATCAAAGTTGATTCTGGATGTCTGAAACCTCAGTGTTATGGGCCAAAGCTTTATTTTTAGCTCCTTTCTAGATTCCAAAGCTTCCTTTTCCGGGAACAAAGCTTCATTTTTGGAGTTGTTTGCAATTGTAAAGGCCCAGATCCTCATTTTTAGCCTCTCAGGTATATTTCAAGCTGCAAAGCTGTTGTCTTTGGTACCACAGCATCATTTCAGGGCATGAAACCCGAGGTCCTGGCTCAAAGCCTCAGTTTCACTTTCAAAGCACCACTGGTAGGACCCAAACCCTCCTTTTGAAGCTCCAGACTGTCATGGAAAGTATCCAACCCCCTCCTTGATGGCTCGAAGCCTCTACTGGAGTGCCTAAAGCCCTGCATTCAGGACCAGAGCTTCATTTCTTGGAACCAAGAGATTCTCCGCCCCTGAGGGATGAAAAGACGCGTTTGTAGCACCACGCCCATCCTTTTAGTGCAGAAGTCTCATGTTTTGGGCTGAAATCTTCAATTCCAGGGTTCTAACCTGTTTTCTAGGACCCATAGACATTTTGGGACCCACAGTTACATTTTGAAGGTCTAAACTCTCGTTTTTTGTGTCTAAAACCCAAGGTTAGGAGCCTCTATTTTAAATCCCAAAGGTTAATATTGGAGTTCCAACACCTTAGTTTTAGAGGCCAAGCCCTTATTTATAGGTTCTAAAACTCATTTCTATCTTTTAAAGCCTCTTTCAGGGATGTCATCCTCTGTGATGCTGCCCGGTGTCCTAGGAGACCTCTCTGCTGTCCAGGACAAGCACCCTCTGGACTCACTCTCCAGCAGGATCTGGAGGAGGCAGGTGGTCTCTCCATCGGGAGATGCCTGCTCCTTGCTCTGTGTGTGAGATTGGGAGATCTTACGCATCCTAGGATTGGGAGATCCCAGGATTCCTGCTTATTTTCCACGTGGGAGATGTTCCCAGCCCAGGTGGTCCCGTTTTTGTTTAACTGTGCCAGCCTTGCCCCCTTCTCCTTCGCTCAGATCGGATTTGTTTCCCGAGTGCTTTGTCACTCACTCCAGGCTGTGTACGGAGACATCCTGGCCTGGATGCTGAAGTTCTGTTCCAATTTAGCTGCCTGCTTGTTTGTCCCCTCCACCCATGACCACAGGACCTGTTCCTGCAGCTCCAGAGAGGCCTTGGGGGAAAGAACTCAGGAAAACAGAAGCCAATGAAGGGTCCTTTATTTTGCTTAAATACACAGGATCTCAGCTCCTTATTCAAACAAACACCCAGTCAGCAAAAAAAGCAGAAAGTGAATAAGAAAGGGGGTAAAGATTTTAGAATTAAGAAACAAACAACAATTAAATAAAGACTGTCTTTGCCTGGGAGGAGTTACATGAGAACTGCTAGGCAGAAGCTGAGGAGCACTTTATTGCTTCTTAGGAACATTGAGTCATGAATTTCCAGACTACATCACTGATCTCTTTGTTCCTCAAGCTGTAGATGAGGGGGTTCACTGCTGGAGGCACCACTGTGTATGGAACTGCCACCACCAGATCCAGCGATGGGGAGGAGATGGAGCGAGGTTTCACGTGGGCAAACCCTGCAGTGCTGACAAACAGGGAGACGACAGCCAGGTGAGGGAGGCTCTTCTCCCAAGGGACGGGGGACAGGACAAGAGGGAATGGCCTCAAGCTCCGCCAGCGGAGATTTAGGCTGGACATTAGGAAAACATTTTTCCCAGAAAGGGTCATTGGGCACTGGCAGAGGCTGCCCAGGGAGGGGGTTGAGTCCCCTTCCCTGGAGGGGTTTAAGGGACGGGTGGACGAGGTGCTGAGGGACACGGTTTAGTGTTTAATAGGAATGGTTGGACTCAATGATCCGGTGGGTCTCTTCCAACCTGGTTATTCTATGATTTTATGAGCCAGCAGTGGCCCAGGTGGCCCAGAAGGCCAATGGCATCTTGGCTTGGATCAGACATGGCGTGACCAGCAGGTCCAGGGAGGTTCTTCTCCTTCTGGACTCAGCACTGGTGAGACCGCACCTCGAATCCTGGGGTCAGTTCTGGGCCCCTCACCACAAGAAGGATGTTGAGGCTCTGGAGCGAGTCCAGAGAAGAGCAACAAAGCTGGTGAGGGGGCTGGAGAACAGGCCTGATGAGGAACGGCTGAGAGAGCTGGGGGTGTTTAGCCTGGAGAAGAGGAGGCTGAGGGGAGACCTCATTGCTCTCTATAACTCCCTGAAAGGAGGTTGTAGAGAGGAGGGAGCTGGGCTCTTCTCCCAAGTGACAGGGGACAGGACAAGAGGGAATGGCCTCGGGCTCCTCCAGGGGAGGTTCAGGATGGACATCAGGCAAAAATGTTTCCCAGAAAGGGTCATTGGGCAGTGGCAGAGGCTGCCCAGGGAGGGGGTTGAGTCACATTTCCTGGAGGGGTTTAAGGGACGGGTGGACGAGATGCTGAGGGGTCTGATTTAGTGACTGATGGGAATGGTTGGACTTGATGATGCAGTGGGTCCTTTCCAACCTGGTGATTCTATGATTCTATGAAATACAGAGAGCATGGGTTGCTGTTTACTCAGTTACTTGGTTACAAATGGAAAGAAGAGAGTGAATTAAAAAGGTGATGAGAATGTAAACTTAAAAAAACCCAACACCACCATCAATAAAATAAGGCAGTGTGCACCTTTAGTGAGTCACATGATAACTGCAGTGAAGCAGAAGTTCAGCAGTTCATTGCTTCAGTGTAAAATCCAGTTATCAGCTTCCACGTTGCATCCTTGAGCTGCTGGTTCCTCCAGCTGTAGATGAGGGGGTTCACTGCTGGAGGAACCACGGAGTAGACAAATGACACCACCAGGTCGAAGGATGGGGAGATCGAAGAGGGCTTCAGGTCAGTGAAAGTGCCCGTGCTGATAAACAGGGAGACCACAGCCAGGTGAGGGAGGCACGTGGAGAAGGTTTTGTGCCGTCCCTGCTCTGAGGGCATCCTCAGCACAGCCCTGAAGATCTGCACATAGGACACCACAATGAAAACAAAACAGCCAAAGACTATTAAGATACTGACCACAAGAAGCCAAGCTTCCCTGAGGTAGGAGTGTGAGCAGGAGAGCTTGAGGATCTGCGGGATTTCACAGAAGAACTGGTCCACAGCATTGCCCTGGCAGAGGGGCAGGGAAAATGTACTGGCCGTGTGCAGCAGAGAAGAGAGAAACCCAGCACCCCAGGCAGCTGCTGCCATGTGGACACAAGCTCTGCTGCCCAGGAGGGTCCCGTAGTGCAGGGGTTTGCAGATGGCAACGTAGCGGTCATAGGACATGACTGTGAGAAGAGAAACCTCTGCTGAAATGAAGAAGTCAAACAGAAAGAATTGGGCAACACATCCTTCATATGAGATTTCTCTGGTATCCCAGAGGGAATTGGCCATGGATTTGGGGACAGTGGTGGAGATGGAGCCCATGTCGAGGAGGGCGAGGTTGAGGAGGAAGAAGTACCTGGGGGTGTGGAGGTGGTGGTCCCAGGCGATGGTGATGATGATGAGGCCGTTTCCCAGGAGGGCAGCCAGGTAGATGCCCAGGAAGAGCCAGAAGTGCAGGAGCTGCAGCTCCCGTGAGTCTGCGAATGGCAGGAGGAGGAACTGGGTGATGGAGCTGCTGTTGGACATCTGCTGCATCTAGGCATTGGGCACTGTTGAGGGAGGAAAGGACAGTGACAAGTTAAGGGAGCCTTCTCTAAGCCAAATGAAAGTAATTTCTCATTACCCCCTTCCCCCTACCCCCGCCTCCATCAGCGCCTCTGCTGCACTCAGAGAGATAAGAGGGAGTCCTGCGAGGTGAGAGCATTGTCTGGCTCAGTGCAGAGGGAGGGGAACTGCTCTGTCCTTGCTCTTGTTCCCAGCTGCCCTGGGCTTGCACGTTTCTGAGATCGAGGGGAATCACACTCCCGTGTTACCCTCAAACCACTCAATGTCCACCTCACACCACTCAATGTCTCACCCTTTCCTAAGGTCTCAGCACCCACTTTCATCCTAGGACACACACAGCTCATTCACACGCCCAACAGCATTTTGTGTCTCATACCATCTCTGTGCTTCTCTGAAGGGCATCTCTGTAACACAGGATGTAAACTCTCCCTCCCAGAACCTTTCTGGCTTTAGTTTCTCCTCATTCCCTGATCCTATCCCTGCTGCCTGGAGGTTTTCCTCCAGTGATGTGTTTCCCTGTCGCACGTTTTTTCCCTGCTCACAAACCCCATCCCAGCCCCTTGGCACTCCCCTACACAAACCTGCCTGTTTGCAGGGCATTGCCTGGGCACGTGGTCCTGTTTGGAGGCTCCAGAGGGAAGAACAACTTGGTGGGGCCAGCAGAGGTGATGCTGGTCCATAGGCAGAGGAGGGGCTCAAGGTGGTTTGGGAGACTCCTATCCCAAATCCCTTCCTTGTCCTTTCCACTGAACAGTCCATTCAGTTTTTCTAAGGTGATTTGGAATGGTCCTGATCGACGCAGCAACCTCTGGACAGCAAAATACGCTCTCCTGCAGGAGGTGCCTCTTGCACCCACAGCTTCTCCCTGCAGCAAAATTGTCCTGCACCCAGACTTACCATGTCAAGGACTGTGAAGATTTCTCCTCCAGTCAGCCCTCAGTCATCCTCCTGACCACCTTTAAGCTCCCTCTGCCTTGCTGGTCTCTCCATGAGAAACCCTGGGAGTTCCCTTCTCCCTGCTGTCTTTGCAGAGGAGCTGCTCCTCGCCAGAGCTCGCTCTTTGTAGCTCTGTCCACTTGCCCTGAGCTCCCTCAGTCCCAGGAGCCCAGCCCAGCTCAGCAGCAGAGGAGCAGCCCAGGGCATTTTAATGACCCCTCTGGTGGGTTGGATGCTGAGTCCATGAATCTCACACCCTGAGAGGAAGTAGAACAAACCTTTCAAGAAGTAAAACTCACATTCAAGCTCCAAGGTTTCTTGTAGTGTTAATGGGTCCCACTGAGGGCACTGCTGAGAAAGCATCTCCAGGGCCCAGTTAGAGCAGAAAACTGGAGGCAGTGATGAAAAGCAAGGTAAAGGTGTCTCTAACGCTGAGTCAGCCTGGATGTGTTTCATTAATCCAAAGGACCAAGCCCTGACCCCATTAACCAAGTGGATAAGCCCTGACCCCCAGACCCTGGGAAGGGAGATCCTGTCCCTCTCTCATTCCTTAGGACTCTTCCTGAGCAGTGGGATGTGAGAACGGGCAATGCCAAGGGTAGGACTTTGGAAAAACACTTGCATGGCTCCTGGGTGGGGGTTAGGAGGCTGTGAGAACCTGGTGCTGTAAGAGTGAGGTGTTTCCTCCTCCACAGTGCAGTGAGTGCAAGTAGTGATTTGGCATCTGTCCAGCAAGCATCAATTAGCAAGCATCCATCATTGAACAGCATCCTTTTGAAGAACAAGAAAGATGATCAAAATCTGTGCTTGGAGTAGAAAGCTCTTCAGTTCCATATCAAAAGGAGCTGAATTTGTGGTGACAAAAGTCTGATAAAGACCTGACAGCGAAGAGCTTTGTCAGTACCGTTTTGGGCTGATACATTTTTGCAAGGAAAGGAATTCAACTTGGTGGAGAAGAAATTAAATATTGACGAAACCAATGTGCTCTTTATGGAGATGGGGGAGAGGGTGAGGGCCTCCTCAGAAACTCAGATACAAACTTAAATCCTCTCTGGAACCCTCACTTGAACCGAAACCCAAACGCTGACTAACCCACAACTGGCCCTGACCCTACCCCATCTTCCCACCTCAACACCTGTGTGATCACACGAGTCATTTCATAGCATTCCAAGGTTACCACGGCAAAAGAACCAGAAAAAACCAAATGTGGTTCTAGAGGCAGCACAACCGGGACTGATGAGCATCCTTCTATAACCTTGTCATACCAGTTGAAGACTTGGGAGCATAAGGGACTGCCCACTGCTTCCTTGTGTTCTGGAGGAACGTCTCTGTGCAGCCCAAGTCAGACTTTTGGGTCAAATGAATCACTTTCCATTTCTTATCGACACTATTGATTGTGACTGAGATACCCAGGCTGCAGACGGGCAGTTCCTCATGCAGTAGCTCCTCTGTTTCTCCCCACACGGACAGTCCTACGTGTCTCACCGAAGGAATCATCCCACAGTGCCTGGATTTGCCGACGGTTGCTTCAACTCATGCTGTTGCTTCTCTGTAGTTTTTCTGCTTTGGGGATGCTGGTGGGAAAAGGCCTCACTGTCCTGATCCTGACTTTGTTGGACGCTCTAAAAGGACTGACTGTAGGTTGCTGGGTTCAGAGTAGGAAATCAAGGACCGCCTGAGCCTCACCCAAGGGCAGGAAGGGTTGTTTGCGTTAGTGGCTATTGCTGAAGGTTTCCTTGGTCAGAATCCAGTGTTTTAGGCACAGGGTCCACACCAGTACAAATGCAGATCCCCAGAGTGGATGGATGCGACTCAGTGCTTTTCCCTCTCCATGCATCTCCATCCTAAGCTTTCTCTCCATGCTCTTTTCTGAGGTGCTCTGGAGCACAAACAGCACGAGCAGTTGGTGTTTGACCTCCCAGATCCACCTCCCTCTTTGCGCTGTCATTGGGCACAGACAAGGGTTGGGACCCATGGAGGGGGAGGTGCAGGGAAGCCTTTTCTGCTCCTGTAAATTAAACACTGATGGAATTTGCTTATTTTCTGCTCCTCTCCTTGCTCCCCACCCCCAAACAAGTTTTGAATTTTCCTTTGAGCCACCAGCTGTGGTTTCTCAATTTCTCTTCTTGCTACAGTCACCGTTATTATGGAAGTTGCTCAGATACTGCCAACCACGCTTGATTAGAAGCCTCCGTCGGCACAAACTGGTGACTCCTAACTCAATCCAGGCCCCTTTGGAGGAAGGGTCCAGCTTGGAAGTGCTGCACCAGGGAGATCCCACTGTATTACAGAGATGCTGCGAGACAGGCCAGCTCTGATCAGCGTCAGACACGCTTCTGTAAGGGCTCCACCTGCACAAAGTAGGTGCTCACCTGACACCCAGTGACACAAGTGCAAATAGTTCTGTACCAACCATAATAACCACGAACTGGTGGATGACGTGACTGAGAGCAACTGTGCAGAGAGGGGCTTGGGGTGCAGATTGATGAGAAGCTTGACATGAGCCAGCACTGTGTGCTCGTAGCCCAGAAGGCCAACGGTGTCCTGGGCTGCATCCAAAGCATCGTGGCCAGCAGGGTGAGGGAGGGGATTCTGCCCCTCTATTCTGTTCTTGTGAGACCCAGCCTGGAGTCCTGTATGCAGCTCTGGAATCCCCAGCATAAAAAGGACATGGAACTGTTGGGACAGGTCCAAGGAGGCCATGAGGATGATCAGAGGGCTGGATCACCTCTGCTATGAGGACAGCCTGAGAGAGTTGGGGTTGTTCAGCCTCTGGAAGACTTCAAGGAGAACTTACAGGGGCCTTTGGGTACCTGCAGGGTGCTCCAGGAAAGCTGGGGAGGGAATTTTTACAAGGGCATGGAGTGACAGGATGAGGGGAATGACTTTAATTTGGGGGAGGAGGGGAGGTTTAGATTAGACATTAGAAATTCTTCCTGATGAATATAGTGAGATATTGGCCCAGGTTGCTGAGGGAAGCTGTGGATGCCCCTTCCCCAGAAGAGTTCAGGCCATGTTGTATGGGGCTTTAAGCAGCCTGGTTCAGTGGGAAGAGTCCCTGTCCATGGCAGGGAGGTTGGAACTGGATGATCTTTAAGGTCCCTTCCAATCCAAACCGTTCTATGATTCTGTGGTTGCAGATGAAGTCCTTCACCCCACGGCAGGCTGGGTGCTGGAGTCCGTCATCTCTGAGAATGCTGGGAGCTTGGACCTTCACCCCATGGTGTGCTGGGAGCTGGAGTCTCTCACTCCGTGGCATCCTTTTCCCATGAGGAGCTCCCATCCCCTCAGCTGGCTTTGTCTCCCAGCCCCTGACTTCAGCTCAGAGCTTTGGCTGCACATTTGACTGATCCCTGGAGCCCCAGCTGAACAATCTTCTCCAGTTCAACCCAGGGGAGCCTGGGAGAAGGAGAGACAGAGTGATGCGGAAGGGTCCTCTGTACCACGATGGGCACTGGGGCTGCAAGGACAAACTGCACGCTTCCCAGACACATGCCGGGAGAGAAATGGAGAAAGAAACCCCAACAATCAAGTAACTGCTGCTCAGGAAGAGTGTTCTGAGCTCTGGTGCCCTGTAGGGTATTTTCTGAGGGCTAGTGAGAACCATTTGGGGGCATCACAGGAGAGTTCAGGGAGGTAAGGGAATCCCTGCAGACATGGCAGGGGCATTTCTCCACAGCAGAAGGGAGAGAAATCTTTCTGTTTCGGTCAGATCAGTTGGGTGGGCTGAGATTTGAGGAGCATCTCAAGAGAAAAGGCACAGCCACGGACCCGGACCCAGGAGGGTGTTACAAGAGATACCAAAAATCTAAAATTTTCCCACTATATCAGTCAAAAAGAGATGGAAAATTGCAGAGGGCACAACAAACAGATTCCCGTGTGGCATCAGCAAAGCTTCTGCACTTATGAATGAAAACCCAGCACCATCCATGAAAGGAATCGATAGACGTGTTTATGCCTTGGGTTCAATGTCTACTGCGAGTTGAACCCAGCACAGCTGCACAATGAGGTGCCGAGTCTTTTCTGGATCTCAGGATCACATGCTCAGGGAGGTGCCTTTTCACACTTGTAGGGAACTCAGCACCACTTCTGTTCCCCTGTGAAACCCCAGGTGGGTGTCACTTGTGGAGACACAGAGTTCTCTTCCACTGGAGACCCTTAGGTCCTCTAAAGAGTTTTCAGGTTACTGAATTTTGGGGAAAGGATGGGATTTGAGAGAAAAGGCCCCCCAGGATTTAGGAGCAGCTCTCTCCAAGCCAGCCCCCAGCAGCACCGACTGCATCTCCTCGACAGCCACCTGGCACGCTACAAACCGATGTCCGTGAATTTGGATCTCGGGCAGAGCCAGCGTGGAGGCTACACAGCAGATTCCGAGACAGGGAGGGGATTCAGTGCCCCAAGACTAATTGCAAGGGGAGACCCTGATGAATTCTCTCACTCTCAAGCTGGCTGCACACAAACAGCTCCCACGACCATGGCAACTCCAGAAGAACGTCCAGAAGTCTTTGAAAGTGCCCTGCTTGCAACAGGCCAACGTTGTGCCAGTGAGCATCTCCCAGTTTACAAGAGCAGGGAATCCCATTCCCTTGCCTGGGCGCTGTTTAACCTTCCAGCACAAACGTTCCCAAATCCTTCTAGCAGGGGTGTCTGAATATGCTGGATCCTCGTGCTATGAAGCTCTTGTCCAAATATCCTTGACACCCTTGAGGGAAGGGATGCCACCCAGAGTGACCCTGGCAGGCTGGAGCAGTGAGCTCGTGTGACCCTCATGGGGTTCAACAAGGGCGGGTGAAGGGTCCTGCACCTGGGTCAGGGAAAACCTGGAGTTGTTCAGGCTCAAGAAGAAAAGTCTCCCAGGAGACCCTATTGCAGCCTTTCAATATCTGAAGGGGCTTTTTATGATAAAGATGCTAAAACACTGGATCAGGTTTCCCAGAGAAGCTGTGGATGCCCCATCATTGGTAGTGGACGGGGCTTTGAGAATCTGATTGAGTGGAAGGTGTTGGTGCCCATGGAAGGGAGAGGTTGGGCCAGATGGATGTTTGAGGTCCCTTCCAACCCAAAATATTGTTCTGTCCGTGGCCTCAGTGATGTCGTCCTCTGTGATGCTGCCCTGTTTCCGAGGAGACCTCTCTGCTGTCCAGGCCAAGCACACTCTGGACTCACTCTCCAGCAGGATCTGGAGGAGGCAGGTGGTGTCTCCACTGCACGTGTCCTCAGGGCAGGGTTTTGCTCCCTCCCAGCCCGACTCCTGATCAGGACAGGAGCTTACGAGCACCCACTGAAGCTATTTTTTTCCGGGAAAAAAGCCGTCAGGGGAAAAAACCAGCTTGGTTGAACAGAGAGATCTTGAGTGATATCAAGCAGAAGAGAAATGTTTATGGGCTCTGGAAGAGGGGACAGGCCTCTTGGGTGGACTACAGGAGGGAAGTGAGATTGTGTAGAGAAAAAAATCAGAAGGGCTAAGGCTCAGCTAGAAATCAGATTGCCAAAGTCTGTGAAAGATAACAAAAAATCCTTCTATAAATATATAAATAATAAAAGGAGGACTAGGGAGACCATACAGTCCCTACTGGACGCAGAAGGAACAACAGTGACAGGGGATGAGGAAAAGGCTGAGGTACATAATGCCTTCTTTGCCTCAGTCTTTAATTGTAAAGAAAGTCGTTCCGTCTGTGTACAAACCTAGGAGCTAGAGGAGCCAAATGAGGCTCCCATGATCCAAGAGGAGGTGGTCAGAGCCTTGCTAGCCCAACTAGACACCCACAAGTCTATGGGGCCGGATGGGATTCACCCAAGGGTATTGAAGGAGCTGGCGGATGTGCTGGCCAAACCCCTTTCCATCATCTTCCAACAGTCCTGGAAGGCTGGGGAAGTCCCACTGGACTGGAGGCTGATGTTGTGCCCATCTACAAGAAGGGTCACAGGGAGGACCCAGGAAACTCCAGGCCTGTTAGTCTGACCTCAGGGCCAGGGAAAGTCATGGAGCAGGTGATCTTGAGTGCGATCATGAAGCTCATGCAAGAGAACCGGGGGATCAGGCCCAGTCAACACAGGGACACAAAAGGCAGGTCTTGTCAGACTAACCTGATCGCCTTCTATGACAAAGTGACTTGGCTGCTGGATGAGGGAAAGGCTGTGGATGGATCTTCCTGGACTTCAGTAAAGCCTTTGACACAGTTTCTGACAGCATTCTGCTTGAGAAACTGTCACCTCTGGCCTGGACAGGCGCACACTCTCCTGGGTGGAAAAGTGGTTGGATGGAGGGCCCAGAGAGTGGTGGTAAATGGTGTGAAATCCAGCTGGAGGCCAGTGACAAGTGGGGTTCCCCAGGGCTCAGTGCTGGGTCCAGCCCTGTTCAATGTCTTTATCAATGACCTGGATGAAGGCATCGAGTGCACCCTGAGCAAGTTTGGGGACGACACTAAGCTGGGTGGAAGCTGGATCTGCTGGAGGGTTGGGAGGCTCCAAAGGCATCTGAACAGGCTGGATCCGTGGGCTGAGACCAATGGGATGAGGTTTAACAAGGCCAAATGCCGGGTCCTGCACTTGGGGCACAACAACCCTGAGCAGCTCCAGACTAGGAGAAGTCTGTCTAGAAAGCTGCCTGGAGGAGAGGGACCTGGGTGTGTTGGTTGACAGCGACTGAACATGAGCCAGCAGTGGCCCAGGTGGCCCAGAAGGCCAATGGCATCTTGGCTTGGATCAGACATGGCGTGACCAGCAGGGCCAGGGAGGTTCTTCTCCCTCTGGACTCAGCACTGGTGAGACCGCTCCTCGAATCCTGGGGTCAGTTCTGGGCCCCTCAGCACAAGAAGGATGTTGAGGCTCTGGAGCGAGTCCAGAGAAGAGCAATGAAGCTGGTGAGGGGGCTGGAGAACAGGCCTTATGAGGAGCGGCTGAGAGAGCTGGGGGTGTTTAGCCTGGAGAAGAGGAGGCTGAGGGGAGACCTCATTGCTCTCTCCAACTACCTGAAAGGAGGTTGTAGAGAGGAGGGAGCTGGGCTCTTCTCCCAAGTGACGGGGGACAGGACAAGAGGGAATGGCCACAAGCTCCACCAGGGGAGGGTCAGGCTGGACATTAGGAAAAAATGTTTCCCAGAAAGGGTCATTGGGCAGTGGCAGAGGCTGCCCAGGGAGGGGGTTGAGTCACCTTCCCTGGAGGGGTTTAAGGCACGGGTGGATGAGGTGCTAAGGGGCATGGGTTAGTGTTTGATAGGAATGGTTGGACTGGATGATCCGGTGGGTCTCTTCCAACCTGGTTATTCTATGATTCTATGATTCTCCTCCTCCTCACCTTCTGAGGAAGCTGCAGACCACGATGAGGTCTCCCCTCAGTCTCCTCCAGGCTGAACAGACCCAATGACTTCAGCTGCTCCTCACACAGCTTCTTCTCCAAACCCTTCACCAACTCCATGCCTTCCTCTGGATGCTCCCCAGGAGCTTCAGATCCTTGTTATCCCATGGAGCCCAAGCCTGCACGCAGTGCTCAAGGAGGGACACTTGGGGCGCTCCCATGAGAAGTCACTATGGGACGCAGCTTGTTCCTCAGCTTTATTAAAGACAATATATATAGGAACGCATCCACTCTGGGAGGACAACTCGGTCTCTCCACGGTTCAGAAGGGCCACCAGCGCAGCCACTGCAGCCTCCATCTTGGAGTGGGCCTCTTTCTCGACAGCATGTCTGAGGTCTCAGTTGCCTGGGAGCTGACCGAGGGATCTGGGTCCTCCTTCAAGGGCAGGAGGGCTGCAAGGGCAGGAAGCAGAAATCAGAGAATCATGGAATGGTTTGGGTCAGAAAGGGCCCTAAAGCCCATCCAGTTCCTCCCCCCTGCCATGGGCTGGGACACCTCCAGCTGGTTCAGCCCCATACAACTTAGCCTGAATGCCTCCAGGAATGGGGCAGCCACGACTTCTCTGGGCAGCCTGGGCCAGGGCCTCTCCACCCTTACAGGAGAACATTTCTTCCTAAGGTCTTGTCTCAATCTCCCCTCTTTCAGCTCAAAACTGTTCCCTTCATCCTATCCCTGCACTGCCGGAACAAGAGCCCCTCCCCAGCTATCCTGGAGCCCCTTCTCATGCTGGAATGTTCCTCTAAGGTCTCCTTGGAGAGGAACTCCACTGCCTGCAGAGACCCCCAGGAGTCTCCCCAGACCCTCCCAGCCCTGGTCATCTCTTTTCTTGGCCAGGAGGTGCAGCTGAGACAGAGGGCAGCTGGAAGCTCGTGCTGGGGAATGGCCCATTTGCCCCTGACACGTTCCTCTGCCCCGAAGCGTCTCCCTGGAGCAGAACCAAGCATGGCAGCTCTTCCCAGGCTCTGCCCCTGCCCCACCAGCCCAAGCCCTGCCCCACCAGCCCAAGCCCTGCCCCTCCTCACCATCGCAGATCTCCAGCAGATCCTCTGAGCTCCAGTTCTTAAGGCACCGTGCGGCCAGACCTGGAAAGAGAACTTGGTCACACCTTCTGCTCCCCAGCACTCCCCGCTCCCAGCCCCAGGGCAGGGTGATCCCGGGAAGGGCAGTGCCCAAGGTGCTGGGATGCAGCTTGCCTCCCAGTACCACCGGCATGGTGGGTGCTCCTTGGGGCAACCAGGGCTCTTGGCAGTCATCGGGCTGTCCCGTGCTGCCAGTGCAGAGGTGGGGACTGGTGCCAGGCTGCCAGGAGAATCACAGAATGGGTTGGGTTGGACGGCCCTTCAAAGCCTATCTAGTTCCAACCCCCTGCCATGGGGAGGGACACCTCCCACTGGATCAAGTGGAGCCAAATCCAGCTTGGCCTTGAGTATCTTCAGGGATGGGATCTTGGGGGTTTAGTTGATGGCAAGTTAGAATGATGGAGCCGTAGAATGAGTTGGGTTGAAAGGCACCGCAAAGCCCATCCAGATCCACTCCTCTGCCGTGGGGAGGGACACCTCCCACTGGACCAGGCTGCTCAAAGCCCCAGCAACCTGGCGCTGAACATCTTCGGGGATGGGGCAACCACAATTTCTCTGGGCAACCTGAGCCAGGGCCTCCCCACCCTCATCGTGAAGAATCTCTTCCTAAAGTATGATCTACATTCCTCCCCGCCCTCCAGTTGAAAGCCATTGCCCTCATCCTATCACTCTGTGCCCTTGGAAAAAGTCCTAGAAGCATGGAATGCTTTAGGTTGGAAGAGACCTTAGCGAGGACAAAGATTGGAAAGGGACCCGGGGTTGTGGCTCACCCAGGAATGAGATGGCCGTCACACGCAAGGTGGCCTGAGGGTTCTGCAGGTAGGGCAGGCTCTGGTGCAGGAATTTATCCACTCGGCTCCTGTTGCAGTCCAGCTAGGTGGAGCACAAGAACACAGGGCTGGTCGAGATGCTCCGCAGCTGAGGTTCAGAGAGAGCCTGGGTGTGCCCAGACCCCACACCCTCCATCCCACCCCCAACCCCCATCCCACTGCCAGAGCTGGGCTGGGCCAGCATCTCCTTCAGCATCCAGGACAAGAAGGGGAGTGGGGCTGGAGAAGAGCCCGTGGGGTCTGTGTGCTCATGGACAGGGAAGGAGGAGGCAGGCACTGGCTCTGGGCTCACAGGCATGGGGGACAGCCCAGCCCGGGGATTCGGGGTTCTCCTCACCAAGCACTTTCCCATCTCAGGGTTCTGATATGTCTGGGCCAGGCGGCTGAGCTTCCTCCATCCCAGGAACTCTGAGCAGACCAGGAGGGTGTCCTTGGAAGCCTGCAGAGAAGCAAAAGCTGGAAGATTTTGGCACAGCCCAGGGAAGGAGACCTGGCATCCTCCTCCTCCTCTCATCTGGGTTCTGAACTGTTGCCAGCAGGGTCTGAGCCAGAACTGGGTTCCGTGCCCAGGGTAGGAACATGGGGCAGCCGCCACCTCAGGCATCTCCCACCGCCGGCCATCAGAACAGAGATCCTAGAGAGCTGCAGAGCTGCAGCCAGGGGTGGGGGCAGGCTGAGGAGCAAAGCCATGTGAGCCCAGGGCTGGAGTCCTGTAGATACCAGGGCAGGACGGAGCCAGCAGCACCTCCCATGTATCACAGAATCCTAGAATCCCTAAGTGGAAAAGACCTTTGAGATCATCAGGACCAACCGTACCTATCCACTACTAAACAACATCCCTGAGCACTTCATCTGCCTGGCGTTTAAACACCTCCAGGGAGGGTGACTCCACCACCTCCCTGGGAGCCATTCCAGTCCCTGAGAGCCCTTTCGGTGAAGAGGTTTCTCCTAATGTCACACCTGAGCCTGCCCTGATGCAGCTTGAGGCCATTCCCTCTCATCCTATCACCTGGGAGAAGAGACCAACACCCACCTCTCTACAACCTCCTTTCAGGCAGTTGTAGACAGTGATCAGGTCTCCCCTCAGCCTCCTCTTCTCCAGGCTAAACTACCCCCAGGTCCCTCGGCTGCTCCTCGTAAGATTTGTTCTCCAGCACCTTCACAAGTTTGTTGCCCTTCTTTGGACGTGCTCCAGGACCTTCTTGTCATTCTTGTAGTGCAGGACCCAGAACTGACCCCAGGATTCGAGGGGTGGCCTCACCAGTGCTGAGTCCAGGGGCACAATCACTGCCCTGGTCCTGTTGGCCAAGCAGTTTCTGATCCAAGCCAAGATGCTATTGGCTTTCTTAGCCACCTGGGCCACTGCTGGCTCATCCTCCAGCAGGACACTTGGCTGTCCCACTCCTTCATTCTGTGCTGCGAGTGGGCCGAGCTTTGATCCTGGGACGCAGGGTGGGTCCCCCTCTGGCTCTATCTCCCTTCCAACCGCTCTCCCTGCCCCTGGCTGGGGAACAAGCCGTCTCTCCTCACCCTGCTGGAGGAGGCAGGGCAGGGCTGGGAAATGTCTGTGCCAGGGACTCCAGTGCTGCTGGGACCCTGGCTTTGGGCTATGGGGGGGCAGAATGGGGAGAGAGGGGCTGTGGGGGGACCCCAGCTCCTCACCCTCCGCTGCGGCTGGCCGTGGTGGGACCAGCACAGGGAACGAGGGGAGCGGTGGGACCCTGGGGGGACACATTCCCAGGCTCTGACATCCAGCAGCCCTTGACCCGCACACCAAGGCCACCCCAGTGGTGTCCACGTGCCCTTCCCCGCCGCCCTGGTCCCTGCTCACCGCACCTTGGCCACGCTCTCCATCTCATCGTTCATGTGGAAGAAGAGCGGGATCAGGGCCCTCTGCACATTCTTCTTCATCTTACTCTTGCGCCTCCCCTCCACTGCCTTCACAGCATCTCCGAAGAGCATGATGGAGAGCCGCCGCACCTCGCTGTGCTCCTGCAAGGGAGGAGGACAGGGGAATTCAGCCACAGCCACTTCTTGCCCACGGCGAGCGAGGGTGTTAGCGCGGCGGCTGCAAGGGTGGACACTCCGTGGCCGGATCCCCAGCACCAGGGCTGTGGGGCAGAGCTGCAGCTGAGGCTGAACAGCCCTGAGCCCCGAACGGCCCCACGGGAGGAGCGAGGAGAGTCCTCCTGCCCGTCTGCTGCCGCCTGGGCCGCGCTGAGGGGCAGCGTCAGTGCAGAGCACCCTGCGGGGCTGAGACCCCCACGGCTCCTTACGTCGTCAAAGAGGGGCAGGAGCTTCTCCGTCAGCGGCAGAGCCATGGGCCTGGCCTCCTCCTTCGGCATGGGATCCATCACGTTCCTGAGGAGCTGCAAGGCCTTCATCCTGTCATCGCCGCTGGTGTCCTGCAGGTTCTCCATCACATCTGGAAGCAGGACCGTCATTTTTCTGGCCTGTGTGCAACGGTTTTCTTGTTGTGAAGGGGGAAAAGACCACACTGGCAAAAATAGCCCCGAGCAGCTGCCTGCCGTTCAGCTTCCCCACAGGTGGGACAGGAGAGGCTGCAGCACCTCCTGGCAGGCAGTGGCTGCTGATGGGGATGCGGAGAGAGCTCGAGGACTGGAAGGGAGTGCAGGAGAGCTGCTCAGCCACCCCACTTTCTGACCAGCCCGAAGGGGCAGATGGATTTGTTTCCCTCTGTCACCCACCATTGTGACCCCCAGCCCATGCCGAGCCAGCACATTCCCACCGCCCCGGGCCCCAGCCGCCAGTACGGCTCCACTTGGCTGCACCCCGCTCACCATCTGGGGATTCTCTGAAAGCATGACGAGGGCTCTGAGCGCCAGTGAGAGCATCACTGGGCTCGGATGCCTCAGGTGTCTCTGGGCTTTATACAGGGCAGCAAACTCCTCTGCTCCAACGTCATTGCAGACCAGCCGCTGAAATACAGAGAGCAGTGAGAGGAGCAGAACCTGCTGGGCTCCCTGCGCCTCTCTGGCACGAAGGAGGCGCGAGGCACGGGCGGAGGCTTGAAGCCTCCTCAGGCTGTGCTGAAGGCCTGGCCCCAGCAATCCCTCTGCCCCTTCCTCTGGCCCGGCCTCAGGTGTCCAGGCTGCAGATCCGCGCAGGGGACGCCGCAGGAGGGAAGCAGAGGGGCTGTGTCCATGTGTACCCCAGGAGGTGCCCGTCTGGAAACAGGGAGGAGGGGAGGGGCTGTGCCTCTTTCCCAGGAATGCAGGCACAGCCCTGCAGGGCGCACGGTCACTCACAGACAAAAGGAAGATGAAGCCGTCCTCCGTGGCACAGCTGAACACCCTGCGCACCCTCTGGTCCTGAAGCACATCGAGCAGCTCCGTCAAGACGTTCCACAAAGTCTTCGGCAGGGAGATCATGGCCCCCCACATGGCCAGGGCAGCGCTGCAGACCCAGAGCGCTGGCTCAGCATCGCTGCTGCAGCCCTGCCCCATCCCACCCCATCCCCTGGGGGGCCGGGGGGCCCTGCCTGGGCAGGGAGGAGGGGCAGGAGGGGGGCTCCCCCTGTGGCAGGGAGAAACGTGGTGGTGGGGCTCTGGCTTGGGCAGCTCTCCATGCTGTCACGACCAGTACCTGTCACACATTGGAGAGATCTCCAAGAGGCTCCTGACTGCTTCCCTGGGCCTCCACTGGGTCAACAGGAGAAGGAGCTGGACCAGGATGTGCCAGGCTTCCTCCCTGTGGATGTACTCCATGTTTTTGTGGATTCCCCTCATGATGTTTGGCACCTGGAGAGGACACAGAGAAGGATGCTGCTGCCACTGGAGTGCAGCCATGCCCAAACATCCACTGCAGCTGCTGCCCTTTCCATCCCTCCGCTGCCTTGGAATGGCTCCAGGTGCCCCAGAGAGCTGGGTTAGAGCAGGAGGGAAGAACCGGGCCTGACGGGGCTGGTGGGGAGGGTAATCCAGCCCCGGGGCGCTTACATCTGTCAGACAAGACTCAGTGTCCCTCAGGGCCATTTCCAGCATATTCCTGCCCATCTGCCGTACAGAGATTTCATCTGCAGTCAAGTTGTCGATGCCCTCAAGGAGAACCTCAATCACCAGGGCAGAGTGGATGGATTCTCCAAACACCTGTGGGAGGAAGGAAGGGAGGGAAGACATGTCACGCTGAGCACCCTGACGGTGCTGCTTGGCTGAGCAAGGCGAGCGGTTCATGCAAGAGACGCCCAGCAGTGCTGGCAGCAGAGCCCACAGGAGGGCAGGGAGCAGGGGTGCACTTTCTGCAGGCGAAGGATGAGAGCAGAGGGTCCCCAGGGCAGCAGAAGGAGGGCTGGGCTCGTGGACACCATCTGTTGGCCCTACAGCTCACTGGTGGCCAGGAGGTCTGGAGCTGCTGCTGGGACACTGGAGTGCTGCCCCCAGATTGTCCCTGCTTGGGGACAGTAGGAACCCTCTCCCCGGGGACAGTGAGGCTGTGCCAGCCCCACTGGTTCTGGGGCCCCTTGCTCACGGTATCTTCCTGGCAATGCCATGGATCCAAGTCCTGGGAACTGCTCGTGTTGCTGCTGAAGAGCCCAGAAGGCAACAAGGCGCTCCCAGGATCCCATCCGGGTTGGAGCTCTGGGTCCTCTGGATTGTTCTCCGGCAGAGTCTCGCCTACAGGGAGGGCAAACACAAATGAGTTGGTGGGACACAGCATCCTTGCCAATGAGCTTCCCAAACCGGGAAAAGGGCTTTAAGCATGGCATGGCTGAGGATGGAGGCTGTGCAGGGGTGGCTCCTGGCCCCCAGCAACCCTGGCATCCCAGTCCTGCCGTGCCCCATGCCCGTGGGGCTCCGGCTGCTGCTGTGCTGAGGAAACAGGAGCCCGGCATTATAGAATCCCTAGGCTGGAAGAGAAATTTCAGATCCTCAAGCCCAACCATACCTTTCCACTACTAAACCAGATCCCTGAGCGCTTCATCGGCCCAGCTTTTAAAAACCTCCAGGGGTGATGACTCCACCACCTCCCTGTGAGCCGTTGCAGTGCCCGAGAGGCCTTTCGGTAAAGAAATGTTTCCAAATGTCCAACCTGACCCTGTCCTGGTGCGACTTGAGGCCATTCCCTCTTGTCCTATCACTTGGGAAAAGGTACAAACAGCCAGCTGTCTACAATCTCCTTTCAGGCAGTTTAGACACTGATAAGGTCTCCCCCTCGGCCTCCTCTTCTCCAGGCTAAACCCCAGGTCCCACGGCTGCTCCTCCTAAGACTTGTTCTCCAAGCTCCAGCCCAACCCCACCCTCACTCACTGGGCTGCAGTGGCTGGATCATGGTCACCGCAATGGGCTCCAGCCGGGAGCTCATCTGGGGTGCCCCCACCTCCTCCCAGGCCGCCCTGGGGCAGCTGGGGGGTCTCTCCGCCATCCTGTGGGATGGAGGAAATTGGGGGTTTGGGGAGATGAGCTGAAGGGAAATGCCTCAGCGCCGTGGGGCTGCTGGGGCGTGAGGGAAAGACGTGGGCTGCGCTCGGAGTCTCCTCGCTGGCTCCGTGCTCCTGCCCTTTCCCGTTGCTGCCTGGTCAGACACTGACGGGCTGAGGCTGCATTGGCTGTGAGGTCACAAAGGGCCCCCCTGCCACTGCTGCTCTGTCCGGGAGGGGCAGGAGCTCCACTGGGAGGGGTGGGAGCTGGGTCATAATGGCCCGTGGGGGCTCTCAGGGTGTCCCCAGGCCCCATCTACCCCTGTGTCCCCTCAGCTCCTGCCACTGCCCTCGTCCCAGAGCCCTGTGTCCCTGGCATGGTCCCAGCACTTCCCTGGGAGATCCCTGCCTCACCTTTGGGGCTGAAATCATCATTTCTAACATGTCTTCTGGTACCCAGAGCATTTTCTTAGGGTCCATAGTTTCATTTTGAAGGCCTAAATCCCCATGTTTTTGGCATAAAGCCTCTTTTTAAGTTCCAAAACTACATTTCTAGTGTCCAAAGCCTTATACTACTTTCCAAAGTCTTGGTTTGGGCTCCAAAGTCTTATGTTTTGCTTCCGAAGCCTCATTTGAGGCTCCAAAGCCTCGTGTTTATGGGTCAAACTGTTATGGATTTACACGCACTGGCTACTGAAAAGGCAAGGTCAGAGTGAAGGCTCCAATACTCTTTTAATCGTTCTCAGGTTCCAGGTGGTGCTCGGTACCTCCAGAGAGGGACCTCTAGGCCTGATCACACCCCTCAGTTGTTCCCACGCCACCCATCGCCCCATCCCCAAGTCTAATCACTTCATTCTGGTCACTTGCTTTTCTCTGTCGCTGGGCTGGCCACCTTCTGAGGTTCATTCCCTCTTGGAATTCTTCGTTAGTGGCACTTGTTTTACCAAGACGCTTCCGTGGAGCCTGCTGAGGAAGGTTCGCTGTGCAGAGAGCGGTGCCTCCTCCTGAGGAGCTCCGTTGTCCTTTCTGTGCATGCTGGCCCCCAGACGTCCTTCCCGAGGCTGGAGGGAGCAGAGCCCTTCCTGGAGGCATTGGTTGCACTGGCTGAGCCCGTGCTTGGCTGCATTTTAATTCATTCCTGGCACCATGCCTGGCACATTTAGGTCCTGGCGCCAACCCATTCTCCAGCACCATCTGGGCTGGTGCCACCATCCCCAAATGCCTGGGATCATAGAATCAGAGAATCAGAGAATCACAGAATCAGAGAACCACAGAATCATAGTATCATCGAATAGTTTGGGTTGGAAGAGACCGTAAAGATCATCCAGTTCAAAGACCCCTGCCATGGGCAGGGACACATCCCAACCTGGCCTTGAACACCTCCAGGGATGGGGTATCCACAACTTTCCTGGACAACCTGTTCCAGCTCCTCACCACTCTCATAGTGAAGAAATTCTTCCTTATGTCAAGTCTAAATCTGCGCTTTCTAGTTTGTACCCCTTCCCCTCGTCCTATTAAGCGTTACATGCCTTTATAAACAGTCCCTCCCCTGATTTCTTGCAGCCCCCTTAAGGTTCTGGAGGGTCACTATAAGGTCTCCTCAGAGCCTTCTCTTCTCCAGGTTGAAGAAGCCCAACCCTCTCAGCCTGTCTTCATACGGCAGAGGCTTCAACACTCGGATCATCCTTGTAGCCCTCCCCTGGACCTGTTCCAACAGTTCCATCTCCTTCTGCTGAGGGTTCCAGACCTGGACACAGGACTCCAGGTGGGGTCTCACAAGCGCGGAACAGAGGGGCAGAATCCCCTCCCTCACCCTGCTGGCCCTGGTTCTTCTGATGCAGCCCAGGATTCATCATTAGCCCTCTGCTTGAAAGGCCACTCTGGATGCTCTGGTGGGAACAAATCCTCATCCATTTTGTTGCCTTTTGCTGTCCCTGCTCAGCCTGGTGCAGAAAGTCCCTGGTCTGTGTGCTTTGCAGAGCACCCCAGGCCATTTACAGTAACATCTAATTGTTGTTACTATTATTATTATTGTTATTATTATTATTGTTATTACTCAATCTAGCAAATAGTTCAAGATGCCACTAAAACTCTTAGTGGTGTCCCTCGCTGTGCAGTGATTCATGTGAACAGAACTGTCTCTGGGCAAGGAGAGAGAGTGGGCACAGATGGAGACTGGGAGCTCGTCCAAGGGTGTGTGCATGTCCTGCCGAGGGGCAGAGCGTGGCTTGCTTTAATTGAAATTATTTTATCTCATTGAGCTATAGAAAACCAGGTTGTGTGTTGAACTTTCCGTTTTGGTTTGAATAAGTTGATTCATCACCTGTTGAAAGCAAGTCGTGTGATTAAAGTGCAATCAGAGTGTGCTCAGCTTTGTAGACACCAAAGAATTTGAGGTCTTTTTGCTGTCAGATCTTTGGCAGCAGAAGCGCAGCTTTCTCTGGGAAATGCGTGTGTGCACAGGAGCACTGGGGCAGGGGGGCACTGCGCTTGTGGAAAGCTGTAGAACGCTTTGGTGCAGTCTCAGGCCGAGCTGCATCACCTGGAATAACAAGGAGAGACTGAAAAAGGCCACAATAATGGAGATGCATCAGCCTAAATATTTAATGAACCATCCACATTGCTCGTGGTTAATCCAGAGTGGTAAAACGAAGGGGATGAAAATGTTTCCTCTAGGTGAAGTGAGACATAGAGCACAAACGCTGGCACTGGGTTGCCCAGTGAGGCCACTGGTTTGCCCATGGGTAGAACTTGGTTGCCCGGGGGACACGAGGATGCCCAAAGGGCTGCATGGCGTTGCCCAGTGAGGGCACCTGGGATTTTCCAGGAGCGGAAAGGAAGCTGCGTTTAGCTCTGGTCCATAGCCAAGGGGTTTTCCTCCTTTTTGGTCATAGAATTGTAGAATTATGGGATGGTTTGGGCTGGAAGAGGCCTCAAAGCCCATCCAGTTGCACCCCTCGGCCATGGGCAGGGGCATCTCCCATTGGATCAGGTTCAAGCCCCATCCAACCTGGCCTTGAACACCTCCAGGGATGGGGCAGCCACGACTTCTTTGGGAAACCCAGGCCAGAGCCTCCCACCGTCACCATGAAGAATTTCTTCCTGATGTCTAATCTAAATCTTCTCCCTTCCAATTTAAAGCCATTCTCCCTCATCCCATCACTTCATACTCTTGGAAAGGGCCCCTCTCCAGCTTTCCAGGAGCCCCTTTCAGTACTGGAAGCTGCTCTAAGTAATCCCTTGAGCCTCCTCTTCTCCAGGCTGAACAGCCCCAACTCTCTCAGCCTGTCCTCATACACAAGGTGCTCCAGTCCTGGGATCATCTGCCTGGCCTCCACTGGACTCGCTCCATGTCCTTTCTGTGCTTAGGACTCCAGAACTGGGTGCTGGACTCCATGTGGGTCTCACCAGCACGGAGCAGAGGGGCAGAATCCCCTCCCTTGCCCTGCTGGTCCCACTGCTTTGGATGCAGCCCAGGGCATGATTGGATTTCTGGGGTTGGCTTTGTGCTGCGAGCTCCATTGCTGGATCACGTCAAGCTCTGTGTGTGTCTGTCGGTATCCGAAATGGAGGAATTTATTTGCAGGTCTGGGAGCCAGGGCAGCACCTCCCAGTGCCAGAATGCTGTTTCTCAGGTATAAATAGTTGACCGAGAGCTCAGGGAAGTGCAGTCGTTTATCCCTAGCAGGGACAAAAGGGCTGAAGGGACTGGTTTGTGGGAGCCAGCATACACAGTGGGTTTTTGTTAGACCTGAGCACAGACATTTCATCCTTGGTTCTGCTGGACTGGCTTGGAGGGTCGTGTTTGCAAAAGTTTTTTTACTATATTAGATGGCGTGAATTTCCTGCTGCCTGGCTCCTGGGGCCAGACTCGGTGCCCACAGCGATGCTGCTCTCCAGTCAGGTACTGGGGCAGCGCATGCCAGCATGGCCAAAATTGGACAAGGCCTGAAAACACAACCCTCCAAGTTCAATGATTTTGCAGCTGCAGACTGTGTAGTTCCACCCTCTGACACATTCCTATTCTTTTCTCCAATGACCCGTTATTCTCCTGTATTTCTTGTTCATTTAATTAATAGCTGCATTTTGAGTCACTGTCCGATGCATCAAACTGTTACTGGCACTGGTGGTGCAAGGTGTGTCTTAGGTCACCTTGTTCCCATGGATGGATGTTGGGAAACAGGCAATTTACAAGCTGTGCTTTCTGCTCGTGGAGTCATGGAGTAGTTTGGGTTGAAGGAACCTCAAAGCCCGTCCAGTTCCACCCCCCTGCCATGGGCAGGGACACCTCCCACTGCACCAAGTTGCTCAAAGCCCCATCCAAGCCAGCCTTGAACACCTCCAGGGATGGAGCAGCCACTGCTTCTCTGGGTGGCCTGTGCCAATGCCTCACCACCCTCACAGGAAAACATTTCTTCCTAAGATCTCATCTCAGTCTCCCCTCTTTCAGTTGAAAGCATTCCCCCTTGTCCTGTCCCAGAAATCCCTCATCAAGAGCCCGTTCCTGGCTTTCCTGGAACCCCTTGCAGTACCAGAAGCTGCTAGAAGTTCTCCTTGCATCCTCCACTTCTCCAGGATGAACAACTCCAACCCTCAGCCTGTCCTTTGATAGGAGGTGCTCCAGCCTTTCTGAAGGAGGCGATCAGCTTTGTGACTTCCTCTGGACTCGCACCAACACTTCCATGTTCTTCCCATGCTAAGGACTCCAGAACGGGATGCAGTCTGGTGCCTTTCCCTGGTGATGAGCTGATTGTCCCCAGCCCACTGTAGAGGCGTGTGTCTGCAGGGCACATCCATCCCGCCGAGAGGGACGCGCCTCAGAGGGTCCATTTCTCTCCCCTCTCCGGGAAGGAAGCACAGCCCTCTGCTTTCAGTTGGATGCCAAACATCGAGAGGGTGAAAGTGTGTGGACCTAGCCTGGCATGGCTCAAAGCAGAGGGATGGACCCCAGCCTCAGTGGCGAGGCCAGAATGCTGGAGAGCACACCTGGACTTGTCTAAGCAGGAGGGACACGCCTGAGGCTGTTACCTGTCCCCCCCAACCTGATCAGGTGAGGGGCATGGGCAGAGGGTGTAAAAAAGCCCCAGGAAGCTTTGAATCTCTCTCTCCACAACACTCTGTGCAACTCTTTGTTTGTTTGTGTGTCTTGTGTCTCTCTGTTTATCTGTTGTCTCTGTCTGTTTTCTCCCTCTCTCTGCAACTCTCTCTCCACTCTCTCTCTCTGGGTCTTTGTCTGCTTGTCCCTCTCTGTCTTGTCTCGTGTTTGTGTGTCGGGTGTGGACACTCACCATCTTCTGGACCAGCCAGACAAGGAAACACGTGCTGCGACATGTGGAGCTCCTAAGGTGGTGACCATCTCTCACCTCTTGCAACTATTGGTCTCTTGTAACTCTTTTCTCCTCTCCTATCTTTTCTCCTTGTCTTCTTTTCCCCTTTTCTCTTTGCAACAGCTGCAGCTGCAGTGGGCAGTAGCAGGCGGGTTGGGTTTGATTTTGGGTTTGACTCCGGGAAACATCAGGGCTCTGGGTGCTGTTTGGGGCTCAGTTCAGAGATTTTTACAGCGCCGTGAAGCGTCGCTGCTGACGGGCTGTTTCGGTCACTTTGTGGCTGCAGCTATTCCTGTCTGTGCTCTGGCCCATGGGGGTTGTTTGATTGTTTGAATCCAGTGTTTTAAAGGCATGCATCTTGTTTAGTAAAAGATATCGTGTACACCTATTCCTCAGAGTGATTTTGAATTACTCGAGGCCGTGCTGGGAAAAAGTACTCACTTTCTTTTAAAGTGGGCCACGACACACTTCACCGCAAGAAAGAAATTGGGGTCCTGGAGCGTGACCAGAGAAAAGCACCGAAGCTGGTGAAGGGGCTGGAGAACAAGTCTTAAGGTTGAACCGGGGTTGTTTAGCCTGGAGAAGAGGGGGCTGAGGGGGGACCTTATCACTGTCTACAACTACCTGAAAGGAACTTGTAAAGATGGTTGCTGGTCCCTTCAACCAGGGGGTAGGATGAGAGGGAATGGCCTCAAGGTCCACCAGGGGAGGTTCAGATTGGACATTAGGAAAAACTTCTTCACCAAAAGGGTTATCGAGCACTGGAACAGGGTGCTCAGGGAGGTGATTGAGTCCCCATTCCTGGAGGTATTTAAAAGATGGATAAAGTAAGGGCTTAGGGATATGATTTAGTAATCATAGAATCATAGAATCTCTAGGTTGGAAAAGACCCACAGGATCATCACATCCATCCATTCCTATCAATCACTAAACCATATCCCTCAGCACCTCATCCACCCGTCCCTTAAACCCTCCAGGGAAGGTGACTCAACCCCCTCCCTGGGCAGCCTCTGCCAGTGCCCAATGACCCTTGCTGTGAAATTTTATTCCTAATGTCCAGCCTGAACCTCCCCTGGTGGACCTTGAGGCCATTCCCTCTTGGCTTGGATCAGAAGTGGCGTGACCAGCAGGTCCAGGGAGGATCTTCTCCCTCTGGACTCAGCACTGGGGAGACCGCACCTCGAATCCTGTGCTCAGTTCTGGGCCCCTCACCACAAGAAGGATGTTGAGGCTCTGGAGCGAGTCCAGAGAAGAGCAACGAAGCTGGTGATGGGGCTGGAGAACAGGCCTTATGAGGAGCGGCTGAGAGAGCTGGGGAAAAAATCTTCCCAGAAAGGGTCATTGGGCACTGGCAGAGGCTGGCCAGGCAGGGGGTTGAGTCCCCTTCCCTGGAGGGGTTTAAGGGACGGGTGGACGAGGTGCTGAGGGACATGGTTTAGTGATTGATGGGAATGGTTGGACTCGATGATCCGGTGGGTCTCTTCCAACCTGATGATTCTACGATTCTATGATTTGTTGGGGGGGGGTTTAGGGGGATCGTGAGGGTCCTGTGGGTGTTTGGGGGTCAGGGGGTTTTAGGGCATCTTGTGGAGGGTTTATGGGGTCTTGAGGGGGCTTAGGGGAACCGACATATTTCAAGCATCCATCTGGGTGGGTAGAACTGAATTAAAATTCCACAGTGGTCACAGAGAACCCACATAGATGTAAATCTGAAAGAAATCGACCTACAAAAATTTATCTGGATTTTCTTCCTATGAAAAAAAAAACATTGAAGGGCTTAGGAACACCCTGGAGGACAAAAAGAAGGGCTCGCAAACACAATTTATTTTACAAACATGTTGAAGGGAACTGTCCTCTAGAACATAAACCCAGGCTAAGCACACTTCTTAACCCATGAGATCGTTTCCTCCATCCCAGATGTGACGAGTGAGCACAGCGCAGGGTTTGGAACTCATGTCAGCAACAGGGAAACTGCCCAGATAACAAGTTCTGTTTCTTTCCTAAATATTTGTATGATCTTTATTGCAGGGAATATCTGAAAATGTCTCAAGTCAAGTGGAGGGAGAAATGCCATCTGTTTTTAAGTGAAAGTGGTGTATTTCTAGAAAAAAAATAAATTCCCATATAAGCATTGTAGGTTGGATTTTGGGGGTTGAGGGGTAGGGGTTGGTTTGGGGTTTTCTTGAAAGTTTCTTTTCTTATTATTTTTAACAGATAAAAGAAGGGAAAATGCCTTGGTTTTAAATCACTATTTTCAGTTTTAAAAAAAAACCAACTCACATCTTTAAATGAAAAAATATTATTAACAAAAATAAACCATCACGAGAACAAATTTTTACACTTGAATTCTTTATTTTTGTATAAAAAAGAGCCTGAAACTTTGAAAATAATGAAAATTTTCCACCAAAATCCTCTCTTTATTTTCATTCTCTAAAGCCCATTTTGATTCAAAATATAAATTCAGCAATAAAAATTCTACAAGTTCTCCACAAATATTTAAAAATTGGAAACACTCTTTCATCTTTCCCACACTGAGAAGAAACAGCTTAAATTTTAAATTAAAGCAGGGACTATCGCACGGGTCTCTGTGTGAGGAAAGCATTGAAGGGAAGTCTAAGAGAAGAGTACCGAGTCGCATTTTAATTTTGAAAGTAATTTGGTTTGGGGGTATTTTTGCCTTTTACAGGAGAAGCGCTATAATCCATTGCACCCTTGTCAGGCATTTACCCATTAAGTGTACCTCCCAGCAGGCCACGCTTCCCACTGCTTCAGTTTTCAAAGAAACTCTTCAGATTGAAGAAGGAAAGCCAGAAAGATTTTGCTGATCCATTTTTTCAGACAAAATTATTTAATCCAAGAATGCTGGTTCGAGCACATGGAGGTTTCAAACCCGTGGGGCAGCAGCGTTGCTGAACAGGGGCCACACAGAGGTTTGAAGAGGTTTAATTTGAGAACTTTGCTCAGTTCAGCTCGACCTCCTTGAATGTCAGCAAAGTCTCAGGCCATTCCTGATGACGCCAAGATGAGTTCTCGGTACTGGGAACAGAAATGGTGAACAAGATACTTCAAGAGCAGGAAGTGTGTAGGTTGAGTGAGGCACAAAAGTAATGTGCACTGGACAAGTTATCTAACCCTAACCCTAAACCGAACCCTAACCCTAACCCTAACCTAGTGATCCTAAACCAAATTCCCCCAAATTCCCCCCCCAAATTCCCCCACCCAAACCCCCTAGCCCCAACCCAACCCCATAACCCCCACCACAACCCCCCAACCCAACACCATAACCCCCACCCCAACCCTAACCCCAACCCCAACCCCCAGCCCCCTAACCCTAAACCTAACACTAATCCCCCAACCCCCTAACCCTAATCCCCCAACCCCCTAACCCTAAACCGAACCCTAATCCCCCAACCCCCTAAACCTAACCCTAACACCCAACCCTAAACCTAACCCCTAACCCTAGCCGCAACCCCCTAAACCTAACCCTGATCCTAGCCCCTAACCCTAACCCTAATCCTAACCCACTAAACCTAACCCTAAACCCCTAACCCCCAAACCCTAAACATAAACCCTAACCCTAACCCTACCCTAAACCTAATCCTAATCCCTTACCCTAACCCTAGCCCTAACACAAATACTAACCCCAAACCCTAACCCTAACTCCTAATCCTACATCTAACCCATACCCTAACACCTAACCCCTAACCCTAAATCGTAACCCAAAATCTAACCCTAACCCTAATTACCATAACCCTAAACTTAAATCTAACCCTAACTCTGACTCCTAATCATAAATCTAACCCTAACCCCTAACCTTAACCCCTAACACTAAACCTAACCCTAACACTAACCCAAACCCTAAACCATAACCCTAACACTCACCTTAACCCTAAACCTAACCATAACCCAAACCCTAACACTAACCCTAAAACTAACCCCAAATGCTTACCCTAACCCCTAACCCTAAATCTAAACTTATATTCTAACCCTAATACTAAACCTTAGCCTAATGACCCTAACCCTAAAACTCTTAACGTTAACGCTAATCCTAGCCCCTAACCCTTACGCTAACCACAACCCTTAACCCTACACCTAAACCTACTCTAATCCTTAACCACAACCCTAACCCCTAAGCCTAACCCTAATGTCCACAAGCCTAAACCAAACCCTGACCACTAACCCTAATCCCAACCCTAACAATAACCCTGACCCCAAACCCTAACCTTACAACCTAACCCTAATGACCCTAATACTAACTCTGACCCTAACTCTAATCTTAAGCCCTAACACTAACCCTAACACCTAACCCTAACAGCCCTAACATCTAACCCTAACCCCTAACCATCATCCTGACCTCTAACCCAAAGCCTAAGCCTAACGCTGAACCTAACCCCTTACACTAACCCTAACCCCTAACCCAACCCTAACGCTGACCCTAAACCTAACCCTAATCCTAACCCCTAACCCTAATGACCCTAAACCTAACCCTAATCCTAACCCTGACCCTAACACTAACCCTAACCGCTAACCCTAATCCTAACCCTGACCCTAACACTAACCCTAACCGCTAACCCTAATCCTAACCCTAACCCTGACCCTAACCCTAACCCTGACCCCTAACCCTAATCCTAACCCTGACCCTAACACTAACCCTAACCGCTAACCCTAATCCTAACCCTGACCCTAACACTAACCCTAATCGCTAACCCTACCTACCCCCCTACCCCTCACCCCCCCCACACCCCCATAACCCCCCCATACCCCCCACACACCCCTCACACCCTCCCATACCACCCCTTCCCCCCCTTCCCTCCCCTTCCCCCCCACACCCCCCCCATTAACCCCACCCCCCACCATTAACCCCTAACCATTAACCCCTAACGCTAACCATTAACCCCTAACCTTACCCTAACCCCTAACCCTAACCATAACCCTAGGGTTAGGATGCCATTCGGGTTAGGGTTATGGTTAGTGTTAGGGTCAGTGTTTTGTTAGGGCGCCATTAGCGTAAGGCTTAGGGTTAGGTTTAGGGCGCCACTAGGTTTATTTTCTGGGTTAGGGGTTGAGTAAAGGCGCCATTAGATTTAGGGTTAGGGTTATGGTTAGCGTTAGGGCGCCATTTGTCTCAGGGTTAGGGGTATGGTGCCATTTTTGTAAGGTTAGGGTTGGGCTTAGGGGCAGGTTTAGGCTTAGCCTCAAAGCCCACCCAGTGCCACCCCTGCCATGGGCAGGGACACCTCCCACTGGACCAGGGGCTCCAAGCCCCATCCAGCCTGGCCTTGACCCTCCAGGGATGAGGCAGCCACCCCTGCTCTGAGCAACCTGGGCCAGGGGCTCCCCATCCTTACATCTCCTCCCCAGGCCCAGGGGAGAATATCTGGGAAGCTGAAACTTCTTTAACCCGAACGAAGAAGTGAAACTTGAAGCCCACATCAAGGTGCTTCCTCTGCCGCCGGCCGCGGGATGGGCAAAGGTGGCCAGACGGTGGGTGGGGGCTGCTGGGACGCTCCCTCTGCTCTGGGGACGTGGAGCTGGGCATCACCCAGCACCCCTGCTCGCCCCGAGGGAAAACTTCTTGCGGAAATAAGGCGTGTGACTCTGGAAAGAAAAGGAAAAATCCTTTAAACACGAAGTTGAGGCAGAAAATATGCACCAATATCAACAGGGGGAAACCCTCTTCTCCAGGAGACATAAGGGCCAGGTATCCCAAACCCACCGGCTGCGGCATCTCGTGTAGGGAAGTAGGAAGCAGACACCAGATGTAAGGATGGAGAACACAGCTCTGCCCTTCCGAGGCCACTGTGAGGCTCCAACCCCACCAGCCACGCACCAACCCCAGAGCGAGGGATAGAACCTCCATCCCTGCTCCAGGCACAATCAGCAGTGCTCTTTGCTACTAACTCATAATCATCAAATGGTTTGGGTTGGGAGGGGCCTCAAAGCCCATCCAGTGCCACCCCTGCCATGGGCAGGGACACCTCCCACTGGACCAGGCTGCTCCAAGCCCCATCCAGCCTGGCCTTGAACCCTCCAGGGATGGGGCAGCCACCCCTGCTCTGGGCAACCTGGGCCAGGGCCTCACTGTCCTCATCGTGAGGAATTTGGATTGGACATTAGGACAAAAATCCTCCCCCTTCCAACTTAAAGCCACCCCCCTTGCCCTATCGCTCCATGCCCTTGGGAAGCCCCTCCCCAGCTTTCCTGGAGCCCAACTCAGGGAAACACCCGCTCAACCCTCTGCTTTGTCACACACCAGGACTTGTGCTCCCAACAAGAATAATCATCCCAAATTCCAAACCATTTCCAAAGCCTGTGTTCTCCAACAAGAGCTAAACGGATTAAGTTTGTCTTGGGAAGTGGGGGCAAAGTCAGATTCACCTGAACACGGCAGACTAATTCAAAAAAATGAAGCCTGCAGCCAGCAAGGAGAGGTCATGCTGAAAGATTTCATCCCAGCATGGTTAAGACCAGGTTGGATGGTGCTTTGAGTAAGCTGGTGGGGAAGGTGTCCCTGCCCCTGGCAGGGGCTGGAACTGGATGGGACCCAAACCACTCTGCGATTCCATGGTTTCCTGGGTCAGCTGCGGCCTAAGGTGGCACCGAAAGAACATGAGGTGCTTACGGCTCTTTTCTAAAAGCTTGGACTTAGAGAGTGTCAAGATCTCTAAAGAGAAGGAGTTGAGAGTTCACATTTCGCATCCCAGTAGTGCTCACGTACACGCGTCCTCATGCTGTGAAGTGTTCGCTCTGATCAATCCAGCTCCAGTTGCTTTTTTTCCTGGCTTTTTTCTTGCAGGTATTTGCTGTTGAAAACAAAGCAAAATCACTCTTTGCCTCAAGAACGTAGGTCAACAAAATTTCTCATGTCGGTGACGTGTGATTACAAGGGGACTGTCAGACAAAGCACAAACTTCTGCTGCACACACATCAAAATCAACACGGTTTTTCTCACCAGTTTTCTCTCCCCAGCCAATTCCAAACGAAAAGCCCGTTTGACTCACCACCAGAGTCCAAAGGTTTGTCAGGTGGACAGGGACAAAGACACCATCCTGCTTGAAGAGATCCGCACCTGTGGTCCAACTCCTCACTGCTGCGTAACCCCAAGAACTTAGTATTTGATAGAAGAAAGCAGGAAAAGCATGAACTGCTGGATATCCTTCCTTCTTACTTCTTTCCATCACAAGGTTCATGTAGAAATTCATGATCTATAACATAAAGAGTAAGCTTGAGATGTAAAACAAGACGCTAGCTTACCAAAAGAATGAAGCAGCAATAAGGGCCACGAGGCTTCTCGCCGAACGAGGATATCGTCACGCTGCGGCCAGTTTTACCTCAGAATTGAGCCAGCAATATTTCTGCAGCGTGCAGACGTCACCACGAGTGATGTTCATTTGGAAGGCACCGCTAACCATGTCATTTGGCTCCCCGTGGCTAAACGCAGCCTTGATCTCTCTCTCCATGGCCTAAAACACACAATTAAATGGGGAAGGACTCATGAAATGGAGCAATGAGCATGCTAACAAGCTTTCAGCTGCAAGAACGCCTGCAATGAAGCTCAGGTACCAGCTTTTTGCTAAGTTGGTAACAGCACTTCATTGTTGGTTCAGCACCCCAACTTTCAACTTCACAGCCCAGCTTTGCCCTGGTTTGTTTCCACAAAAGGAAGCCGATAGCCAACATGTGGACACCAAACACACTAAAGCAGCTGAAAAATTAACAGAAGTGGAGCAAACCCCTTTCCCGTGGGATGCTGCAGCCCTTGCCACACTGAGGGTTAAGGAAGGGAAACTGGTTCCATGAGGCATTTTACCTACAAGAGAAGTGTATAAGCTCTCAGTAACTATAAAAGAAATCCGTTTCCTGTCAGAAGCTTCACAAGAGGTAAGTTATTTTTGTTACTTTTATCATATTAGCACTTCTGGCAACAGAGCGCTGCCCCCTTCCAAGACTTGGTGCACGTGAGGGCAAATAAAGCGCTAGACACTGATTTCCCAGCAGCGTTGCTGCAGCTTCTTTAACTACATCCACGGGGCTGTTACCAGCGGCCACCTGGGCGTTTACACACAGCCGGTTGTCTCAGTTCAAAAGGCACCTTCACCTCTTCAGCAGCACAGAAGAACCTCCCCATCCTCCTGGCTCGCGACGCTGCAGGCGCTGGCACAGCGGCTCCTTCATGAGCGGCCTCGGAGTCAAGATGCCTGCAGAGCAGGCTTGACGTGGGTTGTGCCGTTCCCGTCTGCACTGAAAACAGCGACAGCAAAAGACGCCACATCAGAGAAAACTCAAACACGCACCTTTGCCTCAAGCTCCACCAGCAGCTGTTTTGAAAAACACACGCACTGGTGATGGAGTCGGACACGAGGTGTTTGGGGCCCTCAAGTAAAGACCTGCTGTCTCCAACTGGCCAACGGGAAAACAGAGAGGACTAAAAGTGCAAATTGGAGCGACTGCCTCGAGGATGAACTGTAGTTCAACCTGCACACGTTCTGTCCGTGGAGGCCAAGCCCCGAGTCACAGAGAAGCCTAAAGAACCGTGCAGGTACGTTATTCACACCAGCAGGGGCTTTGAATCCCCCGGGGCAGCGCGAGGTGTCCCTGCCCGGGGCAGCGGGTGGGACTCGATGGGCTTGGAGGCTCCTTTGAACCCAAACCGCTCTGCGATTCTACGATTCCCTCCCTTCAGCTGTTCATACACATCAAGGAGACCCCCTGAGCCTTCTCTTCTCCAGGCTGAACACAAGAAGAGGTTGTTGAGGTTTTTGATCTTATAAAACATCAACTTATTTTTGCTCTTTCCAATTAACTATTTAGGACCTTTTCACAAGCATTTCTGGTCTCAGCCTCTTCTCAAGTTCAACAGTTCATCCTACCACACACCTTTAACATCTATTTAATCTCTCGCATCTAGGAAGCGTCTGGATTTAAAGGCAAAGCTGGACACGGGCTGGGGGGAAGCAGCTGCAGGTCTCCCCTCGTACAGCTGCCGGGAGGAGCCCCAGAAGAGCCTGGAGAAACCCCTCCCCGTGGACACAGACACAGACACAGACGTGGGCAACACCGAGGGAGCTGGAGGAGAGAGTGAAAGTTACACATTTCAGAGGAGAAGTCAAAGCAAACAGAAGGGTTTTTACCTCAGTCGGGCAACGGGCTCGTGATAAAGGGTCCGTGTTTCCTTGTTCAAGCAAGTGCTGGTTCCACGAGGCCTTTTCCCTACAGGAGAAGGGGATGAGGCCACGGAGACCCCGCCCCCTGTATTCCCATATATAGCCACACACCCTTAGCCACGCCCCCTCCCCAGAGGCCACGCCCCCCGTATGCCCATATATAGCCACACACCATTAGCCACGCCCCCTCTATCCCCATATATGGCCACAGCACTCCCGTCCCTCAGCCATTTTCCCTACAGGAGAAGGGGATGAGGCCACGGAGACCCCGCCCCCTCCTCTCCCCGGCTCCCCCCCTCCATCCCCATCTATGGCCGCTCCCCGCCCCTCCTCCCCCGCCTGCGGCCGCCGCCCCCGCCCCCTCCCTCCAGCTCCGGCCCCGGTCGCTCCCCCGGCCCCGGCCCTCGCGCCACCCGCTCCGCTCCCTCCTCCTCCCCGGCCCCGGGAGCCCCGGGACGCAGAGGGGGCTGCGGGCAGGAGCCGGCGGGGCCGGGCGGGTCCGAGCTCCCCGGGGACCGCTCCCCCCGCTCCCCGGCGCCGCCGCTCCCCGCCCTCCCCGCTCCCGGCGCTCACTGAGCGCTGCCCGGCGCCGCCGCTCCCACAGCCCGACGAGCGCCCGGGACCCGCCGGGGCTGGGAACGGGGCAGCTGCGCCTCGGGGGGGACCCCGAGCGGCCATTTTGGGGCCTCGTGAGCGCCTCGGGGGGGACCCCGAGCGGCCATTTTGGGGCCTCGTGAGCCCTCGGGGGGGAAGGTGTTTGTGTCGATCGGTCGCCCCCGGGGGCTTGAAGTTTGGCCCCAGAGCCGCCGGCTCCATGTCCCCAACAGTGTGAAATCCAGGTGTCCCGGTCATATTCTCATAGGAGGATTTAGCAGAAAGGGTGTTTCAATTAGAAATCCTCCAGGGCTTCGTTCACAATCATTTAATGCGTCTCTGGGGTTTCACTGTCTTCCCGTGAAAAGAGAATTTCCAATAAAATGCACAGTAACAGACAGAGATTTCCCTAAACTTTTAGTAACTTTTTTCATAATGTGTGCTAGGAATATAATAGTTTATAAATTCTGTATTTGAACCCATTAAACATCATCCTCTTAGTGCTTTTATTTGTGAGCAGAAGGACTGTTCGCTCCTACACAGAACCGTGTCGTATTTGTGGACAATGAGAGAAATTCCTTAGGGAAAGGAATATTCTGGAATAAAAGAATTAGTTATGGTAATTCCTGGTTGGTTGGTGAATAACAGAACAGTGAAGTGCGAACAATGAGGTAGAAAGTGCAGTCCTTGTTCAGAAATTGGATCAAACAGAAGGTTCTTAAGGACCAGAAATGTTTATGGGTTTCTTGGTTTCATTTGGGTTTCATGAAGGTCCAAGGAAAATCATTCTTTGCCTTCAAATCTTTTCTGCAAAGGGTGAAGAAGCTTTGGGAGTGGGAGCCTAATAGAAACGCTTTTGTACCCCTAAATCCTACCTGAATTACAATGTTCAATCACAAGGGGGCAGTTAAGCTTCACAGGTAATTTCTTTACTCTCTTGGCTGTTGATCCAGCCTCAAAAAATGTCACCGCGTGTCTCCTGCCTCAGTTCATCCTTTTTTCCTAATGAATAAGCATTCTTCACATAGCTGAAAGAGGACGGCTTAATATATTTACTCTACTTCGATCCCGTAGACTTATAGTGCAAAACTATTAATAAAAGTGAGGTTACAGAGCTTCTTCATGTTCTTTTCCTTTAGCTGCAATGTGTACTGTGAACTTTCATCAAAGTGATTTATATCAAGAATTACTCAAGTTGTTCCTATTGGTGTCTTTAAATTTTGGCTACAAGCAAATTATCTGTTTATCTTATCTGAATTTGGATATTTTTATATTATCATTATTTAAAACTGATACTGTTGGAAGTTTTTAACAGGATCTAAGTTACAGGGGTACAACTACCTCCTGAGGATCATTTCGTGCTCACCTCGAGTTCCTACTGGAAACAGGGACCTGGGTTACCAGCTGCTATTGCAGGAGCTGTTCTAGGGTGTGTTTGCTCCTCAATCCTTCTCAGTCGTTTATGAGTTAAAAATGTTGTGATAATTGTGTGGCTGCGTTGGCTTCTTCTTGATTTGGGGTTAATTTGCTTCATTTCTCACACAGAAATTGGTTTGCTGTGGCTTTCAGACCCAGGTTTTTCTTTTGGATTCGTCTGTGTCTGCATTTTGAGTGAAGAGCCAAAATCAACAGAAGCTTCTTGGAGCTACCCTATGGAATAACATGCGACTGGATCCTGGGCACCTCACTCAGAGGCAGAGAGAGCTGAAAAAGTGTAATGTTGTCGTTTTAATTTTCTCCCCTGAAGTTGGCTTTGGACTGAAAAAACTCCTGTAAGAACATCAACAGGAGAGAGTGCAGCAGCTTTTGACCTTGTTCCTCCACCCCTTGTTGTCATTTATCCTTTTCTGAGTATGTATAGAGAGTAAATGCTTTAATTTATCTTCTCCAACCTGCATCATCTTACTACTTGATTTTCTCATGAGCAAAATGGCCAAACCATCCCTTTTGGTCTTTTGTGGCTCCGGCTGATCCCATCTGCTGCTTCACTTTGGCTGCTTTCCATCATGAGCATCTTCAGTGTCTCTGATGCACGACTGTGATTTAAAAATAAATTGAATTGGCTTATTGAAGACTCGACTTTCACTCCTCCCTTTCCCTGGGCAGACTTGAAGATGCTCTGTCCCAGCGAACACCTAAAGGAGAATGAAAACTCCTAAATTTTCCTCCTGTTGGTCACTGCTGGAAAATGGCAAATATCCTGAGCCCTTTTGAAGGTTTGTTCTTGCATCTCCCTGGTTTTGGTGACATCAATTTGCTAATTAACTTTTATTACAACAGTAAGAAATTCCAATGATGTCTTGATTGCCTTACTTGATTTTCATACTGTATCTTTTTCTTGCGCCCCTTACCCAGCTGTTTTTAATCGACAATGTCATCTCCCATCCCCACTGAGGGCATCTATGGGCAAGATCTCAACTGGGAGGCAACTGGGGGGGAATTGGGGTTCCTGAGGCGCAATTGGTGGGTTAGGGGAGCATTTGGGGGGGCGAGGGGGCAATTAGTGGAGGGATTGGGGTTCCTGGGTGGGATCTGGGGGGGGATTGGGATTCTTGAGGGGCAACTGGGAGGCAATTGGGGAGCAACTGGGGTTCCTGGGGAGGGACATGGTGGGGAAAGGGGGACAACTGGGGCTCTTGAGAGGCAATTGGGGGGCAATTGCAGACAAGTGGTGGGGACAAGGGTGTTTGGGAGATGCTGGGGGGCAACCTGGGGGGGAGTTGGTGTTCTTGGAGGGAATCTGGGGGGGGGGCAATGGGGGTTCCTGGGGGGTAAGTAGGAGGCAAGAGGCAGGATTTGAGGTTCCTGGGGGGCAGCTGGGCAGTGAGGGGGGCAATTGGGGGGTGAACAGGGGCATACGGGGGGGCTGGGGCCAATTGCTGGGGTAATTGGGGTACCTGGGGGGCAATTCGGGCTCCTGAAGGGGTTTTGGGGGGTAGTTTGGGTTCTTGAGGGGCAACTGGAGGGTGAGGGGGCAATTTTGGGGGGAACAAGGGTGTTTGGGGGGGCTGGAGGTCAATTGGGGGGGAGTTCAGGTTCCAGGGGGGGAATTGGGAGGGCAGTTGGGGTACTTGAGGTGCAATTGTGGGACAAGGGGGGGGCAATTGTGGTTCCTGGGGGGCAGCTGGTGAGTGAGGGGGCGATTTAGGGGGAGGAAAAGGCGTTTTGGGAGGTTGGGAATTTGGGGGGGGAGTTGGATTTCCTGAAGGGGTTTGGGGAGGGGGAATTCAGGTTCCTGGGGGCGATTTGGGGGGTGAGGTGGGCAATTGGAGGGGAGGGGACAAGGGCCTTTGGGGGTCTGGGGGGCAAAAGAGGGGGGGAAATGGGGTCCTGGGGGGAGGATCGGGGGGTTGGGGGCAAAAGGGAGGGGAAATGGGGGAGGAAATGGGTCTGGGGGAGGGGCAAAGAGCGGGGAGAGTTGGGGTCCTGGGAGGGGAAATGGGGGGGTTGGGGGGCAAAAAGGGGGGAAATGTTGGAGAGTGGGTGTAAAATGGGTCCGGGGGAGTAATGGGGATGTTGTGGGGGAAAAGAGGGGGGGAAATAGGGGGCAAAATGGGTCCTGGGGGAGTTAATGTGGGGAAAATGGAGGGATTAGGGGTAAAAAGGGGGAGTAATGTGGGGGAAAATGGGTCCTGGGGGGAAATGGTGAGGGGGGAAAAGGGGGGTGAATTGGGGGGATTAGGAGGCAATGGGTAGGAAATGGGGGAGTTGGAGGGCAAAAGGGAGGTGGAATGAGGGGAAAATGGGTCCAGGAGGGTACTGGGGGGTGGGGGAATGGGTCCTGAGGGGGAAAAGTGGGGAATTGGGGAGCAAAAGGTGGAGGCAGGGGAGTGGGGTCTTGGTGGGGAAATGAGGTGGGTGGAGGGCAACAGCGGGGGAGATGAGGGGCAATGGGGGGGAAAATTGGGTCCTGGGGGTAGAAATGGAGGGTAATGGGGGAGTTAGGGGGTAATGGGGGGGGAAATGGGTCCTGAGATGGGAAACGGTGGGGGGGTATTGGGGGGGGGAAGAGGGGGATGAAGTGGGGGAAAGGGTGGTTATTGGGAGCCCATTAGGGGGGTCAAGGGGGGTAATAGTGGTCCCCAAGGGGAGGTTTGGGGTGGTCAGGGAGGGGTAATTGGGGTCTGGAGGGGGCCAAGGGGGGATAAGTGTGGTCGGGGGGGAGTGAAAGCGGTTAATTGGGGTCTGGGGGGGATCCAGGGTGGGTAATTGGGGTCAAGGGGGCTAATTGTGTTCCCCATGGGGGGGTTGAGGGGTTCAATGGGGGTGGTTGGGGTCGGGGGGGGTTATTGTGGTTTGACATGGGTCAAGGGGGGTTATTGAGGTCCCCATGGGAGGTCAAGGGGGGGTCTGTGGGGGTAATTGGGGTCACGGAGTGTAATTGGGGTTTAAAGGAGGTCAAGGGGGGTAATTGAGGTCCCCATGGGGGGTCAAGGGGTCGTCATTGGGGGTAATTGGGGTCACGGGGGGTAATTGGGGTCTGAGGGGGGTCAAGGGGGGTAATTGCCTCACAGCAAAATTCATAGAATATAAAATTGCATTATAAACTAATAATCTGTTTTTATCTCCAAGTAATAATTAGATATAGAAAAGTGTTCGAGAATGTTATGTTATTAGTCCAAATGTGTGCGTTGACTTCAAGTTCTGACTATTTACATTTTTTATATTGAGAAATCTAATAAGCACATATCAAAACTTTTTTCTTTGTTTCAGGTGTGTCATTACATTTGTCTTTAATTGCAAATCATTAATTTGAAAATGGTATTTAAGTATAAATTGAAATCACCTATAATGGAGGCTGTTTGTTATTTGGCTTAGTGAAAAGGGATAACTAAAAGCAAAAAAGGAAAAAAACCCATTGAATATATTGTCATTTCTTATATAGTTTTGTCTGCTTAATTTTAAAACGTAATGATTTTCATTGAAGTGATCAGTTAAAACTGCTGATCACACCAACTGAATGGTGAAGCCATTTACTATTTGCTGATTTTCTGCTCAAAGGAAATATATATTATAGTATTAATTCTCACAATACAAACTACTGTTCATTTACGGCATTATGAACCCGATGTCTGTAATTATGTTATTTATTATTAAGTAATGTTATCAATCCTGTATTTACTGCATATTCTCATTCATGCTTATGTGCAGAAATACATATATGCAGGAAAAACAGGCTAAAACATTGCTTTTCCTTCTATTTATAATATAAATAATACATAAACTCAAAAAACCTTGAGAACTTTAACAAACACCTTGATCTAATGAGATTAAAAAAATGTAACTTAAGCTATAATGCCACCATGCTTATATATATATATATAAAATATGTAATATATGTGTCTCATATATATATATATTTCTATCTCATGTCATGTATATTTACCATCTAATTGATGCCAAAGTATCTCTCTATGTGTACAAGAAGACTGAAATATATATATAATATATATATAATGCTGTGTGGTTTTACAGTTAAATACTTAATTTATTAAAATTAAAAAAGAAAACAAACCATTAAAAACCTGGACAATAAAATGGTTTTTAAGGTAGGGTTTCTTTTTCCTTTCAAAATACTCAGTTCCACATAAATGAGTTATGGTGGGACAATCTGAATCTGTGAAAGAAGCAAATACACTTTTTTTTTCCCAGCACATCACAGAAGAAATTAAATAGACGAACATCTCTTTCCTTGCAAAAGGACATTTTTCTTCTTAATAATTTTGGTTGATAAAAATGGAATTAAACATAAGCCTTTCTAAATATGTAGTGCAAGAAAATTAGATGCAAGATACTTGGTTTTTATTTAGTTCACACAAAAAATAATCTTACTTCTTAAGTAATGCTACAATAGCAATTAATGCTTGCAGAGCTCTGGAAGAAAGTTTTACCTATTTTTGTATCCTATTAACTAACAGGAGAGGCTGTAGATGAAAAATAAACTCTTTTTCAAGGACTGATGGAAGAAGAAATCGATCGTTGCCAAAGGTGATTGTCATGGCTTTGGATGAATTAACATCTTATTTTAATAATTGAGCCTGTTTTTAATTTTAAGGATAGTTTAAAAAGCTAACTGATTTCTTTTTGCATATTTTCAATAATAAACAAGACTTCTGTATGACTTGTGTGGTTTTCTCCTTCACTTTTTTCCTCTTGCTTGTTCTCTCTCCAGGTTTTCCTGATTTTTATCCAAACTCTTTAAACTGCACTTGGACAACTGAGGTGTCACCTGGCAAGGGTAAGAATCTAATGGGAATTGCACCGCCTACATAATGTCTGTGTTTAAAAAATTGAAACACACAAACACAATAAAATCCCATTTATGTATTGAGTTGAATTAGTGCTTTCTGCCGTTCTTCTGAGGAAGAATGATTTTGCAAAATAAATATCTTTGAATGCGGTGTTAAAATGTTGTGTTTATTCCGCAACAGAAACATTCTTTAAATGATTACCAGAACAAATGTCTTTTAGTCTCTTTTAGAAAAAGTAGAAGAGGTAAAATACATTAAAATAATAGTTACTTATTAAATAGCACAAAAGATTTGGTGAAAGCTGTGGGGATCCTGTTGGTTGCTCTTCTACATTATTAAGCATGAAGAAGCAGATTTGATCTGTTGGTTAGTAACCTTAGATTTCAGATTTAAATCTGAATTTAAATTATATATATTTAGGCAATACATCTAGTAAAGTAGCATTTGGATGCTATTATGTGTGATATATATATATATATGAAAATATATATAATATAATCATAGAATCATAGAATAACCAGGTTGGAAGAGACCCACCGGGTCATCGAGTCCAACCATTCCTATCAATATATATATATATCTAACTATATATATAAAACTATATATTATATATATAATATGTAACTATATTGGAAGTTTCTGCTGTTTAAAATCTTCTTACAGACTGGGGTTTTGTTTAAAATTTATATGGCATTTTAAATGTGAATCATACGAGAAGCCTTTCCATGAAGAATGTTATTCCCTACAGTAAATAATTGTATTTGAAAACCTAATGGAAATTCAAAATTGAGAAGACAGGCATGACTTGAGTAAAAGATTGGTCCCAGAAAATATGAATCTGTATATATGGAAGACTGTTCACAAATCTTGTATCTGTGGGCACTTCCTCGAAGGTTAGAATAAAAGATAGAATTCTGTTGGACAAAAATGCAAAAAATAAAACCTGAATACAAAGTTTTAGCCAATTATTAATGTACATCTCCTGGTTTAATAGTAAGACTATGACAGAGGTTCTAAATGAAGGAGACACAAAGGAACTTGAATAAAATCTGTACCACACAAATTTTGATTTTCAGAGTGCTGTATACAAATAGCTCTGAATTCCATCAGTTCTCTGAGGGGAGGGATTGATTTACAGCGAGCTAAACAAACGTCCACACTGCACATTTGGGTTGGTTCACCCCGAGTTCTTTCTGCAAGTTTTATTTTCTGCATGTTTTATTTTCTATGTGTCATGTTTGGATTCTGTGTGTGACTTTTTCTAAAACTCTTTCCATATACTGTAAGTTTTGCTTTCTGTGTCACCTCTTTATAAAGGAAGAGAAAAAAACTTCCCTTTTAATGCTTGTCTTTTCCCCTTTTTAATATTTTTAAAGGTGTCCAGCTGTTTTTTCACACCTTTCACCTTGAGAGCTCTCATGATTATTTGCTCATTACTGAAAATGCAAATTTTACTGCACAGCTTTGATTTATATCTGATTTTTCAATTTCTCATGAAGGCTTCAGCATCACATTTTCAGGTAAGAAATTCAATTCTGCTACATGTCTAGAAACTGTTTTCAGATATTTTTAGTTGTAGATGGCAAAAACATTATGAAGAATCAGGGAAAAAGAGCAATATAAATGATATAGTCCTTATTGTAAAAAACGGGCCAAGGTTTATAGGATGGCGAACAGATAAACAAGAATGTTTGTTATGACTCTTTTAAGGAAACTCAAGCACATTTTTTGAAAATGTGGTCATATATCTTTTCATTCACCCTTTATTTGACTTTTTGTTACATTTTTCTTCATATATAATTTATTTTTTTTAACTCTCTCACTTCTAAATCTGTTTGGGGGTTGAAATGAATCACGAGTTATGTACAAGGCTTATAGATAATTAAAGAAAATGATAAAATATTAAAGCTTTTACAGTACAAGCTGATTGCAGCCCTAGAAAATAAGAAAATAAATGCAATGTTGGTGGGACACAATAGACATCTAATTACCGTAGACACAGCCATAAAGACACACAGAAACAGCACTGAGTATCAGTAGAGGAGACAACTCTGAAATGCACATTTTCCAAGTGTTCCATACTGACACAATGCAACTGGCTGGTTTTAAGGGTCCTTTTTCATGTTGTGTTTTCATTCTTTTAACTCTTACCTGGCTTGTTTTGGTTTGGCTTGTTTTGTTTACATTTTAAAACCTGTAATACAGCGTCGTGAACTACAATATTTAAACATAGTGTCTTGTTGTTCAAAGTCAGCTCCGGGTCAGCGAATAGTTCTTTTCTGGGAAAAACCCTGGGGCTGGAAAAAATACCAAGTTTTATGAATCCAGTTTTGGTAGCCCTATTTTTATCCTTTTTGTTATCTTAAGAGACACTTTATGTAGATTAGTGTGAAAATTCGATTTGAAGTTATAAGTTTCCTTATAGTGAAGGTGGGAAGGAAAAAAAATAAGAGACCCCTCTCTATAAGTATAAATCAATAAGTATTGACTTTATTAATCTAGACATTCCTAACTTTGTGGTTACACCTGTTCTTTTTAACAAGACTGAATTACACCATGAAACAAGCAAACCTTTGAGAATCCCCTACGCGATTAGAAAGTTACAGTCAAAAGAACAGCATTTTCTCCATCTTTACCCACAAAATTGTTGATACAAAACACCTCCAGGCTTGTGTGGACACAGTGAATTAAACGCTGCCAGACCGTGGCCTGTGGTTTTTCTTTTAGATCAAAATGGATTGAGTAAGGGGGCAAAATACGAGGTCTGTATTGTCCCTTGGTCGATATTGTCCCCTCCCGTGGTCTGACAGTGCAGACAAAGACTTCAACTCCCCACTGAGCTTCTCGGACGTGGTCCCTCAGTCTCCCAGTGGCTTTGCACATATGTAGCTCAGTGCACTTGCCCTGATTATAGCAATCGGTAATTTATTCAGGTCACACAAGCTTGGCCACTGTCTGTGCTCCATCGCCCCTACGGTCCCTCAGGCTCCTGGTGGGTTAAGTTAAGCAGCACTTTGCCGTCTCTTCCACCTGCTGCAACCGTGTTGTCTTTGAAATCTGCTAGTCCTTTAAATTAATTAATGCTGCTAGAAACTTACTCAATGCCATCAAATCGTGGAAGTTCACTATGTACTGCATGAAGAAGTCATTGTTTTCATCTCTTTGAAATCCACATTCTTAATTGATTAATGAAACATCTAGTTTCATTAAGTGCCCTTTGCTCTAACAGTGCTGGTTTGATGAATAGTTTTGCAAGCTTGCTCTCCAACACCTTCATGATTTTGTACACTTCAGTCATATCCCTTCTCAGCCTTCTCTTGTCCAAACTGAGTCTCTGCTTCTAAAACATAAACCCCTCAACAACTGCTGTGTCTGTGATTTCTACAGCTCTGCTCTGTTCTTCCACACTTGCACAGACACAAAGCTCAAGAAATGGGCACTAAAAGGCAATAAACAGAGGCAAAGAAATGCCCACTGTTTTGTTTTTAAACCTCATTCCTCTACAAACTCTCATATTTCAGGGTTAAATCATCTTTAGGACTAATTGTCAATTTTGTTTGTACACGTGTGAATTGATGTTTTCTCCTTCATACAAGGTCATGTATTTTTCTTCTTCAGCAATTTATCACAAGTCACTATTGCATTCCTTCTCCATTTTGTTTTTTATTTTTTTTTTGCAAAGAAAGTAGCCTTTTAAATATCAGTTAGGAAAAAGGAAAATGTCTTATGGACTACAGCACCTAGTTTTTCAGCAAGAACGAGTTCACTCTCAACTGACACAACATAATCCTCCGCTCCCTTTTGGGAGAGCTGTGGGCTTCTGAAGTTTTCTTCCTTACCTGTTTGTATCCTAAATATGAGCAAAATATGTTATAAGCCCCAGTTTTCTGTCTTGTGTCTGCACAGGGGAAAGTCCCAAGATGACCTTGCAGGCAACTTGCAAGGGATGCACTAAGGATGCAGAATATTTATAAAACCTCTGCTGAAATGCAGGGCATTTTCCCACCTTACTCTGTTTTTAAAGAGAACAGGTACGTACGTCGTTCCACATTGGGTGCAGGTGCCCAGCCTTCCACAGGGGTGGCTGAGCCCCATAGCCAAGGTGGTGGTGCCTTGGGAAAAGGGGATTTGTAACAGGGCAAAAAATGCTGTGCAAGAGTGTGTGAGAAAGAGGAGTGAAGGAAAGAAGCGTGAGGAAAGAATCTTGATAACGCCAAGGTCAACTCAACATGAATGTCTATGGTGTATATAATATCACTATTAGTTTGAGACAGGAGCACTAAGAATTCCGTGAGGACGTAATTAAGAGATTTTGTAATATATATAGGAAGGTGCATAAAAATGTCAGGAGGCTATACAGGAATTATCCCTCAAACCATAAAAGCTTTTAAAATACATTTCCCTTTGGGATGACTTTATGCCATTAAAATCTCTGCAATCGAAGAAAATTGAAAAGATTATTTGTAAGTAATTTCTCTTTACCGTCAGAACGAGAAACTGGAGTTGAAGAAAATCCAGCCAGCCCTTCCCTCTCCTTCAGGGGAGGGTCTGATTTTATATTCTCACAGCAGATGCAGATAAATTAGCACCGTTACTACCTCAGGAATAATTGTAGCACTGTCCTCGTGCCTACATATTTTAATCCCAGCAGTAGAGCAAGCACTTCCCTTTCAGTTCATCAAAAATAACATTTGCAAGGGTGTTTCTGACCTCAGTAGGAATGTGAGGGAGAGACAAAACTCATGTTTTCAAGGCGAATTCATGCAGGTTAATGACTGAGTAGCAGGCAAAGTTTTCTGCAGCTGTGGCAAAGTCTGAACTTGAATTAGCAGGGAAGAAATCTGAACTCAAGTAAAGAAATAGAAACAGAATCACCATTTTGAGGCATATGGCAAAACTGAGTACCTGGATTATCTGTTTATTTTAAACCTTATCCTTTCTCATCACTAACACTTCAGTTTCCCGATCTCCCTGCTGTAACTCCCACTTGAAATTTCACAATTCTTTAAAGTGGCCACTTACAGTGAAATCTTTATAATGCAATCACTGTGAATTTGTCACAGGTAAGAGGAAAACCAGGATGTTATTCCATGTCTTTCATCTATTTGGCCATATAGACCTTCTTTTTGTGGTCATGACAGAGAAAATAGTAATCGTAACATGAGAATGTCAAATGGATCCTCCTAAATGAGTTAAAAATGTGTGATCTAATAGTGATAATGTCTAGATTCGTGTGTTAAATGTGTTCTCCAATTCTCTAATTTTCTTTCCGAGGGGTGATTCAAGCTAGTTATCAGTTTAGTCCATGGAGATTCAATGCAATATTATTTCAATTACTAGACTAGACATGTACCTACTTATATCTGTGATGTTAGCAACAACTGGATAAGTGTCCCCAGTTAAAAATTGTTAGGGTTTTTTACATCTACTGTCATATGATACGTCTTATCTCATTTTTACTTCATCAAACAATGTTTTCATTTGTGTCTGGATTCATCTTGAGGGATGCAGGGTTAGAAAGCTGTTGGAACAGGATGTCTAAGGAACAGTGTTAGTCATCGGCTGATTTTGGGGTTTTGTCTTTTCTATTTTAAGGTGAAGAAAAATCACATTTTTAACATAGTTGTGATGCTTTATTAATGACTACTAAAAATAGATTATTCCATCCCTCAATCCAAGTAAATTTTCTCTGTGTTTTTGCATAATCTGTGTGACCAGGATGTTATTAAACAATAAATCTTATGATGGACAAATGTTTATTTATTTTGTAAAATGGATTTACAGTTCTGATAAATAAAGTGCAATCAATCCATGAAAGATCTGTAGTTCTGGGCTAGGATATGGTAGAAGCCAGGAAGCATTTCTTCAGATGCTCTTAGCCCAGCTTAAAGTCATATTTCTGCCTACAGGTAGGCATTAAATACGTGTTACTGCTGGCACAAATCTTAAATGCAATTGATTGTCTCTTCTGAGAGCTCTTCCATGTGGCCTGATATAAGACAATCTTTCCTTAGTAATAAAGACAGAATGCATTGTTCTATGAATGGCTAGCATCATGTATTATTTTTCAAAAGATTCTTTTATGGCAGGTAATTATTTATATTTGTTTATGTTAATTAAACTAAATTTAGGATTTTAGCTTAAAAAATCTCTGTGCATGCTGGCTTTATTAGTTTATTTTGCTAGTGTCAGCACTTGAAATGAATTAAGAGCTTAAGATACTTACTGTAGTTGTGTCTTTTATACTAGTTATCTGCAGTCCCTCTCGCCTGTATGACATCAGGGTAAATTATCTTTTATTTCATATTAGAAGAAAGCTGTTCAGACTGATTATTTGCTTTTCCATAAGCATTCCCATGATGCATGGTATATGCTTGGAATTATGAAACACACTTCGTATTTGTTTATTTTTCCATGATAAAGTACGGGTGATTTATTTAATTTAAAGAAGAAGTTATCTTTTTTTTTTTTTTAATTCATTTTGATTAAAAAAACCAAAACCCAAACCCAAACAAACAGAAAAACCCATAGAGGACTGTTTCGGTTCTTTATGGCTTTCAAGGTTTTGCAATAAGGAAAAATAAATTTTCAAGCCCTTGCCAATTCTTTGTGCTTGTCCTGTACTGGTGAATGATCTAAAGAAACTCTTATTCATTCTGTGACTGGAGGTTAATAGTGTTGATTTTGTCTCTCATTGAAAGTTTTTAATAAAATACCATAAGTAAAGAAGATCATCTCTACACTTAGGCTGGAAATAGACTCAAACCTTTATTAAGACCTTTCTTTCTTTATTAAAACCTTTAGTAAGACAAAAAGTTGCTGTAGGTTTAGAATCTGGAATAAGCAGTGACAGATTGACTTTAATACATCTCCCTCAGCTCTGATGTTAATATCTCCGGACACTAGAAAACAGAGCAGTTCACTTACTTCAGTGGTGATTTCAGAGGTCAGGCTTCTGTTATCCTTTGTGAATAATCATGAAAAATAATCTGATTTTATGAAACCTCAGAAGGTAGGCTTGCTTATAAATACTAATTCCATTCAAAATGACCTCACAAAACTGAAAAGGAAAAAAGACTGAAAAACATCTTAACAGTGACAGAATATTTTATATTTCACTGAACTGCGTAACCAAGCCGTATGTACCTGACACAATGGAAACCGTGATGCTTTTGGAGAAACTATTGGCCATACAGAGCCGACTTTGGAAGTGTTGTATAAGGATAAACTCATATTTTTCAGATATTTAGATAAGGTGTCCAGTTCAATGCTGTTTTTTGTTTTCCACAAGGTGTATGATGGAAAAGACAGTTCTGCGCACTCTCTGGGAGCCTTCACCAAAATTACTTGATGGGAGTTATCCTGAATAGCACCTCTAACCATTTGTGGATAGAGTAGAACACCAACAGATCTGATACTGACCAAGGATCTCAGCTCACTTACACAAGTAAGTAGCTCACAAAAATGTTCTGATCGACTGTTAAGTGGGGAAACGTGTATTTCCAGCTGCAGTGATTCCTCATGGAATGGTAAAGATAATATCCTAGAACGTACTGAAGTTCAGAGTCTGAATTTTACTTGTCTATACGTGTGGATAAGTTTCAGTAATTAGAGAGCATTACTAAAAGAAAAATTGTAACCTTTCAAATATAGAAAGCGTTGTTATTTTGAGGATTTAGCAGTGGGGTTTGAATAAGAGTGCATTGTGACATCTGTGGGTTGAATATATTAGTGTTGTACTGTAGCAGACGCAGAGCCAGGTATTAAAAATATAACGTTTAATTCCTGCAGACAAATTTAAAAATATAAAAGAACAAATGAGAATAAAAAGAATGCAGTGTGCTTGAGTGAACACTCTACATGTCTGCTTGTCAGGATCAAGGTGAAGTTCGCTGGAGGAAGAGCTGAGTAAAAAAGTTTTAACAAAGGGTGCACTTGTCCTACAGCTTGGATGTAATTAATTTAAGTACTTGAGCTGGCAAAACAATGAGTCCTTTGGAAAGGAAAACTATGGGGAGAGCTAGTTTGTTTCCAACACACATAACGAAATTTTGTCCACCTTTCAAGGAATCTTCAAGTTCCCTTTGCCTTCAATTTGTCGTCTTTGATATCAGTTTCTGTGAACCTCTACTAAATCCTTCGGAGCAGAGCAGCACATCATGATGTGACATAGAAATGGAATCATGGCTGTTTCTAATAGATCTGCTGATTTCCCTTTGGATTGGAGCCAGCTGTGGAATAAGCAGAAATATTTTAATAATGTGGAATAAGCAGAAATAATAAGCAGTGTGCCCAGGTGGCCCAGAAGGCCAATGGCATCTTGGCTTGGGTCAGAAATGGCATGACCAGCAGGTCCAGGGAGGTTCTTCTCTCTCTGGACTCAGCACTGGGGAGACCGCTCCTCGAATCCTGTGTTCAGTTCTGGGCCCCTCACCACAAGAAGGATGTTGAGGCTCTGGAGCAAGTCCAGAGAAGAGCAACAAAGCTGGTGAGGGGCTGGAGAACAGGCCTTATGAGGAGCGGCTGAAGGGAAGTGGGTATTTTTTAGCCTGGAGGAGGCTGAGGGGAGACCTTATTGCTCTCTACAACTACCTGAAAGGACATTGTAGAGAGGAGGGAGCTGGGGTCTTCTCCCAAGGGATAGGGGACAGGACAAGAGGGAATGGCCTCAAGCTCTGCTAGGGGAAGTTCAGGCTGAACATCAGGGTAAAATATATCATGGAAATGGTCATTGGGCACTGGAACAGGCTGCCCAGGGATTTGGTTGAGTCACCTTCCCTGGAGGTGTTTAAAGCACGCGTGGATGAGGTGCTGAGGGGCATCGTTTAGTGATTGATGGGAATGGTTGGACTGAATGATCCAGTGGGTCCTTTCCAGCCTATGGATTCTATGATTCTATGATTCTTTTTGCTTTGTCAGCAGAGAGAATCTGACAGAAGCATTGATGATGAGAGAGCTCCAACGCCTCCTCAGGGAGAGAGGAAGAAGCGATGCGGCAGTGCCCTCAAATCCAGCAGCATTCGGGTATGTGGCTTTCTCGGGACTCACTCCTCTTTGCTAATCACTGTCCATCGTGTTGACGGCGCGAGCCGGAGCGTTCTCCGCTTTGGGTTAGCATGTGACGGCATCGCGTTTAGTGAACGCTGGATCGACACAACAATACTAGGGTGCCAGGGGCTTCACCAGACGAACCTGTGCTCGCCACACACCATAAACATGCCACACGCCAGGCCCACGCCACACACACGCAATTCACCCCCCCGCACATTGTGCTGCCCCCATGCACACGCCGTGCACATGCCAGGCTAGCGCCACAACCACCCCGTGCACATGCTTTTAACATGCAAGCAGCATGCCACACACACCACAGAGCCCTTGTGCACATCGCAACATGTCATGCAGGCCACACATGTTATGTACATGCTGTGTACATGCCATCCACACAGAAGGCATAAGCTAGCACACACCATGAGGATGACACACCAGCCATGCACATGCCACTGCCCCATGCAGATGCCACTGCCCCATGCACATGCCACGCACATGCCTTTTACACGCAAGCAACATACCACACCCCACACACATGTATTGCACACACAAGCAACATGCCACGCATGCCAAGCACGCGTTATGTACATGCCATACACACGCCACACACACGCCACTGCTCCCATGCCCATTCCAGGCTCATGCCACAAGAGTCAAGAACGTGTCTCGCACACGCCTTCCACATGCAGGCAACATGCCATGCACGCCACACACTCCGTGCATATGTAATGTACGGGCCATGTACATACCGTACACACGCCATGCACATGCTAGCACATGCCATGAAGGTGACACGCCAGCCAGGCACATGCCATGCACACGCCAGACACACTGCAAGCACGCCTCACACACACTGAGAGGGCAAGGGGAGATTTGGAAAGTGCTTTTATGTTGTTAGTGTAGAGAGAGCCAGGAGAGAGGTTGCTTCTTTGATTCCCTTCTATAACCAGGCGTCTTTGCATTTAAAACCCTTCTGTGTCACAGTGTTTTACAACGGTGCAACATCCGTTACGCTTGCTGCAGATCCTCTTGGTTCGGACATTTCTGTTTCCTGTTACACAGAATACCTGTTTAGCCTTCTCTTCTATTCTGAGGCTTAACATCTTTTTAGACTTCTTTTTAGTATTTGTGTTAAACTATGTCCCATAACAGTGGTACGGAAGGGGAGTTGTCGCGTTCTTAACAGTAACTGTAGAGTTAAGGTATCTCAAGTGCCTTGGGGATATGCAGACGCACCTTTTAGACATCCTTCATCTTTGCAGAGCGCTATGGAGCCTTCCCATCTCTCTCATACGCTCGCGGCAGAAGAAGAGAAGGGCGCCCATGGGTGAAATGGAAGCGGTTGCCATTCAGGTGAGAGGAGAAACCTCCCATTTGCAGCTCTGAGCATGGGTGACATTCGTGATGCCGACTCCTGGTTCAGGAAGCAGCTTCCGGCTCCATCGTTTGTTCCTCTGTGGATGAGGGCTCGGTGTATCGGCCCGGCTTCTGTGCCAGTGGCGTGGTCATGTCCACATCGTCGTTCATCGTGCGGGGCTGGGGGGGCTTTGTCTGTTTTTGTACTTAAGCTCTGATTGTCACCTGTAACTGGACAAATGACTCTGTTAGCATCATGACGGTATTCGAGGTGGCGTTAAAAATTCCTTAACATATCGTGCACGTGTCTCTCTCCTCGCAGCCCAAAAAGGCAGTCTGGAGAATGTCCTTGCTGCAGAAAACCTCGCAAAAGTCTTGCAGAACTGCCCTGCTTTTTCACAGCCCGGTATTGTTCTGTCCCGTCGTGAGGAGTAACGGTGAGCGAGCTGGCATGGCACGGGGCAGGGAGGAGGAGGGTGAACTTTACCTGCTCTCCATCGGCTAAAAGAAAAGGCCTCGGTCTGGCTTCTGTGGGACCGTTTTAACGGCACTGTGGCCGAGCGAGGCCTCGTGTTGTTGCTGTTCTAGCGTTCCTTTGCGCGTGTGTACGTGTGTGCTTACACATGAGTTGATGTTGTGTCACGGCTGTTGGGTGAAAGCCATGGGGAAGGTGTTGGGCATCCTTGCCACATGAGAGCCGGCAGCACCAGGAGCCTCCGTAGCGTGAGGGTATCTGCAGCTGAAGTGGCTTCTTTTGCCTCTCTCTGCCCAAACTGGGCGGATCTCATCCTTCAAGCGAACGCAGAAGGCTGCGTATGCTCCCAGGTCCCACAGAAAGGGAAGTCTTTGGATTCCCCGACTGCAGTAACCCCTGCTGCTGCCTGTGGGTTGTTGCGCTGAAGACACCCTTCGCGCAGGGAGGAGCCACGTGGGAGATGGGTGACGCGCTGATGTAAACAGTGTCCTGTGGGTGGTGTGTCTCCTCGGAGCCGTGTGAAAGCCGACCTCCGCTTTCTCTTCCCCTCTAGAGCGGGCAGAGGATGGGCTGCAAGGCCGAGGAAACCTGAGCGAGGCAAGCGGCCAGCTAGACACAAAGTGGGGAGAAACGCTGATGCCTGGTGAACAAGGGAGTTTCCACTGCTGAAACGGATGAGAACGGACGTCACGAGCGTCCTTCTGTTTGGGGCCGGCAAGGGAACTAGAACCATTTCTCTGGGGAGAACTTGCACATGGCTGGAGGGTTCTGTCATGGGAGGTGACCGAAACCCGATTCCCAATCCTGGTTTGGTGAAGGAGAAGAAAGGGCTGTGAGACCTGAAGGCAGGGCTCTGCCTCGAGGCAAAGGTCAGTGAAGTAAGCTCGAGTTTCTCATGCTTCTTCCTGCCTCCTCAGTGTCTGTCCTCTACTTCAAGTGTGGCTGAACCAGTGCCTCAGGAGGTTGTCGGGCGGGAATGAGCGGTCACTAAAATATTTCTCCCGTTAGCTTTAGTGCTAAGGTATCCCATGGCGCTGAGCTCAGGGTCAGGAGATGGACACGCGGCCTTTCAGAGGCTGCTCTACCCGGATGAACCGCTGTACTCCTGCCTCCCTCGAGGGAAACCTGCATTTGGAAAACTCGGTCGCTTGTCCTCCCTCTGACGGCCTCAGCGTGGCAGGGAGAGCTGGAGGAGCTCTGCCTGATCCCGTGGCAGGCTGGGGCCAGTCTGGCACAGCTTAGAGCTTGCTGGGCGCTGGGGTGTCGCTCGCAGTGGTGAGAGCTGCTGGGGAGGGGAGTGGTTCATTTAAAGCACGGTTACTTGGAGTTTTTTGTTGTAACAGCTCCTTGATTTTGCTTTGTCAGCAGGGAGAATCTGACAGGAGTACTGTCAACAAGAGCCCCTGCGGGATCCCGACCCCTCCACAGGGAGAGAGGGAGAAGCGACGTGGCGGTGCCCTGCAGGCCAGCAGCATTCGGGTACGTGGCTTTCTCGGGACTCGTCTTTGCTGATCACCGTTGATCAAGTTGACGGCGTGAGCCGGAGTGTTATCCGCTTAGGGTTAGCACGTGATGGCATCGCGCTTACTGAATGCTGGATCGAGACAACAATACTAGGGTGCCATGGGCTTGGCCAGCCAAACATGTGCATGCCACATGCCATAAACATGCCACACACATGCCAGGCACACACCACACACATGCCACACATGCCACTGCTCTCATGCACACGCCATGTACATGCTAGGCTTACGCCACAACTCATGCACATCCCATGCACACACCTTGCACCTGCAAGCAACATGGCAAACATGCCATGTGCATGTTATGTATATGCTGTGTACACATCATCCACATGCCACAAGCACTAGCACACACCATGATTGTGACACACCATCCATGAACAGGCCACACGCACACCATGCACATGTGAGCAACATTGCACATGCTATACACATGCCATGTGCATGTTATGTGCATGCTGTGTACATACCATACACATGCCACGCACATGCTGGCACGTGCCATCAAGATGTCACATCAGCCATGGACAGACCACGCACATGCTCACACACGCCATGAAGGTGACCCACCATCCGTGCACATGCCTTGCACATGCAAGCAACATTCCACACACTGCACACACAGAACATTTGCATTTTATGTATGTGCTGTTTACATGCCATCCACATGCCACTCACATTAGCACATTCAAAAAAGGTGAAGCACATGCCACGCACATTCCTTGCACACACAAGCAACATGCCACACATGCCATGTGCATGTTATGTACATGCCGTGTACATGCCATACACATGCATCCAACAGACTAACACATGCCATCAAGATGACATCCAGCCATGGACATGCCACGCACACACCATGAAGGTGACACAGCAGCCATGCACATTTCTTGCACATGCTACGCACATACCTTGCACACACAAGCAACATGCCACATATGCCATGTGCATGTTACGTACATTCTGTGTACATGCTATACATATGCATCAAACACGCTAGCACATGTCATCAGGATGACTCACCAGCCATACACACGTCATACACATTCTAGGCTCACGCTATGCTCACCCCATGCACACACCACGCATGTGCCTTGCACATGTAAGCAACATAGAATCATAGAATAACCAGGTTGGAAGAGACCCACCGGATCATCAAGTCCAACCATTCCTATCAAACACTAACCCATGCCCCTTAGCACCTCATCCACCTGTCCCTTAAACACGTCCAGAGAAGGTGACACAACCCCCTCCCAGGGCAGCCTCTGCCAGTTCCCAATGACCCTTCCTGTGAAAAACTATTTCCTAATGTCCATCCTGAACCTCCCCTGGTGGAGCTTGAGGCCATTCCCTCTCGTCCTGTCCCCTGTCCCTTGGGAGAAGAGCCCAGCTCCCTCCTCTCTACAACCTCCTTTCAGGTAGTTGGAGAGAGCAATGAGGTCTCCCCTCAGCCTCCTCTTCTCCAGGCTAAACAACCCCAGCTCTCTCAGCCACTCCTCGTAAAGCTTGTTCTCCAGCCCCCTCACCAGCTTCGTTGCTCTTCTCTGGACTTGTTCCAGAGCCTCAACATCCTTCTTGTGGTGAGGGGCCCAGAACTGAACACAGGATTTGAGGAGCGGTCTCACCAGTGCTGAGTCCAGAGGGAGAAGAACCTACCTGGACCTGCTGGTCACGCCGTTTCTGATCCAAGCCAAGATGCCATTGGCCTTCTTGGCCACCTGGGCCACTGCTGGCTCATGTTCAGTCGCTGTCAACCAACACCCCCAGGTCTCTCTCCTCCAGGCAGCTTTCTAGACAGACTTCTCCTAGTCTGTAGCTGCTCAGGGTTGTTGTGCCCCAAGTGCAAATTTCCATTCTAAAAGAACAAACTTGTGAACTTTATTCTGGGCTTAATCAATGTGCATCTTTGATTCTTGGAAAGTGTCCCCGGTCTCTAATCCTGGACCCAGAGGGGCCGGGGGTGAGAAGGGACCCGGAAGGAGGGGGAACCCGGGGTGGAGGGGCTGCTGCTCGCCCCAAATGTGCATTTGTTTGGGGTGGGCAGCTGCACATCTTCCTGCCATGATCGCAGCTTGTGTTTCCCTGGAGGTGGTCAGCGTGCCTGGAAAGGTCTTCTTCAGCACAGAGGCAAAGCTGGATGAGCTGAGGGAGCTCCGGTCTGGAGAGCGGCTGTTCCTGCGGCTTCACAAACAGCCCCCGCTCACCGTTTCTAGGGAGAAAGGTAAGGCCGGCACCAGCACCTTCTCTCGGGTGTACTTGGAATCGTGAACCCCGGTGGAAGTCATAGAATCATAAAACAATATGGGTTGGAAGGGACCTTAAAGATCATCTAGTTCCAACCCCCACACCATGGTCAGGGATACCTCTCACCAGATCAGGCTGCCCAAGGCCCCGTGCAGTCTGGCCTTGAACACCTCCAGGGATGGGGCTTCCACAACTTCCCTGGGCAGCCTGTTCCAGTGTTCCACCACTCCCATGGTGAAGAAATTCTTCCTCATGTCTAGCCCAAATCTGCACCTCTCCAGTTCATCCCCATTTCCCCTCGTCCTGTCATTACAAGCCTTTGTGAACAGTCCCTCCCCAGCTTTCTTGTCGGCTTCTTTCAGGTAGTGGAAGGTTCCTAGAAGTCCTGTCTGTGAAGTTAGTCTGTTATTTCTGTGCTGACAGCTGTGGTTCTGATGCACAGTGATCAGCTCTGAGGTATCTTTGGCCTAGGTGTGTTCCCAATGCTTTTTTTTTTTTGTATTGTGAAAATGCCTTTGAAAATGTTTTCAGTAGATACCAGCTTGTGTTTTGCTGGCATGGAAATTAATATTTTATTGGTTAACAGGATTTATGTTGATTCCAACAGCTGTAGTTGTAATTCACAGTAATAAATTCTGAAGTATCTTTTGCCCTGGTGTGTTCTCAATGCGGGACTATTTTGTGCTCAAAATGGTTTTAAAAATAGTTCCAGTAGATACCTTACCAGCCTCTGCAGTGCTGGCACTTTACCTAGATGTGTGTGAGTAACAACACAGCCACACCAAAATAAGATTAACGAAACGAGTCCAGTTCTGGACAGTTTGTGTGCATTTTTAAGGTTGAGTTGTTTTCTTTTAGGCAAAGTGGATCCAGGCGTGTCTCCTGTGTCGCTTATCTGTTAAGTACACAGATTTCTGGTAAATCTCAGCTACTCGAGTCACATTCTCTGCCAGTGTTGAATAATTTTGATAGGAATGGTTGGACTCGATGATCCGGTGGGTCTCTTCCAACCTGGTTATTCTGTGATTCTGTGATTCTGTGATAAGAACAAGATGGATGGAAATCTGCATGCAGGTTGGATTTTATTTGGGAGATCACAGGTGGCCCTGGGCTTTGAGGATCAAATTTAAGCACGATTCTAACAGAGTAAAGAAGTCCCTTTCTCCCAGTCCCCTGTGCCTTGACCAGTTTTGAGGTTTTGCAGTGAATTGGCCTCTATATTCCTTGTGTGTCCCTTGTCCTAGCTAGGTCAGGAGGGTTATCTCCAGGTGTAAGAACAGGCGTGTGTCGGAGACTTTGCCGGACTGAAGTCAGGTCGATAGTAGCGAAGAGATATTTCCATTCAGAAAGAGTAAATTTGTGGACTTTATTCTGAGCTGAATCAATGTGTGTCTTTGCTTCTTGGCAAGCGTCTCACATCTCTAATCCTGGACCAAGTGCTTTCTGGGGAGGGTGGCATGGTTGACTGGCCCTCTGTCCCTGGGAATGGTCCAGTTTTTTTAGAGCTGCTGAGTTCTTCTGCAGAATACAATCCTTGCACAATTTCGTCTTGGTTCTGCAGAGCTTATAATCAGAGGGATGCCTTGGTCTCTGCTGGTGGCATGTGTGGGTACTGAGAGCTCAGTTGTGCCTGTGATGGCAGTGATGCCTGCTGCTGTGGTTCCAGGATTCACACACAAACAAAATTTGAACGGCGTCTGTTAACAGCTGTTCTCAATCTGTAGGAAAATCAAATTCTGAGACTGTAGTACTTATGCTGAAACTACTTTTTCTTCCAGGGAAAACGCTGCATGAGGTTAAAAGCCTTGTCACTGAGGAACCAAAGTCTTGGCTGGATGTAATCTCTGCTTGGAGAAACCTTCGTGGGTGCGAGGGGAAAAAAGATGTGTTTCAAGAAAACAGATTGCCTCTTAAGAGAAAATCAGAAGAAGAGACAAATATTGTAACTAAAAGGCAGAAAGCGGAACAAGTGAGAGAGTCTGAGGAATGTCAGGCAGAAGATGGAGAGAGTTATATGGTACCCAAGAGAAAGAGCGACCAGAACTGTGGGACTGAAAGCCAGGCTTCCTTAGAAGACCCTTCCAAAAGCAGCAAAGAGGAACCTGTTGCAAATGAGGAATTCGGCTTCAGTTTCAGAGTTTCTTGTCGCTGTAGTGGAGCAATTGCCAAAATACTTACTTCACAGGTATGCTCAAGTATCTCTGTTTTAAAGTAATTTACCAAAGGGGAAGGGAGATGTGTAGTTTCATTTGTAATTTCAGTTGTGTTGTATGTTTTAGAATAATAAACTGCAGGAGGTTTTTCTGTATTTTCTCAACCAAGCCCTTAATCTACATTTATTTTAAATAAGTAGAAATGCTAGAGTTGCTGTTAATTTCTGGGCTCTGATACCCTGAATATTTTTCAGATCAGTGCCTTTTATTGAGGATAAGTTGAGGTACTTGGGCTTGTGGAGCCTGAGAAGTGATCTGATACTAGCTTACACCTACTTAAAGGGCCCTTGCAAGGACTGTGGAGCCAGACTCCTCTCACTTGTGGCAGAGGGTGTAAAAGAGAAAGGCAGAGGCCAGAACTTGCAGGTCGGTGGGCTCTGACTGGGTATTGGGGAGAATTTGTTCCCTAGGAGGGCAGTGCAGGCCTGGGAGGTGTCACAGGGAGTGGATCTTGGCCCTGGAAGAGAGTAGTGGCGTAGAGGACTTCCAGGGGCCCTTTCCATCTAGCACTGATCCCATCTGTAATAACTTTCTGCTAGAAATAACAGCTCTGGAGCGCTGTTTCCGCCTCAGACAGCTGCCCATGGAGCATCCCCCCATGCTGGGAGCATCGCCCCCACGGCTGCGTTGCCAGGCAGGGCTCACCCGAGGAGTGCGCTGACCCACGGCTCCTTCGCCTGGTGTGAGCTGCAGAAAGCAGGGAAACAACCTGAGTGCCCCCGCTCTGCGCAGCCTGCGGGCAGAGATGGGGGCGAGCGCAGCCCTGCCCGTGGCAAGTGCCCCAGAGGCAGCGTGGAGCCCCGTGGGGCAGGACAGAGCCGCTGCCCAGTCCTTGCCGTGGGACATGGCACCGGCACTCACGGGAAAGTGACCGCGCAGGAGCCGCGGGGCCAGACGAGGCCGAGGCAGTCGGTGGCCTCGCCTTCCTCCTCTTCAGCAGGGTCCCCGGCTGCCCGCTTCCCGCCGATCGGCACCTGCAACTGGCCCAGGGCCAGGCAGAGCTTCATGTGCAGGGCGCTGCCACGGCTGCAGAGAGGAGCGGCACGGAGCGATCTGGAGGTGGCCGAGCCCAGCGGCTCTGCTCCAGCATCCCCCCGCAATGGACAGGGCACTGTGGGCGTCCCTGCTCAGCAGTTTAGCTGGCCCATCCCATCAAGGCCACCGAAGTTCCGTGCGGGACTGATTGATGCTCAGGAGAGCAGCAAACAGCCAAAGCAAGGCACTCAACAAAGATGTTTTGGCTGAGCAGTGCTGCTGGTTGAGAGCTTGACTCTTGCCAGTGCCAGACGGTGCAGCCACGGCACCGTCTCTGAAGGCACTCGAGCCGGTGCCGGGGCCAGCGCCGATTGGCATTCAGTAAATTCAGCTAAGTCTAGGCCATAGCAGGTTTATCTGCTGAGCTCTCATCGAATCATCGAGTCATAGAACAACCAGGTTGGAAGAGACCCACAGGATCATCAAGTCCAACCATTCCTACCAAACATAACCCATGTCCCTCAGCACCTCGCCCACCCATCCCTTAAACCCCTCCAGGGAAGGGGACTCAACCCCCTCCCTGGGCAGCCTCTGCCAGGGACCAATCACCCTTTCTGTGAAAATTTTTTTCCTAATATCCAGTCTAAAGCTCCCCTGGCGGAGCTTGAGGCCATTCCCTCTCATCCTGTCCCCTGTCCCTTGGGAGAAGAGCCCAGCTCCCTCCTCTCCACAACCTCCTTTCAGGTAGTTGGAGAGAGCAATGAGGTCTCCCCTCAGCCTCCTCTTCTCCAGGCTAAACACCCCCAGCTCCCTCATGTTGTAGCATCTCATCCTATGAGAACATTGCTTTGCCTTTTACTTCCACTTAGGGTCCGATGGTACTGACGACACCAAGGAAAAGAGAAAGGATTGGCAAGCCGAAGTCCCTCTGGGACTGCTGAATGTCTCAGCTGACAGTGACGTCGCTTCAGTAGGTCCTGCTCTGGCTGGAGAGAAAGTTGGTAAGAAAGATTTGGGTTTTATTGATTGAACGTGGGAGGATGTTTGTTACTGTTGCTGTCACTTTACATACACTTTGATAGTTAGCTAACATACAACTGCAAGAATGTTTTCCTTCCTCTCCAGAAGGGAGATTAACTCTGTTGCTTCCAAAAGAAAAGAAGGAGAAGGATTCAGGATCATTCTGTGCCGCTGCTGTTGATGAGGGCAGACATGAGCCAAAAGCAGATGAGGAAGACATGTAAGTCAAGCGCCACACGACTGAACAGTTTTCACGAAATGACAGGTTGCATTACCTAAAGTTTTTCTTCTCTTCTTTCAAATTCACAAAGAAAGAAAACTCACCCGTTACACAGAGTCTGCCAATTGAACTTTCATTACTCTGATTTAATGTGTCACATGCCAATGTTGCCATTCATAACGTTACACAGCAGTACAAAACAAATGTCACTTGACACACTGATAAGGAATGGTGAGGAAATTGTGCATCCTCTCTACACCTCTGCAAGGTTCGTGCCGAGAGAAACAAATCCCTTTTCTTTCACCTCTGGCATCACCACAACCAAATGATTGTAAGGGTACAAAGGGCCTTATTTCTGTAGGCTGAAAGTACGTAGCAATTGTGGTACTGATGTACAAAATGACAAGAATAGTGCCTTGCTTATGCTTTCAGTACTCAAAATACTAAATCCTAGAGGAAGAAGAGATTTTCCAGGGTTTTAGATAAGATCTGTACATCTTCCCACAAATCGAGGTAAGCAAAGAAGTTTCAGAAAGCTTAAAGTCACAGGGAGGTGGTTGAGTCACCTTCCTGGAGGTGTTTCAAGCACGGGTGGATGAGGTGCTAAGGGGCATGGTTAAGTGTTTGGTCGGAATGGTTGGACTCGATGATCCAGTGCGTTTCTTCCAACCTGGTTATTCTATGATTCTGTGAAAGCTTCACCTGTGGCTGAAGCATAATTCACATCCTACATAAACATGGCCAACTGTGTAGCTTGGTCTCAGTGGGAAAAGGGGATGCGATGCTGATAAGAGTGCTGGGCTGTTTTTACAGTTAGGATGAGATATCATTTGCCTAGTTGTGGTTTGAGCAGAGAACCAAGCGTTCCAGATCTGAAAATGACCAATGTGTCCACCACAGCAGTGTAATCCTTGCTCACGTGGTTTGTGAGCCTGTGGTGCTCTGTTGGCACCATCCATTGCAACCTATTGCTGTGGTTATGCTTTGACTTTCTTCCAGGCTGTGGCTGCTTAAATTAGCACCTTTACAGCCCCAGAAAGCAGTTTGTGCCCAGCCAGATCAAGGCCACCAAGGGTAGGGACGGTCCCCATGGGCTCCTGGATGCTGGGCAGAGGGGGTGGGTGGGCGGGCAGTGCCCGTCCCGCCCCGTGTCACAGTGCCAGTGCCTGGCACCGCACAGTCACAATGCCCCAGGCAGGTAACCAGGGGCAGCGTCCCCTTCCCTCTGTCAGTCTGCCCAGCCTCGCCACCAGGACAGCTGGGCTGGGGACAGCTCCGAGACATCCACGAGGAAGCCCTTACGGAGCCCGTGGAATTACTGGAGGGAGATAAGGGAGGAAGGCTGGAGGCTGGACAAAGCTGCCAGCTCCTCAGGAGATGAGAAGAGCCACCAAGCCCGGGAGGTGCTGGAGGCTAGGAGGTCTTTTCAGCTGGATAGGAGTGGTAAGACAAGGGAATTCCTTCTTGAGGAGCACTGGAGTGCTCCCTGTGTTTTTCTCTTGCAGACTGAAGGTCAGTAACAGCATGAAGCTAGGGGTTCCAGTGCTTTGGAGCACCCACTGGTGCCATACAGGACAGGAGAAGGGTTCTTGCCCCGAAGGCCCATCAGACTGGGAGCAGTTTGCCACTCTTGGAAGCCCCTGGGATGGCTTCAGGTTGAGGGAGAAGAAAGGTCCGGCATCTTCTGGGAGGCATGAGCAGCTTGTGGGATGAGGAGTCAGGTCTTGCTCACATGCTCAGGGAACAGCCGATCACCAGCTTTGGGGTCAGGAAGGAATTTTCCCCTGGGGCAGATTGGCACTGGTCCCCAGGGGTTTTTTGCCTTCCTCTGCAGCATCGAGCAGGACCACTAGTCAGGATTTCTTTAGCCCGGTTTGGCTAGGTTACTGCCTGCTGCTCCTGCCCCATGAAGATGGTTTCTCATGCCCTGCAGCTGCAGGGAGGAAGGCTTTTTTTCCCCCAGGGGGGATTGGCAAGTGTCCCTGGGGTTTTTTTTTACCTTCCTCTGCAGCAGTCAGCACTGCCCCTTGCCAGGTCTTCCTCTCTAGGTTCAACAGTCCCAGTTCCTTCAGCTGCTCCTCATAAGACTTGTGCTTTGTACACTTCACTGGTTTTGTTGGTGTTCTCTGGACACAGTCCAGCAGCTCAATACCTTGTAGTGAGAGGCCCCAGACTGAACACAGGATCTGAGGTGTGGCTTTTTGTTTGGAATTGGATGGGGAGAGAAAACTGGTGAGAAAAGCCGTGTTGATTTTGATGTGTGTGTGCAGCAGAAGTTTGTGCTTTGTCTGACAGTCCCCTTGTAATCACAGGTCACCGACATGAGAAAGAAGACCATCAAATACTTTGATTCTGTGGCGTCTCTCTTCGGAGGCTGCTCTCCCTTCTCAGCCTGCCAAGAACTTGGATTGTGACACCCAAGCGAAGAGATGATGTGTGGTCAATCAGGTCTGTTTCCTGAGTTGTGCGATGGTGAATGGATTGTCCCGCATGTCTGTTAGGATGGGTAACGTGTGCTGCTTCCAAACTGCCTCTCTTTTATGGTATTGGAAAATTCTGCTTCTTTGCATTCCTTAGGAAATCCCTCAGCACCAGAACGGAAGCGACTGTGGAGTTTTTGTCTGCAAGTCTCAACCTCACCCTCCCCTGGCATCTTCCAGCCATTCCATCAGGTCCCGAGTTCCGCAGCAGCTGCTGATTGTGCCTGGAGCAGGGATGGGGGTTCTATCCCTCGCTGTGGGGTTGGTGCGTGGCTGGTGGGGTTGGAGCTTCACAGTGGCCTCGGAAGGGCAGAGCTGTGTTCTCCATCCTTACATCTGGTGTCTGCTTCCTACTTCCCTACACGAGATGCCGCAGCCGGTGGGTTAGGGATACCTGGCCCTTATGTCTCCTGGAGAAGAGGGTTTCCCCCTGTTGATATTTGTGCATATTTTCTGCCTCGACTTCGTGTTTAAAGGATTTTTCCTTTTCTTTCCAGAGTGACATCCTTTACTTCTGCAAGAGGATGGTGTGGGAGATCATCCATCAGCAGCTGCTGTGAGAGATGCACGATGAGAGCAACACTGATCACCTCAGGGTGACTGATAAGGCATATAGTTATATTTCAAATAATTTATTTGGATAGGTAGTAGACACACAAATTTTCCTCTTTAGGCTACGCAGTAGTGGTTAAGGAGGGGTGGTGGTTTCCCCGTTACGGAGGCAGCAACTCTCACTGACATTAACTAAGGCACCTGATGACACACAAGCAGAACGGTGGCTGTGACGGGGAAGAGCCAGCACTGTCAGCCCCCGTCACTGAGATGCAGCACACGTGGCCACGTTACCGACAAAGAGGACTCTCACCCGCGGTGCTGGTGACCCCTGCGTTAGCTGAGCTCATGTGGGCTCCGTGCTTGGCTCCTCGAGGCGAGTTCCCTCTGTTTGCAGGATGGCTACGATCTACTTGACTGCTAAAAACTGGATTTGTGAGGCCCTTCTGCCACGGTTTAGCTGAGGACACCCTAGAGAGTGAGCACTTGCCACCTTCTGATTTTTGGCAGGGGGGGGAGTTGTCTGGCCATACCTTGTGTGCACAACTTTCTGTGGTTGCTAATACGAAAATAAAAAAACCCTTCAGTTTGCTTTGACTTCTTCCCTGAAATGTGTAACTTTCACTCTCGTTCTCCAGCTCCCTCGGTGTTGCTCACATTTGTGTTTGTGTCCACGTGGTGGTGTTTTTCTAAGCTCTTCTGGAACTCCTCCAGGCTGCTGTACTAGGGGAGACCCGCAGCTGCTTCCCCCCACAGCCAGTGTCCAACTTCTCCTTTAAATCCAGACACTTCATAGATGCGAGAGATTAAATAGGGAGGTCAGAGCAGTGGCTGCTGGGGTCTCCGGTGGCAGCAGGGCCACAGTCAGGAAGGTGGAGGTCTCTGAGCTTGCAGCGCATCAGGAGGTGGAGAGGCTGGAGAGGCTGGAGAGGTGGCCGCTGGAGTGTTCCTGTGGCTGCACAAGCAGGTGGAGGTCACAGAGCTGGTTCCGCAGCAGCAGGGACCCCCACAAGGATCTCGGGTTGTCCGAGGGTCCATGTGGTATTAAGCTCTTCCTGGAGGCTGCTAAGCTGGTTCCAGTGCACTGGGGCTGTGGTGAGGCCACAAGGACCATTTCAGTGAGAGCCACATCTGGCAGCTGCACGGCTGGTTCTCCTTCATCTGGGACGAGCTGCTTGCGGAGCGATGACTCTCCAGACAGGAGCGGTGGCTGCTGGAGCGGGTCCTGAGGCAGCAGGGCCACCACCAGGCAGGTCTCCGAGCTGGCATCGCAGCAGGAACCCCTACAGGGAGCTGGTGGGGGTTGGAGAGGCGGCAGCTGAGGTTTCCTGAGGCAGCAGGGCCGCTACAAGGCAGGTGGAGGTCATGGAGCTTGCACCACAGCAGCAGGGACACCCACATCAAGCTGGCTGCTAAGGCTGACAGGTCTACCCAGCTCCGGACGCCAAGTCTACCCAGCTCCGGACGCCAAGTCTACCCAGCTCCGGACGCCAAGTCTACCCAGCTCCGGACGCCAAGTCTACCCAGCTCCGGACGACAAGTCTACCCAGCTCCGGACGCCAAGTCTACCCAGCTCCGGACGCCAAGTCTACCCAGCTCCGGACGCCAAGTCTACCCAGCTCCGGACGCCAAGTCTACCCAGCTCAGCAAGTGGATACTGCGTAGACCTGGCGGCTGGTGCTGGGTAGACCTGGTGCCCGTCCCTGGTGCTGGTGTCACCTAACAGCCATCACTGTCTGCCCCCAGAGCGGAGCCAGCACACCCACTGTTGGGGCCACAACTCCCATTTGTAGGGCCAGAACACTGATCTTATCTGATTTTTTTGGGGTCAGAATACCAACTTTTGACCGAAAACGCTAATTTTAGGACAAATGACCAGGTCTCACAGAGTACAGGGGCGGCTTACAGGTCAATCCCTCTGCGTCCGCCAGGTCTTCCCACCTCAGTTCGCCTGGTGTACCTAGCTCCGGCTCCCAGGTCTACCCAGTTCTAGCTACCAGGTCTTTCCACTGGCTGCCTGGGCTTACCCGCTCTGGCTGCCACGTCTACTCAGCTAAGCAGGTCGGCGCAGGGTAGACCTGGTGTCCGTCCCCAGAGCCAAGGACACCTGAGGGCTGAGAAGATGCCCCAAGCAGTGCACAGGTAGCCCAGGGACGTTGTGACTGCACCGCCCCTGGAGGTGTTCAAGGCCAGGTTGGATGGGGTCTTGGGCAGCCTGATCCAGTGGGATGTTCCTGACCACGACAGGTGGGTAGAAACTAGATGATCTTGAAGGTCCCTTCCGACCCAACCTATTCTATAATTCTATGATCTTAGAAGTGTCATAGAGGGCTCAGAGAAGAGCTGGGCTACAGAAGAGTAGAAGTAGGGCGATAGAAGAGGCAGGTCAAAGAAAGGCCATAGAAAAGTTGTATTATAGAAGAATATGGTTGGACTCGATGATCTGGTGGGTCTCGTCCAACCTGGTTATTCTATGATTCTATGATTCTAAGACTTGGATAATACAAGAGTCAGAACATAGAAGGGCCTGAACATAGAAATCTGGGTCATAGAAGTGGCCTTGTGGGCTGCACAGGGAGGAAAGCAGCACCGGCAGCCAGGCCAGGCTGGACATGCTCCCTTGGGGAAAGGGATGTCCTTGGAGAAGTGCAAGGGAGCATTTCTGTGACTGCAGAATCCACAAGAAAGATAATCCTCTTCCCGCAGGTCCTCGTGTGAGGCAGGCTGCTCTGCTGCTGAGCTCAGACTCTCGCCCTGGCCTGGGCAGAGGGGCTGGAACGGTGAGGACACGGTCTGTGGTGGCATCTGCTGGATTGAAACCAGGAGTCCTGGATTTCCGTTGCTCTTCGTGTCCAGCCTCTCTTCTTGCCCAGAGCAGGGCTGTGTGCAGAGCCCAGCGTGGGACACGGCTGGGACCTCATCCCAGTCTTGAGCTTCCTCAAGGAGGGCAGTGAAGGGGAAGGCGCTGATCTCCTTTCCCTGGTGACCAGGGTAGGTCACAAGGAAAAGGAATGCAGCTGCATCAGGGGAAGTTCCAACTGGACATCTGGAAAAGGTTCCTCATGGAGAGGGTGCTCAGTCACTGGAACACCCCAGGGAAGTGGTGATGGCACCAAGCCTGTCAGAATTCAAGGAGCATCTTGACAATCATCTTAGTGATATGGTTCCATTTTACACAGTCGTGTGAGGATCAGGGAGCTGGACTCAGTGATCCTCATGAGCCCCTTCCAACCCAAGATATTCTAGAAGCCTGTGATCTTCAAGCTCAAAAAACAGTCTGCCCATCCACTACCCATCCCTTGACATTCCTTCTTCCTGACAAGTTCCTCCTTGTGACTCTTTCCTCTCCCAGACATCATCCTAGCTCTCCATATCGTTCTGTATTTGGGTCCTACCGGTACACTCCCTACCTGCATTTGCTCCTCTCTGCACTTGGTGCTTGATCGCAGGCTGCTTAACACCTATTTCTGCACATGGCACATCATCCCCAGACACCACTAAACCCTCATCCAGTCATAAATTTTTATAATAAAAGCAGATTTTGTGCCCATATAGAAATTTCCAGAAACTGTAATAACTTCATGCAATCCCTGTGGGCAGAAGAAATGGCAAAGGGCTCGAGGTGCCCCCTGACTGTAAGGGATTTGTGTCTGTGACGCTGCAGGGGCAACAGAAGGAGCACAAGGCATTTGCCCCAGAGATGCTGTCAGCAGATCCTGGCAGGTGCCGAGGTGTGAAGGACCCGTGGTGCCCCCGTACCGTAAGGGATTTTCCTGCTGATGCTGCCAGCCTGTTCCTGGCCTGAGGAGGCTCCGTTGTGTTTTCCATCCGTCCCCAAGCCCTCTCCCTGCACAGGTCCTGTGGGGGCTTGGGCAGAGCTCCTTTCCCAGCCGTGTTCCTGCTCCTGCCCCGTCACCTCCAGAGACACAACTGACCTCATCGTCCCCGTCACAGTCAGATGTTTCCTGCTGGATTCTGAGTTTCTGAGACACAACTGACATCCTAACCCCCTACTCATCCATCACCTCCTCATGTCCTAGGACCTGAACAGGTAAAAGTACGCTTGCCCCACATCATGAGGAATGAACATGGGGACCTTGGTTCGTGGAGGGACATCCAAGTGCTATATTGAGGCGAATTCCCATGTCTTGTTACTTGCAATGAGAAGAGACTTCAAGGCAATATCTGTCCCAGAGATCTTCGTGGAAACTGAAGAAACTGCTCTTTGTACACATTCAGGTCATCTCAGCTCACAGACATGATGTGTGCGCTCACATCTGATCCGTACAATGCCAAATTGGCCTTTGGTCTACTCAATCAGTGTCCTCTCATGGAAGAACAAAGAAACTCTCCAAGCTGGGGTGAGAGGCCAGTGCTGGGAATGGTGGTTGGCAGGGGTTTCACCAGGATTATTGCCTCTGGGACAAATGCTTGAGTCAGTTCCTGAGAGAAAGTTTAGAAGAAGCCCCAAGCCTTGAGGCTCTGTCCTGAGGAGGTCCCCTTGCTCTATGGAAAGGCTGCTGTGGAGGCAGCTCTGTCCCACAAGCAGCATGGCTGTGACCAAGCTCAGAGCCCTCAGGCCTTACAGCAAGGCAAGGGGGGAGAAGGAGAGTGTGGAAATGGAGAGAGAACAGCTCTGGGGGATCAAGTGCTGGTGCCTGGCAGTGCTGCCATGCTGGGACTTTCTTCTTTTCCAGCCAGGAGCAAAGGAATTGTTCCTGAAGCTCCAGAAAGCCTTGGAGGGAGGGTCAGAGGAAGAGACAAGGTGCTGCAGTGGCTTTATTTTGATTACAATAGTGTGGGTTGTCATTACCTAACCCACAACGAACTCAAAAAGAGTTGAAAACATGATCATAAGTTAAAAAAAAAAAAGTAGAAATATAAAAATATAGAAGGCAGTAACACCAGCCATGAGTAACACCAGAACTGCTATGCAGAAGGTCAGGAATTTATTGCATCAGAGCTCTGTCCAGTTATAAGTTCCCGCAGCGCATCCTTGAGGTCCTTGTTCCTCAAGCCGTAGATGAGGGGATTCAGTGCTGGAGTTACCACTGCATAGAGAAATGACACAACTAAATTCATGGATGGGGAGGAGAAGGAGGGAGGCTTAAGGTAGGTAAACTTGTCAGTGCTGAGAAACAGGGAGACCACAGCCAGGTGAGGGAGGCACGTGGAGAAGGCTTTGTGCCGTCCCTGCTCCGAGGGGATCCTCAGCACGGCCCTGAAGATCTGCACATAGGACACCACAATGAAAACAAAACAGCCAAAAGCTACTAAGAAACTAACCACAAGAAGCCCAACCTCCCGGAGGTTGGCATGTGAGCAGGAGAGCTTGAGGATCTGGGGGATTTCACAGAAGAACTGGTCCACAGCATTGCCCTGGCACAGGGGCAGGGAAAATGTACTGGCCGTGTGCAGCAGAGCAGAGAGAAACCCAGCGCCCCAGGCAGCTGCTGCCATGTGGACACAAGCTCTGGTGCCCAGGAGGGTCCCGTAGTGCAGGGGGTTGCAGATGGCAACGTAGCGGTCATAGGACATGACTGTGAGAAGAAAATATTCTGTACCAAGGAAGAAAATAAATAGAAACATTTGGGCAACGCATCCTGAGTAGGAGATTGCCCTGGTGTCCCAGAGGGAATTGGCCATGGATTTGGGGACAGTGGTGGAGATGGATCCCATGTCGAGGAGGGCGAGGTTGAGGAGGAAGAAGTACATGGGGGTGTGGAGGTGGTGGTCCCAGGCGATGGTGATGATGATGAGGCCGTTTCCCAGGAGGGCAGCCAGGTAGATGCCCAGGAAGAGCCAGAAGTGCAAGAGCTGCAGCTCCCGTGAGTCTGCGAATGGCAGGAGGAGGAACTGGGTGATGGAGCTGCTGTTGGACATCTGCTGCCTCCAGACACAGGACACTGTCATATGAGAGAAGGACAGTGACAAGTTAGGATAACCTCTGAGCCAAATCAAAGCCATTTCTCCTTCCCCTCCCTCCTGCTCACACCTTGTCCCCTTTTTTCAGCCCTTCCTTCAGCTCTGAGCCTGGAGCCCTGCTCGGTGCCGGCTGAATGTGCCGGGAGGAGTAGAGCCTCTGCCCGCTGGCTGCGAGGAGTCAGCCCTGCTCTGCAGCAGGGGACATGGGGACGGTGGGGACAGGGGACACTGCTGGGGCTCAGCGTTGTCCAGGGGAACTGCTCCTGGTGCAGAAGGGCCTGTCAGCATCTGCACTGCCGGGGATGAGGAGCTGAGAAGGTAGCAGGCTTAGAGGTTTCAAATGCCTAAAGGTGTGACGGGACAGGTTTGCATCTGTGAGGGCTGCATAGTGCTTGCGAGGAAAACTCAAGAAAAGCCAAATGTCCTAACGAGGATATCTTAGTGCAGACGAGATAATTAATTCCTCAGGAATGCACTGCCCAAGGCCACACAGAAGATCAGTGCCTGACTCTGCAACTCCCATCCCCAGAGAGACTGGCAGAGAGAACAAGAGAACAACAGCAAGAACGGAGACAAGGGGAGAAACAGGGAGAAACTGAGTGAGGGTTTGTCTGTGAGAGGCCAGGGCAGAGGCAGCCGGGCACACAGACAGCATTCCCCTTCCCCAGCTGTGCTCGCCCCCTCCCAGACACCCACCTTGCTGGGCAGTTGCTCTCAGCCCCTGGGCTCCGGAGAGGGCACTGGAGCTGTGGCTGCAGAGGAGGGGGCTCAGCCTTGGAACCCAGATCCCTGAAGGCAGAGGCTTTGCTGGGTGGGAGAGAAGGCAGGGGGCTTGCTCAGAGGAAGGGGCTGCACTGCAGGGGATCACACAGAGCTGTATAAATTCTCCCTCCATCAACATCTCTGGTTTAAGTTTCCTCTCCATCTCTGATCGTATCCCTTCTCTCTGGAGGTTTTCCTCAATGGAGCTGATTCCCTGTCCCATGCCTTCTCCCTGTCAGCACTCACAGATCCCATCTGACCCTCTCTGCATCCCCCTGGCCCTACACAAACATCTGCCCGGGTTAAGCTGGACGTAGGGTCTTGTTGATAAACAGAAAAGGATGGAACAGACTGAGCCTGATGGGTCCAGCAGAGGTGATGCTGCTGCTGTCCATGGGCAGAGGACCAGCTGGAGACATATTCGGAGGCTCCTATCGGACCTGCTGACCACTCAAGGATACTGCTCAGGAGTCTCAGTGATTTGTTTAAGCATGAAAGGCTCTGGTTCCATTTCTCCCACCAAATTCCCCAGGTGCAGGGAACTGAAAACACAGAGTCTGGGAAGTTCCTTATCTTTAATGCAAGAGCCCTCCTGACAGATCCCACAGGCTGTGGCTGTGCCGGCTTTAGGAGATCCCTCCAGCAACCGCACCTGCATTGTCCTGCACTCAGAGACTCACCTGGAGAAGGGCTGTGAAGAGTTTTCTCCAAATGAAGCCTCCTCTCTCCTGCCACCCCACCTGCCTTTCCCCTCTCTCTGCTCCCTCCTGTCCCCTCGCTGCCTGCAGGCAGTGTCCTCAGCCCTGCTGGGCTTTGCAGAGGAGCTGCTCCCGGCCAGACCTGGCTCTTTTATGATCTCCTGTCTCATGATGAGCTCCCTGCCTGCCAGGAGCCCAGCCCAGCTCAGCAGCAGAGGAGCAGCCCAAGGCAGTGCTTTCTCTGCTCCCTCTGGGCTCCCTCGAGGTGTCCCTGGGGCTCCAGGGGAACATTCTGAGAAACAGGCTGAAGCCATCCCTGATGCTTCCTTCATCATCTGGGCAGGCACACTTCTGTCCTGCAGTGTCATTGCTCCTGTTAGAAAAATAACAGGGAATGAGAATCAATTTCTTGTCGCACCATTAGACAGGACCTCAGAAAGGTGACAGCGAACGAAATCATTTCTCCAAAGTAGGAGGATCTGTCCCACGGAGTGAATTCAGGCATTTCATCCGAGGTCTTTAGGCTTGGGGCTGGGAAGACACTCAGCTCCCTTTCTCCCAGACACATCTTCTGCAAAGCTTATGCGCACACAGGGTCTTGAAACCCTTGGTCGTGGTTTCCTCATGGCAGGGATGAGTTTGCCTGGTGCCACAGCTTCAGGGCTTCAGCCCTAATGGGCAGCAATGCCCTCAGCCAGGGGCACAGGCAGGAGGAGCTGGAGCCATTCCCATGGGAGACAGAGCTGGGACATGGTCACAGAGCTCAGGAGAGATGGTAGTCAAGGACAGCATCTTCCAAGCACTGCAAGGCTCCAGATAAACTGAGTCTCAGCTTGAAAGTCCATTCAAGGACCCATGATGAGATTTTGCTGCTTCAGGAACAGTTAAAGAAGAAAAATACCCTGCGTAGGCACTGCTGGATTTAGAAGGGTCAGGTGTAGACAGATCTGAGGTTCACTGTGTCCTCTGTCCCTGCCTTCCCCATCAAGGTCTCACAGGGCTTTGTGACTCATGGTAGGACTCTGGAGGAGTTTGACCAGTAGTGGGTAGAGGTCAAGTCAGGGATCTCTTGGGCAAAAGGAATTCTTCACAGTCTATGAGACAGGAGGGGCAGCATCGCAGGGAGCTGAGGGAACAGGAAGATGTCACAGTGTCTCCATCATCTTCCAGAGGTCATGGAGAGTGTGGGAACTCCCTGACCGCTGGTACCACTGCCACATCAGAAATGGCCAGTGGATGAGTAGGGGAGCAAAAGGCTTTGCCCCAGAATTTGTCTAGTAGGATCCCATTTCTGGGTGTCTGAAAGAGAAGGGGATTTTATTTCCCTTGGTAGATTATGTCTCACCATCCTTCTATGACCCAACTCTTCCACGGTCTGATTCTCCCATGACCAGACACTTACATAAGCCACCTCTTCTAGGACGCAGGTTTTCTGTCACCTGAGCCCTCTTTGACTCTAGTGAATCTTCTATGACCCAAGACTTATATGACCCTTCTAAGACTTCTTTATGACCTGAATTTTTTTATGTCCAGACTCCTCTATGACCCTTAAATGACCCAAACTTTCTATGAAACTTTTATGACCAGACTCTTCTATAAACAGCACTTCTCTGTCCCTTTTATGACCTGATCTTTCTATAGCCCAAATCTTCTTTGATCCTTCTATGACCCAACACTTCTCTAAACCTTCTACAGTTGAATTCTTATATGACCCAACCCTCTATGACGCCAATCCTCTAAGATATGAGTCTTTTATGACCCAACACTTCTAAAAAAAGTCTTCTATGACCCAAGCCTTCTGTGACCCAACTCTCCTCTGACTCTTCCGTAACTTTCTATGACCTGACTTCTCTGTGATTCTTCTATGACCTGACTCTTCTATAACCCGACTCCTCTATGACCCGACTAATCTATGACATGGCCCTTCTATGGCCCAACCCTTTTGTGAACCGGCACTTCTATGACCCCTCTATGACCCGACTCAAGTTTCTATGAGTCGACTCTTCCATGACCCAAATATTCTATAACCCAAATCTTCTATGACTCAAATATTCTATGACCTGACCCTTCTATGGACCATCTGTGACTGGGCTCTTCTATATCTCCTCTACGAGCCGACTTGTCTATGACTAAACTCTTCCGCGACCATCTCTTAAATGACCAGGTCCTTCTATGACTTAAGCCTTCTATGAACAAACCGTTCTATGACCCAGCTACTCTCTGACTCTTCAGTGCTGTGTCTTTCTCCGATCCAGGTCTTCTGTGACTCTTCTATGACATGAATCATTTATGCTCCAACACTTCTATGACCAATATATGACCAGATGCTTCTGTGACCCGACTCTTCTAGGACCCAACTATTAACAAACCCTTCTATGACCTGACCCCTCTATGACTCTCTATGACCTGACTCATATGAGACGCTTCCTTTATGAACTGACAATTCTATGGCTCTATGACAACTCTATACTCTTCTATAATGCGATACTTCTGCAGTCTTTCTATATCCTGATGCTTCTACAACGCACACTTTCTGTGCCTCAATGTTTCCATGAAACTTCTATGAGCGAACTCTTCTATGACCTTTCCATGACTAAACACTGCCAATACCCAACTAAACTCTCACACTCGTATGACTTGACTCTTCCATGACCTGAGTATTCTATGATCCACAATGATTTGAACGTTCTATGAACCATCTGTCCTTCTGTATTGCACCTCTATGACTCGACTCCTCTCTGACATGATCTTTCTCACAAACGCATTTTCTGCCACTCTTCTACGATCCAGCACATTAATAACCCTACCCTTCTATCCCCCAACTCTTCTGGTGCACGTGGAGCTGTGTGAGAGCCTTGGCATCTCAAGGAACCCTACAGGCCTGTATTTGGAATCACATGGAATAACTGCTTCCACTTCAATTCAGCAATGTGAGAAGGCTCATGGCACCAACATCATTGCAGTCAAAGCCACATCTGCCTGCCCAGGGCCTGGGGGTCAGGGCTTGGACTTTCTGCTTCACCAAGTGAACCCAGGCTTTTCTCAGCATCACAGCTGCCTGCACGGCGCCTTTGTCCTCCTGCAATCATGGCCTCCAATTCTCGGCTCTAATGAGTCCCTGGGGAGCCTTTGTCACTAACGATGCTCACTGAGACCAACTAAGACTTCAAGAAATTTTGAGCTTTGCTTTTGACTTCTTGAGAGCTTTGTTCCAACTCCTCTCAGCAGCTGAGGTTCAAGGACTCATCAGCAATTCCATCCTGGATCTCATTAACCTACAGAAAGCCTTAATGAGCTCTTTCTCTTCCTGTTGTTTTCTTCAAGTCTTCAAGCCTCGCATGGCTCCTTGTAGTCATTTCCCAGTGTGGTTACAGAGGAAGATTTCAAAGTGCACCTAAGAAAAACGTTTTATCTGAAACTTTCTAGAAGTTTCAAAATCATACAATGGTTTGGGTTGGTAAGGACCTTAAAGCCCATCCAGTTTCAACCCCCCTTCCCTGGGCAGGGACACCTCCCACTGGACCAGGCTGCTCAAAGCCCCATCCAGCCCGACCTTGAACCCCTCCAGGCAGGGGGCACACACAGCTTCCCTGGGATACCTGAGCCACGTCCTCACCACCTTCTTTGTGAACAATTCCTCCCTAATGTCTAATCTAAATCTTCCCTAGGCCATAACGCCACCCCGTCATCCTATCATTCCATGCCCTTGGAAAAAGTCCCTTGCCAGCTTTCTTGGTGACCCCTTCAGGTACGGGAAGGCCTCTATAACATCCCCCTGATGCCTTCTCTTCTGCAGGCTGAGGAAGTTCCAGGAGAAGATCAATATTTCTTTGTGAAATCCCTCTTGAAAGGGCATGGGATTGGTGGAGGTCTCTTGTTAGTGAGGAAGAGCAAGTGTTCTGGTGCCCACGTCCACCTCCTCAGGGCAAACTTCAGCTGGCCAGCTCTCTGTCCGTGCTTCTCCATGGAGATGCTTTTTCCATTTGAGGGCCAAGGTAAAAATAGATTAATAGACGAAAGAAAAAAAGATAAAAGGAATATAAAGAGAGACCAAACCCAATGCAATTTACATCACTTCCCACCTCCTGCTTGGGGCAGCCTGCTAAGTGGGTCTCTATTTTATGCTCATAGAAAAACCTAGGGAACAAGAGAGCTCAGTTTAGACATCAACAAGGCACCGAGGCCACGATTGAAAGAAAGGACTTTGGCACTTGACGGCTCCATGAACGCAGCTATCACCTGGCCAAGGCTCCTGTGACACCTGGGAACATCCAGCTTCTTGTCCAGAGGAGCAGGATCCTTCTGGGATGGACAGGAGGGGAAAAGCCTTGGCCGAGACTCCAGGGCAGCGGGGGATTCTCCACCCCTGGGGGTTCAAACTCAGCAGATTTGATGCCTCGGGAGAGCTCTTCAGCCTTCAGCACAATTCAGCACAATTTTTAAGGCACAATGTCTGGTTTTCTGTGTCCACAGCTTCCATTTTGGAGACAAAAGCCTCTAACAGGGTTCAAAAGCTCATTTTTAGCTCCCAAAGCCTCCTTTTCAGGCAACAAAGCCTCACTGTGAGGGCTCAAATCTTCTTTTTGAGCCTCTGAAATCCCATTTTTAGGGTGAAAGCCATCCTGTTCACTACCATGGCATCTTTTTAGGGCAAAGAACCTGATGTCGGGGCTCAAAGATGCAATTTCAATGCAACGTTTGTAGGGCCCAAAGGCTCTTTTTGAAGCTCCAAACTCTCACATAAAGGATCCAACCTCCCCCTTTACAGCCTGAAGCCTCCATTGGAGCACCCAAAGTCCTGCAGTTTTGACCAGAGCTTCATTTCTTGAGGCAACAGAGGAACCAAGAGGTTTGTCTCCTTCGCAGGGACAAAAGACTTAACTTGTAGCACTGCACCCATCTCTTTAGTGCCCCAAGTCTCATATTTAGGGTGGAAATCCTTGATTTTAGGGTTCCAACTTGTCTTTTAACACTTATAGCTTTTCTTAGGAGGCCCATAGTTACATTTTGAGTCTCAACCCTCGTTTTTTAAGTCTAAAGACACATTTCATTGTCCCGGAGCATAATTTTTAAGGACCAAAGTTGATTCTGGATGTCCAAAGCCTCAGTGTTATGGGCCAAAGCCTTATTTTTAGCTCCTTTCTAGCTTCCAGAGCTTCCTTTTCCGGGAACAAAGCTTCATTTTTGGAGTTGTTTGCAGTTGTAAAGGCCTAGATCCTCATTTTTAGCCTCTCAGGTATATTTCAAGCTGCAAAGCTGTTGTCTTTGGTACCACAGCTTCATTTCAGGGCATGAAACCCGAGGTCCTGGCTCAAAGCCTCAGTTTCACTTTCAAAGCACCACTGGTAGGACCCAAACCCTCCTTTTGAAGCTCCAGACTGTCATGGAAAGTATCCAACCCCCTCCTTTACGGCTCGAAGCCTCTACTGGAGTGCCTAAAGCCCTGCATTCAGGACCAGAGCTTCATTTCTTGGAAGCAAGAGATTCTCCTCCCTTGAGGGATCAAAAGACACATTTGTAGCTCCACACCCATCCTTTTAGTGCAGAAGTCTCATGTTTTGGGCTGAAATCTTCAATTCCAGGGTTCTAACCTGTTTTCTAGGACCCGTAGACATTTTGGGACCCACAGTTACATTTTGAAGGTCTAAACTCTCGTTTTCTGTGTCTAAAACCCAAGGTTAGGAGCCTCTATTTTAAAGCCCAAAGGTTAATATTGGAGTTCCAACACCTTAGTTTTAGAGGCCAAGCCCTTATTTATAGGTTCTAAAACTCATTTCTATCTTTTAAAGCCTCTTTCAGGGATGTCATCCTCTGTGATGCTGCCCGGTGTCCTAGGAGACCTCTCTGCTGTCCAGGACAAGCACCCTCTGGACTCACTCTCCAGCAGGATCTGGAGGAGGCAGGTGGTCTCTCCATCGGGAGATGCCTGCTCCTTGCTCTGTGTGTGAGATTGGGAGATCTTACGCATCCTAGGATTGGGAGATCCCAGGATTCCTGCTTATTTTCCACGTGGGAGATGTTCCCAGCCCAGGTGGTCCCGTTTTTGTTTAACTGTGCCAGCCTTGCCCCCTTCTCCTTCGCTCAGATCGGATTTGTTTCCCGAGTGCTTTGTCACTCACTCCAGGCTGTGTACGGAGCCATCCTGGCCTGGATGCTGAAGTTCTGTTCCAATTTAGCTGCCTGCTTGTTTGTCCCCTCCACCCATGACCACAGGACCTGTTCCTGCAGCTCCAGAGAGGCCTTGGGGGAAAGAATTCAGGAAAACAGAAGCCAATGAAGGGTCCTTTATTTTGCTTAAATACACAGGATCTCAGCTCCTTATTCAAACAAACACCCAGTCAGCAAAAAAAGCAGAAAGTGAATAAGAAAGGGGGTAAAGATTTTAGAATTAAGAAACAAACAACAATTAAATAAAGACTGTCTTTGCCTGGGAGGAGTTACATGAGAACTGCTAGGCAGAAGCTGAGGAGCACTTTATTGCTTCTTAGGAACATTGAGTCATGAATTTCCAGACTACATCACTGATCTCTTTGTTCCTCAAGCTGTAGATGAGGGGGTTCACTGCTGGAGGCACCACTGTGTATGGAACTGCCACCACCAGATCCAGCGATGGGGAGGAGATGGAGCGAGGTTTCACGTGGGCAAACCCTGCAGTGCTGACAAACAGGGAGACGACAGCCAGGTGAGGGAGGCTCTTCTCCCAAGGGACGGGGGACAGGACAAGAGGGAATGGCCTCAAGCTCCGCCAGCGGAGATTTAGGCTGGACATTAGGAAAACATTTTTCCCAGAAAGGGTCATTGGGCACTGGCAGAGGCTGCCCAGGGAGGGGGTTGAGTCCCCTTCCCTGGAGGGGTTTAAGGGACGGGTGGACGAGGTGCTGAGGGACACGGTTTAGTGTTTAATAGGAATGGTTGGACTCAATGATCCGGTGGGTCTCTTCCAACCTGGTTATTCTATGATTTTATGAGCCAGCAGTGGCCCAGGTGGCCCAGAAGGCCAATGGCATCTTGGCTTGGATCAGACATGGCGTGACTAGCAGGTCCAGGGAGGTTCTTCTCCTTCTGGACTCAGCACTGGTGAGACCGCACCTCGAATCCTGGGGTCAGTTCTGGGCCCCTCACCACAAGAAGGATGTTGAGGCTCTGGAGCGAGTCCAGAGAAGAGCAACAAAGCTGGTGAGGGGGCTGGAGAACAGGCCTGATGAGGAACGGCTGAGAGAGCTGGGGGTGTTTAGCCTGGAGAAGAGGAGGCTGAGGGGAGACCTCATTGCTCTCTATAACTCCCTGAAAGGAGGTTGTAGAGAGGAGGGAGCTGGGCTCTTCTCCCAAGTGACAGGGGACAGGACAAGAGGGAATGGCCTCGGGCTCCTCCAGGGGAGGTTCAGGATGGACATCAGGCAAAAATGTTTCCCAGAAAGGGTCATTGGGCAGTGGCAGAGGCTGCCCAGGGAGGGGGTTGAGTCACATTTCCTGGAGGGGTTTAAGGGACGGGTGGACGAGATGCTGAGGGGTCTGATTTAGTGACTGATGGGAATGGTTGGACTTGATGATGCAGTGGGTCCTTTCCAACCTGGTGATTCTATGATTCTATGAAATACAGAGAGCATGGGTTGCTGTTTACTCAGTTACTTGGTTACAAATGGAAAGAAGAGAGTGAATTAAAAAGGTGATGAGAATGTAAACTTAAAAAAACCCAACACCACCATCAATAAAATAAGGCAGTGTGCACCTTTAGTGAGTCACATGATAACTGCAGTGAAGCAGAAGTTCAGCAGTTCATTGCTTCAGTGTAAAATCCAGTTATCAGCTTCCACGTTGCATCCTTGAGCTGCTGGTTCCTCCAGCTGTAGATGAGGGGGTTCACTGCTGGAGGAACCACGGAGTAGACAAATGACACCACCAGGTCGAAGGATGGGGAGATCGAAGAGGGCTTCAGGTCAGTGAAAGTGCCCGTGCTGATAAACAGGGAGACCACAGCCAGGTGAGGGAGGCACGTGGAGAAGGTTTTGTGCCGTCCCTGCTCTGAGGGCATCCTCAGCACGGCCCTGAAGATCTGCACATAGGACACCACAATGAAAACAAAACAGCCAAAGACTATTAAGATACTGACCACAAGAAGCCAAGCTTCCCTGAGGTAGGAGTGTGAGCAGGAGAGCTTGAGGATCTGGGGGATTTCACAGAAGAACTTGTCCACAGCATTGCCCTGGCACAGGGGCAGGGAAAATGTACTGGCCGTGTGCAGCAGAGAAGAGAGAAACCCAGCACCCCAGGCAGCTGCTGCCATGTGGACACAAGCTCTGCTGCCCAGGAGGGTCCCGTAGTGCAGGGGTTTGCAGATGGCAACGTAGCGGTCATAGGACATGACTGTGAGAAGAGAAACCTCTGCTGAAATGAAGAAGTCAAACAGAAAGAATTGGGCAACACATCCTTCATATGAGATTTCTCTGGTATCCCAGAGGGAATTGGCCATGGATTTGGGGACAGTGGTGGAGATGGATCCCATGTCGAGGAGGGCGAGGTTGAGGAGGAAGAAGTACATGGGGGTGTGGAGGTGGTGGTCCCAGGCGATGGTGATGATGATGAGGTCGTTTCCCAGGAGGGCAGCCAGGTAGATGCCCAGGAAGAGCCAGAAGTGCAAGAGCTGCAGCTCCCGTGAGTCTGCGAATGGCAGGAGGAGGAACTGGGTGATGGAGCTGCTGTTGGACATCTGCTGCATCTAGGCATTGGGCACTGTTGAGGGAGGAAAGGACAGTGACAAGTTAAGGGAGCCTTCTCTAAGCCAAATGAAAGTAATTTCTCATTACCCCCTTCCCCCTACCCCCGCCTCCATCAGCGCCTCTGCTGCACTCAGAGAGATAAGAGGGAGTCCTGCGAGGTGAGAGCATTGTCTGGCTCAGTGCAGAGGGAGGGGAACTGCTCTGTCCTTGCTCTTGTTCCCAGCTGCCCTGGGCTTGCACGTTTCTGAGATCGAGGGGAATCACACTCCCGTGTTACCCTCAAACCACTCAATGTCCACCTCACACCACTCAATGTCTCACCCTTTCCTAAGGTCTCAGCACCCACTTTCATCCTAGGACACACACAGCTCATTCACACGCCCAACAGCATTTTGTGTCTCATACCATCTCTGTGCTTCTCTGAAGGGCATCTCTGTAACACAGGATGTAAACTCTCCCTCCCAGAACCTTTCTGGCTTTAGTTTCTCCTCATTCCCTGATCCTATCCCTGCTGCCTGGAGGTTTTCCTCCAGTGATGTGTTTCCCTGTCGCACGTTTTTTCCCTGCTCACAAACCCCATCCCAGCCCCTTGGCACTCCCCTACACAAACCTGCCTGTTTGCAGGGCACCGCCTGGGCACGTGGTCCTGTTTGGAGGCTCCAGAGGGAAGAACAACTTGGTGGGGCCAGCAGAGGTGATGCTGGTCCATAGGCAGAGGAGGGGCTCAAGGTGGTTTGGGAGACTCCTATCCCAAATCCCTTCCTTGTCCTTTCCACTGAACAGTCCATTCAGTTTTTCTAAGGTGATTTGGAATGGTCCTGATCGACGCAGCAACCTCTGGACAGCAAAAAACGCTCTCCTGCAGGAGGTGCCTCTTGCACCCACAGCTTCTCCCTGCAGCAAAATTGTCCTGCACCCAGACTTACCATGTCAAGGACTGTGAAGATTTCTCCTCCAGTCAGCCCTCAGTCATCCTCCTGACCACCTTTAAGCTCCCTCTGCCTTGCTGGTCTCTCCATGAGAAACCCTGGGAGTTCCCTTCTCCCTGCTGTCTTTGCAGAGGAGCTGCTCCTCGCCAGAGCTCGCTCTTTGTAGCTCTGTCCACTTGCCCTGAGCTCCCTCAGTCCCAGGAGCCCAGCCCAGCTCAGCAGCAGAGGAGCAGCCCAGGGCATTTTAATGACCCCTCTGGTGGGTTGGATGCTGAGTCCATGAATCTCACACCCTGAGAGGAAGTAGAACAAACCTTTCAAGAAGTAAAACTCACATTCAAGCTCCAAGGTTTCTTGTAGTGTTAATGGGTCCCACTGAGGGCACTGCTGAGAAAGCATCTCCAGGGCCCAGTTAGAGCAGAAAACTGGAGGCAGTGATGAAAAGCAAGGTAAAGGTGTCTCTAACGCTGAGTCAGCCTGGATGTGTTTCATTAATCCAAAGGACCAAGCCCTGACCCCATTAACCAAGTGGATAAGCCCTGACCCCCAGACCCTGGGAAGGGAGATCCTGTCCCTCTCTCATTCCTTAGGACTCTTCCTGAGCAGTGGGATGTGAGAACGGGCAATGCCAAGGGTAGGACTTTGGAAAAACACTTGCATGGCTCCTGGGTGGGGGTTAGGAGGCTGTGAGAACCTGGTGCTGTAAGAGTGAGGTGTTTCCTCCTCCACAGTGCAGTGAGTGCAAGTAGTGATTTGGCATCCGTCCAGCAAGCATCAATTAGCAAGCATCCATCATTGAACAGCATCCTTTTGAAGAACAAGAAAGATGATCAAAATCTGTGCTTGGAGTAGAAAGCTCTTCAGTTCCATATCAAAAGGAGCTGAATTTGTGGTGACAAAAGTCTGATAAAGACCTGACAGCGAAGAGCTTTGTCAGTACCGTTTTGGGCTGATACATTTTTGCAAGGAAAGGAATTCAACTTGGTGGAGAAGAAATTAAATATTGACGAAACCAATGTGCTCTTTATGGAGATGGGGGAGAGGGTGAGGGCCTCCTCAGAAACTCAGATACAAACTTAAATCCTCTCTGGAACCCTCACTTGAACCGAAACCCAAACGCTGACTAACCCACAACTGGCCCTGACCCTACCCCATCTTCCCACCTCAACACCTGTGTGATCACACGAGTCATTTCATAGCATTCCAAGGTTACCACGGCAAAAGAACCAGAAAAAACCAAATGTGGTTCTAGAGGCAGCACAACCGGGACTGATGAGCATCCTTCTATAACCTTGTCATACCAGTTGAAGACTTGGGAGCATAAGGGACTGCCCACTGCTTCCTTGTGTTCTGGAGGAACGTCTCTGTGCAGCCCAAGTCAGACTTTTGGGTCAAATGAATCACTTTCCATTTCTTATCGACACTATTGATTGTGACTGAGATACCCAGGCTGCAGACGGGCAGTTCCTCATGCAGTAGCTCCTCTGTTTCTCCCCACACGGACAGTCCTACGTGTCTCACCGAAGGAATCATCCCACAGTGCCTGGATTTGCCGACGGTTGCTTCAACTCATGCTGTTGCTTCTCTGTAGTTTTTCTGCTTTGGGGATGCTGGTGGGAAAAGGCCTCACTGTCCTGATCCTGGCTTTGTTGGACGCTCTAAAAGGACTGACTGTAGGTTGCTGGGGTTCAGAGTAGGAAATCAAGGACCGCCTGAGCCTCACCCAAGGGCAGGAAGGGTTGTTTGCGTTAATGGTTATTGCTGAAGGTTTCCTTGGTCAGAATCCAGTGTTTTAGGCACAGGGTCCACACCAGTACAAATGCAGATCCCCAGAGTGGATGGATGCGACTCAGTGCTTTTCCCTCTCCATGCATCTCCATCCTAAGCTTTCTCTCCATGCTCTTTTCTGAGGTGCTCTGGAGCACAAACAGCACGAGCAGTTGGTGTTTGACCTCCCAGATCCACCTCCCTCTTTGCGCTGTCATTGGGCACAGACAAGGGTTGGGACCCATGGAGGGGGAGGTGCAGGGAAGCCTTTTCTGCTCCTGTAAATTAAACACTGATGGAATTTGCTTATTTTCTGCTCCTCTCCTTGCTCCCCACCCCCAAACAAGTTTTGAATTTTCCTTTGAGCCACCAGCTGTGGTTTCTCAATTTCTCTTCTTGCTACAGTCACCGTTATTATGGAAGTTGCTCAGATACTGCCAACCACGCTTGATTAGAAGCCTCCGTCGGCACAAACTGGTGACTCCTAACTCAATCCAGGCCCCTTTGGAGGAAGGGTCCAGCTTGGAAGTGCTGCACCAGGGAGATCCCACTGTATTACAGAGATGCTGCGAGACAGGCCAGCTCTGATCAGCGTCAGACACGCTTCTGTAAGGGCTCCACCTGCACAAAGTAGGTGCTCACCTGACACCCAGTGACACAAGTGCAAATAGTTCTCTACCAACCATAATAACCACGAACTGGTGGATGACGTGACTGAGAGCAACTGTGCAGAGAGGGGCTTGGGGTGCAGATTGATGAGAAGCTTGACATGAGCCAGCACTGTGTGCTCGTAGCCCAGAAGGCCAACGGTGTCCTGGGCTGCATCCAAAGCATCGTGGCCAGCAGGGTGAGGGAGGGGATTCTGCCCCTCTATTCTGTTCTTGTGAGACCCAGCCTGGAGTCCTGTATGCAGCTCTGGAATCCCCAGCATAAAAAGGACATGGAACTGTTGGGACAGGTCCAAGGAGGCCATGAGGATGATCAGAGGGCTGGATCACCTCTGCTATGAGGACAGCCTGAGAGAGTTGGGGTTGTTCAGCCTCTGGAAGACTTCAAGGAGAACTTACAGGGGCCTTTGGGTACCTGCAGGGTGCTCCAGGAAAGCTGGGGAGGGAATTTTTACAAGGGCATGGAGTGACAGGATGAGGGGAATGACTTTAATTTGGGGGAGGAGGGGAGGTTTAGATTAGACATTAGAAATTCTTCCTGATGAATATAGTGAGATATTGGCCCAGGTTGCTGAGGGAAGCTGTGGATGCCCCTTCCCCAGAAGAGTTCAGGCCATGTTGTATGGGGCTTTAAGCAGCCTGGTTCAGTGGGAAGAGTCCCTGTCCATGGCAGGGAGGTTGGAACTGGATGATCTTTAAGGTCCCTTCCAATCCAAACCGTTCTATGATTCTGTGGTTGCAGATGAAGTCCTTCACCCCACGGCAGGCTGGGTGCTGGAGTCCGTCATCTCTGAGAATGCTGGGAGCTTGGACCTTCACCCCATGGTGTGCTGGGAGCTGGAGTCTCTCACTCCGTGGCATCCTTTTCCCATGAGGAGCTCCCATCCCCTCAGCTGGCTTTGTCTCCCAGCCCCTGACTTCAGCTCAGAGCTTTGGCTGCACATTTGACTGATCCCTGGAGCCCCAGCTGAACAATCTTCTCCAGTTCAACCCAGGGGAGCCTGGGAGAAGGAGAGACAGAGTGATGCGGAAGGGTCCTCTGTACCACGATGGGCACTGGGGCTGCAAGGACAAACTGCACGCTTCCCAGACACATGCCGGGAGAGAAATGGAGAAAGAAACCCCAACAATCAAGTAACTGCTGCTCAGGAAGAGTGTTCTGAGCTCTGGTGCCCTGTAGGGTATTTTCTGAGGGCTAGTGAGAACCATTTGGGGGCATCACAGGAGAGTTCAGGGAGGTAAGGGAATCCCTGCAGACATGGCAGGGGCATTTCTCCACAGCAGAAGGGAGAGAAATCTTTCTGTTTCGGTCAGATCAGTTGGGTGGGCTGAGATTTGAGGAGCATCTCAAGAGAAAAGGCACAGCCACGGACCCGGACCCAGGAGGGTGTTACAAGAGATACCAAAAATCTAAAATTTTCCCACTATATCAGTCAAAAAGAGATGGAAAATTGCAGAGGGCACAACAAACAGATTCCCGTGTGGCATCAGCAAAGCTTCTGCACTTATGAATGAAAACCCAGCACCATCCATGAAAGGAATCGATAGACGTGTTTATGCCTTGGGTTCAATGTCTACTGCGAGTTGAACCCAGCACAGCTGCACAATGAGGTGCCGAGTCTTTTCTGGATCTCAGGATCACATGCTCAGGGAGGTGCCTTTTCACACTTGTAGGGAACTCAGCACCACTTCTGTTCCCCTGTGAAACCCCAGGTGGGTGTCACTTGTGGAGACACAGAGTTCTCTTCCACTGGAGACCCTTAGGTCCTCTAAAGAGTTTTCAGGTTACTGAATTTTGGGGAAAGGATGGGATTTGAGAGAAAAGGCCCCCCAGGATTTAGGAGCAGCTCTCTCCAAGCCAGCCCCCAGCAGCACCGACTGCATCTCCTCGACAGCCACCTGGCACGCTACAAACCGATGTCCGTGAATTTGGATCTCGGGCAGAGCCAGCGTGGAGGCTACACAGCAGATTCCGAGACAGGGAGGGGATTCAGTGCCCCAAGACTAATTGCAAGGGGAGACCCTGATGAATTCTCTCACTCTCAAGCTGGCTGCACACAAACAGCTCCCACGACCATGGCAACTCCAGAAGAACGTCCAGAAGTCTTTGAAAGTGCCCTGCTTGCAACAGGCCAACGTTGTGCCAGTGAGCATCTCCCAGTTTACAAGAGCAGGGAATCCCATTCCCTTGCCTGGGCGCTGTTTAACCTTCCAGCACAAACGTTCCCAAATCCTTCTAGCAGGGGTGTCTGAATATGCTGGATCCTCGTGCTATGAAGCTCTTGTCCAAATATCCTTGACACCCTTGAGGGAAGGGATGCCACCCAGAGTGACCCTGGCAGGCTGGAGCAGTGAGCTCGTGTGACCCTCATGGGGTTCAACAAGGGCGGGTGAAGGGTCCTGCACCTGGGTCAGGGAAAACCTGGAGTTGTTCAGGCTCAAGAAGAAAAGTCTCCCAGGAGACCCTATTGCAGCCTTTCAATATCTGAAGGGGCTTTTTATGATAAAGATGCTAAAACACTGGATCAGGTTTCCCAGAGAAGCTGTGGATGCCCCATCATTGGTAGTGGACGGGGCTTTGAGAATCTGATTGAGTGGAAGGTGTTGGTGCCCATGGAAGGGAGAGGTTGGGCCAGATGGATGTTTGAGGTCCCTTCCAACCCAAAATATTGTTCTGTCCGTGGCCTCAGTGATGTCGTCCTCTGTGATGCTGCCCTGTTTCCGAGGAGACCTCTCTGCTGTCCAGGCCAAGCACACTCTGGACTCACTCTCCAGCAGGATCTGGAGGAGGCAGGTGGTGTCTTCACTGCACGTGTCCTCAGGGCAGGGTTTTGCTCCCTCCCAGCCCGACTCCTGATCAGGACAGGAGCTTACGAGCACCCACTGAAGCTATTTTTTTCCGGGAAAAAAGCCGTCAGGGGAAAAAAACAGCTTGGTTGAACAGAGAGGTCTTGAGTGATATCAAGCAGAAGAGAAACGTTTATGGGCTCTGGAAGAGGGGACAGGCCTCTTGGGTGGACTACAGGAGGGAAGTGAGATTGTGTAGGGAAAAAAATCAGAAGGGCTAAGGCTCAGCTAGAAATCAGATTGGCAAAGTCTGTGAAAGATAATAAAAAATCCTTCTATAAATATATAAATAATAAAAGGCGGACTAGGGAGACCATACAGTCCCTATTGGACGCAGAAGGAACAGCAGTGACAGGGGATGAGGAAAAGGCTGAGGTACTTAATGCCTTCTTTGCCTCAGTCTTTAATTGTAAAGAAAGTCGTTCCGTCTGTGTACAAACCCAGGAGCTAGAGGAGCCAAATGAGGCTCCCATGATCCAAGAGGAGGTGGTCAGAGCCTTGCTAGCCCGACTAGACACCCACAAGTCTATGGGGCCGGATGGGATTCACCCAAGGGTATTGAAGGAGCTGGCGGATGTGCTGGCCAAACCCCTTTCCATCATCTTCCAACAGTCCTGGAAGGCTGGGGAAGTCCCACTGGACTGGAGGCTGATGTTGTGCCCATCTACAAGAAGGGTCACAGGGAGGACCCAGGAAACTCCAGGCCTGTTAGTCTGACCTCAGGGCCAGGGAAAGTCATGGAGCAGGTGATCTTGAGTGCGATCATGAAGCTCATGCAAGAGAACCGGGGGATCAGGCCCAGTCAACACAGGGACACAAAAGGCAGGTCTTGTCAGACTAACCTGATCGCCTTCTATGACAAAGTGACTTGGCTGCTGGATGAGGGAAAGGCTGTGGATGGATCTTCCTGGACTTCAGTAAAGCCTTTGACACAGTTTCTGACAGCATTCTGCTTGAGAAACTGTCACCTCTGGCCTGGACAGGCGCACACTCTCCTGGGTGGAAAAGTGGTTGGATGGAGGGCCCAGAGAGTGGTGGTAAATGGTGTGAAATCCAGCTGGAGGCCAGTGACAAGTGGGGTTCCCCAGGGCTCAGTGCTGGGTCCAGCCCTGTTCAATGTCTTTATCAATGACCTGGATGAAGGCATCGAGTGCACCCTGAGCAAGTTTGGGGACGACACTAAGCTGGGTGGAAGCTGGATCTGCTGGAGGGTTGGGAGGCTCCAAAGGCATCTGAACAGGCTGGATCCGTGGGCTGAGACCAATGGGATGAGGTTTAACAAGGCCAAATGCCGGGTCCTGCACTTGGGGCACAACAACCCTGAGCAGCTCCAGACTAGGAGAAGTCTGTCTAGAAAGCTGCCTGGAGGAGAGGGACCTGGGTGTGTTGGTTGACAGCGACTGAACATGAGCCAGCAGTGGCCCAGGTGGCCCAGAAGGCCAATGGCATCTTGGCTTGGATCAGACATGGCGTGACCAGCAGGGCCAGGGAGGTTCTTCTCCCTCTGGACTCAGCACTGGGGAGACCGCTCCTCGAATCCTGGGGTCAGTTCTGGGCCCCTCAGCACAAGAAGGATGTTGAGGCTCTGGAGCGAGTCCAGAGAAGAGCAATGAAGCTGGTGATGGGGCTGGAGAACAGGCCTTATGAGGAACGGCTGAGAGAGCTGGGGGTGTTTAGCCTGGAGAAGAGGAGGCTGAGGGGAGACCTCATTGCTCTCTCCAACTCCCTGAAAGGAGGTTGTAGAGAGGAGGGAGCTGGGCTCTTCTCCCAAGTGACGGGGGACAGGACAAGAGGGAATGGCCACAAGCTCCACCAGGGGAGGGTCAGGCTGGACATTAGGAAAAAATGTTTCCCAGAAAGGGTCATTGGGCAGTGGCAGAGGCTGCCCAGGGAGGGGGTTGAGTCACCTTCCCTGGAGGGGTTTAAGGCACGGGTGGATGAGGTGCTAAGGGGCATGGGTTAGTGTTTGATAGGAATGGTTGGACTGGATGATCCGGTGGGTCTCTTCCAACCTGGTTATTCTATGATTCTATGATTCTCCTCCTCCTCACCTTCTGAGGAAGCTGCAGACCACGATGAGGTCTCCCCTCAGTCTCCTCCAGGCTGAACAGACCCAATGACTTCAGCTGCTCCTCACACAGCTTCTTCTCCAAACCCTTCACCAACTCCATGCCTTCCTCTGGATGCTCCCCAGGAGCTTCAGATCCTTGTTATCCCATGGAGCCCAAGCCTGCACGCAGTGCTCAAGTAGGGACACTTGGGGCGCTCCCATGAGAAGTCACTATGGGACGCAGCTTGTTCCTCAGCTTTATTAAAGACAATATATATAGGAACGCATCCACTCTGGGAGGACAACTCGGTCTCTCCACGGTTCAGAAGGGCCACCAGCGCAGCCACTGCAGCCTCCATCTTGGAGTGGGCCTCTTTCTCGACAGCATGTCTGAGGTCTCAGTTGCCTGGGAGCTGACCGAGGGATCTGGGTCCTCCTTCAAGGGCAGGAGGGCTGCAAGGGCAGGAAGCAGAAATCAGAGAATCATGGAATGGTTTGGGTCAGAAAGGGCCCTAAAGCCCATCCAGTTCCTCCCCCCTGCCATGGGCTGGGACACCTCCAGCTGGTTCAGCCCCAGACAACTTAGCCTGAATGCCTCCAGGGATGGGGCAGCCACGACTTCTCTGGGCAGCCTGGGCCAGGGCCTCTCCACCCTCACAGGAGAACATTTCTTCCTAAGGTCTTGTCTCAATCTCCCCTCTTTCAGCTCAAAACTGTTCCCTTCATCCTATCCCTGCACTGCCGGAACAAGAGCCCCTCCCCAGCTATCCTGGAGCCCCTTCTCATGCTGGAATGTTCCTCTAAGGTCTCCTTGGAGAGGAACTCCACTGCCTGCAGAGACCCCCAGGAGTCTCCCCAGACCCTCCCAGCCCTGGTCATCTCTTTTCTTGGCCAGGAGGTGCAGCTGAGACAGAGGGCAGCTGGAAGCTCGTGCTGGGGAATGGCCCATTTGCCCCTGACACGTTCCTCTGCCCCGAAGCGTCTCCCTGGAGCAGAACCAAGCATGGCAGCTCTTCCCAGGCTCTGCCCCTGCCCCACCAGCCCAAGCCCTGCCCCACCAGCCCAAGCCCTGCCCCTCCTCACCATCGCAGATCTCCAGCAGATCCTCTGAGCTCCAGTTCTTAAGGCACCGTGCGGCCAGACCTGGAAAGAGAACTTGGTCACACCTTCTGCTCCCCAGCACTCCCCGCTCCCAGCCCCAGGGCAGGGTGATCCCGGGAAGGGCAGTGCCCAAGGTGCTGGGATGCAGCTTGCCTCCCAGTACCACCGGCATGGTGGGTGCTCCTTGGGGCAACCAGGGCTCTTGGCAGTCATCGGGCTGTCCCGTGCTGCCAGTGCAGAGGTGGGGACTGGTGCCAGGCTGCCAGGAGAATCACAGAATGGGTTGGGTTGGACGGCCCTTCAAAGCCTATCTAGTTCCAACCCCCTGCCATGGGGAGGGACACCTCCCACTGGATCAAGTGGAGCCAAATCCAGCTTGGCCTTGAGTATCTTCAGGGATGGGATCTTGGGGGTTTAGTTGATGGCAAGTTAGAATGATGGAGCCGTAGAATGAGTTGGGTTGAAAGGCACCACAAAGCCCATCCAGATCCACTCCTCTGCCGTGGGGAGGGACACCTCCCACTGGACCAGGCTGCTCAAAGCCCCAGCAACCTGGCGCTGAACATCTTCGGGGATGGGGCAACCACAATTTCTCTGGGCAACCTGAGCCAGGGCCTCCCCACCCTCATCGTGAAGAATCTCTTCCTAAAGTATGATCTACATTCCTCCCCGCCCTCCAGTTGAAAGCCATTGCCCTCATCCTATCACTCTGTGCCCTTGGAAAAAGTCCTAGAAGCATGGAATGCTTTAGGTTGGAAGAGACCTTAGCGAGGACAAAGATTGGAAAGGGACCCGGGGTTGTGGCTCACCCAGGAATGAGATGGCCGTCACACGCAAGGTGGCCTGAGGGTTCTGCAGGTAGGGCAGGCTCTGGTGCAGGAATTCATCCACTCGGCTCCTGTTGCAGTCCAGCTAGGTGGAGCACAAGAACACAGGGCTGGTCGAGATGCTCCGCAGCTGAGGTTCAGAGAGAGCCTGGGTGTGCCCAGACCCCACACCCTCCATCCCACCCCCAACCCCCATCCCACTGCCAGAGCTGGGCTGGGCCAGCATCTCCTTCAGCATCCAGGACAAGAAGGGGAGTGGGGCTGGAGAAGAGCCCGTGGGGTCTGTGTGCTCATGGACAGGGAAGGAGGAGGCAGGCACTGGCTCTGGGCTCACAGGCATGGGGGACAGCCCAGCCCGGGGATTCGGGGTTCTCCTCACCAAGCACTTTCCCATCTCAGGGTTCTGGTATGTCTGGGCCAGGCGGCTGAGCTTCCTCCATCCCAGGAACTCTGAGCAGACCAGGAGGGTGTCCTTGGAAGCCTGCAGAGAAGCAAAAGCTGGAAGATTTTGGCACAGCCCAGGGAAGGAGACCTGGCATCCTCCTCCTCCTCTCATCTGGGTTCTGAACTGTTGCCAGCAGGGTCTGAGCCAGAACTGGGTTCCGTGCCCAGGGTAGGAACATGGGGCAGCCGCCACCTCAGGCATCTCCCACCGCCGGCCATCAGAACAGAGATCCTAGAGAGCTGCAGAGCTGCAGCCAGGGGTGGGGGCAGGCTGAGGAGCAAAGCCATGTGAGCCCAGGGCTGGAGTCCTGTAGATACCAGGGCAGGACGGAGCCAGCAGCACCTCCCATGTATCACAGAATCCTAGAATCCCTAAGTGGAAAAGACCTTTGAGATCATCAGGACCAACCGTACCTATCCACTACTAAACAATATCCCTGAGCACTTCATCTGCCTGGCGTTTAAACACCTCCAGGGAGGGTGACTCCACCACCTCCCTGGGAGCCATTCCAGTCCCTGAGAGCCCTTTCGGTGAAGAGGTTTCTCCTAATGTCACACCTGAGCCTGCTGTGATGCAGCTTGAGGCCATTCCCTCTCATCCTATCACCTGGGAGAAGAGACCAACACCCACCTCTCTACAACCTCCTTTCAGGCAGTTGTAGACAGTGATCAGGTCTCCCTCAGCCTCCTCTTCTCCAGGCTAAACTACCCCCAGGTCCCTCAGCTGCTCCTCGTAAGATTTGTTCTCCAGCACCTTCACCAGTTTGTTGCCCTTCTTTGGACGTGCTCCAGGACCTTCTTGTCATTCTTGTAGTGCAGGACCCAGAACTGACCCCAGGATTCGAGGGGTGGCCTCATCAGTGCTGAGTCCAGGGGCACAATCACTGCCCTGGTCCTCTTGGCCAAGCAGTTTCTGATCCAAGCCAAGATGCTATTGGCTTTCTTAGCCACCTGGGCCACTGCTGGCTCATCCTCCAGCAGGACACTTGGCTGTCCCACTCCTTCATTCTGTGCTGCGAGTGGGCCGAGCTTTGATCCTGGGACGCAGGGTGGGTCCCCCTCTGGCTCTATCTCCCTTCCAACCGCTCTCCCTGCCCCTGGCTGGGGAACAAGCCGTCTCTCCTCACCCTGCTGGAGGAGGCAGGGCAGGGCTGGGAAATGTCTGTGCCAGGGACTCCAGTGCTGCTGGGACCCTGGCTTTGGGCTGGGGGAGGGCAGAATGGGGAGAGAGGGGCTGTGGGGGGACCCCAGCTCCTCACCCTCCGCTGCGGCTGGCCGTGGTGGGACCAGCACAGGGAACGAGGGGAGCGGTGGGACCCTGGGGGGACACATTCCCAGGCTCTGACATCCAGCAGCCCTTGACCCGCACACCAAGGCCACCCCAGTGGTGTCCACGTGCCCTTCCCCGCCGCCCTGGTCCCTGCTCACCGCACCTTGGCCACGCTCTCCATCTCATCGTTCATGTGGAAGAAGAGCGGGATCAGGGCCCTCTGCACATTCTTCTTCATCTTACTCTTGCGCCTCCCCTCCACTGCCTTCACAGCATCTCCGAAGAGCATGATGGAGAGCCGCCGCACCTCGCTGTGCTCCTGCAAGGGAGGAGGACAGGGGAATTCAGCCACAGCCACTTCTTGCCCACGGCGAGCGAGGGTGTTAGCGCGGCGGCTGCAAGGGTGGACACTCCGTGGCCGGATCCCCAGCACCAGGGCTGTGGGGCAGAGCTGCAGCTGAGGCTGAACAGCCCTGAGCCCCGAACGGCCCCACGGGAGGAGCGAGGAGAGTCCTCCTGCCCGTCTGCTGCCGCCTGGGCCGCGCTGAGGGGCAGCGTCAGTGCAGAGCACCCTGCGGGGCTGAGACCCCCACGGCTCCTTACGTCGTCAAAGAGGGGCAGGAGCTTCTCCGTCAGCGGCAGAGCCATGGGCCTGGCCTCCTCCTTCGGCATGGGATCCATCACGTTCCTGAGGAGCTGCAAGGCCTTCATCCTGTCATCGCCGCTGGTGTCCTGCAGGTTCTCCATCACATCTGGAAGCAGGACCGTCATTTTTCTGGCCTGTGTGCAACGGTTTTCTTGTTGTGAAGGGGGAAAAGACCACACTGGCAAAAATAGCCCCGAGCAGCTGCCTGCCGTTCAGCTTCCCCACAGGTGGGACAGGAGAGGCTGCAGCACCTCCTGGCAGGCAGTGGCTGCTGATGGGGATGCGGAGAGAGCTCGAGGACTGGAAGGGAGTGCAGGAGAGCTGCTCAGCCACCCCACTTTCTGACCAGCCCGAAGGGGCAGATGGATTTGTTTCCCTCTGTCACCCACCATTGTGACCCCCAGCCCATGCCGAGCCAGCACATTCCCACCGCCCCGGGCCCCAGCCGCCAGTACGGCTCCACTTGGCTGCACCCCGCTCACCATCTGGGGATTCTCTGAAAGCATGACGAGGGCTCTGAACGCCAGTGAGAGCATCACTGGGCTCGGATGCCTCAGGTGTCTCTGGGCTTTATACAGGGCAGCAAACTCCTCTGCTCCAACGTCATTGCAGACCAGCCGCTGAAATACAGAGAGCAGTGAGAGGAGCAGAGCCTGCTGGGCTCCCTGCGCCTCTCTGGCACGAAGGAGGCGCGAGGCACGGGCGGAGGCTTGAAGCCTCCTCAGGCTGTGCTGAAGGCCTGGCCCCAGCAATCCCTCTGCCCCTTCCTCTGGCCCGGCCTCAGGTGTCCAGGCTGCAGATCCGCGCAGGGGACGCCGCAGGAGGGAAGCAGAGGGGCTGTGTCCATGTGTACCCCAGGAGGTGCCCGTCTGGAAACAGGGAGAAGGGGAGGGGCTGTGCCTCTTTCCCAGGAATGCAGGCACAGCCCTGCAGGGCGCACGGTCACTCACAGACAAAAGGAAGATGAAGCCGTCCTCCGTGGCACAGCTGAACACCCTGCGCACCCTCTGGTCCTGAAGCACGTCGAGCAGCTCCGTCAAGACGTTCCACAAAGTCTTCGGCAGGGAGATCATGGCCCCCCACATGGCCAGGGCAGCGCTGCAGACCCAGAGCGCTGGCTCAGCATCGCTGCTGCAGCCCTGCCCCATCCCACCCCATCCCCTGGGGGGCCGGGGGGCCCTGCCTGGGCAGGGAGGAGGGGCAGGAGGGGGGCTCCCCCTGTGGCAGGGAGAAACGTGGTGGTGGGGCTCTGGCTTGGGCAGCTCTCCATGCTGTCACGACCAGTACCTGTCACACATTGGAGAGATCTCCAAGAGGCTCCTGACTGCTTCCCTGGGCCTCCACTGGGTCAACAGGAGAAGGAGCTGGACCAGGATGTGCCAGGCTTCCTCCCTGTGGATGTACTCCATGTTTTTGTGGATTCCCCTCATGATGTTTGGCACCTGGAGAGGACACAGAGAAGGATGCTGCTGCCACTGGAGTGCAGCCATGCCCAAACATCCACTGCAGCTGCTGCCCTTCCCATCCCTCCGCTGCCTTGGAATGGCTCCAGGTGCCCCAGAGAGCTGGGTTAGAGCAGGAGGGAAGAACCGGGCCTGACGGGGCTGGTGGGGAGGGTAATCCAGCCCCGGGGCGCTTACATCTGTCAGACAAGACTCAGTGTCCCTCAGGGCCATTTCCAGCATATTCCTGCCCATCTGCCGTACAGAGATTTCATCTGCAGTCAAGTTGTCGATGCCCTCAAGGAGAACCTCAATCACCAGGGCAGAGTGGATGGATTCTCCAAACACCTGTGGGAGGAAGGAAGGGAGGGAAGACATGTCACGCTGAGCACCCTGACGGTGCTGCTTGGCTGAGCAAGGCGAGCGGCTCATGCAAGAGACGCCCAGCAGTGCTGGCAGCAGAGCCCACAGGAGGGCAGGGAGCAGGGGTGCACTTTCTGCAGGCGAAGGATGAGAGCAGAGGGTCCCCAGGGCAGCAGAAGGAGGGCTGGGCTCGTGGACACCATCTGTTGGCCCTACAGCTCACTGGTGGCCAGGAGGTCTGGAGCTGCTGCTGGGACACTGGAGTGCTGCCCCCAGATTGTCCCTGCTTGGGGACAGTAGGAACCCTCTCCCCGGGGACAGTGAGGCTGTGCCAGCCCCACTGGTTCTGGGGCCCCTTGCTCACGGTATCTTCCTGGCAATGCCATGGATCCAAGTCCTGGGAACTGCTCGTGTTGCTGCTGAAGAGCCCAGAAGGCAACAAGGCGCTCCCAGGATCCCATCCGGGTTGGAGCTCTGGGTCCTCTGGATTGTTCTCCGGCAGAGTCTCGCCTACAGGGAGGGCAAACACAAATGAGTTGGTGGGACACAGCATCCTTGCCAACGAGCTTCCCAAACCGGGAAAAGGGCTTTAAGCATGGCATGGCTGAGGATGGAGGCTGTGCAGGGGTGGCTCCTGGCCCCCAGCAACCCTGGCATCCCAGTCCTGCCGTGCCCCATGCCCGTGGGGCTCCTGCTGCTGCTGTGCCGAGGAAACAGGAGCCCGGCATTATAGAATCCCTAGGCTGGAAGAGAAATTTCAGATCCTCAAGCCCAACCATACCTTTCCACTACTAAACCAGATCCCTGAGCGCTTCATCGGCCCAGCTTTTAAAAACCTCCAGGGGTGATGACTCCACCACCTCCCTGTGAGCCGTTGCAGTGCCCGAGAGGCCTTTCGGTAAAGAAATGTTTCCAAATGTCCAACCTGACCCTGTCCTGGTGCGACTTGAGGCCATTCCCTCTTGTCCTATCACTTGGGAAAAGGTACAAACAGCCAGCTGTCTACAATCTCCTTTCAGGCAGTTTAGACACTGATAAGGTCTCCCCCTCGGCCTCCTCTTCTCCAGGCTAAACCCCAGGTCCCACGGCTGCTCCTCCTAAGACTTGTTCTCCAAGCTCCAGCCCAACCCCACCCTCACTCACTGTGCTGCAGTGGCTGGATCATGGTCACCGCAACGGGCTCCAGCCGGGAGCTCATCTGGGGTGCCCCCACCTCCTCCCAGGCCGCCCTGGGGCAGCTGGGGGGTCTCTCCGCCATCCTGTGGGATGGAGGAAATTGGGAGTGTGGGGAGATGAGCTGAAGGGAAATGCCTCAGCGCCGTGGGGTTGCTGGGGTGTGAGGGAAAGACGTGGGCTGCGCTCGGAGTCTCCTCGCTGGCTCCGTGCTCCTGCCCTTTCCCGTTGCTGCCTGGTCAGACACTGACGGGCTGAGGCTGCATCGGCTGTGAGGTCACAAAGGGCCCCCCTGCCACTGCTGCTCTGTCCGGGAGGGGCAGGAGCTCCACTGGGAGGGGTGGGAGCTGGGTCATAATGGCCCGTGGGGGCTCTCAGGGTGTCCCCAGGCCCCATCTACCCCTGTGTCCCCTCAGCTCCTGCCACTGCCCTCGTCCCAGAGCCCTGTGTCCCTGGCATGGTCCCAGCACTTCCCTGGGAGATCCCTGCCTCACCTTTGGGGCTGAAATCATCATTTCTAACATGTCTTCTGGTACCCAGAGCATTTTCTTAGGGTCCATAGTTTCATTTTGAAGGCCTAAATCCCCATGTTTTTGGCATAAAGCCTCTTTTTAAGTTCCAAAACTACATTTCTAGTGTCCAAAGCCTTATACTACTTTCCAAAGTCTTGGTTTGGGCTCCAAAGTCTTATGTTTTGCTTCCGAAGCCTCATTTGAGGCTCCAAAGCCTCGTGTTTATGGGTCAAACTGTTATGGATTTACACGCACTGGCTACTGAAAAGGCAAGGTCAGAGTGAAGGCTCCAATACTCTTTTAATCGTTCTCAGGTTCCAGGTGGTGCTCGGTACCTCCAGAGAGGGACCTCTAGGCCTGATCACACCCCTCAGTTGTTCCCACGCCACCCATCGCCCCATCCCCAAGTCTAATCACTTCATTCTGGTCACTTGCTTTTCTCTGTCGCTGGGCTGGCCACCTTCTGAGGTTCATTCCCTCTTGGAATTCTTCGTTAGCGGCACTTGTTTTACCAAGACGCTTCCGTGGAGCCTGCTGAGGAAGGTTCGCTGTGCAGAGAGCGGTGCCTCCTCCTGAGGAGCTCCGTTGTCCTTTCTGTGCATGCTGGCCCCCAGACGTCCTTCCCGAGGCTGGAGGGAGCAGAGCCCTTCCTGGAGGCATTGGTTGCACTGGCTGAGCCCGTGCTTGGCTGCATTTTAATTCATTCCTGGCACCATGCCTGGCACATTTAGGTCCTGGCGCCAACCCATTCTCCAGCACCATCTGGGCTGGTGCCACCATCCCCAAATGCCTGGGATCATAGAATCAGAGAAACACAGAATCACAGAATCAGAGAACCACAGAATCATAGTATCATCGAATAGTTTGGGTTGGAAGAGACCGTAAAGATCATCCAGTTCAAAGACCCCTGCCATGGGCAGGGACACATCCCAACCTGGCCTTGAACACCTCCAGGGATGGGGTATCCACAATTTTCCTGGACAACCTGTTCCAGCGCCTCACCACTCTCATAGTGAAGAAATTCTTCCTTATGTCAAGTCTAAATCTGCGCTTTCTAGTTTGTACCCCTTCCCCTCCTCCTATCAGTCGTTACATGCCTTTATAAAAAGTCCCTCCCCTGATTCCTTGTAGCCCCCTTAAGGTTCTGGAGGGTCACTATAAGGTCTCCTCAGAGCCTTCTCTTCTCCAGGTTGAAGAAGCCCAACCCTCTCAGCCTGTCTTCATACGGCAGAGGCTTCAACACTCGGATCATCCTTGTAGCCCTCCCCTGGACCCGTTCCAACAGTTCCATCTCCTTCTGCTGAGAGTTCCAGACCTGGACACAGGACTCCAGGTGGGGTCTCACAAGCGCGGAACAGAGGGGCAGAATCCCCTCCCTCACCCTGCTGGCCCTGGTTCTTCTGATGCAGCCCAGGATTCATCATTAGCCCTCTGCTTGAAAGGCCACTCTGGATGCTCTGGTGGGAACAAATCCTCATCCATTTTGTTGCCTTTTGCTGTCCCTGCTCAGCCTGGTGCAGAAAGTCCCTGGTCTGTGTGCTTTGCAGAGCACCCCAGGCCATTTACAGTAACATCTAATTGTTGTTACTATTATTATTATTGTTATTATTATTATTATTATTACTCAATCTAGCAAATAGTTCAAGATGCCACTAAAACTCTTAGTGGTGTCCCTCGCTGTGCAGTGATTCATGTGAACAGAACTGTCTCTGGGCAAGGAGAGAGAGTGGGCACAGATGGAGACTGGGAGCTCGTCCAAGGGTGTGTGCATGTCCTGCCGAGGGGCAGAGCGTGGCTTGCTTTAATTGAAATTATTTTATCTCATTGAGCTATAGAAAACCAGGTTGTGTGTTGAACTTTCCGTTTTGGTTTGAATAAGTTGATTCATCACCTGTGGAAAGCAAGTCGTGTGATTAAAGTGCAATCAGAGTGTGCTCAGCTTTGTAGACACCAAAGAATTTGAGGTCTTTTTGCTGTCAGATCTTTGGCAGCAGAAGCTCAGCTTTCTCTGGGAAATGCGTGTGTGCACAGGAGCACTGGGGCAGGGGGGCACTGCGCTTGTGGAAAGCTGTAGAACGCTTTGGTGCAGTCTCAGGCCGAGCTGCATCACCTGGAATAACAAGGAGAGACTGAAAAAGGCCACAATAATGGAGATGCATCAGCCTAAATATTTAATGAACCATCCACATTGCTCGTGGTTAATCCAGAGTGGTAAAACGAAGGGGATGAAAATGTTTCCTCTAGGTGAAGTGAGACATAGAGCACAAACGCTGGCACTGGGTTGCCCAGTGAGGCCACTGGTTTGCCCATGGGTAGAACTTGGTTGCCCGGGGGACACGAGGATGCCCAAAGGGCTGCATGGCGTTGCCCAGTGAGGGCACCTGGGATTTTCCAGGAGCGGAAAGGAAGCTGCGTTTAGCTCTGGTCCATAGCCAAGGGGTTTTCCTCCTTTTTGGTCATAGAATTGTAGAATTATGGGATGGTTTGGGCTGGAAGAGGCCTCAAAGCCCATCCAGTTGCACCCCTCGGCCATGGGCAGGGGCATCTCCCATTGGATCAGGTTCAAGCCCCATCCAACCTGGCCTTGAACACCTCCAGGGATGGGGCAGCCACGACTTCTTTGGGAAACCCAGGCCAGAGCCTCCCACCGTCACCATGAAGAATTTCTTCCTGATGTCTAATCTAAATCTTCTCCCTTCCAATTTAAAGCCATTCTCCCTCATCCCATCACTTCATACTCTTGGAAAGGGCCCCTCTCCAGCTTTCCAGGAGCCCCTTTCAGTACTGGAAGCTGCTCTAAGTAATCCCTTGAGCCTCCTCTTCTCCAGGCTGAACAGCCCCAACTCTCTCAGCCTGTCCTCATACACAAGGTGCTCCAGTCCTGGGATCATCTGCCTGGCCTCCACTGGACTCGCTCCATGTCCTTTCTGTGCTTAGGACTCCAGAACTGGGTGCTGGACTCCATGTGGGTCTCACCAGCACGGAGCAGAGGGGCAGAATCCCCTCCCTTGCCCTGCTGGTCCCACTGCTTTGGATGCAGCCCAGGGCATGATTGGATTTCTGGGGTTGGCTTTGTGCTGCGAGCTCCATTGCTGGATCACGTCAAGCTCTGTGTGTGTCTGTCGGTATCCGAAATGGAGGAATTTATTTGCAGGTCTGGGAGCCAGGGCAGCACCTCCCAGTGCCAGAATGCTGTTTCTCAGGTATAAATAGTTGACCGAGAGCTCAGGGAAGTGCAGTCGTTTATCCCTAGCAGGGACAAAAGGGCTGAAGGGACTGGTTTGTGGGAGCCAGCATACACAGTGGGTTTTTGTTAGACCTGAGCACAGACATTTCATCCTTGGTTCTGCTGGACTGGCTTGGAGGGTCGTGTTTGCAAAAGTTTTTTTACTATATTAGATGGCGTGAATTTCCTGCTGCCTGGCTCCTGGGGCCAGACTCGGTGCCCACAGCGATGCTGCTCTCCAGTCAGGTACTGGGGCAGCGCATGCCAGCATGGCCAAAATTGGACAAGGCCTGAAAACACAACCCTCCAAGTTCAATGATTTTGCAGCTGCAGACTGTGTAGTTCCACCCTCTGACACATTCCTATTCTTTTCTCCAATGACCCGTTATTCTCCTGTATTTCTTGTTCATTTAATTAATAGCTGCATTTTGAGTCACTGTCCGATGCATCAAACTGTTACTGGCACTGGTGGTGCAAGGTGTGTCTTAGGTCACCTTGTTCCCATGGATGGATGTTGGGAAACAGGCAATTTACAAGCTGTGCTTTCTGCTCGTGGAGTCATGGAGTAGTTTGGGTTGAAGGAACCTCAAAGCCCGTCCAGTTCCACCCCCCTGCCATGGGCAGGGACACCTCCCACTGCACCAAGTTGCTCAAAGCCCCATCCAAGCCAGCCTTGAACACCTCCAGGGATGGAGCAGCCACTGCTTCTCTGGGTGGCCTGTGCCAATGCCTCACCACCCTCACAGGAAAACATTTCTTCCTAAGATCTCATCTCAGTCTCCCCTCTTTCAGTTGAAAGCATTCCCCCTTGTCCTGTCCCAGAAATCCCTCATCAAGAGCCCGTTCCTGGCTTTCCTGGAACCCCTTGCAGTACCAGAAGCTGCTAGAAGTTCTCCTTGCATCCTCCACTTCTCCAGGATGAACAACTCCAACCCTCAGCCTGTCCTTTGATAGGAGGTGCTCCAGCCTTTCTGAAGGAGGCGATCAGCTTTGTGACTTCCTCTGGACTCGCACCAACACTTCCATGTTCTTCCCATGCTAAGGACTCCAGAACGGGATGCAGTCTGGTGCCTTTCCCTGGTGATGAGCTGATTGTCCCCAGCCCACTGTAGAGGCGTGTGTCTGCAGGGCACATCCATCCCGCCGAGAGGGACGCGCCTCAGAGGGTCCATTTCTCTCCCCTCTCCGGGAAGGAAGCACAGCCCTCTGCTTTCAGTTGGATGCCAAACATCGAGAGGGTGAAAGTGTGTGGACCTAGCCTGGCATGGCTCAAAGCAGAGGGATGGACCCCAGCCTCAGTGGCGAGGCCAGAATGCTGGAGAGCACACCTGGACTTGTCTAAGCAGGAGGGACACGCCTGAGGCTGTTACCTGTCCCCCCCAACCTGATCAGGTGAGGGGCATGGGCAGAGGGTGTAAAAAAGCCCCAGGAAGCTTTGAATCTCTCTCTCCACAACACTCTGTGCAACTCTTTGTTTGTTTGTGTGTCTTGTGTCTCTCTGTTTATCTGTTGTCTCTGTCTGTTTTCTCCCTCTCTCTGCAACTCTCTCTCCACTCTCTCTCTCTGGGTCTTTGTCTGCTTGTCCCTCTCTGTCTTGTCTCGTGTTTGTGTGTCGGGTGTGGACACTCACCATCTTCTGGACCAGCCAGACAAGGAAACACGTGCTGCGACATGTGGAGCTCCTAAGGTGGTGACCATCTCTCACCTCTTGCAACTATTGGTCTCTTGTAACTCTTTTCTCCTTTCCTATCTTTTCTCCTTGTCTTCTTTTCCCCTTTTCTCTTTGCAACAGGTGCAGCTGCTGTGGGCAGTAGCAGGCGGGTTGGGTTTGATTTTGGGTTTGACTCCGGGAAACATCAGGGCTCTGGGTGCTGTTTGGGGCTCAGTTCAGAGATTTTTACAGCGCTGTGAAGCGTCGCTGCTGACGGGCTGTTTCGGTCACTTTGTGGCTGCAGCTATTCCTGTCTGTGCTCTGGCCCATGGGGGTTGTTTGATTGTTTGAATCCAGTGTTTTAAAGGCATGCATCTTGTTTAGTAAAAGATATCGTGTACACCTATTCCTCAGAGTGATTTTGAATTACTCGAGGCCGTGCTGGGAAAAAGTACTCACTTTCTTTTAAAGTGGGCCACGACACACTTCACCGCAAGAAAGAAATTGGGGTCCTGGAGCGTGACCAGAGAAAAGCACCGAAGCTGGTGAAGGGGCTGGAGAACAAGTCTTAAGGTTGAACCGGGGTTGTTTAGCCTGGAGAAGAGGGGGCTGAGGGGGGACCTTATCACTGTCTACAACTACCTGAAAGGAACTTGTAAAGATCGTTGCTGGTCCCTTCAACCAGGGGGTAGGATGAGAGGGAAGGGCCTCAAGGTCCACCAGGGGAGGTTCAGATTGGACATTAGGAAAAACTTCTTCACCAAAAGGGTTATCGAGCACTGGAACAGGGTGCTCAGGGAGGTGATTGAGTCCCCATTCCTGGAGGTATTTAAAAGATGGATAAAGTAAGGGCTTAGGGATATGATTTAGTAATCATAGAATCATAGAATCTCTAGGTTGGAAAAGACCCACAGGATCATCACATCCATCCATTCCTATCAATCACTAAACCATATCCCTCAGCACCTCATCCACCCGTCCCTTAAACCCTCCAGGGAAGGTGACTCAACCCCCTCCCTGGGCAGCCTCTGCCAGTGCCCAATGACCCTTGCTGTGAAATTTTATTCCTAATGTCCAGCCTGAACCTCCCCTGGTGGACCTTGAGGCCATTCCCTCTTGGCTTGGATCAGAAGTGGCGTGACCAGCAGGTCCAGGGAGGATCTTCTCCCTCTGGACTCAGCACTGGGGAGACCGCACCTCGAATCCTGTGCTCAGTTCTGGGCCCCTCACCACAAGAAGGATGTTGAGGCTCTGGAGCGAGTCCAGAGAAGAGCAACGAAGCTGGTGATGGGGCTGGAGAACAGGCCTTATGAGGAGCGGCTGAGAGAGCTGGGGAAAAAATCTTCCCAGAAAGGGTCATTGGGCACTGGCAGAGGCTGGCCAGGCAGGGGGTTGAGTCACCTTCCCTGGAGGGGTTTAAGGGACGGGTGGACGAGGTGCTGAGGGACATGGTTTAGTGATTGATGGGAATGGTTGGACTCGATGATCCGGTGGGTCTCTTCCAACCTGATGATTCTACGATTCTATGATTTGTTGGGGGGGGGTTTAGGGGGATCGTGAGGGTCCTGTGGGTGTTTGGGGGTCAGGGGGTTTTAGGGCATCTTGTGGAGGGTTTATGGGGTCTTGAGGGGGCTTAGGGGAACCGACATATTTCAAGCATCCATCTGGGTGGGTAGAACTGAATTAAAATTCCACAGTGGTCACAGAGAACCCACATAGATGTAAATCTGAAAGAAATCGACCTACAAAAATTTATCTGGATTTTCTTCCTATGAAAAAAAAAACATTGAAGGGCTTAGGAACACCCTGGAGGACAAAAAGAAGGGCTCACAAACACAATTTATTTTACAAACATGTTGAAGGGAACTGTCCTCTAGAACATAAACCCAGGCTAAGCACACTTCTTAACCCATGAGATCGTTTCCTCCATCCCAGATGTGACGAGTGAGCACAGCGCAGGGTTTGGAACTCATGTCAGCAACAGGGAAACTGCCCAGATAACAAGTTCTGTTTCTTTCCTAAATATTTGTATGATCTTTATTGCAGGGAATATCTGAAAATGTCTCAAGTCAAGTGGAGGGAGAAATGCCATCTGTTTTTAAGTGAAAGTGGTGTATTTCTAGAAAAAAAATAAATTCCCATATAAGCATTGTAGGTTGGATTTTGGGGGTTGAGGGGTAGGGGTTGGTTTGGGGTTTTCTTGAAAGTTTCTTTTCTTATTATTTTTAACAGATAAGGGAAAATGCCTTGGTTTTAAATCACTATTTTCAGTTTTAAAAAAAAACCAACTCACATCTTTAAATGAAAAAATATTATTAACAAAAATAAACCATCACGAGAACAAATTTTTACACTTGAATTCTTTATTTTTGTATAAAAAAGAGCCTGAAACTTTGAAAATAATGAAAATTTTCCACCAAAATCCTCTCTTTATTTTCATTCTCTAAAGCCCATTTTGATTCAAAATATAAATTCAGCAATAAAAATTCTACAAGTTCTCCACAAATATTTAAAAATTGGAAACACTCTTTCATCTTTCCCACACTGAGAAGAAACAGCTTAAATTTTAAATTAAAGCAGGGACTATCGCACGGGTCTCTGTGTGAGGAAAGCATTGAAGGGAAGTCTAAGAGAAGAGTACCGAGTCGCATTTTAATTTTGAAAGTAATTTGGTTTGGGGGTATTTTTGCCTTTTACAGGAGAAGCGCTATAATCCATTGCACCCTTGTCAGGCATTTACCCATTAAGTGTACCTCCCAGCAGGCCATGCTTCCCACTGCTTCAGTTTTCAAAGAAACTCTTCAGATTGAAGAAGGAAAGCCAGAAAGATTTTGCTGATCCATTTTTTCAGACAAAATTATTTAATCCAAGAATGCTGGTTCGAGCACATGGAGGTTTCAAACCCGTGGGGCAGCAGCGTTGCTGAACAGGGGCCACACAGAGGTTTGAAGAGGTTTAATTTGAGAACTTTGCTCAGTTCAGCTCGACCTCCTTGAATGTCAGCAAAGTCTCAGGCCATTCCTGATGACGCCAAGATGAGTTCTCGGTACTGGGAACAGAAATGGTGAACAAGATACTTCAAGAGCAGGAAGTGTGTAGGTTGAGTGAGGCACAAAAGTAATGTGCACTGGACAAGTTATCTAACCCTAACCCTAAACCGAACCCTAACCCTAACCATAACCTAGTGATCCTAAACCAAATTCCCCCAAATTCCCCCCCCAAATTCCCCCACCCAAACCCCCTAGCCCCAACCCAACCCCATAACCCCCACCACAACCCCCCAACCCAACACCATAACCCCCACCCCAACCCTAACCCCAACCCCAACCCCCAGCCCCCTAACCCTAAACCTAACACTAATCCCCCAACCCCCTAACCCTAATCCCCCAACCCCCTAACCCTAAACCGAACCCTAATCCCCCAACCCCCTAAACCTAACCCTAACACCCAACCCTAAACCTAACCCCTAACCCTAGCCGCAACCCCCTAAACCTAACCCTGATCCTAGCCCCTAACCCTAACCCTAATCCTAACCCACTAAACCTAACCCTAAACCCCTAACCCCCAAACCCTAAACATAAACCCTAACCCTAACCCTACCCTAAACCTAATCCTAATCCCTTACCCTAACCCTAGCCCTAACACAAATACTAACCCCAAACCCTAACCCTAACTCCTAATCCTACATCTAACCCATACCCTAACACCTAACCCCTAACCCTAAATCGTAACCCAAAATCTAACCCTAACCCTAATTACCATAACCCTAAACTTAAACCTAACCCTAACTCTGACTCCTAATCATAAATCTAACCCTAACCCCTAACCTTAACCCCTAACACTAAACCTAACCCTAACACTAACCCAAACCCTAAACCATAACCCTAACACTCACCTTAACCCTAAACCTAACCATAACCCAAACCCTAACACTAACCCTAAAACTAACCCCAAATGCTTACCCTAACCCCTAACCCTAAATCTAAACTTATATTCTAACCCTAATACTAAACCTTAGCCTAATGACCCTAACCCTAAAACTCTTAACGTTAACGCTAATCCTAGCCCCTAACCCTTACGCTAACCACAACCCTTAACCCTACACCTAAACCTACTCTAATCCTTAACCACAACCCTAACCCCTAAGCCTAACCCTAATGTCCACAAGCCTAAACCAAACCCTGACCACTAACCCTAATCCCAACCCTAACAATAACCCTGACCCCAAACCCTAACCTTACAACCTAACCCTAATGACCCTAATACTAACTCTGACCCTAACTCTAATCTTAAGCCCTAACACTAACCCTAACACCTAACCCTAACAGCCCTAACATCTAACCCTAACCCCTAACCATCATCCTGACCTCTAACCCAAAGCCTAAGCCTAACGCTGAACCTAACCCCTTACACTAACCCTAACCCCTAACCCAACCCTAACGCTGACCCTAAACCTAACCCTAATCCTAACCCTGACCCTAACACTAACCCTAACCCCTAACCCTAATCCTAACCCTGACCCTAACACTAACCCTAACCGCTAACCCTAATCCTAACCCTGACCCTAACACTAACCCTAACCGCTAACCCTACCTACCCCCCTACCCCTCACCCCCCCCACACCCCCATAACCCCCCCATACCCCCCACACACCCCTCACACCCTCCCATACCACCCCTTCCCCCCCTTCCCTCCCCTTCCCCCCCACACCCCCCCCATTAACCCCACCCCCCACCATTAACCCCTAACCATTAACCCCTAACGCTAACCATTAACCCCTAACCTTACCCTAACCCCTAACCCTAACCATAACCCTAGGGTTAGGATGCCATTCGGGTTAGGGTTATGGTTAGTGTTAGGGTCAGTGTTTTGTTAGGGCGCCATTAGCGTAAGGCTTAGGGTTAGGTTTAGGGCGCCACTAGGTTTATTTTCTGGGTTAGGGGTTGAGTAAAGGCGCCATTAGATTTAGGGTTAGGGTTATGGTTAGCGTTAGGGCGCCATTTGTCTCAGGGTTAGGGGTATGGTGCCATTTTTGTAAGGTTAGGGTTGGGCTTAGGGGCAGGTTTAGGCTTAGCCTCAAAGCCCACCCAGTGCCACCCCTGCCATGGGCAGGGACACCTCCCACTGGACCAGGGGCTCCAAGCCCCATCCAGCCTGGCCTTGACCCCTCCAGGGATGAGGCAGCCACCCCTGCTCTGAGCAACCTGGGCCAGGGGCTCCCCATCCTTACATCTCCTCCCCAGGCCCAGGGGAGAATATCTGGGAAGCTGAAACTTCTTTAACCCGAACGAAGAAGTGAAACTTGAAGCCCACATCAAGGTGCTTCCTCTGCCGCCGGCCGCGGGATGGGCAAAGGTGGCCAGACGGTGGGTGGGGGCTGCTGGGACACTCCCTCTGCTCTGGGGACGTGGAGCTGGGCATCACCCAGCACCCCTGCTCGCCACGAGGGAAAACTTCTTGCGGAAATAAGGCGTGTGACTCTGGAAAGAAAAGGAAAAATCCTTTAAACACGAAGTCGAGGCAGAAAATATGCACAAGTATCAACAGGGGGAAACCCTCTTCTCCAGAAGACATAAGGGCTAGGTATCCCAAACCCACCAGCTGCGGCATCTCGTGTAGGGAAGTAGGAAGCAGACACCAGATGTAAGGATGGAGAACACAGCTCTGCCCTTCCGAGGCCACTGTGAAGCTCCAACCCCACCAGCCACGCACCAACCCCAGAGCGAGGGATAGAACCTCCATCCCTGCTCCAGGCACAATCAGCAGTGCTCTTTGCTACTAACTCATAATCATCAAATGGTTTGGGTTGGAAGGGGCCTCAAAGCCCATCCAGTGCCACCCCTGCCATGGGCAGGGACACCTCCCACTGGACCAGGCTGCTCCAAGCCCCATCCAGCCTGGCCTTGAACATCTCCAGGGATGGGGCAGCCACCCCTGCTCTGGGCAACCTGGGCCAGGGCCTCACTGTCCTCATCGTGAGGAATTTGGATTGGACCTTAGGACAAAAATCCTCCCCCTTCCAACTTAAAGCCACCCCCCCTTGCCCTATCGCTCCATGCCCTTGGGAAGCCCCTCCCCAGCTTTCCTGGAGCCCAACTCAGGGAAACACCCGCTCAACCCTCTGCTTTGTCACACACCAGGACTTGTGCTCCCAACAAGAATAATCATCCCAAATTCCAAACCATTTCCAAAGCCTGTGTTCTCCAACAAGAGCTAAACGGATTAAGTTTGTCTTGGGAAGTGGGGGCAAAGTCAGATTCACCTGAACACGGCAGACTAATTCAAAAAAATGAAGCCTGCAGCCAGCAAGGAGAGGTCATGCTGAAAGATTTCATCCCAGCATGGTTAAGACCAGGTTGGATGGTGCTTTGAGTAAGCTGGTGGGGAAGGTGTCCCTGCCCCTGGCAAGGGCTGGAACTGGATGGGACCCAAACCACTCTGCGATTCCATGGTTTCCTGGGTCAGCTGCGGCCTAAGGTGGCACCGAAAGAACATGAGGTGCTTACGGCTCTTTTCTAAAAGCTTGGACTTAGAGAGTGTCAAGATCTCTAAAGAGAAGGAGTTGAGAGTTCACATTTCGCATCCCAGTAGTGCTCACGTACACGCGTCCTCATGCTGTGAAGTGTTCGCTCTGATCAATCCAGCTCCAGTTGCTTTTTTTCCTGGCTTTTTTCTTGCAGGTATTTGCTGTTGAAAACAAAGCAAAATCACTCTTTGCCTCAAGAACGTAGGTCAACAAAATTTCTCATGTCGGTGACGTGTGATTACAAGGGGACTGTCAGACAAAGCACAAACTTCTGCTGCACACACATCAAAATCAACACGGTTTTTCTCACCAGTTTTCTCTCCCCATCCAATTCCAAACGAAAAGCCCGTTTGACTCACCACCAGAGTCCAAAGGTTTGTCAGGTGGACAGGGACAAAGACAACATCCTGCTTGAAGAGATCCGCACCTGTGGTCCAACTCCTCACTGCTGCGTAACCCCAAGAACTTAGTATTTGATAGAAGAAAGCAGGAAAAGCATGAACTGCTGGATATCCTTCCTTCTTACTTCTTTCCATCACAAGGTTCATGTAGAAATTCATGATCTATAACATAAAGAGTAAGCTTGAGATGTAAAACAAGACGCTAGCTTACCAAAAGAATGAAGCAGCAATAAGGGCCAGGAGGCTTCTCGCCGAACGAGGATATCGTCACGCTGCGGCCAGTTTTACCTCAGAATTGAGCCAGCAATATTTCTGCAGCGTGCAGACGTCACCACGAGTGATGTTCATTTGGAAGGCACCGCTAACCATGTCATTTGGCTCCCCGTGGCTAAACGCAGCCTTGATCTCGCTCTCCATGGCCTAAAACACACAATTAAATGGGGAAGGACTCATGAAATGGAGCAATGAGCATGCTAACAAGCTTTCAGCTGCAAGAACGCCTGCAATGAAGCTCAGGTACCAGCTTTTTGCTAAGTTGGTAACAGCACTTCATTGTTGGTTCAGCACCCCAACTTTCAACTTCACAGCCCAGCTTTGCCCTGGTTTGTTTCCACAAAAGGAAGCCGATAGCCAACATGTGGACACCAAACACACTAAAGCAGCTGAAAAATTAACAGAAGTGGAGCAAACCCCTTTCCCGTGGGATGCTGCAGCCCTTGCCACACTGAGGGTTAAGGAAGGGAAACTGGTTCCATGAGGCATTTTACCTACAAGAGAAGTGCATAAGCTCTCAGTAACTATAAAAGAAATCCGTTTCCTGTCAGAAGCTTCACAAGAGGTAAGTTATTTTTGTTACTTTTATCATATTAGCACTTCTGGCAACAGAGCGCTGCTCCCTTCCAAGACTTGGTGCACGTGAGGGCAAATAAAGCGCTAGACACTGATTTCCCAGCAGCGTTGCTGCAGCTTCTTTAACTACATCCACGGGGCTGTTACCAGCGGCCACCTGGGCGTTTACACACAGCCGGTTGTCTCAGTTCAAAAGGCACCTTCACCTCTTCAGCAGCACAGAAGAACCTCCCCATCCTCCTGGCTCGCGACGCTGCAGGCGCTGGCACAGCGGCTCCTTCATGAGCGGCCTCGGAGTCAAAATGCCTGCAGAGCAGGCTTGACGTGGGTTGTGCCGTTCCCGTCTGCACTGAAAACAGCGACAGCAAAAGACGCCACATCAGAGAAAACTCAAACACGCACCTTTGCCTCAAGCTCCACCAGCAGCTGTTTTGAAAAACACACGCACTGGTGATGGAGTCGGACACGAGGTGTTTGGGGCCCTCAAGTAAAGACCTGCTGTCTCCAACTGGCCAACGGGAAAACAGAGAGGACTAAAAGTGCAAATTGGAGCGACTGCCTCGAGGATGAACTGTTGTTCAACCTGCACACGTTCTGTCCGTGGAGGCCAAGCCCCGAGTCACAGAGAAGCCTAAAGAACCGTGCAGGTACGTTATTCACACCAGCAGGGGCTTTGAATCCCCCGGGGCAGCGCGAGGTGTCCCTGCCCGGGGCAGCGGGTGGGACTCGATGGGCTTGGAGGCTCCTTTGAACCCAAACCGCTCTGTGATTCTACGATTCCCTCCCTTCAGCTGTTCATACACATCAAGGAGACTCCCTGAGCCTTCTCTTCTCCAGGCTGAACACAAGAAGAGGTTGTTGAGGTTTTTGATCTTATAAAACATCAACTTATTTTTGCTCTTTCCAATTAACTATTTAGGACCTTTTCACAAGCATTTCTGGTCTCAGCCTCTTCTCAAGTTCAACAGTTCATCCTACCACACACCTTTAACATCTATTTAATCTCTCGCATCTAGGAAGCGTCTGGATTTAAAGGCAAAGCTGGACACGGGCTGGGGGGAAGCAGCTGCAGGTCTCCCCTCGTACAGCTGCCGGGAGGAGCCCCAGAAGAGCCTGGAGAAACCCCTCCCCGTGGACACAGACACAGACGTGGGCAACACCGAGGGAGCTGGAGGAGAGAGTGAAAGTTACACATTTCAGAGGAGAAGTCAAAGCAAACAGAAGGGTTTTTACCTCAGTCGGGCAACGGGCTCGTGATAAAGGGTCCGTGTTTCCTTGTTCAAGCAAGTGCTGGTTCCACGAGGCCTTTTCCCTACAGGAGAAGGGGATGAGGCCACGGAGACCCCGCCCCCTGTATTCCCATATATAGCCACACACCCTTAGCCACGCCCCCTCCCCAGAGGCCACGCCCCCGTATGCCCATATATAGCCACACACCATTAGCCACGCCCCCTCTATCCCCATATATGGCCACAGCACTCCCGTCCCTCAGCCATTTTCCCTACAGGAGAAGGGGATGAGGCCACGGAGACCCCGCCCCCTCCTCTCCCCGGCTCCCCCCCTCCATCCCCATCTGTGGCCGCTCCCCGCCCCTCCTCCCCCGCCTGCGGCCGCCGCCCCCGCCCCCTCCCTCCAGCTCCGGCCCCGGTCGCTCCCCCGGCCCCGGCCCTCGCGCCACCCGCTCCGCTCCCTCCTCCTCCCCGGCCCCGGGAGCCCCGGGACGCAGAGGGGGCTGCGGGCAGGAGCCGGCGGGGCCGGGCGGGTCCGAGCTCCCGGGGGCCGCTCCCCCCGCTCCCCGGCGCCGCCGCTCCCCGCCCTCCCCGCTCCCGGCGCTCACTGAGCGCTGCCCGGCGCCGCCGCTTGCGCAGCCCGACGAGCGCCCGGGACCCGCCGGGGCTGGGAACGGGGCAGCTGCGCCTCGGGGGGGACCCCGAGCGGCCATTTTGGGGCCTCGTGAGCGCCTCGGGGGGGACCCCGAGCGGCCATTTTGGGGCCTCGTGAGCCCTCGGGGGGGAAGGTGTTTGTGTCGATCGGTCGCCCCCGGGGGCTTGAAGTTTGGCCCCAGAGCCGCCGGCTCCATGTCCCCAACAGTGTGAAATCCAGGTGTCCCGGTCATATTCTCATAGGAGGATTTAGCAGAAAGGGTGTTTCAATTAGAAATCCTCCAGGGCTTCGTTCACAATCATTTAATGCGTCTCTGGGGTTTCACTGTCTTCCCGTGAAAAGAGAATTTCCAATAAAATGCACAGTAACAGACAGAGATTTCCCTAAACTTTTAGTAACTTTTTTCATAATGTGTGCTAGGAATATAATAGTTTATAAATTCTGTATTTGAACCCATTAAACATCATCCTCTTAGTGCTTTTATTTGTGAGCAGAAGGACTGTTCGCTCCTACACAGAACCGTGTCGTATTTGTGGACAATGAGAGAAATTCCTTAGGGAAAGGAATATTCTGGAATAAAAGAATTAGTTATGGTAATTCCTGGTTGGTTGGTGAATAACAGAACAGTGAAGTGCGAACAATGAGGTAGAAAGTGCAGTCCTTGTTCAGAAATTGGATCAAACAGAAGGTTCTTAAGGACCAGAAATGTTTATGGGGTTCTTGGTTTCATTTGGGTTTCATGAAGGTCCAAGGAAAATCATTCTTTGCCTTCAAATCTTTTCTGCAAAGGGTGAAGAAGCTTTGGGAGTGGGAGCCTAATAGAAACGCTTTTGTACCCCTAAATCCTACCTGAATTACAATGTTCAATCACAAGGGGGCAGTTAAGCTTCACAGGTAATTTCTTTACTCTCTTGGCTGTTGATCCAGCCTCAAAAAATGTCACCGCGTGTCTCCTGCCTCAGTTCATCCTTTTGTCCTAATGAATAAGCATTCTTCACGTAGCTGAAAGAGGACGGCTTAATATATTTACTCTACTTCGACCCTGTAGACTGTTAATAAAAGTGAGGTTACAGAGCTTCTTCATGTTCTTTTCCTTTAGCTGCAATGCGTACTGTGAACTTTCATCAAAGTGATTTATATCAAGAATTACTCAAGTTGTTCCTATTGGTGTCTTTAAATTTTGGCTACAAGCAAATTATCTGTTTATCTTATCTGAATTTGGATATTTTTATATTATCATTATTTAAAACTGATACTGTTGGAAGTTTTTAACAGGATCTAAGTTACAGGGGTACAACTACCTCCTGAGGATCATTTCGTGCTCACCTCGAGTTCCTACTGGAAACAGGGACCTGGGTTACCAGCTGCTATTGCAGGAGCTGTTCTAGGGTGTGTTTGCTCCTCAATCCTTCTCAGTCGTTTATGAGTTAAAAATGTTGTGATAATTGTGTGGCTGCGTTGGCTTCTTCTTGATTTGGGGTTAATTTGCTTCATTTCTCACACAGAAATTGGTTTGCTGTGGCTTTCAGACCCAGGTTTTTCTTTTGGATTCGTCTGTGTCTGCATTTTGAGTGAAGAGCCAAAATCAACAGAAGCTTCTTGGAGCTACCCTATGGAATAACATGCGACTGGATCCTGGGCACCTCACTCAGAGGCAGAGAGAGCTGAAAAAGTGTAATGTTGTCGGTTTAATTTTCTCCCCTGAAGTTGGCTTTGGACTGAAAAAACTCCTGTAAGAACATCAACAGGAGAGAGTGCAGCAGCTTTTGACCTTGTTCCTCCACCCCTTGTTGTCATTTATCCTTTTCTGAGTATGTATAGAGAGTAAATGCTTTAATTTATCTTCTCCAACCTGCATCATCTTACTACTTGATTTTCTCATGAGCAAAATGGCCAAACCATCCCTTTTGGTCTTTTGTGGCTCCGGCTGATCCCATCTGCTGCTTCACTTTGGCTGCTTTCCATCATGAGCATCTTCAGTGTCTCTGATGCACGACTGTGATTTAAAAATAAATTGAATTGGCTTATTGAAGACTCGACTTTCACTCCTCCCTTTCCCTGGGCAGACTTGAAGATGCTCTGTCCCAGCGAACACCTAAAGGAGAATGAAAACTCCTAAATTTTCCTCCTGTTGGTCACTGCTGGAAAATGGCAAATATCCTGAGCCCTTTTGAAGGTTTGTTCTTGCATCTCCCTGGTTTTGGTGACATCAATTTGCTAATTAACTTTTATTACAACAGTAAGAAATTCCAATGATGTCTTGATTGCCTTACTTGATTTTCATACTGTATCTTTTTCTTGCGCCCCTTACCCAGCTGTTTTTAATCGACAATGTCATCTCCCATCCCCACTGAGGGCATCTATGGGCAAGATCTCAACTGGGAGGCAACTGGGGGGGAATTGGGGTTCCTGAGGCGCAATTGGTGGGTTAGGGGAGCATTTGGGGGGGCGAGGGGGCAATTAGTGGAGGGATTGGGGTTCCTGGGTGGGATCTGGGGGGGGATTGGGATTCTTGAGGGGCAACTGGGAGGCAATTGGGGAGCAACTGGGGTTCCTGGGGAGGGACATGGTGGGGAAAGGGGGACAACTGGGGCTCTTGAGAGGCAATTGGGGGGCAATTGCAGACAAGTGGTGGGGACAAGGGTGTTTGGGAGATGCTGGGGGGCAACCTGGGGGGGAGTTGGTGTTCTTGGAGGGAATCTGGGGGGGGGGCAATGGGGGTTCCTGGGGGGTAAGTAGGAGGCAAGAGGCAGGATTTGAGGTTCCTGGGGGGCAGCTGGGCAGTGAGGGGGGCAATTGGGGGGTGAACAGGGGCATACGGGGGGGCTGGGGCCAATTGCTGGGGTAATTGGGGTACCTGGGGGGCAATTCGGGCTCCTGAAGGGGTTTTGGGGGGTAGTTTGGGTTCTTGAGGGGCAACTGGAGGGTGAGGGGGCAATTTTGGGGGGAACAAGGGTGTTTGGGGGGGCTGGAGGTCAATTAGGGGGGGAGTTCAGGTTCCAGGGGGGGAATTGGGAGGGCAGTTGGGGTACTTGAGGTGCAATTGTGGGACAAGGGGGGGGCAATTGTGGTTCCTGGGGGGCAGCTGGTGAGTGAGGGGGCGATTTAGGGGGAGGAAAAGGCGTTTTGGGAGGTTGGGAATTTGGGGGGGGAGTTGGATTTCCTGAAGGGATTTGGGGAGGGGGAATTCAGGTTCCTGGGGGCGATTTGGGGGGTGAGGTGGGCAATTGGAGGGGAGGGGACAAGGGCCTTTGGGGGTCTGGGGGGCAAAAGAGGGGGGGAAATGGGGTCCTGGGGGGAGGATCGGGGGGTTGGGGGCAAAAGGGAGGGGAAATGGGGGAGGAAATGGGTCTGGGGGAGGGGCAAAGAGCGGGGAGAGTTGGGGTCCTGGGAGGGGAAATGGGGGGGTTGGGGGGCAAAAAGGGGGGAAATGTTGGAGAGTGGGTGTAAAATGGGTCCGGGGGAGTAATGGGGATGTTGTGGGGGAAAAGAGGGGGGAAATAGGGGGCAAAATGGGTCCTGGGGGAGTTAATGTGGGGAAAATGGAGGGATTAGGGGTAAAAAGGGGGAGTAATGTGGGGGAAAATGGGTCCTGGGGGGAAATGGTGAGGGGGGAAAAGGGGGGTGAATTGGGGGGATTAGGAGGCAATGGGTAGGAAATGGGGGAGTTGGAGGGCAAAAGGGGGGTGGAATGAGGGGAAAATGGGTCCAGGAGGGTACTGGGGGGTGGGGGAATGGGTCCTGAGGGGGAAAAGTGGGGAATTGGGGAGCAAAAGGTGGAGGCAGGGGAGTGGGGTCTTGGTGGGGAAATGAGGTGGGTGGAGGGCAACAGCGGGGGAGATGAGGGGCAATGGGGGGGAAAATTGGGTCCTGGGGGTAGAAATGGAGGGTAATGGGGGAGTTAGGGGGTAATGGGGGGGGAAATGGGTCCTGAGATGGGAAACGGTGGGGGGGTATTGGGGGGGGAAAGAGGGGGATGAAGTGGGGGAAAGGGTGGTTATTGGGAGCCCATTAGGGGGGTAATAGTGGTCCCCAAGGGGAGGTTTGGGGTGGTCAGGGAGGGGTAATTGGGGTCTGGAGGGGGCCAAGGGGGGATAAGTGTGGTCGGGGGGGAGTGAAAGCGGTTAATTGGGGTCTGGGGGGGATCCAGGGTGGGTAATTGGGGTCAAGGGGGCTAATTGTGTTCCCCATGGGGGGGTTGAGGGGTTCAATGGGGGTGGTTGGGGTCGGGGGGGGTTATTGTGGTTTGACATGGGTCAAGGGGGGTTATTGAGGTCCCCATGGGAGGTCAAGGGGGGGTCTGTGGGGGTAATTGGGGTCACGGAGTGTAATTGGGGTTTAAAGGAGGTCAGGGGGGGTAATTGAGGTCACAGGGGGTAATTGGGGTCTGAGGGGGGTCAAGGGGGGTAATTGCCTCACAGCAAAATTCATAGAATATAAAATTGCATTATAAACTAATAATCTGTTTTTATCTCCAAGTAATAATTAGATATAGAAAAGTGTTCGAGAATGTTATGTTATTAGTCCAAATGTGTGCGTTGACTTCAAGTTCTGACTATTTACATTTTTTATATTGAGAAATCTAATAAGCACATATCAAAACTTTTTTCTTTGTTTCAGGTGTGTCATTACATTTGTCTTTAATTGCAAATCATTAATTTGAAAATGGTATTTAAGTATAAATTGAAATCACCTATAATGGAGGCTGTTTGTTATTTGGCTTAGTGAAAAGGGATAACTAAAAGCAAAAAAGGAAAAAAACCCATTGAATATATTGTCATTTCTTATATAGTTTTGTCTGCTTAATTTTAAAACGTAATGATTTTCATTGAAGTGATCAGTTAAAACTGCTGATCACACCAACTGAATGGTGAAGCCATTTACTATTTGCTGATTTTCTGCTCAAAGGAAATATATATTATAGTATTAATTCTCACAATACAAACTACTGTTCATTTACGGCATTATGAACCCGATGTCTGTAATTATGTTATTTATTATTAAGTAATGTTATCAATCCTGTATTTACTGCATATTCTCATTCATGCTTATGTGCAGAAATACATATATGCAGGAAAAACAGGCTAAAACATTGCTTTTCCTTCTATTTATAATATAAATAATACATAAACTCAAAAAACCTTGAGAACTTTAACAAACACCTTGATCTAATGAGATTAAAAAAATGTAACTTAAGCTATAATGCCACCATGCTTATATATATATATATAAAATATGTAATATATGTGTCTCATATATATATATATTTCTATCTCATGTCATGTATATTTACCATCTAATTGATGCCAAAGTATCTCTCTATGTGTACAAGAAGACTGAAATATATATATAATATATATATAATGCTGTGTGGTTTTACAGTTAAATACTTAATTTATTAAAATTAAAAAAGAAAACAAACCATTAAAAACCTGGACAATAAAATGGTTTTTAAGGTAGGGTTTCTTTTTCCTTTCAAAATACTCAGTTCCACATAAATGAGTTATGGTGGGACAATCTGAATCTGTGAAAGAAGCAAATACACTTTTTTTTTCCCAGCACATCACAGAAGAAATTAAATAGACGAACATCTCTTTCCTTGCAAAAGGACATTTTTCTTCTTAATAATTTTGGTTGATAAAAATGGAATTAAACATAAGCCTTTCTAAATATGTAGTGCAAGAAAATTAGATGCAAGATACTTGGTTTTTATTTAGTTCACACAAAAAAATAATCTTACTTCTTAAGTAATGCTACAATAGCAATTAATGCTTGCAGAGCTCTGGAAGAAAGTTTTACCTATTTTTGTATCCTATTAACTAACAGGAGAGGCTGTAGATGAAAAATAAACTCTTTTTCAAGGACTGATGGAAGAAGAAATCGATCGTTGCCAAAGGTGATTGTCATGGCTTTGGATGAATTAACATCTTATTTTAATAATTGAGCCTGTTTTTAATTTTAAGGATAGTTTAAAAAGCTAACTGATTTCTTTTTGCATATTTTCAATAATAAACAAGACTTCTGTATGACTTGTGTGGTTTTCTCCCTCACTTTTTTCCTCTTGCTTGTTCTCTCTCCAGGTTTTCCTGATTTTTATCCAAACTCTTTAAACTGCACTTGGACAACTGAGGTGTCACCTGGCAAGGGTAAGAATCTAATGGGAATTGCACCGCCTACATAATGTCTGTGTTTAAAAAATTGAAACACACAAACACAATAAAATCCCATTTATGTATTGAGTTGAATTAGTGCTTTCTGCCGTTCTTCTGAGGAAGAATGATTTTGCAAAATAAATATCTTTGAATGCGGTGTTAAAATGTTGTGTTTATTCCGCAACAGAAACATTCTTTAAATGATTACCAGAACAAATGTCTTTTAGTCTCTTTTAGAAAAAGTAGAAGAGGTAAAATACATTAAAATAATAGTTACTTATTAAATAGCACAAAAGATTTGGTGAAAGCTGTGGGGATCCTGTTGGTTGCTCTTCTACATTATTAAGCATGAAGAAGCAGATTTGATCTGTTGGTTAGTAACCTTAGATTTCAGATTTAAATCTGAATTTAAATTATATATATTTAGGCAATACATCTAGTAAAGTAGCATTTGGATGCTATTATGTGTGATATATATATATATATGAAAATATATATAATATAATCATAGAATCATAGAATAACCAGGTTGGAAGAGACCCACCGGGTCATCGAGTCCAACCATTCCTATCAATATATATATATATCTAACTATATATATAAAACTATATATTATATATATAATATGTAACTATATTGGAAGTTTCTGCTGTTTAAAATCTTCTTACAGACTGGGGTTTTGTTTAAAATTTATATGGCATTTTAAATGTGAATCGTACGAGAAGCCTTTCCATGAAGAATGTTATTCCCTACAGTAAATAATTGTATTTGAAAACCTAATGGAAATTCAAAATTGAGAAGACAGGCATGACTTGAGTAAAAGATTGGTCCCAGAAAATATGAATCTGTATATATGGAAGACTGTTCACAAATCTTGTATCTGTGGGCACTTCCTCGAAGGTTAGAATAAAAGATAGAATTCTGTTGGACAAAAATGCAAAAAATAAAACCTGAATACAAAGTTTTAGCCAATTATTAATGTACATCTCCTGGTTTAATAGTAAGACTATGACAGAGGTTCTAAATGAAGGAGACACAAAGGAACTTGAATAAAATCTGTACCACACAAATTTTGATTTTCAGAGTGCTGTATACAAATAGCTCTGAATTCCATCAGTTCTCTGAGGGGAGGGATTGATTTACAGCGAGCTAAACAAACGTCCACACTGCACATTTGGGTTGGTTCACCCCGAGTTCTTTCTGCAAGTTTTATTTTCTGCATGTTTTATTTTCTATGTGTCATGTTTGGATTCTGTGTGTGACTTTTTCTAAAACTCTTTCCATATACTGTAAGTTTTGCTTTCTGTGTCACCTCTTTATAAAGGAAGAGAAAAAAACTTCCCTTTTAATGCTTGTCTTTTCCCCTTTTTAATATTTTTAAAGGTGTCCAGCTGTTTTTTCACACCTTTCACCTTGAGAGCTCTCATGATTATTTGCTCATTACTGAAAATGCAAATTTTACTGCACAGCTTTGATTTATATCTGATTTTTCAATTTCTCATGAAGGCTTCAGCATCACATTTTCAGGTAAGAAATTCAATTCTGCTACATGTCTAGAAACTGTTTTCAGATATTTTTAGTTGTAGATGGCAAAAACATTATGAAGAATCAGGGAAAAAGAGCAATATAAATGATATAGTCCTTATTGTAAAAAACGGGCCAAGGTTTATAGGATGGCGAACAGATAAACAAGAATGTTTGTTATGACTCTTTTAAGGAAACTCAAGCACATTTTTTGAAAATGTGGTCATATATCTTTTCATTCACCCTTTATTTGACTTTTTGTTACATTTTTCTTCATATATAATTTATTTTTTTTAACTCTCTCACTTCTAAATCTGTTTGGGGGTTGAAATGAATCACGAGTTATGTACAAGGCTTATAGATAATTAAAGAAAATGATAAAATATTAAAGCTTTTACAGTACAAGCTGATTGCAGCCCTAGAAAATAAGAAAATAAATGCAATGTTGGTGGGACACAATAGACATCTAATTACCGTAGACACAGCCATAAAGACACACAGAAACAGCACTGAGTATCAGTAGAGGAGACAACTCTGAAATGCACATTTTCCAAGTGTTCCATACTGACACAATGCAACTGGCTGGTTTTAAGGGTCCTTTTTCATGTTGTGTTTTCATTCTTTTAACTCTTACCTGGCTTGTTTTGGTTTGGCTTGTTTTGTTTACATTTTAAAACCTGTAATACAGCGTCGTGAACTACAATATTTAAACATAGTGTCTTGTTGTTCAAAGTCAGCTCCGGGTCAGCGAATAGTTCTTTTCTGGGAAAAACCCTGGGGCTGGAAAAAATACCAAGTTTTATGAATCCAGTTTTGGTAGCCCTATTTTTATCCTTTTTGTTATCTTAAGAGACACTTTATGTAGATTAGTGTGAAAATTCGATTTGAAGTTATAAGTTTCCTTATAGTGAAGGTGGGAAGGAAAAAAAATAAGAGACCCCTCTCTATAAGTATAAATCAATAAGTATTGACTTTATTAATCTAGACATTCCTAACTTTGTGGTTACACCTGTTCTTTTTAACAAGACTGAATTACACCATGAAACAAGCAAACCTTTGAGAATCCCCTACGCGATTAGAAAGTTACAGTCAAAAGAACAGCATTTTCTCCATCTTTACCCACAAAATTGTTGATACAAAACACCTCCAGGCTTGTGTGGACACAGTGAATTAAACGCTGCCAGACCGTGGCCTGTGGTTTTTCTTTTAGATCAAAATGGATTGAGTAAGGGGGCAAAATACGAGGTCTGTATTGTCCCTTGGTCGATATTGTCCCCTCCCGTGGTCTGACAGTGCAGACAAAGACTTCAACTCCCCACTGAGCTTCTCGGACGTGGTCCCTCAGTCTCCCAGTGGCTTTGCACATATGTAGCTCAGTGCACTTGCCCTGATTATAGCAATCGGTAATTTATTCAGGTCACACAAGCTTGGCCACTGTCTGTGCTCCATCGCCCCTACGGTCCCTCAGGCTCCTGGTGGGTTAAGTTAAGCAGCACTTTGCCGTCTCTTCCACCTGCTGCAACCGTGTTGTCTTTGAAATCTGCTAGTCCTTTAAATTAATTAATGCTGCTAGAAACTTACTCAATGCCATCAAATCGTGGAAGTTCACTATGTACTGCATGAAGAAGTCATTGTTTTCATCTCTTTGAAATCCACATTCTTAATTGATTAATGAAACATCTAGTTTCATTAAGTGCCCTTTGCTCTAACAGTGCTGGTTTGATGAATAGTTTTGCAAGCTTGCTCTCCAACACCTTCATGATTTTGTACACTTCAGTCATATCCCTTCTCAGCCTTCTCTTGTCCAAACTGAGTCTCTGCTTCTAAAACATAAACCCCTCAACAACTGCTGTGTCTGTGATTTCTACAGCTCTGCTCTGTTCTTCCACACTTGCACAGACACAAAGCTCAAGAAATGGGCACTAAAAGGCAATAAACAGAGGCAAAGAAATGCCCACTGTTTTGTTTTTAAACCTCATTCCTCTACAAACTCTCATATTTCAGGGTTAAATCATCTTTAGGACTAATTGTCAATTTTGTTTGTACACGTGTGAATTGATGTTTTCTCCTTCATACAAGGTCATGTATTTTTCTTCTTCAGCAATTTATCACAAGTCACTATTGCATTCCTTCTCCATTTTGTTTTTTATTTTTTTTTTGCAAAGAAAGTAGCCTTTTAAATATCAGTTAGGAAAAAGGAAAATGTCTTATGGACTACAGCACCTAGTTTTTCAGCAAGAACGAGTTCACTCTCAACTGACACAACATAATCCTCCGCTCCCTTTTGGGAGAGCTGTGGGCTTCTGAAGTTTTCTTCCTTACCTGTTTGTATCCTAAATATGAGCAAAATATGTTATAAGCCCCAGTTTTCTGTCTTGTGTCTGCACAGGGGAAAGTCCCAAGATGACCTTGCAGGCAACTTGCAAGGGATGCACTAAGGATGCAGAATATTTATAAAACCTCTGCTGAAATGCAGGGCATTTTCCCACCTTACTCTGTTTTTAAAGAGAACAGGTACGTACGTCGTTCCACATTGGGTGCAGGTGCCCAGCCTTCCACAGGGGTGGCTGAGCCCCATAGCCAAGGTGGTGGTGCCTTGGGAAAAGGGGATTTGTAACAGGGCAAAAAATGCTGTGCAAGAGTGTGTGAGAAAGAGGAGTGAAGGAAAGAAGCGTGAGGAAAGAATCTTGATAACGCCAAGGTCAACTCAACATGAATGTCTTATGGTGTATATAATATCGCTATTAGTTTGAGACAGGAGCACTAAGAATTCCGTGAGGACGTAATTAAGAGATTTTGTAATATATATAGGAAGGTGCATAAAAATGTCAGGAGGCTATACAGGAATTATCCCTCAAACCATAAAAGCTTTTAAAATACATTTCCCTTTGGGATGATTTTATGCCATTAAAATCTCTGCAATCAAAGAAAATTGAAAAGATTATTTGTAAGTAATTTCTCTTTACCGTCAGAATGAGAAACTGGAGTTGAAGAAAATCCAGCCAGCCCTTCCCTCTCCTTCAGGGGAGGGTCTGATTTTATATTCTCACAGCAGATGCAGATAAATTAGCACCGTTACTACCTCAGGAATAATTGTAGCACTGTCCTCGTGCCTACATATTTTAATCCCAGCAGTAGAGCAAGCACTTCCCTTTCAGTTCATCAAAAATAACATTTGCAAGGGTGTTTCTGTCCTCAGTAGGAATGTGAGGGAGAGACAAAACTCATGTTTTCAAGGCGAATTCATGCAGGTTAATGACTGAGTAGCAGGCAAAGTTTTCTGCAGCTGTGGCAAAGTCTGAACTTGAATTAGCAGGGAAGAAATCTGAACTCAAGTAAAGAAATAGAAACAGAATCACCATTTTGAGGCATATGGCAAAACTGAGTACCTGGATTATCTGTTTATTTTAAACCTTATCCTTTCTCATCACTAACACTTCAGTTTCCCGATCTCCCTGCTGTAACTCCCACTTGAAATTTCACAATTCTTTAAAGTGGCCACTTACAGTGAAATCTTTATAATGCAATCGCTGTGAATTTGTCACAGGTAAGAGGAAAACCAGGATGTTATTCCATGTCTTTCATCTATTTGGCCATATAGACCTTCTTTTTGTGGTCATGACAGAGAAAATAGTAATCGTAACATGAGAATGTCAAATGGATCCTCCTAAATGAGTTAAAAATGTGTGATCTAATAGTGATAATGTCTAGATTCGTGTGTTAAATGTGTTCTCCAATTCTCTAATTTTCTTTCCGAGGGGTGATTCAAGCTAGTTATCAGTTTAGTCCATGGAGATTCAATGCAATATTATTTCAATTACTAGACTAGACATGTACCTACTTATATCTGTGATGTTAGCAACAACTGGATAAGTGTCCCCAGTTAAAAATTGTTAGGGTTTTTTACATCTACTGTCATATGATACGTCTTATCTCATTTTTACTTCATCAAACAATGTTTTCATTTGTGTCTGGATTCATCTTGAGGGATGCAGGGTTAGAAAGCTGTTGGAACAGGATGTCTAAGGAACAGTGTTAGTCATCGGCTGATTTTGGGGTTTTGTCTTTTCTATTTTAAGGTGAAGAAAAATCACATTTTTAACATAGTTGTGATGCTTTATTAATGACTACTAAAAATAGATTATTCCATCCCTCAATCCAAGTAAATTTTCTCTGTGTTTTTGCATAATCTGTGTGACCAGGATGTTATTAAACAATAAATCTTATGATGGACAAATGTTTATTTATTTTGTAAAATGGATTTACAGTTCTGATAAATAAAGTGCAATCAATCCATGAAAGATCTGTAGTTCTGGGCTAGGATATGGTAGAAGCCAGGAAGCATTTCTTCAGATGCTCTTAGCCCAGCTTAAAGTCATATTTCTGCCTACAGGTAGGCATTAAATACGTGTTACTGCTGGCACAAATCTTAAATGCAATTGATTGTCTCTTCTGAGAGCTCTTCCATGTGGCCTGATATAAGACAATCTTTCCTTAGTAATAAAGACAGAATGCATTGTTCTATGAATGGCTAGCATCATGTATTATTTTTCAAAAGATTCTTTTATGGCAGGTAATTATTTATATTTGTTTATGTTAATTAAACTAAATTTAGGATTTTAGCTTAAAAAATCTCTGTGCATGCTGGCTTTATTAGGTTATTTTGCTAGTGTCAGCACTTGAAATGAATTAAGAGCTTAAGATACTTACTGTAGTTGTGTCTTTTATACTAGTTATCTGCAGTCCCTCTCGCCTGTATGACATCAGGGTAAATTATCTTTTATTTCAAATTAGAAGAAAGCTGTTCAGACTGATTATTTGCTTTTCCATAAGCATTCCCATGATGCATGGTATATGCTTGGAATTATGAAACACACTTCGTATTTGTTTATTTTTCCATGATAAAGTACGGGTGATTTATTTAATTTAAAGAAGAAGTTATCTTTTTTTTTTTTTAATTCATTTTGATTAAAAAAACCAAAACCCAAACCCAAACAAACAGAAAAACCCATAGAGGACTGTTTCGGTTCTTTATGGCTTTCAAGGTTTTGCAATAAGGAAAAATAAATTTTCAAGCCCTTGCCAATTCTTTGTGCTTGTCCTGTACTGGTGAATGATCTAAAGAAACTCTTATTCATTCTGTGACTGGAGGTTAATAGTGTTGATTTTGTCTCTCATTGAAAGTTTTTAATAAAATACCATAAGTAAAGAAGATCATCTCTACACTTAGGCTGGAAATAGACTCAAACCTTTATTAAGACCTTTCTTTCTTTATTAAAACCTTTAGTAAGACAAAAAGTTGCTGTAGGTTTAGAATCTGGAATAAGCAGTGACAGATTGACTTTAATACGTCTCCCTCAGCTCTGATGTTAATATCTCCGGACACTAGAAAACAGAGCAGTTCACTTACTTCAGTGGTGATTTCAGAGGTCAGGCTTCTGTTATCCTTTGTGAATAATCATGAAAAATAATCTGATTTTATGAAACCTCAGAAGGTGGGCTTGCTTATAAATACTAATTCCATTCAAAATGACCTCACAAAACTGAAAAGGAAAAAAGACTGAAAAACATCTTAACAGTGACAGAATATTTTATATTTCACTGAACTGCGTAACCAAGCCGTATGTACCTGACACAATGGAAACCGTGATGCTTTTGGAGAAACTATTGGCCATACAGAGCCGACTTTGGAAGTGTTGTATAAGGATAAACTCATATTTTTCAGATATTTAGATAAGGTGTCCAGTTCAATGCTGTTTTTTGTTTTCCACAAGGTGTATGATGGAAAAGACAGTTCTGCGCACTCTCTGGGAGCCTTCACCAAAATTACTTGATGGGAGTTATCCTGAATAGCACCTGTAACCATTTGTGGATAGAGTAGAACACCAACAGATCTGATACTGACCAAGGATCTCAGCTCACTTACACAAGTAAGTAGCTCACAAAAATGTTCTGATCGACTGTTAAGTGGGGAAACGTGTATTTCCAGCTGCAGTGATTCCTCATGGAATGGTAAAGATAATATCCTAGAACGTACTGAAGTTCAGAGTCTGAATTTTACTTGTCTATACGTGTGGATAAGTTTCAGTAATTAGAGAGCATTACTAAAAGAAAAATTGTAACCTTTCAAATATAGAAAGCGTTGTTATTTTGAGGATTTAGCAGTGGGGTTTGAATAAGAGTGCATTGTGACATCTGTGGGTTGAATATATTAGTGTTGTACTGTAGCAGACGCAGAGCCAGGTATTAAAAATATAACGTTTAATTCCTGCAGACAAATTTAAAAATATAAAAGAACAAATGAGAATAAAAAGAATGCAGTGTGCTTGAGTGAACACTCTACATGTCTGCTTGTCAGGATCAAGGTGAAGTTCGCTGGAGGAAGAGCTGAGTAAAAAAGTTTTAACAAAGGGTGCACTTGTCCTACAGCTTGGATGTAATTAATTTAAGTACTTGAGCTGGCAAAACAATGAGTCCTTTGGAAAGGAAAACTATGGGGAGAGCTAGTTTGTTTCCAACACACATAACGAAATTTTGTCCACCTTTCAAGGAATCTTCAAGTTCCCTTTGCCTTCAATTTGTCGTCTTTGATATCAGTTTCTGTGAACCTCTACTAAATCCTTCGGAGCAGAGCAGCACATCATGATGTGACATAGAAATGGAATCATGGCTGTTTCTAATAGATCTGCTGATTTCCCTTTGGATTGGAGCCAGCTGTGGAATAAGCAGAAATATTTTAATAATGTGGAATAAGCAGAAATAATAAGCAGTGTGCCCAGGTGGCCCAGAAGGCCAATGGCATCTTGGCTTGGGTCAGAAATGGCATGACCAGCAGGTCCAGGGAGGTTCTTCTCTCTCTGGACTCAGCACTGGGGAGACCGCTCCTCGAATCCTGTGTTCAGTTCTGGGCCCCTCACCACAAGAAGGATGTTGAGGCTCTGGAGCAAGTCCAGAGAAGAGCAACAAAGCTGGTGAGGGGCTGGAGAACAGGCCTTATGAGGAGCGGCTGAAGGGAAGTGGGTATTTTTTAGCCTGGAGGAGGCTGAGGGGAGACCTTATTGCTCTCTACAACTACCTGAAAGGACATTGTAGAGAGGAGGGAGCTGGGGTCTTCTCCCAAGGGATAGGGGACAGGACAAGAGGGAATGGCCTCAAGCTCTGCTAGGGGAAGTTCAGGCTGAACATCAGGGTAAAATATATCATGGAAATGGTCATTGGGCACTGGAACAGGCTGCCCAGGGATTTGGTTGAGTTACCTTCCCTGGAGGTGTTTAAAGCACGCGTGGATGAGGTGCTGAGGGGCATCGTTTAGTGATTGATGGGAATGGTTGGACTGAATGATCCAGTGGGTCCTTTCCAGCCTATGGATTCTATGATTCTATGATTCTTTTTGCTTTGTCAGCAGAGAGAATCTGACAGAAGCATTGATGATGAGAGAGCTCCAACGCCTCCTCAGGGAGAGAGGAAGAAGCGATGCGGCAGTGCCCTCAAATCCAGCAGCATTCGGGTATGTGGCTTTCTCGGGACTCACTCCTCTTTGCTAATCACTGTCCATCGTGTTGACGGCGCGAGCCGGAGCGTTCTCCGCTTTGGGTTAGCATGTGACGGCATCGCGTTTAGTGAACGCTGGATCGACACAACAATACTAGGGTGCCAGGGGCTTCACCAGACGAACCTGTGCTCGCCACACACCATAAACATGCCACACGCCAGGCCCACGCCACACACACGCAATTCACCCCCCTGCACATTGTGCTGCCCCCATGCACACGCCGTGCACATGCCAGGCTAGCGCCACAACCACCCCGTGCACATGCTTTTAACATGCAAGCAGCATGCCACACACACCACAGAGCCCTTGTACACATCGCAACATGTCATGCAGGCCACACATGTTATGTACATGCTGTGTACATGCCATCCACACACAAGGCATAAGCTAGCACACACCATGAGGATGACACACCAGCCATGCACATGCCACTGCCCCATGCAGATGCCACTGCCCCATGCACATGCCACGCACATGCCTTTTACACGCAAGCAACATACCACACCCCACACACATGTATTGCACACACAAGCAACATGCCACGCATGCCAAGCACGCGTTATGTACATGCCATACACACGCCACACACACGCCACTGCTCCCATGCCCATTCCAGGCTCATGCCACAAGAGTCAAGAACGTGTCTCGCACACGCCTTCCACATGCAGGCAACATGCCATGCACGCCACACACTCCGTGCATATGTAATGTACGGGCCATGTACATACCGTACACACGCCATGCACATGCTAGCACATGCCATGAAGGTGACACGCCAGCCAGGCACATGCCATGCACACACCAGACACACTGCAAGCACGCCTCACACACACTGAGAGGGCAAGGGGAGATTTGGAAAGTGCTTTTATGTTGTTAGTGTAGAGAGAGCCAGGAGAGAGGTTGCTTCTTTGATTCCCTTCTATAACCAGGCGTCTTTGCATTTAAAACCCTTCTGTGTCACAGTGTTTTACAACGGTGCAACATCCGTTACGCTTGCTGCAGATCCTCTTGGTTCGGACATTTCTGTTTCCTGTTACACAGAATACCTGTTTAGCCTTCTCTTCTATTCTGAGGCTTAACATCTTTTTAGACTTCTTTTTAGTATTTGTGTTAAACTATGTCCCATAACAGTGGTACGGAAGGGGAGTTGTCGCGTTCTTAACAGTAACTGTAGAGTTAAGGTATCTCAAGTGCCTTGGGGATATGCAGACGCACCTTTTAGACATCCTTCATCTTTGCGGAGTGCTATGGAGCCTTCCCATCTCTCTCATACGCTCGCGGCAGAAGAAGAGAAGGGCGCCCATGGGTGAAATGGAAGCGGTTGCCATTCAGGTGAGAGGAGAAACCTCCCATTTGCAGCTCTGAGCATGGGTGACATTCGTGATGCCGACTCCTGGTTCAGGAAGCAGCTTCCGGCTCCATCGTTTGTTCCTCTGTGGATGAGGGCTCGGTGTATCGGCCCGGCTTCTGTGCCAGTGGCGTGGTCATGTCCACATCGTCGTTCATCGTGCGGGGCTGGGGGGGCTTTGTCTGTTTTTGTACTTAAGCTCTGATTGTCACCTGTAACTGGACAAATGACTCTGTTAGCATCATGACGGTATTCGAGGTGGCGTTAAAAATTCCTTAACATATCGTGCACGTGTCTCTCTCCTCGCAGCCCAAAAAGGCAGTCTGGAGAATGTCCTTGCTGCAGAAAACCTCGCAAAAGTCTTGCAGAACTGCCCTGCTTTTTCACAGCCCGGTATTGTTCTGTCCCGTTGTGAGGAGTAACGGTGAGCGAGCTGGCATGGCACGGGGCAGGGAGGAGGAGGGTGAACTTTACCTGCTCTCCATCGGCTAAAAGAAAAGGCCTCGGTCTGGCTTCTGTGGGACCGTTTTAACGGCACTGTGGCCGAGCGAGGCCTCGTGTTGTTGCTGTTCTAGCGTTCCTTTGCGCGTGTGTACGTGTGTGCTTACACATGAGTTGATGTTGTGTCACGGCTGTTGGGTGAAAGCCATGGGGAAGGTGTTGGGCATCCTTGCCACACGAGAGCCGGCAGCACCAGGAGCCTCCGTAGCGTGAGGGTATCTGCAGCTGAAGTGGCTTCTTTTGCCTCTCTCTGCCCAAACTGGGCGGATCTCATCCTTCAAGCGAACGCAGAAGGCTGCGTATGCTCCCAGGTCCCACAGAAAGGGAAGTCTTTGGATTCCCCGACTGCAGTAACCCCTGCTGCTGCCTGTGGGTTGTTGCGCTGAAGACACCCTTCGCGCAGGGAGGAGCCACGTGGGAGATGGGTGATGCGCTGATGTAAACAGTGTCCTGTGGGTGGTGTGTCTCCTCGGAGCCGTGTGAAAGCCGACCTCCGCTTTCTCTTCCCCTCTAGAGCGGGCAGAGGATGGGCTGCAAGGCCGAGGAAACCTGAGCGAGGCAAGCGGCCAGCTAGACACAAAGTGGGGAGAAACGCTGATGCCTGGTGAACAAGGGAGTTTCCACTGCTGAAACGGATGAGAACGGACGTCACGAGCGTCCTTCTGTTTGGGGCCGGCAAGGGAACTAGAACCATTTCTCTGGGGAGAACTTGCACATGGCTGGAGGGTTCTGTCATGGGAGGTGACCGAAACCCGATTCCCAATCCTGGTTTGGTGAAGGAGAAGAAAGGGCTGTGAGACCTGAAGGCAGGGCTCTGCCTCGAGGCAAAGGTCAGTGAAGTAAGCTCGAGTTTCTCATGCTTCTTCCTGCCTCCTCAGTGTCTGTCCTCTACTTCAAGTGTGGCTGGACCAGTGCCTCAGGAGGTTGTCGGGCGGGAATGAGCGGTCACTAAAATACTTCTCCCGTTAGCTTTAGTGCTAAGGTATCCCATGGCGCTGAGCTCAGGGTCAGGAGATGGACACGCGGCCTTTCAGAGGCTGCTCTACCCGGATGAACCGCTGTACTCCTGCCTCCCTCGAGGGAAACCTGCATTTGGAAAACTCGGTCGCTTGTCCTCCCTCTGACGGCCTCAGCGTGGCAGGGAGAGCTGGAGGAGCTCTGCCTGATCCCGTGGCAGGCTGGGGCCAGTCTGGCACAGCTTAGAGCTTGCTGGGCGCTGGGGTGTCGCTCGCAGTGGTGAGAGCTGCTGGGGAGGGGAGTGGTTCATTTAAAGCACGGTTACTTGGAGTTTTTTGTTGTAACAGCTCCTTGATTTTGCTTTGTCAGCAGGGAGAATCTGACAGGAGTACTGTCAACAAGAGCCCCTGCGGGATCCCGACCCCTCCACAGGGAGAGAGGGAGAAGCGACGTGGCGGTGCCCTGCAGGCCAGCAGCATTCGGGTACGTGGCTTTCTCGGGACTCGTCTTTGCTGATCACCGTTGATCAAGTTGACGGCGTGAGCCGGAGTGTTATCCGCTTAGGGTTAGCACGTGATGGCATCGCGCTTACTGAATGCTGGATCGAGACAACAATACTAGGGTGCCATGGGCTTGGCCAGCCAAACATGTGCATGCCACATGCCATAAACATGCCACACACATGCCAGGCACACACCACACACATGCCACACATGCCACTGCTCTCATGCACACGCCATGTACATGCTAGGCTTACGCCACAACTCATGCACATCCCATGCACACACCTTGCACCTGCAAGCAACATGGCAAACATGCCATGGGCATGTTATGTATATGCTGTGTACACATCATCCACATGCCACAAGCACTAGCACACACCATGATTGTGACACACCATCCATGAACAGGCCACACGCACACCATGCACATGTGAGCAACATTGCACATGCTATACACATGCCATGTGCATGTTATGTGCATGCTGTGTACATACCATACACATGCCACGCACATGCTGGCACGTGCCATCAAGATGTCACATCAGCCATGGACAGACCACGCACATGCTCACACACGCCATGAAGGTGACCCACCATCCGTGCACATGCCTTGCACATGCAAGCAACATTCCACACACTGCACACACAGAACATTTGCATTTTATGTATGTGCTGTTTACATGCCATCCACATGCCACTCACACATTAGCACATTCAAAAAAGGTGAAGCACATGCCACGCACATTCCTTGCACACACAAGCAACATGCCACACATGCCATGTGCATGTTACGTACATTCTGTGTACATGCTATACATATGCATCAAACACGCTAGCACATGTCATCAGGATGACTCACCAGCCATACACACGTCATACACATTCTAGGCTCACGCTATGCTCACCCCATGCACACACCACGCATGTGCCTTGCACATGTAAGCAACATAGAATCATAGAATCATAGAATAACCAGGTTGGAAGAGACCCACCGGATCATCAAGTCCAACCATTCCTATCAAACACTAACCCATGCCCCTTAGCACCTCATCCACCTGTCCCTTAAACACGTCCAGAGAAGGTGACACAACCCCCTCCCAGGGCAGCCTCTGCCAGTTCCCAATGACCCTTCCTGTGAAAAACTATTTCCTAATGTCCATCCTGAACCTCCCCTGGTGGAGCTTGAGGCCATTCCCTCTCGTCCTGTCCCCTGTCCCTTGGGAGAAGAGCCCAGCTCCCTCCTCTCTACAACCTCCTTTCAGGTAGTTGGAGAGAGCAATGAGGTCTCCCCTCAGCCTCCTCTTCTCCAGGCTAAACAACCCCAGCTCTCTCAGCCACTCCTCGTAAAGCTTGTTCTCCAGCCCCCTCACCAGCTTCGTTGCTCTTCTCTGGACTTGTTCCAGAGCCTCAACATCCTTCTTGTGGTGAGGGGCCCAGAACTGAACACAGGATTTGAGGAGCGGTCTCACCAGTGCTGAGTCCAGAGGGAGAAGAACCTACCTGGACCTGCTGGTCACGCCGTTTCTGATCCAAGCCAAGATGCCATTGGCCTTCTTGGCCACCTGGGCCACTGCTGGCTCATGTTCAGTCGCTGTCAACCAACACCCCCAGGTCTCTCTCCTCCAGGCAGCTTTCTAGACAGACTTCTCCTAGTCTGTAGCTGCTCAGGGTTGTTGTGCCCCAAGTGCAAATTTCCATTCTAAAAGAACAAACTTGTGAACTTTATTCTGGGCTTAATCAATGTGCATCTTTGATTCTTGGAAAGTGTCCCCGGTCTCTAATCCTGGACCCAGAGGGGCCGGGGGTGAGAAGGGACCCGGAAGGAGGGGGAACCCGGGGTGGAGGGGCTGCTGCTCGCCCCAAATGTGCATTTGTTTGGGGTGGGCAGCTGCACATCTTCCTGCCATGATCGCAGCTTGTGTTTCCCTGGAGGTGGTCAGCGTGCCTGGAAAGGTCTTCTTCAGCACAGAGGCAAAGCTGGATGAGCTGAGGGAGCTCCGGTCTGGAGAGCGGCTGTTCCTGCGGCTTCACAAACAGCCCCCGCTCACCGTTTCTAGGGAGAAAGGTAAGGCCGGCACCAGCACCTTCTCTCGGGTGTACTTGGAATCGTGAACCCCGGTGGAAGTCATAGAATCATAAAACAATATGGGTTGGAAGGGACCTTAAAGATCATCTAGTTCCAACCCCCACACCATGGTCAGGGATACCTCTCACCAGATCAGGCTGCCCAAGGCCCCGTGCAGTCTGGCCTTGAACACCTCCAGGGATGGGGCTTCCACAACTTCCCTGGGCAGCCTGTTCCAGTGTTCCACCACTCCCATGGTGAAGAAATTCTTCCTCATGTCTAGCCCAAATCTGCACCTCTCCAGTTCATCCCCATTTCCCCTCGTCCTGTCATTACAAGCCTTTGTGAACAGTCCCTCCCCAGCTTTCTTGTCGGCTTCTTTCAGGTAGTGGAAGGTTCCTAGAAGTCCTGTCTGTGAAGTTAGTCTGTTATTTCTGTGCTGACAGCTGTGGTTCTGATGCACAGTGATCAGCTCTGAGGTATCTTTGGCCTAGGTGTGTTCCCAATGCTTTTTTTTTTTTGTATTGTGAAAATGCCTTTGAAAATGTTTTCAGTAGATACCAGCTTGTGTTTTGCTGGCATGGAAATTAATATTTTATTGGTTAACAGGATTTATGTTGATTCCAACAGCTGTAGTTGTAATTCACAGTAATAAATTCTGAAGTATCTTTTGCCCTGGTGTGTTCTCAATGCGGGACTATTTTGTGCTCAAAATGGTTTTAAAAATAGTTCCAGTAGATACCTTACCAGCCTCTGCAGTGCTGGCACTTTACCTAGATGTGTGTGAGTAACAACACAGCCACACCAAAATAAGATTAACGAAACGAGTCCAGTTCTGGACAGTTTGTGTGCATTTTTAAGGTTGAGTTGTTTTCTTTTAGGCAAAGTGGATCCAGGCGTGTCTCCTGTGTCGCTTATCTGTTAAGTACACAGATTTCTGGTAAATCTCAGCTACTCGAGTCACATTCTCTGCCAGTGTTGAATAATTTTGATAGGAATGGTTGGACTCGATGATCCGGTGGGTCTCTTCCAACCTGGTTATTCTGTGATTCTGTGATTCTGTGATAAGAACAAGATGGATGGAAATCTGCATGCAGGTTGGATTTTATTTGGGAGATCACAGGTGGCCCTGGGCTTTGAGGATCAAATTTAAGCACGATTCTAACAGAGTAAAGAAGTCCCTTTCTCCCAGTCCCCTGTGCCTTGACCAGTTTTGAGGTTTTGCAGTGAATTGGCCTCTATATTCCTTGTGTGTCCCTTGTCCTAGCTAGGTCAGGAGGGTTATCTCCAGGTGTAAGAACAGGCGTGTGTCGGAGACTTTGCCGGACTGAAGTCAGGTCGATAGTAGCGAAGAGATATTTCCATTCAGAAAGAGTAAATTTGTGGACTTTATTCTGAGCTGAATCAATGTGTGTCTTTGCTTCTTGGCAAGCGTCTCACATCTCTAATCCTGGACCAAGTGCTTTCTGGGGAGGGTGGCATGGTTGGCTGGCCCTCTGTCCCTGGGAATGGTCCAGTTTTTTTAGAGCTGCTGAGTTCTTCTGCAGAATACAATCCTTGCACAATTTCGTCTTGGTTCTGCAGAGCTTATAATCAGAGGGATGCCTTGGTCTCTGCTGGTGGCATGTGTGGGTACTGAGAGCTCAGTTGTGCCTGTGATGGCAGTGATGCCTGCTGCTGTGGTTCCAGGATTCACACACAAACAAAATTTGAACGGCGTCTGTTAACAGCTGTTCTCAATCTGTAGGAAAATCAAATTCTGAGACTGTAGTACTTATGCTGAAACTACTTTTTCTTCCAGGGAAAACGCTGCATGAGGTTAAAAGCCTTGTCACTGAGGAACCAAAGTCTTGGCTGGATGTAATCTCTGCTTGGAGAAACCTTCGTGGGTGCGAGGGGAAAAAAGATGTGTTTCAAGAAAACAGATTGCCTCTTAAGAGAAAATCAGAAGAAGAGACAAATATTGTAACTAAAAGGCAGAAAGCGGAACAAGTGAGAGAGTCTGAGGAATGTCAGGCAGAAGATGGAGAGAGTTATATGGTACCCAAGAGAAAGAGCGACCAGAACTGTGGGACTGAAAGCCAGGCTTCCTTAGAAGACCCTTCCAAAAGCAGCAAAGAGGAACCTGTTGCAAATGAGGAATTCGGCTTCAGTTTCAGAGTTTCTTGTCGCTGTAGTGGAGCAATTGCCAAAATACTTACTTCACAGGTATGCTCAAGTATCTCTGTTTTAAAGTAATTTACCAAAGGGGAAGGGAGATGTGTAGTTTCATTTGTAATTTCAGTTGTGTTGTATGTTTTAGAATAATAAACTGCAGGAGGTTTTTCTGTATTTTCTCAACCAAGCCCTTAATCTACATTTATTTTAAATAAGTAGAAATGCTAGAGTTGCTGTTAATTTCTGGGCTCTGATACCCTGAATATTTTTCAGATCAGTGCCTTTTATTGAGGATAAGTTGAGGTACTTGGGCTTGTGGAGCCTGAGAAGTGATCTGATACTAGCTTACACCTACTTAAAGGGCCCTTGCAAGGACTGTGGAGCCAGACTCCTCTCACTTGTGGCAGAGGGTGTAAAAGAGAAAGGCAGAGGCCAGAACTTGCAGGTCGGTGGGCTCTGACTGGGTATTGGGGAGAATTTGTTCCCTAGGAGGGCAGTGCAGGCCTGGGAGGTGTCACAGGGAGTGGATCTTGGCCCTGGAAGAGAGTAGTGGCGTAGAGGACTTCCAGGGGCCCTTTCCATCTAGCACTGATCCCATCTGTAATAACTTTCTGCTAGAAATAACAGCTCTGGAGCGCTGTTTCCGCCTCAGACAGCTGCCCACGGAGCATTCCCCCATGCTGGGAGCATCGCCCCCACGGCTGCGTTGCCAGGCAGGGCTCACCCGAGGAGTGCGCTGACCCACGGCTCCTTCGCCTGGTGTGAGCTGCAGAAAGCAGGGAAACAACCTGAGTGCCCCCGCTCTGCGCAGCCTGCGGGCAGAGATGGGGGCGAGCGCAGCCCTGCCCGTGGCAAGTGCCCCAGAGGCAGCGTGGAGCCCCGTGGGGCAGGACAGAGCCGCTGCCCAGTCCTTGCCGTGGGACATGGCACCGGCACTCACGGGAAAGTGACCGCGCAGGAGCCGCGGGGCCAGACGAGGCCGAGGCAGTCGGTGGCCTCGCCTTCCTCCTCTTCAGCAGGGTCCCCGGCTGCCCGCTTCCCGCCGATCGGCACCTGCAACTGGCCCAGGGCCAGGCAGAGCTTCATGTGCAGGGCGCTGCCACGGCTGCAGAGAGGAGCGGCACGGAGCGATCTGGAGGTGGCCGAGCCCAGCGGCTCTGCTCCAGCATCCCCCCGCAATGGACAGGGCACTGTGGGCGTCCCTGCTCAGCAGTTTAGCTGGCCCATCCCATCAAGGCCACCGAAGTTCCGTGCGGGACTGATTGATGCTCAGGAGAGCAGCAAACAGCCAAAGCAAGGCACTCAACAAAGATGTTTTGGCTGAGCAGTGCTGCTGGTTGAGAGCTTGACTCTTGCCAGTGCCAGACGGTGCAGCCACGGCACCGTCTCTGAAGGCACTCGAGCCGGTGCCGGGGCCAGCGCCGATTGGCATTCAGTAAATTCAGCTAAGTCTAGGCCATAGCAGGTTTATCTGCTGAGCTCTCATCGAATCATCGAGTCATAGAACAACCAGGTTGGAAGAGACCCACAGGATCATCAAGTCCAACCATTCCTACCAAACATAACCCATGTCCCTCAGCACCTCGCCCACCCATCCCTTAAACCCCTCCAGGGAAGGGGACTCAACCCCCTCCCTGGGCAGCCTCTGCCAGGGACCAATCACCCTTTCTGTGAAAATTTTTTTCCTAATATCCAGTCTAAAGCTCCCCTGGCGGAGCTTGAGGCCATTCCCTCTCATCCTGTCCCCTGTCCCTTGGGAGAAGAGCCCAGCTCCCTCCTCTCCACAACCTCCTTTCAGGTAGTTGGAGAGAGCAATGAGGTCTCCCCTCAGCCTCCTCTTCTCCAGGCTAAACACCCCCAGCTCCCTCATGTTGTAGCATCTCATCCTATGAGAACAATTCTTTGCCTTTTACTTCCACTTAGGGTCCGATGGTACTGACGACACCAAGGAAAAGAGAAAGGATTGGCAAGCTGAAGTCCCTCTGGGACTGCTGAATGTCTCAGCTGACAGTGACGTCGCTTCAGTAGGTCCTGCTCTGGCTGGAGAGAAAGTTGGTAAGAAAGATTTGGGTTTTATTGATTGAACGTGGGAGGATGTTTGTTACTGTTGCTGTCACTTTACATACACTTTGATAGTTAGCTAACATACAACTGCAAGAATGTTTTCCTTCCTCTCCAGAAGGGAGATTAACTCTGTTGCTTCCAAAAGAAAAGAAGGAGAAGGATTCAGGATCATTCTGTGCCGCTGCTGTTGATGAGGGCAGACATGAGCCAAAAGCAGATGAGGAAGACATGTAAGTCAAGCGCCACACGACTGAACAGTTTTCACGAAATGACAGGTTGCATTACCTAAAGTTTTTCTTCTCTTCTTTCAAATTCACAAAGAAAGAAAACTCACCCGTTACACAGAGTCTGCCAATTGAACTTTCATTACTCTGATTTAATGTGTCACATGCCAATGTTGCCATTCATAACGTTACACAGCAGTACAAAACAAATGTCACTTGACACACTGATAAGGAATGGTGAGGAAATTGTGCATCCTCTCTACACCTCTGCAAGGTTCGTGCCGAGAGAAACAAATCCCTTTTCTTTCACCTCTGGCATCACCACAACCAAATGATTGTAAGGGTACAAAGGGCCTTATTTCTGTAGGCTGAAAGTACGTAGCAATTGTGGTACTGATGTACAAAATGACAAGAATAGTGCCTTGCTTATGCTTTCAGTACTCAAAATACTAAATCCTAGAGGAAGAAGAGATTTTCCAGGGTTTTAGATAAGATCTGTACATCTTCCCACAAATCGAGGTAAGCAAAGAAGTTTCAGAAAGCTTAAAGTCACAGGGAGGTGGTTGAGTCACCTTCCTGGAGGTGTTTCAAGCACGGGTGGATGAGGTGCTAAGGGGCATGGTTAAGTGTTTGGTCGGAATGGTTGGACTCGATGATCCAGTGCGTTTCTTCCAACCTGGTTATTCTATGATTCTGTGAAAGCTTCACCTGTGGCTGAAGCATAATTCACATCCTACATAAACATGGCCAACTGTGTAGCTTGGTCTCAGTGGGAAAAGGGGATGCGATGCTGATAAGAGTGCTGGGCTGTTTTTACAGTTAGGATGAGATATCATTTGCCTAGTTGTGGTTTGAGCAGAGAACCAAGCGTTCCAGATCTGAAAATGACCAATGTGTCCACCACAGCAGTGTAATCCTTGCTCACGTGGTTTGTGAGCCTGTGGTGCTCTGTTGGCACCATCCATTGCAACCTATTGCTGTGGTTATGCTTTGACTTTCTTCCAGGCTGTGGCTGCTTAAATTAGCACCTTTACAGCCCCAGAAAGCAGTTTGTGCCCAGCCAGATCAAGGCCACCAAGGGTAGGGACGGTCCCCATGGGCTCCTGGATGCTGGGCAGAGGGGGTGGGTGGGCGGGCAGTGCCCGTCCCGCCCCGTGTCACAGTGCCAGTGCCTGGCACCGCACAGTCACAATGCCCCAGGCAGGTAACCAGGGGCAGCGTCCCCTTCCCTCTGTCAGTCTGCCCAGCCTCGCCACCAGGACAGCTGGGCTGGGGACAGCTCCGAGACATCCACGAGGAAGCCCTTACGGAGCCCGTGGAATTACTGGAGGGAGATAAGGGAGGAAGGCTGGAGGCTGGACAAAGCTGCCAGCTCCTCAGGAGATGAGAAGAGCCACCAAGCCCGGGAGGTGCTGGAGGCTAGGAGGTCTTTTCAGCTGGATAGGAGTGGTAAGACAAGGGAATTCCTTCTTGAGGAGCACTGGAGTGCTCCCTGTGTTTTTCTCTTGCAGACTGAAGGTCAGTAACAGCATGAAGCTAGGGGTTCCAGTGCTTTGGAGCACCCACTGGTGCCATACAGGACAGGAGAAGGGTTCTTGCCCCGAAGGCCCATCAGACTGGGAGCAGTTTGCCACTCTTGGAAGCCCCTGGGATGGCTTCAGGTTGAGGGAGAAGAAAGGTCCGGCATCTTCTGGGAGGCATGAGCAGCTTGTGGGATGAGGAGTCAGGTCTTGCTCACATGCTCAGGGAACAGCCGATCACCAGCTTTGGGGTCAGGAAGGAATTTTCCCCTGGGGCAGATTGGCACTGGTCCCCAGGGGTTTTTTGCCTTCCTCTGCAGCATCGAGCAGGACCACTAGTCAGGATTTCTTTAGCCCGGTTTGGCTAGGTTACTGCCTGCTGCTCCTGCCCCATGAAGATGGTTTCTCATGCCCTGCAGCTGCAGGGAGGAAGGCTTTTTTTCCCCCAGGGGGGATTGGCAAGTGTCCCTGGGTTTTTTTTTTACCTTCCTCTGCAGCAGTCAGCACTGCCCCTTGCCAGGTCTTCCTCTCTAGGTTCAACAGTCCCAGTTCCTTCAGCTGCTCCTCATAAGACTTGTGCTTTGTACACTTCACTGGTTTTGTTGGTGTTCTCTGGACACAGTCCAGCAGCTCAATACCTTGTAGTGAGAGGCCCCAGACTGAACACAGGATCTGAGGTGTGGCTTTTTGTTTGGAATTGGATGGGGAGAGAAAACTGGTGAGAAAAGCCGTGTTGATTTTGATGTGTGTGTGCAGCAGAAGTTTGTGCTTTGTCTGACAGTCCCCTTGTAATCACAGGTCACCGACATGAGAAAGAAGACCATCAAATACTTTGATTCTGTGGCGTCTCTCTTCGGAGGCTGCTCTCCCTTCTCAGCCTGCCAAGAACTTGGATTGTGACACCCAAGCGAAGAGATGATGTGTGGTCAATCAGGTCTGTTTCCTGAGTTGTGCGATGGTGAATGGATTGTCCCGCATGTCTGTTAGGATGGGTAACGTGTGCTGCTTCCAAACTGCCTCTCTTTTATGGTATTGGAAAATTCTGCTTCTTTGCATTCCTTAGGAAATCCCTCAGCACCAGAACGGAAGCGACTGTGGAGTTTTTGTCTGCAAGTCTCAACCTCACCCTCCCCTGGCATCTTCCAGCCATTCCATCAGGTCCCGAGTTCCGCAGCAGCTGCTGATTGTGCCTGGAGCAGGGATGGGGGTTCTATCCCTCGCTGTGGGGTTGGTGCGTGGCTGGTGGGGTTGGAGCTTCACAGTGGCCTCGGAAGGGCAGAGCTGTGTTCTCCATCCTTACATCTGGTGTCTGCTTCCTACTTCCCTACACGAGATGCCGCAGCTGGTGGGTTAGGGATACCTGGCCCTTATGTCTCCTGGAGAAGAGGGTTTCCCCCTGTTGATATTTGTGCATATTTTCTGCCTCGACTTCGTGTTTAAAGGATTTTTCCTTTTCTTTCCAGAGTGACATCCTTTACTTCCGCAAGAGGATGGTGTGGGAGATCATCCATCAGCAGCTGCTGTGAGAGATGCACGATGAGAGCAACACTGATCACCTCAGGGTGACTGATAAGGCATATAGTTATATTTCAAATAATTTATTTGGATAGGTAGTAGACACACAAATTTTCCTCTTTAGGCTACGCAGTAGTGGTTAAGGAGGGGTGGTGGTTTCCCCGTTATGGAGGCAGCAACTCTCACTGACATTAACTAAGGCACCTGATGACATACAAGCAGAACGGTGGCTGTGACGGGGAAGAGCCAGCACTGTCAGCCCCCGTCACTGAGATGCAGCACACGTGGCCACGTTACCGACAAAGAGGACTCTCACCCGCGGTGCTGGTGACCCCTGCGTTAGCTGAGCTCATGTGGGCTCCGTGCTTGGCTCCTCGAGGCGAGTTCCCTCTGTTTGCAGGATGGCTACGATCTACTTGACTGCTAAAAACTGGATTTGTGAGGCCCTTCTGCCACGGTTTAGCTGAGGACACCCTAGAGAGTGAGCACTTGCCACCTTCTGATTTTTGGCAGGGGGGGGAGTTGTCTGGCCATACCTTGTGTGCACAACTTTCTGTGGTTGCTAATACGAAAATAAAAAAACCCTTCAGTTTGCTTTGACTTCTTCCCTGAAATGTGTAACTTTCACTCTCGTTCTCCAGCTCCCTCGGTGTTGCTCACATTTGTGTTTGTGTCCACGTGGTGGTGTTTTTCTAAGCTCTTCTGGAACTCCTCCAGGCTGCTGTACTAGGGGAGACCTGCAGCTGCTTCCCCCCACAGCCAGTGTCCAACTTCTCCTTTAAATCCAGACACTTCATAGATGCGAGAGATTAAATAGGGAGGTCAGAGCAGTGGCTGCTGGGGTCTCCGGTGGCAGCAGGGCCACAGTCAGGAAGGTGGAGGTCTCTGAGCTTGCAGCGCATCAGGAGGTGGAGAGGCTGGAGAGGCTGGAGAGGTGGCCGCTGGAGTGTTCCTGTGGCTGCACAAGCAGGTGGAGGTCACAGAGCTGGTCCCGCAGCAGCAGGGACCCCCACAAGGATCTCGGGTTGTCCAAGGGTCCATGTGGTATTAAGCTCTTCCTGGAGGCTGCTAAGCTGGTTCCAGTGCACTGGGGCTGTGGTGAGGCCACAAGGACCATTTCAGTGAGAGCCACATCTGGCAGCTGCACAGCTGGTTCTCCTTCATCTGGGACGAGCTGCTTGCAGAGCGATGACTCTCCAGGCAGGAGCGGGGGCTGCTGGAGCGGGTCCTGAGGCAGCAGGGCCACCACCAGGCAGGTCTCCGAGCTGGCATCGCAGCAGGAACCCCTACAGGGAGCTGGTGGGGGTTGGAGAGGCGGCAGCTGAGGTTTCCTGAGGCAGCAGGGCTGCTACAAGGCAGGTGGAGGTCATGGAGCTTGCACCACAGCAGCAGGGACACTCACATCAAGCTGGCTGATACGGCTGACAGGTCTACCCAGCTCCGGACGCCAAGTCTACCCAGCTCCGGACGCCAAATCTACCCAGCTCCGGACGCCAAGTCTACCCAGCTCCGGACGCCAAGTCTACCCGACTCCGGACGCCAAGTCTACCCAGCTCCGGACGCCAAGTCTACCCAGCTCAGCAAGTGGATACTGCGTAGACCTGGCGGCCGGTGCTGGGTAGACCTGGTGCCCGTCCCTGGTGCTGGTGTCACCTAACAGCCATCACTGTCTGCCCCCAGAGCGGAGCCAGCACACCCACTGTTGGGGCCACAACTCCCATTTGTAGGGCCAGAACACTGATCTTATCTGATTTTTTGGGGTCAGAATACCAACTTTTGACCGAAAACGCTAATTTTAGGACAAATGACCAGGTCTCACAGAGTACAGGGGCGGCTTACAGGTCAATCCCTCTGCGTCCGCCAGGTCTTCCCACCTCAGTTCTCCTGGTGTACCTAGCTCCGGCTCCCAGGTCTACCCAGTTCTAGCTACCAGGTCTTTCCACTGGCTGCCTGGGCTTACCCGCTCTGGCTGCCACGTCTACTCAGCTAAGCAGGTCGGCGCAGGGTAGACCTGGTGTCCGTCCCCAGAGCCAGGGACACCTGAGGGCTCAGAAGATGCCCCAAGCAGTGCACAGGTAGCCCAGGGACGTTGTGACTGCACCGCCCCTGGAGGTGTTCAAGGCCAGGTTGGATGGGGTCTTGGGCAGCCTGATCCAGTGGGATGTTCCTGACCACGACAGGTGGGTAGAAACTAGATGATCTTGAAGGTCCCTTCCGACCGAACCTATTCTATAATTCTATGATCTTAGAAGTGTCATAGAGGGCTCAGAGAAGAGCTGGGCTACAGAAGAGTAGAAGTAGGGTGATAGAAGAGGCAGGTCAAAGAAAGGCCATAGAAAAGTTGTATTATAGAAGAATATGGTTGGACTCGATGATCTGGTGGGTCTCGTCCAACCTGGTTATTCTATGATTCTATGATTCTAAGACTTGGATAATACAAGAGTCAGAACATAGAAGGGCCTGAACATAGAAATCTGGGTCATAGAAGTGGCCTTGTGGGCTGCACAGGGAGGAAACCAGCACCGGCAGCCAGGCCAGGCTGGACATGCTCCCTTGGGGAAAGGGATGTCCTTGGAGAAGTGCAAGGGAGCATTTCTGTGGCTGCAGAATCCACAAGAAAGATAATCCTCTTCCCGCAGGTCCTCGTGTGGGGCAGGCTGCTCTGCTGCTGAGCTCAGACTCTCGCCCTGGCCTGGGCAGAAGGGCTGGAACGGAACGGTGAGGACACGGTCTGTGGTGGCATCTGCTGGATTGAAACCAGGAGTCCTGGATTTCCGTTGCTCTTTGTGTCCAGCCTCTCTTCTTGCCCAGAGCTTGTCAGAGCCCAGAGCAGGGCTGTGTGCAGAGCCCAGCGTGGGACACGGCTGGGACCTCATCCCAGTCTTGAGCTTCCTCAAGGAGGGCAGAGAAGGGGAAGGCGCTGATCTCCTTACCCTGGTGACCAGGGTAGGTCACAAGGAAAAGGAATGAAGCTGCATCAGGGGAAGTTCCAACTGGACATCTGGAAAAGGTTCCTCATGGAGAGGGTGCTCAGTCACTGGAACACCCCAGGGAAGTGGTGATGGCACCAAGCCTGTCAGAGTTCAAGGAGCATCTTGACAATCATCTTAGTGATATGGTTCCATTTTACACAGTCGTGTGAGGATCAGGGAGCTGGACTCAGTGATCCTCATGAGCCCCTTCCAACCCAAGATATTCTAGAAGCCTGATTCTAGAAGTGATCTTCAAGCTCAAAAAACAGTCTGCCCATCCACTACCCTTCCCTTGACATTCCTTCTTCCTGACAAGTTCCTCCTTGTGACTCTTTCCTCTCCCAGACATCATCCTAGCTCTCCATATCGTTCTGTATTTGGGTCCTACCAGTAAGCTCCCTACCTGCATTTGCTCCTCTCTGCACTTGGTGCTTGATCGCAGGCTGCTTAACACCTATTTCTGCACATGGCACATCATCCCCAGACACCACTAAACCCTCATCCAGTCATAAATTTTTATAATAAAAGCAGATTTTGTGCCCATATAGAAATTTCCAGAAACTGTAATAACTTCATGCAATCCCTGTGGGCAGAAGAAATGGCAAAGGGCCCGAGGTGCCCCCTGACTGTAAGGGATTTGTGTCTGTGACGCTGCAGGGGCAACAGAAGGAGCACAAGGCATTTGCCCCAGAGATGCTGTCAGCAGATCCTGGCAGGTGCCGAGGTGTGAAGGACCCGTGGTGCCCCCGTACCGTAAGGGATTTTCCTGGTGAAGCTGCCAGCCTGTTCCTGGCCTGAGGAGGCTCCGTTGTGTTTTCCATCCGTCCCCAAGCCCTCTCCCTGCACAGGTCCTGTGGGGGCTTGGGCAGAGCTCCTTTCCCAGCCGTGTTCCTGCTGCTGCCCCGTCACCTCCAGAGACACAACTGACCTCATCGTCCCCGTCACAGTCAGATGTTTCCTGCTGGATTCTGAGTTTCTGAGACACAACTGACATCCTAACCCCCTACTCATCCATCACCTCCTCATGTCCTAGGACCTGAACAGGTAAAAGTACGCTTGCCCCACATCATGAGGAATGAACATGGGGACCTTGGTTCGTGGAGGGACATCCAAGTGCTATATTGAGGCGATTTCCCATGTCTTGTTACTTGCAATGAGAAGAGACTTCGAGGCAATATCTGTCCCAGAGATCTTCGTGGAAACTGAAGAAACTGCTCTGTCTACACATTCAGGTTCATCTCAGCTCACAGACATGATGTGTGCGCTCACATCTGATCCGTACAATGCCAAATTGGCCTTTGGTCTACTCAATCAGTGTCCTCTCATGGAAGAACAAAGAAACTCTCCAAGCTGGGGTGAGAGGCCAGTGCTGGGAATGGTGGTTGGCAGGGGTTTCACCAGGATTATTGCCTCTGGGACAAATGCTTGAGTCAGTTCCTGCAAGAAAGTTTAGAAGAAGCCCCAAGCCTTGAGGCTCTGCCCTGAGGAGGTCCCCTTGCTCTATGGAAAGGCTGCTGTGGAGGCAGCTCTGTCCCACAAGCAGCATGGCTGTGACCAAGCTCAGAGCCCTCAGGCCTTACAGCAAGGCAAGGGGGGAGAAGGAGAGTGTGGAAATGGAGAGAGAACAGCTCTGGGGGATCAAGTGCTGGTGCCTGGCAGTGCTGCCCTGCTGGGACTTTCTTCTTTTCCAGCCATGAGCAAAGGAATTGTTCCTGAAGCTCCAGAAAGCCTTGGAGGGAGGGTCAGAGGAAGAGACAAGGTGCTGCAGTGGCTTTATTTTGATTACAATAGTGTGGGTTGTCATTACCTAACCCACAACGAACTCAAAAAGAGTTGAAAACATGATCATAAGTTAAAAAAAAAAAAGTAGAAATATAAAAATATAGAAGGCAGTAACACCAGCCATGAGTAACACCAGAACTGCTATGCAGAAGGTCAGGAATTTATTGCATCAGAGCTCTGTCCAGTTATAAGTTCCCGCAGCGCATCCTTGAGGTCCTTGTTCCTCAAGCCGTAGATGAGGGGATTCAGTGCTGGAGTTACCACTGCATAGAGAAATGACACAACTAAATTCATGGATGGGGAGGAGAAGGAGGGAGGCTTAAGGTAGGTAAACGTGTCAGTGCTGAGAAACAGGGAGACCACAGCCAGGTGAGGGAGGCACGTGGAGAAGGCTTTGTGCCGTCCCTGCTCCGAGGGGATCCTCAGCACGGCCCTGAAGATCTGCACATAGGACACCACAATGAAAACAAAACAGCCAAAAGCTACTAAGAAACTAACCACAATAAGCCCAACCTCCCTGAGGTTGGCATGTGAGCAGGAGAGCTTGAGGATCTGGGGGATTTCACAGAAGAACTGGTCCACAGCATTGCCCTGGCACAGGGGCAGGGAAAATGTACTGGCCGTGTGCAGCAGAGCAGAGAGAAACCCAGCGCCCCAGGCAGCTGCTGCCATGTGGACACAAGCTCTGCTGCCCAGGAGGGTCCCGTAGTGCAGGGGGTTGCAGATGGCAACGTAGCGGTCGTAGGACATGACTGTGAGAAGAAAATATTCTGTACCAAGGAAGAAAATAAATAGAAACATTTGGGCAACACATCCTGAGTAGGAGATGGCCCTGGTGTCCCAGAGGGAATTGGCCATGGATTTGGGGACAGTGGTGGAGATGGATCCCATGTCGAGGAGGGCGAGGTTGAGGAGGAAGAAGTACATGGGGGTGTGGAGGTGGTGGTCCCAGGCGATGGTGATGATGATGAGGTCGTTTCCCAGGAGGGCAGCCAGGTAGATGCCCAGGAAGAGCCAGAAGTGCAAGAGCTGCAGCTCCCGTGAGTCTGCGAATGGCAGGAGGAGGAACTGGGTGATGGAGCTGCTGTTGGACATCTGCTGCATCTAGGCATGGGGCACTGTTGTAGGAGGAAAGGACAGTGACAAGTTAGGATAACCTCTGAGCCAAATCAAAGCCATTTCTCCTTCCCCTCCCTCCTGCTCACACCTTGTCACCTTTTTTCAGCCCTTCCTTCAGCTCTGAGCCTGGAGCCCTGCTCGGTGCCGGCTGAATGTGCCGGGAGGAGCAGAGCCTCTGCCCGCTGGCTGCGAGGAGTCAGCCCTGCTCTGCAGCAGGGGACATGGGGACGGTGGGGACAGGGGACACTGCTGGGGCTCAGCGTTGTCCAGGGGAACTGCTCCTGGTGCAGAAGGGCCTGTCAGCATCTGCGCTGCCGGGGATGAGGAGCTGAGAAGGTAGCAGGCTTAGAGGTTTCGAATGCCTAAAGGTGTGACGGGACAGGTTTGCATCTGTGAGGGCAGCATAGTGCTTGCGAGGAAAACTCAAGAAAAGCCAAATGTCCTAACGAGGATATCTTAGTGCAGACGAGATAATTAATTCCTCAGGAATGCACTGCCCAAAGCCGCATAGAAGATCAGTGCCTGACTCTGCAACTCCCATCCCCAGAGAGACTGGCAGAGAGAACAAGAGAACAACAGCAACATCTCTGGTTTAAGTTTCCTCTCCATCTCTGATCCTATCCCTTCTCTCTGGAGGTTTTCCTCAATGGAGCTGATTCCCTGTCCCATGCCTTCTCCCTGTCAGCGCTCACAGATCCCATCTGACCCTCTCTGCATCCCCCTGGCCCTACACAAACATCTGCCCGGGTTAAGCTGGACGTAGGGTCTTGTTGATAAGCAGAAAAGGATGGAACAGACTGAGCCTGATGGGTCCAGCAGAGGTGATGCTGCTGCTGTCCATGGGCAGAGGACCAGCTGGAGACATATTCGGAGGCTCCTATCGGACCTGCTGACCGCTCAAGGATACTGCTCAGGAGTCTCAGTGATTTGTTTAAGCATGAAAGGCTCTGGTTCCATTTCTCCCACCAAATTCCCCAGGTGCAGGGAACTGAAAACACAGAGTCTGGGAAGTTCCTTATCTTTAATGCAAGAGCCCTCCTGACAGATCCCACAGGCTGTGGCTGTGCCGGCTTTAGGAGATCCCTCCAGCAACCGCACCTGCATTGTCCTGCACTCAGAGACTCACCTGGAGAAGGGCTGTGAAGAGTTTTCTCCAAATGAAGCCTCCTCTCTCCTGCCACCCCACCTGCCTTTCCCCTCTCTCTGCTCCCTCCTGTCCCCTCGCTGCCTGCAGGCAGTGCCCTCAGCCCTGCTGGGCTTTGCAGAGGAGCTGCTCCTGGCCAGACCTGGCACTTTTCTCAACTTCTGTCTCATGATGAGCTCCCTCCCTGCCAGGAGCCCAGCCCAGCTCAGCAGCAGAGGAGCAGCCCAAGGCAGCGCTTTCTCTGCTCCCTCTGGGCTCCCTCGAGGTGTCCCTGGGGCTCCAGGGGAACATTCTGAGAAACAGGCTGAAGCCATCCCTGATGCTTCCTTCATCATCTGGGCAGGCACACTTCTGTCCTGCAGTGTCATTGCTCCTGTTAGAAAAATAATAGGGAATGAGAATCAATTTCTTGTCTCACCATTAGGCAGGACCTCAGAAAGGTGACAGGGAACGAAATCATTTCTCCAAAGTAGGAGGATCTGTCCCATGGAGTGAATTCAGGCATTTCATCCGAGGTCTTTAGACTTGGGGCTGGACGACACGCAGCTCCCTTTCTCCCAGATACGTCTTCGGCAAAGCTTATGCGCACACAGGGTCTTGAAACCCTTGGTCGTGGTTTCCTCATGGCAGGGATGAGTTTGCCTGGTGCCACAGCTTCAGGGCTTCAGCCCTAATGGGCAGCAATGCCCTCAGCCAGGGGCACAGGCAGGAGGAGCTGGAGCCATTCCCATGGGAGACAGAGCTGGGACATGGTCACAGAGCTCAGGAGAGATGGTAGTCAAGGACAGCATCTTCCAAGCACTGCAAGGCTCCAGATAAACTGAGTCTCAGCTTGAAAGTCCATTTAAGGACCCATGATGAGATTTTGCTGCTTCAGGAACAGTTAAAGAAGAAAAATACCCTGCGTAGGCACTGCTGGATTTAGAAGGGTCAGGTGTCACAGATCTGAGGTTCACTGTGTCCTCTGTCCCTGCCTTCCCCATCAAGGTCTCACAGGGCTTTGTGACTCATGGTAGGACTCTGGAGGAGTTTGACCAGTAGTGGGTAGAGGTCAAGTCAGGGATCTCTTGAGCAAAAGGAATTCTTCGCGGTCTATGAGACAGGAGGGGCAGCATCGCAGGGAGCTGAGGGAACAGGAAGATGTCACAGTGTCTCCATCATCTTCCAGAGGTCATGGAGAGTGTTGGAACTCCCTGACCGCTGGTACCACTGCCACATCAGAAATGGCCAGTGGATGAGTAGGGGAGCAAAAGGCTTTGCCCCAGAATTTGTCTAGTAGGATCCCATTTCTGGGTGTCTGAAAGAGAAGGGGATTTTATTTCCCTTGGTAGATTATGTCTCACCATCCTTCTATGACCCAACTCTTCTATGATCTGATTCTCCCATGACCAGACACTTACATAAGCCACCTCTTCTAGGATGCAGGTTTTCTGTCACCTGAGCCCTCTTTGATTCTAGTGAGTCTTCTATGACCCAAGACTTATATGACCCTTCTAAGACTTCTTTATGACCTGAATTTTTTTATGTCCAGACTCCTCTATGACCCTTAAATGACCCAAACTTTCTATGAAGCTTTTATGACCAGACTCTTCTATAAACAGCACTTCTCTGTCCCTTTTATGACCTGATCTTTCTATAGCCCAAATCTTCTTTGATCCTTCTATGACCCAACACTTCTCTAAACCTTCTACAGTTGAATTCTTATATGACCCAACCCTCTATGACGCCAATCCTCTATGATATGAGTCTTTTATGATCCAAGACTTCTAAAAAAAGTCTTCTATGACCCAAGCCTTCTGTGACCCAACTCTCCTCTGACTCTTCCGTAACTTTCTATGACCTGACTTCTCTGTAATTCTTCTATGACCTGACTCTTCTATAACCCGACTCCTCTATGACCCGACTAATCTATGACACGGCCCTTCTATGGCCTAAGCCTTTTGTGAACCGGCACTTCTATGACCCCTCTATGACCCGACTCAAGTTTCTATGAGTCGACTCTTCCATGACCCAAATATTCTATAACCCAAATCTTCTATGACTCAAATATTCTATGACCTGACCCTTCTATGGACCATCTGTGACTGGGCTCTTCTATATCTCCTCTATGAGCCGACTTGTCTATGACTAAACTCTTCCGCGACCATCTCTTACATGACCAGGTCCTTCTATGACTTAAGCCTTCTATGAACAAACCGTTCTATGACCCAGCTACTCTCTGACTCTTCAGTGCTGTGTCTTTCTCCGATCCAGGTCTTCTGTGACTCTTCTATGACATGAATCATTTATGCTCCAACACTTCTATGACCAATATATGACCAGATGCTTCTGTGACCCGACTCTTCTAGGACCCAACCATTAACAAACCCTTCTATGACCTGACCCCTCTATGACTCTCTATGACCTGACTCATATGAGACGCTTCCTTTATGAACTGACAATTCTATGGCTCTTGGATAACTCTTCTATAATGTGATACTTCTGCAGTCTTTCTATATCCTGATGCTTCTACAACGCACACTTTCTGTGCCTCAATGTTTCCATGAAACTTCTATGAGCGAACTCTTCTATGACCTTTCCATGACCCAACACTGCCAATGCCCGACTAAACTCTCACACTCATATGACTTGACTCTTCCATGACCTGAGTATTCTATGATCCACAATGATTTGAACGTTCTATGAACCATCTGTCCTTCTGTATTGCACCTCAATGACTCGACTCCTCTCTGACATGATCTTTCTCACAAACGCATTTTCTGCCACTCTTCTACGATCCAGCACATTAATAACCCTACCCTTCTATCCCCCAACTCTTCTGGTGCACGTGGAGCTGTGTGAGAGCCTTGGCATCTCAAGGAACCCTACAGGCCTGTATTTGGAATCACATGGAATAACTGCTTCCACTTCAATTCAGCAATGTGAGAAGGCTCATGGCACCAACATCATTGCAGTCAAAGCCACATCTCCCTGCCCAGGGCCTGGGGGTCAGGGCTTGGACTTTCTGCTTCACCAAGTGAACCCAGGCTTTTCTCAGCATCACAGCTGCCTGCACGGCGCCTTTGTCCTCCTGCAATCATGGCCTCCAATTCTCGGCTCTAATGAGTCCCTGGGGAGCCTTTGTCACTAACGATGCTCACTGAGACCAACTAAGACTTCAAGAAACTTTGAGCTTTGCTTTTGACTTCTTGAGAGCTTTGTTCCATCTCCTCTCAGCAGCTGAGGTTCAAGGACTCATCAGCAATTCCTTCCTGGATCTCATTAACCTACAGAAAGCCTTAATGAGCTCTTTCTCTTCCTGCTGTTTTCTTCAAGTCTTCAAGCCTCGCATGGCTCCTTGTAGTCATTTCCCAGTGTGGTTACAGAGGAAGATTTCAAAGTGCACCTAAGAAAAACGTTTTATCTGAAACTTTCTAGAACTTTCAAAATCATACAATGGTTTGGGTTGGTAAGGACCTTAAAGCCCATCCAGTTTCAACCCCCCTTCCCTGGGCAGGGACACCACCCACTGGACCAGGCTGCTCAAAGCCCCATCCAGCCCGACCTTGAACCCCTCCAGGCAGGGGGCACACACAGCTTCCCTGGGATACCTGAGCCACGTCCTCACCACCTTCTTTGTGAACAATTCCTCCCTAATGTCTAATCTAAATCTTCCCTGTCCATAACACCATCCCGTCATCCTATCATTCCATGCCCTTGGAAAAAGTCCCTTGCCAGCTTTCTTGGTGACCCCTTCAGGTACGGGAAGGCCTCTATAACGTCCCCCCGATGCCTTCTCTTCTGCAGGCTGAGGAAGTTCCAGGAGAAGATCAATATTTCTTTGTGAAATCCCTTTTGAAAGGGCATGGGATTGGTGGAGGTCTCTTGTTAGTGAGGAAGAGCAAGTGTTCTGGTGCCCACGTCCACCTCCTCAGGGCAAACTTCAGCTGGCCAGCTCTCTGTCTGTGCTTCTCCATGGAGATGCTTTTTCCATTTGAGGGCCAAGGTAAAAATAGATTAATAGACGAAAGAAAAAAAGATAAAAGGAATATAAAGAGAGAACAAACCCAATGCAATTTACATCACTTCCCACCTCCTGCTTGGGGCAGCCTGCTAAGTGGGTCTCTATTTTATGCTCATAGACAAACCTAGGGAACAAGAGAGCTCAGTTTAGACGTCAACAGGGCACCGAGGCCACGATTGAAAGAAAGGACTTTGGCACTTGACGGCTCCATGAACGCAGCTATCACCTGGCCAAGGCTCCTGTGACACCTGGGAACATCCAGCTTCTCGTCCAGAGGAGCAGGATCCTTCTGGGATGGACAGGAGGGGAAAAGCCTTGGCCGAGGCTCCAGGGCAGCGGGGGATTCTGCACCCCTGGGGGTTCAAACTCAGCAGATTTGATGCCTCGGGAGAGCTCTTCAGCCTTCAGCACAATTCAGCACAATTTTTAAGGCACAATGTCTGGTTTTCTGTGTCCACAGCTTCCATTTTGGAGACAAAAGCCTCTAACAGGGTTCAAAAGCTCATTTTTAGCTCCCAAATCCTCCTTTTCAGGCAACAAAGCCTCACTGTGAGGGTTCAAATCCTCTTTTTGAGCCTCTCAAATCCCATTTTTAGGGTGAAAGCCATCCTGTTCACTACCATGGCTTCTTTTTAGGGCAAAGAACCTGATGTCGGGGCTCAAAGATGCAATTTCAATGCAACGTTTGTAGGGCCCAAAGGCTCTTTTTGAAGCTCCAAACTCTCACATAAAGGATCCAACCTCCCCCTTTACAGCCTGAAGCCTCCATTGGAGCACCCAAAGTCCTGCAGTTTTGACCAGAGCTTCATTTCTTGAGGCAACAGAAGAACCAAGAGGTTTGTCTCCTTCGCAGGGACAAAAGACTTAACTTGTAGCACTGCACCCATCTCTTTAGTGCCCCAAGTCTCATATTTAGGGTGGAAATCCTTGATTTTAGGGTTCCAACTTGTCTTTTAACACTTATAGCTTTTCTTAGGAGGCCCATAGTTACATTTTGAGTCTCAACCCTCGTTTTTTAAGTCTAAAGACACATTTCATTGTCCCGGAGCATAATTTTTAAGGACCAAAGTTGATTCTGGATGTCCAAAACCTCAGTGTTATGGGCCAAAGCCTTATTTTTAGCTCCTTTCTAGCTTCCAGAGCTTCCTTTTCCGGGAACAAAGCTTCATTTTTGGAGTTGTTTGCAGTTGTAAAGGCCTAGATCCTCATTTTTAGCCTCTCAGGTATATTTCAAGCTGCAAAGCTGTTGTCTTTGGTACCACAGCTTCATTTCAGGGCATGAAACCCGAGGTCCTGGCTCAAAGCCTCAGTTTCACTTTCAAAGCACCACTGGTAGGACCCAAACCCTCCTTTTGAAGCTCCAGACTGTCATGGAAAGTATCCAACCCCCTCCTTGATGGCTCAAAGCCTCTACTGGAGTGCCTAAAGCCCTGCATTCAGGACCAGAGCTTCATTTCTTGGAAGCAAGAGATTCTCATCCCTTGAGGGATCAAAAGACACATTTGTAGCTCCACACCCATCCTTTTAGTGCAGAAGTCTCATGTTTTGGGCTGAAATCTTTAATTCCAGGGTTCTAACCTGTTTTCTAGGACCCATAGACATTTTGGGACCCACAGTTACATTTTGAAGGTCTAAACTCTCGTTTTCTGTGTCTAAAACCCAAGGTTAGGAGCCTCTATTTTAAAGCCCAAAGGTTAATATTGGAGTTCCAACACCTTAGTTTTAGAGGCCAAGCCCTTATTTATAGGTTCTAAAACTCATTTCTATCTTTTAAAGCCTCTTTCAGGGATGTCATCCTCTGTGATGCTGCCCGGTGTCCTAGGAGACCTCTCTGCTGTCCAGGACAAGCACCCTCTGGACTCACTCTCCAGCAGGATCTGGAGGAGGCAGGTGGTCTCTCCATCGGGAGATGCCTGCTCCTTGCTCTGTGTGTGAGATTGGGAGATCTTACGCATCCTAGGATTGGGAGATCCCAGGATTCCTGCTTATTTTCCACGTGGGAGATGTTCCCAGCCCAGGTGGTCCCGTTTTTGTTTAACTGTGCCAGCCTTGCCCCCTTCTCCTTCGCTCAGATCGGATTTGTTTCCCGAGTGCTTTGTCACTCACTCCAGGCTGTGTACGGAGCCATCCTGGCCTGGATGCTGAAGTTCTGTTCCAATTTAGCTGCCTGCTTGTTTGTCCCCTCCACCCATGACCACAGGACCTGTTCCTGCAGCTCCAGAGAGGCCTTGGGGGAAAGAATTCAGGAAAACAGAAGCCAATGAAGGGTCCTTTATTTTGCTTAAATACACAGGATCTCAGCTCCTTATTCAAACAAACACCCAGTCAGCAAAAAAAGCAGAAAGTGAATAAGAAAGGGGGTAAAGATTTTAGAATTAAGAAACAAACAACAATTAAATAAAGACTGTCTTTGCCTGGGAGGAGTTACATGAGAACTGCTAGGCAGAAGCTGAGGAGCACTTTATTGCTTCTTAGGAACATTGAGTCATGAATTTCCAGACTACATCACTGATCTCTTTGTTCCTCAAGCTGTAGATGAGGGGGTTCACTGCTGGAGGCACCACTGTGTATGGAACTGCCACCACCAGATCCAGCGATGGGGAGGAGATGGAGCGAGGTTTCACGTGGGCAAACCTTGCAGTGCTGACAAACAGGGAGACGACAGCCAGGTGAGGGAGGCTCTTCTCCCAAGGGACGGGGGACAGGACAAGAGGGAATGGCCTCAAGCTCCGCCAGCGGAGATTTAGGCTGGACATTAGGAAAACATTTTTCCCAGAAAGGGTCATTGGGCACTGGCAGAGGCTGCCCAGGGAGGGGGTTGAGTCCCCTTCCCTGGAGGGGTTTAAGGGACGGGTGGACGAGGTGCTGAGGGACACGGTTTAGTGTTTAATAGGAATGGTTGGACTCAATGATCCGGTGGGTCTCTTCCAACCTGGTTATTCTATGATTTTATGAGCCAGCAGTGGCCCAGGTGGCCCAGAAGGCCAATGGCATCTTGGCTTGGATCAGACATGGCGTGACTAGCAGGTCCAGGGAGGTTCTTCTCCTTCTGGACTCAGCACTGGTGAGACCGCTCCTCGAATCCTGGGGTCAGTTCTGGGCCCCTCACCACAAGAAGGATGTTGAGGCTCTGGAGCGAGTCCAGAGAAGAGCAACAAAGCTGGTGAGGGGGCTGGAGAACAGGCCTGATGAGGAACGGCTGAGAGAGCTGGGGGTGTTTAGCCTGGAGAAGAGGAGGCTGAGGGGAGACCTCATTGCTCTCTATAACTCCCTGAAAGGAGGTTGTAGAGAGGAGGGAGCTGGGCTCTTCTCCCAAGTGACAGGGGACAGGACAAGAGGGAATGGCCTCGGGCTCCTCCAGGGGAGGTTCAGGATGGACATCAGGCAAAAATGTTTCCCAGAAAGGGTCATTGGGCAGTGGCAGAGGCTGCCCAGGGAGGGGGTTGAGTCACATTTCCTGGAGGGGTTTAAGGGACGGGTGGACGAGATGCTGAGGGGTCTGATTTAGTGACTGATGGGAATGGTTGGACTTGATGATGCAGTGGGTCCTTTCCAACCTGGTGATTCTATGATTCTATGAAATACAGAGAGCATGGGTTGCTGTTTACTCAGTTACTTGGTTACAAATGGAAAGAAGAGAGTGAATTAAAAAGGTGATGAGAATGTAAACTTAAAAAAACCCAACACCACCATCAATAAAATAAGGCAGTGTGCACCTTTAGTGAGTCACATGATAACTGCAGTGAAGCAGAAGTTCAGGAGTTCATTGCTTCAGTGTAAAATCCAGTTATCAGCTTCCACGTTGCATCCTTGAGCTGCTGGTTCCTCCAGCTGTAGATGAGGGGGTTCACTGCTGGAGGAACCACGGAGTAGACAAATGACACCACCAGGTCGAAGGATGGGGAGATCGAAGAGGGCTTCAGGTCAGTGAAAGTGCCCGTGCTGATAAACAGGGAGACCACAGCCAGGTGAGGGAGGCACGTGGAGAAGGTTTTGTGCCGTCCCTGCTCTGAGGACATCCTCAGCACAGCCCTGAAGATCTGCACATAGGACACCACAATGAAAACAAAACAGCCAAAGACTATTAAGATACTGACCACAAGAAGCCAAGCTTCCCTGAGGTAGGAGTGTGAGCAGGAGAGCTTGAGGATCTGGGGGATTTCACAGAAGAACTGGTCCACAGCATTGCCCTGGCAGAGGGGCAGGGAAAATGTACTGGCCGTGTGCAGCAGAGAAGAGAGAAACCCAGCACCCCAGGCAGCTGCTGCCATGTGGACACAAGCTCTGGTGCCCAGGAGGGTCCCGTAGTGCAGGGGTTTGCAGATGGCAACGTAGCGGTCATAGGACATGACTGTGAGAAGAGAAACCTCTGCTGAAATGAAGAAGTCAAACAGAAAGAATTGGGCAACACATCCTTCATATGAGATTTCTCTGGTATCCCAGAGGGAATTGGCCATGGATTTGGGGACAGTGGTGGAGATGGATCCCATGTCGAGGAGGGCGAGGTTGAGGAGGAAGAAGTACATGGGGGTGTGGAGGTGGTGGTCCCAGGCGATGGTGATGATGATGAGGCCGTTTCCCAGGAGGGCAGCCAGGTAGATGCCCAGGAAGAGCCAGAAGTGCAGGAGCTGCAGCTCCCGTGAGTCTGCGAATGGCAGGAGGAGGAACTGGGTGATGGAGCTGCTGTTGGACATCTGCTGCATCTAGGCATTGGGCACTGTTGAGGGAGGAAAGGACAGTGACAAGTTAAGGGAGCCTTCTCTAAGCCAAATGAAAGTAATTTCTCATTACCCCCTTCCCCCTACCCCCGCCTCCATCAGCGCCTCTGCTGCACTCAGAGAGATAAGAGGGAGTCCTGCGAGGTGAGAGCATTGTCTGGCTCAGTGCAGAGGGAGAGGAACTGCTCTGTCCTTGCTCTTGTTCCCAGCTGCCCTGGGCTTGCACGTTTCTGAGATCGAGGGGGATCACACTCCCGTGTTACCCTCAAACCACTCAATGTCCACCTCACACCACTCAATGTCTCACCCTTTCCTAAGGTCTCAGCACCCACTTTCATCCTAGGACACACACAGCTCATTCACACGCCCAACAGCATTTTGTGTCTCATACCATCTCTGTGCTTCTCTGAAGGGCATCTCTGTAACACAGGATGTAAACTCTCCCTCCCAGAACCTTTCTGGCTTTAGTTTCTCCTCATTCCCTGATCCTATCCCTGCTGCCTGGAGGTTTTCCTCCAGTGATGTGTTTCCCTGTCGCACGTTTTTTCCCTGCTCACAAACCCCATCCCAGCCCCTTGGCACTCCCCTACACAAACCTGCCTGTTTGCAGGGCACTGCCTGGGCACGTGGTCCTGTTTGGAGGCTCCAGAGGGAAGAACAACTTGGTGGGGCCAGCAGAGGTGATGCTGGTCCATAGGCAGAGGAGGGGCTCAAGGTGGTTTGGGAGACTCCTATCCCAAATCCCTTCCTTGTCCTTTCCACTGAACAGTCCATTCAGTTTTTCTAAGGTGATTTGGAATGGTCCTGATCGACGCAGCAACCTCTGGACAGCAAAATACGCTCTCCTGCAGGAGGTGCCTCTTGCATCCACAGCTTCTCCCTGCAGCAAAATTGTCCTGCACCCAGACTTACCATGTCAAGGACTGTGAAGATTTCTCCTCCAGTCAGCCCTCAGTCATCCTCCTGACCACCTTTAAGCTCCCTCTGCCTTGCTGGTCTCTCCATGAGAAACCCTGGGAGTTCCCTTCTCCCTGCTGTCTTTGCAGAGGAGCTGCTCCTCGCCAGAGCTCGCTCTTTGTAGCTCTGTCCACTTGCCCTGAGCTCCCTCAGTCCCAGGAGCCCAGCCCAGCTCAGCAGCAGAGGAGCAGCCCAGGGCATTTTAATGACCCCTCTGGTGGGTTGGATGCTGAGTCCATGAATCTCACACCCTGAGAGGAAGTAGAACAAACCTTTCAAGAAGTAAAACTCACATTCAAGCTCCAAGGTTTCTTGTAGTGTTAATGGGTCCCACTGAGGGCACTGCTGAGAAAGCATCTCCAGGGCCCAGTTAGAGCAGAAAACTGGAGGCAGTGATGAAAAGCAAGGTAAAGGTGTCTCTAACGCTGAGTCAGCCTGGATGTGTTTCATTAATCCAAAGGACCAAGCCCTGACCCCATTAACCAAGTGGATAAGCCCTGACCCCCAGACCCTGGGAAGGGAGATCCTGTCCCTCTCTCATTCCTTAGGACTCTTCCTGAGCAGTGGGATGTGAGAACGGGCAATGCCAAGGGTAGGACTTTGGAAAAACACTTGCATGGCTCCTGGGTGGGGGTTAGGAGGCTGTGAGAACCTGGTGCTGTAAGAGTGAGGTGTTTCCTCCTCCACAGTGCAGTGAGTGCAAGTAGTGATTTGGCATCCGTCCAGCAAGCATCAATTAGCAAGCATCCATCATTGAACAGCATCCTTTTGAAGAACAAGAAAGATGATCAAAATCTGTGCTTGGAGTAGAAAGCTCTTCAGTTCCATATCAAAAGGAGCTGAATTTGTGGTGACAAAAGTCTGATAAAGACCTGACAGCGAAGAGCTTTGTCAGTACCGTTTTGGGCTGATACATTTTTGCAAGGAAAGGAATTCAACTTGGTGGAGAAGAAATTAAATATTGACGAAACCAATGTGCTCTTTACGGAGATGGGGGAGAGGGTGAGGGCCTCCTCAGAAACTCAGATACAAACTTAAATCCTCTCTGGAACCCTCACTTGAACCGAAACCCAAACTCTGACTAACCCACAACTGGCCCTGACCCTACCCCATCTTCCCACCTCAACACCTGTGTGATCACACGAGTCATTTCATAGCATTCCAAGGTTACCACGGCAAAAGAACCAGAAAAAACCAAATGTGGTTCTAGAGGCAGCACAACCGGGACTGATGAGCATCCTTCTATAACCTTGTCATACCAGTTGAAGACTTGGGAGCATAAGGGACTGCCCACTGCTTCCTTGTGTTCTGGAGGAACGTCTCTGTGCAGCCCAAGTCAGACTTTTGGGTCAAATGAATCACTTTCCATTTCTTATCGACACTATTGATTGTGACTGAGATACCCAGGCTGCAGACGGGCAGTTCCTCATGCAGTAGCTCCTCTGTTTCTCCCCACACGGACAGTCCTACGTGTCTCACCGAAGGAATCATCCCACAGTGCCTGGATTTGCCGACGGTTGCTTCAACTCATGCTGTTGCTTCTCTGTAGCTTTTCTGCTTTGGGGATGCTAGTGGGAAAAGGCCTCACTGTCCTGATCCTGGCTTTGTTGGACACTCTGAAAGGACTGACTGTAGGTTGCTGGGGTTCAGAGTAGGAAATCAAGGACCGCCTGAGCCTCACCCAAGGGCAGGAAGGGTTGTTTGCGTTAATGGTTATTGCTGAAGGTTTCCTTGGTCAGAATCCAGTGTTTTAGGCACAGGGTCCACACCAGTACAAATGCAGATCCCCAGAGTGGATGGATGCGACTCAGTGCTTTTCCCTCTCCATGCATCTCCATCCTAAGCTTTCTCTCCATGCTCTTTTCTGAGGTGCTCTGGAGCACAAACAGCACGAGCAGTTGGTGTTTGACCTCTCAGATCCACCTCCCTCTTTGCGCTGTCATTGGGCACAGACAAGGGTTGGGACCCATGGAGGGGGAGGTGCAGGGAAGCCTTTTCTGCTCCTGTAAATTAAACACTGATGGAATTTGCTTATTTTCTGCTCCTCTCCTTGCTCCCCACCCCCAAACAAGTTTTGAATTTTCCTTTGAGCCACCAGCTGTGGTTTCTCAATTTCTCTTCTTGCTACAGTCACCGTTATTATGGAAGTTGCTCAGATACTGCCAACCACGCTTGATTAGAAGCCTCCGTCGGCACAAACTGGTGACTCCTAACTCAATCCAGGCCCCTTTGGAGGAAGGGTCCAGCTTGGAAGTGCTGCACCAGGGAGATCCCACTGTATTACAGAGATGCTGCGAGACAGGCCAGCTCTGATCAGCGTCAGACACGCTTCTGTAAGGGCTCCACCTGCACAAAGTAGGTGCTCACCTGACACCCAGTGACACAAGTGCAAATAGTTCTGTACCAACCATAATAACCACGAACTGGTGGATGACGTGACTGAGAGCAACTGTGCAGAGAGGGGCTTGGGGTGCAGATTGATGAGAAGCTTGACATGAGCCAGCACTGTGTGCTCGTAGCCCAGAAGGCCAACGGTGTCCTGGGCTGCATCCAAAGCATCGTGGCCAGCAGGGTGAGGGAGGGGATTCTGCCCCTCTATTCTGTTCTTGTGAGACCCAGCCTGGAGTCCTGTATGCAGCTCTGGAATCCCCAGCATAAAAAGGACATGGAACTGTTGGGACAGGTCCAAGGAGGCCATGAGGATGATCAGAGGGCTGGATCACCTCTGCTATGAGGACAGCCTGAGAGAGTTGGGGTTGTTCAGCCTCTGGAAGACTTCAAGGAGAACTTACAGGGGCCTTTGGGTACCTGCAGGGTGCTCCAGGAAAGCTGGGGAGGGAATTTTTACAAGGGCATGGAGTGACAGGATGAGGGAAATGACTTTAATTTGGGGGAGGAGGGGAGGTTTAGATTAGACATTAGAAATTCTTCCTGATGAATATAGTGAGATATTGGCCCAGGTTGCTGAGGGAAGCTGTGGATGCCCCTTCCCCAGAAGAGTTCAGGCCATGTTGTATGGGGCTTTAAGCAGCCTGGTTCAGTGGGAAGAGTCCCTGTCCATGGCAGGGAGGTTGGAACTGGATGATCTTTAAGGTCCCTTCCAATCCAAACCGTTCTATGATTCTGTGGTTGCAGATGAAGTCCTTCACCCCACGGCAGGCTGGGTGCTGGAGTCCGTCATCTCTGAGAATGCTGGGAGCTTGGACCTTCACCCCATGGTGTGCTGGGAGCTGGAGTCTCTCACTCCGTGGCATCCTTTTCCCATGAGGAGCTCCCATCCCCTCAGCTGGCTTTGTCTCCCAGCCCCTGACTTCAGCTCAGAGCTTTGGCTGCACATTTGACTGATCCCTGGAGCCCCAGCTGAACAATCTTCTCCAGTTCAACCCAGGGGAGCCTGGGAGAAGGAGAGACAGAGTGATGCGGAAGGGTCCTCTGTACCACGATGGGCACTGGGGCTGCAAGGACAAACTGCACGCTTCCCAGACACATGCCGGGAGAGAAATGGAGAAAGAAACCCCAACAATCAAGTAACTGCTGCTCAGGAAGAGTGTTCTGAGCTCTGGTGCCCTGTAGGGTATTTTCTGAGGGCTAGTGAGAACCATTTGGGGGCATCACAGGAGAGTTCAGGGAGGAAAGGGAATCCCTGCAGACATGGCAGGGGCATTTCTCCACAGCAGAAGGGAGAGAAATCTTTCTGTTTCGGTCAGATCAGTTGGGTGGGCTGAGATTTGAGGAGCATCTCAAGAGAAAAGGCACAGCCACGGACCCGGACCCAGGAGGGTGTTACAAGAGATACCAAAAATCTAAAATTTTCCCACTATATCAGTCAAAAAGAGATGGAAAATTGCAGAGGGCACAACAAACAGATTCCCGTGTGGCATCAGCAAAGCTTCTGCACTTATGAATGAAAACCCAGCACCATCCATGAAAGGAATCGATAGACGTGTTTATGCCTTGGGTTCAATGTCTACTGCGAGTTGAACCCAGCACAGCTGCACAATGAGGTGCCGAGTCTTTTCTGGATCTCAGGATCACATGCTCAGGGAGGTGCCTTTTCACACTTGTAGGGAACTCAGCACCACTTCTGTTCCCCTGTGAAACCCCAGGTGGGTGTCACTTGTGGAGACACAGAGTTCTCTTCCACTGGAGACCCTTAGGTCCTCTAAAGAGTTTTCAGGTTACTGAATTTTGGGGAAAGGATGGGATTTGAGAGAAAAGGCCCCCCAGGATTTAGGAGCAGCTCTCTCCAAGCCAGCCCCCAGCAGCACCGACTGCATCTCCTCGACAGCCACCTGGCACGCTACAAACCGATGTCCGTGAATTTGGATCTCGGGCAGAGCCAGCGTGGAGGCTACACAGCAGATTCCGAGACAGGGAGGGGATTCAGTGCCCCAAGACTAATTGCAAGGGGAGACCCTGATGAATTCTCTCACTCTCAAGCTGGCTGCACACAAACAGCTCCCACGACCATGGCAACTCCAGAAGAACGTCCAGAAGTCTTTGAAAGTGCCCTGCTTGCAACAGGCCAACGTTGTGCCAGTGAGCATCTCCCAGTTTACAAGAGCAGGGAATCCCATTCCCTTGCCTGGGCGCTGTTTAACCTTCCAGCACAAACGTTCCCAAATCCTTCTAGCAGGGGTGTCTGAATATGCTGGATCCTCGTGCTATGAAGCTCTTGTCCAAATATCCTTGACACCCTTGAGGGAAGGGATGCCACCCAGAGTGACCCTGGCAGGCTGGAGCAGTGAGCTCGTGTGACCCTCATGGGGTTCAACAAGGGCGGGTGAAGGGTCCTGCACCTGGGTCAGGGAAAACCTGGAGTTGTTCAGGCTCAAGAAGAAAAGTCTCCCAGGAGACCCTATTGCAGCCTTTCAATATCTGAAGGGGCTTTTTATGATAAAGATGCTAAAACACTGGATCAGGTTTCCCAGAGAAGCTGTGGATGCCCCATCATTGGTAGTGGACGGGGCTTTGAGAATCTGATTGAGTGGAAGGTGTTGGTGCCCATGGAAGGGAGAGGTTGGGCCAGATGGATGTTTGAGGTCCCTTCCAACCCAAAATATTGTTCTGTCCGTGGCCTCAGTGATGTCGTCCTCTGTGATGCTGCCCTGTTTCCGAGGAGACCTCTCTGCTGTCCAGGCCAAGCACACTCTGGACTCACTCTCCAGCAGGATCTGGAGGAGGCAGGTGGTGTCTTCACTGCACGTGTCCTCAGGGCAGGGTTTTGCTCCCTCCCAGCCCGACTCCTGATCAGGACAGGAGCTTACGAGCACCCACTGAAGCTATTTTTTTCCGGGAAAAAAGCCGTCAGGGGAAAAAAACAGCTTGGTTGAACAGAGAGGTCTTGAGTGATATCAAGCAGAAGAGAAACGTTTATGGGCTCTGGAAGAGGGGACAGGCCTCTTGGGTGGACTACAGGAGGGAAGTGAGATTGTGTAGAGAAAAAAATCAGAAGGGCTAAGGCTCAGCTAGAAATCAGATTGGCAAAGTCTGTGAAAGATAACAAAAAATCCTTCTGTAAATATATAAATAATAAAAGGCGGACTAGGGAGACCGTACAGTCCCTACTGGACGCAGAAGGAACAGCAGTGACAGGGGATGAGGAAAATGCTGAGGTACTTAATGCCTTCTTTGCCTCAGTCTTTAATTGTAAAGAAAGTCGTTCCGTCTGTGTACAAACCTAGGAGCTAGAGGAGCCAAATGAGGCTCCCATGATCCAAGAGGAGGTGGTCAGAGCCTTGCTAGCCCAACTAGACACCCACAAGTCTATGGGGCCGGATGGGATTCACCCAAGGGTATTGAAGGAGCTGGCGGATGTGCTGGCCAAACCCCTTTCCATCATCTTCCAACAGTCCTGGAAGGCTGGGGAAGTCCCACTGGACTGGAGGCTGATGTTGTGCCCATCTACAAGAAGGGTCACAGGGAGGACCCAGGAAACTCCAGGCCTGTTAGTCTGACCTCAGGGCCAGGGAAAGTCATGGAGCAGGTGATCTTGAGTGCGATCATGAAGCTCATGCAAGAGAACCGGGGCATCAGGCCCAGTCAACACAGGGACACAAAAGGCAGGTCTTGTCAGACTAACCTGATCGCCTTCTATGACAAAGTGACTTGGCTGCTGGATGAGGGAAAGGCTGTGGATGGATCTTCCTGGACTTCAGTAAAGCCTTTGACACAGTTTCTGACAGCATTCTGCTTGAGAAACTGTCACCTCTGGCCTGGACAGGCGCACACTCTCCTGGGTGGAAAACTGGTTGGATGGAGGGCCCAGAGAGTGGTGGTAAATGGTGTGAAATCCAGCTGGAGGCCAGTGACAAGTGGGGTTCCCCAGGGCTCAGTGCTGGGTCCAGCCCTGTTCAATGTCTTTATCAATGACCTGGATGAAGGCATCGAGTGCACCCTGAGCAAGTTTGGGGACGACACTAAGCTGGGTGGAAGCTGGATCTGCTGGAGGGTTGGGAGGCTCCAAAGGCATCTGAACAGGCTGGATCCGTGGGCTGAGACCAATGGGATGAGGTTTAACAAGGCCAAATGCCGGGTCCTGCACTTGGGGCACAACAACCCTGAGCAGCTCCAGACTAGGAGAAGTCTGTCTAGAAAGCTGCCTGGAGGAGAGGGACCTGGGTGTGTTGGTTGACAGCGACTGAACATGAGCCAGCAGTGGCCCAGGTGGCCCAGAAGGCCAATGGCATCTTGGCTTGGATCAGACATGGCGTGACCAGCAGGGCCAGGGAGGTTCTTCTCCCTCTGGACTCAGCACTGGTGAGACCGCTCCTCGAATCCTGGGGTCAGTTCTGGGCCCCTCAGCACAAGAAGGATGTTGAGGCTCTGGAGCGAGTCCAGAGAAGAGCAATGAAGCTGGTGAGGGGGCTGGAGAACAGGCCTTATGAGGAGCGGCTGAGAGAGCTGGGGGTGTTTAGCCTGGAGAAGAGGAGGCTGAGGGGAGGCCTCATTGCTCTCTCCAACTACCTGAAAGGAGGTTGTAGAGAGGAGGGAGCTGGGCTCTTCTCCCAAGTGACGGGGGACAGGACAAGAGGGAATGGCCACAAGCTCCACCAGGGGAGGGTCAGGCTGGACATTAGGAAAACATTTTTCCCAGAAAGGGTCATTGGGCAGTGGCAGAGGCTGCCCAGGGAGGGGGTTGATTCACCTTCCCTGGAGGGGTTTAAGGCACGGGTGGATGAGGTGCTAAGGGGCATGGGTTAGTGTTTGATAGGAATGGTTGGACTGGATGATCCGGTGGGTCTCTTCCAACCTGGTTATTCTATGATTCTATGATTCTCCTCCTCCTCACCTTCTGAGGAAGCTGCAGACCACGATGAGGTCTCCCCTCAGTCTCCTCCAGGCTGAACAGACCCAATGACTTCAGCTGCTCCTCACACAGCTTCTTCTCCAAACCCTTCACCAACTCCATGCCTTCCTCTGGATGCTCCCCAGGAGCTTCAGATCCTTGTTATCCCATGGAGCCCAAGCCTGCACGCAGTGCTCAAGTAGGGACACTTGGGGCGCTCCCATGAGAAGTCACTATGGGACGCAGCTTGTTCCTCAGCTTTATTAAAGACAATATATATAGGAACGCATCCACTCTGGGAGGACAACTCGGTCTCTCCACGGTTCAGAAGGGCCACCAGCGCAGCCACTGCAGCCTCCATCTTGGAGTGGGCCTCTTTCTCGACAGCATGTCTGAGGTCTCAGTTGCCTGGGAGCTGACCGAGGGATCTGGGTCCTCCTTCAAGGGCAGGAGGGCTGCAAGGGCAGGAAGCAGAAATCAGAGAATCATGGAATGGTTTGGGTCAGAAAGGGCCCTAAAGCCCATCCAGTTCCTCCCCCCTGCCATGGGCTGGGACACCTCCAGCTGGTTCAGCCCCATACAACTTAGCCTGAATGCCTCCAGGGATGGGGCAGCCACGACTTCTCTGGGCAGCCTGGGCCAGGGCCTCTCCACCCTCACAGGAGAACATTTCTTCCTAAGGTCTTGTCTCAATCTCCCCTCTTTCAGCTCAAAACTGTTCCCTTCATCCTATCCCTGCACTGCCGGAACAAGAGCCCCTCCCCAGCTATCCTGGAGCCCCTTCTCATGCTGGAATGTTCCTCTAAGGTCTCCTTGGAGAGGAACTCCACTGCCTGCAGAGACCCCCAGGAGTCTCCCCAGACCCTCCCAGCCCTGGTCATCTCTTTTCTTGGCCAGGAGGTGCAGCTGAGACAGAGGGCAGCTGGAAGCTCGTGCTGGGGAATGGCCCATTTGCCCCTGACACGTTCCTCTGCCCCGAAGCGTCTCCCTGGAGCAGAACCAAGCATGGCAGCTCTTCCCAGGCTCTGCCCCTGCCCCACCAGCCCAAGCCCTGCCCCACCAGCCCAAGCCCTGCCCCTCCTCACCATCGCAGATCTCCAGCAGATCCTCTGAGCTCCAGTTCTTAAGGCACCGTGCGGCCAGACCTGGAAAGAGAACTTGGTCACACCTTCTGCTCCCCAGCACTCCCCGCTCCCAGCCCCAGGGCAGGGTGATCCCGGGAAGGGCAGTGCCCAAGGTGCTGGGATGCAGCTTGCCTCCCAGTACCACCGGCATGGTGGGTGCTCCTTGGGGCAACCAGGGCTCTTGGCAGTCATCGGGCTGTCCCGTGCTGCCAGTGCAGAGGTGGGGACTGGTGCCAGGCTGCCAGGAGAATCACAGAATGGGTTGGGTTGGACGGCCCTTCAAAGCCTATCTAGTTCCAACCCCCTGCCATGGGGAGGGACACCTCCCACTGGATCAAGTGGAGCCAAATCCAGCTTGGCCTTGAGTATCTTCAGGGATGGGATCTTGGGGGTTTAGTTGATGGCAAGTTAGAATGATGGAGCCGTAGAATGAGTTGGGTTGAAAGGCACCACAAAGCCCATCCAGATCCACTCCTCTGCCGTGGGGAGGGACACCTCCCACTGGACCAGGCTGCTCAAAGCCCCAGCAACCTGGCGCTGAACATCTTCGGGGATGGGGCAACCACAATTTCTCTGGGCAACCTGAGCCAGGGCCTCCCCACCCTCATCGTGAAGAATCTCTTCCTAAAGTATGATCTACATTCCTCCCCGCCCTCCAGTTGAAAGCCATTGCCCTCATCCTATCACTCTGTGCCCTTGGAAAAAGTCCTAGAAGCATGGAATGCTTTAGGTTGGAAGAGACCTTAGCGAGGACAAAGATTGGAAAGGGACCCGGGGTTGTGGCTCACCCAGGAATGAGATGGCCGTCACACGCAAGGTGGCCTGAGGGTTCTGCAGGTAGGGCAGGCTCTGGTGCAGGAATTTATCCACTCGGCTCCTGTTGCAGTCCAGCTAGGTGGAGCACAAGAACACAGGGCTGGTCGAGATGCTCCGCAGCTGAGGTTCAGAGAGAGCCTGGGTGTGCCCAGACCCCACACCCTCCATCCCACCCCCAACCCCCATCCCACTGCCAGAGCTGGGCTGGGCCAGCATCTCCTTCGGCATCCAGGACAAGAAGGGGAGTGGGGCTGGAGAAGAGCCCGTGGGGTCTGTGTGCTCATGGACAGGGAAGGAGGAGGCAGGCACTGGCTCTGGGCTCACAGGCATGGGGGACAGCCCAGCCCGGGGATTCGGGGTTCTCCTCACCAAGCACTTTCCCATCTCAGGGTTCTGATATGTCTGGGCCAGGCGGCTGAGCTTCCTCCATCCCAGGAACTCTGAGCAGACCAGGAGGGTGTCCTTGGAAGCCTGCAGAGAAGCAAAAGCTGGAAGATTTTGGCACAGCCCAGGGAAGGAGACCTGGCATCCTCCTCCTCCTCTCATCTGGGTTCTGAACTGTTGCCAGCAGGGTCTGAGCCAGAACTGGGTTCCGTGCCCAGGGTAGGAACATGGGGCAGCCGCCACCTCAGGCATCTCCCACCGCCGGCCATCAGAACAGAGATCCTAGAGAGCTGCAGAGCTGCAGCCAGGGGTGGGGGCAGGCTGAGGAGCAAAGCCATGTGAGCCCAGGGCTGGAGTCCTGTAGATACCAGGGCAGGACGGAGCCAGCAGCACCTCCCATGTATCACAGAATCCTAGAATCCCTAAGTGGAAAAGACCTTTGAGATCATCAGGACCAACCGTACCTATCCACTACTAAACAATATCCCTGAGCACTTCATCTGCCTGGCGTTTAAACACCTCCAGGGAGGGTGACTCCACCACCTCCCTGGGAGCCATTCCAGTCCCTGAGAGCCCTTTCGGTGAAGAGGTTTCTCCTAATGTCACACCTGAGCCTGCTGTGATGCAGCTTGAGGCCATTCCCTCTCATCCTATCACCTGGGAGAAGAGACCAACACCCACCTCTCTACAACCTCCTTTCAGGCAGTTGTAGACAGTGATCAGGTCTCCCTCAGCCTCCTCTTCTCCAGGCTAAACTACCCCCAGGTCCCTCAGCTGCTCCTCGTAAGATTTGTTCTCCAGCACCTTCACCAGTTTGTTGCCCTTCTTTGGACGTGCTCCAGGACCTTCTTGTCATTCTTGTAGTGCAGGACCCAGAACTGACCCCAGGATTCGAGGGGTGGCCTCACCAGTGCTGAGTCCAGGGGCACAATCACTGCCCTGGTCCTCTTGGCCAAGCAGTTTCTGATCCAAGCCAAGATGCTATTGGCTTTCTTAGCCACCTGGGCCACTGCTGGCTCATCCTCCAGCAGGACACTTGGCTGTCCCACTCCTTCATTCTGTGCTCTGAGTGGGCCGAGCTTTGATCCTGGGACGCAGGGTGGGTCCCCCTCTGGCTCTATCTCCTTTCCAACCGCTCTCCCCTCCCCTGGCTGGGGAACAAGCCGGCTCTCCTCACCCTGCTGGAGGAGGCAGGGCAGGGCTGGGAAATGTCTGTGCCAGGGACTCCAGTGCTGCTGGGACCCTGGCTTTGGGCTATGGCGGGGCAGAATGGGGAGAGAGGGGCTGTGGGGGGACCCCAGCTCCTCACCCTCCGCTGCGGCTGGCCGTGGTGGGACCAGCACAGGGAATGAGGGGAGCGGTGGGACCCTGGGGGGACATATTCCCAGGCTCTGACATCCAGCAGCCCTTGACCCGCACACCAAGGCCACCCCAGTGGTGTCCACGTGCCCTTCCCCGCCGCCCTGGTCCCTGCTCACCGCACCTTGGCCACGCTCTCCATCTCATCGTTCATGTGGAAGAAGAGCGGGATCAGGGCCCTCTGCACATTCTTCTTCATCTTACTCTTGCGCCTCCCCTCCACTGCCTTCACAGCATCTCCGAAGAGCATGATGGAGAGCCGCCGCACCTCGCTGTGCTCCTGCAAGGGAGGAGGACAGGGGAATTCAGCCACAGCCACTTCTTGCCCATGGCGAGCGAGGGTGTTAGCGCGGCGGCTGCAAGGGTGGACACTCCGTGGCCGGATCCCCAGCACCAGGGCTGTGGGGCAGAGCTGCAGCTGAGGCTGAACAGCCCTGAGCCCCGAACGGCCCCACGGGAGGAGCGAGGAGAGTCCTCCTGCCCGTCTGCTGCCGCCTGGGCCGCGCTGAGGGGCAGCGTCAGTGCAGAGCACCCTGCGGGGCTGAGACCCCCACGGCTCCTTACGTCGTCAAAGAGGGGCAGGAGCTTCTCCGTCAGCGGCAGAGCCATGGGCCTGGCCTCCTCCTTCGGCATGGGATCCATCACGTTCCTGAGGAGCTGCAAGGCCTTCATCCTGTCATCGCCGCTGGTGTCCTGCAGGTTCTCCATCACATCTGGAAGCAGGACCGTCATTTTTCTGGCCTGTGTGCAACGGTTTTCTTGTTGTGAAGGGGGAAAAGACCACACTGGCAAAAATAGCCCCGAGCAGCTGCCTGCCGTTCAGCTTCCCCACAGGTGGGACAGGAGAGGCTGCAGCACCTCCTGGCAGGCAGTGGCTGCTGATGGGGATGCGGAGAGAGCTCGAGGACTGGAAGGGAGTGCAGGAGAGCTGCTCAGCCACCTCACTTTCTGACCAGCCCGAAGGGGCAGATGGATTTGTTTCCCTCTGTCACCCACCATTGTGACCCCCAGCCCATGCCGAGCCAGCACATTCCCACCGCCCCGGGCCCCAGCCGCCAGTACGGCTCCACTTGGCTGCATCCCACTCACCATCTGGGGATTCTCTGAAAGCATGACGAGGGCTCTGAGCGCCAGTGAGAGCATCACTGGGCTCGGATGCCTCAGGTGTCTCTGGGCTTTATACAGGGCAGCAAACTCCTCTGCTCCAACGTCATTGCAGACCAGCCGCTGAAATACAGAGAGCAGTGAGAGGAGCAGAGCCTGCTGGGCTCCCTGCGCCTCTCTGGCACGAAGGAGGCGCGAGGCACGGGCGGAGGCTTGAAGCCTCCTCAGGCTGTGCTGAAGGCCTGGCCCCAGCAATCCCTCTGCCCCTTCCTCTGGCCCGGCCTCAGGTGTCCAGGCTGCAGATCCGCGCAGGGGACGCCGCAGGAGGGAAGCAGAGGGGCTGTGTCCATGTGTACCCCAGGAGGTGCCCGTCTGGAAACAGGGAGGAGGGGAGGGGCTGTGCCTCTTTCCCAGGAATGCAGGCACAGCCCTGCAGGGAGCACGGTCACTCACAGACAAAAGGAAGATGAAGCCGTCCTCCGTGGCACAGCTGAACACCCTGCGCACCCTCTGGTCCTGAAGCACGTCGAGCAGCTCCGTCAAGACGTTCCACAAAGTCTTCGGCAGGGAGATCATGGCCCCCCACATGGCCAGGGCAGCGCTGCAGACCCAGAGCGCTGGCTCAGCATCGCTGCTGCAGCCCTGCCCCATCCCACCCCATCCCCTGGGGGGCCGGGGGGCCCTGCCTGGGCAGGGAGGAGGGGCAGGAGGGGGGCTCCCCCTGTGGCAGGGAGAAACGTGGTGGTGGGGCTCTGGCTTGGGCAGCTCTCCATGCTGTCACGACCAGTACCTGTCACACATTGGAGAGATCTCCAAGAGGCTCCTGACTGCTTCCCTGGGCCTCCACTGGGTCAACAGGAGAAGGAGCTGGACCAGGATGTGCCAGGCTTCCTCCCTGTGGATGTACTCCATGTTTTTGTGGATTCCCCTCATGATGTTTGGCACCTGGAGAGGACACAGAGAAGGATGCTGCTGCCACTGGAGTGCAGCCATGCCCAAACATCCACTGCAGCTGCTGCCCTTCCCATCCCTCCGCTGCCTTGGAATGGCTCCAGGTGCCCCAGAGAGCTGGGTTAGAGCAGGAGGGAAGAACCGGGCCTGACGGGGCTGGTGGGGAGGGTAATCCAGCCCCGGGGCGCTTACATCTGTCAGACAAGACTCAGTGTCCCTCAGGGCCATTTCCAGCATATTCCTGCCCATCTGCCGTACAGAGATTTCATCTGCAGTCAAGTTGTCGATGCCCTCAAGGAGAACCTCAATCACCAGGGCAGAGTGGATGGATTCTCCAAACACCTGTGGGAGGAAGGAAGAGAGGGAAGACATGTCACGCTGAGCACCCTGACGGTGCTGCTTGGCTGAGCAAGGCGAGCGGCTCATGCAAGAGACGCCCAGCAGTGCTGGCAGCAGAGCCCACAGGAGGGCAGGGAGCAGGGGTGCACTTTCTGCAGGCGAAGGATGAGAGCAGAGGGTCCCCAGGGCAGCAGGAGGAGGGCTGGGCTCGTGGACACCATCTGTTGGCCCTACAGCTCACTGGTGGCCAGGAGGTCTGGAGCTGCTGCTGGGACACTGGAGTGCTGCCCCCAGATTGTCCCTGCTTGGGGACAGTAGGAACCCTCTCCCCGGGGACAGTGAGGCTGTGCCAGCCCCACTGGTTCTGGGGCCCCTTGCTCACGGTATCTTCCTGGCAATGCCATGGATCCAAGTCCTGGGAACTGCTCGTGTTGCTGCTGAAGAGCCCAGAAGGCAACAAGGCGCTCCCAGGATCCCATCCGGGTTGGAGCTCTGGGTCCTCTGGATTGTTCTCCGGCAGAGTCTCGCCTACAGGGAGGGCAAACACAAATGAGTTGGTGGGACACAGCATCCTTGCCAACGAGCTTCCCAAACCGGGAAAAGGGCTTTAAGCATGGCATGGCTGAGGATGGAGGCTGTGCAGGGGTGGCTCCTGGCCCCCAGCAACCCTGGCATCCCAGTCCTGCCGTGCCCCATGCCCGTGGGGCTCCTGCTGCTGCTGTGCTGAGGAAACAGGAGCCCGGCATTATAGAATCCCTAGGCTGGAAGAGAAATTTCAGATCCTCAAGCCCAACCATACCTTTCCACTACTAAACCAGATCCCTGAGCGCTTCATCGGCCCAGCTTTTAAAAACCTCCAGGAGTGATGACTCCACCACCTCCCTGTGAGCCGTTGCAGTGCCCGAGAGGCCTTTCGGTAAAGAAATGTTTCCAAATGTCCAACCTGACCCTGTCCTGGTGCGACTTGAGGCCATTCCCTCTTGTCCTATCACTTGGGAAAAGGTACAAACAGCCAGCTGTCTACAATCTCCTTTCAGGCAGTTTAGACACTGATAAGGTCTCCCCCTCGGCCTCCTCTTCTCCAGGCTAAACCCCAGGTCCCACGGCTGCTCCTCCTAAGACTTGTTCTCCAAGCTCCAGCCCAACCCCACCCTCACTCACTGGGCTGCAGTGGCTGGATCATGGTCACCTCGATGGGCTCCAGCCGGGAGCTGCTCTGGGGTGCCCCCACCTCCTCCCAGGCCGCCCTGGGGCAGCTGGGGGGTCTCTCCGCCATCCTGTGGGATGGAGGAAATTGGGAGTGTGGGGAGATGAGCTAAAGGGAAATGCCTCAGCGCCGTGGGGCTGCTGGGGTGTGAGGGAAAGACGTGGGCTGCGCTCGGAGTCTCCTCGCCGGCTCCGTGCTCCTGCCCTTTCCCGTTGCTGCCTGGTCAGACACTGACGGGCTGAGGCTGCATCGGCTGTGAGGTCACAAAGGGCCCCCCTGCCACTGCTGCTCTGGCCGGGAGGGGCAGGAGCTCCACTGGGAGGGGTGGGAGCTGGGTCATAATGGCCCGTGGGGGCTCTCAGGGTGTCCCCAGGCCCCATCTACCCCTGTGTCCCCTCAGCTCCTGCCACTGCCCTCGTCCCAGAGCCCTGTGTCCCTGGCATGGTCCCAGCACTTCCCTGGGAGATCCCTGCCTCACCTTTGGGGCTGAAATCATCATTTCTAACATGTCTTCTGGTACCCAGAGCATTTTCTTAGGGTCCATAGTTTCATTTTGAAGGCCTAAATCCCCATGTTTTTGGCATAAAGCCTCTTTTGAAGTTCCAAAACTACATTTCTAGTGTCCAAAGCCTTATACTACTTTCCAAAGTCTTGGTTTGGGCTCCAAAGTCTTATGTTTTGCTTCCGAAGCCTCATTTGAGGCTCCAAAGCCTCATGTTTATGGGTCAAACTGTTATGGATTTACACGCACTGGCTACTGAAAAGGCAAGGTCAGAGTGAAGGCTCCAATACTCTTTTAATCGTTCTCAGGTTCCAGGTGGTGCTCGGTACCTCCAGAGAGGGACCTCTAGGCCTGATCACACCCCTCAGTTGTTCCCACGCCACCCATCGCCCCATCCCCAAGTCTAATCACTTCATTCTGGTCACTTGCTTTTCTCTGTCGCTGGGCTGGCCACCTTCTGAGGTTCATTCCCTCTTGGAATTCTTCGTTAGTGGCACTTGTTTTACCAAGACGCTTCCGTGGAGCCTGCTGAGGAAGGTTCGCTGTGCAGAGAGCGGTGCCTCCCCCTGAGGAGCTCAGTTGTCCTTTCTGTGCATGCTGGCCCCCAGACGTCCTTCCCGAGGCTGGAGGGAGCAGAGCCCTTCCTGGAGGCATTGGTTGCACTGGCTGAGCCCGTGCTTGGCTGCATTTTAATTCATTCCTGGCACCATGCCTGGCACATTTAGGTCCTGGCGCCAACCCATTCTCCAGCACCATCTGGGCTGGTGCCACCATCCCCAAATGCCTGGGATCATAGAATCAGAGAAACACAGAATCACAGAATCAGAGAACCACAGAATCATAGTATCATCGAATAGTTTGGGTTGGAAGAGACCGTAAAGATCATCCAGTTCAAAGACCCCTGCCATGGGCAGGGACACATCCCAACCTGGCCTTGAACACCTCCAGGGATGGGGTATCCACAACTTTCCTGGACAACCTGTTCCAGCTCCTCACCACTCTCATAGTGAAGAAATTCTTCCTTATGTCAAGTCTAAATCTGCGCTTTCTAGTTTGTACCCCTTCCCCTCGTCCTATTAAGCGTTACATGCCTTTATAAACAGTCCCTCCCCTGATTTCTTGCAGCCCCCTTAAGGTTCTGGAGGGTCACTATAAGGTCTCCTCAGAGCCTTCTCTTCTCCAGGTTGAAGAAGCCCAACCCTCTCAGCCTGTCTTCATACGGCAGAGGCTTCAACACTCGGATCATCCTTGTAGCCCTCCCCTGGACCCGTTCCAACAGTTCCATCTCCTTCTGCTGAGAGTTCCAGACCTGGACACAGGACTCCAGGTGGGGTCTCACAAGCGCGGAACAGAGGGGCAGAATCCCCTCCCTCACCCTGCTGGCCCTGGTTCTTTTGATGCAGCCCAGGATTCATCATTAGCCCTCTGCTTGAAAGGCCACTCTGGATGCTCTGGTGGGAACAAATCCTCATCCATTTTGTTGCCTTTTGCTGTCCCTGCTCAGCCTGGTGCAGAAAGTCCCTGGTCTGTGTGCTTTGCAGAGCACCCCAGGCCATTTACAGTAACATCTAATTGTTGTTACTATTATTATTGTTATTATTATTATTATTATTACTCAATCTAGCAAATAGTTCAAGATGCCACTAAAACTCTTAGTGGTGTCCCTCGCTCTGCAGTGATTCATCTGAACAGAACTGTCTCTGGGCAAGGAGAGAGAGTGGGCACAGATGGAGACTGGGAGCTCGTCCAAGGGTGTGTGCATGTCCTGCCGAGGGGCAGAGCGTGGCTTGCTTTAATTGAAATTATTTTATCTCATTGAGCTATAGAAAACCAGGTTGTGTGTTGAACTTTCCGTTTTGGTTTGAATAAGTTGATTCATCACCTGTTGAAAGCAAGTCGTGTGATTAAAGTGCAATCAGAGTGTGCTCAGCTTTGTAGACACCAAAGAATTTGAGGTCTTTTTGCTGTCAGATCCTTGGCAGCAGAAGCGCAGCTTTCTCTGGGAAATGCGTGTGTGCACAGGAGCACTGGGGCAGGGGGGCACTGCGCTTGTGGAAAGCTGTAGAACGCTTTGGTGCAGTCTCAGGCCGAGCTGCATCACCTGGAATAACAAGGAGAGACTGAAAAAGGCCACAATAATGGAGATGCATCAGCCTAAATATTTAATGAACCATCCACATTGCTCGTGGTTAATCCAGAGTGGTAAAACGAAGGGGATGAAAATGTTTCCTCTAGGTGAAGTGAGACATAGAGCACAAACGCTGGCACTGGGTTGCCCAGTGAGGCCACTGGTTTGCCCATGGGTAGAACTTGGTTGCCCGGGGGACACGAGGATGCCCAAAGGGCTGCATGGCGTTGCCCAGTGAGGGCACCTGGGATTTTCCAGGAGCGGAAAGGAAGCTGCGTTTAGCTCTGGTCCATAGCCAAGGGGTTTTCCTCCTTTTTGGTCATAGAATTGTAGAATCATGGGATGGTTTGGGCTGGAAGAGGCCTCAAAGCCCATCCAGTTGCACCCCTCGGCCATGGGCAGGGGCATCTCCCATTGGATCAGGTTCAAGCCCCATCCAACCTGGCCTTGAACACCTCCAGGGATGGGGCAGCCACGACTTCTTTGGGAAACCCAAGCCAGAGCCTCCCACCGTCACCATGAAGAATTTCTTCCTGATGTCTAATCTAAATCTTCTCCCTTCCAATTTAAAGCCATTCTCCCTCATCCCATCACTTCATACTCTTGGAAAGGGCCCCTCTCCAGCTTTCCTGGAGCCCCTTTCAGTACTGGAAGCTGCTCTAAGTAATCCCTTGAGCCTCCTCTTCTCCAGGCTGAACAGCCCCAACTCTCTCAGCCTGTCCTCATACACAAGGTGCTCCAGTCCTGGGATCATCTGCCTGGCCTCCACTGGACTCGCTCCATGTCCTTTCTGTGCTTAGGACTCCAGAACTGGGTGCTGGACTCCATGTGGGTCTCACCAGCACGGAGCAGAGGGGCAGAATCCCCTCCCTTGCCCTGCTGGTCCCACTGCTTTGGATGCAGCCCAGGGCATGATTGGATTTCTGGGGTTGGCTTTGTGCTGCGAGCTCCATTGCTGGATCACGTCAAGCTCTGTGTGTGTCTGTCGGTATCCGAAATGGAGGAATTTATTTGCAGGTCTGGGAGCCAGGGCAGCACCTCCCAGTGCCAGAATGCTGTTTCTCAGGTATAAATAGTTGACCGAGAGCTCAGGGAAGTGCAGTCGTTTATCCCTAGCAGGGACAAAAGGGCTGAAGGGACTGGTTTGTGGGAGCCAGCATACACAGTGGGTTTTTGTTAGACCTGAGCACAGACATTTCATCCTTGGTTCTGCTGGACTGGCTTGGAGGGTCGTGTTTGCAAAAGTTTTTTTACTATATTAGATGGCGTGAATTTCCTGCTGCCTGGCTCCTGGGGCCAGACTCAGTGCCCACAGCGATGCTGCTCTCCAGTCAGGTACTGGGGCAGCGCATGCCAGCATGGCCAAAATTGGACAAGGCCTGAAAACACAACCCTCCAAGTTCAATGATTTTGCAGCTGCAGACTGTGTAGTTCCACCCTCTGACACATTCCTATTCTTTTCTCCAATGACCCGTTATTCTCCTGTATTTCTTGTTCATTTAATTAATAGCTGCATTTTGAGTCACTGTCCGATGCATCAAACCGTTACTGGCACTGGTGGTGCAAGGTGTGTCTTAGGTCACCTTGTTCCCATGGATGGATGTTGGGAAACAGGCAATTTACAAGCTGTGCTTTCTGCTCGTGGAGTCATGGAGTAGTTTGGGTTGAAGGAACCTCAAAGCCCATCCAGTTCCACCCCCCTGCCATGGGCAGGGACACCTCCCACTGCACCAGGTTGCTCAAAGCCCCATCCAAGCCAGCCTTGAACACCTCCAGGGATGGAGCAGCCACTGCTTCTCTGGGTGGCCTGTGCCAACGCCTCACCACCCTCACAGGAAAACATTTCTTCCTAAGATCTCATCTCAGTCTCCCCTCTTTCAGTTGAAAGCGTTGCCCCTTGTCCTGTCCCAGAACTCCCTGATCAAGAGCCCGTTCCTGGCTTTCCTGGAACCCCTTGCAGTACCAGAAGCTGCTAGAAGTTCTCCTTGCATCCTCCACTTCTCCAGGATGAACAACTCCAACCCTCAGCCTGTCCTTTGATAGGAGGTGCTCCAGCCTTTCTGAAGGAGGCGATCAGCTTTGTGACTTCCTCTGGACTCGCACCAACACTTCCATGTTCTTCCCATGCTAAGGACTCCAGAACGGGATGCAGTCTGGTGCCTTTCCCTGGTGATGAGCTGATTGTCCCCAGCCCACTGTAGAGGCGTGTGTCTGCAGGGCACATCCATCCCGCCGAGAGGGACGCTCCTTAGAGGGTCCATTTCTCTCCCCTCTCCGGGAAGGAAGCACAGCCCTCTGCTTTCAGTTGGATGCCAAACATCGAGAGGGTGAAAGTGTGTGGACCTAGCCTGGCATGGCTCAAAGCAGAGGGATGGACCCCAGCCTCAGTGGCGAGGCCAGAATGCTGGAGAGCACACCTGGACTTGTCTAAGCAGGAGGGACATGCCTGAGGCTGTTACCTGTCCCCCCCAACCTGATCAGGTGAGGGGCATGGGCAGAGGGTGTAAAAAAGCCCCAGGAAGCTTTGAATCTCTCTCTCCACAACACTCTGTGCAACTTTTTGTTTGTTTGTGTGTCTTGTGTCTCTCTGTTTATCTGTTGTCTCTGTCTGTTTTCTCCCTCTCTCTGCAACTCTCTCTCCACTCTCTCTCTCTGGGTCTTTGTCTGCTTGTCCCTCTCTGTCTTGTCTCGTGTTTGTGTGTCGGGTGTGGACACTCACCATCTTCTGGACCAGCCAGACAAGGAAACACGTGCTGCGACATGTGGAGCTCCTAAGGTGGTGACCATCTCTCACCTCTTGCAACTATTGGTCTCTTGTAACTCTTTTCTCCTTTCCTATCTTTTCTCCTTGTCTTCTTTTCCCCTTTTCTCTTTGCAACAGCTGCAGCTGCTGTGGGCAGTAGCAGGCGGGTTGGGTTTGATTTTGGGTTTGACTCCGGGAAACATCAGGGCTCTGGGTGCTGTTTGGGGCTCAGTTCAGAGATTTTTACAGCGCTGCGAAGCGTCGCTGCTGACGGGCTGTTTCGGTCACTTTGTGGCTGCAGCTATTCCTGTCTGTGCTCTGGCCCATGGGGGTTGTTTGATTGTTTGAATCCAGTGTTTTAAAGGCATGCATCTTGTTTAGTAAAAGATATCGTGTACACCTATTCCTCAGAGTGATTTTGAATTACTCGAGGCCGTGCTGGGAAAAAGTACTCACTTTCTTTTAAAGTGGGCCACGACACACTTCACCGCAAGAAAGAAATTGGGGTCCTGGAGCGTGACCAGAGAAAAGCACCGAAGCTGGTGAAGGGGCTGGAGAACAAGTCTTAAGGTTGAACCGGGGTTGTTTAGCCTGGAGAAGAGGGGGCTGAGGGGGGACCTTATCACTGTCTACAACTACCTGAAAGGAACTTGTAAAGATGGTTGCTGGTCCCTTCAACCAGGGGATAGGATGAGAGGGAAGGGCCTCAAGGTCCACCAGGGGAGGTTCAGATTGGACATTAGGAAAAACTTCTTCACCAAAAGGGTTATCGAGCACTGGAACAGGGTGCTCAGGGAGGTGATTGAGTCCCCATTCCTGGAGGTATTTAAAAGATGGATAAAGTAAGGGCTTAGGGATATGATTTAGTAATCATAGAATCATAGAATCTCTAGGTTGGAAAAGACCCACAGGATCATCACATCCATCCATTCCTATCAATCACTAAACCATATCCCTCAGCACCTCATCCACCCGTCCCTTAAACCCTCCAGGGAAGGGGACTCAACCCCCTCCCTGGGCAGCCTCTGCCAGTGCCCAATGACCCTTGCTGTGAAATTTTATTCCTAATGTCCAGCCTGAACCTCCCCTGGTGGACCTTGAGGCCATTCCCTCTTGGCTTGGATCAGAAGTGGCGTGACCAGCAGGTCCAGGGAGGATCTTCTCCCTCTGGACTCAGCACTGGGGAGACCGCACCTCGAATCCTGTGCTCAGTTCTGGGCCCCTCACCACAAGAAGGATGTTGAGGCTCTGGAGCGAGTCCAGAGAAGAGCAACGAAGCTGGTGAGGGGGCTGGAGAACAGGCCTTATGAGGAACGGCTGAGAGAGCTGGGGAAAAAATCTTCCCAGAAAGGGTCATTGGGCACTGGCAGAGGCTGGCCAGGCAGGGGTTGAGTCACCTTCCCTGGAGGGGTTTAAGGGACGGGTGGACGAGGTGCTGAGGGACATGGTTTAGTGATTGATGGGAATGGTTGGACTCGATGATCCGGTGGGTCTCTTCCAACCTGATGATTCTACGATTCTATGATTTGTTGGGGGGGGGTTTAGGGGGATCGTGAGGGTCCTGTGGGTGTTTGGGGGTCAGGGGGTTTTAGGGCATCTTGTGGAGGGTTTATGGGGTCTTGAGGGGGCTTAGGGGAACCGACATATTTCAAGCATCCATCTGGGTGGATAGAACTGAATTAAAATTCCACAGTGGTACAGAGAACCCACATAGATGTAAATCTGAAAGAAATCGACCTACAAAAATTTATCTGGATTTTCTTCCTATGAAAAAAAAAACATTGAAGGGCTTAGGAACACCCTGGAGGACAAAAAGAAGGGCTCACAAACACAATTTATTTTACAAACATGTTGAAGGGAACTGTCCTCTATAACCTAAACCCAGGCTAAGCACACTTCTTAACCCATGAGATCGTTTCCTCCATCCCAGATGTGACGAGTGAGCACAGCTCAGGGTTTGGAACTCATGTCAGCAACAGGGAAACTGCCCAGATAACAAGTTCTGTTTCTTTCCTAAATATTTGTATGATCTGTATTGCAGGGAATATCTGAAAATGTCTCAAGTCAAGTGGAGGGAGAAATGCCATCTGTTTTTAAGTGAAAATGGTGTATTTCTAGAAAAAAAATAAATTCCCATATAAGCATTGTAGGTTGGATTTTGGGGGTTGAGGGGTAGGGGTTGGTTTGGGGTTTTCTTGAAAGTTTCTTTTCTTATTATTTTTAACAGATAAAAGAAGGGAAAATGCCTTGGTTTTAAATCACTATTTTCAGTTTTAAAAAAAAACAACTCACATTTTTAAATGAAAAAATATTATTAACAAAAATAAACCATCACGAGAACAAATTTTTACACTTGAATTCTTTATTTTTGTATAAAAAAGAGCCTGAAACTTTGAAAATAATGAAAATTTTCCACCAAAATCCTCTCTTTATTTTCACTCTCTAAAGCCCATTTTGATTCAAAATATAAATTCAGCAATAAAAACTCTACAAGTTCTCCACAAATATTTAAAAATTGGAAACACTCTTTCATCTTTCCCACACTGAGAAGAAACAGCTTAAATTTTAAATTAAAGCAGGGACTATTGCATGGGTCTCTGTGTGAGGAAATCATTGAAGGGAAGTCTAAGAGAAGAGTATTGAGTCGCATTTTAATTTTGAAAGTAATTTGGTTTGGGGGTATTTTTGCCTTTTCCAGGAGAAGTGCTATAATCCATTGCACCCTTGTCAGGCATTTACCCATTAAGTGTACCTCCCAGCAGGCCATGCTTCCCACTGCTTCAGTTTTCAAAGAAACTCTTCAGATTGAAGAAGGAAAGCCAGAAAGATTTTGCTGATCCATTTTTTCAGACAAAATTATTTAATCCAAGAATGCTGGTTCGAGCACATGGAGGTTTCAAACCCCTGGGGCAGCAGCATTGCTGAACAGGGGCCACACAGAGGTTTGAAGAGGTTTAATTTGAGAACTTTGCTCAGTTCAGCTCGACCTCCTTGAATGTCAGCAAAGTCTCAGGCCATTCCTGATGACGCCAAGATGAGTTCTCGGTACTGGGAACAGAAATGGTGAACAAGATACTTCAAGAGCAGGAAGTGTGTAGGTTGAGTGAGGCACAAAAGTAATGTGCACTGGACAAGTTATCTAACCCTAACCCTAAACCGAACCCTAACCCTAACCATAACCTAGTGATCCTAAACCAAATTCCCCCAAATTCCCCCCCAAATTCCCCCACCCAAACCCCCTAGCCCCAACCCAACCCCATAACCCCCACCGCAACCCCCCAACCCAACACCATAACCCCCACCCCAACCCCAACCCTAACCCCAACCCCAACCCCCAGCCCCCTAACCCTAAACCTAACACTAATCCCCCAACCCCCTAACCCTAAACCGAACCCTAATCCCCCAACCCCCTAAACCTAACCCTAACACCCAACCCTAAACCTAACCCCTAACCCTAGCCGCAACCCCCTAAACCTAACCCTGATCCTAGCCCCTAACCCTAACCCTAATCCTAACCCACTAAACCTAACCCTAAACCCCTAACCCCCAAACCCTAAACATAAACCCTAACCTTAACCCTAACCCTACCCTAAACCTAATCCTAATCCCTTACCCTAACCCTAGCCCTAACACAAATACTAACCCCAAACCCTAACCCTAACTCCTAATCCTACATCTAACCCATACCCTAACACCTAACCCCTAACCCTAAATCGTAACCCAAAATCTAACCCTAACCCTAATTACCATAACCCTAAACTTAAACCTAACCCTAACTCTGACACCTAATCATAAATCTAACCCTAACCCCTAACCTTAACCCCTAACACTAAACCTAACCCTAACACTAACCCAAACCCTAAACCATAACCCTAACACTCACCTTAACCCTAAACCTAACCATAACCCAAACCCTAACACTAACCCTAAAACTAACCCCAAATGCTTACCCTAACCCCTAACCCTAAATCTAAACTTATATTCTAACCCTAATACTAAACCTTAGCCTAATGACCCTAACCCTAAAACTCTTAACGTTAACGCTAATCCTAGCCCCTAACCCTTACGCTAACCACAACCCTTAACCCTACACCTAAACCTACTCTAATCCTTAACCACAACCCTAACCCCTAAGCCTAACCCTAATGTCCACAAGCCTAAACCAAACCCTGACCACTAACCCTAATCCCAACCCTAACAATAACCCTGACCCCAAACCCTAACCTTACAACCTAACCCTAATGACCCTAATACTAACTCTGACCCTAACTCTAATCTTAAGCCCTAACACTAACCCTAACACCTAACCCTAACAGCCCTAACATCTAACCCTAACCCCTAACCATCATCCTGACCTCTAACCCAAAGCCTAAGCCTAACGCTGAACCTAACCCCTTACACTAACCCTAACCCCTAACCCAACCCTAACGCTGACCCTAAACCTAACCCTAATCCTAACCCCTAACCCTAATGACCCTAAACCTAACCCTAATCCTAACCCTGACCCTAACACTAACCCTAACCGCTAACCCTAATCCTAACCCTGACCCTAACACTAACCCTAACCGCTAACACTAATCCTAACCCTAACCCTGACCCCTAACCCTAATCCTAACCCTGACCCTAACACTAACCCTAATCCTAACCCTGACCCTAACACTAACCCTAACCGCTAACCCTACCTACCCCCCTACCCCCCACCCCCCCCACACCCCCATAACCCCCCCATACCCCCCCACACACCCCTCACACCCTCCCATACCACCCCTTCCCCCCCATACCCCCCCCATACCCCCCCCATTAACCCCACCCCCCACCATTAACCCCTAACCATTAACCCCTAACGCTAACCATTAACCCCTAACCTTACCCTAACCCCTAACCCTAACCATAACCCTAGGGTTAGGATGCCATTCGGGTTAGGGTTATGGTTAGTGTTAGGGTCAGTGTTTTGTTAGGGCGCCATTAGCGTAAGGCTTAGGGTTAGGTTTAGGGCGCCACTAGGTTTATTTTCTGGGTTAGGGGTTGAGTAAAGGCGCCATTAGATTTAGGGTTAGGGTTATGGTTAGCGTTAGGGCTCCGTTTGTCTCAGGGTTAGGGGTACGGTGCCATTTTTGTAAGGTTAGGGTTGGGCTTAGGGGTAGGTTTAGGCTTAGCCTCAAAGCCCACCCAGTGCCACCCCTGCCATGGGCAGGGACACCTCCCACTGGACCAGGGGCTCCAAGCCCCATCCAGCCTGGCCTTGAACATCTCCAGGGATGGGGCAGTCACCCCTGCTCTGAGCAACCTGGGCCAGGGGCTCCCCATCCTTACATCTCCTCCCCAGGCCCAGGGGAGAATATCTGGGAAGCTGAAACTTCTTTAACCTGAACGAAGAAGTGAAACTTGAAGCCCACATCAAGGTGCTTCCTCTGCCGCCGGCCGTGGGATGGGCAAAGGTGGCCAGACGGTGGGTGGGGGCTGCTGGGACGCTCCCTCTGCTCTGGGGACGTGGAGCTGGGCATCACCCAGCACCCCTGCTCGCCCCGAGGGAAAACTTCTTGCGGAAATAAGGCGTGTGACTCTGGAAAGAAAAGGAAAAATCCTTTAAACACGAAGTTGAGGCAGAAAATATGCACCAATATCAACAGGGGGAAACCCTCTTCTCCAGGAGACATAAGGGCCAGGTATCCCAAACCCACCGGCTGCGGCATCTCGTGTAGGGAAGTAGGAAGCAGACACCAGATGTAAGGATGGAGAACACAGCTCTGCCCTTCCGAGGCCACTGTGAGGCTCCAACCCCACCAGCCACGCACCAACCCCAGAGCGAGGGATAGAACCTCCATCCCTGCTCCAGGCACAATCAGCAGTGCTCTTTGCTACTAACTCATAATCATCAAATGGTTTGGGTTGGAAGGGGCCTCAAAGCCCACCCAGTGCCACCCCTGCCATGGGCAGGGACACCTCCCACTGGACCAGGCTGCTCCAAGCCCCATCCAGCCTGGCCTTGAACCCTCCAGGGATGGGGCAGCCACCCCTGCTCTGGGCAGCCTGGGCCAGGGCCTCACTGTCCTCATCGTGAGGAATTTGGATTGGACATTAGGACAAAAATCCTCCCCCTTCCAACTTAAAGCCACCCCCCTTGCCCTATCGCTCCATGCCCTTGGGAAGCCCCTCCCCAGCTTTCCTGGAGCCCAACTCAGGGAAACACCCGCTCAACCCTCTGCTTTGTCACACACCAGGACTTGTGCTCCCAACAAGAATAATCATCCCAAATTCCAAACCATTTCCAAAGCCTGTGTTCTCCAACAAGAGCTAAACGGATTAAGTTTGTCTTGGGAAGTGGGGGCAAAGTCAGATTCACCTGAACACGGCAGACTAATTCAAAAAAATGAAGCCTGCAGCCAGCAAGGAGAGGTCATGCTGAAAGATTTCATCCCAGCATGGTTAAGACCAGGTTGGATGGTGCTTTGAGTAAGCTGGTGGGGAAGGTGTCCCTGCCCCTGGCAGGGGCTGGAACTGGATGGGACCCAAACCACTCTGCGATTCCATGGTTTCCTGGGTCAGCTGCGGCCTAAGGTGGCACCGAAAGAACATGAGATGCTTACGGCTCTTTTCTAAAAGCTTGGACTTAGAGAGTGTCAAGACCTCTAAAGAGAAGGAGTTGAGAGTTCACATTTTGCATCCCAGTAGTGCTCACGTACACGCGTCCTCATGCTGTGAAGTGTTCGCTCTGATCAATCCAGCTCCAGTTGCTTTTTTTCCTGGCTTTTTTCTTGCAGGTATTTGCTGTTGAAAACAAAGCAAAATCACTCTTTGCCTCAAGAACGTAGGTCAACAAAATTTCTCATGTCGGTGACGTGTGATTACAAGGGGACTGTCAGACAAAGCACAAACTTCTGCCGCACACACGTCAAAATCAACACGGTTTTTCTCACCAGTTTCCTCTCCCCATCCAATTCCAAACGAAAAGCCCGTTTGACTCACCACCAGAGTCCAAAGGTTTGTCAGGTGGACAGGGACAAAGACAACATCCTGCTTGAAGAGATCCGCACCTGTGGTCCAACTCCTCACTGCTGCGTAACCCCAAGAACTTAGTATTTGATAGAAGAAAGCAGGAAAAGCATGAACTGCTGGATATCCTTCCTTCTTACTTCTTTCCATCACAAGGTTCATGTAGAAATTCATGATCTATAACATAAAGAGTAAGCTTGAGATGTAAAACAAGACGCTAGCTTACCAAAAGAATGAAGCAGCAACAAGGGCCAGGAGGCTTCTCGCCGAACGATGATATCGTCACGCTGCGGCCAGTTTTACCTCAGAATTGAGCCAGCAATATTTCTGCAGCGTGCAGACGTCACCACGAGTGATGTTCATTTGGAAGGCACCGCTAACGATGTCATTTGGCTCCCCGTGGCTAAACGCAGCCTTGATCTCTCTCTCCATGGCCTAAACCAAACAATTAAATGGGGAAGGACTCGTGAAATGGAGCAATGAGCATGCTAACAAGCTTTCAGCTGCAAGAACGCCTGCAATGAAGCTCAGGTACCAGCTTTTTGCTAAGTTGGTAACAGCACTTCATTGTTGGTTCAGCACCCCAACTTTCAACTTCACAGCCCAGCTTTGCCCTGGTTTGTTTCCACAAAAGGAAGCCGATAGCCAACATGTGGACACCAAACACACTAAAGCAGCTGAAAACTTAACAGAAGTGGAGCAACCCCCTTTCCCGTGGGACGCTGCAGCCCTTGCCACACTGAGGGTTAAGGAAGGGAAACTGGTTCCATGAGGCATTTTACCTACAAGAGAAGTGCATAAGCTCTCAGTAACTATAAAAGAAATCCGTTTCCTGTCAGAAGCTTCACAAGAGGTAAGTTATTTTTTGTTACTTTTATCATATTAGCACTTCTGGCAACAGAGCGCTGCTCCCTTCCAAGACTTGGTGCACGTGAGAGCAAATAAAGCACTAGACACTGATTTCCCAGCAGCGTTGCTGCAGCTTCTTTAACTACATCCACGGGGCTGTTACCAGCGGCCACCTGGGCGTTTACACACAGCCGGTTGTCTCAGTTCAAAAGGCACCTTCACCTCTTCAGCAGCACAGAAGAACCTCCCCATCCTCCTGGCTCGCGACGCTGCAGGCGCTGGCACAGCGGCTCCTTCATGAGCGGCCTCGGAGTCAAGATGCCTGCAGAGCAGGCTTGACGTGGGTTGTGCCGTTCCCGTCTGCACTGAAAACAGCGACAGCAAAAGACGCCACATCAGAGAAAACTCAAACACGCACCTTTGCCTCAAGCACCACCAGCAGCTGTTTTGAAAAACACACGCACTGGTGATGGAGTCGGACACGAGGTGTTTGGGGCCCTCAAGTAAAGACCTGCTGTCTCCAACTGGCCAACGGGAAAACAGAGAGGACTAAAAGTGCAAATTGGAGCGACTGCCTCGAGGATGAACTGTTGTTCAACCTGCACACGTTCTGTCCGTGGAGGCCAAGCCCCGAGTCACAGAGAAGCCTAAAGAACCGTGCAGGTACGTTATTCACACCAGCAGGGGCTTTGAATCCCCCGGGGCAGCGCGAGGTGTCCCTGCCCGGGGCAGCGGGTGGGACTCGATGGGCTTGGAGACTCCTTTGAACCCAAACCGCTCTGCGATTCTACGATTCCCTCCCTTCAGCTGTTCATACACATCAAGGAGACTCCCTGAGCCTTCTCTTCTCCAGGCTGAACACAAGAAGAGGTTGTTGAGGTTTTTGATCTTATAAAACATCAACTTATTTTTGCTCTTTCCAATTAACTATTTAGGACCTTTTCACAAGCATTTCTGGTCTCAGCCTCTTCTCAAGTTCAACAGTTCATCCTACCACACACCTTTAACATCTATTTAATCTCTCGCATCTAGGAAGCGTCTGGATTTAAAGGCAAAGCTGGACACGGGCTGGGGGGAAGCAGCTGCAGGTCTCCCCTCGTACAGCTGCCGGGAGGAGCCCCAGAAGAGCCTGGAGAAACCCCTCCCCGTGGACACAGACACAGACACAGACGTGGGCAACACCGAGGGAGCTGGAGGAGAGAGTGAAAGTTACACATTTCAGAGGAGAAGTCAAAGCAAACAGAAGGGTTTTTACCTCAGTCGGGCAACGGGCTCGTGATAAAGGGTCCGTGTTTCCTTGTTCAAGCAAGTGCTGGTTCCACGAGGCCTTTTCCCTACAGGAGAAGGGGATGAGACCATGGAGACCCCGCCCCCTGTATTCCCATATATAGCCACACACCCTTAGCCACGCCCCCTCCCCAGAGGCCACGCCCCCTGTATGCCCATATATAGCCACACACCCTTAGCCACGCCCCCTCCCCAGAGGCCACGCCCCCCGTATGCCCATATATAGCCACACACCCTTAGCCACGCCCCCTCCCCAGAGGCCACGCCCCCCGTATGCCCATATATAGCCACACACCATTAGCCACGCCCCCTCTATCCCCATATATGGCCACAGCACTCCCGTCCCTCAGCCATTTTCCCTACAGGAGAAGGGGATGAGGCCACGGAGACCCCGCCCCCTCCTCTCCCCGGTTCCCCCCCTCTATCCCCATCTATGGCCGCTCCCCGCCCCTCCTCCCCCGCCTGCGGCCGCCGCCCCCGCCCCCTCCCTCCAGCTCCGGCCCCGGTCGCTCCCCCGGCCCCGGCCCTCGCGCCACCCGCTCCGCTCCCTCCTCCTCCCCGGCCCCGGGAGCCCCGGGACGCAGAGGGGGCTGCGGGCAGGAGCCGGCGGGGCCGGGCGGGTCCGAGCTCCCCGGGGGCCGCTCCCCCCGCTCCCCGGCGCCGCCGCTCCCCGCCCTCCCCGCTCCCGGCGCTCACTGAGCGCTGCCCGGCGCCGCCGCTCCCACAGCCCGACGAGCGCCCGGGACCCGCCGGGGCTGGGAACGGGGCAGCTGCGCCTCGGGGGGGACCCCGAGCGGCCATTTTGGGGCCTCGTGAGCGCCTCGGGGGGGACCCCGAGCGGCCATTTTGGGGCCTCGTGAGCCCTCGGGGGGGAAGGTGTTTGTGTCGATCGGTCGCCCCCGGGGGCTTGAAGTTTGGCCCCAGAGCCGCCGGCTCCATGTCCCCAACAGTGTGAAATCCAGGTGTCCCGGTCATATTCTCATAGGAGGATTTAGCAGAAAGGGTGTTTCAATTAGAAATCCTCCAGGGCTTCGTTCACAATCATTTAATGCGTCTCTGGGGTTTCACTGTCTTCCCGTGAAAAGAGAATTTCCAATAAAATGCACAGTAACAGACAGAGATTTCCCTAAACTTTTAGTAACTTTTTTCATAATGTGTGCTAGGAATATAATAGTTTATAAATTCTGTATTTGAACCCATTAAACATCATCCTCTTAGTGCTTTTATTTGTGAGCAGAAGGACTGTTCGCTCCTACACAGAACCGTGTCGTATTTGTGGACAATGAGAGAAATTCCTTAGGGAAAGGAATATTCTGGAATAAAAGAATTAGTTATGGTAATTCCTGGTTGGTTGGTGAATAACAGAACAGTGAAGTGCGAACAATGAGGTAGAAAGTGCAGTCCTTGTTCAGAAATTGGATCAAACAGAAGGTTCTTAAGGACCAGAAATGTTTATGGGGTTCTTGGTTTCATTTGGGTTTCATGAAGGTCCAAGGAAAATCATTCTTTGCCTTCAAATCTTTTCTGCAAAGGGTGAAGAAGCTTTGGGAGTGGGAGCCTAATAGAAACGCTTTTGTACCCCTAAATCCTACCTGAATTACAATGTTCAATCACAAGGGGGCAGTTAAGCTTCACAGGTAATTTCTTTACTCTCTTTGCTGTTGATCCAGCCTCAAAAAATGTCACCGCGTGTCTCCTGCCTCAGTTCATCCTTTTGTCCTAATGAATAAGCATTCTTCACGTAGCTGAAAGAGGACGGCTTAATATATTTACTCTACTTCGACCCTGTAGACTGTTAATAAAAGTGAGGTTACAGAGCTTCTTCATGTTCTTTTCCTTTAGCTGCAATGCGTACTGTGAACTTTCATCAAAGTGATTTATATCAAGAATTACTCAAGTTGTTCCTATTGGTGTCTTTAAATTTTGGCTACAAGCAAATTATCTGTTTATCTTATCTGAATTTGGATATTTTTATATTATCATTATTTAAAACTGATACTGTTGGAAGTTTTTAACAGGATCTAAGTTACAGGGGTACAACTACCTCCTGAGGATCATTTCGTGCTCACCTCGAGTTCCTACTGGAAACAGGGCCCTGGGTTACCAGCTGCTATTGCAGGAGCTGTTCTAGGGTGTGTTTGCTCCTCAATCCTTCTCAGTCGTTTATGAGTTAAAAATGTTGTGATAATTGTGTGGCTGCGTTGGCTTCTTCTTGATTTGGGGTTAATTTGCTTCATTTCTCACACAGAAATTGGTTTGCTGTGGCTTTCAGACCCAGGTTTTTCTTTTGGATTCGTCTGTGTCTGCATTTTGAGTGAAGAGCCAAAATCAACAGAAGCTTCTTGGAGCTACCCTATGGAATAACATGCGACTGGATCCTGGGCACCTCACTCAGAGGCAGAGAGAGCTGAAAAAGTGTAATGTTGTCGGTTTAATTTTCTCCCCTGAAGTTGGCTTTGGACTGAAAAAACTCCTGTAAGAACATCAACAGGAGAGAGTGCAGCAGCTTTTGACCTTGTTCCTCCACCCCTTGTTGTCATTTATCCTTTTCTGAGTATGTATAGAGAGTAAATGCTTTAATTTATCTTCTCCAACCTGCATCATCTTACTACTTGATTTTCTCATGAGCAAAATGGCCAAACCATCCCTTTTGGTCTTTTGTGGCTCCGGCTGATCCCATCTGCTGCTTCACTTTGGCTGCTTTCCATCATGAGCATCTTCAGTGTCTCTGATGCACGACTGTGATTTAAAAATAAATTGAATTGGCTTATTGAAGACTCGACTTTCACTCCTCCCTTTCCCTGGGCAGACTTGAAGATGCTCTGTCCCAGCGAACACCTAAAGGAGAATGAAAACTCCTAAATTTTCCTCCTGTTGGTCACTGCTGGAAAATGGCAAATATCCTGAGCCCTTTTGAAGGTTTGTTCTTGCATCTCCCTGGTTTTGGTGACATCAATTTGCTAATTAACTTTTATTACAACAGTAAGAAATTCCAATGATGTCTTGATTGCCTTACTTGATTTTCATACTGTATCTTTTTCTTGCGCCCCTTACCCAGCTGTTTTTAATCGACAATGTCATCTCCCATCCCCACTGAGGGCATCTATGGGCAAGATCTCAACTGGGAGGCAACTGGGGGGGAATTGGGGTTCCTGAGGCGCAATTGGTGGGTTAGGGGAGCATTTGGGGGGGCGAGGGGGCAATTAGTGGAGGGATTGGGGTTCCTGGGTGGGATCTGGGGGGGAATTGGGATTCTTGAGGGGCAACTGGGAGGCAATTGGGGAGCAACTGGGGTTCCTGGGGAGGGACATGGTGGGGAAAGGGGGACAACTGGGGCTCTTGAGAGGCAATTGGGGGGCAATTGCAGACAAGTGGTGGGGACAAGGGTGTTTGGGAGATGCTGGGGGGCAACCTGGGGGGGAGTTGGTGTTCTTGGAGGGAATCTGGGGGGGGGCAATGGGGGTTCCTGGGGGGTAAGTAGGAGGCAAGAGGCAGGATTTGAGGTTCCTGGGGGGCAGCTGGGCAGTGAGGGGGGCAATTGGGGGGTGAACAGGGGCATACGGGGGGGCTGGGGCCAATTGCTGGGGTAATTGGGGTACCTGGGGGGCAATTCGGGCTCCTGAAGGGGTTTTGGGGGGTAGTTTGGGTTCTTGAGGGGCAACTGGAGGGTGAGGGGGCAATTTTGGGGGGAACAAGGGTGTTTGGGGGGGCTGGAGGTCAATTAGGGGGGGAGTTCAGGTTCCAGGGGGGGAATTGGGAGGGCAGTTGGGGTACTTGAGGTGCAATTGTGGGACAAGGGGGGGGCAATTGTGGTTCCTGGGGGGCAGCTGGTGAGTGAGGGGGCGATTTAGGGGGAGGAAAAGGCGTTTTGGGAGGTTGGGAATTTGGGGGGGGAGTTGGATTTCCTGAAGGGATTTGGGGAGGGGGAATTCAGGTTCCTGGGGGCGATTTGGGGGGTGAGGTGGGCAATTGGAGGGGAGGGGACAAGGGCCTTTGGGGGTCTGGGGGGCAAAAGAGGGGGGGAAATGGGGTCCTGGGGGGAGGATCGGGGGGTTGGGGGCAAAAGGGAGGGGAAATGGGGGAGGAAATGGGTCTGGGGGAGGGGCAAAGAGCGGGGAGAGTTGGGGTCCTGGGAGGGGAAATGGGGGGGTTGGGGGGCAAAAAGGGGGGAAATGTTGGAGAGTGGGTGTAAAATGGGTCCGGGGGAGTAATGGGGATGTTGTGGGGGAAAAGAGGGGGGGAAATAGGGGGCAAAATGGGTCCTGGGGGAGTTAATGTGGGGAAAATGGAGGGATTAGGGGTAAAAAGGGGGAGTAATGTGGGGGAAAATGGGTCCTGGGGGGAAATGGTGAGGGGGGAAAAGGGGGGTGAATTGGGGGGATTAGGAGGCAATGGGTAGGAAATGGGGGAGTTGGAGGGCAAAAGGGGGGTGGAATGAGGGGAAAATGGGTCCAGGAGGGTACTGGGGGGTGGGGGAATGGGTCCTGAGGGGGAAAAGTGGGGAATTGGGGAGCAAAAGGTGGAGGCAGGGGAGTGGGGTCTTGGTGGGGAAATGAGGTGGGTGGAGGGCAACAGCGGGGGAGATGAGGGGCAATGGGGGGGAAAATTGGGTCCTGGGGGTAGAAATGGAGGGTAATGGGGGAGTTAGGGGGTAATGGGGGGGGAAATGGGTCCTGAGATGGGAAACGGTGGGGGGGTATTGGGGGGGGGAAGAGGGGGATGAAGTGGGGGAAAGGGTGGTTATTGGGAGCCCATTAGGGGGGTCAAGGGGGGTAATAGTGGTCCCCAAGGGGAGGTTTGGGGTGGTCAGGGAGGGGTAATTGGGGTCTGGAGGGGGCCAAGGGGGGATAAGTGTGGTCGGGGGGGAGTGAAAGCGGTTAATTGGGGTCTGGGGGGGATCCAGGGTGGGTAATTGGGGTCAAGGGGGCTAATTGTGTTCCCCATGGGGGGGTTGAGGGGTTCAATGGGGGTGGTTGGGGTCGGGGGGGGTTATTGTGGTTTGACATGGGTCAAGGGGGGTTATTGAGGTCCCCATGGGAGGTCAAGGGGGGGTCTGTGGGGGTAATTGGGGTCACGGAGTGTAATTGGGGTTTAAAGGAGGTCAAGGGGGGTAATTGAGGTCCCCATGGGGGGTCAAGGGGTCGTCATTGGGGGTAATTGGGGTCACGGGGGGTAATTGGGGTTTGAAGGAGGTCAAGGGGGGTAATTGGGGTCACAGGGGGTAATTGGGGTCTGAGGGGGGTCAAGGGGGGTAATTGCCTCACAGCAAAATTCATAGAATATAAAATTGCATTATAAACTAATAATCTGTTTTTATCTCCAAGTAATAATTAGATATAGAAAAGTGTTCGAGAATGTTATGTTATTAGTCCAAATGTGTGCGTTGACTTCAAGTTCTGACTATTTACATTTTTTATATTGAGAAATCTAATAAGCACATATCAAAACTTTTTTCTTTGTTTCAGGTGTGTCATTACATTTGTCTTTAATTGCAAATCATTAATTTGAAAATGGTATTTAAGTATAAATTGAAATCACCTATAATGGAGGCTGTTTGTTATTTGGCTTAGTGAAAAGGGATAACTAAAAGCAAAAAAGGAAAAAAACCCATTGAATATATTGTCATTTCTTATATAGTTTTGTCTGCTTAATTTTAAAACGTAATGATTTTCATTGAAGTGATCAGTTAAAACTGCTGATCACACCAACTGAATGGTGAAGCCATTTACTATTTGCTGATTTTCTGCTCAAAGGAAATATATATTATAGTATTAATTCTCACAATACAAACTACTGTTCATTTACGGCATTATGAACCCGATGTCTGTAATTATGTTATTTATTATTAAGTAATGTTATCAATCCTGTATTTACTGCATATTCTCATTCATGCTTATGTGCAGAAATACATATATGCAGGAAAAACAGGCTAAAACATTGCTTTTCCTTCTATTTATAATATAAATAATACATAAACTCAAAAAACCTTGAGAACTTTAACAAACACCTTGATCTAATGAGATTAAAAAAATGTAACTTAAGCTATAATGCCACCATGCTTATATATATATATATAAAATATGTAATATATGTGTCTCATATATATATATATTTCTATCTCATGTCATGTATATTTACCATCTAATTGATGCCAAAGTATCTCTCTATGTGTACAAGAAGACTGAAATATATATATAATATATATATAATGCTGTGTGGTTTTACAGTTAAATACTTAATTTATTAAAATTAAAAAAGAAAACAAACCATTAAAAACCTGGACAATAAAATGGTTTTTAAGGTAGGGTTTCTTTTTCCTTTCAAAATACTCAGTTCCACATAAATGAGTTATGGTGGGACAATCTGAATCTGTGAAAGAAGCAAATACACTTTTTTTTTCCCAGCACATCACAGAAGAAATTAAATAGACGAACATCTCTTTCCTTGCAAAAGGACATTTTTCTTCTTAATAATTTTGGTTGATAAAAATGGAATTAAACATAAGCCTTTCTAAATATGTAGTGCAAGAAAATTAGATGCAAGATACTTGGTTTTTATTTAGTTCACACAAAAAAATAATCTTACTTCTTAAGTAATGCTACAATAGCAATTAATGCTTGCAGAGCTCTGGAAGAAAGTTTTACCTATTTTTGTATCCTATTAACTAACAGGAGAGGCTGTAGATGAAAAATAAACTCTTTTTCAAGGACTGATGGAAGAAGAAATCGATCGTTGCCAAAGGTGATTGTCATGGCTTTGGATGAATTAACATCTTATTTTAATAATTGAGCCTGTTTTTAATTTTAAGGATAGTTTAAAAAGCTAACTGATTTCTTTTTGCATATTTTCAATAATAAACAAGACTTCTGTATGACTTGTGTGGTTTTCTCCTTCACTTTTTTCCTCTTGCTTGTTCTCTCTCCAGGTTTTCCTGATTTTTATCCAAACTCTTTAAACTGCACTTGGACAACTGAGGTGTCACCTGGCAAGGGTAAGAATCTAATGGGAATTGCACCGCCTACATAATGTCTGTGTTTAAAAAATTGAAACACACAAACACAATAAAATCCCATTTATGTATTGAGTTGAATTAGTGCTTTCTGCCGTTCTTCTGAGGAAGAATGATTTTGCAAAATAAATATCTTTGAATGCGGTGTTAAAATGTTGTGTTTATTCCGCAACAGAAACATTCTTTAAATGATTACCAGAACAAATGTCTTTTAGTCTCTTTTAGAAAAAGTAGAAGAGGTAAAATACATTAAAATAATAGTTACTTATTAAATAGCACAAAAGATTTGGTGAAAGCTGTGGGGATCCTGTTGGTTGCTCTTCTACATTATTAAGCATGAAGAAGCAGATTTGATCTGTTGGTTAGTAACCTTAGATTTCAGATTTAAATCTGAATTTAAATTATATATATTTAGGCAATACATCTAGTAAAGTAGCATTTGGATGCTATTATGTGTGATATATATATATATATGAAAATATATATAATATAATCATAGAATCATAGAATAACCAGGTTGGAAGAGACCCACCGGGTCATCGAGTCCAACCATTCCTATCAATATATATATATATCTAACTATATATATAAAACTATATATTATATATATAATATGTAACTATATTGGAAGTTTCTGCTGTTTAAAATCTTCTTACAGACTGGGGTTTTGTTTAAAATTTATATGGCATTTTAAATGTGAATCATACGAGAAGCCTTTCCATGAAGAATGTTATTCCCTACAGTAAATAATTGTATTTGAAAACCTAATGGAAATTCAAAATTGAGAAGACAGGCATGACTTGAGTAAAAGATTGGTCCCAGAAAATATGAATCTGTATATATGGAAGACTGTTCACAAATCTTGTATCTGTGGGCACTTCCTCGAAGGTTAGAATAAAAGATAGAATTCTGTTGGACAAAAATGCAAAAAGTAAAACCTGAATACAAAGTTTTAGCCAATTATTAATGTACATCTCCTGGTTTAATAGTAAGACTATGACAGAGGTTCTAAATGAAGGAGACACAAAGGAACTTGAATAAAATCTGTACCACACAAATTTTGATTTTCAGAGTGCTGTATACAAATAGCTCTGAATTCCATCAGTTCTCTGAGGGGAGGGATTGATTTACAGCGAGCTAAACAAACGTCCACACTGCACATTTGGGTTGGTTCACCCCGAGTTCTTTCTGCAAGTTTTATTTTCTGCATGTTTTATTTTCTATGTGTCATGTTTGGATTCTGTGTGTGACTTTTTCTAAAACTCTTTCCATATACTGTAAGTTTTGCTTTCTGTGTCACCTCTTTATAAAGGAAGAGAAAAAAACTTCCCTTTTAATGCTTGTCTTTTCCCCTTTTTAATATTTTTAAAGGTGTCCAGCTGTTTTTTCACACCTTTCACCTTGAGAGCTCTCATGATTATTTGCTCATTACTGAAAATGCAAATTTTACTGCACAGCTTTGATTTATATCTGATTTTTCAATTTCTCATGAAGGCTTCAGCATCACATTTTCAGGTAAGAAATTCAATTCTGCTACATGTCTAGAAACTGTTTTCAGATATTTTTAGTTGTAGATGGCAAAAACATTATGAAGAATCAGGGAAAAAGAGCAATATAAATGATATAGTCCTTATTGTAAAAAACGGGCCAAGGTTTATAGGATGGCGAACAGATAAACAAGAATGTTTGTTATGACTCTTTTAAGGAAACTCAAGCACATTTTTTGAAAATGTGGTCATATATCTTTTCATTCACCCTTTATTTGACTTTTTGTTACATTTTTCTTCATATATAATTTATTTTTTTTAACTCTCTCACTTCTAAATCTGTTTGGGGGTTGAAATGAATCACGAGTTATGTACAAGGCTTATAGATAATTAAAGAAAATGATAAAATATTAAAACTTTTACAGTACAAGCTGATTGCAGCCCTAGAAAATAAGAAAATAAATGCAATGTTGGTGGGACACAATAGACATCTAATTACCGTAGACACAGCCATAAAGACACACAGAAACAGCACTGAGTATCAGTAGAGGAGACAACTCTGAAATGCACATTTTCCAAGTGTTCCATACTGACACAATGCAACTGGCTGGTTTTAAGGGTCCTTTTTCATGTTGTGTTTTCATTCTTTTAACTCTTACCTGGCTTGTTTTGGTTTGGCTTGTTTTGTTTACATTTTAAAACCTGTAATACAGCGTCGTGAACTACAATATTTAAACATAGTGTCTTGTTGTTCAAAGTCAGCTCCGGGTCAGCGAATAGTTCTTTTCTGGGAAAAACCCTGGGGCTGGAAAAAATACCAAGTTTTATGAATCCAGTTTTGGTAGCCCTATTTTTATCCTTTTTGTTATCTTAAGAGACACTTTATGTAGATTAGTGTGAAAATTCGATTTGAAGTTATAAGTTTCCTTATAGTGAAGGTGGGAAGGAAAAAAAATAAGAGACCCCTCTCTATAAGTATAAATCAATAAGTATTGACTTTATTAATCTAGACATTCCTAACTTTGTGGTTACACCTGTTCTTTTTAACAAGACTGAATTACACCATGAAACAAGCAAACCTTTGAGAATCCCCTACGCGATTAGAAAGTTACAGTCAAAAGAACAGCATTTTCTCCATCTTTACCCACAAAATTGTTGATACAAAACACCTCCAGGCTTGTGTGGACACAGTGAATTAAACGCTGCCAGACCGTGGCCTGTGGTTTTTCTTTTAGATCAAAATGGATTGAGTAAGGGGGCAAAATATGAGGTCTGTATTGTCCCTTGGTCGATATTGTCCCCTCCCGTGGTCTGACAGTGCAGACAAAGACTTCAACTCCCCACTGAGCTTCTCGGCTGTGGTCCCTCAGTCTCCCAGTGGCTTTGCACATATGTAGCTCAGTGCACTTGCCCTGATTATAGCAATCGGTAATTTATTCAGGTCACACAAGCTTGGCCACTGTCTGTGCTCCATCGCCCCTACGGTCCCTCAGGCTCCTGGGGGGTTAAGTTAAGCAGCACTTTGCCGTCTCTTCCACCTGCTGCAACCGTGTTGTCTTTGAAATCTGCTAGTCCTTTAAATTAATTAATGCTGCTAGAAACTTACTCAATGCCATCAAATCGTGGAAGTTCACTATGTACTGCATGAAGAAGTCATTGTTTTCATCTCTTTGAAATCCACATTCTTAATTGATTAATGAAACATCTAGTTTCATTAAGTGCCCTTTGCTCTAACAGTGCTGGTTTGATGAATAGTTTTGCAAGCTTGCTCTCCAACACCTTCATGATTTTGTACACTTCAGTCATATCCCTTCTCAGCCTTCTCTTGTCCAAACTGAGTCTCTGCTTCTAAAACATAAACCCCTCAACAACTGCTGTGTCTGTGATTTCTACAGCTCTGCTCTGTTCTTCCACACTTGCACAGACACAAAGCTCAAGAAATGGGCACTAAAAGTCAATAAGCAGAGGCAAAGAAATGCCCACCGTTTTGTTTTTAAACCTCATTCCTCTACAAACTCTCATATTTCAGGGTTAAATCATCTTTAGGACTAATTGTCAATTTTGTTTGTACACGTGTGAATTGATGTTTTCTCCTTCATACAAGGTCATGTATTTTTCTTCTTCAGCAATTTATCACAAGTCACTATTGCATTCCTTCTCCATTTTGTTTTTTATTTTTTTTTTGCAAAGAAAGTAGCCTTTTAAATATCAGTTAGGAAAAAGGAAAATGTCTTATGGACTACAGCACCTAGTTTTTCAGCAAGAACGAGTTCACTCTCAACTGACACAACATAATCCTCCGCTCCCTTTTGGGAGAGCTGTGGGCTTCTGAAGTTTTCTTCCTTACCTGTTTGTATCCTAAATATGAGCAAAATATGTTATAAGCCCCAGTTTTCTGTCTTGTGTCTGCACAGGGGAAAGTCCCAAGATGACCTTGCAGGCAACTTGCAAGGGATGCACTAAGGATGCAGAATATTTATAAAACCTCTGCTGAAATGCAGGGCATTTTCCCACCTTACTCTGTTTTTAAAGAGAATAGGTACGTACGTCGTTCCACATTGGGTGCAGGTGCCCAGCCTTCCACAGGGGTGGCTGAGCCCCATAGCCAAGGTGGTGGTGCCTTGGGAAAAGGGGATTTGTAACAGGGCAAAAAATGCTGTGCAAGAGTGTGTGAGAAAGAGGAGTGAAGGAAAGAAGCGTGAGGAAAGAATCTTGATAACGCCAAGGTCAACTCAACATGAATGTCTATGGTGTATATAATATCACTATTAGTTTGAGACAGGAGCACTAAGAATTCCGTGAGGATGTAATTAAGAGATTTTGGAATATATATAGGAAGATGCATAAAAATATCAGGAGGCTATAAAGGAATTATCCCTCAAACCATAAAAGCTTTTAAAATACATTTCCCTTTGGGATGACTTTATGCCATTAAAATCTCTGCAATCGAAGAAAATTGAAAAGATTATTTGTAAGTAATTTCTCTTTACCGTCAGAATGAGAAACTGGAGTTGAAGAAAATCCAGCCAGCCCTTCCCTCTCCTTCAGGGGAGGGTCTGATTTTATATTCTCACAGCAGATGCAGATAAATTAGCACCGTTACTACCTCAGGAATAATTGTAGCACTGTCCTCGTGCCTACATATTTTAATCCCAGCAGTAGAGCAAGCACTTCCCTTTCAGTTCATCAAAAATAACATTTGCAAGGGTGTTTCTGACCTCAGTAGGAATGTGAGGGAGAGACAAAACTCATGTTTTCAAGGCGAATTCATGCAGGTTAATGACTGAGTAGCAGGCAAAGTTTTCTGCAGCTGTGGCAAAGTCTGAACTTGAATTAGCAGGGAAGAAATCTGAACTCAAGTAAAGAAATAGAAACAGAATCACCATTTTGAGGCATATGGCAAAACTGAGTACCTGGATTATCTGTTTATTTTAAACCTTATCCTTTCTCATCACTAACACTTCAGTTTCCCGATCTCCCTGCTGTAACTCCCACTTGAAATTTCACAATTCTTTAAAGTGGCCACTTACAGTGAAATCTTTATAATGCAATCGCTGTGAATTTGTCACAGGTAAGAGGAAAACCAGGATGTTATTCCATGTCTTTCATCTATTTGGCCATATAGACCTTCTTTTTGTGGTCATGACAGAGAAAATAGTAATCGTAACATGAGAATGTCAAATGGATCCTCCTAAATGAGTTAAAAATGTGTGATCTAATAGTGATAATGTCTAGATTCGTGTGTTAAATGTGTTCTCCAATTCTCTAATTTTCTTTCCGAGGGGTGATTCAAGCTAGTTATCAGTTTAGTCCATGGAGATTCAATGCAATATTATTTCAATTACTAGACTAGACATGTACCTACTTATATCTGTGATGTTAGCAACAACTGGATAAGTGTCCCCAGTTAAAAATTGTTAGGGTTTTTTACATCTACTGTCATATGATACGTCTTATCTCATTTTTACTTCATCAAACAATGTTTTCATTTGTGTCTGGATTCATCTTGAGGGATGCAGGGTTAGAAAGCTGTTGGAACAGGATGTCTAAGGAACAGTGTTAGTCATCGGCTGATTTTGGGGTTTTGTCTTTTCTATTTTAAGGTGAAGAAAAATCACATTTTTAACATAGTTGTGATGCTTTATTAATGACTACTAAAAATAGATTATTCCATCCCTCAATCCAAGTAAATTTTCTCTGTGTTTTTGCATAATCTGTGTGACCAGGATGTTATTAAACAATAAATCTTATGATGGACAAATGTTTATTTATTTTGTAAAATGGATTTACAGTTCTGATAAATAAAGTGCAATCAATCCATGAAAGATCTGTAGTTCTGGGCTAGGATATGGTAGAAGCCAGGAAGCATTTCTTCAGATGCTCTTAGCCCAGCTTAAAGTCATATTTCTGCCTACAGGTAGGCATTAAATACGTGTTACTGCTGGCACAAATCTTAAATGCAATTGATTGTCTCTTCTGAGAGCTCTTCCATGTGGCCTGATATAAGACAATCTTTCCTTAGTAATAAAGACAGAATGCATTGTTCTATGAATGGCTAGCATCATGTATTATTTTTCAAAAGATTCTTTTATGGCAGGTAATTATTTATATTTGTTTATGTTAATTAAACTAAATTTAGGATTTTAGCTTAAAAAATCTCTGTGCATGCTGGCTTTATTAGGTTATTTTGCTAGTGTCAGCACTTGAAATGAATTAAGAGCTTAAGATACTTACTGTAGTTGTGTCTTTTATACTAGTTATCTGCAGTCCCTCTCGCCTGTATGACATCAGGGTAAATTATCTTTTATTTCATATTAGAAGAAAGCTGTTCAGACTGATTATTTGCTTTTCCATAAGCATTCCCATGATGCATGGTATATGCTTGGAATTATGAAACACACTTCGTATTTGTTTATTTTTCCATGATAAAGTACGGGTGATTTATTTAATTTAAAGAAGAAGTTATCTTTTTTTTTTTTTAATTCATTTTGATTAAAAAAAACAAAACCCAAACCCAAACAAACAGAAAAACCCATAGAGGACTGTTTCGGTTCTTTATGGCTTTCAAGGTTTTGCAATAAGGAAAAATAAATTTTCAAGCCCTTGCCAATTCTTTGTGCTTGTCCTGTACTGGTGAATGATCTAAAGAAACTCTTATTCATTCTGTGACTGGAGGTTAATAGTGTTGATTTTGTCTCTCATTGAAAGTTTTTAATAAAATACCATAAGTAAAGAAGATCATCTCTACACTTAGGCTGGAAATAGACTCAAACCTTTATTAAGACCTTTCTTTCTTTATTAAAACCTTTAGTAAGACAAAAAGTTGCTGTAGGTTTAGAATCTGGAATAAGCAGTGACAGATTGACTTTAATACGTCTCCCTCAGCTCTGATGTTAATATCTCCGGACACTAGAAAACAGAGCAGTTCACTTACTTCAGTGGTGATTTCAGAGGTCAGGCTTCTGTTATCCTTTGTGAATAATCATGAAAAATAATCTGATTTTATGAAACCTCAGAAGGTAGGCTTGCTTATAAATACTAATTCCATTCAAAATGACCTCACAAAACTGAAAAGGAAAAAAGACTGAAAAACATCTTAACAGTGACAGAATATTTTATATTTCACTGAACTGCGTAACCAAGCCGTATGTACCTGACACAATGGAAACCGTGATGCTTTTGGAGAAACTATTGGCCATACAGAGCCGACTTTGGAAGTGTTGTATAAGGATAAACTCATATTTTTCAGATATTTAGATAAGGTGTCCAGTTCAATGCTGTTTTTTGTTTTCCACAAGGTGTATGATGGAAAAGACAGTTCTGCGCACTCTCTGGGAGCCTTCACCAAAATTACTTGATGGGAGTTATCCTGAATAGCACCTGTAACCATTTGTGGATAGAGTAGAACACCAACAGATCTGATACTGACCAAGGATCTCAGCTCACTTACACAAGTAAGTAGCTCACAAAAATGTTCTGATCGACTGTTAAGTGGGGAAACGTGTATTTCCAGCTGCAGTGATTCCTCATGGAATGGTAAAGATAATATCCTAGAACGTACTGAAGTTCAGAGTCTGAATTTTACTTGTCTATACGTGTGGATAAGTTTCAGTAATTAGAGAGCATTACTAAAAGAAAAATTGTAACCTTTCAAATATAGAAAGCGTTGTTATTTTGAGGATTTAGCAGTGGGGTTTGAATAAGAGTGCATTGTGACATCTGTGGGTTGAATATATTAGTGTTGTACTGTAGCAGACGCAGAGCCAGGTATTAAAAATATAACGTTTAATTCCTGCAGACAAATTTAAAAATATAAAAGAACAAATGAGAATAAAAAGAATGCAGTGTGCTTGAGTGAACACTCTACATGTCTGCTTGTCAGGATCAAGGTGAAGTTCGCTGGAGGAAGAGCTGAGTAAAAAAGTTTTAACAAAGGGTGCACTTGTCCTACAGCTTGGATGTAATTAATTTAAGTACTTGAGCTGGCAAAACAATGAGTCCTTTGGAAAGGAAAACTATGGGGAGAGCTAGTTTGTTTCCAACACACATAACGAAATTTTGTCCACCTTTCAAGGAATCTTCAAGTTCCCTTTGCCTTCAATTTGTCGTCTTTGATATCAGTTTCTGTGAACCTCTACTAAATCCTTCGGAGCAGAGCAGCACATCATGATGTGACATAGAAATGGAATCATGGCTGTTTCTAATAGATCTGCTGATTTCCCTTTGGATTGGAGCCAGCTGTGGAATAAGCAGAAATATTTTAATAATGTGGAATAAGCAGAAATAATAAGCAGTGTGCCCAGGTGGCCCAGAAGGCCAATGGCATCTTGGCTTGGGTCAGAAATGGCATGACCAGCAGGTCCAGGGAGGTTCTTCTCTCTCTGGACTCAGCACTGGGGAGACCGCTCCTCGAATCCTGTGTTCAGTTCTGGGCCCCTCACCACAAGAAGGATGTTGAGGCTCTGGAGCAAGTCCAGAGAAGAGCAACAAAGCTGGTGAGGGGCTGGAGAACAGGCCTTATGAGGAGCGGCTGAAGGGAAGTGGGTATTTTTTAGCCTGGAGGAGGCTGAGGGGAGACCTTATTGCTCTCTACAACTACCTGAAAGGACATTGTAGAGAGGAGGGAGCTGGGGTCTTCTCCCAAGGGATAGGGGACAGGACAAGAGGGAATGGCCTCAAGCTCTGCTAGGGGAAGTTCAGGCTGAACATCAGGGTAAAATATATCATGGAAATGGTCATTGGGCACTGGAACAGGCTGCCCAGGGATTTGGTTGAGTCACCTTCCCTGGAGGTGTTTAAAGCACGCGTGGATGAGGTGCTGAGGGGCATCGTTTAGTGATTGATGGGAATGGTTGGACTGAATGATCCAGTGGGTCCTTTCCAGCCTATGGATTCTATGATTCTATGATTCTTTTTGCTTTGTCAGCAGAGAGAATCTGACAGAAGCATTGATGATGAGAGAGCTCCAACGCCTCCTCAGGGAGAGAGGAAGAAGCGATGCGGCAGTGCCCTCAAATCCAGCAGCATTCGGGTATGTGGCTTTCTCGGGACTCACTCCTCTTTGCTAATCACTGTCCATCGTGTTGACGGCGCGAGCCGGAGCGTTCTCCGCTTTGGGTTAGCATGTGACGGCATCGCGTTTAGTGAACGCTGGATCGACACAACAATACTAGGGTGCCAGGGGCTTCACCAGACGAACCTGTGCTCGCCACACACCATAAACATGCCACACGCCAGGCCCACGCCACACACACGCAATTCACCCCCCCGCACATTGTGCTGCCCCCATGCACACGCCGTGCACATGCCAGGCTAGCGCCACAACCACCCCGTGCACATGCTTTTAACATGCAAGCAGCATGCCACACACACCACAGAGCCCTTGTACACATCGCAACATGTCATGCAGGCCACACATGTTATGTACATGCTGTGTACATGCCATCCACACAGAAGGCATAAGCTAGCACACACCATGAGGATGACACACCAGCCATGCACATGCCACTGCCCCATGCAGATGCCACTGCCCCATGCACATGCCACGCACATGCCTTTTACACGCAAGCAACATACCACACCCCACACACATGTATTGCACACACAAGCAACATGCCACGCATGCCAAGCACGCGTTATGTACATGCCATACACACGCCACACACACGCCACTGCTCCCATGCCCATTCCAGGCTCATGCCACAAGAGTCAAGAACGTGTCTCGCACACGCCTTCCACATGCAGGCAACATGCCATGCACGCCACACACTCCGTGCATATGTAATGTACGGGCCATGTACATACCGTACACACGCCATGCACATGCTAGCACATGCCATGAAGGTGACACGCCAGCCAGGCACATGCCATGCACACGCCAGACACACTGCAAGCACGCCTCACACACACTGAGAGGGCAAGGGGAGATTTGGAAAGTGCTTTTATGTTGTTAGTGTAGAGAGAGCCAGGAGAGAGGTTGCTTCTTTGATTCCCTTCTATAACCAGGCGTCTTTGCATTTAAAACCCTTCTGTGTCACAGTGTTTTACAACGGTGCAACATCCGTTACGCTTGCTGCAGATCCTCTTGGTTCGGACATTTCTGTTTCCTGTTACACAGAATACCTGTTTAGCCTTCTCTTCTATTCTGAGGCTTAACATCTTTTTAGACTTCTTTTTAGTATTTGTGTTAAACTATGTCCCATAACAGTGGTACGGAAGGGGAGTTGTCGCGTTCTTAACAGTAACTGTAGAGTTAAGGTATCTCAAGTGCCTTGGGGATATGCAGACGCACCTTTTAGACATCCTTCATCTTTGCGGAGTGCTATGGAGCCTTCCCATCTCTCTCATACGCTCGCAGCAGAAGAAGAGAAGGGCGCCCATGGGTGAAATGGAAGCGGTTGCCATTCAGGTGAGAGGAGAAACCTCCCATTTGCAGCTCTGAGCATGGGTGACATTCGTGATGCCGACTCCTGGTTCAGGAAGCAGCTTCCGGCTCCATCGTTTGTTCCTCTGTGGATGAGGGCTCGGTGTATCGGCCCGGCTTCTGTGCCAGTGGCGTGGTCATGTCCACATCGTCGTTCATCGTGCGGGGCTGGGGGGGCTTTGTCTGTTTTTGTACTTAAGCTCTGATTGTCACCTGTAACTGGACAAATGACTCTGTTAGCATCATGACGGTATTCGAGGTGGCGTTAAAAATTCCTTAACATATCGTGCACGTGTCTCTCTCCTCGCAGCCCAAAAAGGCAGTCTGGAGAATGTCCTTGCTGCAGAAAACCTCGCAAAAGTCTTGCAGAACTGCCCTGCTTTTTCACAGCCCGGTATTGTTCTGTCCCGTTGTGAGGAGTAACGGTGAGCGAGCTGGCATGGCACGGGGCAGGGAGGAGGAGGGTGAACTTTACCTGCTCTCCATCGGCTAAAAGAAAAGGCCTCGGTCTGGCTTCTGTGGGACCGTTTTAACGGCACTGTGGCCGAGCGAGGCCTCGTGTTGTTGCTGTTCTAGCGTTCCTTTGCGCGTGTGTACGTGTGTGCTTACACATGAGTTGATGTTGTGTCACGGCTGTTGGGTGAAAGCCATGGGGAAGGTGTTGGGCATCCTTGCCACACGAGAGCCGGCAGCACCAGGAGCCTCCGTAGCGTGAGGGTATCTGCAGCTGAAGTGGCTTCTTTTGCCTCTCTCTGCCCAAACTGGGCGGATCTCATCCTTCAAGCGAACGCAGAAGGCTGCGTATGCTCCCAGGTCCCACAGAAAGGGAAGTCTTTGGATTCCCCGACTGCAGTAACCCCTGCTGCTGCCTGTGGGTTGTTGCGCTGAAGACACCCTTCGCGCAGGGAGGAGCCACGTGGGAGATGGGTGATGCGCTGATGTAAACAGTGTCCTGTGGGTGGTGTGTCTCCTCGGAGCCGTGTGAAAGCCGACCTCCGCTTTCTCTTCCCCTCTAGAGCGGGCAGAGGATGGGCTGCAAGGCCGAGGAAACCTGAGCGAGGCAAGCGGCCAGCTAGACACAAAGTGGGGAGAAACGCTGATGCCTGGTGAACAAGGGAGTTTCCACTGCTGAAACGGATGAGAACGGACGTCACGAGCGTCCTTCTGTTTGGGGCCGGCAAGGGAACTAGAACCATTTCTCTGGGGAGAACTTGCACATGGCTGGAGGGTTCTGTCATGGGAGGTGACCGAAACCCGATTCCCAATCCTGGTTTGGTGAAGGAGAAGAAAGGGCTGTGAGACCTGAAGGCAGGGCTCTGCCTCGAGGCAAAGGTCAGTGAAGTAAGCTCGAGTTTCTCATGCTTCTTCCTGCCTCCTCAGTGTCTGTCCTCTACTTCAAGTGTGGCTGGACCAGTGCCTCAGGAGGTTGTCGGGCGGGAATGAGCGGTCACTAAAATACTTCTCCCGTTAGCTTTAGTGCTAAGGTATCCCATGGCGCTGAGCTCAGGGTCAGGAGATGGACACGCGGCCTTTCAGAGGCTGCTCTACCCGGGTGAACCGCTGTACTCCTGCTTCCCTCGAGGGAAACCTGCATTTGGAAAACTTGGTCGCTTGTCCTCCCTCTGACGGCCTCAGCGTGGCAGGGAGAGCTGGAGGAGCTCTGCCTGATCCCGTGGCAGGCTGGGGCCAGTCTGGCACAGCTTAGAGCTTGCTGGGCGCTGGGGTGTCGCTCGCAGTGGTGAGAGCTGCTGGGGAGGGGAGTGGTTCATTTAAAGCACGGTTACTTGGAGTTTTTTGTTGTAACAGCTCCTTGATTTTGCTTTGTCAGCAGGGAGAATCTGACAGGAGTACTGTCAACAAGAGCCCCTGCGGGATCCCGACCCCTCCACAGGGAGAGAGGGAGAAGCGACGTGGCGGTGCCCTGCAGGCCAGCAGCATTCGGGTACGTGGCTTTCTCGGGACTCGTCTTTGCTGATCACCGTTGATCAAGTTGACGGCGTGAGCCGGAGTGTTATCCGCTTAGGGTTAGCACGTGATGGCATCGCGCTTACTGAATGCTGGATCGAGACAACAATACTAGGGTGCCATGGGCTTGGCCAGCCAAACATGTGCATGCCACATGCCATAAACATGCCACACACATGCCAGGCACACACCACACACATGCCACACATGCCACTGCTCTCGTGCACACGCCATGTACATGCTAGGCTTACGCCACAACTCATGCACATCCCATGCACACACCTTGCACCTGCAAGCAACATGGCAAACATGCCATGTGCATGTTATGTATATGCTGTGTACACATCATCCACATGCCACAAGCACTAGCACACACCATGATTGTGACACACCATCCATGAACAGGCCACACGCACACCATGCACATGTGAGCAACATTGCACATGCTATACACATGCCATGTGCATGTTATGTGCATGCTGTGTACATACCATACACATGCCACGCACATGCTGGCACGTGCCATCAAGATGTCACATCAGCCATGGACAGACCACGCACATGCTCACACACGCCATGAAGGTGACCCACCATCCGTGCACATGCCTTGCACATGCAAGCAACATTCCACACACTGCACACACAGAACATTTGCATTTTATGTATGTGCTGTTTACATGCCATCCACATGCCACTCACACATTAGCACATTCAAAAAAGGTGAAGCACATGCCACGCACATTCCTTGCACACACAAGCAACATGCCACACATGCCATGTGCATGTTATGTACATGCCGTGTACATGCCATACACATGCATCCAACAGACTAACACATGCCATCAAGATGACATCCAGCCATGGACATGCCACGCACACACCATGAAGGTGACACAGCAGCCATGCACATTTCTTGCACATGCTACGCACATACCTTGCACACACAAGCAACATGCCACATATGCCATGTGCATGTTACGTACATTCTGTGTACATGCTATACATATGCATCAAACACGCTAGCACACGTCATCAGGATGACTCACCAGCCATACACACGTCATACACATTCTAGGCTCACGCTATGCTCACCCCATGCACACACCACGCATGTGCCTTGCACATGTAAGCAACATAGAATCATAGAATCATAGAATAACCAGGTTGGAAGAGACCCACCGGGATCATCAGGTCCAACCATTCCTATCAAACACTAACCCATGCCCCTTAGCACCTCATCCACCTGTCCCTTAAACACGTCCAGAGAAGGTGACACAACCCCCTCCCAGGGCAGCCTCTGCCAGTTCCCAATGACCCTTCCTGTGAAAAACTATTTCCTAATGTCCATCCTGAACCTCCCCTGGTGGAGCTTGAGGCCATTCCCTCTCGTCCTGTCCCCTGTCCCTTGGGAGAAGAGCCCAGCTCCCTCCTCTCCACAACCTCCTTTCAGGTAGTTGGAGAGAGCAATGAGGTCTCCCCTCAGCCTCCTCTTCTCCAGGCTAAACAACCCCAGCTCTCTCAGCCGCTCCTCGTAAAGCTTGTTCTCCAGCCCCCTCACCAGCTTCGTTGCTCTTCTCTGGACTTGTTCCAGAGCCTCAACATCCTTCTTGTGGTGAGGGGCCCAGAACTGAACACAGGATTTGAGGAGAGGTCTCACCAGTGCTGAGTCCAGAGGGAGAAGAACCTCCCTGGACCTGCTGGTCACGCCGTTTCTGATCCAAGCCAAGATGCCATTGGCCTTCTTGGCCACCTGGGCCACTGCTGGCTCATGTTCAGTCGCTGTCAACCAACACCCCCAGGTCTCTCTCCTCCAGGCAGCTTTCTAGACAGACTTCTCCTAGTCTGTAGCTGCTCAGGGTTGTTGTGCCCCAAGTGCAAATTTCCATTCTAAAAGAACAAACTTGTGAACTTTATTCTGGGCTTAATCAATGTGCATCTTTGATTCTTGGAAAGTGTCCCCGGTCTCTAATCCTGGACCCAGAGGGGCCGGGGGTGAGAAGGGACCCGGAAGGAGGGGGAACCCGGGGTGGAGGGGCTGCTGCTCGCCCCAAATGTGCATTTGTTTGGGGTGGGCAGCTGCACATCTTCCTGCCATGATCGCAGCTTGTGTTTCCCTGGAGGTGGTCAGCGTGCCTGGAAAGGTCTTCTTCAGCACAGAGGCAAAGCTGGATGAGCTGAGGGAGCTCCGGTCTGGAGAGCGGCTGTTCCTGCGGCTTCACAAACAGCCCCCGCTCACCGTTTCTAGGGAGAAAGGTAAGGCCGGCACCAGCACCTTCTCTCGGGTGTACTTGGAATCGTGAACCCCGGTGGAAGTCATAGAATCATAAAACAATATGGATTGGAAGGGACCTTAAAGATCATCTAGTTCCAACCCCCACACCATGGTCAGGGATACCTCTCACCAGATCAGGCTGCCCAAGGCCCCGTGCAGTCTGGCCTTGAACACCTCCAGGGATGGGGCTTCCACAACTTCCCTGGGCAGCCTGTTCCAGTGTTCCACCACTCCCATGGTGAAGAAATTCTTCCTCATGTCTAGCCCAAATCTGCACCTCTCCAGTTCATCCCCATTTCCCCTCGTCCTGTCATTACAAGCCTTTGTGAACAGTCCCTCCCCAGCTTTCTTGTCGGCTTCTTTCAGGTAGTGGAAGGTTCCTAGAAGTCCTGTCTGTGAAGTTAGTCTGTTATTTCTGTGCTGACAGCTGTGGTTCTGATGCACAGTGATCAGCTCTGAGGTATCTTTGGCCTAGGTGTGTTCCCAATGCTTTTTTTTTTTTGTATTGTGAAAATGCCTTTGAAAATGTTTTCAGTAGATACCAGCTTGTGTTTTGCTGGCATGGAAATTAATATTTTATTGGTTAACAGGATTTATGTTGATTCCAACAGCTGTAGTTGTAATTCACAGTAATAAATTCTGAAGTATCTTTTGCCCTGGTGTGTTCTCAATGCGGGACTATTTTGTGCTCAAAATGGTTTTAAAAATAGTTCCAGTAGATACCTTACCAGCCTCTGCAGTGCTGGCACTTTACCTAGATGTGTGTGAGTAACAACACAGCTACACCAAAATAAGATTAACGAAACGAGTCCAGTTCTGGACAGTTTGTGTGCATTTTTAAGGTTGAGTTGTTTTCTTTTAGGCAAAGTGGATCCAGGCGTGTCTCCTGTGTCGCTTATCTGTTAAGTACACAGATTTCTGGTAAATCTCAGCTACTCGAGTCACATTCTCTGCCAGTGTTGAATAATTTTGATAGGAATGGTTGGACTCGATGATCCGGTGGGTCTCTTCCAACCTGGTTATTCTGTGATTCTGTGATTCTGTGATAAGAACAAGATGGATGGAAATCTGCATGCAGGTTGGATTTTATTTGGGAGATCACAGGTGGCCCTGGGCTTTGAGGATCAAATTTAAGCACGATTCTAACAGAGTAAAGAAGTCCCTTTCTCCCAGTCCCCTGTGCCTTGACCAGTTTTGAGGTTTTGCAGTGAATTGGCCTCTATATTCCTTGTGTGTCCCTTGTCCTAGCTAGGTCAGGAGGGTTATCTCCAGGTGTAAGAACAGGCGTGTGTCGGAGACTTTGCCGGACTGAAGTCAGGTCGATAGTAGCGAAGAGATATTTCCATTCAGAAAGAGTAAATTTGTGGACTTTATTCTGAGCTGAATCAATGTGTGTCTTTGCTTCTTGGCAAGCGTCTCACATCTCTAATCCTGGACCAAGTGCTTTCTGGGGAGGGTGGCATGGTTGGCTGGCCCTCTGTCCCTGGGAATGGTCCAGTTTTTTTAGAGCTGCTGAGTTCTTCTGCAGAATACAATCCTTGCACAATTTCGTCTTGGTTCTGCAGAGCTTATAATCAGAGGGATGCCTTGGTCTCTGCTGGTGGCATGTGTGGGTACTGAGAGCTCAGTTGTGCCTGTGATGGCAGTGATGCCTGCTGCTGTGGTTCCAGGATTCACACACAAACAAAATTTGAACGGCGTCTGTTAACAGCTGTTCTCAATCTGTAGGAAAATCAAATTCTGAGACTGTAGTACTTATGCTGAAACTACTTTTTCTTCCAGGGAAAACGCTGCATGAGGTTAAAAGCCTTGTCACTGAGGAACCAAAGTCTTGGCTGGATGTAATCTCTGCTTGGAGAAACCTTCGTGGGTGCGAGGGGAAAAAAGATGTGTTTCAAGAAAACAGATTGCCTCTTAAGAGAAAATCAGAAGAAGAGACAAATATTGTAACTAAAAGGCAGAAAGCGGAACAAGTGAGAGAGTCTGAGGAATGTCAGGCAGAAGATGGAGAGAGTTATATGGTACCCAAGAGAAAGAGCGACCAGAACTGTGGGACTGAAAGCCAGGCTTCCTTAGAAGACCCTTCCAAAAGCAGCAAAGAGGAACCTGTTGCAAATGAGGAATTCGGCTTCAGTTTCAGAGTTTCTTGTCGCTGTAGTGGAGCAATTGCCAAAATACTTACTTCACAGGTATGCTCAAGTATCTCTGTTTTAAAGTAATTTACCAAAGGGGAAGGGAGATGTGTAGTTTCATTTGTAATTTCAGTTGTGTTGTATGTTTTAGAATAATAAACTGCAGGAGGTTTTTCTGTATTTTCTCAACCAAGCCCTTAATCTACATTTATTTTAAATAAGTAGAAATGCTAGAGTTGCTGTTAATTTCTGGGCTCTGATACCCTGAATATTTTTCAGATCAGTGCCTTTTATTGAGGATAAGTTGAGGTACTTGGGCTTGTGGAGCCTGAGAAGTGATCTGATACTAGCTTACACCTACTTAAAGGGCCCTTGCAAGGACTGTGGAGCCAGACTCCTCTCACTTGTGGCAGAGGGTGTAAAAGAGAAAGGCAGAGGCCAGAACTTGCAGGTCGGTGGGCTCTGACTGGGTATTGGGGAGAATTTGTTCCCTAGGAGGGCAGTGCAGGCCTGGGAGGTGTCACAGGGAGTGGATCTTGGCCCTGGAAGAGAGTAGTGGCGTAGAGGACTTCCAGGGGCCCTTTCCATCTAGCACTGATCCCATCTGTAATAACTTTCTGCTAGAAATAACAGCTCTGGAGCGCTGTTTCCGCCTCAGACAGCTGCCCACGGAGCATTCCCCCATGCTGGGAGCATCGCCCCCACGGCTGCGTTGCCAGGCAGGGCTCACCCGAGGAGTGCGCTGACCCACGGCTCCTTCGCCTGGTGTGAGCTGCAGAAAGCAGGGAAACAACCTGAGTGCCCCCGCTCTGCGCAGCCTGCGGGCAGAGATGGGGGCGAGCGCAGCCCTGCCCGTGGCAAGTGCCCCAGAGGCAGCGTGGAGCCCCGTGGGGCAGGACAGAGCCGCTGCCCAGTCCTTGCCGTGGGACATGGCACCGGCACTCACGGGAAAGTGACCGCGCAGGAGCCGCGGGGCCAGACGAGGCCGAGGCAGTCGGTGGCCTCGCCTTCCTCCTCTTCAGCAGGGTCCCCGGCTGCCCGCTTCCCGCCGATCGGCACCTGCAACTGGCCCAGGGCCAGGCAGAGCTTCATGTGCAGGGCGCTGCCACGGCTGCAGAGAGGAGCGGCACGGAGCGATCTGGAGGTGGCCGAGCCCAGCGGCTCTGCTCCAGCATCCCCCCGCAATGGACAGGGCACTGTGGGCGTCCCTGCTCAGCAGTTTAGCTGGCCCATCCCATCAAGGCCACCGAAGTTCCGTGCGGGACTGATTGATGCTCAGGAGAGCAGCAAACAGCCAAAGCAAGGCACTCAACAAAGATGTTTTGGCTGAGCAGTGCTGCTGGTTGAGAGCTTGACTCTTGCCAGTGCCAGACGGTGCAGCCACGGCACCGTCTCTGAAGGCACTCGAGCCGGTGCCGGGGCCAGCGCCGATTGGCATTCAGTAAATTCAGCTAAGTCTAGGCCATAGCAGGTTTATCTGCTGAGCTCTCATCGAATCATCGAGTCATAGAACAACCAGGTTGGAAGAGACCCACAGGATCATCAAGTCCAACCATTCCTACCAAACATAACCCATGTCCCTCAGCACCTCGCCCACCCATCCCTTAAACCCCTCCAGGGAAGGGGACTCAACCCCCTCCCTGGGCAGCCTCTGCCAGGGACCAATCACCCTTTCTGTGAAAATTTTTTTCCTAATATCCAGTCTAAAGCTCCCCTGGCGGAGCTTGAGGCCATTCCCTCTCATCCTGTCCCCTGTCCCTTGGGAGAAGAGCCCAGCTCCCTCCTCTCCACAACCTCCTTTCAGGTAGTTGGAGAGAGCAATGAGGTCTCCCCTCAGCCTCCTCTTCTCCAGGCTAAACACCCCCAGCTCCCTCATGTTGTAGCATCTCATCCTATGAGAACATTGCTTTGCCTTTTACTTCCACTTAGGGTCCGATGGTACTGACGACACCAAGGAAAAGAGAAAGGATTGGCAAGCCGAAGTCCCTCTGGGACTGCTGAATGTCTCAGCTGACAGTGACGTCGCTTCAGTAGGTCCTGCTCTGGCTGGAGAGAAAGTTGGTAAGAAAGATTTGGGTTTTATTGATTGAACGTGGGAGGATGTTTGTTACTGTTGCTGTCACTTTACATACACTTTGATAGTTAGCTAACATACAACTGCAAGAATGTTCTCCTTCCTCTCCAGAAGGGAGATTAACTCTGTTGCTTCCAAAAGAAAAGAAGGAGAAGGATTCAGGATCATTCTGTGCCGCTGCTGTTGATGAGGGCAGACATGAGCCAAAAGCAGATGAGGAAGACATGTAAGTCAAGCGCCACACGACTGAACAGTTTTCACGAAATGACAGGTTGCATTACCTAAAGTTTTTCTTCTCTTCTTTCAAATTCACAAAGAAAGAAAACTCACCCGTTACACAGAGTCTGCCAATTGAACTTTCATTACTCTGATTTAATGTGTCACATGCCAATGTTGCCATTCATAACGTTACACAGCAGTACAAAACAAATGTCACTTGACACACTGATAAGGAATGGTGAGGAAATTGTGCATCCTCTCTACACCTCTGCAAGGTTCGTGCCGAGAGAAACAAATCCCTTTTCTTTCACCTCTGGCATCACCACAACCAAATGATTGTAAGGGTACAAAGGGCCTTATTTCTGTAGGCTGAAAGTACGTAGCAATTGTGGTACTGATGTACAAAATGACAAGAATAGTGCCTTGCTTATGCTTTCAGTACTCAAAATACTAAATCCTAGAGGAAGAAGAGATTTTCCAGGGTTTTAGATAAGATCTGTACATCTTCCCACAAATCGAGGTAAGCAAAGAAGTTTCAGAAAGCTTAAAGTCACAGGGAGGTGGTTGAGTCACCTTCCTGGAGGTGTTTCAAGCACGGGTGGATGAGGTGCTAAGGGGCATGGTTAAGTGTTTGGTCGGAATGGTTGGACTCGATGATCCAGTGCGTTTCTTCCAACCTGGTTATTCTATGATTCTGTGAAAGCTTCACCTGTGGCTGAAGCATAATTCACATCCTACATAAACATGGCCAACTGTGTAGCTTGGTCTCAGTGGGAAAAGGGGATGCGATGCTGATAAGAGTGCTGGGCTGTTTTTACAGTTAGGATGAGATATCATTTGCCTAGTTGTGGTTTGAGCAGAGAACCAAGCGTTCCAGATCTGAAAATGACCAATGTGTCCACCACAGCAGTGTAATCCTTGCTCACGTGGTTTGTGAGCCTGTGGTGCTCTGTTGGCACCATCCATTGCAACCTATTGCTGTGGTTATGCTTTGACTTTCTTCCAGGCTGTGGCTGCTTAAATTAGCACCTTTACAGCCCCAGAAAGCAGTTTGTGCCCAGCCAGATCAAGGCCACCAAGGGTAGGGACGGTCCCCATGGGCTCCTGGATGCTGGGCAGAGGGGGTGGGTGGGCGGGCAGTGCCCGTCCCCCCCCGTGTCACAGTGCCAGTGCCTGGCACCGCACAGTCACAATGCCCCAGGCAGGTAACCAGGGGCAACGTCCCCTTCCCTCTGTCAGTCTGCCCAGCCTCGCCACCAGGACAGCTGGGCTGGGGACAGCTCCGAGACATCCACGAGGAAGCCCTTACGGAGCCCGTGGAATTACTGGAGGGAGATAAGGGAGGAAGGCTGGAGGCTGGACAAAGCTGCCAGCTCCTCAGGAGATGAGAAGAGCCACCAAGCCCGGGAGGTGCTGGAGGCTAGGAGGTCTTTTCAGCTGGATAGGAGTGGTAAGACAAGGGAATTCCTTCTTGAGGAGCACTGGAGTGCTCCCTGTGTTTTTCTCTTGCAGACTGAAGGTCAGTAACAGCATGAAGCTAGGGGTTCCAGTGCTTTGGAGCACCCACTGGTGCCATACAGGACAGGAGAAGGGTTCTTGCCCCGAAGGCCCATCAGACTGGGAGCAGTTTGCCACTCTTGGAAGCCCCTGGGATGGCTTCAGGTTGAGGGAGAAGAAAGGTCCGGCATCTTCTGGGAGGCATGAGCAGCTTGTGGGATGAGGAGTCAGGTCTTGCTCACATGCTCAGGGAACAGCCGATCGCCAGCTTTGGGGTCAGGAAGGAATTTTCCCCTGGGGCAGATTGGCACTGGTCCCCAGGGGTTTTTTGCCTTCCTCTGCAGCATCGAGCAGGACCACTAGTCAGGATTTCTTTAGCCCGGTTTGGCTAGGTTACTGCCTGCTGCTCCTGCCCCATGAAGATGGTTTCTCATGCCCTGCAGCTGCAGGGAGGAAGGCTTTTTTTCCCCCAGGGGGGATTGGCAAGTGTCCCTGGGGTTTTTTTTTACCTTCCTCTGCAGCAGTCAGCACTGCCCCTTGCCAGGTCTTCCTCTCTAGGTTCAACAGTCCCAGTTCCTTCAGCTGCTCCTCATAAGACTTGTGCTTTGTACACTTCACTGGTTTTGTTGGTGTTCTCTGGACACAGTCCAGCAGCTCAATACCTTGTAGTGAGAGGCCCCAGACTGAACACAGGATCTGAGGTGTGGCTTTTTGTTTGGAATTGGATGGGGAGAGAAAACTGGTGAGAAAAGCCGTGTTGATTTTGATGTGTGTGTGCAGCAGAAGTTTGTGCTTTGTCTGACAGTCCCCTTGTAATCACAGGTCACCGACATGAGAAAGAAGACCATCAAATACTTTGATTCTGTGGCGTCTCTCTTCGGAGGCTGCTCTCCCTTCTCAGCCTGCCAAGAACTTGGATTGTGACACCCAAGCGAAGAGATGATGTGTGGTCAATCAGGTCTGTTTCCTGAGTTGTGCGATGGTGAATGGATTGTCCCGCATGTCTGTTAGGATGGGTAACGTGTGCTGCTTCCAAACTGCCTCTCTTTTATGGTATTGGAAAATTCTGCTTCTTTGCATTCCTTAGGAAATCCCTCAGCACCAGAACGGAAGCGACTGTGGAGTTTTTGTCTGCAAGTCTCAACCTCACCCTCCCCTGGCATCTTCCAGCCATTCCATCAGGTCCCGAGTTCCGCAGCAGCTGCTGATTGTGCCTGGAGCAGGGATGGGGGTTCTATCCCTCGCTGTGGGGTTGGTGCGTGGCTGGTGGGGTTGGAGCTTCACAGTGGCCTCGGAAGGGCAGAGCTGTGTTCTCCATCCTTACATCTGGTGTCTGCTTCCTACTTCCCTACACGAGATGCCGCAGCTGGTGGGTTAGGGATACCTGGCCCTTATGTCTCCTGGAGAAGAGGGTTTCCCCCTGTTGATATTTGTGCATATTTTCTGCCTCGACTTCGTGTTTAAAGGATTTTTCCTTTTCTTTCCAGAGTGACATCCTTTACTTCCGCAAGAGGATGGTGTGGGAGATCATCCATCAGCAGCTGCTGTGAGAGATGCACGATGAGAGCAACACTGATCACCTCAGGGTGACTGATAAGGCATATAGTTATATTTCAAATAATTTATTTGGATAGGTAGTAGACACACAAATTTTCCTCTTTAGGCTACGCAGTAGTGGTTAAGGAGGGGTGGTGGTTTCCCCGTTATGGAGGCAGCAACTCTCACTGACATTAACTAAGGCACCTGATGACATACAAGCAGAACGGTGGCTGTGACGGGGAAGAGCCAGCACTGTCAGCCCCCGTCACTGAGATGCAGCACACGTGGCCACATTACCGACAAAGAGGACTCTCACCCGCGGTGCTGGTGACCCCTGCGTTAGCTGAGCTCATGTGGGCTCCGTGCTTGGCTCCTCGAGGCGAGTTCCCTCTGTTTGCAGGATGGCTACGATCTACTTGACTGCTAAAAACTGGATTTGTGAGGCCCTTCTGCCACGGTTTAGCTGAGGACACCCTAGAGAGTGAGCACTTGCCACCTTCTGATTTTTGGCAGGGGGGGGAGTTGTCTGGCCATACCTTGTGTGCACAACTTTCTGTGGTTGCTAATACGAAAATAAAAAAACCCTTCAGTTTGCTTTGACTTCTTCCCTGAAATGTGTAACTTTCACTCTCGTTCTCCAGCTCCCTCGGTGTTGCTCACATTTGTGTTTGTGTCCACGTGGTGGTGTTTTTCTAAGCTCTTCTGGAACTCCTCCAGGCTGCTGTACTAGGGGAGACCTGCAGCTGCTTCCCCCCACAGCCAGTGTCCAACTTCTCCTTTAAATCCAGACACTTCATAGATGCGAGAGATTAAATAGGGAGGTCAGAGCAGTGGCTGCTGGGGTCTCCGGTGGCAGCAGGGCCACAGTCAGGAAGGTGGAGGTCTCTGAGCTTGCAGCGCGTCAGGAAGGTGGAGGTCTCTGAGCTTGCAGCGCATCAGGAGGTGGAGAGGCTGGAGAGGCTGGAGAGGTGGCCGCTGGAGTGTTCCTGTGGCTGCACAAGCAGGTGGAGGTCACAGAGCTGGTTCCGCAGCAGCAGGGACCCCCACAAGGATCTCGGGTTGTCCAAGGGTCCATGTGGTATTAAGCTCTTCCTGGAGGCTGCTAAGCTGGTTCCAGTGCACTGGGGCTGTGGTGAGGCCACAAGGATCATTTCAGTGAGAGCCACATCTGGCAGCTGCACAGCTGGTTCTCCTTCATCTGGGACGAGCTGCTTGCGGAGCGATGACTCTCCAGGCAGGAGCGGGGGCTGCTGGAGCAGGTCCTGAGGCAGCAGGGCCACCACCAGGCAGGTCTCCGAGCTGGCATCGCAGCAGGAACCCCTACAGGGAGCTGGTGGGGGTTGGAGAGGCGGCAGCTGAGGTTTCCTGAGGCAGCAGGGCTGCTACAAGGCAGGTGGAGGTCATGGAGCTTGCACCACAGCAGCAGGGACACCCACATCAAGCTGGCTGATACGGCTGACAGGTCTACCCAGCTCCGGACGCCAAGTCTACCCAGCTCCGGACGCCAAGTCTACCCAGCTCCGGACGCCAAGTCTACCCAGCTCCGGACGCCAAGTCTACCCAGCTCCGGACGCCAAGTCTACCCAGCTCAGCAAGTGGATACTGCGTAGACCTGGCGGCCGGTGCTGGGTAGACCTGGTGCCCGTCCCTGGTGCTGGTGTCACCTAACAGCCATCACTGTCTGCCCCCAGAGCGGAGCCAGCACACCCACTGTTGGGGCCACAACTCCCATTTGTAGGGCCAGAACACTGATCTTATCTGATTTTTTGGGGTCAGAATACCAACTTTTGACCGAAAACGCTGATTTTAGGACAAATGACCAGGTCTCACAGAGTACAGGGGCGGCTGACAGGTCAATCCCTCTGCGTCCGCCAGGTCTTCCCACCTCAGTTCTCCTGGTGTACCTAGCTCCGGCTCCCAGGTCTACCCAGTTCTAGCTACCAGGTCTTTCCACTGGCTGCCTGGGCTTACCCGCTCTGGCTGCCACGTCTACTCAGCTAAGCAGGTCGGTGCAGGGTAGACCTGGTGTCCGTCCCCAGAGCCAGGGACACTTGAGGGCTGAGAAGATGCCCCAAGCAGTGCACAGGTAGCCCAGGGACGTTGTGACTGCACTGCCCCTGGAGGTGTTCAAGGCCAGGTTGGATGGGGTCTTGGGCAGCCTGATCCAGTGGGATGTTCCTGACCACGACAAGTGGGTAAGAACTAGATGATCTTGAAGGTCCCTTCCGACCCAACCTATTCTATAATTCTATGATCTTAGAAGTGTCATAGAGGGCTCAGAGAAGAGCTGGGCTACAGAAGAGTAGAAGTAGGGTGATAGAAGAGGCAGGTCAAAGAAAGGTCATAGAAAAGTTGTATTATAGAAGAATATGGTTGGACTCGATGATCTGGTGGGTCTCGTCCAACCTGGTTATTCTATGATTCTATGATTCTAAGACTTGGATAATACAAGAGTCAGGACATAGAAGGGCCTGAACATAGAAATCTGGGTCATAGAAGTGGCCTTGTGGGCTGCACAGGGAGGAAACCAGCACCGGCAGCCAGGCCAGGCTGGACATGCTCCCTTGGGGAAAGGGATGTCCTTGGAGAAGTGCAAGGGAGCATTTCTGTGGCTGCAGAATCCACAAGAAAGATAATCCTCTTCCCGCAGGTCCTCGTGTGGGGCAGGCTGCTCTGCTGCTGAGCTCAGACTCTCGCCCTGGCCTGGGCAGAAGGGCTGGAACGGAACGGTGAGGACACGGTCTGTGGTGGCATCTGCTGGATTGAAACCAGGAGTCCTGGATTTCCGTTGCTCTTTGTGTCCAGCCTCTCTTCTTGCCCAGAGCAGGGCTGTGTGCAGAGCCCAGAGCAGGGCTGTGTGCAGAGCCCAGCGTGGGACACGGCTGGGACCTCATCCCAGTCTTGAGCTTCCTCAAGGAGGGCAGTGAAGGGGAACGCGCTGATCTCCTTTCCCTGGTGACCAGGGTAGGTCACAAGGAAAAGGAATGCAGCTGCATCAGGGGAAGTTCCAACTGGACATCTGGAAAAGGTTCCTCATGGAGAGGGTGCTCAGTCACTGGAACACCCCAGGGAAGTGGTGATGGCACCAAGCCTGTCAGAATTCAAGGAGCATCTTGACAATCATCTTAGTGATATGGTTCCATTTTACACAGTCGTGTGAGGATCAGGGAGCTGGACTCAGTGATCCTCATGAGCCCCTTCCAACCCAAGATATTCTAGAAGCCTGTGATCTTCAAGCTCAAAAAATAGTCTGCCCATCCACTACCCATCCCTTGACATTCCTTCTTCCTGACAAGTTCCTCCTTGTGACTCTTTCCTCTCCCAGACATCATCCTAGCTCTCTATATCGTTCTGTATTTGGGTCCTACCGGTACACTCCCTACCTGCATTTGCTCCTCTCTGCACTTGGTGCTTGATCGCAGGCTGCTTAACACCTATTTCTGCACATGGTACATCATCCCCAGACACCACTAAACCCTCATCCAGTCATAAATTTTTATAATAAAATCAGTTTTTGTGCACATATAGAAATTTCCAGAAACTGTAATAACTTCATGCAATCCCTGTGGGCAGAAGAAATGGCAAAGGGCCCGAGGTGCCCCCTGACTGTAAGGGATTTGTGTCTGTGACGCTGCTGGGGCAACAGAAGGAGCACAAGGGATTTGCCCCAGAGATGCTGTCAGCAGATCCTGGCAGGTGCCGAGGTGTGAAGGACCCGTGGTGCCCCCGTACCGTAAGGGATTTTCCTGGTGATGCTGCCAGCCTGTTCCTGGCCTGAGGAGGCTCCGTTGTGTTTTCCATCCGTCCCCAAGCCCTCTCCCTGCACAGGTCCTGTGGGGGCTTGGGCAGAGCTCCTTTCCCAGCCGTGTTCCTGCTGCTGCCCCGTCACCTCCAGAGACAGAACTGACCTCACCGTCCCCGTCACAGTCAGATGTTTCCTACTGGATTCTGAGTTTCTGAGACACAATTGACATCCTAACCCCCTACTCATCCATCACCTCCTCATGTCCTAGGACCTGAACTGGTAAAAGTTCACTTGCCCCACATCATGAGGAATGAACATGGGGACCTTGGTTCGTGGAGGGACATCCAAGTGCTATATTGAGGCGAATTCCCATGTCTTGTTACTTGCAATGAGAAGAGACTTCGAGGCAATATCTGTCCCAGAGATCTTCGTGGAAACTGAAGAAACTGCTCTTTGTACACATTCAGGTCATCTCAGCTCACAGACATGATGTGTGCGCTCACATCTGATCCGTACAATGCCAAATTGGCCTTTGGTCTACTCAATCAGTGTCCTCTCATGGAAGAACAGAGAAACTCTCCAAGCTGGGGTGAGAGGCCAGTGCTGGGAATGGTGGTTGGCAGGGGTTTCACCAGGATTATTGCCTCTGGGACAAATGCTTGAGTCAGTTCCTGAGAGAAAGTTTAGAAGAAGCCCCAAGCCTTGAGGCTCTGCCCTGAGGAGGTCCCCTTGCTCTATGGAAAGGCTGTTCTGGAGGCAGCTCTGTCCCACAAGCAGCATGGCTGTGACCAAGCTCAGAGCCCTCAGGCCTTACAGCAAGGCAAGGGGGGAGGAGGAGAGTGTGGAAATGGGGAGAGAACAGCTCTGGGGGATCAAGTGCTGGTGCCTGGCAGTGCTGCCCTGCTGGGACTTTCTTCTTTTCCAGCCAGGAGCAAAGGAATTGTTCCTGAAGCTCCAGAAAGCCTTGGAGGGAGGGTCAGAGGAAGAGACAAGGTGCTGCAGTGGCTTTATTTTGATTACAATAGTGTGGGTTGTCATTACCTAACCCACAACGAACTCAAAAAGAGTTGAAAACATGATCATAAGTTAAAAAAAAAAAAGTAGAAATATAAAAATATAGAAGGCAGTAACACCAGCCATGAGTAACACCAGAACTGCTATGCAGAAGGTCAGGAATTTATTGCATCAGAGCTCTGTCCAGTTATAAGTTCCCGCAGCGCATCCTTGAGGTCCTTGTTCCTCAAGCCGTAGATGAGGGGATTCAGTGCTGGAGTTACCACTGCATAGAGAAATGACACAACTAAATTCATGGATGGGGAGGAGAAGGAGGGAGGCTTAAGGTAGGTAAACATGTCAGTGCTGAGAAACAGGGAGACCACAGCCAGGTGAGGGAGGCACGTGGAGAAGGCTTTGTGCCGTCCCTGCTCCGAGGGGATCCTCAGCACGGCCCTGAAGATCTGCACATAGGACACCACAATGAAAACAAAACAGCCAAAAGCTACTAAGAAACTAACCACAATAAGCCCAATCTCCCTGAGGTTGGCATGTGAGCAGGAGAGCTTGAGGATCTGTGGGATTTCACAGAAGAACTGGTCCACAGCATTGCCCTGGCACAGGGGCAGGGAAAATGTACTGGCCGTGTGCAGCAGAGCAGAGAGAAACCCAGCGCCCCAGGCAGCTGCTGCCATGTGGACACAAGCTCTGCTGCCCAGGAGGGTCCCGTAGTGCAGGGGGTTGCAGATGGCAACGTAGCGGTCGTAGGACATGACTGTGAGAAGAAAATATTCTGTACCAAGGAAGAAAATAAATAGAAACATTTGGGCAACGCATCCTGAGTAGGAGATGGTCTTGGTGTCCCAGAGGGAATTGGCCATGGATTTGGGGACAGTGGTGGAGATGGATCCCAGGTCGAGGAGGGCGAGGTTGAGGAGGAAGAAGTACATGGGGGTGTGGAGGTGGTGGTCCCAGGCGATGGTGATGATGATGAGGTCGTTTCCCAGGAGGGCAGCCAGGTAGACGCCCAGGAAGAGCCAGAAGTGCAAGAGCTGCAGCTCCCGTGAGTCTGCGAATGGCAGGAGGAGGAACTGGGTGATGGAGCTGCTGTTGGACATCTGCTGCCTCCAGACACAGGACACTGTCATATGAGAGAAGGACAGTGACAAGTTAGGATAACCTCTGAGCCAAATCAAAGCCATTTCTCCTTCCCCTCCCTCCTGCTCACACCTTGTCACCTTTTTTCAGCCCTTCCTTCAGCTCTGAGCCTGGAGCCCTGCTCGGTGCCGGCTGAATGTGCCGGGAGGAGCAGAGCCTCTGCCCGCTGGCTGCGAGGAGTCAGCCCTGCTCTGCAGCAGGGGACATGGGGACGGTGGGGACAGGGGACACTGCTGGGGTTCAGCGTTGTCCAGGGGAACTGCTCCTGGTGCAGAAGGGCCTGTCAGCATCTGCACTGCCGGGGATGAGGAGCTGAGAAGGTAGCAGGCTTAGAGGTTTCGAATGCCTAAAGGTGTGACGGGACAGGTTTGCATCTGTGAGGGCAGCATAGTGCTTGCGAGGAAAACTCAAGAAAAGCCAAATGTCCTAACGAGGATATCTTAGTGCAGACGAGATAATTAATTCCTCAGGAATGCACTGCCCAAGGCCACACAGAAGATCAGTGCCTGACTCTGCAACTCCCATCCCCAGAGAGACTGGCAGAGAGAACAAGAGAACAACAGCAACATCTCTGGTTTAAGTTTCCTCTCCATCTCTGATCCTATCCCTTCTCTCTGGAGGTTTTCCTCAATGGAGCTGATTCCCTGTCCCATGCCTTCTCCCTGTCAGCGCTCACAGATCCCATCTGACCCTCTCTGCATCCCCCTGGCCCTACACAAACATCTGCCCGGGTTAAGCTGGACGTAGGGTCTTGTTGATAAGCAGAAAGGGATGGAACAGACTGAGCCTGATGGGTCCAGCAGAGGTGATGCTGCTGCTGTCCATGGGCAGAGGACCAGCTGGAGACATATTCGGAGGCTCCTATCGGACCTGCTGACCGCTCAAGGATACTGCTCAGGAGTCTCAGTGATTTGTTTAAGCATGAAAGGCTCTGGTTCCATTTCTCCCACCAAATTCCCCAGGTGCAGGGAACTGAAAACACAGAGTCTGGGAAGTTCCTTATCTTTAATGCAAGAGCCCTCCTGACAGATCCCACAGGCTGTGGCTGTGCCGGCTTTAGGAGATCCCTCCAGCAACCGCACCTGCATTGTCCTGCACTCAGAGACTCACCTGGAGAAGGGCTGTGAAGAGTTTTCTCCAAATGAAGCCTCCTCTCTCCTGCCACCCCACCTGCCTTTCCCCTCTCTCTGCTCCCTCCTGTCCCCTCGCTGCCTGCAGGCAGTGCCCTCAGCCCTGCTGGGCTTTGCAGAGGAGCTGCTCCTGGCCAGACCTGGCTCTTTTATGATCTCCTGTCTCATGATGAGCTCCCTCCCTGCCAGGAGCCCAGCCCAGCTCAGCAGCAGAGGAGCAGCCCAAGGCAGCGCTTTCTCTGCTCCCTCTGGGCTCCCTCGAGGTGTCCCTGGGGCTCCAGGGGAACATTCTGAGAAACAGGCTGAAGCCATCCCTGATGCTTCCTTCATCATCTGGGCAGGCACACTTCTGTCCTGCAGTGTCATTGCTCCTGTTAGAAAAATAACAGGGAATGAGAATCAATTTCTTGTCGCACCATTAGACAGGACCTCAGAAAGGTGACAGGGAACGAAATCATTTCTCCAAAGTAGGAGGATCTGTCCCACGGAGTGAATTCAGGCATTTCATCCGAGGTCTTTAGACTTGGGGCTGGGAAGACACTCAGCTCCCTTTCCCCCAGACACATCTTCTGCAAAGCTTATGCGCACACAGGGTCTTGAAACCCTTGGTCGTGGTTTCCTCATGGCAGGGATGAGTTTGCCTGGTGCCACAGCTTCAGGGCTTCAGCCCTAATGGGCAGCAATGCCCTCAGCCAGGGGCACAGGCAGGAGGAGCTGGAGCCATTCCCATGGGAGACAGAGCTGGGACATGGTCACAGAGCTCAGGAGAGATGGTAGTCAAGGACAGCATCTTCCAAGCACTGCAAGGCTCCAGATAAACTGAGTCTCAGCTTGAAAGTCCATTCAAGGACCCATGATGAGATTTTGCTGCTTCAGGAACAGTTAAAGAAGAAAAATACGCTGCGTAGGCACTGCTGGATTTAGAAGGGTCAGGTGTCACAGATCTGAGGTTCACTGTGTCCTCTGTCCCTGCCTTCCCCATCAAGGTCTCACAGGGCTTTGTGACTCATGGTAGGACTCTGGAGGAGTTTGACCAGTAGTGGGTAGAGGTCAAGTCAGGGATCTCTTGGGCAAAAGGAATTCTTCACAGTCTATGAGACAGGAGGGGCAGCATCGCAGGGAGCTGAGGGAACAGGAAGATGTCACAGTGTCTCCATCATCTTCCAGAGGTCATGGAGAGTGTTGGAACTCCCTGACCGCTGGTACCACTGCCACATCAGAAATGGCCAGTGGATGAGTAGGGGAGCAAAAGGCTTTGCCCCAGAATTTGTCTAGTAGGATCCCATTTCTGGGTGTCTGAAAGAGAAGGGGATTTTATTTCCCTTGGTAGATTATGTCTCACCATCCTTCTATGACCCAACTCTTCCACGGTCTGATTCTCCCATGACCAGACACTTACATAAGCCACCTCTTCTAGGACGCAGGTTTTCTGTCACCTGAGCCCTCTTTGACTCTAGTGAATCTTCTATGACCCAAGACTTATATGACCCTTCTAAGACTTCTTTATGACCTGAATTTTTTTATGTCCAGACTGCTCTATGACCCTTAAATGACCCAAACTTTCTATGAAACTTTTATGACCAGACTCTTCTATAAACAGCACTTCTCTGTCCCTTTTATGACCTGATCTTTCTATAGCCCAAATCTTCTTTGATCCTTCTATGACCCAACACTTCTCTAAACCTTCTACAGTTGAATTCTTATATGACCCAACCCTCTATGACGCCAATCCTCTAAGATATGAGTCTTTTATGACCCAACACTTCTAAAAAAAGTCTTCTATGACCCAAGCCTTCTGTGACCCAACTCTCCTCTGACTCTTCCGTAACTTTCTATGACCTGACTTCTCTGTGATTCTTCTATGACCTGACTCTTCTATAACCCGACTCCTCTATGACCCGACTAATCTATGACACGGCCCTTCTATGGCCCAACCCTTTTGTGAACCGGCACTTCTATGACCCCTCTATGACCCGACTCAAGTTTCTATGAGTCGACTCTTCCATGACCCAAATATTCTATAACCCAAATCTTCTATGACTCAAATATTCTATGAGCTGACTCTTCTATGGACCATCTGTGACTGGGCTCTTCTATATCTCCTCTACGAGCCGACTTGTCTATGACTAAACTCTTCCGCGACCATCTCTTAAATGACCAGGTCCTTCTATGACTTAAGCCTTCTATGAACAAACCGTTCTATGACCCAGCTACTCTCTGACTCTTCAGTGCTGTGTCTTTCTCCGATCCAGGTCTTCTGTGACTCTTCTATGACATGAATCATTTATGCTCCAACACTTCTATGACCAATATATGACCAGATGCTTCTGTGACCCGACTCTTCTAGGACCCAACTATTAACAAACCCTTCTATGACCTGACCCCTCTATGACTCTCTATGACCTGACTCATATGAGACGCTTCCTTTATGAACTGACAGTTCTATGACTCTTGGATAATTCTTCTATAATGTGAACTGCAGAATATATGTAAATGCAGAATATATAATGTGACTGCAGAAGCAATCTTTCTATATCCTGATGCTTCTACAACGCACACTTTCTGTGCCTCAATGTTTCCATGAAACTTCTATGAGCGAACTCTTCTATGACCTTTCCATGACTAAACACTGCCAATACCCAACTAAACTCTCACACTCGTATGACTTGACTCTTCCATGACCTGAGTATTCTATGATCCACAATGATTTGAACGTTCTATGAACCATCTGTCCTTCTGTATTGCACCTCAATGACTCGACTCCTCTCTGACATGATCTTTCTCACAAACACATTTTCTGCCACTCTTCTACGATCCAACCCGTTAATAACCCTACCCTTCTATCCCCCAACTCTTCTGGTGCACGTGGAGCTGTGTGAGAGCCTTGGCATCTCAAGGAACCCTACAGGCCTGTATTTGGAATCACATGGAATAACTGCTTCCACTTCAATTCAGCAATGTGAGAAGGCTCATGGCACCAACATCATTGCAGTCAAAGCCAGATCTCCCTGCCCAGGGCCTGGGGGTCAGGGCTTGGACTTTCTGCTTCACCAAGTGAACCCAGGCTTTTCTTAGCATCACAGCTGCCTGCACGGCGCCTTTGTCCTCCTGCAATCATGGCCTCCAATTCTCGGCTCTAATGAGTCCCTGGGGAGCCTTTGTCACTAACGATGCTCACTGAGACCAACTAAGACTTCAAGAAATTTTGAGCTTTGCTTTTGACTTCTTGAGAGCTTTGTTCCATCTCCTCTCAGCAGCTGAGGTTCAAGGACTCATCAGCAATTCCATCCTGGATCTCATTAACCTACAGAAAGCCTTAATGAGCTCTTTCTCTTCCTGCTGTTTTCTTCAAGTCTTCAAGCCTCGCATGGCTCCTTGTAGTCATTTCCCAGTGTGGTTACAGAGGAAGATTTCAAAGTGCACCTAAGAAAAACGTTTTATCTGAAACTTTCTAGAACTTTCAAAATCATACAATGGTTTGGGTTGGTAATGACCTTAAAGCCCATCCAGTTTCAACCCCCCTTCCCTGGGCAGGGACACCACCCACTGGACCAGGCTGCTCAAAGCCCCATCCAGCCCGACCTTGAACCCCTCCAGGCAGGGGGCACACACAGCTTCCCTGGGATACCTGAGCCACGTCCTCACCACCTTCTTTGTGAACAATTCCTCCCTAATGTCTAATCTAAATCTTCCCTAGGCCATAAAGCCACATCCTGTCATCCTATCATTCCATGCCCTTGGAAAAAGTCCCTTGCCAGCTTTCTTGGTGACCCCTTCAGGTACGGGAAGGCCTCTATAACGTCCCCCCGATGCCTTCTCTTCTGCAGGCTGAGGAAGTTCCAGGAGAAGATCAAAATTTCTTTGTGAAATCCCTTTTGAAAGGGCATGGGATTGGTGGAGGTCTCTTGTTAGTGAGGAAGAGCAAGTGTTCTGGTGCCCACGTCCACCTCCTCAGGGCAAACTTCAGCTGGCCAGCTCTCTGTCCGTGCTTCTCCATGGAGATGTTTTTTCCATTTGAGGGCCAAGGTAAAAATAGATTAATAGACGAAAGAAAAAAAGATAAAAGGAATATAAAGAGAGAACAAACCCAATGCAATTTACATCACTTCCCACCTCCTGCTTGGGGCAGCCTGCTAAGTGGGTCTCTATTTTATGCTCATAGACAAACCTAGGGAACAAGAGAGCTCAGTTTAGACGTCAACAGGGCACCGAGGCCACGATTGAAAGAAAGGACTTTGGCACTTGACGGCTCCATGAACGCAGCTATCACCTGGCCAAAGCTCCTGTGACACCTGGGAACATCCAGCTTCTCGTCCAGGGGAGCAGGATCCTTCTGGGATGGACAGGAAGGGAAAAACCTTGGCTGAGACTCCAGGGCAGCGGGGGATTCTGCACCCCTGGGGGTTCAAACTCAGCAGATTTGATGCCTCGGGAAAGCTCTTCAGCCTTCAGCACTATTCAGCACAATTTTTAAGGCACAAAGTCTGGTTTTCTATGTCCACAGCTTCCATGTTGGAGACAAAAGCCTCTAACAGGGTTCAAAAGCTCAGTTTTAGCTCCCAAATCCTCCTTTTCAGGCAACAAAGCCTCACTGTGAGGGCTCAAATCCTCTTTTTGAGCCTCTCACGTCCCATTTTTAGGCTGAAAGCCATCCTGTTCACTACCATGGCATCTTTTTAGGGCAAAGAACCTGATGTCGGGGCTCAAAGATGCAATTTCAGTTTCAAAGCAACATTTGTAGGGCCCAAAGGCTCTTTTTGAAGCTCCAAACTCTCACATAAAGGATCCAACCTCCCCCTTTACAGCCTGAAGCCTCCATTGGAGCACCCAAAGTCCTGCAGTTTTGACCAGAGCTTCATTTCTTGAGGCAACAGAGGAACCAAGAGGTTTGTCTCCTTCGCAGGGACAAAAGACTTAACTTGTAGCACTGCACCCATCTCTTTAGTGCCCCAAGTCTCATATTTAGGGTGGAAATCCTTGATTTTAGGGTTCCAACTTGTCTTTTAACACTTATAGCTTTTCTTAGGAGGCCCATAGTTACATTTTGAGTCTCAACCCTCGTTTTTTAAGTCTAAAGACACATTTCATTGTCCCAGAGCATAATTTTTAAGGACCAAAGTTGATTCTGGATGTCTGAAACCTCAGTGTTATGGGCCAAAGCTTTATTTTTAGCTCCTTTCTAGATTCCAAAGCTTCCTTTTCCGGGAACAAAGCTTCATTTTTGGAGTTGTTTGCAATTGTAAAGGCCCAGATCCTCATTTTTAGCCTCTCAGGTATATTTCAAGCTGCAAAGCTGTTGTCTTTGGTACCACAGCATCATTTCAGGGCATGAAACCCGAGGTCCGGGCTCAAAGCCTCAGTTTCACTTTCAAAGCACCACTGGTAGGACCCAAACCCTCCTTTTGAAGCTCCAGACTGTCATGGAAAGTATCCAACCCCCTCCTTTACGGCTCGAAGCCTCTACTGGAGTGCCTAAAGCCCTGCATTCAGGACCAGAGCTTCATTTCTTGGAAGCAAGAGATTCTCCGCCCCTGAGGGATGAAAAGACACATTTGTAGCTCCACACCCATCCTTTTAGTGCAGAAGTCTCATGTTTTGGGCTGAAATCTTCAATTCCAGGGTTCTAACCTGTTTTCTAGGACCCATAGACATTTTGGGACCCACAGTTACATTTTGAAGGTCTAAACTCTCGTTTTCTGTGTCTAAAACCCAAGGTTAGGAGCCTCTATTTTAAAGCCCAAAGGTTAATATTGGAGTTCCAACACCTTAGTTTTAGAGGCCAAGCCCTTATTTATAGGTTCTAAAACTCATTTCTATCTTTTAAAGCCTCTTTCAGGGATGTCATCCTCTGTGATGCTGCCCGGTGTCCTAGGAGACCTCTCTGCTGTCCAGGACAAGCACCCTCTGGACTCACTCTCCAGCAGGATCTGGAGGAGGCAGGTGGTCTCTCCATCGGGAGATGCCTGCTCCTTGCTCTGTGTGTGAGATTGGGAGATCTTACGCATCCTAGGATTTGGAGATCCCAGGATTCCTGCTTATTTTCCACGTGGGAGATGTTCCCAGCCCAGGTGGTCCCGTTTTTGTTTAACTGTGCCAGCCTTGCCCCCTTCTCCTTCGCTCAGATCGGATTTGTTTCCCGAGTGCTTTGTCACTCACTCCAGGCTGTGTACGGAGCCATCCTGGCCTGGATGCTGAAGTTCTGTTCCAATTTAGCTGCCTGCTTGTTTGTCCCCTCCACCCATGACCACAGGACCTGTTCCTGCAGCTCCAGAGAGGCCTTGGGGGAAAGAATTCAGGAAAACAGAAGCCAATGAAGGGTCCTTTATTTTGCTTAAATACACAGGATCTCAGCTCCTTATTCAAACAAACACCCAGTCAGCAAAAAAAGCAGAAAGTGAATAAGAAAGGGGGTAAAGATTTTAGAATTAAGAAACAAACAACAATTAAATAAAGACTGTCTTTGCCTGGGAGGAGTTACATGAGAACTGCTAGGCAGAAGCTGAGGAGCACTTTATTGCTTCTTAGGAACATTGAGTCATGAATTTCCAGACTACATCACTGATCTCTTTGTTCCTCAAGCTGTAGATGAGGGGGTTCACTGCTGGAGGCACCACTGTGTATGGAACTGCCACCACCAGATCCAGCGATGGGGAGGAGATGGAGCGAGGTTTCACGTGGGCAAACCCTGCAGTGCTGACAAACAGGGAGACGACAGCCAGGTGAGGGAGGCTCTTCTCCCAAGGGACGGGGGACAGGACAAGAGGGAATGGCCTCAAGCTCCACCAGCGGAGATTTAGGCTGGACATTAGGAAAACATTTTTCCCAGAAAGGGTCATTGGGCACTGGCAGAGGCTGCCCAGGGAGGGGGTTGAGTCCCCTTCCCTGGAGGGGTTTAAGGGACGGGTGGACGAGGTGCTGAGGGACACGGTTTAGTGTTTAATAGGAATGGTTGGACTCAATGATCCTGTGGGTCTCTTCCAACCTGGTTATTCTATGATTTTATGAGCCAGCAGTGGCCCAGGTGGCCCAGAAGGCCAATGGCATCTTGGCTTGGATCAGACATGGCGTGACCAGCAGGGCCAGGGAGGTTCTTCGCCTTCTGGACTCAGCACTGGTGAGACCGCTCCTCGAATCCTGGGGTCAGTTCTGGGCCCCTCACCACAAGAAGGATGTTGAGGCTCTGGAGCGAGTCCAGAGAAGAGCAACAAAGCTGGTGAGGGGGCTGGAGAACAGGCCTGATGAGGAACAGCTGAGAGAGCTGGGGGTGTTTAGCCTGGAGAAGAGGAGGCTGAGGGGAGACCTCATTGCTCTCTATAACTCCCTGAAAGGAGGTTGTAGAGAGGAGGGAGCTGGGCTCTTCTCCCAAGTGACAGGGGACAGGACAAGAGGGAATGGCCTCGGGCTCCTCCAGGGGAGGTTCAGGATGGCCATCAGGCAAAAATGTTTCCCAGAAAGGGTCATTGGGCAGTGGCAGAGGCTGCCCAGGGAGGGGGTTGAGTCACATTTCCTGGAGGAGTTTAAGGGACGGGTGGACGAGATGCTGAGGGGTCTGATTTAGTGACTGATGGGAATGGTTGGACTTGATGATGCAGTGGGTCCTTTCCAACCTGGTGATTCTATGATTCTATGAAATACAGAGAGCATGGGTTGCTGTTTACTCAGTTACTTGGTTACAAATGGAAAGAAGAGAGTGAATTAAAAAGGTGATGAGAATGTAAACTTAAAAAAACCCAACACCACCATCAATAAAATAAGGCAGTGTGCACCTTTAGTGAGTCACATGATAACTGCAGTGAAGCAGAAGTTCAGCAGTTCATTGCTTCAGTGTAAAATCCAGTTATCAGCTTCCACGTTGCATCCTTGAGCTGCTGGTTCCTCCAGCTGTAGATGAGGGGGTTCACTGCTGGAGGAACCACGGAGTAGACAAATGACACCACCAGGTCGAAGGATGGGGAGATCGAAGAGGGCTTCAGGTCAGTGAAAGTGCCCGTGCTGATAAACAGGGAGACCACAGCCAGGTGAGGGAGGCACGTGGAGAAGGTTTTGTGCCGTCCCTGCTCTGAGGGCATCCTCAGCACAGCCCTGAAGATCTGCACATAGGACACCACAATGAAAACAAAACAGCCAAAGACTATTAAGATACTGACCACAAGAAGCCAAGCTTCCCTGAGGTAGGAGTGTGAGCAGGAGAGCTTGAGGATCTGCGGGATTTCACAGAAGAACTGGTCCACAGCATTGCCCTGGCAGAGGGGCAGGGAAAATGTACTGGCCGTGTGCAGCAGAGCAGAGAGAAACCCAGCACCCCAGGCAGCTGCTGCCATGTGGACACAAGCTCTGCTGCCCAGGAGGGTCCCGTAGTGCAGGGGTTTGCAGATGGCAACGTAGCGGTCATAGGACATGACTGTGAGAAGAGAAACCTCTGCTGAAATGAAGAAGTCAAACAGAAAGAATTGGGCAACACATCCTTCATATGAGATTTCTCTGGTATCCCAGAGGGAATTGGCCATGGATTTGGGGACAGTGGTGGAGATGGAGCCCATGTCGAGGAGGGCGAGGTTGAGGAGGAAGAAGTACCTGGGGGTGTGGAGGTGGTGGTCCCAGGCGATGGTGATGATGATGAGGTCGTTTCCCAGGAGGGCAGCCAGGTAGATGCCCAGGAAGAGCCAGAAGTGCAAGAGCTGCAGCTCCCGTGAGTCTGCGAATGCCAGGAGGAGGAACTGGGTGATGGAGCTGCTGTTGGACATCTGCTGCATCTAGGCATTGGGCACTGTTGAGGGAGGAAAGGACAGTGACAAGTTAAGGGAGCCTTCTCTAAGCCAAATGAAAGTAATTTCTCATTACCCCCTTCCCCCTACCCCCGCCTCCATCAGCGCCTCTGCTGCACTCAGAGAGATAAGAGGGAGTCCTGCGAGGTGAGAGCATTGTCTGGCTCAGTGCAGAGGGAGGGGAACTGCTCTGTCCTTGCTCTTGTTCCCAGCTGCCCTGGGCTTGCACGTTTCTGAGATCGAGGGGAATCACACTCCCGTGTTACCCTCAAACCACTCAATGTCCACCTCACACCACTCAATGTCTCACCCTTTCCTAAGGTCTCAGCACCCACTTTCATCCTAGGACACACACAGCTCATTCACACGCCCAACAGCATTTTGTGTCTCATACCATCTCTGTGCTTCTCTGAAGGGCATCTCTGTAACACAGGATGTAAACTCTCCCTCCCAGAACCTTTCTGGCTTTAGTTTCTCCTCATTCCCTGATCCTATCCCTGCTGCCTGGAGGTTTTCCTCCAGTGATGTGTTTCCCTGTCGCACGTTTTTTCCCTGCTCACAAACCCCATCCCAGCCCCTTGGCACTCCCCTACACAAACCTGCCTGTTTGCAGGGCACTGCCTGGGCACGTGGTCCTGTTTGGAGGCTCCAGAGGGAAGAACAACTTGGTGGGGCCAGCAGAGGTGATGCTGGTCCATAGGCAGAGGAGGGGCTCAAGGTGGTTTGGGAGACTCCTATCCCAAATCCCTTCCTTGTCCTTTCCACTGAACAGTCCATTCAGTTTTTCTAAGGTGATTTGGAATGGTCCTGATCGACGCAGCAACCTCTGGACAGCAAAATACGCTCTCCTGCAGGAGGTGCCTCTTGCACCCACAGCTTCTCCCTGCAGCAAAATTGTCCTGCACCCAGACTTACCATGTCAAGGACTGTGAAGATTTCTCCTCCAGTCAGCCCTCAGTCATCCTCCTGACCACCTTTAAGCTCCCTCTGCCTTGCTGGTCTCTCCATGAGAAACCCTGGGAGTTCCCTTCTCCCTGCTGTCTTTGCAGAGGAGCTGCTCCTCGCCAGAGCTCGCTCTTTGTAGCTCTGTCCACTTGCCCTGAGCTCCCTCAGTCCCAGGAGCCCAGCCCAGCTCAGCAGCAGAGGAGCAGCCCAGGGCATTTTAATGACCCCTCTGGTGGGTTGGATGCTGAGTCCATGAATCTCACACCCTGAGAGGAAGTAGAACAAACCTTTCAAGAAGTAAAACTCACATTCAAGCTCCAAGGTTTCTTGTAGTGTTAATGGGTCCCACTGAGGGCACTGCTGAGAAAGCATCTCCAGGGCCCAGTTAGAGCAGAAAACTGGAGGCAGTGATGAAAAGCAAGGTAAAGGTGTCTCTAACGCTGAGTCAGCCTGGATGTGTTTCATTAATCCAAAGGACCAAGCCCTGACCCCATTAACCAAGTGGATAAGCCCTGACCCCCAGACCCTGGGAAGGGAGATCCTGTCCCTCTCTCATTCCTTAGGACTCTTCCTGAGCAGTGGGATGTGAGAACGGGCAATGCCAAGGGTAGGACTTTGGAAAAACACTTGCATGGCTCCTGGGTGGGGGTTAGGAGGCTGTGAGAACCTGGTGCTGTAAGAGTGAGGTGTTTCCTCCTCCACAGTGCAGTGAGTGCAAGTAGTGATTTGGCATCCGTCCAGCAAGCATCAATTAGCAAGCATCCATCATTGAACAGCATCCTTTTGAAGAACAAGAAAGATGATCAAAATCTGTGCTTGGAGTAGAAAGCTCTTCAGTTCCATATCAAAAGGAGCTGAATTTGTGGTGACAAAAGTCTGATAAAGACCTGACAGCGAAGAGCTTTGTCAGTACCGTTTTGGGCTGATACATTTTTGCAAGGAAAGGAATTCAACTTGGTGGAGAAGAAATTAAATATTGACGAAACCAATGTGCTCTTTACGGAGATGGGGGAGAGGGTGAGGGCCTCCTCAGAAACTCAGATACAAACTTAAATCCTCTCTGGAACCCTCACTTGAACCGAAACCCAAACGCTGACTAACCCACAACTGGCCCTGACCCTACCCCATCTTCCCACCTCAACACCTGTGTGATCACACGAGTCATTTCATAGCATTCCAAGGTTACCACGGCAAAAGAACCAGAAAAAACCAAATGTGGTTCTAGAGGCAGCACAACCGGGACTGATGAGCATCCTTCTATAACCTTGTCATACCAGTTGAAGACTTGGGAGCATAAGGGACTGCCCACTGCTTCCTTGTGTTCTGGAGGAACGTCTCTGTGCAGCCCAAGTCAGACTTTTGGGTCAAATGAATCACTTTCCATTTCTTATCGACACTATTGATTGTGACTGAGATACCCAGGCTGCAGACGGGCAGTTCCTCATGCAGTAGCTCCTCTGTTTCTCCCCACACGGACAGTCCTACGTGTCTCACCGAAGGAATCATCCCACAGTGCCTGGATTTGCCGACGGTTGCTTCAACTCATGCTGTTGCTTCTCTGTAGCTTTTCTGCTTTGGGGATGCTAGTGGGAAAAGGCCTCACTGTCCTGATCCTGGCTTTGTTGGACACTCTGAAAGGACTGACTGTAGGTTGCTGGGGTTCAGAGTAGGAAATCAAGGACCGCCTGAGCCTCACCCAAGGGCAGGAAGGGTTGTTTGCGTTAATGGTTATTGCTGAAGGTTTCCTTGGTCAGAATCCAGTGTTTTAGGCACAGGGTCCACACCAGTACAAATGCAGATCCCCAGAGTGGATGGATGCGACTCAGTGCTTTTCCCTCTCCATGCATCTCCATCCTAAGCTTTCTCTCCATGCTCTTTTCTGAGGTGCTCTGGAGCACAAACAGCACGAGCAGTTGGTGTTTGACCTCTCAGATCCACCTCCCTCTTTGCGCTGTCATTGGGCACAGACAAGGGTTGGGACCCATGGAGGGGGAGGTGCAGGGAAGCCTTTTCTGCTCCTGTAAATTAAACACTGATGGAATTTGCTTATTTTCTGCTCCTCTCCTTGCTCCCCACCCCCAAACAAGTTTTGAATTTTCCTTTGAGCCACCAGCTGTGGTTTCTCAATTTCTCTTCTTGCTACAGTCACCGTTATTATGGAAGTTGCTCAGATACTGCCAACCACGCTTGATTAGAAGCCTCCGTCGGCACAAACTGGTGACTCCTAACTCAATCCAGGCCCCTTTGGAGGAAGGGTCCAGCTTGGAAGTGCTGCACCAGGGAGATCCCACTGTATTACAGAGATGCTGCGAGACAGGCCAGCTCTGATCAGCGTCAGACACGCTTCTGTAAGGGCTCCACCTGCACAAAGTAGGTGCTCACCTGACACCCAGTGACACAAGTGCAAATAGTTCTGTACCAACCATAATAACCACGAACTGGTGGATGACGTGACTGAGAGCAACTGTGCAGAGAGGGGCTTGGGGTGCAGATTGATGAGAAGCTTGACATGAGCCAGCACTGTGTGCTCGTAGCCCAGAAGGCCAACGGTGTCCTGGGCTGCATCCAAAGCATCGTGGCCAGCAGGGTGAGGGAGGGGATTCTGCCCCTCTATTCTGTTCTTGTGAGACCCAGCCTGGAGTCCTGTATGCAGCTCTGGAATCCCCAGCATAAAAAGGACATGGAACTGTTGGGACAGGTCCAAGGAGGCCATGAGGATGATCAGAGGGCTGGATCACCTCTGCTATGAGGACAGCCTGAGAGAGTTGGGGTTGTTCAGCCTCTGGAAGACTTCAAGGAGAACTTACAGGGGCCTTTGGGTACCTGCAGGGTGCTCCAGGAAAGCTGGGGAGGGAATTTTTACAAGGGCATGGAGTGACAGGATGAGGGGAATGACTTTAATTTGGGGGAGGAGGGGAGGTTTAGATTAGACATTAGAAATTCTTCCTGATGAATATAGTGAGATATTGGCCCAGGTTGCTGAGGGAAGCTGTGGATGCCCCTTCCCCAGAAGAGTTCAGGCCATGTTGTATGGGGCTTTAAGCAGCCTGGTTCAGTGGGAAGAGTCCCTGTCCATGGCAGGGAGGTTGGAACTGGATGATCTTTAAGGTCCCTTCCAATCCAAACCGTTCTATGATTCTGTGGTTGCAGATGAAGTCCTTCACCCCACGGCAGGCTGGGTGCTGGAGTCCGTCATCTCTGAGAATGCTGGGAGCTTGGACCTTCACCCCATGGTGTGCTGGGAGCTGGAGTCTCTCACTCCGTGGCATCCTTTTCCCATGAGGAGCTCCCATCCCCTCAGCTGGCTTTGTCTCCCAGCCCCTGACTTCAGCTCAGAGCTTTGGCTGCACATTTGACTGATCCCTGGAGCCCCAGCTGAACAATCTTCTCCAGTTCAACCCAGGGGAGCCTGGGAGAAGGAGAGACAGAGTGATGCGGAAGGGTCCTCTGTACCACGATGGGCACTGGGGCTGCAAGGACAAACTGCACGCTTCCCAGACACATGCCGGGAGAGAAATGGAGAAAGAAACCCCAACAATCAAGTAACTGCTGCTCAGGAAGAGTGTTCTGAGCTCTGGTGCCCTGTAGGGTATTTTCTGAGGGCTAGTGAGAACCATTTGGGGGCATCACAGGAGAGTTCAGGGAGGTAAGGGAATCCCTGCAGACATGGCAGGGGCATTTCTCCACAGCAGAAGGGAGAGAAATCTTTCTGTTTCGGTCAGATCAGTTGGGTGGGCTGAGATTTGAGGAGCATCTCAAGAGAAAAGGCACAGCCACGGACCCGGACCCAGGAGGGTGTTACAAGAGATACCAAAAATCTAAAATTTTCCCACTATATCAGTCAAAAAGAGATGGAAAATTGCAGAGGGCACAACAAACAGATTCCCGTGTGGCATCAGCAAAGCTTCTGCACTTATGAATGAAAACCCAGCACCATCCATGAAAGGAATCGATAGACGTGTTTATGCCTTGGGTTCAATGTCTACTGCGAGTTGAACCCAGCACAGCTGCACAATGAGGTGCCGAGTCTTTTCTGGATCTCAGGATCACATGCTCAGGGAGGTGCCTTTTCACACTTGTAGGGAACTCAGCACCACTTCTGTTCCCCTGTGAAACCCCAGGTGGGTGTCACTTGTGGAGACACAGAGTTCTCTTCCACTGGAGACCCTTAGGTCCTCTAAAGAGTTTTCAGGTTACTGAATTTTGGGGAAAGGATGGGATTTGAGAGAAAAGGCCCCCCAGGATTTAGGAGCAGCTCTCTCCAAGCCAGCCCCCAGCAGCACCGACTGCATCTCCTCGACAGCCACCTGGCACGCTACAAACCGATGTCCGTGAATTTGGATCTCGGGCAGAGCCAGCGTGGAGGCTACACAGCAGATTCCGAGACAGGGAGGGGATTCAGTGCCCCAAGACTAATTGCAAGGGGAGACCCTGATGAATTCTCTCACTCTCAAGCTGGCTGCACACAAACAGCTCCCACGACCATGGCAACTCCAGAAGAACGTCCAGAAGTCTTTGAAAGTGCCCTGCTTGCAACAGGCCAACGTTGTGCCAGTGAGCATCTCCCAGTTTACAAGAGCAGGGAATCCCATTCCCTTGCCTGGGCGCTGTTTAACCTTCCAGCACAAACGTTCCCAAATCCTTCTAGCAGGGGTGTCTGAATATGCTGGATCCTCGTGCTATGAAGCTCTTGTCCAAATATCCTTGACACCCTTGAGGGAAGGGATGCCACCCAGAGTGACCCTGGCAGGCTGGAGCAGTGAGCTCGTGTGACCCTCATGGGGTTCAACAAGGGCGGGTGAAGGGTCCTGCACCTGGGTCAGGGAAAACCTGGAGTTGTTCAGGCTCAAGAAGAAAAGTCTCCCAGGAGACCCTATTGCAGCCTTTCAATATCTGAAGGGGCTTTTTATGATAAAGATGCTAAAACACTGGATCAGGTTTCCCAGAGAAGCTGTGGATGCCCCATCATTGGTAGTGGACGGGGCTTTGAGAATCTGATTGAGTGGAAGGTGTTGGTGCCCATGGAAGGGAGAGGTTGGGCCAGATGGATGTTTGAGGTCCCTTCCAACCCAAAATATTGTTCTGTCCGTGGCCTCAGTGATGTCGTCCTCTGTGATGCTGCCCTGTTTCCGAGGAGACCTCTCTGCTGTCCAGGCCAAGCACACTCTGGACTCACTCTCCAGCAGGATCTGGAGGAGGCAGGTGGTGTCTTCACTGCACGTGTCCTCAGGGCAGGGTTTTGCTCCCTCCCAGCCCGACTCCTGATCAGGACAGGAGCTTACGAGCACCCACTGAAGCTATTTTTTTCCGGGAAAAAAGCCGTCAGGGGAAAAAAACAGCTTGGTTGAACAGAGAGGTCTTGAGTGATATCAAGCAGAAGAGAAACGTTTATGGGCTCTGGAAGAGGGGACAGGCCTCTTGGGTGGACAACAGGAGGGAAGTGAGATTGTGTAGGGAAAAAAATCAGAAGGGCTAAGGCTCAGCTAGAAATCAGATTGGCAAAGTCTGTGAAAGATAACAAAAAATCCTTCTATAAATATATAAATAATAAAAGGCGGACTAGGGAGACCATACAGTCCCTATTGGACGCAGAAGGAACAGCAGTGACAGGGGATGAGGAAAAGGCTGAGGTACTTAATGCCTTCTTTGCCTCAGTCTTTAATTGTAAAGAAAGTCGTTCCGTCTGTGTACAAACCCAGGAGCTGGAGGAGCCAAAGGAGGCTCCCATGATCCAAGAGGAGGTGGTCAGAGCCTTGCTAGCCCAACTAGACACCCACAAGTCTATGGGGCCGGATGGGATTCACCCAAGGGTATTGAAGGAGCTGGCGGATGTGCTGGCCAAACCGCTTTCCATCATCTTCCAACAGTCCTGGAAGGCTGGGGAAGTCCCACTGGACTGGAGGCTGATGTTGTGCCCATCTACAAGAAGGGCCACAGGGAGGATCCAGGAAACTCCAGGCCTATCAGTCTGACCTCAGGGCCAGGGAAAGTCATGGAGCAGGTGATCTTGAGTGCGATCATGAAGCTCATGCAAGAGAACCGGGGGATCAGGCCCAGTCAACACGGGTTCACAAAAGGCAGGTCTTGCCAGACTAACCTGATCGCCTTCTATGACAAAGTGACTTGGCTGCTGGACGAGGGAAAGGCTGTGGATGGATCTTCCTGGACTTCAGTAAAGCCTTTGACACAGTTTCTCACAGCATTCTGCTTGGGAAACTGTCAGCCTCTGGGCTGGACAGGCGCACACTCTCCTGGGTGGAAAAGTGGTTGGATGGAGGGCCCAGAGAGTGGTGGGAAATGGAGTTAACTCCAGCTGGAGGCCAGTGACAAGTGGGGTTCCCCAGGGCTCAGTGCTGGGTCCAGCCCTGTTCAATGTCTTTATCAATGATCTGGATGAAGTCACCGAGTGCACCCTTAGCAAGTTTGGGGACGACACTAAGCTGGGTGGAAGCTGGATCTGCTGGAGGGTTGGGAGGCTCCAAAGGCATCTGAACAGGCTGGATCCGTGGGCTGAGACCAACGGGATGAGGCTTAACAAGGCCAAATGCCGGGTCCTGCACTTGGGGCACAACAACCCTGAGCAGCTCCAGACTAGGAGAAGTCTGTCTAGAAAGCTGCCTGGAGGAGAGGGACCTGGGTGTGTTGGTCGACAGCGACTGAACATGAGCCAGCAGTGGCCCAGGTGGCCAAGAAGGCCAATGGCATCTTGGCTTGGATCAGAAACGGCGTGACCAGCAGGTCCAGGGAGGTTCTTCTCCCTCCGGACTCAGCACTGGTGAGACCGCACCTCGAATCCTGTGTTCAGTTCTGGGCCCCTCACCACAAGAAGGATGTTGAGGCTCTGGAGCGAGTCCAGAGAAGAGCAATGAAGCTGGTGATGGGGCTGGAGAACAGGCCTTATGAGGAACGGCTGAGAGAGCTGGGGGTGTTTAGCCTGGAGAAGAGGAGGCTGAGGGGAGACCTCATTGCTCTCTCCAACTCCCTGAAAGGAGGTTGTAGAGAGGAGGGTGCTGGCCTCTTCTCCCAAGTGACAGGGGACAAGACAAGAGGGAATGGCCACAAGCTCCACCAGGGGAGGTTTAGGCTGGACATTAGGAAAACATTTTTCCCAGAAAGGGTCATTGGGCAGTGGCAGAGGCTGCCCAGGGAGGGGGTTGAGTCCCCTTCCCTGGAGGGGTTTAAGGCACGGGTGGATGAGGTGCTAAGGGGCATGGGTTAGTGTTTTATAGGAATGGTTGGACTGGATGATCCGGTGGGTCTCTTCCAACCTGGTTATTCTATGATTCTATGATTCTCCTCCTCCTCACCTTCTGAGGAAGCTGCAGACCACGATGAGGTCTCCCCTCAGTCTCCTCCAGGCTGAACAGACCCAATGACTTCAGCTGCTCCTCACACAGCTTCTTCTCCAAACCCTTCACCAACTCCATGCCTTCCTCTGGATGCTCTCCAGGAGCTTCAGATCCTTGTTATCCCATGGAGCCCAAGCCTGCACGCAGTGCTCAAGGAGGGACACTTGGGGCGCTCCCATGAGAAGTCACTATGGGACGCAGCTTGTTCCTCAGCTTTATTAAAGACAATATATATAGGAACGCATCCACTCTGGGAGGACAACTCGGTCTCTCCACGGTTCAGAAGGGCCACCAGCGCAGCCACTGCAGCCTCCATCTTGGAGTGGGCCTCTTTCTCGACAGCATGTCTGAGGTCTCAGTTGCCTGGGAGCTGACCGAGGGATCTGGGTCCTCCTTCAAGGGCAGGAGGGCTGCAAGGGCAGGAAGCAGAAATCAGAGAATCATGGAATGGTTTGGGTCAGAAAGGGCCCTAAAGCCCATCCAGTTCCTCCCCCCTGCCATGGGCTGGGACACCTCCAGCTGGTTCAGCCCCATACAACTTAGCCTGAATGCCTCCAGGGATGGGGCAGCCACGACTTCTCTGGGCAGCCTGGGCCAGGGCCTCTCCACCCTCACAGGAGAACATTTCTTCCTAAGGTCTTGTCTCAATCTCCCCTCTTTCAGCTCAAAACTGTTCCCTTCATCCTATCCCTGCACTGCCGGAACAAGAGCCCCTCCCCAGCTATCCTGGAGCCCCTTCTCATGCTGGAATGTTCCTCTAAGGTCTCCTTGGAGAGGAACTCCACTGCCTGCAGAGACCCCCAGGAGTCTCCCCAGACCCTCCCAGCCCTGGTCATCTCTTTTCTTGGCCAGGAGGTGCAGCTGAGACAGAGGGCAGCTGGAAGCTCGTGCTGGGGAATGGCCCATTTGCCCCTGACATGTTCCTCTGCCCCGAAGCGTCTCCCTGGAGCAGAACCAAGCATGGCAGCTCTTCCCAGGCTCTGCCCCTGCCCCACCAGCCCAAGCCCTGCCCCACCAGCCCAAGCCCTGCCCCTCCTCACCATCGCAGATCTCCAGCAGATCCTCTGAGCTCCAGTTCTTAAGGCACCGTGCGGCCAGACCTGGAAAGAGAACTTGGTCACACCTTCTGCTCCCCAGCACTCCCCGCTCCCAGCCCCAGGGCAGGGTGATCCCGGGAAGGGCAGTGCCCAAGGTGCTGGGATGCAGCTTGCCTCCCAGTACCACCGGCATGGTGGGTGCTCCTTGGGGCAACCAGGGCTCTTGGCAGTCATCGGGCTGTCCCGTGCTGCCAGTGCAGAGGTGGGGACTGGTGCCAGGCTGCCAGGAGAATCACAGAATGGGTTGGGTTGGACGGCCCTTCAAAGCCTATCTAGTTCCAACCCCCTGCCATGGGGAGGGACACCTCCCACTGGATCAAGTGGAGCCAAATCCAGCTTGGCCTTGAGTATCTTCAGGGATGGGATCTTGGGGGTTTAGTTGATGGCAAGTTAGAATGATGGAGCCGTAGAATGAGTTGGGTTGAAAGGCACCGCAAAGCCCATCCAGATCCACTCCTCTGCCGTGGGGAGGGACACCTCCCACTGGACCAGGCTGCTCAAAGCCCCAGCAACCTGGCGCTGAACATCTTCGGGGATGGGGCAACCACAATTTCTCTGGGCAACCTGAGCCAGGGCCTCCCCACCCTCATCGTGAAGAATCTCTTCCTAAAGTATGATCTACATTCCTCCCCGCCCTCCAGTTGAAAGCCATTGCCCTCATCCTATCACTCTGTGCCCTTGGAAAAAGTCCTAGAAGCATGGAATGCTTTAGGTTGGAAGAGACCTTAGCGAGGACAAAGATTGGAAAGGGACCCGGGGTTGTGGCTCACCCAGGAATGAGATGGCCGTCACACGCAAGGTGGCCTGAGGGTTCTGCAGGTAGGGCAGGCTCTGGTGCAGGAATTTATCCACTCGGCTCCTGTTGCAGTCCAGCTAGGTGGAGCACAAGAACACAGGGCTGGTCGAGATGCTCCGCAGCTGAGGTTCAGAGAGAGCCTGGGTGTGCCCAGACCCCACACCCTCCATCCCACCCCCAACCCCCATCCCACTGCCAGAGCTGGGCTGGGCCAGCATCTCCTTCAGCATCCAGGACAAGAAGGGGAGTGGGGCTGGAGAAGAGCCCGTGGGGTCTGTGTGCTCATGGACAGGGAAGGAGGAGGCAGGCACTGGCTCTGGGCTCACAGGCATGGGGGACAGCCCAGCCCGGGGATTCGGGGTTCTCCTCACCAAGCACTTTCCCATCTCAGGGTTCTGATATGTCTGGGCCAGGCGGCTGAGCTTCCTCCATCCCAGGAACTCTGAGCAGACCAGGAGGGTGTCCTTGGAAGCCTGCAGAGAAGCAAAAGCTGGAAGATTTTGGCACAGCCCAGGGAAGGAGACCTGGCATCCTCCTCCTCCTCTCATCTGGGTTCTGAACTGTTGCCAGCAGGGTCTGAGCCAGAACTGGGTTCCGTGCCCAGGGTAGGAACATGGGGCAGCCGCCACCTCAGGCATCTCCCACCGCCGGCCATCAGAACAGAGATCCTAGAGAGCTGCAGAGCTGCAGCCAGGGGTGGGGGCAGGCTGAGGAGCAAAGCCATGTGAGCCCAGGGCTGGAGTCCTGTAGATACCAGGGCAGGACGGAGCCAGCAGCACCTCCCATGTATCACAGAATCCTAGAATCCCTAAGTGGAAAAGACCTTTGAGATCATCAGGACCAACCGTACCTATCCACTACTAAACAATATCCCTGAGCACTTCATCTGCCTGGCGTTTAAACACCTCCAGGGAGGGTGACTCCACCACCTCCCTGGGAGCCATTCCAGTCCCTGAGAGCCCTTTCGGTGAAGAGGTTTCTCCTAATGTCACACCTGAGCCTGCTGTGATGCAGCTTGAGGCCATTCCCTCTCATCCTATCACCTGGGAGAAGAGACCAACACCCACCTCTCTACAACCTCCTTTCAGGCAGTTGTAGACAGTGATCAGGTCTCCCTCAGCCTCCTCTTCTCCAGGCTAAACTACCCCCAGGTCCCTCAGGTGCTCCTCGTAAGATTTGTTCTCCAGCACCTTCACCAGTTTGTTGCCCTTCTTTGGACGTGCTCCAGGACCTTCTTGTCATTCTTGTAGTGCAGGACCCAGAACTGACCCCAGGATTTGAGGGGTGGCCTCACCAGTGCTGAGTCCAGGGGCCCAATCACTGCCCTGGTCCTGTTGGCCAAGCAGTTTCTGATCCAAGCCAAGATGCTATTGGCTTTCTTAGCCACCTGGGCCACTGCTGGCTCATCCTCCAGCAGGACACTTGGCTGTCCCACTCCTTCATTCTGTGCTCTGAGTGGGCCGAGCTTTGATCCTGGGACGCAGGGTGGGTCCCCCTCTGGCTCTATCTCCCTTCCAACCGCTCTCCCTGCCCCTGGCTGGGGAACAAGCCGGCTCTCCTCACCCTGCTGGAGGAGGCAGGGCAGGGCTGGGAAATGTCTGTGCCAGGGACTCCAGTGCTGCTGGGACCCTGGCTTTGGGCTGGGGGAGGGCAGAATGGGGAGAGAGGGGCTGTGGGGGGACCCCAGCTCCTCACCCTCCGCTGCAGCCGGCCATGGTGGGACCAGCACAGGGAACGAGGGGAGCGGTGGGACCCTGGGGGGACATATTCCCAGGCTCTGACATCCAGCAGCCCTTGACCCGCACACCAAGGCCACCCCAGTGGTGTCCACGTGCCCTTCCCCGCCGCCCTGGTCCCTGCTCACCGCACCTTGGCCACGCTCTCCATCTCATCGTTCATGTGGAAGAAGAGCGGGATCAGGGCCCTCTGCACATTCTTCTTCATCTTACTCTTGCGCCTCCCCTCCACTGCCTTCACAGCATCTCCGAAGAGCATGATGGAGAGCCGCCGCACCTCGCTGTGCTCCTGCAAGGGAGGAGGACAGGGGAATTCAGCCACAGCCACTTCTTGCCCACGGCGAGCGAGGGTGTTAGCGCGGCGGCTGCAAGGGTGGACACTCCGTGGCCGGATCCCCAGCACCAGGGCTGTGGGGCAGAGCTGCAGCTGAGGCTGAACAGCCCTGAGCCCCGAACGGCCCCACGGGAGGAGCGAGGAGAGTCCTCCTGCCCGTCTGCTGCCGCCTGGGCCGCGCTGAGGGGCAGCGTCAGTGCAGAGCACCCTGCGGGGCTGAGACCCCCACGGCTCCTTACGTCGTCAAAGAGGGGCAGGAGCTTCTCCGTCAGCGGCAGAGCCATGGGCCTGGCCTCCTCCTTCGGCATGGGATCCATCACGGTCCTGAGGAGCTGCAAGGCCTTCATCCTGTCATCGCCGCTGGTGTCCTGCAGGTTCTCCATCACATCTGGAAGCAGGACCGTCATTTTTCTGGCCTGTGTGCAACGGTTTTCTTGTTGTGAAGGGGGAAAAGACCACACTGGCAAAAATAGCCCCGAGCAGCTGCCTGCCGTTCAGCTTCCCCACAGGTGGGACAGGAGAGGCTGCAGCACCTCCTGGCAGGCAGTGGCTGCTGATGGGGATGCGGAGAGAGCTCGAGGACTGGAAGGGAGTGCAGGAGAGCTGCTCAGCCACCCCACTTTCTGACCAGCCCGAAGGGGCAGATGGATTTGTTTCCCTCTGTCACCCACCATTGTGACCCCCAGCCCATGCCGAGCCAGCACATTCCCACCGCCCCGGGCCCCAGCCGCCAGTACGGCTCCACTTGGCTGCATCCCACTCACCATCCGGGGATTCTCTGAAAGCATGACGAGGGCTCTGAGCGCCAGTGAGAGCATCACTGGGCTCGGATGCCTCAGGTGTCTCTGGGCTTTATACAGGGCAGCAAACTCCTCTGCTCCAACGTCATTGCAGACCAGCCGCTGAAATACAGAGAGCAGTGAGAGGAGCAGAGCCTGCTGGGCTCCCTGCGCCTCTCTGGCACGAAGGAGGCGCAAGGCACGGGCGGAGGCTTGAAGCCTCCTCAGGCTGTGCTGAAGGCCTGGCCCCAGCAATCCCTCTGCCCCTTCCTCTGGCCCGGCCTCAGGTGTCCAGGCTGCAGATCCGCGCAGGGGACGCCGCAGGAGGGAAGCAGAGGGGCTGTGTCCATGTGTACCCCAGGAGGTGCCCGTCTGGAAACAGGGAGAAGGGGAGGGGCTGTGCCTCTTTCCCAGGAATGCAGGCACAGCCCTGCAGGGCGCACGGTCACTCACAGACAAAAGGAAGATGAAGCCGTCCTCCGTGGCACAGCTGAACACCCTGCGCACCCTCTGGTCCTGAAGCACGTCGAGCAGCTCCGTCAAGACGTTCCACAAAGTCTTCGGCAGGGAGATCATGGCCCCCCACATGGCCAGGGCAGCGCTGCAGACCCAGAGCGCTGGCTCAGCATCGCTGCTGCAGCCCTGCCCCATCCCACCCCATCCCCTGGGGGGCCGGGGGGCCCTGCCTGGGCAGGGAGGAGGGGCAGGAGGGGGGCTCCCCCTGTGGCAGGGAGAAACGTGGTGGTGGGGCTCTGGCTTGGGCAGCTCTCCATGCTGTCACGACCAGTACCTGTCACACATTGGAGAGATCTCCAAGAGGCTCCTGACTGCTTCCCTGGGCCTCCACTGGGTCAACAGGAGAAGGAGCTGGACCAGGATGTGCCAGGCTTCCTCCCTGTGGATGTACTCCATGTTTTTGTGGATTCCCCTCATGATGTTTGGCACCTGGAGAGGACACAGAGAAGGATGCTGCTGCCACTGGAGTGCAGCCATGCCCAAACATCCACTGCAGCTGCTGCCCTTCCCATCCCTCCGCTGCCTTGGAATGGCTCCAGGTGCCCCAGAGAGCTGGGTTAGAGCAGGAGGGAAGAACCGGGCCTGACGGGGCTGGTGGGGAGGGTAATCCAGCCCCGGGGCGCTTACATCTGTCAGACAAGACTCAGTGTCCCTCAGGGCCATTTCCAGCATATTCCTGCCCATCTGCCGTACAGAGATTTCATCTGCAGTCAAGTTGTCGATGCCCTCAAGGAGAACCTCAATCACCAGGGCAGAGTGGATGGATTCTCCAAACACCTGTGGGAGGAAGGAAGGGAGGGAAGACATGTCACGCTGAGCACCCTGACGGTGCTGCTTGGCTGAGCAAGGCGAGCGGCTCATGCAAGAGACGCCCAGCAGTGCTGGCAGCAGAGCCCACAGGAGGGCAGGGAGCAGGGGTGCACTTTCTGCAGGCGAAGGATGAGAGCAGAGGGTCCCCAGGGCAGCAGAAGGAGGGCTGGGCTCGTGGACACCATCTGTTGGCCCTACAGCTCACTGGTGGCCAGGAGGTCTGGAGCTGCTGCTGGGACACTGGAGTGCTGCCCCCAGATTGTCCCTGCTTGGGGACAGTAGGAACCCTCTCCCCGGGGACAGTGAGGCTGTGCCAGCCCCACTGGTTCTGGGGCCCCTTGCTCACGGTATCTTCCTGGCAATGCCATGGATCCAAGTCCTGGGAACTGCTCGTGTTGCTGCTGAAGAGCCCAGAAGGCAACAAGGCGCTCCCAGGATCCCATCCGGGTTGGAGCTCTGGGTCCTCTGGATTGTTCTCCGGCAGAGTCTCGTCTACAGGGAGGGCAAACACAAATGAGTTGGTGGGACACAGCATCCTTGCCAACGAGCTTCCCAAACCGGGAAAAGGGCTTTAAGCATGGCATGGCTGAGGATGGAGGCTGTGCAGGGGTGGCTCCTGGCCCCCAGCAACCCTGGCATCCCAGTCCTGCCGTGCCCCATGCCCGTGGGGCTCCTGCTGCTGCTGTGCTGAGGAAACAGGAGCCCGGCATTATAGAATCCCTAGGCTGGAAGAGAAATTTCAGATCCTCAAGCCCAACCATACCTTTCCACTACTAAACCAGATCCCTGAGCGCTTCATCGGCCCAGCTTTTAAAAACCTCCAGGGGTGATGACTCCACCACCTCCCTGTGAGCCGTTGCAGTGCCCGAGAGGCCTTTCGGTAAAGAAATGTTTCCAAATGTCCAACCTGACCCTGTCCTGGTGCGACTTGAGGCCATTCCCTCTTGTCCTATCACTTGGGAAAAGGTACAAACAGCCAGCTGTCTACAATCTCCTTTCAGGCAGTTTAGACACTGATAAGGTCTCCCCCTCGGCCTCCTCTTCTCCAGGCTAAACCCCAGGTCCCACGGCTGCTCCTCCTAAGACTTGTTCTCCAAGCTCCAGCCCAACCCCACCCTCACTCACTGGGCTGCAGTGGCTGGATCATGGTCACCGCAACGGGCTCCAGCCGGGAGCTCATCTGGGGTGCCCCCACCTCCTCCCAGGCCGCCCTGGGGCAGCTGGGGGGTCTCTCCGCCATCCTGTGGGATGGAGGAAATTGGGAGTGTGGGGAGATGAGCTGAAGGGAAATGCCTCAGCGCCGTGGGGTTGCTGGGGCGTGAGGGAAAGACGTGGGCTGCGCTCGGAGTCTCCTCGCTGGCTCCGTGCTCCTGCCCTTTCCCGTTGCTGCCTGGTCAGACACTGACGGGCTGAGGCTGCATCGGCTGTGAGGTCACAAAGGGCCCCCCTGCCACTGCTGCTCTGGCCGGGAGGGGCAGGAGCTCCACTGGGAGGGGTGGGAGCTGGGTCATAATGGCCCGTGGGGGCTCTCAGGGTGTCCCCAGGCCCCATCTACCCCTGTGTCCCCTCAGCTCCTGCCACTGCCCTCGTCCCAGAGCCCTGTGTCCCTGGCATGGTCCCAGCACTTCCCTGGGAGATCCCTGCCTCACCTTTGGGGCTGAAATCATCATTTCTAACATGTCTTCTGGTACCCAGAGCATTTTCTTAGGGTCCATAGTTTCATTTTGAAGGCCTAAATCCCCATGTTTTTGGCATAAAGCCTCTTTTTAAGTTCCAAAACTACATTTCTAGTGTCCAAAGCCTTATACTACTTTCCAAAGTCTTGGTTTGGGCTCCAAAGTCTTATGTTTTGCTTCCGAAGCCTCATTTGAGGCTCCAAAGCCTCGTGTTTATGGGTCAAACTGTTATGGATTTACACGCACTGGCTACTGAAAAGGCAAGGTCAGAGTGAAGGCTCCAATACTCTTTTAATCGTTCTCAGGTTCCAGGTGGTGCTCGGTACCTCCAGAGAGGGACCTCTAGGCCTGATCACACCCCTCAGTTGTTCCCACGCCACCCATCGCCCCATCCCCAAGTCTAATCACTTCATTCTGGTCACTTGCTTTTCTCTGTCGCTGGGCTGGCCACCTTCTGAGGTTCATTCCCTCTTGGAATTCTTCGTTAGTGGCACTTGTTTTACCAAGACGCTTCCGTGGAGCCTGCTGAGGAAGGTTCGCTGTGCAGAGAGCGGTGCCTCCTCCTGAGGAGCTCCGTTGTCCTTTCTGTGCATGCTGGCCCCCAGACGTCCTTCCCGAGGCTGGAGGGAGCAGAGCCCTTCCTGGAGGCATTGGTTGCACTGGCTGAGCCCGTGCTTGGCTGCATTTTAATTCATTCCTGGCACCATGCCTGGCACATTTAGGTCCTGGCGCCAACCCATTCTCCAGCACCATCTGGGCTGGTGCCACCATCCCCAAATGCCTGGGATCATAGAATCAGAGAAACACAGAATCACAGAATCAGAGAACCACAGAATCATAATATCATCGAATAGTTTGGGTTGGAAGAGACCGTAAAGATCATCCAGTTCAAAGACCCCTGCCATGGGCAGGGACACATCCCAACCTGGCCTTGAACACCTCCAGGGATGGGGTATCCACAACTTTCCTGGACAACCTGTTCCAGCTCCTCACCACTCTCATAGTGAAGAAATTCTTCCTTATGTCAAGTCTAAATCTGCGCTTTCTAGTTTGTACCCCTTCCCCTCGTCCTATTAAGCGTTACATGCCTTTATAAACAGTCCCTCCCCTGATTTCTTGCAGCCCCCTTAAGGTTCTGGAGGGTCACTATAAGGTCTCCTCAGAGCCTTCTCTTCTCCAGGTTGAAGAAGCCCAATCCTCTCAGCCTGTCTTCATATGGCAGAGGCTTCAACACTCGGATCATCCTTGTAGCCCTCCCCTGGACCTGTTCCAACAGTTCCATCTCCTTCTGCTGAGGGTTCCAGACCTGGACACAGGACTCCAGGTGGGGTCTCACAAGCGCGGAACAGAGGGGCAGAATCCCCTCCCTCACCCTGCTGGCCCTGGTTCTTCTGATGCAGCCCAGGATTCATCATTAGCCCTCTGCTTGAAAGGCCACTCTGGATGCTCTGGTGGGAACAAATCCTCATCCATTTTGTTGCCTTTTGCTGTCCCTGCTCAGCCTGGTGCAGAAAGTCCCTGGTCTGTGTGCTTTGCAGAGCACCCCAGGCCATTTACAGTAACATCTAATTGTTGTTACTATTATTATTATTGTTATTATTATTATTATTATTACTCAATCTAGCAAATAGTTCAAGATGCCACTAAAACTCTTAGTGGTGTCCCTCGCTGTGCAGTGATTCATGTGAACAGAACTGTCTCTGGGCAAGGAGAGAGAGTGGGCACAGATGGAGACTGGGAGCTCGTCCAAGGGTGTGTGCATGTCCTGCCGAGGGGCAGAGCGTGGCTTGCTTTAATTGAAATTATTTTATCTCATTGAGCTATAGAAAACCAGGTTGTGTGTTGAACTTTCCGTTTTGGTTTGAATAAGTTGATTCATCACCTGTGGAAAGCAAGTCGTGTGATTAAAGTGCAATCAGAGTGTGCTCAGCTTTGTAGACACCAAAGAATTTGAGGTCTTTTTGCTGTCAGATCTTTGGCAGCAGAAGCGCAGCTTTCTCTGGGAAATGCGTGTGTGCACAGGAGCACTGGGGCAGGGGGGCACTGCGCTTGTGGAAAGCTGTAGAACGCTTTGGTGCAGTCTCAGGCCGAGCTGCAGCACCTGGAATAACAAGGAGAGACTGAAAAAGGCCACAATAATGGAGATGCATCAGCCTAAATATTTAATGAACCATCCACATTGCTCGTGGTTAATCCAGAGTGGTAAAACGAAGGGGATGAAAATGTTTCCTCTAGGTGAAGTGAGACATAGAGCACAAACGCTGGCACTGGGTTGCCCAGTGAGGCCACTGGTTTGCCCATGGGTAGAACTTGGTTGCCCGGGGGACACGAGGATGCCCAAAGGGCTGCATGGCGTTGCCCAGTGAGGGCACCTGGGATTTTCCAGGAGCGGAAAGGAAGCTGCGTTTAGCTCTGGTCCATAGCCAAGGGGTTTTCCTCCTTTTTGGTCATAGAATTGTAGAATTATGGGATGGTTTGGGCTGGAAGAGGCCTCAAAGCCCATCCAGTTGCACCCCTCGGCCATGGGCAGGGGCATCTCCCATTGGATCAGGTTCAAGCCCCATCCAACCTGGCCTTGAACACCTCCAGGGATGGGGCAGCCACGACTTCTTTGGGAAACCCAGGCCAGAGCCTCCCACCGTCACCATGAAGAATTTCTTCCTGATGTCTAATCTAAATCTTCTCCCTTCCAATTTAAAGCCATTCTCCCTCATCCCATCACTTCATACTCTTGGAAAGGGCCCCTCTCCAGCTTTCCAGGAGCCCCTTTCAGTACTGGAAGCTGCTCTAAGTAATCCCTTGAGCCTCCTCTTCTCCAGGCTGAACAGCCCCAACTCTCTCAGCCTGTCCTCATACACAAGGTGCTCCAGTCCTGGGATCATCTGCCTGGCCTCCACTGGACTCGCTCCATGTCCTTTCTGTGCTTAGGACTCCAGAACTGGGTGCTGGACTCCATGTGGGTCTCACCAGCACGGAGCAGAGGGGCAGAATCCCCTCCCTTGCCCTGCTGGTCCCACTGCTTTGGATGCAGCCCAGGGCATGATTGGATTTCTGGGGTTGGCTTTGTGCTGCGAGCTCCATTGCTGGATCACGTCAAGCTCTGTGTGTGTCTGTCGGTATCCGAAATGGAGGAATTTATTTGCAGGTCTGGGAGCCAGGGCAGCACCTCCCAGTGCCAGAATGCTGTTTCTCAGGTATAAATAGTTGACCGAGAGCTCAGGGAAGTGCAGTCGTTTATCCCTAGCAGGGACAAAAGGGCTGAAGGGACTGGTTTGTGGGAGCCAGCATACACAGTGGGTTTTTGTTAGACCTGAGCACAGACATTTCATCCTTGGTTCTGCTGGACTGGCTTGGAGGGTCGTGTTTGCAAAAGTTTTTTTACTATATTAGATGGCGTGAATTTCCTGCTGCCTGGCTCCTGGGGCCAGACTCAGTGCCCACAGCGATGCTGCTCTCCAGTCAGGTACTGGGGCAGCGCATGCCAGCATGGCCAAAATTGGACAAGGCCTGAAAACACAACCCTCCAAGTTCAATGATTTTGCAGCTGCAGACTGTGTAGTTCCACCCTCTGACACATTCCTATTCTTTTCTCCAATGACCCGTTATTCTCCTGTATTTCTTGTTCATTTAATTAATAGCTGCATTTTGAGTCACTGTCCGATGCATCAAACCGTTACTGGCACTGGTGGTGCAAGGTGTGTCTTAGGTCACCTTGTTCCCATGGATGGATGTTGGGAAACAGGCAATTTACAAGCTGTGCTTTCTGCTCGTGGAGTCATGGAGTAGTTTGGGTTGAAGGAACCTCAAAGCCCATCCAGTTCCACCCCCCTGCCATGGGCAGGGACACCTCCCACTGCACCAGGTTGCTCAAAGCCCCATCCAAGCCAGCCTTGAACACCTCCAGGGATGGAGCAGCCACTGCTTCTCTGGGTGGCCTGTGCCAACGCCTCACCACCCTCACAGGAAAACATTTCTTCCTAAGATCTCATCTCAGTCTCCCCTCTTTCAGTTGAAAGCGTTGCCCCTTGTCCTGTCCCAGAACTCCCTGATCAAGAGCCCGTTCCTGGCTTTCCTGGAACCCCTTGCAGTACCAGAAGCTGCTAGAAGTTCTCCTTGCATCCTCCACTTCTCCAGGATGAACAACTCCAACCCTCAGCCTGTCCTTTGATAGGAGGTGCTCCAGCCTTTCTGAAGGAGGCGATCAGCTTTGTGACTTCCTCTGGACTCGCACCAACACTTCCATGTTCTTCCCATGCTAAGGACTCCAGAACGGGATGCAGTCTGGTGCCTTTCCCTGGTGATGAGCTGATTGTCCCCAGCCCACTGTAGAGGCGTGTGTCTGCAGGGCACATCCATCCCGCCGAGAGGGACGCTCCTTAGAGGGTCCATTTCTCTCCCCTCTCCGGGAAGGAAGCACAGCCCTCTGCTTTCAGTTGGATGCCAAACATCGAGAGGGTGAAAGTGTGTGGACCTAGCCTGGCATGGCTCAAAGCAGAGGGATGGACCCCAGCCTCAGTGGCGAGGCCAGAATGCTGGAGAGCACACCTGGACTTGTCTAAGCAGGAGGGACATGCCTGAGGCTGTTACCTGTCCCCCCCAACCTGATCAGGTGAGGGGCATGGGCAGAGGGTGTAAAAAAGCCCCAGGAAGCTTTGAATCTCTCTCTCCACAACACTCTGTGCAACTTTTTGTTTGTTTGTGTGTCTTGTGTCTCTCTGTTTATCTGTTGTCTCTGTCTGTTTTCTCCCTCTCTCTGCAACTCTCTCTCCACTCTCTCTCTCTGGGTCTTTGTCTGCTTGTCCCTCTCTGTCTTGTCTCGTGTTTGTGTGTCGGGTGTGGACACTCACCATCTTCTGGACCAGCCAGACAAGGAAACACGTGCTGCGACATGTGGAGCTCCTAAGGTGGTGACCATCTCTCACCTCTTGCAACTATTGGTCTCTTGTAACTCTTTTCTCCTTTCCTATCTTTTCTCCTTGTCTTCTTTTCCCCTTTTCTCTTTGCAACAGCTGCAGCTGCAGTGGGCAGTAGCAGGCGGGTTGGGTTTGATTTTGGGTTTGACTCCGGGAAACATCAGGGCTCTGGGTGCTGTTTGGGGCTCAGTTCAGAGATTTTTACAGCGCTGCGAAGCGTCGCTGCTGACGGGCTGTTTCGGTCACTTTGTGGCTGCAGCTATTCCTGTCTGTGCTCTGGCCCATGGGGGTTGTTTGATTGTTTGAATCCAGTGTTTTAAAGGCATGCATCTTGTTTAGTAAAAGATATCGTGTACACCTATTCCTCAGAGTGATTTTGAATTACTCGAGGCCGTGCTGGGAAAAAGTACTCACTTTCTTTTAAAGTGGGCCACGACACACTTCACCGCAAGAAAGAAATTGGGGTCCTGGAGCGTGACCAGAGAAAAGCACCGAAGCTGGTGAAGGGGCTGGAGAACAAGTCTTAAGGTTGAACCGGGGTTGTTTAGCCTGGAGAAGAGGGGGCTGAGGGGGGACCTTATCACTGTCTACAACTACCTGAAAGGAACTTGTAAAGATGGTTGCTGGTCCCTTCAACCAGGGGATAGGATGAGAGGGAAGGGCCTCAAGGTCCACCAGGGGAGGTTCAGATTGGACATTAGGAAAAACTTCTTCACCAAAAGGGTTATCGAGCACTGGAACAGGGTGCTCAGGGAGGTGATTGAGTCCCCATTCCTGGAGGTATTTAAAAGATGGATAAAGTAAGGGCTTAGGGATATGATTTAGTAATCATAGAATCATAGAATCTCTAGGTTGGAAAAGACCCACAGGATCATCACATCCATCCATTCCTATCAATCACTAAACCATGTCCCTCAGCACCTCATCCACCCGTCCCTTAAACCCTCCAGGGAAGGTGACTCAACCCCCTCCCTGGGCAGCCTCTGCCAGTGCCCAATGACCCTTGCTGTGAAATTTTATTCCTAATGTCCAGCCTGAACCTCCCCTGGTGGACCTTGAGGCCATTCCCTCTTGGCTTGGATCAGAAGTGGCGTGACCAGCAGGTCCAGGGAGGATCTTCTCCCTCTGGACTCAGCACTGGGGAGACCGCACCTCGAATCCTGTGCTCAGTTCTGGGCCCCTCACCACAAGAAGGATGTTGAGGCTCTGGAGCGAGTCCAGAGAAGAGCAACGAAGCTGGTGAGGGGGCTGGAGAACAGGCCTTATGAGGAGCGGCTGAGAGAGCTGGGGAAAAAATCTTCCCAGAAAGGGTCATTGGGCACTGGCAGAGGCTGGCCAGGCAGGGGGTTGAGTCACCTTCCCTGGAGGGGTTTAAGGGACGGGTGGACGAGGTGCTGAGGGACATGGTTTAGTGATTGATGGGAATGGTTGGACTCGATGATCCGGTGGGTCTCTTCCAACCTGATGATTCTACGATTCTATGATTTGTTGGGGGGGGGTTTAGGGGGATTGTGAGGGTCCTGTGGGTGTTTGGGGGTCAGGGGGTTTTAGGGCATCTTGTGGAGGGTTTATGGGGTCTTGAGGGGGCTTAGGGGAACCGACATATTTCAAGCATCCATCTGGGTGGATAGAACTGAATTAAAATTCCACAGTGGTACAGAGAACCCACATAGATGTAAATCTGAAAGAAATCGACCTACAAAAATTTATCTGGATTTTCTTCCTAGGAAAAAAAATCATTGAAGGGCTTAGGAACACCCTGGAGGACAAAAAGAAGGGCTCACAAACACAATTTATTTTACAAACATGTTGAAGGGAACTGTCCTCTATAACCTAAACCCAGGCTAAGCACACTTCTTAACCCATGAGATCGTTTCCTCCATCCCAGATGTGACGAGTGAGCACAGCGCAGGGTTTGGAACTCATGTCAGCAACAGGGAAACTGCCCAGATAACAAGTTCTGTTTCTTTCCTAAATATTTGTATGATCTGTATTGCAGGGAATATCTGAAAATGTCTCAAGTCAAGTGGAGGGAGAAATGCCATCTGTTTTTAAGTGAAAATGGTGTATTTCTAGAAAAAAAATAAATTCCCATATAAGCATTGTAGGTTGGATTTTGGGGGTTGAGGGGTAGGGGTTGGTTTGGGGTTTTCTTGAAAGTTTCTTTTCTTATTATTTTTAACAGATAAAAGAAGGGAAAATGCCTTGGTTTTAAATCACTATTTTCAGTTTTAAAAAAAAACCAACTCACATCTTTAAATGAAAAAATATTATTAACAAAAATAAACCATCACGAGAACAAATTTTTACACTTGAATTCTTTATTTTTGTATAAAAAAGAGCCTGAAACTTTGAAAATAATGAAAATTTTCCACCAAAATCCTCTCTTTATTTTCATTCTCTAAAGCCCATTTTGATTCAAAATATAAATTCAGCAATAAAAATTCTACAAGTTCTCCACAAATATTTAAAAATTGGAAACACTCTTTCATCTTTCCCACACTGAGAAGAAACAGCTTAAATTTTAAATTAAAGCAGGGACTATCGCACGGGTCTCTGTGTGAGGAAAGCATTGAAGGGAAGTCTAAGAGAAGAGTACCGAGTCGCATTTTAATTTTGAAAGTAATTTGGTTTGGGGGTATTTTTGCCTTTTACAGGAGAAGCGCTATAATCCATTGCACCCTTGTCAGGCATTTACCCATTAAGTGTACCTCCCAGCAGGCCACGCTTCCCACTGCTTCAGTTTTCAAAGAAACTCTTCAGATTGAAGAAGGAAAGCCAGAAAGATTTTGCTGATCCATTTTTTCAGACAAAATTATTTAATCCAAGAATGCTGGTTCGAGCACATGGAGGTTTCAAACCCGTGGGGCAGCAGCGTTGCTGAACAGGGGCCACACAGAGGTTTGAAGAGGTTTAATTTGAGAACTTTGCTCAGTTCAGCTCGACCTCCTTGAATGTCAGCAAAGTCTCAGGCCATTCCTGATGACGCCAAGATGAGTTCTCGGTACTGGGAACAGAAATGGTGAACAAGATACTTCAAGAGCAGGAAGTGTGTAGGTTGAGTGAGGCACAAAAGTAATGTGCACTGGACAAGTTATCTAACCCTAACCCTAAACCGAACCCTAACCCTAACCATAACCTAGTGATCCTAAACCAAATTCCCCCAAATTCCCCCCCCAAATTCCCCCACCCAAACCCCCTAGCCCCAACCCAACCCCATAACCCCCACCACAACCCCCCAACCCAACACCATAACCCCCACCCCAACCCTAACCCCAACCCCAACCCCCAGCCCCCTAACCCTAAACCTAACACTAATCCCCCAACCCCCTAACCCTAAACCGAACCCTAATCCCCCAACCCCCTAAACCTAACCCTAACACCCAACCCTAAACCTAACCCCTAACCCTAGCCGCAACCCCCTAAACCTAACCCTGATCCTAGCCCCTAACCCTAACCCTAATCCTAACCCACTAAACCTAACCCTAAACCCCTAACCCCCAAACCCTAAACATAAACCCTAACCCTAACCCTACCCTAAACCTAATCCTAATCCCTTACCCTAACCCTAGCCCTAACACAAATACTAACCCCAAACCCTAACCCTAACTCCTAATCCTACATCTAACCCATACCCTAACACCTAACCCCTAACCCTAAATCGTAACCCAAAATCTAACCCTAACCCTAATTACCATAACCCTAAACTTAAACCTAACCCTAACTCTGACTCCTAATCATAAATCTAACCCTAACCCCTAACCTTAACCCCTAACACTAAACCTAACCCTAACACTAACCCAAACCCTAAACCATAACCCTAACACTCACCTTAACCCTAAACCTAACCATAACCCAAACCCTAACACTAACCCTAAAACTAACCCCAAATGCTTACCCTAACCCCTAACCCTAAATCTAAACTTATATTCTAACCCTAATACTAAACCTTAGCCTAATGACCCTAACCCTAAAACTCTTAACGTTAACGCTAATCCTAGCCCCTAACCCTTACGCTAACCACAACCCTTAACCCTACACCTAAACCTACTCTAATCCTTAACCACAACCCTAACCCCTAAGCCTAACCCTAATGTCCACAAGCCTAAACCAAACCCTGACCACTAACCCTAATCCCAACCCTAACAATAACCCTGACCCCAAACCCTAACCTTACAACCTAACCCTAATGACCCTAATACTAACTCTGACCCTAACTCTAATCTTAAGCCCTAACACTAACCCTAACACCTAACCCTAACAGCCCTAACATCTAACCCTAACCCCTAACCATCATCCTGACCTCTAACCCAAAGCCTAAGCCTAACGCTGAACCTAACCCCTTACACTAACCCTAACCCCTAACCCAACCCTAACGCTGACCCTAAACCTAACCCTAATCCTAACCCCTAACCCTAATGACCCTAAACCTAACCCTAATCCTAACCCTGACCCTAACACTAACCCTAACCGCTAACCCTAATCCTAACCCTGACCCTAACACTAACCCTAACCGCTAACCCTAATCCTAACCCTGACCCTAACACTAACCCTAACCGCTAACCCTAATCCTAACCCTAACCCTGACCCCTAACCCTAATCCTAACCCTGACCCTAACCGCTAACCCTAATCCTAACCCTGACCCTAACACTAACCCTAACCGCTAACCCTACCTACCCCCCTACCCCCCACCCCCCCCCACACCCCCATAACCCCCCCATACCCCCCACACACCCCTCACACCCTCCCATACCACCCCTTCCCCCCCTTCCCTCCCCTTCCCCCCCACACCCCCCCCATTAACCCCACCCCCCACCATTAACCCCTAACCATTAACCCCTAACGCTAACCATTAACCCCTAACCTTACCCTAACCCTAACCATAACCCTAGGGTTAGGATGCCATTCGGGTTAGGGTTATGGTTAGTGTTAGGGTCAGTGTTTTGTTAGGGCGCCATTAGCGTAAGGCTTAGGGTTAGGTTTAGGGCGCCACTAGGTTTATTTTCTGGGTTAAGGTTTGAGTAAAGGCGCCATTAGATTTAGGGTTAGGGTTATGGTTAGCGTTAGGGCTCCGTTTGTCTCAGGGTTAGGGGTACGGTGCCATTTTTGTAAGGTTAGGGTTGGGCTTAGGGGTAGGTTTAGGCTTAGCCTCAAAGCCCACCCAGTGCCACCCCTGCCATGGGCAGGGACACCTCCCACTGGACCAGGGGCTCCAAGCCCCATCCAGCCTGGCCTTGAACATCTCCAGGGATGGGGCAGCCACCCCTGCTCTGAGCAACCTGGGCCAGGGGCTCCCCATCCTTACATCTCCTCCCCAGGCCCAGGGGAGAATATCTGGGAAGCTGAAACTTCTTTAACCTGAACGAAGAAGTGAAACTTGAAGCCCACATCAAGGTGCTTCCTCTGCCGCCGGCCGCGGGATGGGCAAAGGTGGCCAGACGGTGGGTGGGGGCTGCTGGGACGCTCCCTCTGCTCTGGGGACGTGGAGCTGGGCATCACCCAGCACCCCTGCTCGCCCCGAGGGAAAACTTCTTGCGGAAATAAGGCGTGTGACTCTGGAAAGAAAAGGAAAAATCCTTTAAACACGAAGTTGAGGCAGAAAATATGCACCAATATCAACAGGGGGAAACCCTCTTCTCCAGGAGACATAAGGGCCAGGTATCCCAAACCCACCGGCTGCGGCATCTCGTGTAGGGAAGTAGGAAGCAGACACCAGATGTAAGGATGGAGAACACAGCTCTGCCCTTCCGAGGCCACTGTGAGGCTCCAACCCCACCAGCCACGCACCAACCCCAGAGCGAGGGATAGAACCTCCATCCCTGCTCCAGGCACAATCAGCAGTGCTCTTTGCTACTCACTCATAATCATCAAATGGTTTGGGTTGGGAGGGGCCTCAAAGCCCATCCAGTGCCACCCCTGCCATGGGCAGGGACACCTCCCACTGGACCAGGCTGCTCCAAGCCCCATCCAGCCTGGCCTTGAACCCTCCAGGGATGGGGCAGCCACCCCTGCTCTGGGCAACCTGGGCCAGGGCCTCACTGTCCTCATCGTGAGGAATTTGGATTGGACATTAGGACAAAAATCCTCCCCCTTCCAACTTAAAGCCACCCCCCTTGCCCTATCGCTCCATGCCCTTGGGAAGCCCCTCCCCAGCTTTCCTGGAGCCCAACTCAGGGAAACACCCGCTCAACCCTCTGCTTTGTCACACACCAGGACTTGTGCTCCCAACAAGAATAATCATCCCAAATTCCAAACCATTTCCAAAGCCTGTGTTCTCCAACAAGAGCTAAACGGATTAAGTTTGTCTTGGGAAGTGGGGGCAAAGTCAGATTCACCTGAACACGGCAGACTAATTCAAAAAAATGAAGCCTGCAGCCAGCAAGGAGAGGTCATGCTGAAAGATTTCATCCCAGCATGGTTAAGACCAGGTTGGATGGTGCTTTGAGTAAGCTGGTGGGGAAGGTGTCCCTGCCCCTGGCAGGGGCTGGAACTGGATGGGACCCAAACCACTCTGCGATTCCATGGTTTCCTGGGTCAGCTGCGGCCTAAGGTGGCACCGAAAGAACATGAGGTGCTTACGGCTCTTTTCTAAAAGCTTGGACTTAGAGAGTGTCAAGATCTCTAAAGAGAAGGAGTTGAGAGTTCACATTTCGCATCCCAGTAGTGCTCACGTACACGCGTCCTCATGCTGTGAAGTGTTCGCTCTGATCAATCCAGCTCCAGTTGCTTTTTTTCCTGGCTTTTTTCTTGCAGGTATTTGCTGTTGAAAACAAAGCAAAATCACTCTTTGCCTCAAGAACGTAGGTCAACAAAATTTCTCATGTCGGTGACGTGTGATTACAAGGGGACTGTCAGACAAAGCACAAACTTCTGCTGCACACACATCAAAATCAACACGGTTTTTCTCACCAGTTTTCTCTCCCCATCCAATTCCAAACGAAAAGCCCGTTTGACTCACCACCAGAGTCCAAAGGTTTGTCAGGTGGACAGGGACAAAGACACCATCCTGCTTGAAGAGATCCGCACCTGTGGTCCAACTCCTCACTGCTGCGTAACCCCAAGAACTTAGTATTTGATAGAAGAAAGCAGGAAAAGCATGAACTGCTGGATATCCTTCCTTCTTACTTCTTTCCATCACAAGGTTCATGTAGAAATTCATGATCTATAACATAAAGAGTAAGCTTGAGATGTAAAACAAGACGCTAGCTTACCAAAAGAATGAAGCAGCAATAAGGGCCAGGAGGCTTCTCGCCGAACGAGGATATCGTCACGCTGCGGCCAGTTTTACCTCAGAATTGAGCCAGCAATATTTCTGCAGCGTGCAGACGTCACCACGAGTGATGTTCATTTGGAAGGCACCGCTAACCATGTCATTTGGCTCCCCGTGGCTAAACGCAGCCTTGATCTCTCTCTCCATGGCCTAAAACACACAATTAAATGGGGAAGGACTCATGAAATGGAGCAATGAGCATGCTAACAAGCTTTCAGCTGCAAGAACGCCTGCAATGAAGCTCAGGTACCAGCTTTTTGCTAAGTTGGTAACAGCACTTCATTGTTGGTTCAGCACCCCAACTTTCAACTTCACAGCCCAGCTTTGCCCTGGTTTGTTTCCACAAAAGGAAGCCGATAGCCAACATGTGGACACCAAACACACTAAAGCAGCTGAAAAATTAACAGAAGTGGAGCAAACCCCTTTCCCGTGGGATGCTGCAGCCCTTGCCACACTGAGGGTTAAGGAAGGGAAACTGGTTCCATGAGGCATTTTACCTACAAGAGAAGTGTATAAGCTCTCAGTAACTATAAAAGAAATCCGTTTCCTGTCAGAAGCTTCACAAGAGGTAAGTTATTTTTGTTACTTTTATCATATTAGCACTTCTGGCAACAGAGCGCTGCCCCCTTCCAAGACTTGGTGCACGTGAGGGCAAATAAAGCGCTAGACACTGATTTCCCAGCAGCGTTGCTGCAGCTTCTTTAACTACATCCACGGGGCTGTTACCAGCGGCCACCTGGGCGTTTACACACAGCCGGTTGTCTCAGTTCAAAAGGCACCTTCACCTCTTCAGCAGCACAGAAGAACCTCCCCATCCTCCTGGCTCGCGACGCTGCAGGCGCTGGCATAGCGGCTCCTTCATGAGCGGCCTCGGAGTCAAGATGCCTGCAGAGCAGGCTTGACGTGGGTTGTGCCGTTCCCGTCTGCACTGAAAACAGCGACAGCAAAAGACGCCACATCAGAGAAAACTCAAACACGCACCTTTGCCTCAAGCTCCACCAGCAGCTGTTTTGAAAAACACACGCACTGGTGATGGAGTCGGACACGAGGTGTTTGGGGCCCTCAAGTAAAGACCTGCTGTCTCCAACTGGCCAACGGGAAAACAGAGAGGACTAAAAGTGCAAATTGGAGCGACTGCCTCGAGGATGAACTGTTGTTCAACCTGCACACGTTCTGTCCGTGGAGGCCAAGCCCCGAGTCACAGAGAAGCCTAAAGAACCGTGCAGGTACGTTATTCACACCAGCAGGGGCTTTGAATCCCCCGGGGCAGCGCGAGGTGTCCCTGCCCGGGGCAGCGGGTGGGACTCGATGGGCTTGGAGGCTCCTTTGAACCCAAACCGCTCTGCGATTCTACGATTCCCTCCCTTCAGCTGTTCATACACATCAAGGAGACTCCCTGAGCCTTCTCTTCTCCAGGCTGAACACAAGAAGAGGTTGTTGAGGTTTTTGATCTTATAAAACATCAACTTATTTTTGCTCTTTCCAATTAACTATTTAGGACCTTTTCACAAGCATTTCTGGTCTCAGCCTCTTCTCAAGTTCAACAGTTCATCCTACCACACACCTTTAACATCTATTTAATCTCTCGCATCTAGGAAGCGTCTGGATTTAAAGGCAAAGCTGGACACGGGCTGGGGGGAAGCAGCTGCAGGTCTCCCCTCGTACAGCTGCCGGGAGGAGCCCCAGAAGAGCCTGGAGAAACCCCTCCCCGTGGACACAGACACAGACACAGACGTGGGCAACACCGAGGGAGCTGGAGGAGAGAGTGAAAGTTACACATTTCAGAGGAGAAGTCAAAGCAAACAGAAGGGTTTTTACCTCAGTCGGGCAACGGGCTCGTGATAAAGGGTCCGTGTTTCCTTGTTCAAGCAAGTGCTGGTTCCACGAGGCCTTTTCCCTACAGGAGAAGGGGATGAGGCCACGGAGACCCCGCCCCCTGTATTCCCATATATAGCCACACACCCTTAGCCACGCCCCCTCCCCAGAGGCCACGCCCCCCGTATGCCCATATATAGCCACACACCATTAGCCACGCCCCCTCTATCCCCATATATGGCCACAGCACTCCCGTCCCTCAGCCATTTTCCCTACAGGAGAAGGGGATGAGGCCACGGAGACCCCGCCCCCTCCTCTCCCCGGCTCCCCCCCTCCATCCCCATCTATGGCCGCTCCCCGCCCCTCCTCCCCCGCCTGCGGCCGCCGCCCCCGCCCCCTCCCTCCAGCTCCGGCCCCGGTCGCTCCCCCGGCCCCGGCCCTCGCGCCACCCGCTCCGCTCCCTCCTCCTCCCCGGCCCCGGGAGCCCCGGGACGCAGAGGGGGCTGCGGGCAGGAGCCGGCGGGGCCGGGCGGGTCCGAGCTCCCCGGGGGCCGCTCCCCCCGCTCCCCGGCGCCGCCGCTTCCCGCCCTCCCCGCTCCCGGCGCTCACTGAGCGCTGCCCGGCGCCGCCGCTCCCACAGCCCGACGAGCGCCCGGGACCCGCCGGGGCTGGGAACGGGGCAGCTGCGCCTCGGGGGGGACCCCGAGCGGCCATTTTGGGGCCTCGTGAGCCCTCGGGGGGGAAGGTGTTTGTGTCGATCGGTCGCCCCCGGGGGCTTGAAGTTTGGCCCCAGAGCCGCCGGCTCCATGTCCCCAACAGTGTGAAATCCAGGTGTCCCGGTCATATTCTCATAGGAGGATTTAGCAGAAAGGGTGTTTCAATTAGAAATCCTCCAGGGCTTCGTTCACAATCATTTAATGCGTCTCTGGGGTTTCACTGTCTTCCCGTGAAAAGAGAATTTCCAATAAAATGCACAGTAACAGACAGAGATTTCCCTAAACTTTTAGTAACTTTTTTCATAATGTGTGCTAGGAATATAATAGTTTATAAATTCTGTATTTGAACCCATTAAACATCATCCTCTTAGTGCTTTTATTTGTGAGCAGAAGGACTGTTCGCTCCTACACAGAACCGTGTCGTATTTGTGGACAATGAGAGAAATTCCTTAGGGAAAGGAATATTCTGGAATAAAAGAATTAGTTATGGTAATTCCTGGTTGGTTGGTGAATAACAGAACAGTGAAGTGCGAACAATGAGGTAGAAAGTGCAGTCCTTGTTCAGAAATTGGATCAAACAGAAGGTTCTTAAGGACCAGAAATGTTTATGGGGTTCTTGGTTTCATTTGGGTTTCATGAAGGTCCAAGGAAAATCATTCTTTGCCTTCAAATCTTTTCTGCAAAGGGTGAAGAAGCTTTGGGAGTGGGAGCCTAATAGAAACGCTTTTGTACCCCTAAATCCTACCTGAATTACAATGTTCAATCACAAGGGGGCAGTTAAGCTTCACAGGTAATTTCTTTACTCTCTTTGCTGTTGATCCAGCCTCAAAAAATGTCACCGCGTGTCTCCTGCCTCAGTTCATCCTTTTGTCCTAATGAATAAGCATTCTTCACGTAGCTGAAAGAGGACGGCTTAATATATTTACTCTACTTCGACCCTGTAGACTGTTAATAAAAGTGAGGTTACAGAGCTTCTTCATGTTCTTTTCCTTTAGCTGCAATGCGTACTGTGAACTTTCATCAAAGTGATTTATATCAAGAATTACTCAAGTTGTTCCTATTGGTGTCTTTAAATTTTGGCTACAAGCAAATTATCTGTTTATCTTATCTGAATTTGGATATTTTTATATTATCATTATTTAAAACTGATACTGTTGGAAGTTTTTAACAGGATCTAAGTTACAGGGGTACAACTACCTCCTGAGGATCATTTCGTGCTCACCTCGAGTTCCTACTGGAAACAGGGACCTGGGTTACCAGCTGCTATTGCAGGAGCTGTTCTAGGGTGTGTTTGCTCCTCAATCCTTCTCAGTCGTTTATGAGTTAAAAATGTTGTGATAATTGTGTGGCTGCGTTGGCTTCTTCTTGATTTGGGGTTAATTTGCTTCATTTCTCACACAGAAATTGGTTTGCTGTGGCTTTCAGACCCAGGTTTTTCTTTTGGATTCGTCTGTGTCTGCATTTTGAGTGAAGAGCCAAAATCAACAGAAGCTTCTTGGAGCTACCCTATGGAATAACATGCGACTGGATCCTGGGCACCTCACTCAGAGGCAGAGAGAGCTGAAAAAGTGTAATGTTGTCGGTTTAATTTTCTCCCCTGAAGTTGGCTTTGGACCGAAAAAACTCCTGTAAGAACATCAACAGGAGAGAGTGCAGCAGCTTTTGACCTTGTTCCTCCACCCCTTGTTGTCATTTATCCTTTTCTGAGTATGTATAGAGAGTAAATGCTTTAATTTATCTTCTCCAACCTGCATCATCTTACTACTTGATTTTCTCATGAGCAAAATGGCCAAACCATCCCTTTTGGTCTTTTGTGGCTCCGGCTGATCCCATCTGCTGCTTCACTTTGGCTGCTTTCCATCATGAGCATCTTCAGTGTCTCTGATGCACGACTGTGATTTAAAAATAAATTGAATTGGCTTATTGAAGACTCGACTTTCACTCCTCCCTTTCCCTGGGCAGACTTGAAGATGCTCTGTCCCAGCGAACACCTAAAGGAGAATGAAAACTCCTAAATTTTCCTCCTGTTGGTCACTGCTGGAAAATGGCAAATATCCTGAGCCCTTTTGAAGGTTTGTTCTTGCATCTCCCTGGTTTTGGTGACATCAATTTGCTAATTAACTTTTATTACAACAGTAAGAAATTCCAATGATGTCTTGATTGCCTTACTTGATTTTCATACTGTATCTTTTTCTTGCGCCCCTTACCCAGCTGTTTTTAATCGACAATGTCATCTCCCATCCCCACTGAGGGCATCTATGGGCAAGATCTCAACTGGGAGGCAACTGGGGGGGAATTGGGGTTCCTGAGGCGCAATTGGTGGGTTAGGGGAGCATTTGGGGGGGCGAGGGGGCAATTAGTGGAGGGATTGGGGTTCCTGGGTGGGATCTGGGGGGGGATTGGGATTCTTGAGGGGCAACTGGGAGGCAATTGGGGAGCAACTGGGGTTCCTGGGGAGGGACATGGTGGGGAAAGGGGGACAACTGGGGCTCTTGAGAGGCAATTGGGGGGCAATTGCAGACAAGTGGTGGGGACAAGGGTGTTTGGGAGATGCTGGGGGGCAACCTGGGGGGGAGTTGGTGTTCTTGGAGGGAATCTGGGGGGGGGGCAATGGGGGTTCCTGGGGGGTAAGTAGGAGGCAAGAGGCAGGATTTGAGGTTCCTGGGGGGCAGCTGGGCAGTGAGGGGGGCAATTGGGGGGTGAACAGGGGCATACGGGGGGGCTGGGGCCAATTGCTGGGGTAATTGGGGTACCTGGGGGGCAATTCGGGCTCCTGAAGGGGTTTTGGGGGGTAGTTTGGGTTCTTGAGGGGCAACTGGAGGGTGAGGGGGCAATTTTGGGGGGAACAAGGGTGTTTGGGGGGGCTGGAGGTCAATTAGGGGGGGAGTTCAGGTTCCAGGGGGGGAATTGGGAGGGCAGTTGGGGTACTTGAGGTGCAATTGTGGGACAAGGGGGGGGCAATTGTGGTTCCTGGGGGGCAGCTGGTGAGTGAGGGGGCGATTTAGGGGGAGGAAAAGGCGTTTTGGGAGGTTGGGAATTTGGGGGGGGGAGTTGGATTTCCTGAAGGGGTTTGGGGAGGGGGAATTCAGGTTCCTGGGGGCGATTTGGGGGGTGAGGTGGGCAATTGGAGGGGAGGGGACAAGGGCCTTTGGGGGTCTGGGGGGCAAAAGAGGGGGGGAAATGGGGTCCTGGGGGGAGGATCGGGGGGTTGGGGGCAAAAGGGAGGGGAAATGGGGGAGGAAATGGGTCTGGGGGAGGGGCAAAGAGCGGGGAGAGTTGGGGTCCTGGGAGGGGAAATGGGGGGGTTGGGGGGCAAAAAGGGGGGAAATGTTGGAGAGTGGGTGTAAAATGGGTCCGGGGGAGTAATGGGGATGTTGTGGGGGAAAAGAGGGGGGAAATAGGGGGCAAAATGGGTCCTGGGGGAGTTAATGTGGGGAAAATGGAGGGATTAGGGGTAAAAAGGGGGAGTAATGTGGGGGAAAATGGGTCCTGGGGGGAAATGGTGAGGGGGGAAAAGGGGGGTGAATTGGGGGGATTAGGAGGCAATGGGTAGGAAATGGGGGAGTTGGAGGGCAAAAGGGGGGTGGAATGAGGGGAAAATGGGTCCAGGAGGGTACTGGGGGGTGGGGAAATGGGTCCTGAGGGGGAAAAGTGGGGAATTGGGGAGCAAAAGGTGGAGGCAGGGGAGTGGGGTCTTGGTGGGGAAATGAGGTGGGTGGAGGGCAACAGCGGGAGAGATGAGGGGCAATGGGGGGGAAAATTGGGTCCTGGGGGTAGAAATGGAGGGTAATGGGGGAGTTAGGGGGTAATGGGGGGGGAAATGGGTCCTGAGATGGGAAACGGTGGGGGGGTATTGGGGGGGGAAAGAGGGGGATGAAGTGGGGGAAAGGGTGGTTATTGGGAGCCCATTAGGGGGGTAATAGTGGTCCCCAAGGGGAGGTTTGGGGTGGTCAGGGAGGGGTAATTGGGGTCTGGAGGGGGCCAAGGGGGGATAAGTGTGGTCGGGGGGGAGTGAAAGCGGTTAATTGGGGTCTGGGGGGGATCCAGGGTGGGTAATTGGGGTCAAGGGGGCTAATTGTGTTCCCCATGGGGGGGTTGAGGGGTTCAATGGGGGTGGTTGGGGTCGGGGGGGTTATTGTGGTTTGACATGGGTCAAGGGGGGTTATTGAGGTCCCCATGGGAGGTCAAGGGGGGGTCTGTGGGGGTAATTGGGGTCACGGAGTGTAATTGGGGTTTAAAGGAGGTCAAGGGGGGTAATTGAGGTCCCCATGGGGGGTCAAGGGGTCGTCATTGGGGGTAATTGGGGTCACGGGGGGTAATTGGGGTTTGAAGGAGGTCAAGGGGGGTAATTGGGGTCACAGGGGGTAATTGGGGTCTGAGGGGGGTCAAGGGGGGTAATTGCCTCACAGCAAAATTCATAGAATATAAAATTGCATTATAAACTAATAATCTGTTTTTATCTCCAAGTAATAATTAGATATAGAAAAGTGTTCGAGAATGTTGTTATTAGTCCAAATGTGTGCGTTGACTTCAAGTTCTGACTATTTACATTTTTTATATTGAGAAATCTAATAAGCACATATCAAAACTTTTTTCTTTGTTTCAGGTGTGTCATTACATTTGTCTTTAATTGCAAATCATTAATTTGAAAATGGTATTTAAGTATAAATTGAAATCACCTATAATGGAGGCTGTTTGTTATTTGGCTTAGTGAAAAGGGATAACTAAAAGCAAAAAAGGAAAAAAACCCATTGAATATATTGTCATTTCTTATATAGTTTTGTCTGCTTAATTTTAAAACGTAATGATTTTCATTGAAGTGATCAGTTAAAACTGCTGATCACACCAACTGAATGGTGAAGCCATTTACTATTTGCTGATTTTCTGCTCAAAGGAAATATATATTATAGTATTAATTCTCACAATACAAACTACTGTTCATTTACGGCATTATGAACCCGATGTCTGTAATTATGTTATTTATTATTAAGTAATGTTATCAATCCTGTATTTACTGCATATTCTCATTCACGCTTATGTGCAGAAATACATATATGCAGGAAAAACAGGCTAGAAACATTGCTTTTCCTTCTATTTATAATATAAATAATACATAAACTCAAAAAACCTTGAGAACTTTAACAAACACCTTGATCTAATGAGATTAAAAAAATGTAACTTAAGCTATAATGCCACCATGCTTATATATATATATATAAAATATGTAATATATGTGTCTCATATATATATATATTTCTATCTCATGTCATGTATATTTACCATCTAATTGATGCCAAAGTATCTCTCTATGTGTACAAGAAGACTGAAATATATATATAATATATATATAATGCTGTGTGGTTTTACAGTTAAATACTTAATTTATTAAAATTAAAAAAGAAAACAAACCATTAAAAACCTGGACAATAAAATGGTTTTTAAGGTAGGGTTTCTTTTTCCTTTCAAAATACTCAGTTCCACATAAATGAGTTATGGTGGGACAATCTGAATCTGTGAAAGAAGCAAATACACTTTTTTTTTCCCAGCACATCACAGAAGAAATTAAATAGACGAACATCTCTTTCCTTGCAAAAGGACATTTTTCTTCTTAATAATTTTGGTTGATAAAAATGGAATTAAACATAAGCCTTTCTAAATATGTAGTGCAAGAAAATTAGATGCAAGATACTTGGTTTTTATTTAGTTCACACAAAAAAATAATCTTACTTCTTAAGTAATGCTACAATAGCAATTAATGCTTGCAGAGCTCTGGAAGAAAGTTTTACCTATTTTTGTATCCTATTAACTAACAGGAGAGGCTGTAGATGAAAAATAAACTCTTTTTCAAGGACTGATGGAAGAAGAAATCGATCGTTGCCAAAGGTGATTGTCATGGCTTTGGATGAATTAACATCTTATTTTAATAATTGAGCCTGTTTTTAATTTTAAGGATAGTTTAAAAAGCTAACTGATTTCTTTTTGCATATTTTCAATAATAAACAAGACTTCTGTATGACTTGTGTGGTTTTCTCCCTCACTTTTTTCCTCTTGCTTGTTCTCTCTCCAGGTTTTCCTGATTTTTATCCAAACTCTTTAAACTGCACTTGGACAACTGAGGTGTCACCTGGCAAGGGTAAGAATCTAATGGGAATTGCACCGCCTACATAATGTCTGTGTTTAAAAAATTGAAACACACAAACACAATAAAATCCCATTTATGTATTGAGTTGAATTAGTGCTTTCTGCCGTTCTTCTGAGGAAGAATGATTTTGCAAAATAAATATCTTTGAATGCGGTGTTAAAATGTTGTGTTTATTCCGCAACAGAAACATTCTTTAAATGATTACCAGAACAAATGTCTTTTAGTCTCTTTTAGAAAAAGTAGAAGAGGTAAAATACATTAAAATAATAGTTACTTATTAAATAGCACAAAAGATTTGGTGAAAGCTGTCGGGATGCTGTTTTAAGCATTATTAAGCATGAAGAAGCAGATTTGATCTGTTGATTAGTAACCTTAGATTTCAGATTTAAATCTGAATTTAAATTATATATATTTAGGCAATACCTATAGTAAAGTAGCATTTGGATGCTATTATGTGATATATATATATATATGAAAATATATATAATATAATCATAGAATCATAGAATAACCAGGTTGGAAGAGACCCACCGGGTCATCGAGTCCAACCATTCCTATCAATATATATATATAACTATATATTATATATATAATATATAACTATATTGGAAGTTTCTGCTGTTTAAAATCTTCTTACAGACTGGGGTTTTGTTTAAAATTTATATGGCATTTTAAATGTGAATCGTACGAGAAGCCTTTCCATGAAGAATGTTATTCCCTACAGTAAATAATTGTATTTGAAAACCTAATGGAAATTCAAAATTGAGAAGACAGGCATGACTTGAGTAAAAGATTGGTCCCAGAAAATATGAATCTGTATATATGGAAGACTGTTCACAAATCTTGTATCTGTGGGCACTTCCTCGAAGGTTAGAATAAAAGATAGAATTCTGTTGGACAAAAATGCAAAAAATAAAACCTGAATACAAAGTTTTAGCCAATTATTAATGTACATCTCCTGGTTTAATAGTAAGACTATGACAGAGGTTCTAAATGAAGGAGACACAAAGGAACTTGAATAAAATCTGTACCACACAAATTTTGATTTTCAGAGTGCTGTATACAAATAGCTCTGAATTCCATCAGTTCTCTGAGGGGAGGGATTGATTTACAGCGAGCTAAACAAACGTCCACACTGCACATTTGGGTTGGTTCACCCCGAGTTCTTTCTGCAAGTTTTATTTTCTGCATGTTTTATTTTCTATGTGTCATGTTTGGATTCTGTGTGTGACTTTTTCTAAAACTCTTTCCATATACTGTAAGTTTTGCTTTCTGTGTCACCTCTTTATAAAGGAAGAGAAAAAAACTTCCCTTTTAATGCTTGTCTTTTCCCCTTTTTAATATTTTTAAAGGTGTCCAGCTGTTTTTTCACACCTTTCACCTTGAGAGCTCTCATGATTATTTGCTCATTACTGAAAATGCAAATTTTACTGCACAGCTTTGATTTATATCTGATTTTTCAATTTCTCATGAAGGCTTCAGCATCACATTTTCAGGTAAGAAATTCAATTCTGCTACATGTCTAGAAACTGTTTTCAGATATTTTTAGTTGTAGATGGCAAAAACATTATGAAGAATCAGGGAAAAAGAGCAATATAAATGATATAGTCCTTATTGTAAAAAACGGGCCAAGGTTTATAGGATGGCGAACAGATAAACAAGAATGTTTGTTATGACTCTTTTAAGGAAACTCAAGCACATTTTTTGAAAATGTGGTCATATATCTTTTCATTCACCCTTTATTTGACTTTTTGTTACATTTTTCTTCATATATAATTTATTTTTTTTAACTCTCTCACTTCTAAATCTGTTTGGGGGTTGAAATGAATCACGAGTTATGTACAAGGCTTATAGATAATTAAAGAAAATGATAAAATATTAAAACTTTTACAGTACAAGCTGATTGCAGCCCTAGAAAATAAGAAAATAAATGCAATGTTGGTGGGACACAATAGACATCTAATTACCGTAGACACAGCCATAAAGACACACAGAAACAGCACTGAGTATCAGTAGAGGAGACAACTCTGAAATGCACATTTTCCAAGTGTTCCATACTGACACAATGCAACTGGCTGGTTTTAAGGGTCCTTTTTCATGTTGTGTTTTCATTCTTTTAACTCTTACCTGGCTTGTTTTGGTTTGGCTTGTTTTGTTTACATTTTAAAACCTGTAATACAGCGTCGTGAACTACAATATTTAAACATAGTGTCTTGTTGTTCAAAGTCAGCTCCGGGTCAGCGAATAGTTCTTTTCTGGGAAAAACCCTGGGGCTGGAAAAAATACCAAGTTTTATGAATCCAGTTTTGGTAGCCCTATTTTTATCCTTTTTGTTATCTTAAGAGACACTTTATGTAGATTAGTGTGAAAATTCGATTTGAAGTTATAAGTTTCCTTATAGTGAAGGTGGGAAGGAAAAAAAATAAGAGACCCCTCTCTATAAGTATAAATCAATAAGTATTGACTTTATTAATCTAGACATTCCTAACTTTGTGGTTACACCTGTTCTTTTTAACAAGACTGAATTACACCATGAAACAAGCAAACCTTTGAGAATCCCCTATGCGATTAGAAAGTTACAGTCAAAAGAACAGCATTTTCTCCATCTTTACCCACAAAATTGTTGATACAAAACACCTCCAGGCTTGTGTGGACACAGTGAATTAAACGCTGCCAGACCGTGGCCTGTGGTTTTTCTTTTAGATCAAAATGGATTGAGTAAGGGGGCAAAATACGAGGTCTGTATTGTCCCTTGGTCGATATTGTCCCCTCCCGTGGTCTGACAGTGCAGACAAAGACTTCAACTCCCAACTGAGCTTCTCGGCTGTGGTCCCTCAGTCTCCCAGTGGCTTTGCACATATGTAGCTCAGTGCACTTGCCCTGATTATAGCAATCGGTAATTTATTCAGGTCACACAAGCTTGGCCACTGTCTGTGCTCCATCGCCCCTACGGTCCCTCAGGCTCCTGGTGGGTTAAGTTAAGCAGCACTTTGCCGTCTCTTCCACCTGCTGCAACCGTGTTGTCTTTGAAATCTGCTAGTCCTTTAAATTAATTAATGCTGCTAGAAACTTACTCAATGCCATCAAATCGTGGAAGTTCACTATGTACTGCATGAAGAAGTCATTGTTTTCATCTCTTTGAAATCCACATTCTTAATTGATTAATGAAACATCTAGTTTCATTAAGTGCCCTTTGCTCTAACAGTGCTGGTTTGATGAATAGTTTTGCAAGCTTGCTCTCCAACACCTTCATGATTTTGTACACTTCAGTCATATCCCTTCTCAGCCTTCTCTTGTCCAAACTGAGTCTCTGCTTCTAAAACATAAACCCCTCAACAACTGCTGTGTCTGTGATTTCTACAGCTCTGCTCTGTTCTTCCACACTTGCACAGACACAAAGCTCAAGAAATGGGCACTAAAAGGCAATAAACAGAGGCAAAGAAATGCTCACTGTTTTGTTTTTAAACCTCATTCCTCTACAAACTCTCATATTTCAGGGTTAAATCATCTTTAGGACTAATTGTCAATTTTGTTTGTACACGTGTGAATTGATGTTTTCTCCTTCATACAAGGTCATGTATTTTTCTTCTTCAGCAATTTATCACAAGTCACTATTGCATTCCTTCTCCATTTTGTTTTTTATTTTTTTTTTGCAAAGAAAGTAGCCTTTTAAATATCAGTTAGGAAAAAGGAAAATGTCTTATGGACTACAGCACCTAGTTTTTCAGCAAGAACGAGTTCACTCTCAACTGACACAACATAATCCTCCGCTCCCTTTTGGGAGAGCTGTGGGCTTCTGAAGTTTTCTTCCTTACCTGTTTGTATCCTAAATATGAGCAAAATATGTTATAAGCCCCAGTTTTCTGTCTTGTGTCTGCACAGGGGAAAGTCCCAAGATGACCTTGCAGGCAACTTGCAAGGGATGCACTAAGGATGCAGAATATTTATAAAACCTCTGCTGAAATGCAGGGCATTTTCCCACCTTACTCTGTTTTTAAAGAGAATAGGTACGTACGTCGTTCCACATTGGGTGCAGGTGCCCAGCCTTCCACAGGGGTGGCTGAGCCCCATAGCCAAGGTGGTGGTGCCTTGGGAAAAGGGGATTTGTAACAGGGCAAAAAATGCTGTGCAAGAGTGTGTGAGAAAGAGGAGTGAAGGAAAGAAGCGTGAGGAAAGAATCTTGATAACGCCAAGGTCAACTCAACATGAATGTCTTACGGTGTATATAATATCGCTATTAGTTTGAGACAGGAGCACTAAGAATTCCGTGAGGACGTAATTAAGAGATTTTGTAATATATATAGGAAGGTGCATAAAAATGTCAGGAGGCTATACAGGAATTATCCCTCAAACCATAAAAGCTTTTAAAATACATTTCCCTTTGGGATGATTTTATGCCATTAAAATCTCTGCAATCAAAGAAAATTGAAAAGATTATTTGTAAGTAATTTCTCTTTACCGTCAGAATGAGAAACTGGAATTGAAGAAAATCCAGCCAGCCCTTCCCTCTCCTTCAGGGGAGGGTCTGATTTTATATTCTCACAGCAGATGCAGATAAATTAGCACCGTTACTACCTCAGGAATAATTGTAGCACTGTCCTCGTGCCTACATATTTTAATCCCAGCAGTAGAGCAAGCACTTCCCTTTCAGTTCATCAAAAATAACATTTGCAAGGGTGTTTCTGACCTCAGTAGGAATGTGAGGGAGAGACAAAACTCACGTTTTCAAGGCGAATTCATGCAGGTTAGTGACTGAGTAGCAGGCAAAGTTTTCTGCAGCTGTGGCAAAGTATGAACTTGAATTAGCAGGGAAGAAATCTGAACTCAAGTAAAGAAATAGAAACAGAATCACCATTTTGAGGCATATGGCAAAACTGAGTACCTGGATTATCTGTTTATTTTAAACCTTATCCTTTCTCATCACTAACACTTCAGTTTCCCGATCTCCCTGCTGTAACTCCCACTTGAAATTTCACAATTCTTTAAAGTGGCCACTTACAGTGAAATCTTTATAATGCAATCACTGTGAATTTGTCACAGGTAAGAGGAAAACCAGGATGTTATTCCATGTCTTTCATCTATTTGGCCATATAGACCTTCTTTTTGTGGTCATGACAGAGAAAATAGTAATCGTAACATGAGAATGTCAAATGGATCCTCCTAAATGAGTTAAAAATGTGTGATCTAATAGTGATAATGTCTAGATTCGTGTGTTAAATGTGTTCTCCAATTCTCTAATTTTCTTTCCGAGGGGTGATTCAAGCTAGTTATCAGTTTAGTCCATGGAGATTCAATGCAATATTATTTCAATTACTAGACTAGACATGTACCTACTTATATCTGTGATGTTAGCAACAACTGGATAAGTGTCCCCAGTTAAAAATTGTTAGGGTTTTTTACATCTACTGTCATGTGATACGTCTTATCTCATTTTTACTTCATCAAACAATGTTTTCATTTGTGTCTGGATTCATCTTGAGGGATGCAGGGTTAGAAAGCTGTTGGAACAGGATGTCTAAGGAACAGTGTTAGTCATCGGCTGATTTTGGGGTTTTGTCTTTTCTATTTTAAGGTGAAGAAAAATCACATTTTTAACATAGTTGTGATGCTTTATTAATGACTACTAAAAATAGATTATTCCATCCCTCAATCCAAGTAAATTTTCTCTGTGTTTTTGCATAATCTGTGTGACCAGGATGTTATTAAACAATAAATCTTATGATGGACAAATGTTTATTTATTTTGTAAAATGGATTTACAGTTCTGATAAATAAAGTGCAATCAATCCATGAAAGATCTGTAGTTCTGGGCTAGGATATGGTAGAAGCCAGGAAGCATTTCTTCAGATGCTCTTAGCCCAGCTTAAAGTCATATTTCTGCCTACAGGTAGGCATTAAATACGTGTTACTGCTGGCACAAATCTTAAATGCAATTGATTGTCTCTTCTGAGAGCTCTTCCATGTGGCCTGATATAAGACAATCTTTCCTTAGTAATAAAGACAGAATGCATTGTTCTATGAATGGCTAGCATCATGTATTATTTTTCAAAAGATTCTTTTATGGCAGGTAATTATTTATATTTGTTTATGTTAATTAAACTAAATTTAGGATTTTAGCTTAAAAAATCTCTGTGCATGCTGGCTTTATTAGGTTATTTTGCTAGTGTCAGCACTTGAAATGAATTAAGAGCTTAAGATACTTACTGTAGTTGTGTCTTTTATACTAGTTATCTGCAGTCCCTCTCGCCTGTATGACATCAGGGTAAATTATCTTTTATTTCATATTAGAAGAAAGCTGTTCAGACTGATTATTTGCTTTTCCATAAGCATTCCCATGATGCATGGTATATGCTTGGAATTATGAAACACACTTCGTATTTGTTTATTTTTCCATGATAAAGTACGGGTGATTTATTTAATTTAAAGAAGAAGTTATCTTTTTTTTTTTTTAATTCATTTTGATTAAAAAAACCAAAACCCAAACCCAAACAAACAGAAAAACCCATAGAGGACTGTTTCGGTTCTTTATGGCTTTCAAGGTTTTGCAATAAGGAAAAATAAATTTTCAAGCCCTTGCCAATTCTTTGTGCTTGTCCTGTACTGGTGAATGATCTAAAGAAACTCTTATTCATTCTGTGACTGGAGGTTAATAGTGTTGATTTTGTCTCTCATTGAAAGTTTTTAATAAAATACCATAAGTAAAGAAGATCATCTCTACACTTAGGCTGGAAATAGACTCAAACCTTTATTAAGACCTTTCTTTCTTTATTAAAACCTTTAGTAAGACAAAAAGTTGCTGTAGGTTTAGAATCTGGAATAAGCAGTGACAGATTGACTTTAATACATCTCCCTCAGCTCTGATGTTAATATCTCCGGACACTAGAAAACAGAGCAGTTCACTTACTTCAGTGGTGATTTCAGAGGTCAGGCTTCTGTTATCCTTTGTGAATAATCATGAAAAATAATCTGATTTTATGAAACCTCAGAAGGTAGGCTTGCTTATAAATACTAATTCCATTCAAAATGACCTCACAAAACTGAAAAGGAAAAAAGACTGAAAAACATCTTAACAGTGACAGAATATTTTATATTTCACTGAACTGCGTAACCAAGCCGTATGTACCTGACACAATGGAAACCGTGATGCTTTTGGAGAAACTATTGGCCATACAGAGCCGACTTTGGAAGTGTTGTATAAGGATAAACTCATATTTTTCAGATATTTAGATAAGGTGTCCAGTTCAATGCTGTTTTTTGTTTTCCACAAGGTGTATGATGGAAAAGACAGTTCTGCGCACTCTCTGGGAGCCTTCACCAAAATTACTTGATGGGAGTTATCCTGAATAGCACCTGTAACCATTTGTGGATAGAGTAGAACACCAACAGATCTGATACTGACCAAGGATCTCAGCTCACTTACACAAGTAAGTAGCTCACAAAAATGTTCTGATCGACTGTTAAGTGGGGAAATGTGTATTTCCAGCTGCAGTGATTCCTCATGGAATGGTAAAGATAATATCCTAGAACGTACTGAAGTTCAGAGTCTGAATTTTACTTGTCTATACGTGTGGATAAGTTTCAGTAATTAGAGAGCATTACTAAAAGAAAAATTGTAACCTTTCAAATATAGAAAGCGTTGTTATTTTGAGGATTTAGCAGTGGGGTTTGAATAAGAGTGCATTGTGACATCTGTGGGTTGAATATATTAGTGTTGTACTGTAGCAGACGCAGAGCCAGGTATTAAAAATATAACGTTTAATTCCTGCAGACAAATTTAAAAATATAAAAGAACAAATGAGAATAAAAAGAATGCAGTGTGCTTGAGTGAACACTCTACATGTCTGCTTGTCAGGATCAAGGTGAAGTTCGCTGGAGGAAGAGCTGAGTAAAAAAGTTTTAACAAAGGGTGCACTTGTCCTACAGCTTGGATGTAATTAATTTAAGTACTTGAGCTGGCAAAACAATGAGTCCTTTGGAAAGGAAAACTATGGGGAGAGCTAGTTTGTTTCCAACACACATAACGAAATTTTGTCCACCTTTCAAGGAATCTTCAAGTTCCCTTTGCCTTCAATTTGTCGTCTTTGATATCAGTTTCTGTGAACCTCTACTAAATCCTTCGGAGCAGAGCAGCACATCATGATGTGACATAGAAATGGAATCATGGCTGTTTCTAATAGATCTGCTGATTTCCCTTTGGATTGGAGCCAGCTGTGGAATAAGCAGAAATATTTTAATAATGTGGAATAAGCAGAAATAATAAGCAGTGTGCCCAGGTGGCCCAGAAGGCCAATGGCATCTTGGCTTGGGTCAGAAATGGCATGACCAGCAGGTCCAGGGAGGTTCTTCTCTCTCTGGACTCAGCACTGGGGAGACCGCTCCTCGAATCCTGTGTTCAGTTCTGGGCCCCTCACCACAAGAAGGATGTTGAGGCTCTGGAGCGAGTCCAGAGAAGAGCAACAAAGCTGGTGAGGGGCTGGAGAACAGGCCTTATGAGGAGCGGCTGAAGGGAAGTGGGTATTTTTTAGCCTGGAGGAGGCTGAGGGGAGACCTTATTGCTCTCTACAACTACCTGAAAGGACATTGTAGAGAGGAGGGAGCTGGGGTCTTCTCCCAAGGGATAGGGGACAGGACAAGAGGGAATGGCCTCAAGCTCTGCTAGGGGAAGTTCAGGCTGAACATCAGGGTAAAATATATCATGGAAATGGTCATTGGGCACTGGAACAGGCTGCCCAGGGATTTGGTTGAGTCACCTTCCCTGGAGGTGTTTAAAGCACGCGTGGATGAGGTGCTGAGGGGCATCGTTTAGTGATTGATGGGAATGGTTGGACTGAATGATCCAGTGGGTCCTTTCCAGCCTATGGATTCTATGATTCTATGATTCTTTTTGCTTTGTCAGCAGAGAGAATCTGACAGAAGCATTGATGATGAGAGAGCTCCAACGCCTCCTCAGGGAGAGAGGAAGAAGCGATGCGGCAGTGCCCTCAAATCCAGCAGCATTCGGGTATGTGGCTTTCTCGGGACTCACTCCTCTTTGCTAATCACTGTCCATCGTGTTGACGGCGCGAGCCGGAGCGTTCTCCGCTTTGGGTTAGCATGTGACGGCATCGCGTTTAGTGAACGCTGGATCGACACAACAATACTAGGGTGCCAGGGGCTTCACCAGACGAACCTGTGCTCGCCACACACCATAAACATGCCACACGCCAGGCCCACGCCACACACACGCAATTCACCCCCCCGCACATTGTGCTGCCCCCATGCACACGCCGTGCACATGCCAGGCTAGCGCCACAACCACCCCGTGCACATGCTTTTAACATGCAAGCAGCATGCCACACACACCACAGAGCCCTTGTGCACATCGCAACATGTCATGCAGGCCACACATGTTATGTACATGCTGTGTACATGCCATCCACACACAAGGCATAAGCTAGCACACACCATGAGGATGACACACCAGCCATGCACATGCCACTGCCCCATGCAGATGCCACTGCCCCATGCACATGCCACGCACATGCCTTTTACACGCAAGCAACATACCACACCCCACACACATGTATTGCACACACAAGCAACATGCCACGCATGCCAAGCACGCGTTATGTACATGCCATACACACGCCACACACACGCCACTGCTCCCATGCCCATTCCAGGCTCATGCCACAAGAGTCAAGAACGTGTCTCGCACACGCCTTCCACATGCAGGCAACATGCCATGCACACCACACACTCCGTGCATATGTAATGTACGGGCCATGTACATACCGTACACACGCCATGCACATGCTAGCACATGCCATGAAGGTGACACGCCAGCCAGGCACATGCCATGCACACGCCAGACACACTGCAAGCACGCCTCACACACACTGAGAGGGCAAGGGGAGATTTGGAAAGTGCTTTTATGTTGTTAGTGTAGAGAGAGCCAGGAGAGAGGTTGCTTCTTTGATTCCCTTCTATAACCAGGCGTCTTTGCATTTAAAACCCTTCTGTGTCACAGTGTTTTACAACGGTGCAACATCCGTTACGCTTGCTGCAGATCCTCTTGGTTCGGACATTTCTGTTTCCTGTTACACAGAATACCTGTTTAGCCTTCTCTTCTATTCTGAGGCTTAACATCTTTTTAGACTTCTTTTTAGTATTTGTGTTAAACTATGTCCCATAACAGTGGTACGGAAGGGGAGTTGTCGCGTTCTTAACAGTAACTGTAGAGTTAAGGTATCTCAAGTGCCTTGGGGATATGCAGACGCACCTTTTAGACATCCTTCATCTTTGCGGAGTGCTATGGAGCCTTCCCATCTCTCTCATACGCTCGCGGCAGAAGAAGAGAAGGGCGCCCATGGGTGAAATGGAAGCGGTTGCCATTCAGGTGAGAGGAGAAACCTCCCATTTGCAGCTCTGAGCATGGGTGACATTCGTGATGCCGACTCCTGGTTCAGGAAGCAGCTTCCGGCTCCATCGTTTGTTCCTCTGTGGATGAGGGCTCGGTGTATCGGCCCGGCTTCTGTGCCAGTGGCGTGGTCATGTCCACATCGTCGTTCATCGTGCGGGGCTGGGGGGGCTTTGTCTGTTTTTGTACTTAAGCTCTGATTGTCACCTGTAACTGGACAAATGACTCTGTTAGCATCATGACGGTATTCGAGGTGGCGTTAAAAATTCCTTAACATATCGTGCACGTGTCTCTCTCCTCGCAGCCCAAAAAGGCAGTCTGGAGAATGTCCTTGCTGCAGAAAACCTCGCAAAAGTCTTGCAGAACTGCCCTGCTTTTTCACAGCCCGGTATTGTTCTGTCCCGTTGTGAGGAGTAACGGTGAGCGAGCTGGCATGGCACGGGGCAGGGAGGAGGAGGGTGAACTTTACCTGCTCTCCATCGGCTAAAAGAAAAGGCCTCGGTCTGGCTTCTGTGGGACCGTTTTAACGGCACTGTGGCCGAGCGAGGCCTCGTGTTGTTGCTGTTCTAGCGTTCCTTTGCGCGTGTGTACGTGTGTGCTTACACATGAGTTGATGTTGTGTCACGGCTGTTGGGTGAAAGCCATGGGGAAGGTGTTGGGCATCCTTGCCACACGAGAGCCGGCAGCACCAGGAGGCTCCGTAGCGTGAGGGTATCTGCAGCTGAAGTGGCTTCTTTTGCCTCTCTCTGCCCAAACTGGGCGGATCTCATCCTTCAAGCGAACGCAGAAGGCTGCGTATGCTCCCAGGTCCCACAGAAAGGGAAGTCTTTGGATTCCCCGACTGCAGTAACCCCTGCTGCTGCCTGTGGGTTGTTGCGCTGAAGACACCCTTCGCGCAGGGAGGAGCCACGTGGGAGATGGGTGATGCGCTGATGTAAACAGTGTCCTGTGGGTGGTGTGTCTCCTCGGAGCCGTGTGAAAGCCGACCTCCGCTTTCTCTTCCCCTCTAGAGCGGGCAGAGGATGGGCTGCAAGGCCGAGGAAACCTGAGCGAGGCAAGCGGCCAGCTAGACACAAAGTGGGGAGAAACGCTGATGCCTGGTGAACAAGGGAGTTTCCACTGCTGAAACGGATGAGAACGGACGTCACGAGCATCCTTCTGTTTGGGGCCGGCAAGGGAACTAGAACCTTTTCTCTGGGGAGAACTTGCACATGGCTGGAGGGTTCTGTCATGGGAGGTGACCGAAACCCGATTCCCAATCCTGGTTTGGTGAAGGAGAAGAAAGGGCTGTGAGACCTGAAGTCAGGGCTCTGCCTCGAGGCAAAGGTCAGTGAAGTAAGCTCGAGTTTCTCATGCTTCTTCCTGCCTCCTCAGTGTCTGTCCTCTACTTCAAGTGTGGCTGAACCAGTGCCTCAGGAGGTTGTCGGGCGGGAATGAGCGGTCACTAAAATACTTCTCCCGTTAGCTTTAGTGCTAAGGTATCCCATGGCGCTGAGCTCAGGGTCAGGAGATGGACACGCGGCCTTTCAGAGGCTGCTCTACCCGGGTGAACCGCTGTACTCCTGCTTCCCTCGAGGGAAACCTGCATTTGGAAAACTTGGTCGCTTGTCCTCCCTCTGACGGCCTCAGCGTGGTAGGGAGAGCTGGAGGAGCTCTGCCTGATCCCGTGGCAGGCTGGGGCCAGTCTGGCACAGCTTAGAGCTTGCTGGGCGCTGGGGTGTCGCTCGCAGTGGTGAGAGCTGCTGGGGAGGGGAGTGGTTCATTTAAAGCACGGTTACTTGGAGTTTTTTGTTGTAACAGCTCCTTGATTTTGCTTTGTCAGCAGGGAGAATCTGACAGGAGTACTGTCAACAAGAGCCCCTGCGGGATCCCGACCCCTCCACAGGGAGAGAGGGAGAAGCGACGTGGCGGTGCCCTGCAGGCCAGCAGCATTCGGGTACGTGGCTTTCTCGGGACTCGTCTTTGCTGATCACCGTTGATCAAGTTGATGGCGTGAGCCGGAGTGTTATCCGCTTAGGGTTAGCACGTGATGGCATCGCGCTTACTGAATGCTGGATCGAGACAACAATACTAGGGTGCCATGGGCTTGGCCAGCCAAACATGTGCATGCCACATGCCATAAACATGCCACACACATGCCAGGCACACACCACACACATGCCACACATGCCACTGCTCTCGTGCACACGCCATGTACATGCTAGGCTTACGCCACAACTCATGCACATCCCATGCACACACCTTGCACCTGCAAGCAACATGGCAAACATGCCATGCGCATGTTATGTATATGCTGTGTACACATCATCCACATGCCACAAGCACTAGCACACACCATGATTGTGACACACCATCCATGAACAGGCCACACGCACACCATGCACATGTGAGCAACATTGCACGTGCTATACACATGCCATGTGCATGTTATGTGCATGCTGTGTACATACCATACACATGCCACGCACATGCTGGCACGTGCCATCAAGATGTCACATCAGCCATGGACAGACCACGCACATGCTCACACACGCCATGAAGGTGACCCACCATCCGTGCACATGCCTTGCACATGCAAGCAACATTCCACACACTGCACACACAGAACATTTGCATTTTATGTATGTGCTGTTTACATGCCATCCACATGCCACTCACACATTAGCACATTCAAAAAAGGTGAAGCACATGCCACGCACATTCCTTGCACACACAAGCAACATGCCACACATGCCATGTGCATGTTATGTACATGCCGTGTACATGCCATACACATGCATCCAACAGACTAACACATGCCATCAAGATGACATCCAGCCATGGACATGCCACGCACACACCATGAAGGTGACACAGCAGCCATGCACATTTCTTGCGCATGCTACGCACATACCTTGCACACACAAGCAACATGCCACATATGCCATGTGCATGTTACGTACATTCTGTGTACATGCTATACATATGCATCAAACACGCTAGCACATGTCATCAGGATGACTCACCAGCCATACACACGTCATACACATTCTAGGCTCACGCTATGCTCACCCCATGCACACACCACGCATGTGCCTTGCACATGTAAGCAACATAGAATCATAGAATCATAGAATAACCAGGTTGGAAGAGACCCACTGGATCATCAAGTCCAACCATTCCTATCAAACACTAACCCATGCCCCTTAGCACCTCATCCACCTGTCCCTTAAACACGTCCAGAGAAGGTGACACAACCCCCTCCCAGGGCAGCCTCTGCCAGTTCCCAATGACCCTTCCTGTGAAAAACTATTTCCTAATGTCCATCCTGAACCTCCCCTGGTGGAGCTTGAGGCCATTCCCTCTCGTCCTGTCCCCTGTCCCTTGGGAGAAGAGCCCAGCTCCCTCCTCTCCACAACCTCCTTTCAGGTAGTTGGAGAGAGCAATGAGGTCTCCCCTCAGCCTCCTCTTCTCCAGGCTAAACAACCCCAGCTCTCTCAGCCACTCCTCGTAAAGCTTGTTCTCCAGCCCCCTCACCAGCTTCGTTGCTCTTCTCTGGACTTGTTCCAGAGCCTCAACATCCTTCTTGTGGTGAGGGGCCCAGAACTGAACACAGGATTTGAGGAGCGGTCTCCCCAGTGCTGAGTCCAGAGGGAGAAGAACCTACCTGGACCTGCTGGTCACGCCGTTTCTGATCCAAGCCAAGATGCCATTGGCCTTCTTGGCCACCTGGGCCACTGCTGGCTCATGTTCAGTCGCTGTCAACCAACACCCCCAGGTCTCTCTCCTCCAGGCAGCTTTCTAGACAGACTTCTCCTAGTCTGTAGCTGCTCAGGGTTGTTGTGCCCCAAGTGCAAATTTCCATTCTAAAAGAACAAACTTGTGAACTTTATTCTGGGCTTAATCAATGTGCATCTTTGATTCTTGGAAAGTGTCCCCGGTCTCTAATCCTGGACCCAGAGGGGCCGGGGGTGAGAAGGGACCCGGAAGGAGGGGGAACCCGGGGTGGAGGGGCTGCTGCTCGCCCCAAATGTGCATTTGTTTGGGGTGGGCAGCTGCACATCTTCCTGCCATGATCGCAGCTTGTGTTTCCCTGGAGGTGGTCAGCGTGCCTGGAAAGGTCTTCTTCAGCACAGAGGCAAAGCTGGATGAGCTGAGGGAGCTCCGGTCTGGAGAGCGGCTGTTCCTGCGGCTTCACAAACAGCCCCCGCTCACCGTTTCTAGGGAGAAAGGTAAGGCCGGCACCAGCACCTTCTCTCGGGTGTACTTGGAATCGTGAACCCCGGTGGAAGTCATAGAATCATAAAACAATATGGGTTGGAAGGGACCTTAAAGATCATCTAGTTCCAACCCCCACACCATGGTCAGGGATACCTCTCACCAGATCAGGCTGCCCAAGGCCCCGTGCAGTCTGGCCTTGAACACCTCCAGGGATGGGGCTTCCACAACTTCCCTGGGCAGCCTGTTCCAGTGTTCCACCACTCCCATGGTGAAGAAATTCTTCCTCATGTCTAGCCCAAATCTGCACCTCTCCAGTTCATCCCCATTTCCCCTCGTCCTGTCATTACAAGCCTTTGTGAACAGTCCCTCCCCAGCTTTCTTGTCGGCTTCTTTCAGGTAGTGGAAGGTTCCTAGAAGTCCTGTCTGTGAAGTTAGTCTGTTATTTCTGTGCTGACAGCTGTGGTTCTGATGCACAGTGATCAGCTCTGAGGTATCTTTGGCCTAGGTGTGTTCCCAATGCTTTTTTTTTTTTGTATTGTGAAAATGCCTTTGAAAATGTTTTCAGTAGATACCAGCTTGTGTTTTGCTGGCATGGAAATTAATATTTTATTGGTTAACAGGATTTATGTTGATTCCAACAGCTGTAGTTGTAATTCACAGTAATAAATTCTGAAGTATCTTTTGCCCTGGTGTGTTCTCAATGCGGGACTATTTTGTGCTCAAAATGGTTTTAAAAATAGTTCCAGTAGATACCTTACCAGCCTCTGCAGTGCTGGCACTTTACCTAGATGTGTGTGAGTAACAACACAGCCACACCAAAATAAGATTAACGAAACGAGTCCAGTTCTGGACAGTTTGTGTGCATTTTTAAGGTTGAGTTGTTTTCTTTTAGGCAAAGTGGATCCAGGCGTGTCTCCTGTGTCGCTTATCTGTTAAGTACACAGATTTCTGGTAAATCTCAGCTACTCGAGTCACATTCTCTGCCAGTGTTGAATAATTTTGATAGGAATGGTTGGACTCGATGATCCGGTGGGTCTCTTCCAACCTGGTTATTCTGTGATTCTGTGATTCTGTGATAAGAACAAGATGGATGGAAATCTGCATGCAGGTTGGATTTTATTTGGGAGATCACAGGTGGCCCTGGGCTTTGAGGATCAAATTTAAGCACGATTCTAACAGAGTAAAGAAGTCCCTTTCTCCCAGTCCCCTGTGCCTTGACCAGTTTTGAGGTTTTGCAGTGAATTGGCCTCTATATTCCTTGTGTGTCCCTTGTCCTAGCTAGGTCAGGAGGGTTATCTCCAGGTGTAAGAACAGGCGTGTGTCGGAGACTTTGCCGGACTGAAGTCAGGTCGATAGTAGCGAAGAGATATTTCCATTCAGAAAGAGTAAATTTGTGGACTTTATTCTGAGCTGAATCAATGTGTGTCTTTGCTTCTTGGCAAGCGTCTCACATCTCTAATCCTGGACCAAGTGCTTTCTGGGGAGGGTGGCATGGTTGGCTGGCCCTCTGTCCCTGGGAATGGTCCAGTTTTTTTAGAGCTGCTGAGTTCTTCTGCAGAATACAATCCTTGCACAATTTCGTCTTGGTTCTGCAGAGCTTATAATCAGAGGGATGCCTTGGTCTCTGCTGGTGGCATGTGTGGGTACTGAGAGCTCAGTTGTGCCTGTGATGGCAGTGATGCCTGCTGCTGTGGTTCCAGGATTCACACACAAACAAAATTTGAACGGCGTCTGTTAACAGCTGTTCTCAATCTGTAGGAAAATCAAATTCTGAGACTGTAGTACTTATGCTGAAACTACTTTTTCTTCCAGGGAAAACGCTGCATGAGGTTAAAAGCCTTGTCACTGAGGAACCAAAGTCTTGGCTGGATGTAATCTCTGCTTGGAGAAACCTTCGTGGGTGCGAGGGGAAAAAAGATGTGTTTCAAGAAAACAGATTGCCTCTTAAGAGAAAATCAGAAGAAGAGACAAATATTGTAACTAAAAGGCAGAAAGCGGAACAAGTGAGAGAGTCTGAGGAATGTCAGGCAGAAGATGGAGAGAGTTATATGGTACCCAAGAGAAAGAGCGACCAGAACTGTGGGACTGAAAGCCAGGCTTCCTTAGAAGACCCTTCCAAAAGCAGCAAAGAGGAACCTGTTGCAAATGAGGAATTCGGCTTCAGTTTCAGAGTTTCTTGTCGCTGTAGTGGAGCAATTGCCAAAATACTTACTTCACAGGTATGCTCAAGTATCTCTGTTTTAAAGTAATTTACCAAAGGGGAAGGGAGATGTGTAGTTTCATTTGTAATTTCAGTTGTGTTGTATGTTTTAGAATAATAAACTGCAGGAGGTTTTTCTGTATTTTCTCAACCAAGCCCTTAATCTACATTTATTTTAAATAAGTAGAAATGCTAGAGTTGCTGTTAATTTCTGGGCTCTGATACCCTGAATATTTTTCAGATCAGTGCCTTTTATTGAGGATAAGTTGAGGTACTTGGGCTTGTGGAGCCTGAGAAGTGATCTGATACTAGCTTACACCTACTTAAAGGGCCCTTGCAAGGACTGTGGAGCCAGACTCCTCTCACTTGTGGCAGAGGGTGTAAAAGAGAAAGGCAGAGGCCAGAACTTGCAGGTCGGTGGGCTCTGACTGGGTATTGGGGAGAATTTGTTCCCTAGGAGGGCAGTGCAGGCCTGGGAGGTGTCACAGGGAGTGGATCTTGGCCCTGGAAGAGAGTAGTGGCGTAGAGGACTTCCAGGGGCCCTTTCCATCTAGCACTGATCCCATCTGTAATAACTTTCTGCTAGAAATAACAGCTCTGGAGCGCTGTTTCCGCCTCAGACAGCTGCCCATGGAGCATCCCCCCATGCTGGGAGCATCGCCCCCACGGCTGCGTTGCCAGGCAGGGCTCACCCGAGGAGTGCGCTGACCCACGGCTCCTTCGCCTGGTGTGAGCTGCAGAAAGCAGGGAAACAACCTGAGCGCCCCCGCTCTGCGCAGCCTGCGGGCAGAGATGGAGGCGAGCGCAGCCCTGCCCGTGGCAAGTGCCCCAGAGGCAGCGTGGAGCCCCGTGGGGCAGGACAGAGCCGCTGCCCAGTCCTTGCCGTGGGACGTGGCACCGGCACTCACGGGAAAGTGACCGCGCAGGAGCCGCGGGGCCAGACGAGGCCGAGGCAGTCGGTGGCCTCGCCTTCCTCCTCTTCAGCAGGGTCCCCGGCTGCCCGCTTCCCGCCGATCGGCACCTGCAACTGGCCCAGGGCCAGGCAGAGCTTCATGTGCAGGGCGCTGCCACGGCTGCAGAGAGGAGCGGCACGGAGCGATCTGGAGGTGGCCGAGCCCAGCGGCTCTGCTCCAGCATCCCCCCGCAATGGACAGGGCACTGTGGGCGTCCCTGCTCAGCAGTTTAGCTGGCCCATCCCATCAAGGCCACCGAAGTTCCGTGCGGGACTGATTGATGCTCAGGAGAGCAGCAAACAGCCAAAGCAAGGCACTCAACAAAGATGTTTTGGCTGAGCAGTGCTGCTGGTTGAGAGCTTGACTCTTGCCAGTGCCAGACGGTGCAGCCACGGCACCGTCTCTGAAGGCACTCGAGCCGGTGCCGGGGCCAGCGCCGATTGGCATTCAGTAAATTCAGCTAAGTCTAGGCCATAGCAGGTTTATCTGCTGAGCTCTCATCGAATCATCGAGTCATAGAACAACCAGGTTGGAAGAGACCCACAGGATCATCAAGTCCAACCATTCCTACCAAACATAACCCATGTCCCTCAGCACCTCGCCCACCCATCCCTTAAACCCCTCCAGGGAAGGGGACTCAACCCCCTCCCTGGGCAGCCTCTGCCAGGGACCAATCACCCTTTCTGTGAAAATTTTTTTCCTAATATCCAGTCTAAAGCTCCCCTGGCGGAGCTTGAGGCCATTCCCTCTCATCCTGTCCCCTGTCCCTTGGGAGAAGAGCCCAGCTCCCTCCTCTCCACAACCTCCTTTCAGGTAGTTGGAGAGAGCAATGAGGTCTCCCCTCAGCCTCCTCTTCTCCAGGCTAAACACCCCCAGCTCCCTCATGTTGTAGCATCTCATCCTATGAGAACATTGCTTTGCCTTTTACTTCCACTTAGGGTCCGATGGTACTGACGACACCAAGGAAAAGAGAAAGGATTGGCAAGCCGAAGTCCCTCTGGGACTGCTGAATGTCTCAGCTGACAGTGACGTCGCTTCAGTAGGTCCTGCTCTGGCTGGAGAGAAAGTTGGTAAGAAAGATTTGGGTTTTATTGATTGAACGTGGGAGGATGTTTGTTACTGTTGCTGTCACTTTACATACACTTTGATAGTTAGCTAACATACAACTGCAAGAATGTTTTCCTTCCTCTCCAGAAGGGAGATTAACTCTGTTGCTTCCAAAAGAAAAGAAGGAGAAGGATTCAGGATCATTCTGTGCCGCTGCTGTTGATGAGGGCAGACATGAGCCAAAAGCAGATGAGGAAGACATGTAAGTCAAGCGCCACACGACTGAACAGTTTTCACGAAATGACAGGTTGCATTACCTAAAGTTTTTCTTCTCTTCTTTCAAATTCACAAAGAAAGAAAACTCACCCGTTACACAGAGTCTGCCAATTGAACTTTCATTACTCTGATTTAATGTGTCACATGCCAATGTTGCCATTCATAACGTTACACAGCAGTACAAAACAAATGTCACTTGACACACTGATAAGGAATGGTGAGGAAATTGTGCATCCTCTCTACACCTCTGCAAGGTTCGTGCCGAGAGAAACAAATCCCTTTTCTTTCACCTCTGGCATCACCACAACCAAATGATTGTAAGGGTACAAAGGGCCTTATTTCTGTAGGCTGAAAGTACGTAGCAATTGTGGTACTGATGTACAAAATGACAAGAATAGTGCCTTGCTTATGCTTTCAGTACTCAAAATACTAAATCCTAGAGGAAGAAGAGATTTTCCAGGGTTTTAGATAAGATCTGTACATCTTCCCACAAATCGAGGTAAGCAAAGAAGTTTCAGAAAGCTTAAAGTCACAGGGAGGTGGTTGAGTCACCTTCCTGGAGGTGTTTCAAGCACGGGTGGATGAGGTGCTAAGGGGCATGGTTAAGTGTTTGGTCGGAATGGTTGGACTCGATGATCCAGTGCGTTTCTTCCAACCTGGTTATTCTATGATTCTGTGAAAGCTTCACCTGTGGCTGAAGCATAATTCACATCCTACATAAACATGGCCAACTGTGTAGCTTGGTCTCAGTGGGAAAAGGGGATGCGATGCTGATAAGAGTGCTGGGCTGTTTTTACAGTTAGGATGAGATATCATTTGCCTAGTTGTGGTTTGAGCAGAGAACCAAGCGTTCCAGATCTGAAAATGACCAATGTGTCCACCACAGCAGTGTAATCCTTGCTCACGTGGTTTGTGAGCCTGTGGTGCTCTGTTGGCACCATCCATTGCAACCTATTGCTGTGGTTATGCTTTGACTTTCTTCCAGGCTGTGGCTGCTTAAATTAGCACCTTTACAGCCCCAGAAAGCAGTTTGTGCCCAGCCAGATCAAGGCCACCAAGGGTAGGGACGGTCCCCATGGGCTCCTGGATGCTGGGCAGAGGGGGTGGGTGGGCGGGCAGTGCCCGTCCCCCCCCGTGTCACAGTGCCAGTGCCTGGCACCGCACAGTCACAATGCCCCAGGCAGGTAACCAGGGGCAACGTCCCCTTCCCTCTGTCAGTCTGCCCAGCCTCGCCACCAGGACAGCTGGGCTGGGGACAGCTCCGAGACATCCACGAGGAAGCCCTTACGGAGCCCGTGGAATTACTGGAGGGAGATAAGGGAGGAAGGCTGGAGGCTGGACAAAGCTGCCAGCTCCTCAGGAGATGAGAAGAGCCACCAAGCCCGGGAGGTGCTGGAGGCTAGGAGGTCTTTTCAGCTGGATAGGAGTGGTAAGACAAGGGAATTCCTTCTTGAGGAGCACTGGAGTGCTCCCTGTGTTTTTCTCTTGCAGACTGAAGGTCAGTAACAGCATGAAGCTAGGGGTTCCAGTGCTTTGGAGCACCCACTGGTGCCATACAGGACAGGAGAAGGGTTCTTGCCCCGAAGGCCCATCAGACTGGGAGCAGTTTGCCACTCTTGGAAGCCCCTGGGATGGCTTCAGGTTGAGGGAGAAGAAAGGTCCGGCATCTTCTGGGAGGCATGAGCAGCTTGTGGGATGAGGAGTCAGGTCTTGCTCACATGCTCAGGGAACAGCCGATCACCAGCTTTGGGGTCAGGAAGGAATTTTCCCCTGGGGCAGATTGGCACTGGTCCCCAGGGGTTTTTTGCCTTCCTCTGCAGCATCGAGCAGGACCACTAGTCAGGATTTCTTTAGCCCGGTTTGGCTAGGTTACTGCCTGCTGCTCCTGCCCCATGAAGATGGTTTCTCATGCCCTGCAGCTGCAGGGAGGAAGGCTTTTTTTCCCCCAGGGGGGATTGGCAAGTGTCCCTGGGGTTTTTTTTTACCTTCCTCTGCAGCAGTCAGCACTGCCCCTTGCCAGGTCTTCCTCTCTAGGTTCAACAGTCCCAGTTCCTTCAGCTGCTCCTCATAAGACTTGTGCTTTGTACACTTCACTGGTTTTGTTGGTGTTCTCTGGACACAGTCCAGCAGCTCAATACCTTGTAGTGAGAGGCCCCAGACTGAACACAGGATCTGAGGTGTGGCTTTTTGTTTGGAATTGGATGGGGAGAGAAAACTGGTGAGAAAAGCCGTGTTGATTTTGATGTGTGTGTGCAGCAGAAGTTTGTGCTTTGTCTGACAGTCCCCTTGTAATCACAGGTCACCGACATGAGAAAGAAGACCATCAAATACTTTGATTCTGTGGCGTCTCTCTTCGGAGGCTGCTCTCCCTTCTCAGCCTGCCAAGAACTTGGATTGTGACACCCAAGCGAAGAGATGATGTGTGGTCAATCAGGTCTGTTTCCTGAGTTGTGCGATGGTGAATGGATTGTCCCGCGTGTCTGTTAGGATGGGTAACGTGTGCTGCTTCCAAACTGCCTCTCTTTTATGGTATTGGAAAATTCTGCTTCTTTGCATTCCTTAGGAAATCCCTCAGCACCAGAACGGAAGCGACTGTGGAGTTTTTGTCTGCAAGTCTCAACCTCACCCTCCCCTGGCATCTTCCAGCCATTCCATCAGGTCCCGAGTTCCGCAGCAGCTGCTGATTGTGCCTGGAGCAGGGATGGGGGTTCTATCCCTCGCTGTGGGGTTGGTGCGTGGCTGGTGGGGTTGGAGCTTCACAGTGGCCTCGGAAGGGCAGAGCTGTGTTCTCCATCCTTACATCTGGTGTCTGCTTCCTACTTCCCTACACGAGATGCCGCAGCCGGTGGGTTTGGGATACCTGGCCCTTATGTCTCCTGGAGAAGAGGGTTTCCCCCTGTTGATATTTGTGCATATTTTCTGCCTCGACTTCGTGTTTAAAGGATTTTTCCTTTTCTTTCCAGAGTGACATCCTTTACTTCTGCAAGAGGATGGTGTGGGAGATCATCCATCAGCAGCTGCTGTGAGAGATGCACGATGAGAGCAACACTGATCACCTCAGGGTGACTGATAAGGCATATAGTTATATTTCAAATAATTTATTTGGATAGGTAGTAGACACACAAATTTTCCTCTTTAGGCTACGCAGTAGTGGTTAAGGAGGGGTGGTGGTTTCCCCGTTATGGAGGCAGCAACTCTCACTGACATTAACTAAGGCACCTGATGACATACAAGCAGAACGGTGGCTGTGACGGGGAAGAGCCAGCACTGTCAGCCCCCGTCACTGAGATGCAGCACACGTGGCCACGTTACCGACAAAGAGGACTCTCACCCGCGGTGCTGGTGACCCCTGCGTTAGCTGAGCTCATGTGGGCTCCGTGCTTGGCTCCTCGAGGCGAGTTCCCTCTGTTTGCAGGATGGCTACGATCTACTTGACTGCTAAAAACTGGATTTGTGAGGCCCTTCTGCCACGGTTTAGCTGAGGACACCCTAGAGAGTGAGCACTTGCCACCTTCTGATTTTTGGCAGGGGGGGGAGTTGTCTGGCCATACCTTGTGTGCACAACTTTCTGTGGTTGCTAATACGAAAATAAAAAAACCCTTCAGTTTGCTTTTACTTCCCTGAAATGTGTAACTTCCACTCTCGTTCTTCAGCTCCCTCGGTGTTGCCCACGTTTGTGTTTGTGTCCACGTGGTGGTGTTTTTCTAAGCTCTTCTGGAACTCCTCCAGGCTGCTGTACTAGGGGAGACCCGCAGCTGCTTCCCCCCACAGCCAGTGTCCAACTTTTCCTTTAAATCCAGACACTTCATAGATGCGAGAGATTAAATAGGGAGGTCAGAGCAGTGGCTGCTGGGGTCTCCGGTGGCAGCAGGGCCACAGTCAGGAAGGTGGAGGTCTCTGAGCTTGCAGCGCATCAGGAGGTGGAGAGGCTGGAGAGGCTGGAGAGGTGGCCGCTGGAGTGTTCCTGTGGCTGCACAAGCAGGTGGAGGTCACAGAGCTGGTTCCGCAGCAGCAGGGACCCCCACAAGGATCTCGGGTTGTCCGAGGGTCCATGTGGTATTAAGCTCTTCCTGGAGGCTGCTAAGCTGGTTCCAGTGCACTGGGGCTGTGGTGAGGCCACAAGGACCATTTCAGTGAGAGCCACATCTGGCAGCTGCACGGCTGGTTCTCCTTCATCTGGGACGAGCTGCTTGCGGAGCGATGACTCTCCAGACAGGAGCGGTGGCTGCTGGAGCGGGTCCTGAGGCAGCAGGGCCACCACCAGGCAGGTCTCCGAGCTGGCATCGCAGCAGGAACCCCTACAGGGAGCTGGTGGGGGTTGGAGAGGCGGCAGCTGAGGTTTCCTGAGGCAGCAGGGCCGCTACAAGGCAGGTGGAGGTCATGGAGCTTGCACCACAGCAGCAGGGACACCCACATCAAGCTGGCTGCTAAGGCTGACAGGTCTACCCAGCTCCGGACGCCAAGTCTACCCAGCTCCGGACGCCAAGTCTACCCAGCTCCGGACGCCAAGTCTACCCAGCTCCGGACGCCAAGTCTACCCAGCTCCGGACGCCAAGTCTACCCAGCTCCGGACGCCAAGTCTACCCAGCTCAGCAAGTGGATACTGCATAGACCTGGCGGCTGGTGCTGGGTAGACCTGGTGCCCGTCCCTGGTGCTGGTGTCACCTAACAGCCATCACTGTCTGCCCCCAGAGCGGAGCCAGCACACCCACTGTTGGGGCCACAACTCCCATTTGTAGGGCCAGAACACTGATCTTATCTGATTTTTTTGGGGTCAGAATACCAACTTTTGACCGAAAACGCTAATTTTAGGACAAATGACCAGGTCTCACAGAGTACAGGGGCGGCTTACAGGTCAATCCCTCTGCGTCCGCCAGGTCTTCCCACCTCAGTTCTCCTGGTGTACCTAGCTCCGGCTCCCAGGTCTACCCAGTTCTAGCTACCAGGTCTTTCCACTGGCTGCCTGGGCTTACCCGCTCTGGCTGCCACGTCTACTCAGCTAAGCAGGTCGGCGCAGGGTAGACCTGGTGTCCGTCCCCAGAGCCAGGGACACCTGAGGGCTCAGAAGATGCCCCAAGCAGTGCACAGGTAGCCCAGGGACGTTGTGACTGCACCGCCCCTGGAGGTGTTCAAGGCCAGGTTGGATGGGGTCTTGGGCAGCCTGATCCAGTGGGATGTTCCTGACCACGACAGGTGGGTAGAAACTAGATGATCTTGAAGGTCCCTTCCGACCGAACCTATTCTATAATTCTATGATCTTAGAAGTGTCATAGAGGGCTCAGAGAAGAGCTGGGCTACAGAAGAGTAGAAGTAGGGTGATAGAAGAGGCAGGTCAAAGAAAGGCCATAGAAAAGTTGTATTATAGAAGAATATGGTTGGACTCGATGATCTGGTGGGTCTCGTCCAACCTGGTTATTCTATGATTCTATGATTCTAAGACTTGGATAATACAAGAGTCAGAACATAGAAGGGCCTGAACATAGAAATCTGGGTCATAGAAGTGGCCTTGTGGGCTGCACAGGGAGGAAACCAGCACCGGCAGCCAGGCCAGGCTGGACATGCTCCCTTGGGGAAAGGGATGTCCTTGGAGAAGTGCAAGGGAGCATTTCTGTGACTGCAGAATCCACAAGAAAGATAATCCTCTTCCCGCAGGTCCTCGTGTGAGGCAGGCTGCTCTGCTGCTGAGCTCAGACTCTCGCCCTGGCCTGGGCAGAGGGGCTGGAACGGTGAGGACACGGTCTGTGGTGGCATCTGCTGGATTGAAACCAGGAGTCCTGGATTTCCGTTGCTCTTCGTGTCCAGCCTCTCTTCTTGCCCAGAGCAGGGCTGTGTGCAGAGCCCAGCGTGGGACACGGCTGGGACCTCATCCCAGTCTTGAGCTTCCTCAAGGAGGGCAGTGAAGGGGAAGGCGCTGATCTCCTTTCCCTGGTGACCAGGGTAGGTCACAAGGAAAAGGAATGCAGCTGCATCAGGGGAAGTTCCAACTGGACATCTGGAAAAGGTTCCTCATGGAGAGGGTGCTCAGTCACTGGAACACCCCAGGGAAGTGGTGATGGCACCAAGCCTGTCAGAATTCAAGGAGCATCTTGACAATCATCTTAGTGATATGGTTCCATTTTACACAGTCGTGTGAGGATCAGGGAGCTGGACTCAGTGATCCTCATGAGCCCCTTCCAACCCAAGATATTCTAGAAGCCTGTGATCTTCAAGCTCAAAAAACAGTCTGCCCATCCACTACCCATCCCTTGACATTCCTTCTTCCTGACAAGTTCCTCCTTGTGACTCTTTCCTCTCCCAGACATCATCCTAGCTCTCCATATCGTTCTGTATTTGGGTCCTACCGGTACACTCCCTACCTGCATTTGCTCCTCTCTGCACTTGGTGCTTGATCGCAGGCTGCTTAACACCTATTTCTGCACATGGCACATCATCCCTAGACACCACTAAACCCTCATCCAGTCATAAATTTTTATAATAAAAGCAGATTTTGTGCCCATATAGAAATTTCCAGAAACTGTAATAACTTCATGCAATCCCTGTGGGCAGAAGAAATGGCAAAGGGCCCGAGGTGCCCCCTGACTGTAAGGGATTTGTGTCTGTGATGCTGCTGGGGCAACAGAAGGAGCACAAGGCATTTGCCCCAGAGATGCTGTCAGCAGATCCTGGCAGGTGCCGAGGTGTGAAGGACCCGTGGTGCCCCCGTACCGTAAGGGATTTTCCTGCTGATGCTGCCAGCCTGTTCCTGGCCTGAGGAGGCTCCGTTGTGTTTTCCATCCGTCCCCAAGCCCTCTCCCTGCACAGGTCCTGTGGGGGCTTGGGCAGAGCTCCTTTCCCAGCCGTGTTCCTGCTGCTGCCCCGTCACCTCCAGAGACACAACTGACCTCACCGTCCCCGTCACAGTCAGATGTTTCCTGCTGGATTCTGAGTTTCTGAGACACAACTGACATCCTAACCCCCTACTCATCCATCACCTCCTCATGTCCTAGGACCTGAACAGGTAAAAGTACGCTTGCCCCACATCATGAGGAATGAACATGGGGACCTTGGTTCGTGGAGGGACATCCAAGTGCTATATTGAGGCGATTTCCCATGTCTTGTTACTTGCAATGAGAAGAGACTTCGAGGCAATATCTGTCCCAGAGATCTTCGTGGAAACTGAAGAAACTGCTCTGTCTACACATTCAGGTTCATCTCAGCTCACAGACATGATGTGTGCGCTCACATCTGATCCGTACAATGCCAAATTGGCCTTTGGTCTACTCAATCAGTGTCCTCTCATGGAAGAACAAAGAAACTCTCCAAGCTGGGGTGAGAGGCCAGTGCTGGGAATGGTGGTTGGCAGGGGTTTCACCAGGATTATTGCCTCTGGGACAAATGCTTGAGTCAGTTCCTGAGAGAAAGTTTAGAAGAAGCCCCAAGCCTTGAGGCTCTGCCCTGAGGAGGTCCCCTTGCTCTATGGAAAGGCTGTTCTGGAGGCAGCTCTGTCCCACAAGCAGCATGGCTGTGACCAAGCTCAGAGCCCTCAGGCCTTACAGCAAGGCAAGGGGGGAGAAGGAGAGTGTGGAAATGGAGAGAGAACAGCTCTGGGGGATCAAGTGCTGGTGTCTGGCAGTGCTGCCCTGCTGGGACTTTCTTCTTTTCCAGCCATGAGCAAAGGAATTGTTCCTGAAGCTCCAGAAAGCCTTGGAGGAAGGGTCAGAGGAAGAGACAAGGTGCTGCAGTGGCTTTATTTTGATTACAATAGTGTGGGTTGTCATTACCTAACCCACAACGAACTCAAAAAGAGTTGAAAACATGATCATAAGTTAAAAAAAAAAAAGTAGAAATATAAAAATATAGAAGGCAGTAACACCAGCCATGAGTAACACCAGAACTGCTATGCAGAAGGTCAGGAATTTATTGCATCAGAGCTCTGTCCAGTTATAAGTTCCCGCAGCGCATCCTTGAGGTCCTTGTTCCTCAAGCCGTAGATGAGGGGATTCAGTGCTGGAGTTACCACTGCATAGAGAAATGACACAACTAAATTCATGGATGGGGAGGAGAAGGAGGGAGGCTTAAGGTAGGTAAACGTGTCAGTGCTGAGAAACAGGGAGACCACAGCCAGGTGAGGGAGGCATGTGGAGAAGGCTTTGTGCCGTCCCTGCTCCGAGGGCATCCTCAGCACGGCCCTGAAGATCTGCACATAGGACACCACAATGAAAACAAAACAGCCAAAAGCTACTAAGAAACTAACCACAAGAAGCCCAACCTCCCTGAGGTTGGCATGTGAGCAGGAGAGCTTGAGGATCTGGGGGATTTCACAGAAGAACTGGTCCACAGCATTGCCCTGGCACAGGGGCAGGGAAAATGTACTGGCCGTGTGCAGCAGAGCATTGAGAAACCCAGCGCCCCAGGCAGCTGCTGCCATGTGGACACAAGCTCTGGTGCCCAGGAGGGTCCCGTAGTGCAGGGGGTTGCAGATGGCAACGTAGCGGTCATAGGACATGACTGTGAGAAGAAAATATTCTGTACCAAGGAAGAAAATAAATAGAAACATTTGGGCAACGCATCCTGAGTAGGAGATTGCCCTGGTGTCCCAGAGGGAATTGGCCATGGATTTGGGGACAGTGGTGGAGATGGATCCCATGTCGAGGAGGGCGAGGTTGAGGAGGAAGAAGTACATGGGGGTGTGGAGGTGGTGGTCCCAGGCGATGGTGATGATGATGAGGCCGTTTCCCAGGAGGGCAGCCAGGTAGATGCCCAGGAAGAGCCAGAAGTGCAAGAGCTGCAGCTCCCGTGAGTCTGCGAATGGCAGGAGGAGGAACTGGGTGATGGAGCTGCTGTTGGACATCTGCTGCCTCCAGACACAGGACACTGTCATATGAGAGAAGGACAGTGACAAGTTAGGATAACCTCTGAGCCAAATCAAAGCCATTTCTCCTTCCCCTCCCTCCTGCTCACACCTTGTCCCCTTTTTTCAGCCCTTCCTCCAGCTCTGAGCCTGGAGCCCTGCTCGGTGCCGGCTGAATGTGCCGGGAGGAGCAGAGCCTCTGCCCGCTGGCTGCGAGGAGTCAGCCCTGCTCTGCAGCAGGGGACATGGGGACGGTGGGGACAGGGGACACTGCTGGGGCTCAGCGTTGTCCAGGGGAACTGCTCCTGGTGCAGAAGGGCCTGTCAGCATCTGCACTGCCGGGGATGAGGAGCTGAGAAGGTAGCAGGCTTAGAGGTTTCGAATGCCTAAAGGTGTGACGGGACAGGTTTGCATCTGTGAGGGCAGCATAGTGCTTGCGAGGAAAACTCAAGAAAAGCCAAATGTCCTAACGAGGATATCTTAGTGCAGACGAGATAATTAATTCCTCAGGAATGCACTGCCCAAAGCCGCACAGAAGATCAGTGCCTGACTCTGCAACTCCCATCCCCAGAGAGACTGGCAGAGAGAACAAGAGAACAACAGCAAGAACGGAGACAAGGGGAGAAACAGGGAGAAACTGAGTGAGGGTTTGTCTGTGAGAGGCCAGGGCAGAGGCAGCCGGGCACACAGACAGCATTCCCCTTCCCCAGCTGTGCTCGCCCCCTCCCAGACACCCACCTTGCTGGGCAGTTGCTCTCAGCCCCTGGGCTCCGGAGAGGGCACTGGAGCTGTGGCTGCAGAGGAGGGGGCTCAGCCTTGGAACCCAGAGCCCTGAAGGCAGAGGCTTTGCTGGGTGGGAGAGAAGGCAGGGGGCTTGCTCAGAGGAAGGGGCTGCACTGCAGGGGATCACACAGAGCTGTATAAATTCTCCCTCCATCAACATCTCTGGTTTAAGTTTCCTCTCCATCTCTGATCCTATCCCTTCTCTCTGGAGGTTTTCCTCAATGGAGCTGATTCCCTGTCCCATGCCTTCTCCCTGTCAGCACTCACAGATCCCATCTGACCCTCTCTGCATCCCCCTGGCCCTACACAAACATCTGCCCGGGTTAAGCTGGACGTAGGGTCTTGTTGATAAACAGAAAAGGATGGAACAGACTGAGCCTGATGGGTCCAGCAGAGGTGATGCTGCTGCTGTCCATGGGCAGAGGACCAGCTGGAGACATATTCGGAGGCTCCTATCGGACCTGCTGACCGCTCAAGGATACTGCTCAGGAGTCTCAGTGATTTGTTTAAGCATGAAAGGCTCTGGTTCCATTTCTCCCACCAAATTCCCCAGGTGCAGGGAACTGAAAACACAGAGTCTGGGAAGTTCCTTATCTTTAATGCAAGAGCCCTCCTGACAGATCCCACAGGCTGTGGCTGTGCCGGCTTTAGGAGATCCCTCCAGCAACCGCACCTGCATTGTCCTGCACTCAGAGACTCACCTGGAGAAGGGCTGTGAAGAGTTTTCTCCAAATGAAGCCTCCTCTCTCCTGCCACCCCACCTGCCTTTCCCCTCTCTCTGCTCCCTCCTGTCCCCTCGCTGCCTGCAGGCAGTGCCCTCAGCCCTGCTGGGCTTTGCAGAGGAGCTGCTCCTGGCCAGACCTGGCTCTTTTCTCAACTTCTGTCTCATGATGAGCTCCCTCCCTGCCAGGAGCCCAGCCCAGCTCAGCAGCAGAGGAGCAGCCCAAGGCAGCGCTTTCTCTGCTCCCTCTGGGCTCCCTCGAGGTGTCCCTGGGGCTCCAGGGGAACATTCTGAGAAACAGGCTGAAGCCATCCCTGATGCTTCCTTCATCATCTGGGCAGGCACACTTCTGTCCTGCAGTGTCATTGCTCCTGTTAGAAAAATAACAGGGAATGAGAATCAATTTCTTGTCTCACCATTAGACAGGACCTCAGAAAGGTGACAGGGAACGAAATCATTTCTCCAAAGTAGGAGGATCTGTCCCACGGAGTGAATTCAGGCATTTCATCCGAGGTCTTTAGGCTTGGGGCTGGGAAGACACTCAGCTCCCTTTCTCCCAGACACATCTTCTGCAAAGCTTATGCGCACACAGGGTCTTGAAACCCTTGGTCATGGTTTCCTCATGGCAGGGATGAGTTTGCCTGGTGCCACAGCTTCAGGGCTTCAGCCCTAATGGGCAGCAATGCCCTCAGCCAGGGGCACAGGCAGGAGGAGCTGGAGCCATTCCCATGGGAGACAGAGCTGGGACATGGTCACAGAGCTCAGGAGAGATGGTAGTCAAGGACAGCATCTTCCAAGCACTGCAAGGCTCCAGATAAACTGAGTCTCAGCTTGAAAGTCCATTCAAGGACCCATGATGAGATTTTGCTGCTTCAGGAACAGTTAAAGAAGAAAAATACCCTGCGTAGGCACTGCTGGATTTAGAAGGGTCAGGTGTCACAGATCTGAGGTTCACTGTGTCCTCTGTCCCTGCCTTCCCCATCAAGGTCTCACAGGGCTTTGTGACTCATGGTAGGACTCTGGAGGAGTTTGACCAGTAGTGGGTAGAGGTCAAGTCAGGGATCTCTTGGGCAAAAGGAATTCTTCACAGTCTATGAGACAGGAGGGGCAGCATCGCAGGGAGCTGAGGGAACAGGAAGATGTCACAGTGTCTCCATCATCTTCCAGAGGTCATGGAGAGTGTGGGAACTCCCTGACCGCTGGTACCACTGCCACATCAGAAATGGCCAGTGGATGAGTAGGGGAGCAAAAGGCTTTGCCCCAGAATTTGTCTAGTAGGATCCCATTTCTGGGTGTCTGAAAGAGAAGGGGATTTTATTTCCCTTGGTAGATTATGTCTCACCATCCTTCTATGACCCAACTCTTCCACGGTCTGATTCTCCCATGACCAGACACTTACATAAGCCACCTCTTCTAGGACGCAGGTTTTCTGTCACCTGAGCCCTCTTTGACTCTAGTGAATCTTCTATGACCCAAGACTTATATGACCCTTCTAAGACTTCTTTATGACCTGAATTTTTTTATGTCCAGACTCCTCTATGACCCTTAAATGACCCAAACTTTCTATGAAACTTTTATGACCAGACTCTTCTATAAACAGCACTTCTCTGTCCCTTTTATGACCTGATCTTTCTATAGCCCAAATCTTCTTTGATCCTTCTATGACCCAACACTTCTCTAAACCTTCTACAGTTGAATTCTTATATGACCCAACCCTCTATGACGCCAATCCTCTAAGATATGAGTCTTTTATGACCCAACACTTCTAAAAAATGTCTTCTATGACCCAAGCCTTCTGTGACCCAACTCTCCTCTGACTCTTCCGTAACTTTCTATGACCTGACTTCTCTGTGATTCTTCTATGACCTGACTCTTCTATAACCCGACTCCTCTATGACCCGACTAATCTATGACACGGCCCTTCTATGGCCCAACCCTTTTGTGAACCGGCACTTCTATGACCCCTCTATGACCCGACTCAAGTTTCTATGAGTCGACTCTTCCATGACCCAAATATTCTATAACCCAAATCTTCTATGACTCAAATATTCTATGAGCTGACTCTTCTATGGACCATCTGTGACTGGGCTCTTCTATATCTCCTCTACGAGCCGACTTGTCTATGACTAAACTCTTCCGCGACCATCTCTTAAATGACCAGGTCCTTCTATGACTTAAGCCTTCTATGAACAAACCGTTCTATGACCCAGCTACTCTCTGACTCTTCAATGCTGTGTCTTTCTCCGATCCAGGTCTTCTGTGACTCTTCTATGACATGAATCATTTATGCTCCAACACTTCTATGACCAATATATGACCAGATGCTTCTGTGACCCGACTCTTCTAGGACCCAACTATTAACAAACCCTTCTATGACCTGACCCCTCTATGACTCTCTATGACCTGACTCATATGAGACGCTTCCTTTATGAACTGACAATTCTATGGCTCTATGACAACTCTATACTCTTCTATAATGCGATACTTCTGCAGTCTTTCTATATCCTGATGCTTCTACAACGCACACTTTCTGTGCCTCAATGTTTCCATGAAACTTCTATGAGCGAACTCTTCTATGACCTTTCCATGACTAAACACTGCCAATACCCAACTAAACTCTCACACTCGTATGACTTGACTCTTCCATGACCTGAGTATTCTATGATCCACAATGATTTGAACGTTCTATGAACCATCTGTCCTTCTGTATTGCACCTCTATGACTTGACTCCTCTCTGACATGATCTTTCTCACAAACGCATTTTCTGCCACTCTTCTACGATCCAGCACATTAATAACCCTACCCTTCTATCCCCCAACTCTTCTGGTGCACGTGGAGCTGTGTGAGAGCCTTGGCATCTCAAGGAACCCTACAGGCCTGTATTTGGAATCACATGGAATAACTGCTTCCACTTCAATTCAGCAATGTGAGAAGGCTCATGGCACCAACATCATTGCAGTCAAAGCCACATCTGCCTGCCCAGGGCCTGGGGGTCAGGGCTTGGACTTTCTGCTTCACCAAGTGAACCCAGGCTTTTCTCAGCATCACAGCTGCCTGCACGGCGCCTTTGTCCTCCTGCAATCATGGCCTCCAATTCTCGGCTCTAATGAGTCCCTGGGGAGCCTTTGTCACTAACGATGCTCACTGAGACCAACTAAGACTTCAAGAAATTTTGAGCTTTGCTTTTGACTTCTTGAGAGCTTTGTTCCAACTCCTCTCAGCAGCTGAGGTTCAAGGACTCATCAGCAATTCCATCCTGGATCTCATTAACCTACAGAAAGCCTTAATGAGCTCTTTCTCTTCCTGTTGTTTTCTTCAAGTCTTCAAGCCTCGCATGGCTCCTTGTAGTCATTTCCCAGTGTGGTTACAGAGGAAGATTTCAAAGTGCACCTAAGAAAAACGTTTTATCTGAAACTTTCTAGAAGTTTCAAAATCATACAATGGTTTGGGTTGGTAAGGACCTTAAAGCCCATCCAGTTTCAACCCCCCTTCCCTGGGCAGGGACACCTCCCACTGGACCAGGCTGCTCAAAGCCCCATCCAGCCCGACCTTGAACCCCTCCAGGCAGGGGGCACACACAGCTTCCCTGGGATACCTGAGCCACGTCCTCACCACCTTCTTTGTGAACAATTCCTCCCTAATGTCTAATCTAAATCTTCCCTGTCCATAACGCCACCCCGTCATCCTATTATTCCATGCCCTTGGAAAAAGTCCCTTGCCAGCTTTCTTGGTGACCCCTTCAGGTACGGGAAGGCCTCTATAACGTCCCCCCGATGCCTTCTCTTCTGCAGGCTGAGGAAGTTCCAGGAGAAGATCAAAATTTCTTTGTGAAATCCCTTTTGAAAGGGCATGGGATTGGTGGAGGTCTCTTGTTAGTGAGGAAGAGCAAGTGTTCTGGTGCCCACGTCCACCTCCTCAGGGCAAACTTCAGCTGGCCAGCTCTCTGTCCATGCTTCTCCATGGAGATGCTTTTTCCATTTGAGGGCCAAGGTAAAAATAGATTAATAGACGAAAGAAAAAAAGATAAAAGGAATATAAAGAGAGACCAAACCCAATGCAATTTACATCACTTCCCACCTCCTGCTTGGGGCAGCCTGCTAAGTGGGTCTCTATTTTATGCTCATAGACAAACCTAGGGAACAAGAGAGCTCAGTTTAGACGTCAACAGGGCACCGAGGCCACGATTGAAAGAAAGGACTTTGGCACTTGACGGCTCCATGAACGCAGCTATCACCTGGCCAAAGCTCCTGTGACACCTGGGAACATCCAGCTTCTCGTCCAGAGGAGCAGGATCCTTCTGGGATGGACAGGAGGGGAAAAGCCTTGGCCGAGACTCCAGGGCAGCGGGGGATTCTGCACCCCTGGGGGTTCAAACTCAGCAGATTTGATGCCTCGGGAAAGCTCTTCAGCCTTCAGCACTATTCAGCACAATTTTTAAGGCACAAAGTCTGGTTTTCTATGTCCACAGCTTCCATGTTGGAGACAAAAGCCTCTAACAGGGTTCAAAAGCTCAGTTTTAGCTCCCAAATCCTCCTTTTCAGGCAACAAAGCCTCACTGTGAGGGCTCAAATCCTCTTTTTGAGCCTCTCAAGTCCCATTTTTAGGCTGAAAGCCATCCTGTTCACTACCATGGCATCTTTTTAGGGCAAAGAACCTGATGTCGGGGCTCAAAGATGCAATTTCAGTTTCAAAGCAACATTTGTAGGGCCCAAAGGCTCTTTTTGAAGCTCCAAACTCTCACATAAAGGATCCAACCTCCCCCTTTACAGCCTCAAGCCTCCATTGGAGCACCCAAAGTCCTGCAGTTTTGACCAGAGCTTCATTTCTTGAGGCAACAGAGGAACCAAGAGGTTTGTCTCCTTCGCAGGGACAAAAGACTTAACTTGTAGCACTGCACCCATCTCTTTAGTGCCCCAAGTCTCATATTTAGGGTGGAAATCCTTGATTTTAGGGTTCCAACTTGTCTTTTAACACTTATAGCTTTTCTTAGGAGGCCCATAGTTACATTTTGAGTCTCAACCCTCGTTTTTTAAGTCTAAAGACACATTTCATTGTCCCGGAGCATAATTTTTAAGGACCAAAGTTGATTCTGGATGTCCAAAACCTCAGTGTTATGGGCCAAAGCCTTATTTTTAGCTCCTTTCTAGCTTCCAAAGCTTCCTTTTCCGGGAACAAAGCTTCATTTTTGGAGTTGTTTGCAGTTGTAAAGGCCCAGATCCTCATTTTTAGCCTCTCAGGTATATTTCAAGCTGCAAAGCTGTTGTCTTTGGTACCACAGCATCATTTCAGGGCATGAAACCCGAGGTCCTGGCTCAAAGCCTCAGTTTCACTTTCAAAGCACCACTGGTAGGACCCAAACCCTCCTTTTGAAGCTCCAGACTGTCATGGAAAGTATCCAACCCCCTCCTTGATGGCTCGAAGCCTCTACTGGAGTGCCTAAAGCCCTGCATTCAGGACCAGAGCTTCATTTCTTGGAAGCAAGAGATTCTCCTCCCTTGAGGGATCAAAAGACAAGTTTGTAGCACCACGCCCATCCTTTTAGTGCAGAAGTCTCATGTTTTGGGCTGAAATCTTCAATTCCAGGGTTCTAACCTGTTTTCTAGGACCCATAGACATTTTGGGACCCACAGTTACATTTTGAAGGTCTAAACTCTCGTTTTCTGTGTCTAAAACCCAAGGTTAGGAGCCTCTATTTTAAAGCCCAAAGGTTAATATTGGAGTTCCAACACCTTAGTTTTAGAGGCCAAGCCCTTATTTATAGGTTCTAAAACTCATTTCTATCTTTTAAAGCCTCTTTCAGGGATGTCATCCTCTGTGATGCTGCCCGGTGTCCTAGGAGACCTCTCTGCTGTCCAGGACAAGCACCCTCTGGACTCACTCTCCAGCAGGATCTGGAGGAGGCAGGTGGTCTCTCCATCGGGAGATGCCTGCTCCTTGCTCTGTGTGTGAGATTGGGAGATCTTACGCATCCTAGGATTGGGAGATCGGGAGATCTTACGCATCCTAGGATTTGGAGATCCCAGGATTCCTGCTGATTTTCCACGTGGGAGATGTTCCCAGCCCAGGTGGTCCCGTTTTTGTTTAACTGTGCCAGCCTTGCCCCCTTCTCCTTCGCTCAGATCGGATTTGTTTCCCGAGTGCTTTGTCACTCACTCCAGGCTGTGTACGGAGCCATCCTGGCCTGGATGCTGAAGTTCTGTTCCAATTTAGCTGCCTGCTTGTTTGTCCCCTCCACCCATGACCACAGGACCTGTTCCTGCAGCTCCAGAGAGGCCTTGGGGGAAAGAACTCAGGAAAACAGAAGCCAATGAAGGGTCCTTTATTTTGCTTAAATACACAGGATCTCAGCTCCTTATTCAAACAAACACCCAGTCAGCAAAAAAAGCAGAAAGTGAATAAGAAAGGGGGTAAAGATTTTAGAATTAAGAAACAAACAACAATTAAATAAAGACTGTCTTTGCCTGGGAGGAGTTACATGAGAACTGCTAGGCAGAAGCTGAGGAGCACTTTATTGCTTCTTAGGAACATTGAGTCATGAATTTCCAGACTACATCACTGATCTCTTTGTTCCTCAAGCTGTAGATGAGGGGGTTCACTGCTGGAGGCACCACTGTGTATGGAACTGCCACCACCAGATCCAGCGATGGGGAGGAGATGGAGCGAGGTTTCACGTGGGCAAACCTTGCAGTGCTGACAAACAGGGAGACGACAGCCAGGTGAGGGAGGCTCTTCTCCCAAGGGACGGGGGACAGGACAAGAGGGAATGGCCTCAAGCTCCGCCAGCGGAGATTTAGGCTGGACATTAGGAAAACATTTTTCCCAGAAAGGGTCATTGGGCACTGGCAGAGGCTGCCCAGGGAGGGGGTTGAGTCCCCTTCCCTGGAGGGGTTTAAGGGACGGGTGGACGAGGTGCTGAGGGACACGGTTTAGTGTTTAATAGGAATGGTTGGACTCAATGATCCGGTGGGTCTCTTCCAACCTGGTTATTCTATGATTTTATGAGCCAGCAGTGGCCCAGGTGGCCCAGAAGGCCAATGGCATCTTGGCTTGGATCAGACATGGCGTGACCAGCAGGTCCAGGGAGGTTCTTCTCCTTCTGGACTCAGCACTGGTGAGACCGCTCCTCGAATCCTGTGTTCAGTTCTGGGCCCCTCACCACAAGAAGGATGTTGAGGCTCTGGAGCGAGTCCAGAGAAGAGCAACAAAGCTGGTGAGGGGGCTGGAGAACAGGCCTGATGAGGAACGGCTGAGAGAGCTGGGGGTGTTTAGCCTGGAGAAGAGGAGGCTGAGGGGAGACCTCATTGCTCTCTATAACTCCCTGAAAGGAGGTTGTAGAGAGGAGGGAGCTGGGCTCTTCTCCCAAGTGACAGGGGACAGGACAAGAGGGAATGGCCTCGGGCTCCTCCAGGGGAGGTTCAGGATGGACATCAGGCAAAAATGTTTCCCAGAAAGGGTCATTGGGCAGTGGCAGAGGCTGCCCAGGGAGGGGGTTGAGTCACATTTCCTGGAGGAGTTTAAGGGACGGGTGGACGAGATGCTGAGGGGTCTGATTTAGTGACTGATGGGAATGGTTGGACTTGATGATGCAGTGGGTCCTTTCCAACCTGGTGATTCTATGATTCTATGAAATACAGAGAGCATGGGTTGCTGTTTACTCAGTTACTTGGTTACAAATGGAAAGAAGAGAGTGAATTAAAAAGGTGATGAGAATGTAAACTTAAAAAAACCCAACACCACCATCAATAAAATAAGGCAGTGTGCACCTTTAGTGAGTCACATGATAACTGCAGTGAAGCAGAAGTTCAGGAGTTCATTGCTTCAGTGTAAAATCCAGTTATCAGCTTCCACGTTGCATCCTTGAGCTGCTGGTTCCTCCAGCTGTAGATGAGGGGGTTCACTGCTGGAGGAACCACGGAGTAGACAAATGACACCACCAGGTCGAAGGATGGGGAGATCGAAGAGGGCTTCAGGTCAGTGAAAGTGCCCGTGCTGATAAACAGGGAGACCACAGCCAGGTGAGGGAGGCACGTGGAGAAGGTTTTGTGCCGTCCCTGCTCTGAGGACATCCTCAGCACAGCCCTGAAGATCTGCACATAGGACACCACAATGAAAACAAAACAGCCAAAGACTATTAAGATACTGACCACAAGAAGCCAAGCTTCCCTGAGGTAGGAGTGTGAGCAGGAGAGCTTGAGGATCTGGGGGATTTCACAGAAGAACTGGTCCACAGCATTGCCCTGGCATAGGGGCAGGGAAAATGTACTGGCCGTGTGCAGCAGAGAAGAGAGAAACCCAGCACCCCAGGCAGCTGCTGCCATGTGGACACAAGCTCTGCTGCCCAGGAGGGTCCCGTAGTGCAGGGGTTTGCAGATGGCAACGTAGCGGTCATAGGACATGACTGTGAGAAGAGAAACCTCTGCTGAAATGAAGAAGTCAAACAGAAAGAATTGGGCAACACATCCTTCATATGAGATTTCTCTGGTATCCCAGAGGGAATTGGCCATGGATTTGGGGACAGTGGTGGAGATGGATCCCATGTCGAGGAGGGCGAGGTTGAGGAGGAAGAAGTACCTGGGGGTGTGGAGGTGGTGGTCCCAGGCGATGGTGATGATGATGAGGTCGTTTCCCAGGAGGGCAGCCAGGTAGATGCCCAGGAAGAGCCAGAAGTGCAAGAGCTGCAGCTCCCGTGAGTCTGCGAATGGCAGGAGGAGGAACTGGGTGATGGAGCTGCTGTTGGACATCTGCTGCATCTAGGCATTGGGCACTGTTGAGGGAGGAAAGGACAGTGACAAGTTAAGGGAGCCTTCTCTAAGCCAAATGAAAGTAATTTCTCATTACCCCCTTCCCCCTACCCCCGCCTCCATCAGCGCCTCTGCTGCACTCAGAGAGATAAGAGGGAGTCCTGCGAGGTGAGAGCATTGTCTGGCTCAGTGCAGAGGGAGAGGAACTGCTCTGTCCTTGCTCTTGTTCCCAGCTGCCCTGGGCTTGCACGTTTCTGAGATCGAGGGGGATCACACTCCCGTGTTACCCTCAAACCACTCAATGTCCACCTCACACCACTCAATGTCTCACCCTTTCCTAAGGTCTCAGCACCCACTTTCATCCTAGGACACACACAGCTCATTCACACGCCCAACAGCATTTTGTGTCTCATACCATCTCTGTGCTTCTCTGAAGGGCATCTCTGTAACACAGGATGTAAACTCTCCCTCCCAGAACCTTTCTGGCTTTAGTTTCTCCTCATTCCCTGATCCTATCCCTGCTGCCTGGAGGTTTTCCTCCAGTGATGTGTTTCCCTGTCGCACGTTTTTTCCCTGCTCACAAACCCCATCCCAGCCCCTTGGCACTCCCCTACACAAACCTGCCTGTTTGCAGGGCACTGCCTGGGCACGTGGTCCTGTTTGGAGGCTCCAGAGGGAAGAACAACTTGGTGGGGCCAGCAGAGGTGATGCTGGTCCATAGGCAGAGGAGGGGCTCAAGGTGGTTTGGGAGACTCCTATCCCAAATCCCTTCCTTGTCCTTTCCACTGAACAGTCCATTCAGTTTTTCTAAGGTGATTTGGAATGGTCCTGATCGACGCAGCAACCTCTGGACAGCAAAATACGCTCTCCTGCAGGAGGTGCCTCTTGCACCCACAGCTTCTCCCTGCAGCAAAATTGTCCTGCACCCAGACTTACCATGTCAAGGACTGTGAAGATTTCTCCTCCAGTCAGCCCTCAGTCATCCTCCTGACCACCTTTAAGCTCCCTCTGCCTTGCTGGTCTCTCCATGAGAAACCCTGGGAGTTCCCTTCTCCCTGCTGTCTTTGCAGAGGAGCTGCTCCTCGCCAGAGCTCGCTCTTTGTAGCTCTGTCCACTTGCCCTGAGCTCCCTCAGTCCCAGGAGCCCAGCCCAGCTCAGCAGCAGAGGAGCAGCCCAGGGCATTTTAATGACCCCTCTGGTGGGTTGGATGCTGAGTCCATGAATCTCACACCCTGAGAGGAAGTAGAACAAACCTTTCAAGAAGTAAAACTCACATTCAAGCTCCAAGGTTTCTTGTAGTGTTAATGGGTCCCACTGAGGGCACTGCTGAGAAAGCATCTCCAGGGCCCAGTTAGAGCAGAAAACTGGAGGCAGTGATGAAAAGCAAGGTAAAGGTGTCTCTAACGCTGAGTCAGCCTGGATGTGTTTCATTAATCCAAAGGACCAAGCCCTGACCCCATTAACCAAGTGGATAAGCCCTGACCCCCAGACCCTGGGAAGGGAGATCCTGTCCCTCTCTCATTCCTTAGGACTCTTCCTGAGCAGTGGGATGTGAGAACGGGCAATGCCAAGGGTAGGACTTTGGAAAAACACTTGCATGGCTCCTGGGTGGGGGTTAGGAGGCTGTGAGAACCTGGTGCTGTAAGAGTGAGGTGTTTCCTCCTCCACAGTGCAGTGAGTGCAAGTAGTGATTTGGCATCCGTCCAGCAAGCATCAATTAGCAAGCATCCATCATTGAACAGCATCCTTTTGAAGAACAAGAAAGATGATCAAAATCTGTGCTTGGAGTAGAAAGCTCTTCAGTTCCATATCAAAAGGAGCTGAATTTGTGGTGACAAAAGTCTGATAAAGACCTGACAGCGAAGAGCTTTGTCAGTACCGTTTTGGGCTGATACATTTTTGCAAGGAAAGGAATTCATCTTGGTGGAGAAGAAATTAAATATTGACGAAACCAATGTGCTCTTTACGGAGATGGGGGAGAGGGTGAGGGCCTCCTCAGAAACTCAGATACAAACTTAAATCCTCTCTGGAACCCTCACTTGAACCGAAACCCAAACGCTGACTAACCCACAACTGGCCCTGACCCTACCCCATCTTCCCACATCAACACCTGTGTGATCACACGAGTCATTTCATAGCATTCCAAGGTTACCACGGCAAAAGAACCAGAAAAAACCAAATGTGGTTCTAGAGGCAGCACAACCGGGACTGATGAGCATCCTTCTATAACCTTGTCATACCAGTTGAAGACTTGGGAGCATAAGGGACTGCCCACTGCTTCCTTGTGTTCTGGAGGAACCTCTCTGTGCAGCCCAAGTCAGACTTTTGGGTCAAATGAATCACTTTCCATTTCTTATCGACACTATTGATTGTGACTGAGATACCCAGGCTGCAGACGGGCAGTTCCTCATGCAGTAGCTCCTCTGTTTCTCCCCACACGGACAGTCCTACGTGTCTCACCGAAGGAATCATCCCACAGTGCCTGGATTTGCCGACGGTTGCTTCAACTCATGCTGTTGCTTCTCTGTAGCTTTTCTGCTTTGGGGATGCTGGTGGGAAAAGGCCTCACTGTCCTGATCCTGGCTTTGTTGGACACTCTGAAAGGACTGACTGTAGGTTGCTGGGGTTCAGAGTAGGAAATCAAGGACCGCCTGAGCCTCACCCAAGGGCAGGAAGGGTTGTTTGCGTTAATGGTTATTGCTGAAGGTTTCCTTGGTCAGAATCCAGTGTTTTAGGCACAGGGTCCACACCAGTACAAATGCAGATCCCCAGAGTGGATGGATGCGACTCAGTGCTTTTCCCTCTCCATGCATCTCCATCCTAAGCTTTCTCTCCATGCTCTTTTCTGAGGTGCTCTGGAGCACAAACAGCACGAGCAGTTGGTGTTTGACCTCTCAGATCCACCTCCCTCTTTGCGCTGTCATTGGGCACAGACAAGGGTTGGGACCCATGGAGGGGGAGGTGCAGGGAAGCCTTTTCTGCTCCTGTAAATTAAACACTGATGGAATTTGCTTATTTTCTGCTCCTCTCCTTGCTCCCCACCCCCAAACAAGTTTTGAATTTTCCTTTGAGCCACCAGCTGTGGTTTCTCAATTTCTCTTCTTGCTACAGTCACCGTTATTATGGAAGTTGCTCAGATACTGCCAACCACGCTTGATTAGAAGCCTCCGTCGGCACAAACTGGTGACTCCTAACTCAATCCAGGCCCCTTTGGAGGAAGGGTCCAGCTTGGAAGTGCTGCACCAGGGAGATCCCACTGTATTACAGAGATGCTGCGAGACAGGCCAGCTCTGATCAGCGTCAGACACGCTTCTGTAAGGGCTCCACCTGCACAAAGTAGGTGCTCACCTGACACCCAGTGACACAAGTGCAAATAGTTCTGTACCAACCATAATAACCACAAACTGGTGGATGACGTGACTGAGAGCAACTGTGCAGAGAGGGGCTTGGGGTGCAGATTGATGAGAAGCTTGACATGAGCCAGCACTGTGTGCTCGTAGCCCAGAAGGCCAACGGTGTCCTGGGCTGCATCCAAAGCATCGTGGCCAGCAGGGTGAGGGAGGGGATTCTGCCCCTCTATTCTGTTCTTGTGAGACCCAGCCTGGAGTCCTGTATGCAGCTCTGGAATCCCCAGCATAAAAAGGACATGGAACTGTTGGGACAGGTCCAAGGAGGCCATGAGGATGATCAGAGGGCTGGATCACCTCTGCTATGAGGACAGCCTGAGAGAGTTGGGGTTGTTCAGCCTCTGGAAGACTTCAAGCAGAACTTACAGGGGCCTTTGGGTACCTGCAGGGTGCTCCAGGAAAGCTGGGGAGGGAATTTTTACAAGGGCATGGAGTGACAGGATGAGGGGAATGACTTTAATTTGGGGGAGGAGGGGAGGTTTAGATTAGACATTAGAAATTCTTCCTGATGAATATAGTGAGATATTGGCCCAGGTTGCTGAGGGAAGCTGTGGATGCCCCTTCCCCAGAAGAGTTCAGGCCATGTTGTATGGGGCTTTAAGCAGCCTGGTTCAGTGGGAAGAGTCCCTGTCCATGGCAGGGAGGTTGGAACTGGATGATCTTTAAGGTCCCTTCCAATCCAAACCGTTCTATGATTCTGTGGTTGCAGATGAAGTCCTTCACCCCACGGCAGGCTGGGTGCTGGAGTCCGTCATCTCTGAGAATGCTGGGAGCTTGGACCTTCACCCCATGGTGTGCTGGGAGCTGGAGTCTCTCACTCCGTGGCATCCTTTTCCCATGAGGAGCTCCCATCCCCTCAGCTGGCTTTGTCTCCCAGCCCCTGACTTCAGCTCAGAGCTTTGGCTGCACATTTGACTGATCCCTGGAGCCCCAGCTGAACAATCTTCTCCAGTTCAACCCAGGGGAGCCTGGGAGAAGGAGAGACAGAGTGATGCGGAAGGGTCCTCTGTACCACGATGGGCACTGGGGCTGCAAGGACAAACTGCACGCTTCCCAGACACATGCCGGGAGAGAAATGGAGAAAGAAACCCCAACAATCAAGTAACTGCTGCTCAGGAAGAGTGTTCTGAGCTCTGGTGCCCTGTAGGGTATTTTCTGAGGGCTAGTGAGAACCATTTGGGGGCATCACAGGAGAGTTCAGGGAGGTAAGGGAATCCCTGCAGACATGGCAGGGGCATTTCTCCACAGCAGAAGGGAGAGAAATCTTTCTGTTTCGGTCAGATCAGTTGGGTGGGCTGAGATTTGAGGAGCATCTCAAGAGAAAAGGCACAGCCACGGACCCGGACCCAGGAGGGTGTTACAAGAGATACCAAAAATCTAAAATTTTCCCACTATATCAGTCAAAAAGAGATGGAAAATTGCAGAGGGCACAACAAACAGATTCCCGTGTGGCATCAGCAAAGCTTCTGCACTTATGAATGAAAACCCAGCACCATCCATGAAAGGAATCGATAGACGTGTTTATGCCTTGGGTTCAATGTCTACTGCGAGTTGAACCCAGCACAGCTGCACAATGAGGTGCCGAGTCTTTTCTGGATCTCAGGATCACATGCTCAGGGAGGTGCCTTTTCACACTTGTAGGGAACTCAGCACCACTTCTGTTCCCCTGTGAAACCCCAGGTGGGTGTCACTTGTGGAGACACAGAGTTCTCTTCCACTGGAGACCCTTAGGTCCTCTAAAGAGTTTTCAGGTTACTGAATTTTGGGGAAAGGATGGGATTTGAGAGAAAAGGCCCCCCAGGATTTAGGAGCAGCTCTCTCCAAGCCAGCCCCCAGCAGCACCGACTGCATCTCCTCGACAGCCACCTGGCACGCTACAAACCGATGTCCGTGAATTTGGATCTCGGGCAGAGCCAGCGTGGAGGCTACACAGCAGATTCCGAGACAGGGAGGGGATTCAGTGCCCCAAGACTAATTGCAAGGGGAGACCCTGATGAATTCTCTCACTCTCAAGCTGGCTGCACACAAACAGCTCCCACGACCATGGCAACTCCAGAAGAACGTCCAGAAGTCTTTGAAAGTGCCCTGCTTGCAACAGGCCAACGTTGTGCCAGTGAGCATCTCCCAGTTTACAAGAGCAGGGAATCCCATTCCCTTGCCTGGGCGCTGTTTAACCTTCCAGCACAAACGTTCCCAAATCCTTCTAGCAGGGGTGTCTGAATATGCTGGATCCTCGTGCTATGAAGCTCTTGTCCAAATATCCTTGACACCCTTGAGGGAAGGGATGCCACCCAGAGTGACCCTGGCAGGCTGGAGCAGTGAGCTCGTGTGACCCTCATGGGGTTCAACAAGGGCGGGTGAAGGGTCCTGCACCTGGGTCAGGGAAAACCTGGAGTTGTTCAGGCTCAAGAAGAAAAGTCTCCCAGGAGACCCTATTGCAGCCTTTCAATATCTGAAGGGGCTTTTTATGATAAAGATGCTAAAACACTGGATCAGGTTTCCCAGAGAAGCTGTGGATGCCCCATCATTGGTAGTGGACGGGGCTTTGAGAATCTGATTGAGTGGAAGGTGTTGGTGCCCATGGAAGGGAGAGGTTGGGCCAGATGGATGTTTGAGGTCCCTTCCAACCCAAAATATTGTTCTGTCCGTGGCCTCAGTGATGTCGTCCTCTGTGATGCTGCCCTGTTTCCGAGGAGACCTCTCTGCTGTCCAGGCCAAGCACACTCTGGACTCACTCTCCAGCAGGATCTGGAGGAGGCAGGTGGTGTCTTCACTGCACGTGTCCTCAGGGCAGGGTTTTGCTCCCTCCCAGCCCGACTCCTGATCAGGACAGGAGCTTACGAGCACCCACTGAAGCTATTTTTTTCCGGGAAAAAAGCCGTCAGGGGAAAAAAACAGCTTGGTTGAACAGAGAGGTCTTGAGTGATATCAAGCAGAAGAGAAACGTTTATGGGCTCTGGAAGAGGGGACAGGCCTCTTGGGTGGACAACAGGAGGGAAGTGAGATTGTGTAGGGAAAAAAATCAGAAGGGCTAAGGCTCAGCTAGAAATCAGATTGGCAAAGTCTGTGAAAGATAATAAAAAATCCTTCTATAAATATATAAATAATAAAAGGCGGACTAGGGAGACCGTACAGTCCCTATTGGACGCAGAAGGAACAGCAGTGACAGGGGATGAGGAAAAGGCTGAGGTACTTAATGCCTTCTTTGCCTCAGTCTTTAATTGTAAAGAAAGTCGTTCCGTCTGTGTACAAACCCAGGAGCTGGAGGAGCCAAAGGAGGCTCCCATGATCCAAGAGGAGGTGGTCAGAGCCTTGCTAGCCCAACTAGACACCCACAAGTCTATGGGGCCGGATGGGATTCACCCAAGGGTATTGAAGGAGCTGGCGGATGTGCTGGCCAAACCGCTTTCCATCATCTTCCAACAGTCCTGGAAGGCTGGGGAAGTCCCACTGGACTGGAGGCTGATGTTGTGCCCATCTACAAGAAGGGCCACAGGGAGGATCCAGGAAACTCCAGGCCTATCAGTCTGACCTCAGGGCCAGGGAAAGTCATGGAGCAGGTGATCTTGAGTGCGATCATGAAGCTCATGCAAGAGAACCGGGGGATCAGGCCCAGTCAACACGGGTTCACAAAAGGCAGGTCTTGCCAGACTAACCTGATCGCCTTCTATGACAAAGTGACTTGGCTGCTGGACGAGGGAAAGGCTGTGGATGGATCTTCCTGGACTTCAGTAAAGCCTTTGACACAGTTTCTCACAGCATTCTGCTTGGGAAACTGTCAGCCTCTGGGCTGGACAGGCGCACACTCTCCTGGGTGGAAAAGTGGTTGGATGGAGGGCCCAGAGAGTGGTGGGAAATGGAGTTAACTCCAGCTGGAGGCCAGTGACAAGTGGGGTTCCCCAGGGCTCAGTGCTGGGTCCAGCCCTGTTCAATGTCTTTATCAATGATCTGGATGAAGTCACCGAGTGCACCCTTAGCAAGTTTGGGGACGACACTAAGCTGGGTGGAAGCTGGATCTGCTGGAGGGTTGGGAGGCTCCAAAGGCATCTGAACAGGCTGGATCCGTGGGCTGAGACCAACGGGATGAGGCTTAACAAGGCCAAATGCCGGGTCCTGCACTTGGGGCACAACAACCCTGAGCAGCTCCAGACTAGGAGAAGTCTGTCTAGAAAGCTGCCTGGAGGAGAGGGACCTGGGTGTGTTGGTCGACAGCGACTGAACATGAGCCAGCAGTGGCCCAGGTGGCCAAGAAGGCCAATGGCATCTTGGCTTGGATCAGAAACGGCGTGACCAGCAGGTCCAGGGAGGTTCTTCTCCCTCCGGACTCAGCACTGGTGAGACCGCACCTCGAATCCTGTGTTCAGTTCTGGGCCCCTCACCACAAGAAGGATGTTGAGGCTCTGGAGCGAGTCCAGAGAAGAGCAATGAAGCTGGTGATGGGGCTGGAGAACAGGCCTTATGAGGAACGGCTGAGAGAGCTGGGGGTGTTTAGCCTGGAGAAGAGGAGGCTGAGGGGAGACCTCATTGCTCTCTCCAACTCCCTGAAAGGAGGTTGTAGAGAGGAGGGTGCTGGCCTCTTCTCCCAAGTGACAGGGGACAAGACAAGAGGGAATGGCCACAAGCTCCACCAGGGGAGGTTTAGGCTGGACATTAGGAAAACATTTTTCCCAGAAAGGGTCATTGGGCAGTGGCAGAGGCTGCCCAGGGAGGGGGTTGAGTCCCCTTCCCTGGAGGGGTTTAAGGCACGGGTGGATGAGGTGCTAAGGGGCATGGGTTAGTGTTTTATAGGAATGGTTGGACTGGATGATCCGGTGGGTCTCTTCCAACCTGGTTATTCTATGATTCTATGATTCTCCTCCTCCTCACCTTCTGAGGAAGCTGCAGACCACGATGAGGTCTCCCCTCAGTCTCCTCCAGGCTGAACAGACCCAATGACTTCAGCTGCTCCTCACACAGCTTCTTCTCCAAACCCTTCACCAACTCCATGCCTTCCTCTGGATGCTCTCCAGGAGCTTCAGATCCTTGTTATCCCATGGAGCCCAAGCCTGCACGCAGTGCTCAAGGAGGGACACTTGGGGCGCTCCCATGAGAAGTCACTATGGGACGCAGCTTGTTCCTCAGCTTTATTAAAGACAATATATATAGGAACGCATCCACTCTGGGAGGACAACTCGGTCTCTCCACGGTTCAGAAGGGCCACCAGCGCAGCCACTGCAGCCTCCATCTTGGAGTGGGCCTCTTTCTCGACAGCATGTCTGAGGTCTCAGTTGCCTGGGAGCTGACCGAGGGATCTGGGTCCTCCTTCAAGGGCAGGAGGGCTGCAAGGGCAGGAAGCAGAAATCAGAGAATCATGGAATGGTTTGGGTCAGAAAGGGCCCTAAAGCCCATCCAGTTCCTCCCCCCTGCCATGGGCTGGGACACCTCCAGCTGGTTCAGCCCCATACAACTTAGCCTGAATGCCTCCAGGGATGGGGCAGCCACGACTTCTCTGGGCAGCCTGGGCCAGGGCCTCTCCACCCTCACAGGAGAACATTTCTTCCTAAGGTCTTGTCTCAATCTCCCCTCTTTCAGCTCAAAACTGTTCCCTTCATCCTATCCCTGCACTGCCGGAACAAGAGCCCCTCCCCAGCTATCCTGGAGCCCCTTCTCATGCTGGAATGTTCCTCTAAGGTCTCCTTGGAGAGGAACTCCACTGCCTGCAGAGACCCCCAGGAGTCTCCCCAGACCCTCCCAGCCCTGGTCATCTCTTTTCTTGGCCAGGAGGTGCAGCTGAGACAGAGGGCAGCTGGAAGCTCGTGCTGGGGAATGGCCCATTTGCCCCTGACATGTTCCTCTGCCCCGAAGCGTCTCCCTGGAGCAGAACCAAGCATGGCAGCTCTTCCCAGGCTCTGCCCCTGCCCCACCAGCCCAAGCCCTGCCCCACCAGCCCAAGCCCTGCCCCTCCTCACCATCGCAGATCTCCAGCAGATCCTCTGAGCTCCAGTTCTTAAGGCACCGTGCGGCCAGACCTGGAAAGAGAACTTGGTCACACCTTCTGCTCCCCAGCACTCCCCGCTCCCAGCCCCAGGGCAGGGTGATCCCGGGAAGGGCAGTGCCCAAGGTGCTGGGATGCAGCTTGCCTCCCAGTACCACCGGCATGGTGGGTGCTCCTTGGGGCAACCAGGGCTCTTGGCAGTCATCGGGCTGTCCCGTGCTGCCAGTGCAGAGGTGGGGACTGGTGCCAGGCTGCCAGGAGAATCACAGAATGGGTTGGGTTGGACGGCCCTTCAAAGCCTATCTAGTTCCAACCCCCTGCCATGGGGAGGGACACCTCCCACTGGATCAAGTGGAGCCAAATCCAGCTTGGCCTTGAGTATCTTCAGGGATGGGATCTTGGGGGTTTAGTTGATGGCAAGTTAGAATGATGGAGCCGTAGAATGAGTTGGGTTGAAAGGCACCGCAAAGCCCATCCAGATCCACTCCTCTGCCGTGGGGAGGGACACCTCCCACTGGACCAGGCTGCTCAAAGCCCCAGCAACCTGGCGCTGAACATCTTCGGGGATGGGGCAACCACAATTTCTCTGGGCAACCTGAGCCAGGGCCTCCCCACCCTCATCGTGAAGAATCTCTTCCTAAAGTATGATCTACATTCCTCCCCGCCCTCCAGTTGAAAGCCATTGCCCTCATCCTATCACTCTGTGCCCTTGGAAAAAGTCCTAGAAGCATGGAATGCTTTAGGTTGGAAGAGACCTTAGCGAGGACAAAGATTGGAAAGGGACCCGGGGTTGTGGCTCACCCAGGAATGAGATGGCCGTCACACGCAAGGTGGCCTGAGGGTTCTGCAGGTAGGGCAGGCTCTGGTGCAGGAATTTATCCACTCGGCTCCTGTTGCAGTCCAGCTAGGTGGAGCACAAGAACACAGGGCTGGTCGAGATGCTCCGCAGCTGAGGTTCAGAGAGAGCCTGGGTGTGCCCAGACCCCACACCCTCCATCCCACCCCCAACCCCCATCCCACTGCCAGAGCTGGGCTGGGCCAGCATCTCCTTCAGCATCCAGGACAAGAAGGGGAGTGGGGCTGGAGAAGAGCCCGTGGGGTCTGTGTGCTCATGGACAGGGAAGGAGGAGGCAGGCACTGGCTCTGGGCTCACAGGCATGGGGGACAGCCCAGCCCGGGGATTCGGGGTTCTCCTCACCAAGCACTTTCCCATCTCAGGGTTCTGATATGTCTGGGCCAGGCGGCTGAGCTTCCTCCATCCCAGGAACTCTGAGCAGACCAGGAGGGTGTCCTTGGAAGCCTGCAGAGAAGCAAAAGCTGGAAGATTTTGGCACAGCCCAGGGAAGGAGACCTGGCATCCTCCTCCTCCTCTCATCTGGGTTCTGAACTGTTGCCAGCAGGGTCTGAGCCAGAACTGGGTTCCGTGCCCAGGGTAGGAACATGGGGCAGCCGCCACCTCAGGCATCTCCCACCGCCGGCCATCAGAACAGAGATCCTAGAGAGCTGCAGAGCTGCAGCCAGGGGTGGGGGCAGGCTGAGGAGCAAAGCCATGTGAGCCCAGGGCTGGAGTCCTGTAGATACCAGGGCAGGACGGAGCCAGCAGCACCTCCCATGTATCACAGAATCCTAGAATCCCTAAGTGGAAAAGACCTTTGAGATCATCAGGACCAACCGTACCTATCCACTACTAAACAATATCCCTGAGCACTTCATCTGCCTGGCGTTTAAACACCTCCAGGGAGGGTGACTCCACCACCTCCCTGGGAGCCATTCCAGTCCCTGAGAGCCCTTTCGGTGAAGAGGTTTCTCCTAATGTCACACCTGAGCCTGCTGTGATGCAGCTTGAGGCCATTCCCTCTCATCCTATCACCTGGGAGAAGAGACCAACACCCACCTCTCTACAACCTCCTTTCAGGCAGTTGTAGACAGTGATCAGGTCTCCCTCAGCCTCCTCTTCTCCAGGCTAAACTACCCCCAGGTCCCTCAGGTGCTCCTCGTAAGATTTGTTCTCCAGCACCTTCACCAGTTTGTTGCCCTTCTTTGGACGTGCTCCAGGACCTTCTTGTCATTCTTGTAGTGCAGGACCCAGAACTGACCCCAGGATTTGAGGGGTGGCCTCACCAGTGCTGAGTCCAGGGGCCCAATCACTGCCCTGGTCCTGTTGGCCAAGCAGTTTCTGATCCAAGCCAAGATGCTATTGGCTTTCTTAGCCACCTGGGCCACTGCTGGCTCATCCTCCAGCAGGACACTTGGCTGTCCCACTCCTTCATTCTGTGCTCTGAGTGGGCCGAGCTTTGATCCTGGGACGCAGGGTGGGTCCCCCTCTGGCTCTATCTCCCTTCCAACCGCTCTCCCTGCCCCTGGCTGGGGAACAAGCCGGCTCTCCTCACCCTGCTGGAGGAGGCAGGGCAGGGCTGGGAAATGTCTGTGCCAGGGACTCCAGTGCTGCTGGGACCCTGGCTTTGGGCTGGGGGAGGGCAGAATGGGGAGAGAGGGGCTGTGGGGGGACCCCAGCTCCTCACCCTCCGCTGCAGCCGGCCATGGTGGGACCAGCACAGGGAACGAGGGGAGCGGTGGGACCCTGGGGGGACATATTCCCAGGCTCTGACATCCAGCAGCCCTTGACCCGCACACCAAGGCCACCCCAGTGGTGTCCACGTGCCCTTCCCCGCCGCCCTGGTCCCTGCTCACCGCACCTTGGCCACGCTCTCCATCTCATCGTTCATGTGGAAGAAGAGCGGGATCAGGGCCCTCTGCACATTCTTCTTCATCTTACTCTTGCGCCTCCCCTCCACTGCCTTCACAGCATCTCCGAAGAGCATGATGGAGAGCCGCCGCACCTCGCTGTGCTCCTGCAAGGGAGGAGGACAGGGGAATTCAGCCACAGCCACTTCTTGCCCACGGCGAGCGAGGGTGTTAGCGCGGCGGCTGCAAGGGTGGACACTCCGTGGCCGGATCCCCAGCACCAGGGCTGTGGGGCAGAGCTGCAGCTGAGGCTGAACAGCCCTGAGCCCCGAACGGCCCCACGGGAGGAGCGAGGAGAGTCCTCCTGCCCGTCTGCTGCCGCCTGGGCCGCGCTGAGGGGCAGCGTCAGTGCAGAGCACCCTGCGGGGCTGAGACCCCCACGGCTCCTTACGTCGTCAAAGAGGGGCAGGAGCTTCTCCGTCAGCGGCAGAGCCATGGGCCTGGCCTCCTCCTTCGGCATGGGATCCATCACGGTCCTGAGGAGCTGCAAGGCCTTCATCCTGTCATCGCCGCTGGTGTCCTGCAGGTTCTCCATCACATCTGGAAGCAGGACCGTCATTTTTCTGGCCTGTGTGCAACGGTTTTCTTGTTGTGAAGGGGGAAAAGACCACACTGGCAAAAATAGCCCCGAGCAGCTGCCTGCCGTTCAGCTTCCCCACAGGTGGGACAGGAGAGGCTGCAGCACCTCCTGGCAGGCAGTGGCTGCTGATGGGGATGCGGAGAGAGCTCGAGGACTGGAAGGGAGTGCAGGAGAGCTGCTCAGCCACCCCACTTTCTGACCAGCCCGAAGGGGCAGATGGATTTGTTTCCCTCTGTCACCCACCATTGTGACCCCCAGCCCATGCCGAGCCAGCACATTCCCACCGCCCCGGGCCCCAGCCGCCAGTACGGCTCCACTTGGCTGCATCCCACTCACCATCCGGGGATTCTCTGAAAGCATGACGAGGGCTCTGAGCGCCAGTGAGAGCATCACTGGGCTCGGATGCCTCAGGTGTCTCTGGGCTTTATACAGGGCAGCAAACTCCTCTGCTCCAACGTCATTGCAGACCAGCCGCTGAAACACAGAGAGCAGTGAGAGGAGCAGAGCCTGCTGGGCTCCCTGCGCCTCTCTGGCACGAAGGAGGCGCGAGGCACGGGCGGAGGCTTGAAGCCTCCTCAGGCTGTGCTGAAGGCCAGGCCCCAGCAATCCCTCTGCCCCTTCCTCTGGCCCGGCCTCAGGTGTCCAGGCTGCAGATCCGCGCAGGGGACGCCGCAGGAGGGAAGCAGAGGGGCTGTGTCCATGTGTACCCCAGGAGGTGCCCGTCTGGAAACAGGGAGGAGGGGAGGGGCTGTGCCTCTTTCCCAGGAATGCAGGCACAGCCCTGCAGGGAGCACGGTCACTCACAGACAAAAGGAAGATGAAGCCGTCCTCCGTGGCACAGCTGAACACCCTGCGCACCCTCTGGTCCTGAAGCACGTCGAGCAGCTCCGTCAAGACGTTCCACAAAGTCTTCGGCAGGGAGATCATGGCCCCCCACATGGCCAGGGCAGCGCTGCAGACCCAGAGCGCTGGCTCAGCATCGCTGCTGCAGCCCTGCCCCATCCCACCCCATCCCCTGGGGGGCCGGGGGGCCCTGCCTGGGCAGGGAGGAGGGGCAGGAGGGGGGCTCCCCCTGTGGCAGGGAGAAACGTGGTGGTGGGGCTCTGGCTTGGGCAGCTCTCCATGCTGTCACGACCAGTACCTGTCACACATTGGAGAGATCTCCAAGAGGCTCCTGACTGCTTCCCTGGGCCTCCACTGGGTCAACAGGAGAAGGAGCTGGACCAGGATGTGCCAGGCTTCCTCCCTGTGGATGTACTCCATGTTTTTGTGGATTCCCCTCATGATGTTTGGCACCTGGAGAGGACACAGAGAAGGATGCTGCTGCCACTGGAGTGCAGCCATGCCCAAACATCCACTGCAGCTGCTGCCCTTCCCATCCCTCCGCTGCCTTGGAATGGCTCCAGGTGCCCCAGAGAGCTGGGTTAGAGCAGGAGGGAAGAACCGGGCCTGACGGGGCTGGTGGGGAGGGTAATCCAGCCCCGGGGCGCTTACATCTGTCAGACAAGACTCAGTGTCCCTCAGGGCCATTTCCAGCATATTCCTGCCCATCTGCCGTACAGAGATTTCATCTGCAGTCAAGTTGTCGATGCCCTCAAGGAGAACCTCAATCACCAGGGCAGAGTGGATGGATTCTCCAAACACCTGTGGGAGGAAGGAAGGGAGGGAAGACATGTCACGCTGAGCACCCTGACGGTGCTGCTTGGCTGAGCAAGGCGAGCGGCTCATGCAAGAGACGCCCAGCAGTGCTGGCAGCAGAGCCCACAGGAGGGCAGGGAGCAGGGGTGCACTTTCTGCAGGCGAAGGATGAGAGCAGAGGGTCCCCAGGGCAGCAGAAGGAGGGCTGGGCTCGTGGACACCATCTGTTGGCCCTACAGCTCACTGGTGGCCAGGAGGTCTGGAGCTGCTGCTGGGACACTGGAGTGCTGCCCCCAGATTGTCCCTGCTTGGGGACAGTAGGAACCCTCTCCCCGGGGACAGTGAGGCTGTGCCAGCCCCACTGGTTCTGGGGCCCCTTGCTCACGGTATCTTCCTGGCAATGCCATGGATCCAAGTCCTGGGAACTGCTCGTGTTGCTGCTGAAGAGCCCAGAAGGCAACAAGGCGCTCCCAGGATCCCATCCGGGTTGGAGCTCTGGGTCCTCTGGATTGTTCTCCGGCAGAGTCTCGTCTACAGGGAGGGCAAACACAAATGAGTTGGTGGGACACAGCATCCTTGCCAACGAGCTTCCCAAACCGGGAAAAGGGCTTTAAGCATGGCATGGCTGAGGATGGAGGCTGTGCAGGGGTGGCTCCTGGCCCCCAGCAACCCTGGCATCCCAGTCCTGCCGTGCCCCATGCCCGTGGGGCTCCTGCTGCTGCTGTGCTGAGGAAACAGGAGCCCGGCATTATAGAATCCCTAGGCTGGAAGAGAAATTTCAGATCCTCAAGCCCAACCATACCTTTCCACTACTAAACCAGATCCCTGAGCGCTTCATCGGCCCAGCTTTTAAAAACCTCCAGGGGTGATGACTCCACCACCTCCCTGTGAGCCGTTGCAGTGCCCGAGAGGCCTTTCGGTAAAGAAATGTTTCCAAATGTCCAACCTGACCCTGTCCTGGTGCGACTTGAGGCCATTCCCTCTTGTCCTATCACTTGGGAAAAGGTACAAACAGCCAGCTGTCTACAATCTCCTTTCAGGCAGTTTAGACACTGATAAGGTCTCCCCCTCGGCCTCCTCTTCTCCAGGCTAAACCCCAGGTCCCACGGCTGCTCCTCCTAAGACTTGTTCTCCAAGCTCCAGCCCAACCCCACCCTCACTCACTGGGCTGCAGTGGCTGGATCATGGTCACCGCAACGGGCTCCAGCCGGGAGCTCATCTGGGGTGCCCCCACCTCCTCCCAGGCCGCCCTGGGGCAGCTGGGGGGTCTCTCCGCCATCCTGTGGGATGGAGGAAATTGGGGGTGTGGGGAGATGAGCTGAAGGGAAATGCCTCAGCGCCGTGGGGTTGCTGGGGTGTGAGGGAAAGACGTGGGCTGCGCTCGGAGTCTCCTCGCTGGCTCCGTGCTCCTGCCCTTTCCCGTTGCTGCCTGGTCAGACACTGACGGGCTGAGGCTGCATCGGCTGTGAGGTCACAAAGGGCCCCCCTGCCACTGCTGCTCTGGCCGGGAGGGGCAGGAGCTCCACTGGGAGGGGTGGGAGCTGGGTCATAATGGCCCGTGGGGGCTCTCAGGGTGTCCCCAGGCCCCATCTACCCCTGTGTCCCCTCAGCTCCTGCCACTGCCCTCGTCCCAGAGCCCTGTGTCCCTGGCATGGTCCCAGCACTTCCCTGGGAGATCCCTGCCTCACCTTTGGGGCTGAAATCATCATTTCTAACATGTCTTCTGGTACCCAGAGCATTTTCTTAGGGTCCATAGTTTCATTTTGAAGGCCTAAATCCCCATGTTTTTGGCATAAAGCCTCTTTTGAAGTTCCAAAACTACATTTCTAGTGTCCAAAGCCTTATACTACTTTCCAAAGTCTTGGTTTGGGCTCCAAAGTCTTATGTTTTGCTTCCGAAGCCTCATTTGAGGCTCCAAAGCCTCGTGTTTATGGGTCAAACTGTTATGGATTTACACGCACTGGCTACTGAAAAGGCAAGGTCAGAGTGAAGGCTCCAATACTCTTTTAATCGTTCTCAGGTTCCAGGTGGTGCTCGGTACCTCCAGAGAGGGACCTCTAGGCCTGATCACACCCCTCAGTTGTTCCCACGCCACCCATCGCCCCATCCCCAAGTCTAATCACTTCATTCTGGTCACTTGCTTTTCTCTGTCGCTGGGCTGGCCACCTTCTGAGGTTCATTCCCTCTTGGAATTCTTCGTTAGTGGCACTTGTTTTACCAAGACGCTTCCGTGGAGCCTGCTGAGGAAGGTTCGCTGTGCAGAGAGCGGTGCCTCCTCCTGAGGAGCTCCGTTGTCCTTTCTGTGCATGCTGGCCCCCAGACGTCCTTCCCGAGGCTGGAGGGAGCAGAGCCCTTCCTGGAGGCATTGGTTGCACTGGCTGAGCCCGTGCTTGGCTGCATTTTAATTCATTCCTGGCACCATGCCTGGCACATTTAGGTCCTGGCGCCAACCCATTCTCCAGCACCATCTGGGCTGGTGCCACCATCCCCAAATGCCTGGGATCATAGAATCAGAGAAACACAGAATCACAGAATCAGAGAACCACAGAATCATAATATCATTGAATAGTTTGGGTTGGAAGAGACCGTAAAGATCATCCAGTTCAAAGACCCCTGCCATGGGCAGGGACACATCCCAACCTGGCCTTGAACACCTCCAGGGATGGGGTATCCACAACTTTCCTGGACAACCTGTTCCAGCTCCTCACCACTCTCATAGTGAAGAAATTCTTCCTTATGTCAAGTCTAAATCTGCGCTTTCTAGTTTGTACCCCTTCCCCTCGTCCTATTAAGCGTTACATGCCTTTATAAACAGTCCCTCCCCTGATTTCTTGCAGCCCCCTTAAGGTTCTGGAGGGTCACTATAAGGTCTCCTCAGAGCCTTCTCTTCTCCAGGTTGAAGAAGCCCAATCCTCTCAGCCTGTCTTCATATGGCAGAGGCTTCAACACTCGGATCATCCTTGTAGCCCTCCCCTGGACCTGTTCCAACAGTTCCATCTCCTTCTGCTGAGGGTTCCAGACCTGGACACAGGACTCCAGGTGGGGTCTCACAAGCGCGGAACAGAGGGGCAGAATCCCCTCCCTCACCCTGCTGGCCCTGGTTCTTCTGATGCAGCCCAGGATTCATCATTAGCCCTCTGCTTGAAAGGCCACTCTGGATGCTCTGGTGGGAACAAATCCTCATCCATTTTGTTGCCTTTTGCTGTCCCTGCTCAGCCTGGTGCAGAAAGTCCCTGGTCTGTGTGCTTTGCAGAGCACCCCAGGCCATTTACAGTAACATCTAATTGTTGTTACTATTATTATTATTGTTATTATTATTATTATTATTACTCAATCTAGCAAATAGTTCAAGATGCCACTAAAACTCTTAGTGGTGTCCCTCGCTGTGCAGTGATTCATGTGAACAGAACTGTCTCTGGGCAAGGAGAGAGAGTGGGCACAGATGGAGACTGGGAGCTCGTCCAAGGGTGTGTGCATGTCCTGCCGAGGGGCAGAGCGTGGCTTGCTTTAATTGAAATTATTTTATCTCATTGAGCTATAGAAAACCAGGTTGTGTGTTGAACTTTCCGTTTTGGTTTGAATAAGTTGATTCATCACCTGTGGAAAGCAAGTCGTGTGATTAAAGTGCAATCAGAGTGTGCTCAGCTTTGTAGACACCAAAGAATTTGAGGTCTTTTTGCTGTCAGATCTTTGGCAGCAGAAGCGCAGCTTTCTCTGGGAAATGCGTGTGTGCACAGGAGCACTGGGGCAGGGGGGCACTGCGCTTGTGGAAAGCTGTAGAACGCTTTGGTGCAGTCTCAGGCCGAGCTGCAGCACCTGGAATAACAAGGAGAGACTGAAAAAGGCCACAATAATGGAGATGCATCAGCCTAAATATTTAATGAACCATCCACATTGCTCGTGGTTAATCCAGAGTGGTAAAACGAAGGGGATGAAAATGTTTCCTCTAGGTGAAGTGAGACATAGAGCACAAACGCTGGCACTGGGTTGCCCAGTGAGGCCACTGGTTTGCCCATGGGTAGAACTTGGTTGCCCGGGGGACACGAGGATGCCCAAAGGGCTGCATGGCGTTGCCCAGTGAGGGCACCTGGGATTTTCCAGGAGCGGAAAGGAAGCTGCGTTTAGCTCTGGTCCATAGCCAAGGGGTTTTCCTCCTTTTTGGTCATAGAATTGTAGAATTATGGGATGGTTTGGGCTGGAAGAGGCCTCAAAGCCCATCCAGTTGCACCCCTCGGCCATGGGCAGGGGCATCTCCCATTGGATCAGGTTCAAGCCCCATCCAACCTGGCCTTGAACACCTCCAGGGATGGGGCAGCCACGACTTCTTTGGGAAACCCAGGCCAGAGCCTCCCACCGTCACCATGAAGAATTTCTTCCTGATGTCTAATCTAAATCTTCTCCCTTCCAATTTAAAGCCATTCTCCCTCATCCCATCACTTCATACTCTTGGAAAGGGCCCCTCTCCAGCTTTCCAGGAGCCCCTTTCAGTACTGGAAGCTGCTCTAAGTAATCCCTTGAGCCTCCTCTTCTCCAGGCTGAACAGCCCCAACTCTCTCAGCCTGTCCTCATACACAAGGTGCTCCAGTCCTGGGATCATCTGCCTGGCCTCCACTGGACTCGCTCCATGTCCTTTCTGTGCTTAGGACTCCAGAACTGGGTGCTGGACTCCATGTGGGTCTCACCAGCACGGAGCAGAGGGGCAGAATCCCCTCCCTTGCCCTGCTGGTCCCACTGCTTTGGATGCAGCCCAGGGCATGATTGGATTTCTGGGGTTGGCTTTGTGCTGCGAGCTCCATTGCTGGATCACGTCAAGCTCTGTGTGTGTCTGTCGGTATCCGAAATGGAGGAATTTATTTGCAGGTCTGGGAGCCAGGGCAGCACCTCCCAGTGCCAGAATGCTGTTTCTCAGGTATAAATAGTTGACCGAGAGCTCAGGGAAGTGCAGTCGTTTATCCCTAGCAGGGACAAAAGGGCTGAAGGGACTGGTTTGTGGGAGCCAGCATACACAGTGGGTTTTTGTTAGACCTGAGCACAGACATTTCATCCTTGGTTCTGCTGGACTGGCTTGGAGGGTCGTGTTTGCAAAAGTTTTTTTACTATATTAGATGGCGTGAATTTCCTGCTGCCTGGCTCCTGGGGCCAGACTCAGTGCCCACAGCGATGCTGCTCTCCAGTCAGGTACTGGGGCAGCGCATGCCAGCATGGCCAAAATTGGACAAGGCCTGAAAACACAACCCTCCAAGTTCAATGATTTTGCAGCTGCAGACTGTGTAGTTCCACCCTCTGACACATTCCTATTCTTTTCTCCAATGACCCGTTATTCTCCTGTATTTCTTGTTCATTTAATTAATAGCTGCATTTTGAGTCACTGTCCGATGCATCAAACCGTTACTGGCACTGGTGGTGCAAGGTGTGTCTTAGGTCACCTTGTTCCCATGGATGGATGTTGGGAAACAGGCAATTTACAAGCTGTGCTTTCTGCTCGTGGAGTCATGGAGTAGTTTGGGTTGAAGGAACCTCAAAGCCCATCCAGTTCCACCCCCCTGCCATGGGCAGGGACACCTCCCACTGCACCAGGTTGCTCAAAGCCCCATCCAAGCCAGCCTTGAACACCTCCAGGGATGGAGCAGCCACTGCTTCTCTGGGTGGCCTGTGCCAACGCCTCACCACCCTCACAGGAAAACATTTCTTCCTAAGATCTCATCTCAGTCTCCCCTCTTTCAGTTGAAAGCGTTGCCCCTTGTCCTGTCCCAGAACTCCCTGATCAAGAGCCCGTTCCTGGCTTTCCTGGAACCCCTTGCAGTACCAGAAGCTGCTAGAAGTTCTCCTTGCATCCTCCACTTCTCCAGGATGAACAACTCCAACCCTCAGCCTGTCCTTTGATAGGAGGTGCTCCAGCCTTTCTGAAGGAGGCGATCAGCTTTGTGACTTCCTCTGGACTCGCACCAACACTTCCATGTTCTTCCCATGCTAAGGACTCCAGAACGGGATGCAGTCTGGTGCCTTTCCCTGGTGATGAGCTGATTGTCCCCAGCCCACTGTAGAGGTGTGTGTCTGCAGGGCACATCCATCCCGCCGAGAGGGACGCGCCTCAGAGGGTCCATTTCTCTCCCCTCTCCGGGAAGGAAGCACAGCCCTCTGCTTTCAGTTGGATGCCAAACATCGAGAGGGTGAAAGTGTGTGGACCTAGCCTGGCATGGCTCAAAGCAGAGGGATGGACCCCAGCCTCAGTGGCGAGGCCAGAATGCTGGAGAGCACACCTGGACTTGTCTAAGCAGGAGGGACATGCCTGAGGCTGTTACCTGTCCCCCCCAACCTGATCAGGTGAGGGGCATGGGCAGAGGGTGTAAAAAAGCCCCAGGAAGCTTTGAATCTCTCTCTCCACAACACTCTGTGCAACTTTTTGTTTGTTTGTGTGTCTTGTGTCTCTCTGTTTATCTGTTGTCTCTGTCTGTTTTCTCCCTCTCTCTGCAACTCTCTCTCCACTCTCTCTCTCTGGGTCTTTGTCTGCTTGTCCCTCTCTGTCTTGTCTCGTGTTTGTCTGTCGGGTGTGGACACTCACCATCTTCTGGACCAGCCAGACAAGGAAACACGTGCTGCGACATGTGGAGCTCCTAAGGTGGTGACCATCTCTCACCTCTTGCAACTATTGGTCTCTTGTAACTCTTTTCTCCTTTCCTATCTTTTCTCCTTGTCTTCTTTTCCCCTTTTCTCTTTGCAACAGCTGCAGCTGCAGTGGGCAGTAGCAGGCGGGTTGGGTTTGATTTTGGGTTTGACTCCGGGAAACATCAGGGCTCTGGGTGCTGTTTGGGGCTCAGTTCAGAGATTTTTACAGCGCTGCGAAGCGTCGCTGCTGACGGGCTGTTTCGGTCACTTTGTGGCTGCAGCTATTCCTGTCTGTGCTCTGGCCCATGGGGGTTGTTTGATTGTTTGAATCCAGTGTTTTAAAGGCATGCATCTTGTTTAGTAAAAGATATCGTGTACACCTATTCCTCAGAGTGATTTTGAATTACTCGAGGCCGTGCTGGGAAAAAGTACTCACTTTCTTTTAAAGTGGGCCACGACACACTTCACCGCAAGAAAGAAATTGGGGTCCTGGAGCGTGACCAGAGAAAAGCACCGAAGCTGGTGAAGGGGCTGGAGAACAAGTCTTAAGGTTGAACCGGGGTTGTTTAGCCTGGAGAAGAGGGGGCTGAGGGGGGACCTTATCACTGTCTACAACTACCTGAAAGGAACTTGTAAAGATGGTTGCTGGTCCCTTCAACCAGGGGATAGGATGAGAGGGAAGGGCCTCAAGGTCCACCAGGGGAGGTTCAGATTGGACATTAGGAAAAACTTCTTCACCAAAAGGGTTATCGAGCACTGGAACAGGGTGCTCAGGGAGGTGATTGAGTCCCCATTCCTGGAGGTATTTAAAAGATGGATAAAGTAAGGGCTTAGGGATATGATTTAGTAATCATAGAATCATAGAATCTCTAGGTTGGAAAAGACCCACAGGATCATCACATCCATCCATTCCTATCAATCACTAAACCATATCCCTCAGCACCTCATCCACCCGTCCCTTAAACCCTCCAGGGAAGGTGACTCAACCCCCTCCCTGGGCAGCCTCTGCCAGTGCCCAATGACCCTTGCTGTGAAATTTTATTCCTAATGTCCAGCCTGAACCTCCCCTGGTGGACCTTGAGGCCATTCCCTCTTGGCTTGGATCAGAAGTGGCGTGACCAGCAGGTCCAGGGAGGATCTTCTCCCTCTGGACTCAGCACTGGGGAGACCGCACCTCGAATCCTGTGCTCAGTTCTGGGCCCCTCACCACAAGAAGGATGTTGAGGCTCTGGAGCGAGTCCAGAGAAGAGCAACGAAGCTGGTGAGGGGGCTGGAGAACAGGCCTTATGAGGAGCGGCTGAGAGAGCTGGGGAAAAAATCTTCCCAGAAAGGGTCATTGGGCACTGGCAGAGGCTGGCCAGGCAGGGGGTTGAGTCCCCTTCCCTGGAGGGGTTTAAGGGACGGGTGGACGAGGTGCTGAGGGACATGGTTTAGTGATTGATGGGAATGGTTGGACTCGATGATCCGGTGGGTCTCTTCCAACCTGATGATTCTACGATTCTATGATTTGTTGGGGGGGGGTTTAGGGGGATCGTGAGGGTCCTGTGGGTGTTTGGGGGTCAGGGGGTTTTAGGGCATCTTGTGGAGGGTTTATGGGGTCTTGAGGGGGCTTAGGGGAACCGACATATTTCAAGCATCCATCTGGGTGGGTAGAACTGAATTAAAATTCCACAGTGGTCACAGAGAACCCACATAGATGTAAATCTGAAAGAAATCGACCTACAAAAATTTATCTGGATTTTCTTCCTATGAAAAAAAAAACATTGAAGGGCTTAGGAACACCCTGGAGGACAAAAAGAAGGGCTCGCAAACACAATTTATTTTACAAACATGTTGAAGGGAACTGTCCTCTAGAACCTAAACCCAGGCTAAGCACACTTCTTAACCCATGAGATCGTTTCCTCCATCCCAGATGTGACGAGTGAGCACAGCGCAGGGTTTGGAACTCATGTCAGCAACAGGGAAACTGCCCAGATAACAAGTTCTGTTTCTTTCCTAAATATTTGTATGATCTGTATTGCAGGGAATATCTGAAAATGTCTCAAGTCAAGTGGAGGGAGAAATGCCATCTGTTTTTAAGTGAAAGTGGTGTATTTCTAGAAAAAAAATAAATTCCCATATAAGCATTGTAGGTTGGATTTTGGGGGTTGAGGGGTAGGGGTTGGTTTGGGGTTTTCTTGAAAGTTTCTTTTCTTATTATTTTTAACAGATAAAAGAAGGGAAAATGCCTTGGTTTTAAATCACTATTTTCAGTTTTAAAAAAAAACCAACTCACATCTTTAAATGAAAAAATATTATTAACAAAAATAAACCATCACGAGAACAAATTTTTACACTTGAATTCTTTATTTTTGTATAAAAAAGAGCCTGAAACTTTGAAAATAATGAAAATTTTCCACCAAAATCCTCTCTTTATTTTCATTCTCTAAAGCCCATTTTGATTCAAAATATAAATTCAGCAATAAAAATTCTACAAGTTCTCCACAAATATTTAAAAATTGGAAACACTCTTTCATCTTTCCCACACTGAGAAGAAACAGCTTAAATTTTAAATTAAAGCAGGGACTATCGCACGGGTCTCTGTGTGAGGAAAGCATTGAAGGGAAGTCTAAGAGAAGAGTACCGAGTCGCATTTTAATTTTGAAAGTAATTTGGTTTGGGGGTATTTTTGCCTTTTACAGGAGAAGCGCTATAATCCATTGCACCCTTGTCAGGCATTTACCCATTAAGTGTACCTCCCAGCAGGCCACGCTTCCCACTGCTTCAGTTTTCAAAGAAACTCTTCAGATTGAAGAAGGAAAGCCAGAAAGATTTTGCTGATCCATTTTTTCAGACAAAATTATTTAATCCAAGAATGCTGGTTCGAGCACATGGAGGTTTCAAACCCGTGGGGCAGCAGCGTTGCTGAACAGGGGCCACACAGAGGTTTGAAGAGGTTTAATTTGAGAACTTTGCTCAGTTCAGCTCGACCTCCTTGAATGTCAGCAAAGTCTCAGGCCATTCCTGATGACGCCAAGATGAGTTCTCGGTACTGGGAACAGAAATGGTGAACAAGATACTTCAAGAGCAGGAAGTGTGTAGGTTGAGTGAGGCACAAAAGTAATGTGCACTGGACAAGTTATCTAACCCTAACCCTAAACCGAACCCTAACCCTAACCATAACCTAGTGATCCTAAACCAAATTCCCCCAAATTCCCCCCCCAAATTCCCCCACCCAAACCCCCTAGCCCCAACCCAACCCCATAACCCCCACCACAACCCCCCAACCCAACACCATAACCCCCACCCCAACCCTAACCCCAACCCCAACCCCCAGCCCCCTAACCCTAAACCTAACACTAATCCCCCAACCCCCTAACCCTAATCCCCCAACCCCCTAACCCTAAACCGAACCCTAATCCCCCAACCCCCTAAACCTAACCCTAACACCCAACCCTAAACCTAACCCCTAACCCTAGCCGCAACCCCCTAAACCTAACCCTGATCCTAGCCCCTAACCCTAACCCTAATCCTAACCCACTAAACCTAACCCTAAACCCCTAACCCCCAAACCCTAAACATAAACCCTAACCTTAACCCTAACCCTACCCTAAACCTAATCCTAATCCCTTACCCTAACCCTAGCCCTAACACAAATACTAACCCCAAACCCTAACCCTAACTCCTAATCCTACATCTAACCCATACCCTAACACCTAACCCCTAACCCTAAATCGTAACCCAAAATCTAACCCTAACCCTAATTACCATAACCCTAAACTTAAACCTAACCCTAACTCTGACTCCTAATCATAAATCTAACCCTAACCCCTAACCTTAACCCCTAACACTAAACCTAACCCTAACACTAACCCAAACCCTAAACCATAACCCTAACACTCACCTTAACCCTAAACCTAACCATAACCCAAACCCTAACACTAACCCTAAAACTAACCCCAAATGCTTACCCTAACCCCTAACCCTAAATCTAAACTTATATTCTAACCCTAATACTAAACCTTAGCCTAATGACCCTAACCCTAAAACTCTTAACGTTAACGCTAATCCTAGCCCCTAACCCTTACGCTAACCACAACCCTTAACCCTACACCTAAACCTACTCTAATCCTTAACCACAACCCTAACCCCTAAGCCTAACCCTAATGTCCACAAGCCTAAACCAAACCCTGACCACTAACCCTAATCCCAACCCTAACAATAACCCTGACCCCAAACCCTAACCTTACAACCTAACCCTAATGACCCTAATACTAACTCTGACCCTAACTCTAATCTTAAGCCCTAACACTAACCCTAACACCTAACCCTAACAGCCCTAACATCTAACCCTAACCCCTAACCATCATCCTGACCTCTAACCCAAAGCCTAAGCCTAACGCTGAACCTAACCCCTTACACTAACCCTAACCCCTAACCCAACCCTAACGCTGACCCTAAACCTAACCCTAATCCTAACCCCTAACCCTAATGACCCTAAACCTAACCCTAATCCTAACCCTGACCCTAACACTAACCCTAACCGCTAACCCTAATCCTAACCCTGACCCTAACACTAACCCTAACCGCTAACCCTAATCCTAACCCTGACCCTAACACTAACCCTAACCGCTAACCCTAATCCTAACCCTGACCCTAACACTAACCCTAACCGCTAACCCTAATCCTAACCCTAACCCTGACCCCTAACCCTAATCCTAACCCTGACCCTAACACTAACCCTAACCGCTAACACTAATCCTAACCCTGACCCTAACACTAACCCTAACCGCTAACCCTACCTACCCCCCTACCCCCCACCCCCCCCACACCCCCATAACCCCCCCATACCCCCCACACACCCCTCACACCCTCCCATACCACCCCTTCCCCCCCCATACCCCCCCCACACCCCCCCATTAACCCCACCCCCCACCATTAACCCCTAACCATTAACCCCTAACGCTAACCATTAACCCCTAACCTTACCCTAACCCTAACCCTAACCATAACCCTAGGGTTAGGATGCCATTTGGGTTAGGGTTATGGTTAGTGTTAGGGTCAGTGTTTTGTTAGGGCGCCATTAGCGTAAGGCTTAGGGTTAGGTTTAGGGCGCCACTAGGTTTATTTTCTGGGTTAAGGTTTGAGTAAAGGCGCCATTAGATTTAGGGTTAGGGTTATGGTTAGCGTTAGGGCTCCGTTTGTCTCAGGGTTAGGGGTACGGTGCCATTTTTGTAAGGTTAGGGTTGGGCTTAGGGGTAGGTTTAGGCTTAGCCTCAAAGCCCACCCAGTGCCACCCCTGCCATGGGCAGGGACACCTCCCACTGGACCAGGGGCTCCAAGCCCCATCCAGCCTGGCCTTGAACATCTCCAGGGATGGGGCAGCCACCCCTGCTCTGAGCAACCTGGGCCAGGGGCTCCCCATCCTTACATCTCCTCCCCAGGCCCAGGGGAGAATATCTGGGAAGCTGAAACTTCTTTAACCTGAAAGAAGAAGTGAAACTTGAAGCCCACATCAAGGTGCTTCCTCTGCCGCCGGCCGCGGGATGGGCAAAGGTGGCCAGACGGTGGGTGGGGGCTGCTGGGACGCTCCCTCTGCTCTGGGGACGTGGAGCTGGGCATCACCCAGCACCCCTGCTCGCCCCGAGGGAAAACTTCTTGCGGAAATAAGGCGTGTGACTCTGGAAAGAAAAGGAAAAATCCTTTAAACACGAAGTTGAGGCAGAAAATATGCACCAATATCAACAGGGGGAAACCCTCTTCTCCAGGAGACATAAGGGCCAGGTATCCCAAACCCACCGGCTGTGGCATCTCGTGTAGGGAAGTAGGAAGCAGACACCAGATGTAAGGATGGAGAACACAGCTCTGCCCTTCCGAGGCCACTGTGAGGCTCCAACCCCACCAGCCACGCACCAACCCCAGAGCGAGGGATAGAACCTCCATCCCTGCTCCAGGCACAATCAGCAGTGCTCTTTGCTACTAACTCATAATCATCAAATGGTTTGGGTTGGGAGGGGCCTCAAAGCCCATCCAGTGCCACCCCTGCCATGGGCAGGGACACCTCCCACTGGACCAGGCTGCTCCAAGCCCCATCCAGCCTGGCCTTGAACCCTCCAGGGATGGGGCAGCCACCCCTGCTCTGGGCAACCTGGGCCAGGGCCTCACTGTCCTCATCGTGAGGAATTTGGATTGGACATTAGGACAAAAATCCTCCCCCTTCCAACTTAAAGCCACCCCCCTTGCCCTATCGCTCCATGCCCTTGGGAAGCCCCTCCCCAGCTTTCCTGGAGCCCAACTCAGGGAAACACCCGCTCAGCCCTCTGCTTTGTCACACACCAGGACTTGTGCTCCCAACAAGAATAATCATCCCAAATTCCAAACCCATTTCCAAAGCCTGTGTTCTCCAACAAGAGCTAAACAGATTAAGTTTGTCTTGGGAAGTGGGGGCAAAGTCAGATTCACCTGAACACGGCAGACTAATTCAAAAAAATGAAGCCTGCAGCCAGCAAGGAGAGGTCATGCTGAAAGATTTCATCCCAGCATGGTTAAGACCAGGTTGGATGGTGCTTTGAGTAAGCTGGTGGGGAAGGTGTCCCTGCCCCTGGCAGGGGCTGGAACTGGATGGGACCCAAACCACTCTGCGATTCCATGGTTTCCTGGGTCAGCTGCGGCCTAAGGTGGCACCGAAAGAACATGAGGTGCTTACGGCTCTTTTCTAAAAGCTTGGACTTAGAGAGTGTCAAGATCTCTAAAGAGAAGGAGTTGAGAGTTCACATTTCGCATCCCAGTAGTGCTCACGTACACGCGTCCTCATGCTGTGAAGTGTTCGCTCTGATCAATCCAGCTCCAGTTGCTTTTTTTCCTGGCTTTTTTCTTGCAGGTATTTGCTGTTGAAAACAAAGCAAAATCACTCTTTGCCTCAAGAACGTAGGTCAACAAAATTTCTCATGTCGGTGACGTGTGATTACAAGGGGACTGTCAGACAAAGCACAAACTTCTGCCGCACACACATCAAAATCAACACGGTTTTTCTCACCAGTTTTCTCTCCCCAGCCAATTCCAAACGAAAAGCCCGTTTGACTCACCACCAGAGTCCAAAGGTTTGTCAGGTGGACAGGGACAAAGACAACATCCTGCTTGAAGAGATCCGCACCTGTGGTCCAACTCCTCACTGCTGCGTAACCCCAAGAACTTAGTATTTGATAGAAGAAAGCAGGAAAAGCATGAACTGCTGGATATCCTTCCTTCTTACTTCTTTCCATCACAAGGTTCATGTAGAAATTCATGATCTATAACATAAAGAGTAAGCTTGAGATGTAAAACAAGACGCTAGCTTACCAAAAGAATGAAGCAGCAATAAGGGCCAGGAGGCTTCTCGCCGAACGAGGATATCGTCACGCTGCGGCCAGTTTTACCTCAGAATTGAGCCAGCAATATTTCTGCAGCGTGCAGACATCACCACGAGTGATGTTCATTTGGAAGACACCGCTAACCATGTCATTTGGCTCCCCGTGGCTAAACGCAGCCTTGATCTCTCTCTCCATGGCCTAAAACACACAATTAAATGGGGAAGGACTCATGAAATGGAGCAATGAGCATGCTAACAAGCTTTCAGCTGCAAGAACGCCTGCAATGAAGCTCAGGTACCAGCTTTTTGCTAAGTTGGTAACAGCACTTCATTGTTGGTTCAGCACCCCAACTTTCAACTTCACAGCCCAGCTTTGCCCTGGTTTGTTTCCACAAAAGGAAGCCGATAGCCAACATGTGGACACCAAACACACTAAAGCAGCTGAAAAATTAACAGAAGTGGAGCAAACCCCTTTCCCGTGGGATGCTGCAGCCCTTGCCACACTGAGGGTTAAGGAAGGGAAACTGGTTCCATGAGGCATTTTACCTACAAGAGAAGTGCATAAGCTCTCAGTAACTATAAAAGAAATCTGTTTCCTGTCAGAAGCTTCACAAGAGGTAAGTTATTTTTGTTACTTTTATCATATTAGCACTTCTGGCAACAGAGCGCTGCTCCCTTCCAAGACTTGGTGCACGTGAGGGCAAATAAAGCGCTAGACACTGATTTCCCAGCAGCGTTGCTGCAGCTTCTTTAACTACATCCACGGGGCTGTTACCAGCGGCCACCTGGGCGTTTACACACAGCCGGTTGTCTCAGTTCAAAAGGCACCTTCACCTCTTCAGCAGCACAGAAGAACCTCCCCATCCTCCTGGCTCGCGACGCTGCAGGCGCTGGCACAGCGGCTCCTTCATGAGCGGCCTCGGAGTCAAGATGCCTGCAGAGCAGGCTTGACGTGGGTTGTGCCGTTCCCTTCTGCACTGAAAACAGCGACAGCAAAAGACGCCACATCAGAGAAAACTCAAACACGCACCTTTGCCTCAAGCTCCACCAGCAGCTGTTTTGAAAAACACACGCACTGGTGATGGAGTCGGACACGAGGTGTTTGGGGCCCTCAAGTAAAGACCTGCTGTCTCCAACTGGCCAACGGGAAAACAGAGAGGACTAAAAGTGCAAATTGGAGCGACTGCCTCGAGGATGAACTGTTGTTCAACCTGCACACGTTCTGTCCGTGGAGGCCAAGCCCCGAGTCACAGAGAAGCCTAAAGAACCGTGCAGGTACGTTATTCACACCAGCAGGGGCTTTGAATCCCCCGGGGCAGCGCGAGGTGTCCCTGCCCGGGGCAGCGGGTGGGACTCGATGGGCTTGGAGGCTCCTTTGAACCCAAACCGCTCTGCGATTCTACGATTCCCTCCCTTCAGCTGTTCATACACATCAAGGAGACCCCCTGAGCCTTCTCTTCTCCAGGCTGAACACAAGAAGAGGTTGTTGAGGTTTTTGATCTTATAAAACATCAACTTATTTTTGCTCTTTCCAATTAACTATTTAGGACCTTTTCACAAGCATTTCTGGTCTCAGCCTCTTCTCAAGTTCAACAGTTCATCCTACCACACACCTTTAACATCTATTTAATCTCTCGCATCTAGGAAGCGTCTGGATTTAAAGGCAAAGCTGGACACGGGCTGGGGGGAAGCAGCTGCAGGTCTCCCCTCGTACAGCTGCCGGGAGGAGCCCCAGAAGAGCCTGGAGAAACCCCTCCCCGTGGACACAGACACAGACACAGACGTGGGCAACACCGAGGGAGCTGGAGGAGAGAGTGAAAGTTACACATTTCAGAGGAGAAGTCAAAGCAAACAGAAGGGTTTTTACCTCAGTCGGGCAACGGGCTCGTGATAAAGGGTCCGTGTTTCCTTGTTCAAGCAAGTGCTGGTTCCACGAGGCCTTTTCCCTACAGGAGAAGGGGATGAGGCCACGGAGACCCCGCCCCCTGTATGCCCATATATAGCCACACACCCTTAGCCACGCCCCCTCCCCAGAGGCCACGCCCCCTGTATGCCCATATATAGCCACACACCCTTAGCCACGCCCCCTCCCCAGAGGCCACGCCCCCCGTATGCCCATATATAGCCACACACCATTAGCCACGCCCCCTCTATCCCCATATATGGCCACAGCACTCCCGTCCCTCAGCCATTTTCCCTACAGGAGAAGGGGATGAGGCCACGGAGACCCCGCCCCCTCCTCTCCCCGGCTCCCCCCCTCCATCCCCATCTATGGCCGCTCCCCGCCCCTCCTCCCCCGCCTGCGGCCGCCGCCCCTGCCCCCTCCCTCCAGCTCCGGCCCCGGTCGCTCCCCCGGCCCCGGCCCTCGCGCCACCCGCTCCGCTCCCTCCTCCTCCCCGGCCCCGGGAGCCCCGGGACGCAGAGGGGGCTGCGGGCAGGAGCCGGCGGGGCCGGGCGGGTCCGAGCTCCCCGGGGGCCGCTCCCCCCGCTCCCCGGCGCCGCCGCTCCCCGCCCTCCCCGCTCCCGGCGCTCACTGAGCGCTGCCCGGCGCCGCCGCTCCCACAGCCCGACGAGCGCCCGGGACCCGCCGGGGCTGGGAACGGGGCAGCTGCGCCTCGGGGGGGACCCCGAGCGGCCATTTTGGGGCCTCGTGAGCCCTCGGGGGGGACCCCGAGCGGCCATTTTGGGGCCTCGTGAGCCCTCGGGGGGGAAGGTGTTTGTGTCGATCGGTCGCCCCCGGGGGCTTGAAGTTTGGCCCCAGAGCCGCCGGCTCCATGTCCCCAACAGTGTGAAATCCAGGTGTCCCGGTCATATTCTCATAGGAGGATTTAGCAGAAAGGGTGTTTCAATTAGAAATCCTCCAGGGCTTCGTTCACAATCATTTAATGCGTCTCTGGGGTTTCACTGTCTTCCCGTGAAAAGAGAATTTCCAATAAAATGCACAGTAACAGACAGAGATTTCCCTAAACTTTTAGTAACTTTTTTCATAATGTGTGCTAGGAATATAATAGTTTATAAATTCTGTATTTGAACCCATTAAACATCATCCTCTTAGTGCTTTTATTTGTGAGCAGAAGGACTGTTCGCTCCTACACAGAACCGTGTCGTATTTGTGGACAATGAGAGAAATTCCTTAGGGAAAGGAATATTCTGGAATAAAAGAATTAGTTATGGTAATTCCTGGTTGGTTGGTGAATAACAGAACAGTGAAGTGCGAACAATGAGGTAGAAAGTGCAGTCCTTGTTCAGAAATTGGATCAAACAGAAGGTTCTTAAGGACCAGAAATGTTTATGGGGTTCTTGGTTTCATTTGGGTTTCATGAAGGTCCAAGGAAAATCATTCTTTGCCTTCAAATCTTTTCTGCAAAGGGTGAAGAAGCTTTGGGAGTGGGAGCCTAATAGAAACGCTTTTGTACCCCTAAATCCTACCTGAATTACAATGTTCAATCACAAGGGGGCAGTTAAGCTTCACAGGTAATTTCTTTACTCTCTTGGCTGTTGATCCAGCCTCAAAAAATGTCACCGCGTGTCTCCTGCCTCAGTTCATCCTTTTTTCCTAATGAATAAGCATTCTTCACATAGCTGAAAGAGGACGGCTTAATATATTTACTCTACTTCGACCCTGTAGACTTATAGTGCAAAACTATTAATAAAAGTGAGGTTACAGAGCTTCTTCATGTTCTTTTCCTTTAGCTGCAATGCGCGCTGTGAACTTTCATCAAAGTGATTTATATCAAGAATTACTCAAGTTGTTTCTACTGGTGTTTTTAAATTTTGGCTACAAGCAAATTATCTGTTTATCTTATCTGAATTTGGATATTTTTATATTATCATTATTTAAAACTGATACTGTTGGAAGTTTTTAACAGGATCTAAGTTACAGGGGTACAACTACCTCCTGAGGATCATTTCGTGCTCACCTCGAGTTCCTACTGGAAACAGGGACCTGGGTTACCAGCTGCTATTGCAGGAGCTGTTCTAGGGTGTGTTTGCTCCTCAATCCTTCTCAGTCGTTTATGAGTTAAAAATGTTGTGATAATTGTGTGGCTGCGTTGGCTTCTTCTTGATTTGGGGTTAATTTGCTTCATTTCTCACACAGAAATTGGTTTGCTGTGGCTTTCAGACCCAGGTTTTTCTTTTGGATTCGTCTGTGTCTGCATTTTGAGTGAAGAGCCAAAATCAACAGAAGCTTCTTGGAGCTACCCTATGGAATAACATGCGACTGGATCCTGGGCACCTCACTCAGAGGCAGAGAGAGCTGAAAAAGTGTAATGTTGTCGGTTTAATTTTCTCCCCTGAAGTTGGCTTTGGACCGAAAAAACTCCTGTAAGAACATCAACAGGAGAGAGTGCAGCAGCTTTTGACCTTGTTCCTCCACCCCTTGTTGTCATTTATCCTTTTCTGAGTATGTATAGAGAGTAAATGCTTTAATTTATCTTCTCCAACCTGCATCATCTTACTACTTGATTTTCTCATGAGCAAAATGGCCAAACCATCCCTTTTGGTCTTTTGTGGCTCCGGCTGATCCCATCTGCTGCTTCACTTTGGCTGCTTTCCATCATGAGCATCTTCAGTGTCTCTGATGCACGACTGTGATTTAAAAATAAATTGAATTGGCTTATTGAAGACTCGACTTTCACTCCTCCCTTTCCCTGGGCAGACTTGAAGATGCTCTGTCCCAGCGAACACCTAAAGGAGAATGAAAACTCCTAAATTTTCCTCCTGTTGGTCACTGCTGGAAAATGGCAAATATCCTGAGCCCTTTTGAAGGTTTGTTCTTGCATCTCCCTGGTTTTGGTGACATCAATTTGCTAATTAACTTTTATTACAACAGTAAGAAATTCCAATGATGTCTTGATTGCCTTACTTGATTTTCATACTGTATCTTTTTCTTGCGCCCCTTACCCAGCTGTTTTTAATCGACAATGTCATCTCCCATCCCCACTGAGGGCATCTATGGGCAAGATCTCAACTGGGAGGCAACTGGGGGGGAATTGGGGTTCCTGAGGCGCAATTGGTGGGTTAGGGGAGCATTTGGGGGGGCGAGGGGGCAATTAGTGGAGGGATTGGGGTTCCTGGGTGGGATCTGGGGGGGGATTGGGATTCTTGAGGGGCAACTGGGAGGCAATTGGGGAGCAACTGGGGTTCCTGGGGAGGGACATGGTGGGGAAAGGGGGACAACTGGGGCTCTTGAGAGGCAATTGGGGGGCAATTGCAGACAAGTGGTGGGGACAAGGGTGTTTGGGAGATGCTGGGGGGCAACCTGGGGGGGAGTTGGTGTTCTTGGAGGGAATCTGGGGGGGGGGCAATGGGGGTTCCTGGGGGGTAAGTAGGAGGCAAGAGGCAGGATTTGAGGTTCCTGGGGGGCAGCTGGGCAGTGAGGGGGGCAATTGGGGGGTGAACAGGGGCATACGGGGGGGCTGGGGCCAATTGCTGGGGTAATTGGGGTACCTGGGGGGCAATTCGGGCTCCTGAAGGGGTTTTGGGGGGTAGTTTGGGTTCTTGAGGGGCAACTGGAGGGTGAGGGGGCAATTTTGGGGGGAACAAGGGTGTTTGGGGGGGCTGGAGGTCAATTAGGGGGGGGAGTTCAGGTTCCAGGGGGGGAATTGGGAGGGCAGTTGGGGTACTTGAGGTGCAATTGTGGGACAAGGGGGGGGCAATTGTGGTTCCTGAGGGGCAGCTGGTGAGTGAGGGGGCGATTTAGGGGGAGGAAAAGGCGTTTTGGGAGGTTGGGAATTTGGGGGGGGGAGTTGGATTTCCTGAAGGGATTTGGGGAGGGGGAATTCAGGTTCCTGGGGGCGATTTGGGGGGTGAGGTGGGCAATTGGAGGGGAGGGGACAAGGGCCTTTGGGGGTCTGGGGGGCAAAAGAGGGGGGGAAATGGGGTCCTGGGGGGAGGATCGGGGGGTTGGGGGCAAAAGGGAGGGGAAATGGGGGAGGAAATGGGTCTGGGGGAGGGGCAAAGAGCGGGGAGAGTTGGGGTCCTGGGAGGGGAAATGGGGGGGTTGGGGGGCAAAAAGGGGGGAAATGTTGGAGAGTGGGTGTAAAATGGGTCCGGGGGAGTAATGGGGATGTTGTGGGGGAAAAGAGGGGGGAAATAGGGGGCAAAATGGGTCCTGGGGGAGTTAATGTGGGGAAAATGGAGGGATTAGGGGTAAAAAGGGGGAGTAATGTGGGGGAAAATGGGTCCTGGGGGGAAATGGTGAGGGGGGAAAAGGGGGGTGAATTGGGGGGATTAGGAGGCAATGGGTAGGAAATGGGGGAGTTGGAGGGCAAAAGGGGGGTGGAATGAGGGGAAAATGGGTCCAGGAGGGTACTGGGGGGTGGGGGAATGGGTCCTGAGGGGGAAAAGTGGGGAATTGGGGAGCAAAAGGTGGAGGCAGGGGAGTGGGGTCTTGGTGGGGAAATGAGGTGGGTGGAGGGCAACAGCGGGAGAGATGAGGGGCAATGGGGGGGAAAATTGGGTCCTGGGGGTAGAAATGGAGGGTAATGGGGGAGTTAGGGGGTAATGGGGGGGGAAATGGGTCCTGAGATGGGAAACGGTGGGGGGGTATTGGGGGGGGAAAGAGGGGGATGAAGTGGGGGAAAGGGTGGTTATTGGGAGCCCATTAGGGGGGTCAAGGGGGGTAATAGTGGTCCCCAAGGGGAGGTTTGGGGTGGTCAGGGAGGGGTAATTGGGGTCTGGAGGGGGCCAAGGGGGGATAAGTGTGGTCGGGGGGGAGTGAAAGCAGTTAATTGGGGTCTGGGGGGGATCCAGGGTGGGTAATTGGGGTCAAGGGGGCTAATTGTGTTCCCCATGGGGGGGTTGAGGGGTTCAGTGGGGGTGGTTGGGGTCGGGGGGGGTTATTGTGGTTTGACATGGGTCAAGGGGGGTTATTGAGGTCCCCATGGGAGGTCAAGGGGGGGTCTGTGGGGGTAATTGGGGTCACGGAGTGTAATTGGGGTTTAAAGGAGGTCAAGGGGGGTAATTGAGGTCCCCATGGGGGTCAAGGGGTCGTCATTGGGGGTAATTGGGGTCACGGGGGGTAATTGGGGTTTGAAGGAGGTCAAGGGGGGTAATTGGGGTCACAGGGGGTAATTGGGGTCTGAGGGGGGTCAAGGGGGGTAATTGCCTCACAGCAAAATTCATAGAATATAAAATTGCATTATAAACTAATAATCTGTTTTTATCTCCAAGTAATAATTAGATATAGAAAAGTGTTCGAGAATGTTATGTTATTAGTCCAAATGTGTGCGTTGACTTCAAGTTCTGACTATTTACATTTTTTATATTGAGAAATCTAATAAGCACATATCAAAACTTTTTTCTTTGTTTCAGGTGTGTCATTACATTTGTCTTTAATTGCAAATCATTAATTTGAAAATGGTATTTAAGTATAAATTGAAATCACCTATAATGGAGGCTGTTTGTTATTTGGCTTAGTGAAAAGGGATAACTAAAAGCAAAAAAGGAAAAAAACCCATTGAATATATTGTCATTTCTTATATAGTTTTGTCTGCTTAATTTTAAAACGTAATGATTTTCATTGAAGTGATCAGTTAAAACTGCTGATCACACCAACTGAATGGTGAAGCCATTTACTATTTGCTGATTTTCTGCTCAAAGGAAATATATATTATAGTATTAATTCTCACAATACAAACTACTGTTCATTTACGGCATTATGAACCCGATGTCTGTAATTATGTTATTTATTATTAAGTAATGTTATCAATCCTGTATTTACTGCATATTCTCATTCACGCTTATGTGCAGAAATACATATATGCAGGAAAAACAGGCTAAAACATTGCTTTTCCTTCTATTTATAATATAAATAATACATAAACTCAAAAAACCTTGAGAACTTTAACAAACACCTTGATCTAATGAGATTAAAAAAATGTAACTTAAGCTATAATGCCACCATGCTTATATATATATATATAAAATATGTAATATATGTGTCTCATATATATATATATTTCTATCTCATGTCATGTATATTTACCATCTAATTGATGCCAAAGTATCTCTCTATGTGTACAAGAAGACTGAAATATATATATAATATATATATAATGCTGTGTGGTTTTACAGTTAAATACTTAATTTATTAAAATTAAAAAAGAAAACAAACCATTAAAAACCTGGACAATAAAATGGTTTTTAAGGTAGGGTTTCTTTTTCCTTTCAAAATACTCAGTTCCACATAAATGAGTTATGGTGGGACAATCTGAATCTGTGAAAGAAGCAAATACACTTTTTTTTTCCCAGCACATCACAGAAGAAATTAAATAGACGAACATCTCTTTCCTTGCAAAAGGACATTTTTCTTCTTAATAATTTTGGTTGATAAAAATGGAATTAAACATAAGCCTTTCTAAATATGTAGTGCAAGAAAATTAGATGCAAGATACTTGGTTTTTATTTAGTTCACACAAAAAAATAATCTTACTTCTTAAGTAATGCTACAATAGCAATTAATGCTTGCAGAGCTCTGGAAGAAAGTTTTACCTATTTTTGTATCCTATTAACTAACAGGAGAGGCTGTAGATGAAAAATAAACTCTTTTTCAAGGACTGATGGAAGAAGAAATCGATCGTTGCCAAAGGTGATTGTCATGGCTTTGGATGAATTAACATCTTATTTTAATAATTGAGCCTGTTTTTAATTTTAAGGATAGTTTAAAAAGCTAACTGATTTCTTTTTGCATATTTTCAATAATAAACAAGACTTCTGTATGACTTGTGTGGTTTTCTCCCTCACTTTTTTCCTCTTGCTTGTTCTCTCTCCAGGTTTTCCTGATTTTTATCCAAACTCTTTAAACTGCACTTGGACAACTGAGGTGTCACCTGGCAAGGGTAAGAATCTAATGGGAATTGCACCGCCTACATAATGTCTGTGTTTAAAAAATTGAAACACACAAACACAATAAAATCCCATTTATGTATTGAGTTGAATTAGTGCTTTCTGCCGTTCTTCTGAGGAAGAATGATTTTGCAAAATAAATATCTTTGAATGCGGTGTTAAAATGTTGTGTTTATTCCGCAACAGAAACATTCTTTAAATGATTACCAGAACAAATGTCTTTTAGTCTCTTTTAGAAAAAGTAGAAGAGGTAAAATACATTAAAATAATAGTTACTTATTAAATAGCACAAAAGATTTGGTGAAAGCTGTGGGGATCCTGTTGGTTGCTCTTCTACATTATTAAGCATGAAGAAGCAGATTTGATCTGTTGGTTAGTAACCTTAGATTTCAGATTTAAATCTGAATTTAAATTATATATATTTAGGCAATACATCTAGTAAAGTAGCATTTGGATGCTATTATGTGTGATATATATATATATATGAAAATATATATAATATAATCATAGAATCATAGAATAACCAGGTTGGAAGAGACCCACCGGGTCATCGATTCCAACCATTCCTATCAATATATATATATCTAACTATATATATAAAACTATATATTATATATATAATATGTAACTATATTGGAAGTTTCTGCTGTTTAAAATCTTCTTACAGACTGGGGTTTTGTTTAAAATTTATATGGCATTTTAAATGTGAATCATACGAGAAGCCTTTCCATGAAGAATGTTATTCCCTACAGTAAATAATTGTATTTGAAAACCTAATGGAAATTCAAAATTGAGAAGACAGGCATGACTTGAGTAAAAGATTGGTCCCAGAAAATATGAATCTGTATATATGGAAGACTGTTCACAAATCTTGTATCTGTGGGCACTTCCTCGAAGGTTAGAATAAAAGATAGAATTCTGTTGGACAAAAATGCAAAAAATAAAACCTGAATACAAAGTTTTAGCCAATTATTAATGTACATCTCCTGGTTTAATAGTAAGACTATGACAGAGGTTCTAAATGAAGGAGACACAAAGGAACTTGAATAAAATCTGTACCACACAAATTTTGATTTTCAGAGTGCTGTATACAAATAGCTCTGAATTCCATCAGTTCTCTGAGGGGAGGGATTGATTTACAGCGAGCTAAACAAACGTCCACACTGCACATTTGGGTTGGTTCACCCCGAGTTCTTTCTGCAAGTTTTATTTTCTGCATGTTTTATTTTCTATGTGTCATGTTTGGATTCTGTGTGTGACTTTTTCTAAAACTCTTTCCATATACTGTAAGTTTTGCTTTCTGTGTCACCTCTTTATAAAGGAAGAGAAAAAAACTTCCCTTTTAATGCTTGTCTTTTCCCCTTTTTAATATTTTTAAAGGTGTCCAGCTGTTTTTTCACACCTTTCACCTTGAGAGCTCTCATGATTATTTGCTCATTACTGAAAATGCAAATTTTACTGCACAGCTTTGATTTATATCTGATTTTTCAATTTCTCATGAAGGCTTCAGCATCACATTTTCAGGTAAGAAATTCAATTCTGCTACATGTCTAGAAACTGTTTTCAGATATTTTTAGTTGTAGATGGCAAAAACATTATGAAGAATCAGGGAAAAAGAGCAATATAAATGATATAGTCCTTATTGTAAAAAACGGGCCAAGGTTTATAGGATGGCGAACAGATAAACAAGAATGTTTGTTATGACTCTTTTAAGGAAACTCAAGCACATTTTTTGAAAATGTGGTCATATATCTTTTCATTCACCCTTTATTTGACTTTTTGTTACATTTTTCTTCATATATAATTTATTTTTTTTAACTCTCTCACTTCTAAATCTGTTTGGGGGTTGAAATGAATCACGAGTTATGTACAAGGCTTATAGATAATTAAAGAAAATGATAAAATATTAAAACTTTTACAGTACAAGCTGATTGCAGCCCTAGAAAATAAGAAAATAAATGCAATGTTGGTGGGACACAATAGACATCTAATTACCGTAGACACAGCCATAAAGACACACAGAAACAGCACTGAGTATCAGTAGAGGAGACAACTCTGAAATGCACATTTTCCAAGTGTTCCATACTGACACAATGCAACTGGCTGGTTTTAAGGGTCCTTTTTCATGTTGTGTTTTCATTCTTTTAACTCTTACCTGGCTTGTTTTGGTTTGGCTTGTTTTGTTTACATTTTAAATCCTGTAATACAGCGTCGTGAACTACAATATTTAAACATAGTGTCTTGTTGTTCAAAGTCAGCTCCGGGTCAGCGAATAGTTCTTTTCTGGGAAAAACCCTGGGGCTGGAAAAAATACCAAGTTTTATGAATCCAGTTTTGGTAGCCCTATTTTTATCCTTTTTGTTATCTTAAGAGACACTTTATGTAGATTAGTGTGAAAATTCGATTTGAAGTTATAAGTTTCCTTATAGTGAAGGTGGGAAGGAAAAAAAATAAGAGACCCCTCTCTATAAGTATAAATCAATAAGTATTGACTTTATTAATCTAGACATTCCTAACTTTGTGGTTACACCTGTTCTTTTTAACAAGACTGAATTACACCATGAAACAAGCAAACCTTTGAGAATCCCCTACGCGATTAGAAAGTTACAGTCAAAAGAACAGCATTTTCTCCATCTTTACCCACAAAATTGTTGATACAAAACACCTCCAGGCTTGTGTGGACACAGTGAATTAAACGCTGCCAGACCGTGGCCTGTGGTTTTTCTTTTAGATCAAAATGGATTGAGTAAGGGGGCAAAATATGAGGTCTGTATTGTCCCTTGGTCGATATTGTCCCCTCCCGTGGTCTGACAGTGCAGACAAAGACTTCAACTCCCCACTGAGCTTCTCGGCTGTGGTCCCTCAGTCTCCCAGTGGCTTTGCACATATGTAGCTCAGTGCACTTGCCCTGATTATAGCAATCGGTAATTTATTCAGGTCACACAAGCTTGGCCACTGTCTGTGCTCCATCGCCCCTACGGTCCCTCAGGCTCCTGGGGGGTTAAGTTAAGCAGCACTTTGCCGTCTCTTCCACCTGCTGCAACCGTGTTGTCTTTGAAATCTGCTAGTCCTTTAAATTAATTAATGCTGCTAGAAACTTACTCAATGCCATCAAATCGTGGAAGTTCACTATGTACTGCATGAAGAAGTCATTGTTTTCATCTCTTTGAAATCCACATTCTTAATTGATTAATGAAACATCTAGTTTCATTAAGTGCCCTTTGCTCTAACAGTGCTGGTTTGATGAATAGTTTTGCAAGCTTGCTCTCCAACACCTTCATGATTTTGTACACTTCAGTCATATCCCTTCTCAGCCTTCTCTTGTCCAAACTGAGTCTCTGCTTCTAAAACATAAACCCCTCAACAACTGCTGTGTCTGTGATTTCTACAGCTCTGCTCTGTTCTTCCACACTTGCACAGACACAAAGCTCAAGAAATGGGCACTAAAAGTCAATAAGCAGAGGCAAAGAAATGCCCACCGTTTTGTTTTTAAACCTCATTCCTCTACAAACTCTCATATTTCAGGGTTAAATCATCTTTAGGACTAATTGTCAATTTTGTTTGTACACGTGTGAATTGATGTTTTCTCCTTCATACAAGGTCATGTATTTTTCTTCTTCAGCAATTTATCACAAGTCACTATTGCATTCCTTCTCCATTTTGTTTTTTATTTTTTTTTTGCAAAGAAAGTAGCCTTTTAAATATCAGTTAGGAAAAAGGAAAATGTCTTATGGACTACAGCACCTAGTTTTTCAGCAAGAACGAGTTCACTCTCAACTGACACAACATAATCCTCCGCTCCCTTTTGGGAGAGCTGTGGGCTTCTGAAGTTTTCTTCCTTACCTGTTTGTATCCTAAATATGAGCAAAATATGTTATAAGCCCCAGTTTTCTGTCTTGTGTCTGCACAGGGGAAAGTCCCAAGATGACCTTGCAGGCAACTTGCAAGGGATGCACTAAGGATGCAGAATATTTATAAAACCTCTGCTGAAATGCAGGGCATTTTCCCACCTTACTCTGTTTTTAAAGAGAATAGGTACGTACGTCGTTCCACATTGGGTGCAGGTGCCCAGCCTTCCACAGGGGTGGCTGAGCCCCATAGCCAAGGTGGTGGTGCCTTGGGAAAAGGGGATTTGTAACAGGGCAAAAAATGCTGTGCAAGAGTGTGTGAGAAAGAGGAGTGAAGGAAAGAAGCGTGAGGAAAGAATCTTGATAACGCCAAGGTCAACTCAACATGAATGTCTATGGTGTATATAATATCACTATTAGTTTGAGACAGGAGCACTAAGAATTCCGTGAGGATGTAATTAAGAGATTTTGGAATATATATAGGAAGATGCATAAAAATATCAGGAGGCTATAAAGGAATTATCCCTCAAACCATAAAAGCTTTTAAAATACATTTCCCTTTGGGATGACTTTATGCCATTAAAATCTCTGCAATCGAAGAAAATTGAAAAGATTATTTGTAAGTAATTTCTCTTTACCGTCAGAATGAGAAACTGGAGTTGAAGAAAATCCAGCCAGCCCTTCCCTCTCCTTCAGGGGAGGGTCTGATTTTATATTCTCACAGCAGATGCAGATAAATTAGCACCGTTACTACCTCAGGAATAATTGTAGCACTGTCCTCGTGCCTACATATTTTAATCCCAGCAGTAGAGCAAGCACTTCCCTTTCAGTTCATCAAAAATAACATTTGCAAGGGTGTTTCTGACCTCAGTAGGAATGTGAGGGAGAGACAAAACTCATGTTTTCAAGGCGAATTCATGCAGGTTAATGACTGAGTAGCAGGCAAAGTTTTCTGCAGCTGTGGCAAAGTCTGAACTTGAATTAGCAGGGAAGAAATCTGAACTCAAGTAAAGAAATAGAAACAGAATCACCATTTTGAGGCATATGGCAAAACTGAGTACCTGGATTATCTGTTTATTTTAAACCTTATCCTTTCTCATCACTAACACTTCAGTTTCCCGATCTCCCTGCTGTAACTCCCACTTGAAATTTCACAATTCTTTAAAGTGGCCACTTACAGTGAAATCTTTATAATGCAATCGCTGTGAATTTGTCACAGGTAAGAGGAAAACCAGGATGTTATTCCATGTCTTTCATCTATTTGGCCATATAGACCTTCTTTTTGTGGTCATGACAGAGAAAATAGTAATCGTAACATGAGAATGTCAAATGGATCCTCCTAAATGAGTTAAAAATGTGTGATCTAATAGTGATAATGTCTAGATTCGTGTGTTAAATGTGTTCTCCAATTCTCTAATTTTCTTTCCGAGGGGTGATTCAAGCTAGTTATCAGTTTAGTCCATGGAGATTCAATGCAATATTATTTCAATTACTAGACTAGACATGTACCTACTTATATCTGTGATGTTAGCAACAACTGGATAAGTGTCCCCAGTTAAAAATTGTTAGGGTTTTTTACATCTACTGTCATATGATACGTCTTATCTCATTTTTACTTCATCAAACAATGTTTTCATTTGTGTCTGGATTCATCTTGAGGGATGCAGGGTTAGAAAGCTGTTGGAACAGGATGTCTAAGGAACAGTGTTAGTCATCGGCTGATTTTGGGGTTTTGTCTTTTCTATTTTAAGGTGAAGAAAAATCACATTTTTAACATAGTTGTGATGCTTTATTAATGACTACTAAAAATAGATTATTCCATCCCTCAATCCAAGTAAATTTTCTCTGTGTTTTTGCATAATCTGTGTGACCAGGATGTTATTAAACAATAAATCTTATGATGGACAAATGTTTATTTATTTTGTAAAATGGATTTACAGTTCTGATAAATAAAGTGCAATCAATCCATGAAAGATCTGTAGTTCTGGGCTAGGATATGGTAGAAGCCAGGAAGCATTTCTTCAGATGCTCTTAGCCCAGCTTAAAGTCATATTTCTGCCTACAGGTAGGCATTAAATACGTGTTACTGCTGGCACAAATCTTAAATGCAATTGATTGTCTCTTCTGAGAGCTCTTCCATGTGGCCTGATATAAGACAATCTTTCCTTAGTAATAAAGACAGAATGCATTGTTCTATGAATGGCTAGCATCATGTATTATTTTTCAAAAGATTCTTTTATGGCAGGTAATTATTTATATTTGTTTATGTTAATTAAACTAAATTTAGGATTTTAGCTTAAAAAATCTCTGTGCATGCTGGCTTTATTAGGTTATTTTGCTAGTGTCAGCACTTGAAATGAATTAAGAGCTTAAGATACTTACTGTAGTTGTGTCTTTTATACTAGTTATCTGCAGTCCCTCTCGCCTGTATGACATCAGGGTAAATTATCTTTTATTTCATATTAGAAGAAAGCTGTTCAGACTGATTATTTGCTTTTCCATAAGCATTCCCATGATGCATGGTATATGCTTGGAATTATGAAACACACTTCGTATTTGTTTATTTTTCCATGATAAAGTACGGGTGATTTATTTAATTTAAAGAAGAAGTTATCTTTTTTTTTTTTTTAATTCATTTTGATTAAAAAAACCAAAACCCAAACCCAAACAAACAGAAAAACCCATAGAGGACTGTTTCATTCTTTATGGCTTTCAAGGTTTTGCAATAAGGAAAAATAAATTTTCAAGCCCTTGCCAATTCTTTGTGCTTGTCCTGTACTGGTGAATGATCTAAAGAAACTCTTATTCATTCTGTGACTGGAGGTTAATAGTGTTGATTTTGTCTCTCATTGAAAGTTTTTAATAAAATACCATAAGTAAAGAAGATCATCTCTACACTTAGGCTGGAAATAGACTCAAACCTTTATTAAGACCTTTCTTTCTTTATTAAAACCTTTAGTAAGACAAAAAGTTGCTGTAGGTTTAGAATCTGGAATAAGCAGTGACAGATTGACTTTAATACATCTCCCTCAGCTCTGATGTTAATATCTCCGGACACTAGAAAACAGAGCAGTTCACTTACTTCAGTGGTGATTTCAGAGGTCAGGCTTCTGTTATCCTTTGTGAATAATCATGAAAAATAATCTGATTTTATGAAACCTCAGAAGGTAGGCTTGCTTATAAATACTAATTCCATTCAAAATGACCTCACAAAACTGAAAAGGAAAAAAGACTGAAAAACATCTTAACAGTGACAGAATATTTTATATTTCACTGAACTGCGTAACCAAGCCGTATGTACCTGACACAATGGAAACCGTGATGCTTTTGGAGAAACTATTGGCCATACAGAGCCGACTTTGGAAGTGTTGTATAAGGATAAACTCATATTTTTCAGATATTTAGATAAGGTGTCCAGTTCAATGCTGTTTTTTGTTTTCCACAAGGTGTATGATGGAAAAGACAGTTCTGCGCACTCTCTGGGAGCCTTCACCAAAATTACTTGATGGGAGTTATCCTGAATAGCACCTCTAACCATTTGTGGATAGAGTAGAACACCAACAGATCTGATACTGACCAAGGATCTCAGCTCACTTACACAAGTAAGTAGCTCACAAAATGTTCTGATCGACTGTTAAGTGGGGAAACGTGTATTTCCAGCTGCAGTGATTCCTCATGGAATGGTAAAGATAATATCCTAGAACGTACTGAAGTTCAGAGTCTGAATTTTACTTGTCTATACGTGTGGATAAGTTTCAGTAATTAGAGAGCATTACTAAAAGAAAAATTGTAACCTTTCAAATATAGAAAGCGTTGTTATTTTGAGGATTTAGCAGTGGGGTTTGAATAAGAGTGCATTGTGACATCTGTGGGTTGAATATATTAGTGTTGTACTGTAGCAGACGCAGAGCCAGGTATTAAAAATATAACGTTTAATTCCTGCAGACAAATTTAAAAATATAAAAGAACAAATGAGAATAAAAAGAATGCAGTGTGCTTGAGTGAACACTCTACATGTCTGCTTGTCAGGATCAAGGTGAAGTTCGCTGGAGGAAGAGCTGAGTAAAAAAGTTTTAACAAAGGGTGCACTTGTCCTACAGCTTGGATGTAATTAATTTAAGTACTTGAGCTGGCAAAACAATGAGTCCTTTGGAAAGGAAAACTATGGGGAGAGCTAGTTTGTTTCCAACACACATAACGAAATTTTGTCCACCTTTCAAGGAATCTTCAAGTTCCCTTTGCCTTCAATTTGTCGTCTTTGATATCAGTTTCTGTGAACCTCTACTAAATCCTTCGGAGCAGAGCAGCACATCATGATGTGACATAGAAATGGAATCATGGCTGTTTCTAATAGATCTGCTGATTTCCCTTTGGATTGGAGCCAGCTGTGGAATAAGCAGAAATATTTTAATAATGTGGAATAAGCAGAAATAATAAGCAGTGTGCCCAGGTGGCCCAGAAGGCCAATGGCATCTTGGCTTGGGTCAGAAATGGCATGACCAGCAGGTCCAGGGAGGTTCTTCTCTCTCTGGACTCAGCACTGGGGAGACCGCTCCTCGAATCCTGTGTTCAGTTCTGGGCCCCTCACCACAAGAAGGATGTTGAGGCTCTGGAGCAAGTCCAGAGAAGAGCAACAAAGCTGGTGAGGGGCTGGAGAACAGGCCTTATGAGGAGCGGCTGAAGGGAAGTGGGTATTTTTTAGCCTGGAGGAGGCTGAGGGGAGACCTTATTGCTCTCTACAACTACCTGAAAGGACATTGTAGAGAGGAGGGAGCTGGGCTCTTCTCCCAAGGGATAGGGGACAGGACAAGAGGGAATGGCCTCAAGCTCTGCTAGGGGAAGTTCAGGCTGAACATCAGGGTAAAATATATCATGGAAATGGTCATTGGGCACTGGAACAGGCTGCCCAGGGATTTGGTTGAGTCACCTTCCCTGGAGGTGTTTAAAGCACGCGTGGATGAGGTGCTGAGGGGCATCGTTTAGTGATTGATGGGAATGGTTGGACTGAATGATCCAGTGGGTCCTTTCCAGCCTATGGATTCTATGATTCTATGATTCTTTTTGCTTTGTCAGCAGAGAGAATCTGACAGAAGCATTGATGATGAGAGAGCTCCAACGCCTCCTCAGGGAGAGAGGAAGAAGCGATGCGGCAGTGCCCTCAAATCCAGCAGCATTCGGGTATGTGGCTTTCTCGGGACTCACTCCTCTTTGCTAATCACTGTCCATCGTGTTGACGGCGCGAGCCGGAGCGTTCTCCGCTTTGGGTTAGCATGTGACGGCATCGCGTTTAGTGAACGCTGGATCGACACAACAATACTAGGGTGCCAGGGGCTTCGCCAGCCGAACCTGTGCTCGCCACACACCATAAACATGCCACACGCCAGGCCCACGCCACACACACGCAATTCACCCCCCCGCACATTGTGCTGCCCCCATGCACACGCCGTGCACATGCCAGGCTAGCGCCACAACCACCCCGTGCACATGCTTTTAACATGCAAGCAGCATGCCACACACACCACAGAGCCCTTGTGCACATCGCAACATGTCATGCAGGCCACACATGTTATGTACATGCTGTGTACATGCCATCCACACAGAAGGCATAAGCTAGCACACACCATGAGGATGACACACCAGCCATGCACATGCCACTGCCCCATGCAGATGCCACTGCCCCATGCACATGCCACGCACATGCCTTTTACACGCAAGCAACATACCACACCCCACACACATGTATTGCACACACAAGCAACATGCCACGCATGCCAAGCACGCGTTATGTACATGCCATACACACGCCACACACACGCCACTGCTCCCATGCCCATTCCAGGCTCATGCCACAAGAGTCAAGAACGTGTCTCGCACACGCCTTCCACATGCAGGCAACATGCCATGCACGCCACACACTCCGTGCATATGTAATGTACGGGCCATGTACATACCGTACACACGCCATGCACATGCTAGCACATGCCATGAAGGTGACACGCCAGCCAGGCACATGCCATGCACACGCCAGACACACTGCAAGCACGCCTCACACACACTGAGAGGGCAAGGGGAGATTTGGAAAGTGCTTTTATGTTGTTAGTGTAGAGAGAGCCAGGAGAGAGGTTGCTTCTTTGATTCCCTTCTATAACCAGGCGTCTTTGCATTTAAAACCCTTCTGTGTCACAGTGTTTTACAACGGTGCAACATCCGTTACGCTTGCTGCAGATCCTCTTGGTTCGGACATTTCTGTTTCCTGTTACACAGAATACCTGTTTAGCCTTCTCTTCTATTCTGAGGCTTAACATCTTTTTAGACTTCTTTTTAGTATTTGTGTTAAACTATGTCCCATAACAGTGGTACGGAAGGGGAGTTGTCGCGTTCTTAACAGTAACTGTAGAGTTAAGGTATCTCAAGTGCCTTGGGGATATGCAGACGCACCTTTTAGACATCCTTCATCTTTGCGGAGTGCTATGGAGCCTTCCCATCTCTCTCATACGCTCGCGGCAGAAGAAGAGAAGGGCGCCCATGGGTGAAATGGAAGCGGTTGCCATTCAGGTGAGAGGAGAAACCTCCCATTTGCAGCTCTGAGCATGGGTGACATTCGTGATGCCGACTCCTGGTTCAGGAAGCAGCTTCCGGCTCCATCGTTTGTTCCTCTGTGGATGAGGGCTCGGTGTATCGGCCCGGCTTCTGTGCCAGTGGCGTGGTCATGTCCACATCGTCGTTCATCGTGCGGGGCTGGGGGGGCTTTGTCTGTTTTTGTACTTAAGCTCTGATTGTCACCTGTAACTGGACAAATGACTCTGTTAGCATCATGACGGTATTCGAGGTGGCGTTAAAAATTCCTTAACATATCGTGCACGTGTCTCTCTCCTCGCAGCCCAAAAAGGCAGTCTGGAGAATGTCCTTGCTGCAGAAAACCTCGCAAAAGTCTTGCAGAACTGCCCTGCTTTTTCACAGCCCGGTATTGTTCTGTCCCGTCGTGAGGAGTAACGGTGAGCGAGCTGGCATGGCACGGGGCAGGGAGGAGGAGGGTGAACTTTACCTGCTCTCCATCGGCTAAAAGAAAAGGCCTCGGTCTGGCTTCTGTGGGACCGTTTTAACGGCACTGTGGCCGAGCGAGGCCTCGTGTTGTTGCTGTTCTAGCGTTCCTTTGCGCGTGTGTACGTGTGTGCTTACACATGAGTTGATGTTGTGTCACGGCTGTTGGGTGAAAGCCATGGGGAAGGTGTTGGGCATCCTTGCCACACGAGAGCCGGCAGCACCAGGAGCCTCCGTAGCGTGAGGGTATCTGCAGCTGAAGTGGCTTCTTTTGCCTCTCTCTGCCCAAACTGGGCGGATCTCATCCTTCAAGCGAACGCAGAAGGCTGCGTATGCTCCCAGGTCCCACAGAAAGGGAAGTCTTTGGATTCCCCGACTGCAGTAACCCCTGCTGCTGCCTGTGGGTTGTTGCGCTGAAGACACCCTTCGCGCAGGGAGGAGCCACGTGGGAGATGGGTGATGCGCTGATGTAAACAGTGTCCTGTGGGTGGTGTGTCTCCTCGGAGCCGTGTGAAAGCCGACCTCCGCTTTCTCTTCCCCTCTAGAGCGGGCAGAGGATGGGCTGCAAGGCCGAGGAAACCTGAGCGAGGCAAGCGGCCAGCTAGACACAAAGTGGGGAGAAACGCTGATGCCTGGTGAACAAGGGAGTTTCCACTGCTGAAACGGATGAGAACGGACGTCACGAGCGTCCTTCTGTTTGGGGCCGGCAAGGGAACTAGAACCATTTCTCTGGGGAGAACTTGCACATGGCTGGAGGGTTCTGTCATGGGAGGTGACCGAAACCGGATTCCCAATCCTGGTTTGGTGAAGGAGAAGAAAGGGCTGTGAGACCTGAAGGCAGGGCTCTGCCTCGAGGCAAAGGTCAGTGAAGTAAGCTCGAGTTTCTCATGCTTCTTCCTGCCTCCTCAGTGTCTGTCCTCTACTTCAAGTGTGGCTGAACCAGTGCCTCAGGAGGTTGTCGGGCGGGAATGAGCGGTCACTAAAATACTTCTCCCGTTAGCTTTAGTGCTAAGGTATCCCATGGCGCTGAGCTCAGGGTCAGGAGATGGACACGCGGCCTTTCAGAGGCTGCTCTACCCGGGTGAACCGCTGTACTCCTGCTTCCCTCGAGGGAAACCTGCATTTGGAAAACTTGGTCGCTTGTCCTCCCTCTGACGGCCTCAGCGTGGTAGGGAGAGCTGGAGGAGCTCTGCCTGATCCCGTGGCAGGCTGGGGCCAGTCTGGCACAGCTTAGAGCTTGCTGGGCGCTGGGGTGTCGCTCGCAGTGGTGAGAGCTGCTGGGGAGGGGAGTGGTTCATTTAAAGCACGGTTACTTGGAGTTTTTTGTTGTAACAGCTCCTTGATTTTGCTTTGTCAGCAGGGAGAATCTGACAGGAGTACTGTCAACAAGAGCCCCTGCGGGATCCCGACCCCTCCACAGGGAGAGAGGGAGAAGCGACGTGGCGGTGCCCTGCAGGCCAGCAGCATTCGGGTACGTGGCTTTCTCGGGACTCGTCTTTGCTGATCACCGTTGATCAAGTTGACGGCGTGAGCCGGAGTGTTATCCGCTTAGGGTTAGCACGTGATGGCATCGCGCTTACTGAATGCTGGATCGAGACAACAATACTAGGGTGCCATGGGCTTGGCCAGCCAAACATGTGCATGCCACATGCCATAAACATGCCACACACATGCCAGGCACACACCACACACATGCCACACATGCCACTGCTCTCATGCACACGCCATGTACATGCTAGGCTTACGCCACAACTCATGCACATCCCATGCACACACCTTGCACCTGCAAGCAACATGGCAAACATGCCATGCGCATGTTATGTATATGCTGTGTACACATCATCCACATGCCACAAGCACTAGCACACACCATGATTGTGACACACCATCCATGAACAGGCCACATGCACACCATGCACATGTGAGCAACATTGCACATGCTATACACATGCCATGTGCATGTTATGTGCATGCTGTGTACATACCATACACATGCCACGCACATGCTGGCACGTGCCATCAAGATGTCACATCAGCCATGGACAGACCACGCACATGCTCACACACGCCATGAAGGTGACTCACCATCCGTGCACATGCCTTGCACATGCAAGCAACATTCCACACACTGCACACACAGAACATTTGCATTTTATGTATGTGCTGTTTACATGCCATCCACATGCCACTCACACATTAGCACATTCAAAAAAGGTGAAGCACATGCCACGCACATTCCTTGCACACACAAGCAACATGCCACACATGCCATGTGCATGTTATGTACATGCCGTGTACATGCCATACACATGCATCCAACAGACTAACACATGCCATCAAGATGACATCCAGCCATGGACATGCCACGCACACACCATGAAGGTGACACAGCAGCCATGCACATTTCTTGCACATGCTACGCACATACCTTGCACACACAAGCAACATGCCACATATGCCATGTGCATGTTACGTACATTCTGTGTACATGCTATACATATGCATCAAACACGCTAGCACATGTCATCAGGATGACTCACCAGCCATACACACGTCATACACATTCTAGGCTCACGCTATGCTCACCCCATGCACACACCACGCATGTGCCTTGCACATGTAAGCAACATAGAATCATGGAATCATAGAATAACCAGGTTGGAAGAGACCCACCGGATCATCAAGTCCAACCATTCCTATCAAACACTAACCCATGCCCCTTAGCACCTCATCCACCTGTCCCTTAAACACGTCCAGAGAAGGTGACACAACCCCCTCCCAGGGCAGCCTCTGCCAGTTCCCAATGACCCTTCCTGTGAAAAACTATTTCCTAATGTCCATCCTGAACCTCCCCTGGTGGAGCTTGAGGCCATTCCCTCTCGTCCTGTCCCCTGTCCCTTGGGAGAAGAGCCCAGCTCCCTCCTCTCCACAACCTCCTTTCAGGTAGTTGGAGAGAGCAATGAGGTCTCCCCTCAGCCTCCTCTTCTCCAGGCTAAACAACCCCAGCTCTCTCAGCCACTCCTCGTAAAGCTTGTTCTCCAGCCCCCTCACCAGCTTCGTTGCTCTTCTCTGGACTTGTTCCAGAGCCTCAACATCCTTCTTGTGGTGAGGGGCCCAGAACTGAACACAGGATTTGAGGAGCGGTCTCACCAGTGCTGAGTCCAGAGGGAGAAGAACCTACCTGGACCTGCTGGTCACGCCGTTTCTGATCCAAGCCAAGATGCCATTGGCCTTCTTGGCCACCTGGGCCACTGCTGGCTCATGTTCAGTCGCTGTCAACCAACACCCCCAGGTCTCTCTCCTCCAGGCAGCTTTCTAGACAGACTTCTCCTAGTCTGTAGCTGCTCAGGGTTGTTGTGCCCCAAGTGCAAATTTCCATTCTAAAAGAACAAACTTGTGAACTTTATTCTGGGCTTAATCAATGTGCATCTTTGATTCTTGGAAAGTGTCCCCGGTCTCTAATCCTGGACCCAGAGGGGCCGGGGGTGAGAAGGGACCCGGAAGGAGGGGGAACCCGGGGTGGAGGGGCTGCTGCTCGCCCCAAATGTGCATTTGTTTGGGGTGGGCAGCTGCACATCTTCCTGCCATGATCGCAGCTTGTGTTTCCCTGGAGGTGGTCAGCGTGCCTGGAAAGGTCTTCTTCAGCACAGAGGCAAAGCTGGATGAGCTGAGGGAGCTCCGGTCTGGAGAGCGGCTGTTCCTGCGGCTTCACAAACAGCCCCCGCTCACCGTTTCTAGGGAGAAAGGTAAGGCCGGCACCAGCACCTTCTCTCGGGTGTACTTGGAATCGTGAACCCCGGTGGAAGTCATAGAATCATAAAACAATATGGGTTGGAAGGGACCTTAAAGATCATCTAGTTCCAACCCCCACACCATGGTCAGGGATACCTCTCACCAGATCAGGCTGCCCAAGGCCCCGTGCAGTCTGGCCTTGAACACCTCCAGGGATGGGGCTTCCACAACTTCCCTGGGCAGCCTGTTCCAGTGTTCCACCACTCCCATGGTGAAGAAATTCTTCCTCATGTCTAGCCCAAATCTGCACCTCTCCAGTTCATCCCCATTTCCCCTCGTCCTGTCATTACAAGCCTTTGTGAACAGTCCCTCCCCAGCTTTCTTGTCGGCTTCTTTCAGGTAGTGGAAGGTTCCTAGAAGTCCTGTCTGTGAAGTTAGTCTGTTATTTCTGTGCTGACAGCTGTGGTTCTGATGCACAGTGATCAGCTCTGAGGTATCTTTGGCCTAGGTGTGTTCCCAATGCTTTTTTTTTTTTGTATTGTGAAAATGCCTTTGAAAATGTTTTCAGTAGATACCAGCTTGTGTTTTGCTGGCATGGAAATTAATATTTTATTGGTTAACAGGATTTATGTTGATTCCAACAGCTGTAGTTGTAATTCACAGTAATAAATTCTGAAGTATCTTTTGCCCTGGTGTGTTCTCAATGCGGGACTATTTTGTGCTCAAAATGGTTTTAAAAATAGTTCCAGTAGATACCTTACCAGCCTCTGCAGTGCTGGCACTTTACCTAGATGTGTGTGAGTAACAACACAGCCACACCAAAATAAGATTAACGAAACGAGTCCAGTTCTGGACAGTTTGTGTGCATTTTTAAGGTTGAGTTGTTTTCTTTTAGGCAAAGTGGATCCAGGCGTGTCTCCTGTGTCGCTTATCTGTTAAGTACACAGATTTCTGGTAAATCTCAGCTACTCGAGTCACATTCTCTGCCAGTGTTGAATAATTTTGATAGGAATGGTTGGACTCGATGATCCGGTGGGTCTCTTCCAACCTGGTTATTCTGTGATTCTGTGATTCTGTGATAAGAACAAGATGGATGGAAATCTGCATGCAGGTTGGATTTTATTTGGGAGATCACAGGTGGCCCTGGGCTTTGAGGATCAAATTTAAGCACGATTCTAACAGAGTAAAGAAGTCCCTTTCTCCCAGTCCCCTGTGCCTTGACCAGTTTTGAGGTTTTGCAGTGAATTGGCCTCTATATTCCTTGTGTGTCCCTTGTCCTAGCTAGGTCAGGAGGGTTATCTCCAGGTGTAAGAACAGGCGTGTGTCGGAGACTTTGCCGGACTGAAGTCAGGTCGATAGTAGCGAAGAGATATTTCCATTCAGAAAGAGTAAATTTGTGGACTTTATTCTGAGCTGAATCAATGTGTGTCTTTGCTTCTTGGCAAGCGTCTCACATCTCTAATCCTGGACCAAGTGCTTTCTGGGGAGGGTGGCATGGTTGGCTGGCCCTCTGTCCCTGGGAATGGTCCAGTTTTTTTAGAGCTGCTGAGTTCTTCTGCAGAATACAATCCTTGCACAATTTCGTCTTGGTTCTGCAGAGCTTATAATCAGAGGGATGCCTTGGTCTCTGCTGGTGGCATGTGTGGGTACTGAGAGCTCAGTTGTGCCTGTGATGGCAGTGATGCCTGCTGCTGTGGTTCCAGGATTCACACACAAACAAAATTTGAACGGCGTCTGTTAACAGCTGTTCTCAATCTGTAGGAAAATCAAATTCTGAGACTGTAGTACTTATGCTGAAACTACTTTTTCTTCCAGGGAAAACGCTGTATGAGGTTAAAAGCCTTGTCACTGAGGAACCAAAGTCTTGGCTGGATGTAATCTCTGCTTGGAGAAACCTTCGTGGGTGCGAGGGGAAAAAAGATGTGTTTCAAGAAAACAGATTGCCTCTTAAGAGAAAATCAGAAGAAGAGACAAATATTGTAACTAAAAGGCAGAAAGCGGAACAAGTGAGAGAGTCTGAGGAATGTCAGGCAGAAGATGGAGAGAGTTATATGGTACCCAAGAGAAAGAGCGACCAGAACTGTGGGACTGAAAGCCAGGCTTCCTTAGAAGACCCTTCCAAAAGCAGCAAAGAGGAACCTGTTGCAAATGAGGAATTCGGCTTCAGTTTCAGAGTTTCTTGTCGCTGTAGTGGAGCAATTGCCAAAATACTTACTTCACAGGTATGCTCAAGTATCTCTGTTTTAAAGTAATTTACCAAAGGGGAAGGGAGATGTGTAGTTTCATTTGTAATTTCAGTTGTGTTGTATGTTTTAGAATAATAAACTGCAGGAGGTTTTTCTGTATTTTCTCAACCAAGCCCTTAATCTACATTTATTTTAAATAAGTAGAAATGCTAGAGTTGCTGTTAATTTCTGGGCTCTGATACCCTGAATATTTTTCAGATCAGTGCCTTTTATTGAGGATAAGTTGAGGTACTTGGGCTTGTGGAGCCTGAGAAGTGATCTGATACTAGCTTACACCTACTTAAAGGGCCCTTGCAAGGACTGTGGAGCCAGACTCCTCTCACTTGTGGCAGAGGGTGTAAAAGAGAAAGGCAGAGGCCAGAACTTGCAGGTCGGTGGGCTCTGACTGGGTATTGGGGAGAATTTGTTCCCTAGGAGGGCAGTGCAGGCCTGGGAGGTGTCACAGGGAGTGGATCTTGGCCCTGGAAGAGAGTAGTGGCGTAGAGGACTTCCAGGGGCCCTTTCCATCTAGCACTGATCCCATCTGTAATAACTTTCTGCTAGAAATAACAGCTCTGGAGCGCTGTTTCCGCCTCAGACAGCTGCCCATGGAGCATCCCCCCATGCTGGGAGCATCGCCCCCACGGCTGCGTTGCCAGGCAGGGCTCACCCGAGGAGTGCGCTGACCCACGGCTCCTTCGCCTGGTGTGAGCTGCAGAAAGCAGGGAAACAACCTGAGTGCCCCCGCTCTGCGCAGCCTGCGGGCAGAGATGGGGGCGAGCGCAGCCCTGCCCGTGGCAAGTGCCCCAGAGGCAGCGTGGAGCCCCGTGGGGCAGGACAGAGCCGCTGCCCAGTCCTTGCCGTGGGACATGGCACCGGCACTCACGGGAAAGTGACCGCGCAGGAGCCGCGGGGCCAGACGAGGCCGAGGCAGTCGGTGGCCTCGCCTTCCTCCTCTTCAGCAGGGTCCCCGGCTGCCCGCTTCCCGCCGATCGGCACCTGCAACTGGCCCAGGGCCAGGCAGAGCTTCATGTGCAGGGCGCTGCCACGGCTGCAGAGAGGAGCGGCACGGAGCGATCTGGAGGTGGCCGAGCCCAGCGGCTCTGCTCCAGCATCCCCCCGCAATGGACAGGGCACTGTGGGCGTCCCTGCTCAGCAGTTTAGCTGGCCCATCCCATCAAGGCCACCGAAGTTCCGTGCGGGACTGATTGATGCTCAGGAGAGCAGCAAACAGCCAAAGCAAGGCACTCAACAAAGATGTTTTGGCTGAGCAGTGCTGCTGGTTGAGAGCTTGACTCTTGCCAGTGCCAGACGGTGCAGCCACGGCACCGTCTCTGAAGGCACTCGAGCCGGTGCCGGGGCCAGCGCCGATTGGCATTCAGTAAATTCAGCTAAGTCTAGGCCATAGCAGGTTTATCTGCTGAGCTCTCATCGAATCATCGAGTCATAGAACAACCAGGTTGGAAGAGACCCACAGGATCATCAAGTCCAACCATTCCTACCAAACATAACCCATGTCCCTCAGCACCTCGCCCACCCATCCCTTAAACCCCTCCAGGGAAGGGGACTCAACCCCCTCCCTGGGCAGCCTCTGCCAGGGACCAATCACCCTTTCTGTGAAAATTTTTTTCCTAATATCCAGTCTAAAGCTCCCCTGGCGGAGCTTGAGGCCATTCCCTCTCATCCTGTCCCCTGTCCCTTGGGAGAAGAGCCCAGCTCCCTCCTCTCCACAACCTCCTTTCAGGTAGTTGGAGAGAGCAATGAGGTCTCCCCTCAGCCTCCTCTTCTCCAGGCTAAACACCCCCAGCTCCCTCATGTTGTAGCATCTCATCCTATGAGAACATTGCTTTGCCTTTTACTTCCACTTAGGGTCCGATGGTACTGACGACACCAAGGAAAAGAGAAAGGATTGGCAAGCCGAAGTCCCTCTGGGACTGCTGAATGTCTCAGCTGACAGTGACGTCGCTTCAGTAGGTCCTGCTCTGGCTGGAGAGAAAGTTGGTAAGAAAGATTTGGGTTTTATTGATTGAACGTGGGAGGATGTTTGTTACTGTTGCTGTCACTTTACATACACTTTGATAGTTAGCTAACATACAACTGCAAGAATGTTTTCCTTCCTCTCCAGAAGGGAGATTAACTCTGTTGCTTCGAAAAGAAAAGAAGGAGAAGGATTCAGGATCATTCTGTGCCGCTGCTGTTGATGAGGGCAGACATGAGCCAAAAGCAGATGAGGAAGACATGTAAGTCAAGCGCCACACGACTGAACAGTTTTCACGAAATGACAGGTTGCATTACCTAAAGTTTTTCTTCTCTTCTTTCAAATTCACAAAGAAAGAAAACTCACCCGTTACACAGAGTCTGCCAATTGAACTTTCATTACTCTGATTTAATGTGTCACATGCCAATGTTGCCATTCATAACGTTACACAGCAGTACAAAACAAATGTCACTTGACACACTGATAAGGAATGGTGAGGAAATTGTGCATCCTCTCTACACCTCTGCAAGGTTCGTGCCGAGAGAAACAAATCCCTTTTCTTTCACCTCTGGCATCACCACAACCAAATGATTGTAAGGGTACAAAGGGCCTTATTTCTGTAGGCTGAAAGTACGTAGCAATTGTGGTACTGATGTACAAAATGACAAGAATAGTGCCTTGCTTATGCTTTCAGTACTCAAAATACTAAATCCTAGAGGAAGAAGAGATTTTCCAGGGTTTTAGATAAGATCTGTACATCTTCCCACAAATCGAGGTAAGCAAAGAAGTTTCAGAAAGCTTAAAGTCACAGGGAGGTGGTTGAGTCACCTTCCTGGAGGTGTTTCAAGCACGGGTGGATGAGGTGCTAAGGGGCATGGTTAAGTGTTTGGTCGGAATGGTTGGACTCGATGATCCAGTGCGTTTCTTCCAACCTGGTTATTCTATGATTCTGTGAAAGCTTCACCTGTGGCTGAAGCATAATTCACATCCTACATAAACATGGCCAACTGTGTAGCTTGGTCTCAGTGGGAAAAGGGGATGCGATGCTGATAAGAGTGCTGGGCTGTTTTTACAGTTAGGATGAGATATCATTTGCCTAGTTGTGGTTTGAGCAGAGAACCAAGCGTTCCAGATCTGAAAATGACCAATGTGTCCACCACAGCAGTGTAATCCTTGCTCACGTGGTTTGTGAGCCTGTGGTGCTCTGTTGGCACCATCCATTGCAACCTATTGCTGTGGTTATGCTTTGACTTTCTTCCAGGCTGTGGCTGCTTAAATTAGCACCTTTACAGCCCCAGAAAGCAGTTTGTGCCCAGCCAGATCAAGGCCACCAAGGGTAGGGACGGTCCCCATGGGCTCCTGGATGCTGGGCAGAGGGGGTGGGTGGGCGGGCAGTGCCCGTCCCGCCCCGTGTCACAGTGCCAGTGCCTGGCACCGCACAGTCACAATGCCCCAGGCAGGTAACCAGGGGCAACGTCCCCTTCCCTCTGTCAGTCTGCCCAGCCTCGCCACCAGGACAGCTGGGCTGGGGACAGCTCCGAGACATCCACGAGGAAGCCCTTACGGAGCCCGTGGAATTACTGGAGGGAGATAAGGGAGGAAGGCTGGAGGCTGGACAAAGCTGCCAGCTCCTCAGGAGATGAGAAGAGCCACCAAGCCCGGGAGGTGCTGGAGGCTAGGAGGTCTTTTCAGCTGGATAGGAGTGGTAAGACAAGGGAATTCCTTCTTGAGGAGCACTGGAGTGCTCCCTGTGTTTTTCTCTTGCAGACTGAAGGTCAGTAACAGCATGAAGCTAGGGGTTCCAGTGCTTTGGAGCACCCACTGGTGCCATACAGGACAGGAGAAGGGTTCTTGCCCCGAAGGCCCATCAGACTGGGAGCAGTTTGCCACTCTTGGAAGCCCCTGGGATGGCTTCAGGTTGAGGGAGAAGAAAGGTCCGGCATCTTCTGGGAGGCATGAGCAGCTTGTGGGATGAGGAGTCAGGTCTTGCTCACATGCTCAGGGAACAGCCGATCACCAGCTTTGGGGTCAGGAAGGAATTTTCCCCTGGGGCAGATTGGCACTGGTCCCCAGGGGTTTTTTGCCTTCCTCTGCAGCATCGAGCAGGACCACTAGTCAGGATTTCTTTAGCCCGGTTTGGCTAGGTTACTGCCTGCTGCTCCTGCCCCATGAAGATGGTTTCTCATGCCCTGCAGCTGCAGGGAGGAAGGCTTTTTTTCCCCCAGGGGGGATTGGCAAGTGTCCCTGGGGTTTTTTTTTACCTTCCTCTGCAGCAGTCAGCACTGCCCCTTGCCAGGTCTTCCTCTCTAGGTTCAACAGTCCCAGTTCCTTCAGCTGCTCCTCATAAGACTTGTGCTTTGTACACTTCACTGGTTTTGTTGGTGTTCTCTGGACACAGTCCAGCAGCTCAATACCTTGTAGTGAGAGGCCCCAGACTGAACACAGGATCTGAGGTGTGGCTTTTTGTTTGGAATTGGATGGGGAGAGAAAACTGGTGAGAAAAGCCGTGTTGATTTTGATGTGTGTGTGCAGCAGAAGTTTGTGCTTTGTCTGACAGTCCCCTTGTAATCACAGGTCACCGACATGAGAAAGAAGACCATCAAATACTTTGATTCTGTGGCGTCTCTCTTCGGAGGCTGCTCTCCCTTCTCAGCCTGCCAAGAACTTGGATTGTGACACCCAAGCGAAGAGATGATGTGTGGTCAATCAGGTCTGTTTCCTGAGTTGTGCGATGGTGAATGGATTGTCCCGCATGTCTGTTAGGATGGGTAACGTGTGCTGCTTCCAAACTGCCTCTCTTTTATGGTATTGGAAAATTCTGCTTCTTTGCATTCCTTAGGAAATCCCTCAGCACCAGAACGGAAGCGACTGTGGAGTTTTTGTCTGCAAGTCTCAACCTCACCCTCCCCTGGCATCTTCCAGCCATTCCATCAGGTCCCGAGTTCCGCAGCAGCTGCTGATTGTGCCTGGAGCAGGGATGGGGGTTCTATCCCTCGCTGTGGGGTTGGTGCGTGGCTGGTGGGGTTGGAGCTTCACAGTGGCCTCGGAAGGGCAGAGCTGTGTTCTCCATCCTTACATCTGGTGTCTGCTTCCTACTTCCCTACACGAGATGCCGCAGCTGGTGGGTTAGGGATACCTGGCCCTTATGTCTCCTGGAGAAGAGGGTTTCCCCCTGTTGATATTTGTGCATATTTTCTGCCTCGACTTCGTGTTTAAAGGATTTTTCCTTTTCTTTCCAGAGTGACATCCTTTACTTCCGCAAGAGGATGGTGTGGGAGATCATCCATCAGCAGCTGCTGCGAGAGATGCACGATGAGAGCAACACTGATCACCTCAGGGTGACTGATAAGGCATATAGTTATATTTCAAATAATTTATTTGGATAGGTAGTAGACACACAAATTTTCCTCTTTAGGCTACGCAGTAGTGGTTAAGGAGGGGTGGTGGTTTCCCCGTTATGGAGGCAGCAACTCTCACTGACATTAACTAAGGCACCTGATGACACACAAGCAGAACGGTGGCTGTGACGGGGAAGAGCCAGCACTGTCAGCCCCCGTCACTGAGATGCAGCACACGTGGCCACGTTACCGACAAAGAGGACTCTCACCCGCGGTGCTGGTGACCCCTGCATTAGCTGAGCTCATGTGGGCTCCGTGCTTGGCTCCTCGAGGCGAGTTCCCTCTGTTTGCAGGATGGCTACGATCTACTTGACTGCTAAAAACTGGATTTGTGAGGCCCTTCTGCCACGGTTTAGCTGAGGACACCCTAGAGAGTGAGCACTTGCCACCTTCTGATTTTTGGCAGGGGGGGGAGTTGTCTGGCCATACCTTGTGTGCACAACTTTCTGTGGTTGCTAATACGAAAATAAAAAAACCCTTCAGTTTGCTTTGACTTCTTCCCTGAAATGTGTAACTTTCACTCTCGTTCTCCAGCTCCCTCGGTGTTGCTCACATTTGTGTTTGTGTCCACGTGGTGGTGTTTTTCTAAGCTCTTCTGGAACTCCTCCAGGCTGCTGTACTAGGGGAGACCTGCAGCTGCTTCCCCCCACAGCCAGTGTCCAACTTCTCCTTTAAATCCAGACACTTCATAGATGCGAGAGATTAAATAGGGAGGTCAGAGCAGTGGCTGCTGGGGTCTCCAGTGGCAGCAGGGCCACAGTCAGGAAGGTGGAGGTCTCTGAGCTTGCAGCGCATCAGGAGGTGGAGAGGCTGGAGAGGCTGGAGAGGTGGCCGCTGGAGTGTTCCTGTGGCTGCACAAGCAGGTGGAGGTCACAGAGCTGGTTCCGCAGCAGCAGGGACCCCCACAAGGATCTCGGGTTGTCCGAGGGTCCATGTGGTATTAAGCTCTTCCTGGAGGCTGCTAAGCTGGTTCCAGTGCACTGGGGCTGTGGTGAGGCCACAAGGACCATTTCAGTGAGAGCCACATCTGGCAGCTGCACAGCTGGTTCTCCTTCATCTGGGACGAGCTGCTTGCAGAGCGATGACTCTCCAGGCAGGAGCGGGGGCTGCTGGAGCGGGTCCTGAGGCAGCAGGGCCACCACCAGGCAGGTCTCCGAGCTGGCATCGCAGCAGGAACCCCTACAGGGAGCTGGTGGGGGTTGGAGAGGCGGCAGCTGAGGTTTCCTGAGGCAGCAGGGCTGCTACAAGGCAGGTGGAGGTCATGGAGCTTGCACCACAGCAGCAGGGACACCCACATCAAGCTGGCTGCTAAGGCTGACAGGTCTACCCAGCTCCGGACGCCAAGTCTACCCAGCTCCGGACGCCAAGTCTACCCAGCTCCGGACGCCAAATCTACCCAGCTCCGGACGCCAAGTCTACCCGACTCCGGACGCCAAGTCTACCCAGCTCCGGACGCCAAGTCTACCCAGCTCCGGACGCCAAGTCTACCCAGCTCAGCAAGTGGATACTGCGTAGACCTGGCGGCCGGTGCTGGGTAGACCTGGTGCCCGTCCCTGGTGCTGGTGTCACCTAACAGCCATCACTGTCTGCCCCCAGAGCGGAGCCAGCACACCCACTGTTGGGGCCACAACTCCCATTTGTAGGGCCAGAACACTGATCTTATCTGATTTTTTGGGGCCAGAATACCAACTTTTGACCGAAAACGCTAATTTTAGGACAAATGACCAGGTCTCACAGAGTACAGGGGCGGCTTACAGGTCAATCCCTCTGCGTCCGCCAGGTCTTCCCACCTCAGTTCTCCTGGTGTACCTAGCTCCGGCTCCCAGGTCTACCCAGTTCTAGCTACCAGGTCTTTCCACTGGCTGCCTGGGCTTACCCGCTCTGGCTGCCACGTCTACTCAGCTAAGCAGGTCGGCGCAGGGTAGACCTGGTGTCCGTCCCCAGAGCCAGGGACACCTGAGGGCTCAGAAGATGCCCCAAGCAGTGCACAGGTAGCCCAGGGACGTTGTGACTGCACCGCCCCTGGAGGTGTTCAAGGCCAGGTTGGATGGGGTCTTGGGCAGCCTGATCCAGTGGGATGTTCCTGACCACGACAGGTGGGTAGAAACTAGATGATCTTGAAGGTCCCTTCCGACCGAACCTATTCTATAATTCTATGATCTTAGAAGTGTCATAGAGGGCTCAGAGAAGAGCTGGGCTACAGAAGAGTAGAAGTAGGGTGATAGAAGAGGCAGGTCAAAGAAAGGCCATAGAAAAGTTGTATTATAGAAGAATATGGTTGGACTCGATGATCTGGTGGGTCTCGTCCAACCTGGTTATTCTATGATTCTATGATTCTAAGACTTGGATAATACAAGAGTCAGAACATAGAAGGGCCTGAACATAGAAATCTGGGTCATAGAAGTGGCCTTGTGGGCTGCACAGGGAGGAAAGCAGCACCGGCAGCCAGGCCAGGCTGGACATGCTCCCTTGGGGAAAGGGATGTCCTTGGAGAAGTGCAAGGGAGCATTTCTGTGGCTGCAGAATCCACAAGAAAGATAATCCTCTTCCCGCAGGTCCTCGTGTGGGGCAGGCTGCTCTGCTGCTGAGCTCAGACTCTCGCCCTGGCCTGGGCAGAAGGGCTGGAACGGAACGGTGAGGACACGGTCTGTGGTGGCATCTGCTGGATTGAAACCAGGAGTCCTGGATTTCCGTTGCTCTTCGTGTCCAGCCTCTCTTCTTGCCCAGAGCTTGTCAGAGCCCAGAGCAGGGCTGTGTGCAGAGCCCAGCGTGGGACACGGCTGGGACCTCATCCCAGTCTTGAGCTTCCTCAAGGAGGGCAGTGAAGGGGAAGGCGCTGATCTCCTTACCCTGGTGACCAGGGTAGGTCACAAGGAAAAGGAATGAAGCTGCATCAGGGGAAGTTCCAACTGGACATCTGGAAAAGGTTCCTCATGGAGAGGGTGCTCAGTCACTGGAACACCCCAGGGAAGTGGTGATGGCACCAAGCCTGTCAGAGTTCAAGGAGCATCTTGACAATCATCTTAGTGATATGGTTCCATTTTACACAGTCGTGTGAGGATCAGGGAGCTGGACTCAGTGATCCTCATGAGCCCCTTCCAACCCAAGATATTCTAGAAGCCTGTGATCTTCAAGCTCAAAAAATAGTCTGCCCATCCACTACCCATCCCTTGACATTACTTCTTCCTGACAAGTTCCTCCTTGTGACTCTTTCCTCTCCCAGACATCATCCTAGCTCTCCATATCGTTCTGTATTTGGGTCCTACCGGTACACTCCCTACCTGCATTTGCTCCTCTCTGCACTTGGTGCTTGATCGCAGGCTGCTTAACACCTATTTCTGCACATGGCACATCATCCCCAGACACCACTAAACCCTCATCCAGTCATAAATTTTTATAATAAAAGCAGATTTTGTGCCCATATAGAAATTTCCAGAAACTGTAATAACTTCATGCAATCCCTGTGGGCAGAAGAAATGGCAAAGGGCTCGAGGTGCCCCCTGACTGTAAGGGATTTGTGTCTGTGACGCTGCTGGGGCAACAGAAGGAGCACAAGGGATTTGCCCCAGAGATGCTGTCAGCAGATCCTGGCAGGTGCCGAGGTGTGAAGGACCCGTGGTGCCCCCGTACCGTAAGGGATTTTCCTGGTGATGCTGCCAGCCTGTTCCTGGCCTGAGGAGGCTCCGTTGTGTTTTCCATCCGTCCCCAAGCCCTCTCCCTGCACAGGTCCTGTGGGGGCTTGGGCAGAGCTCCTTTCCCAGCCGTGTTCCTGCTGCTGCCCCGTCACCTCCAGAGACACAACTGACCTCACCGTCCCCGTCACAGTCAGATGTTTCCTGCTGGATTCTGAGTTTCTGAGACACAACTGACATCCTAACCCCCTACTCATCCATCACCTCCTCATGTCCTAGGACCTGAACAGGTAAAAGTACGCTTGCCCCACATCATGAGGAATGAACATGGGGACCTTGGTTCGTGGAGGGACATCCAAGTGCTATATTGAGGCGATTTCCCATGTCTTGTTACTTGCAATGAGAAGAGACTTCGAGGCAATATCTGTCCCAGAGATCTTTGTGGAAACTGAAGAAACTGCTCTGTCTACACATTCAGGTTCATCTCAGCTCACAGACATGATGTGTGCGCTCACATCTGATCCGTACAATGCCAAATTGGCCTTTGGTCTACTCAATCAGTGTCCTCTCATGGAAGAACAAAGAAACTCTCCAAGCTGGGGTGAGAGGCCGGTGCTGGGAATGGTGGTTGGCAGGGGTTTCACCAGGATTATTGCCTCTGGGACAAATGCTTGAGTCAGTTCCTGAGAGAAAGTTTAGAAGAAGCCCCAAGCCTTGAGGCTCTGCCCTGAGGAGGTCCCCTTGCTCTATGGAAAGGCTGTTCTGGAGGCAGCTCTGTCCCACAAGCAGCATGGCTGTGACCAAGCTCAGAGCCCTCAGGCCTTACAGCAAGGCAAGGGGGGAGAAGGAGAGTGTGGAAATGGAGAGAGAACAGCTCTGGGGGATCAAGTGCTGGTGTCTGGCAGTGCTGCCCTGCTGGGACTTTCTTCTTTTCCAGCCAGGAGCAAAGGAATTGTTCCTGAAGCTCCAGAAAGCCTTGGAGGGAGGGTCAGAGGAAGAGACAAGGTGCTGCAGTGGCTTTATTTTGATTACAATAGTGTGGGTTGTCATTACCTAACCCACAACCAACTCAAAAAGAGTTGAAAACATGATCATAAGTTTAAAAAAAAAAAGTAGAAATATAAAAATATAGAAGGCAGTAACACCAGCCATGAGTAACACCAGAACTGCTATGCAGAAGGTCAGGAATTTATTGCATCAGAGCTCTGTCCAGTTATAAGTTCCCGCAGCGCATCCTTGAGGTCCTTGTTCCTCAAGCCGTAGATGAGGGGATTCAGTGCTGGAGTTACCACTGCATAGAGAAATGACACAACTAAATTCATGGATGGGGAGGAGAAGGAGGGAGGCTTAAGGTAGGTAAACATGTCAGTGCTGAGAAACAGGGAGACCACAGCCAGGTGAGGGAGGCACGTGGAGAAGGCTTTGTGCCGTCCCTGCTCCGAGGGGATCCTCAGCACAGCCCTGAAGATCTGCACATAGGACACCACAATGAAAACAAAACAGCCAAAAGCTACTAAGAAACTAACCACAAGAAGCCCAACCTCCCGGAGGTTGGCATGTGAGCAGGAGAGCTTGAGGATCTGCGGGATTTCACAGAAGAACTGGTCCACAGCATTGCCCTGGCACAGGGGCAGGGAAAATGTACTGGCCGTGTGCAGCAGAGCAGAGAGAAACCCAGTGCCCCAGGCAGCTGCTGCCATGTGGACACAAGCTCTGCTGCCCAGGAGGGTCCCGTAGTGCAGGGGGTTGCAGATGGCAACGTAGCGGTCGTAGGACATGACTGTGAGAAGAAAATATTCTGTACCAAGGAAGAAAATAAATAGAAACATTTGGGCAACACATCCTGAGTAGGAGATGGCCCTGGTGTCCCAGAGGGAATTGGCCATGGATTTGGGGACAGTGGTGGAGATGGATCCCATGTCGAGGAGGGCGAGGTTGAGGAGGAAGAAGTACATGGGGGTGTGGAGGTGGTGGTCCCAGGCGATGGTGATGATGATGAGGCCGTTGCCCACGAGGGCAGCCAGGTAGATGCCCAGGAAGAGCCAGAAGTGCAAGAGCTGCAGCTCCCGTGAGTCTGCGAATGGCAGGAGGAGGAACTGGGTGATGGAGCTGCTGTTGGACATCTGCTGCCTCCAGACATGGGGCACTGTCATATGAGAGAAGGACAGTGACAAGTTAGGATAACCTCTGAGCCAAATCAAAGCCATTTCTCCTTCCCCTCCCTCCTGCTCACACCTTGTCACCTTTTTTCAGCCCTTCCTTCAGCTCTGAGCCTGGAGCCCTGCTCGGTGCCGGCTGAATGTGCCGGGAGGAGCAGAGCCTCTGCCCGCTGGCTGCAAGGAGTCAGCCCTGCTCTGCAGCAGGGGACATGGGGACGGTGGGGACAGGGGACACTGCTGGGGTTCAGCGTTGTCCAGGGGAACTGCTCCTGGTGCAGAAGGGCCTGTCAGCATCTGCACTGCCGGGGATGAGGAGCTGAGAAGGTAGCAGGCTTAGAGGTTTCGGATGCCTAAAGGTGTGACGGGACAGGTTTCCATCTGTGAGGGCAGCATAGTGCTTGCGAGGAAAACTCAAGAAAAGCCAAATGTCCTAACGAGGATATCTTAGTGCAGACGAGATAATTAATTCCTCAGGAATGCACTGCCCAAAGCCGCACAGAAGATTAGTGCCTGACTCTGCAACTCCCATCCCCAGAGAGACTGGCAGAGAGAACAAGAGAACAACAGCAACATCTCTGGTTTAAGTTTCCTCTCAATCTCTGATCCTATCCCTTCTCTCTGGAGGTTTTCCTCAATGGAGCTGATTCCCTGTCCCATGCCTTCTCCCTGTCAGCGCTCACAGATCCCATCTGACCCTCTCTGCATCCCCCTGGCCCTACACAAACATCTGCCTGGGTTAAGCTGGACGTAGGGTCTTGTTGATAAGCAGAAAAGGATGGAACAGACTGAGCCTGATGGGTCCAGCAGAGGTGATGCTGCTGCTGTCCTTGGGCAGAGGACCAGCTGGAGACATATTCGGAGGCTCCTATCGGACCTGCTGACCGCTCAAGGATACTGCTCAGGAGTCTCAGTGACTTGTTTAAGCATGAAAGGCTCTGGTTCCATTTCTCCCACCAAATTCCCCAGGTGCAGGGAACTGAAAACACAGAGTCTGGGAAGTTCCTTATCTTTAATGCAAGAGCCCTCCTGACAGATCCCACAGGCTGTGGCTGTGCCGGCTTTAGGAGATCCCTCCAGCAACCGCACCTGCATTGTCCTGCACTCAGAGACTCACCTGGAGAAGGGCTGTGAAGAGTTTTCTCCAAATGAAGCCTCCTCTCTCCTGCCACCCCACCTGCCTTTCCCCTCTCTCTGCTCCCTCCTGTCCCCTCGCTGCCTGCAGGCAGTGTCCTCAGCCCTGCTGGGCTTTGCAGAGGAGCTGCTCCCGGCCAGACCTGGCTCTTTTATGATCTCCTGTCTCATGATGAGCTCCCTCCCTGCCAGGAGCCCAGCCCAGCTCAGCAGCAGAGGAGCAGCCCAAGGCAGCGCTTTCTCTGCTCCCTCTGGGCTCCCTCGAGGTGTCCCTGGGGCTCCAGGGGAACATTCTGAGAAACAGGCTGAAGCCATCCCTGATGCTTCCTTCATCATCTGGGCAGGCACACTTCTGTCCTGCAGTGTCATTGCTCCTGTTAGAAAAATAACAGGGAATGAGAATCAATTTCTTGTCTCACCATTAGACAGGACCTCAGAAAGGTGACAGCGAACGAAATCATTTCTCCAAAGTAGGAGGATCTGTCCCACGGAGTGAATTCAGGCATTTCATCCGAGGTCTTTAGACTTGGGGCTGGGAAGACACTCAGCTCCCTTTCCCCCAGACACATCTTCTGCAAAGCTTATGCACACACAGGGTCTTGAAACCCTTGGTCGTGGTTTCCTCATGGCAGGGATGAGTTTGCCTGGTGCCACAGCTTCAGGGCTTCAGCCCTAATGGGCAGCAATGGCCTCAGCCAGGGGCACAGGCAGGAGGAGCTGGAGCCATTCCCATGGGAGACAGAGCTGGGACATGGTCACAGAGCTCAGGAGAGATGGTAGTCAAGGACAGCATCTTCCAAGCACTGCAAGGCTCCAGATAAACTGAGTCTCAGCTTGAAAGTCCATTCAAGGACCCATGATGAGATTTTGCTGCTTCTGGAACAGTTAAAGAAGAAAAATACGCTGCGTAGGCACTGCTGGATTTAGAAGGGTCAGGTGTAGACAGATCTGAGGTTCACTGTGTCCTCTGTCCCTGTCTTCCCCATCAAGGTCTCACAGGGCTTTGTGACTCATGGTAGGACTCTGGAGGAGTTTGACCAGTAGTGGGTAGAGGTCAAGTCAGGGATCTCTTGGGCAAAAGGAATTCTTCACAGTCTATGAGACAGGAGGGGCAGCATCGCAGGGAGCTGAGGGAACAGGAAGATGTCACAGTGTCTCCATCATCTTCCAGAGGTCATGGAGAGTGTTGGAACTCCCTGACCGCTGGTACCACTGCCACATCAGAAATGGCCAGTGGATGAGTAGGGGAGCAAAAGGCTTTGCCCCAGAATTTGTCTAGTAGGATCCCATTTCTGGGTGTCTGAAAGAGAAGGGGATTTTATTTCCCTTGGTAGATTATGTCTCACCATCCTTCTATGACCCAACTCTTCCACGGTCTGATTCTCCCATGACCAGACACTTACATAAGCCACCTCTTCTAGGACGCAGGTTTTCTGTCACCTGAGCCCTCTTTGACTCTAGTGAATCTTCTATGACCCAAGACTTATATGACCCTTCTAAGACTTCTTTATGACCTGAATTTTTTTATGTCCAGACTGCTCTATGACCCTTAAATGACCCAAACTTTCTATGAAACTTTTATGACCAGACTCTTCTATAAACAGCACTTCTCTGTCCCTTTTATGACCTGATCTTTCTATAGCCCAAATCTTCTTTGATCCTTCTATGACCCAACACTTCTCTAAACCTTCTACAGTTGAATTCTTATATGACCCAACCCTCTATGACGCCAATCCTCTAAGATATGAGTCTTTTATGACCCAACACTTCTAAAAAAAGTCTTCTATGACCCAAGCCTTCTGTGACCCAACTCTCCTCTGACTCTTCCGTAATTTTCTATGACCTGACTTCTCTGTGATTCTTCTATGACCTGACTCTTCTATAACCCGACTCCTCTATGACCCGACTAATCTATGACACAGCCCTTCTATGGCCTAAGCCTTTTGTGAACCGGCACTTCTATGACCCCTCTATGACCCGACTCAAGTTTCTATGAGTCGACTCTTCCATGACCCAAATATTCTATAACCCAAATCTTCTATGACTCAAATATTCTATGAGCTGACCCTTCTATGGACCATCTGTGACTGGGCTCTTCTATATCTCCTCTACGAGCCGACTTGTCTATGACTAAACTCTTCCACGACCATCTCTTACATGACCAGGTCCTTCTATGACTTAAGCCTTCTATGAACAAACCGTTCTATGACCCAGCTACTCTCTGACTCTTCAGTGCTGTGACTTTCTCCGATCCAGGTCTTCTGTGACTCTTCTATGACATGAATCATTTATGCTCCAATGCTTCTATGACCAATATTTGACCAGATGCTTCTGTGACCCGACTCTTCTAAGACCCAACTATTAACAAACCCTTCTATGACCTGACCCCTCTATGACTCTCTATGACCTGACTCATATGAGACATTTCCTTTATGAACTGACAATTCTGTGACTCTTGGATAACTCTTCTATAATGTGATACTTCTGCAGTCTTTCTATATCCTGATGCTTCTACAACGCACACTTTCTGTGCCTCAATGTTTCCATGAAACTTCTATGAGTGAACTCTTCTATGACCTTTCCATGACCAAACACTGCCAATGCCCGACTAAACTGTCACACTCGTAGGACTTGACTCTTCCATGACCTGAGTATTCTATGATCCACAATGATTTGAACGTTCTATGAACCATCTGTCCTTCTGTATTGCACCTCTATGACTCGACTCCTCTCTGACATGATCTTTCTCACAAACGCATTTTCTGCCACTCTTCTACGATCCAACCCGTTAATAACCCTACCCTTCTATCCCCCAACTCTTCTGGTGCACGTGGAGCTGTGTGAGAGCCTTGGCATCTCAAGGAACCCTACAGGCCTGTATTTGGAATCACAAGAAATAACTGCTTCCACTTCAATTCAGCAATGTGAGAAGGCTCATGGCACCAACATCATTGCAGTCAAAGCCACATCTGCCTGCCCAGGGCCTGGGGGTCAGGGCTTGGACTTTCTGCTTCACCAAGTGAACCCAGGCTTTTCTTAGCATCACAGCTGCCTGCACGGCGCCTTTGTCCTCCTGCAATCATGGCCTCCAATTCTCGGCTCTAATGAGTCCCTGGGGAGCCTTTGTCACTAACGATGCTCACTGAGACCAACTAAGACTTCAAGAAACTTTGAGCTTTGCTTTTGACTTCTTGAGAGCTTTGTTCCATCTCCTCTCAGCAGCTGAGGTTCAAGGACTCATCAACAATTCCATCCTGGATCTCATTAACCTACAGAAAGCCTTAATGAGCTCTTTCTCTTCCTGTTGTTTTCTTCAAGTCTTCAAGCCTCGCATGGCTCCTTGTAGTCATTTCCCAGTGTGGTTACAGAGGAAGATTTCAAAGTGCACCTAAGAAAAACGTTTTATCTGAAACTTTCTAGAACTTTCAAACTCATACAATGGTTTGGGTTGGTAAGGACCTTAAAGCCCGTCCAGTTTCAACCCCCCTTCCCTGGGCAGGGACACCTCCCACTGGACCAGGCTGCTCCAAGCCCCATCCAGCCCGACCTTGAACCCCTCCAGGCAGGGGGCACACACAGCTTCCCTGGGAAACCCGAGCCACGTCCTCACCACCTTCTTTGTGAACAATTCCTCCCTAATGTCTAATCTAAATCTTCCCTAGGACATAACACCACCCCGTCATCCTATCATTCCATGCCCTTGGAAAACGTCCCTTGCCAGCTTTCTTGGTGACCCCTTCAGGTACGGGAAGGCCTCTATAACGTCCCCCCGATGCCTTCTCTTCTGCAGGCTGAGGAAGTTCCAGGAGAAGATCAATATTTCTTTGTGAAATCCCTTTTGAAAGGGCATGGGATTGGTGGAGGTCTCTTGTTAGTGAGGAAGAGCAAGTGTTCTGGTGCCCACGTCCACCTCCTCAGGGCAAACTTCAGCTGGCCAGCTCTCTGTCCGTGCTTCTCCATGGAGATGTTTTTTTCATTTGAGGGCCAAGGTAAAAATAGATTAATAGACGAAAGAAAAAAAGATAAAAGGAATATAAAGAGAGAACAAACCCAATGCAATTTACATCACTTCCCACCTCCTGCTTGGGGCAGCCTGCTAAGTGGGTCTCTATTTTATGCTCATAGACAAACCTAGGGAACAAGAGAGCTCAGTTTAGACGTCAACAAGGCACCGAGGCCACGATTGAAAGAAAGGACTTTGGCACTTGACGGCTCCATGAACGCAGCTATCACCTGGCCAAGGCTCCTGTGACACCTGGGAACATCCAGCTTCTCATCCAGAGGAGCAGGATCCTTCTGGGATAGACAGGAGGGGAAAAGCCTTTGTGTGAACGTGGGGCAGCCTCGGCCGAGGCTCCAGGGCAGCGGGGGATTCTGCACCCCTGGGGGTTCAAACTCAGCAGATTTGATGCCTCGGGAGAGCTCGTCAGCCTTAACGGTTCTGTGCGTGTGCGACTGAGGGGCCAGAGCTCTGTGCAGCCAAAGCGCCTCCTGCCACAACCCCCAGCGCTATTTTGGGGCCAGATCCCCTCGTTTTGGTCCAAAACCCCGGTTCCCAGCCTGGGGCTCTGGAGGCAGACACTGCGTTTTGGGTCTCAGAGCTTCATGTTAGGGTACGGGCCCTAATACATAAGTTCCACCCCCTCCCCTTTTGATCTTCAAAGACTCATTTTAAGGCCCAGAGCACAATTTTTAAGGCACAATGTCTGGTTTTCTATGTCCACAGCTTCCATGTTGGAGACAAAAGCCTCTAACAGGGCTCAAAAGCTCATTTTTAGCTCCCAAAGCCCCCTTTTCAGGCAACAAAGCCTCACTGTGAGGGCTCAAATCCTCTTTTTGAGCCTCTCAAGTCCCATTTTTAGGGTGAAAGCCACCCTGTTCACTACCATGGCTTCTTTTTAGGGCAAAGAACCTGATGTCGGGGCTCAAAGATGCAATTTCAGTTTCAAAGCAACATTTGTAGGGCCCAAAGGCTCTTTTTGAAGCTCCAAACTCTCACATAAAGGATCCAACCTCCCCCTTTACAGCCTCAAGCCTCCATTGGAGCACCCAAAGTCCTGCAGTTTTGACCAGAGCTTCATTTCTTGAGGCAACAGAGGAACCAAGAGGTTTGTCTCCTTCGCAGGGACAAAAGACTTAACTTGTAGCACTGCACCCATCTCTTTAGTGCCCCAAGTCTCATATTTAGGGTGGAAATCCTTGATTTTAGGGTTCCAACTTGTCTTTTAACACTTATAGCTTTTCTTAGGAGGCCCATAGTTACATTTTGAGTCTCAACCCTCGTTTTTTAAGTCTAAAGACACATTTCATTGTCCCGGAGCATAATTTTTAAGGATCAAAGTTGATTCTGGATGTCTGAAACCTCAGTGTTATGGGCCAAAGCCTTATTTTTAGCTCCTTTCTAGCTTCCAAAGCTTCCTTTTCTGGGAACAAAGCTTCATTTTTGGAGTTGTTTGCAGTTGTAAAGGCCTAGATCCTCATTTTTAGCCTCTCAGGTATATTTCAAGCTGCAAAGCTGTTGCCTTTGGTACCACAGCTTCATTTCAGGGCATGAAACCCGAGGTCCGGGCTCAAAGCCTCAGTTTCACTTCGAAAGCACCACTGGTAGGACCCAAACCCTCCTTTTGAAGCTCCAGACTGTCATGGAAAGTATCCAACCCCCTCCTTTACGGCTCGAAGCCTCTACTGGAGTGCCTAAAGCCCTGCATTCAGGACCAGAGCTTCATTTCTTGGAAGCAAGAGATTCTCATCCCTTGAGGGATCAAAAGACACATTTGTAGCTCCACACCCATCCTTTTAGTGCAGAAGTCTCATGTTTTGGACTGAAATCTTCAATTCCAGGGTTCTAACCTGTTTTCTAGGACCCATAGACATTGTACTCCCAGCAGATATCAGGCAGATTGAAGTCTCCCACAAGAACGAGAGGCATTGATCTAGAGATTGACCGCAGCTGTTTATAGAAGAGCCCATCAGCTGCTTCTCCTTGGCTGGGTGGTCTGTAACAGACTCCCATCACAATATCTACCTTCTTATGGGCTCCTCTGATTTTGACCCACAGGCACTCAACCTCCTGATCGCCACATTCCATCTCAACGGAGTCCAAGTCCTCCCTTACAAAGAGGGCTACCCCGCCTCCTCTCCTACCCTTCCTATCCCACCTGAAGAGTTTGTACCCCACCATAGCCGTACTCCAGTTATATGAGTCGTCCCACCACGTTTCTGTGATGGCAACGACATCATAGGCCCCTTGCCCTACGACAGCTTCCAGCTCTTCCTTCTTATTCCCCATGCTGCGTGCATTGGTGTAAATGCCCTTCAGCTGAGCTGCTGAGCCTTCAGCCCTCTTAGAGGGAACAGAGTTTGTTCCCAATTGCCTGGTAACTGGAGTAGCTCGCTCCAGAGTGCCTGTATCTCCTTGAGCACCCCGAGGTGTGTTCTCCCCCACTTTCTGGTTGGTGAGGTACTGGTGGTCCTCACCAGCACACCCTCTCCCAATCACCAATTCCCCACGTCCAGGCTCGTTCCTGTCTAGCCTGGGCTCAACCCCCTCCCCCTTCACATCTAGTTTAAAGCTCGATTTATGAGCTTAGTTAGTTTTTTAGCAAGGGCATTAGCCCCCTTAGGAGGCCCACATGTCCCACCCTTAGCGTGAAAGCCTGGGGGTGCGTGAGCCACCCCATGATCAAAGAAGCCAAAGCCCCTCTCCTCGCACCAGGCTCGGAGCCAGGTATTAATCGAATTCTTCTTCCTGGCTTCCCGCTCCTCCCTATTTAGCCTTGGGATGGAGCAGAATACTACTTGTGCCCCAGAGCCCTCCATCATTCTCCCAATGGCCCTGAAGTCTTTCTTGATGGCTTTGGCCTTTTTGTTTGTTAGGTTGTCGTTACCAGTTTGGACTACCAGAGGATAGTAGTCTGTCTCGTGGACCAGGGAAGGCAGTTTTCTAGCTCCCTCCTTCCCTGATGCCCCCGGTAAGCAGCAGACCTCTCTGTGGAGCGGGTCCGGTCTGCAGATGGGTCCCTCCGTTCCTTTTAGGAGGGAGTCCCCTACAACAATCACCCTCCTCTTCTTCTTGATGGAGGATGTTTTTATCTTTTTCTGAGGATGGTGCAGCCTAGGGAAGGATTCTAGGCTGTGGGAACCATCATCCTCATCCTCAGGGCTGGATTCCACCTGCAGCACCTGGTACTTGTTCCCCAGGGGGATCTGGGGCTTTGATGTCTGGGTGAGGAGAGCAGGTTTCCTTCCTCTGGCAGGAACTTGCTGCCCTTCCCCATCTCTTGTTCCCCCAACCTTACAGTTTGCAGGTGGATGATGTTCGGACACAACAGCCCCAGCAGCCCCTGAGTTAGTGAGAGGGCCCTGCTCCACTGGTCTATCTCTCTCTCGCACTCCCTGACGGACATAGAAGGGCCTGAACATAGAAATCTGGGTCATAGAAGTGGCCTTGTGGGCTGCACAGGGAGGAAAGCAGCACCGGCAGCCAGGCCAGGCTGGACATGCTCCCTTGGGGAAAGGGATGTCCTTGGAGAAGTGCAAGGGAGCATTTCTGTGGCTGCAGAATCCACAAGAAAGATAATCCTCTTCCCGCAGGTCCTCGTGTGGGGCAGGCTGCTCTGCTGCTGAGCTCAGACTCTCGCCCTGGCCTGGGCAGAAGGGCTGGAACGGTGAGGACACGGTCTGTGGTGGCATCTGCTGGATTGAAACCAGGAGTCCTGGATTTCCGTTGCTCTTCGTGTCCAGCCTCTCTTCTTGCCCAGAGCTTGTCAGAGCCCAGAGCAGGGCTGTGTGCAGAGCCCAGCGTGGGACACGGCTGGGACCTCATCCCAGTCTTCAGCTTCCTCAAGGAGGGCAGTGAAGGGGAAGGCGCTGATCTCCTTACCCTGGTGACCAGGGTAGGTCACAAGGAAAAGGAATGCAGCTGCATCAGGGGAAGTTCCAACTGGACTTCTGGAAAAGGTTCCTCATGGAGAGGATGCTCGGTCACTGGGACACCCCAGGGAAGTGGTGATGGCACCAAGCCTGTCAGAGTTCAAGGAGCATCTTGACAATCATCTTAGTGATATGGTTCCATTTTACACAGTCGTGTGAGGATCAGGGAGCTGGACTCAGTGATCCTCATGAGCCCCTTCCAACCCAAGATATTCTAGAAGCCTGTGATCTTCAAGCTCAAAAAATAGTCTGCCCATCCACTACCCATCCCTTGACATTACTTCTTCCTGACAAGTTCCTCCTTGTGACTCTTTCCTCTCCCAGACATCATCCTAGCTCTCCATATCGTTCTGTATTTGGGTCCTACCGGTACACTCCCTACCTGCATTTGCTCCTCTCTGCACTTGGTGCTTGATCGCAGGCTGCTTAACACCTATTTCTGCACATGGCACATCATCCCCAGACACCACTAAACCCTCATCCAGTCATAAATTTTTATAATAAAAGCAGATTTTGTGCCCATATAGAAATTTCCAGAAACTGTAATAACTTCATGCAATCCCTGTGGGCAGAAGAAATGGCAAAGGGCTCGAGGTGCCCCCTGACTGTAAGGGATTTGTGTCTGTGACGCTGCTGGGGCAACAGAAGGAGCACAAGGGATTTGCCCCAGAGATGCTGTCAGCAGATCCTGGCAGGTGCCGAGGTGTGAAGGACCCGTGGTGCCCCCGTACCGTAAGGGATTTTTCTGGTGATGCTGCCAGCCTGTTCCTGGCCTGAGGAGGCTCCGTTGTGTTTTCCATCCGTCCCCAAGCCCTCTCCCTGCACAGGTCCTGTGGGGGCTTGGGCAGAGCTCCTTTCCCAGCCGTGTTCCTGCTGCTGCCCCGTCACCTCCAGAGACACAACTGACCTCACCGTCCCCGTCACAGTCAGATGTTTCCTGCTGGATTCTGAGTTTCTGAGACACAACTGACATCCTAACCCTCTACTCATCCATCACCTCCTCATGTCCTAGGACCTGAACAGGTAAAAGTACGCTTGCCCCACATCATGAGGAATGAACACGGGGACATTTGTTCGTGGAGGGACATCCAAGTGCTATACTGAGGCGACTTCCCATGTCTTGTTACTTGCAATGAGAAGAGACTTCGAGGCAATATCTGTCCCAGAGATCTTCGTGGAAACTGAAGAAACTGCTCTTTCTACACGTTCAGGTTCATCTCAGCTCACAGACATGATGTGTGCGCTCACATCTGATCCGTACAATGCCAAATTGGCCTTTGGTCTACTCAATCAGTGTCCTCTCATGGAAGAACAAAGAAACTCTCCAAGCTGGGGTGAGAGGCCAGTGCTGGGAATGGTGGTTGGCAGGGGTTTCACCAGGATTATTGCCTCTGGGACAAATGCTTGAGTCAGTTCCTGAGAGAAAGTTTAGAAGAAGCCCCAAGCCTTGAGGCTCTGCCCTGAGGAGGTCCCCTTGCTCTATGGAAAGGCTGTTCTGGAGGCAGCTCTGTCCCACAAGCAGCATGGCTGTGACCAAGCTCAGAGCCCTCAGGCCTTACAGCAAGGCAAGGGGGGAGAAGGAGAGTGTGGAAATGGAGAGAGAACAGCTCTGGGGGATCAAGTGCTGGTGCCTGGCACCTCCTCCTGGGGAGGAGAAGGAGGGAGGCTTAAGGTAGGTAAACGTGTCAGTGCTGAGAAACAGGGAGACCACAGCCAGGTGAGGGAGGCACGTGGAGAAGGCTTTGTGCCGTCCCTGCTCCGAGGGGATCCTCAGCACGGCCCTGAAGATCTGCACATAGGACACCACAATGAAAACAAAACAGCCAAAAGCTACTAAGAAACTAATCACAAGAAGCCCAACCTCCCTGAGGTTGGCATGTGAGCAGGAGAGCTTGAGGATCTGCGGGATTTCACAGAAGAACTGGTCCACAGCATTGCCCTGGCAGAGGGGCAGGGAAAATGTACTGGCCGTGTGCAGCAGAGCAGAGAGAAACCCAGCGCCCCAGGCAGCTGCTGCCATGTGGACACAAGCTCTGCTGCCCAGGAGGGTTCCGTAGTGCAGGGGGTTGCAGATGGCAACGTAGCGGTCGTAGGACATGACTGTGAGAAGAAAATATTCTGTACCAAGGAAGAAAATAAATAGAAACTTTTGGGCAACGCATCCTGAGTAGGAGATGGTCTTGGTGTCCCAGAGGGAATTGGCCATGGATTTGGGGACAGTGGTGGAGATGGATCCCATGTCGAGGAGGGCGAGGTTGAGGAGGAAGAAGTACATGGGGGTGTGGAGGTGGTGGTCCCAGGCGATGGTGATGATGATGAGGCCGTTTCCCAGGAGGGCAGCCAGGTAGATGCCCAGGAAGAGCCAGAAGTGCAAGAGCTGCAGCTCCCGTGAGTCTGCGAATGGCAGGAGGAGGAACTGGGTGATGGAGCTGCTGTTGGACATCTGCTGCCTCCAGACATGGGGCACTGTCATATGAGAGAAGGACAGTGACAAGTTAGGATAACCTCTGAGCCAAATCAAAGCCATTTCTCCTTCCCCTCCCTCCTGCTCACACCTTGTCACCTTTTTTCAGCCCTTCCTTCAGCTCTGAGCCTGGAGCCCTGCTCGGTGCCGGCTGAATGTGCCGGGAGGAGCAGAGCCTCTGCCCGCTGGCTGCGAGGAGTCAGCCCTGCTCTGCAGCAGGGGACATGGGGACGGTGGGGACAGGGGACACTGCTGGGGCTCAGCGTTGTCCAGGGGAACTGCTCCTGGTGCAGAAGGGCCTGTCAGCATCTGCACTGCCGGGGATGAGGAGCTGAGAAGGTAGCAGGCTTAGAGGTTTCGAATGCCTAAAGGTGTGACGGGACAGGTTTGCATCTGTGAGGGCAGCATAGTGCTTGCGAGGAAAACTCAAGAAAAGCCAAATGTCCTAACGAGGATATCTTAGTGCAGACGAGATAATTAATTCCTCAGGAATGCACTGCCCAAGGCCACACAGAAGATCAGTGCCTGACTCTGCAACTCCCATCCCCAGAGACACTGGCAGAGAGAACAAGAGAACAACAGCAACATCTCTGGTTTAGGTTTCCTCTCAATCTCTGATCCTATCCCTTCTCTCTGGAGGTTTTCCTCAATGGAGCTGATTCCCTGTCCCATGCCTTCTCCCTGTCAGCGCTCACAGATCCCATCTGACCCTCTCTGCATCCCCCTGGCCCTACACAAACATCTGCCCGGGTTAAGCTGGACGTAGGGTCTTGTTGATAAGCAGAAAAGGATGGAACAGACTGAGCCTGATGGGTCCAGCAGAGGTGATGCTGCTGCTGTCCATGGGCAGAGGACCAGCTGGAGACATATTTGGAGGCTCCTGTCGGACCTACTGACCGCTCAAGGATACTGCTCAGGAGTCTCAGTGACTTGTTTAAGCATGAAAGGCTCTGGTTCCATTTCTCCCACCAAATTCCCCAGGTGCAGGGAACTGAAAACACAGAGTCTGGGAAGTTCCTTATCTTTAATGCAAGAGCCCTCCTGACAGATCCCACAGGCTGTGGCTGTGCCGGCTTTAGGAGATCCCTCCAGCAACCGCACCTGCATTGTCCTGCACTCAGAGACTCACCTGGAGAAGGGCTGTGAAGAGTTTTCTCCAAATGAAGCCTCCTCTCTCCTGCCACCCCACCTGCCTTTCCCCTCTCTCTGCTCCCTCCTGTCCCCTCGCTGCCTGCAGGCAGTGTCCTCAGCCCTGCTGGGCTTTGCAGAGGAGCTGCTCCTGGCCAGACCTGGCTCTTTTATGATCTCCTGTCTCATGATGAGCTCCCTCCCTGCCAGGAGCCCAGCCCAGCTCAGCAGCAGAGGAGCAGCCCAAGGCAGCGCTTTCTCTGCTCCCTCTGGGCTCCCTCGAGGTGTCCCTGGGGCTCCAGGGGAACATTCTGAGAAACAGGCTGAAGCCATCCCTGATGCTTCCTTCATCATCTGGGCAGGCACACTTCTGTCCTGCAGTGTCATTGCTCCTGTTAGAAAAATAATAGGGAATGAGAATCAATTTCTTGTCTCACCATTAGACAGGACCTCAGAAAGGTGACAGCGAACGAAATCATTTCTCCAAAGTAGGAGGATCTGTCCCATGGAGTGAATTCAGGCATTTCATCCGAGGTCTTTAGACTTGGGGCTGGACGACACGCAGCTCCCTTTCTCCCAGATACGTCTTCGGCAAAGCTTATGCACACACAGGGTCTTGAAACCCTTGGTCGTGGTTTCCTCATGGCAGGGATAAGTTTGCCTGGTGCCACAGCTTCAGGGCTTCAGCCCTAATGGGCAGCAATGGCCTCAGCCAGGGGCACAGGCAGGAGGAGCTGGAGCCATTCCCATGGGAGACAGAGCTGGGACATGGTCACAGAGCTCAGGAGAGATGGTAGTCAAGGACAGCATCTTCCAAGCACTGCAAGGCTCCAGATAAACTGAGTCTCAGCTTGAAAGTCCATTTAAGGACCCATGATGAGATTTTGCTGCTTCAGGAACAGTTAAAGAAGAAAAATACGCTGCGTAGGCACTGCTGGATTTAGAAGGGTAAGGTGTCACAGATCTGAGGTTCACTGTGTCCTCTGTCCCTGTCTTCCCCATCAAGGTCTCACAGGGCTTTGTGACTCATGGTAGGACTCTGGAGGAGTTTGACCAGTAGTGGGTAGAGGTCAAGTCAGGGATCTCTTGGGCAAAAGGAATTCTTCGCAGTCTATGAGACAGGAGGGACAGCATCGCAGGGAGCTGAGTGAACAGGAAGATGTCACAGTGTCTCCATCATCTTCCAGAGGTCATGGAGAGTGTGGGAACTCCCTGACCGCTGGTACCACTGCCACATCAGAAATGGCCAGTGGATGAGTAGGGGAGCAAAAGGCTTTGCCCCAGAATTTGTCTAGTAGGATCCCATTTCTGGGTGTCTGAAAGAGAAGGGGATTTTATTTCCCTTGGTAAATTATGTCTCACCATCCTTCTATGACCCAACTCTTCTATGATCTGATTCTCCCATGACCAGACACTTACATAAGCCACCTCTTCTAGGACACAGGTTTTCTGTCACCTGAGCCCTCTTTGATTCTAGTGAGTCTTCTATGACCCAAGACTTATATGACCCTTCTAAGACTTCTTTATGACCTGAATTTTTTTATGTCCAGACTGCTCTATGACCCTTAAATGACCCAAACTTTCTATGAAACTTTTATGACCAGACTCTTCTATAAACAGCACTTCTCTGTCCCTTTTATGACCTGATCTTTCTATAGCCCAAATCTTCTTTGATCCTTCTATGACCCAACACTTCTCTAAACCTTCTACAGTTGAATTCTTATATGACCCAACCCTCTATGACGCCAATCCTCTACGATATGAGTCTTTTATGACCCAACGCTTCTAAAAAAAGTCTTCTATGACCCAAGCCTTCTGTGACCCAAGCCTTCTGTGACCCAACTCTCCTCTGACTCTTCCGTAACTTTCTATGACCTGACTTCTCTGTGATTCTTCTATGACCTGACTCTTCTATAACCCGACTCCTCTATGACCCGACTAATCTATGACCCGGCCCTTCTATGGCCTAAGCCTTTTGTGAACCGGCACTTCTATGACCCCTCTATGACCCGACTCAAGTTTCTATGTGTCGACTCTTCCATGACCCAAATATTCTATAACCCAAATCTTCTATGAGTCAAATATTCTATGACCTGACCCTTCTATGGACCATCTGTGACTGGGCTCTTCTATATCTCCTCTACGAGCCGACTTGTCTATGACTAAACTCTTCCACGAACATCTCTTACATGACCAGGTCCTTCTATGACTTAAGCCTTCTATGAAGAAACCGTTCTATGACCCAGCTACTCTCTGACTCTTCAATGCTGTGTCTTTCTCCGATCCAGGTCTTCTGTGACTCTTCTATGACATGAATCATTTATGCTCCAACACTTCTATGACCAATATATGACCAGATGCTTCTGTGACCCGACTCTTCTAGGACCCAACTATTAACAAACCCTTCTATGACCTGACCCCTCTATGACACTCTATGACCTGACTCATATGAGACGCTTCCTTTATGAACTGACAATTCTGTGACTCTTGGATAACTCTTCTATAATGCGATACTTCTGCAGTCTTTCTATATCCTGATGCTTCTACAACGCACACTTTATGTGCCTCAATGTTTCCATGAAACTTCTATGAGCAAACTCTTCTATGACCTTTCCATGACCCAACACTGCCTATACCCGACTAAACTCTCACACTCATATGACTTGACTCTTCCATGACCTGAGTATTCTATGATCCACAATGATTTGAACGTTCTATGAACCATCTGTCCTTCTGTATTGCACCTCAATGACTCGACTCCTCTCTGACATGATCTTTCTCTCAAACGCATTTTCTGCCACTCTTCTACGATCCAACCCGTTAATAACCCTACCCTTCTATCCCCCAACTCTTCTGGTGCACGTGGAGCTGTGTGAGAGCCTTGGCATCTCAAGGAACCCTACAGGCCTGTATTTGGAATCACATGGAATAACTGCTTCCACTTCAATTCAGCAATGTGAGAAGGCTCATGGCACCAACATCATTGCAGTCAAAGCCACATCTGCCTGCCCAGGGCCTGGGGGTCAGGGCTTGGACTTTCTGCTTCACCAAGTGAACCCAGGCTTTTCTCAGCATCACAGTCGCCTGCACGGCGCCTTTGTCCTCCTGCAATCATGGCCTCCAATTCTCGGCTCTAATGAGTCCCTGGGGAGCCTTTGTCACTAACGATGCTCACTGAGTCCAACTAAGACTTCAAGAAATTTTGAGCTTTGCTTTTGACTTCTTGAGAGCTTTGTTCCATCTCCTCTCAGCAGCTGAGGTTCAAGGACTCATCAGCAATTCCATCCTGGATCTCATTAACCTACAGAAAGCCTTAATGAGCTCTTTCTCTTCCTGCTGTTTTCTTCAAGTCTTCAAGCCTCGCATGGCTCCTTGTAGTCATTTCCCAGTGTGGTTACAAAGGAAGATTTCAAAGTGCACCTAAGAAAAACGTTTTATCTGAAACTTTCTAGAACTTTCAAAATCATACAATGGTTTGGGTTGGTAAGGACCTTAAAGCCCATCCAGTTTCAACCCCCCTTCCCTGGGCAGGGACACCACCCACTGGACCAGGCTGCTCAAAGCCCCATCCAGCCCGACCTTGAACCCCTCCAGGCAGGGGGCACACACAGCTTCCCTGGGATACCTGAGCCACGTCCTCACCACCTTCTTTGTGAACAATTCCTCCCTAATGTCTAATCTAAATCTTCCCTAGGCCATAAAGCCACAACGTCATCCTATCATTCCATGCCCTTGGAAAAAGTCCCTTGCCAGCTTTCTTGGTGACCCCTTCAGGTACGGGAAGGCCTCTATAACGTCCCCCCGATGCCTTCTCTTCTGCAGGCTGAGGAAGTTCCAGGAGAAGATCAAAATTTCTTTGTGAAATCCCTTTTGAAAGGGCATGGGATTGGTGGAGGTCTCTTGTTAGTGAGGAAGAGCAAGTGTTCTGGTGCCCACGTCCACCTCCTCAGGGCAAACTTCAGCTGGCCAGCTCTCTGTCCGTGCTTCTCCATGGAGATGTTTCTTTCATTTGAGGGCCAAGGTAAAAATAGATTAATAGACGAAAGAAAAAAAGATAAAAGGAATATAAAGAGAGACCAAACCCAATGCAATTTACATCACTTCCCACCTCCTCCTTGGGGCAGCCTGCTAAGTGGGTCTCTATTTTATGCTCATAGACAAACCTAGGGAACAAGAGAGCTCAGTTTAGACGTCAACAGGGCACCGAGGCCACGATTGAAAGAAAGGACTTTGGCACTTGACGGCTCCATGAACGCAGCTATCACCTGGCCAAGGCTCCTGTGACACCTGGGAACATCCAACTTCTCGTCCAGAGGAGCAGGATCCTTCTGGGATGGACAGGAGGGGAAAAGCCTTTGTGTGAACGTGGGGCAGCCTCGGCCGAGGCTCCAGGGCAGCGGGGGATTCTGCACCCCTGGGGGTTCAAACTCAGCAGATTTGATGCCTCGGGAGAGCTCTTCAGCCTTCAGCACTATTCAGCACAATTTTTAAGGCACAATGTCTGGTTTTCTGTGTCCACAGCTTCCATGTTGGAGACAAAAGCCTCTAACAGGGTTCAAAAGCTCATTTTTAGCTCCCAAATCCTCCTTTTCAGGCAACAAAGCCTCACTGTGAGGGCTCAAATCCTCTTTTTGAGCCTCTCAAATCCCATTTTTAGGGTGAAAGCCATCCTGTTCACTACCATGGCATCTTTTTAGGGCAAAGAACCTGATGTCGGGGCTCAAAGATGCAATTTCATTGCAACGTTTGTAGGGCCCAAAGGCTCTTTTTGAAGCTCCAAACTCTCACATAAAGGATCCAACCTCCCCCTTTACAGCCTCAAGCCTCCATTGGAGCACCCAAAGTCCTGCAGTTTTGACCAGAGCTTCATTTCTTGAGGCAACAGAGGAACCAAGAGGTTTGTCTCCTTCGCAGGGACAAAAGACTTAACTTGTAGCACTGCACCCATCTCTTTAGTGCCCCAAGTCTCATATTTAGGGTGGAAATCCTTGATTTTAGGGTTCCAACTTGTCTTTTAACACTTATAGCTTTTCTTAGGAGGCCCATAGTTACATTTTGAGTCTCAACCCTCGTTTTTTAAGTCTAAAGACACATTTCATTGTCCCGGAGCATAATTTTTAAGGACCAAAGTTGATTCTGGATGTCCAAAACCTCAGTGTTATGGGCCAAAGCCTTATTTTTAGCTCCTTTCTAGCTTCCAGAGCTTCCTTTTCCGGGAACAAAGCTTCATTTTTGGAGTTGTTTGCAGTTGTAAAGGCCTAGATCCTCATTTTTAGCCTCTCAGGTATATTTCAAGCTGCAAAGCTGTTGTCTTTGGTACCACAGCTTCATTTCAGGGCATGAAACCCGAGGTCCTGGCTCAAAGCCTCAGTTTCACTTTCAAAGCACCACTGGTAGGACCCAAACCCTCCTTTTGAAGCTCCAGACTGTCATGGAAAGTATCCAACCCCCTCCTTGATGGCTCAAAGCCTCTACTGGAGTGCCTAAAGCCCTGCATTCAGGACCAGAGCTTCATTTCTTGGAAGCAAGAGATTCTCATCCCTTGAGGGATCAAAAGACACATTTGTAGCTCCACACCCATCCTTTTAGTGCAGAAGTCTCATGTTTTGGGCTGAAATCTTTAATTGCAGGGTTCTAACCTGTTTTCTAGGACCCATAGACATTTTGGGACCCACAGTTACATTTTGAAGGTCTAAACTCTCGTTTTCTGTGTCTAAAACCCAAGGTTAGGAGCCTCTATTTTAAAGCCCAAAGGTTAATATTGGAGTTCCAACACCTTAGTTTTAGAGGCCAAGCCCTTATTTATAGGTTCTAAAACTCATTTCTATCTTTTAAAGCCTCTTTCAGGGATGTCATCCTCTGTGATGCTGCCCGGTGTCCTAGGAGACCTCTCTTCTGTCCAGGACAAGCACCCTCTGGACTCACTCTCCAGCAGGATCTGGAGGAGGCAGGTGGTCTCTCCATCGGGAGATGCCTGCTCCTTGCTCTGTGTGTGAGATTGGGAGATCTTACGCATCCTAGGATTGGGAGATCCCAGGATTCCTGCTTATTTTCCACGTGGGAGATGTTCCCAGCCCAGGTGGTCCCGTTTTTGTTTAACTGTGCCAGCCTTGCCCCCTTCTCCTTCGCTCAGATCGGATTTGTTTCCCGAGTGCTTTGTCACTCACTCCAGGCTGTGTACGGAGCCATCCTGGCCTGGATGCTGAAGTTCTGTTCCAATTTAGCTGCCTGCTTGTTTGTCCCCTCCACCCATGACCACAGGACCTGTTCCTGCAGCTCCAGAGAGGCCTTGGGGGAAAGAATTCAGGAAAACAGAAGCCAATGAAGGGTCCTTTATTTTGCTTAAATACACAGGATCTCAGCTCCTTATTCAAACAAACACCCAGTCAGCAAAAAAAGCAGAAAGTGAATAAGAAAGGGGGTAAAGATTTTAGAATTAAGAAACAAACAACAATTAAATAAAGACTGTCTTTGCCTGGGAGGAGTTACATGAGAACTGCTAGGCAGAAGCTGAGGAGCACTTTATTGCTTCTTAGGAACATTGAGTCATGAATTTCCAGACTACATCACTGATCTCTTTGTTCCTCAAGCTGTAGATGAGGGGGTTCACTGCTGGAGGCACCACTGTGTATGGAACTGCCACCACCAGATCCAGCGATGGGGAGGAGATGGAGCGAGGTTTCACGTGGGCAAACCCTGCAGTGCTGACAAACAGGGAGACGACAGCCAGGTGAGGGAGGCTCTTCTCCCAAGGGACGGGGGACAGGACAAGAGGGAATGGCCTCAAGCTCCGCCAGCGGAGATTTAGGCTGGACATTAGGAAAACATTTTTCCCAGAAAGGGTCATTGGGCACTGGCAGAGGCTGCCCAGGGAGGGGGTTGAGTCCCCTTCCCTGGAGGGGTTTAAGGGACGGGTGGACGAGGTGCTGAGGGACACGGTTTAGTGTTTAATAGGAATGGTTGGACTCAATGATCCGGTGGGTCTCTTCCAACCTGGTTATTCTATGATTTTATGAGCCAGCAGTGGCCCAGGTGGCCCAGAAGGCCAATGGCATCTTGGCTTGGATCAGACATGGCGTGACCAGCAGGTCCAGGGAGGTTCTTCTCCTTCTGGACTCAGCACTGGTGAGACCGCTCCTCGAATCCTGGGGTCAGTTCTGGGCCCCTCAGCACAAGAAGGATGTTGAGGCTCTGGAGCGAGTCCAGAGAAGAGCAACAAAGCTGGTGAGGGGGCTGGAGAACAGGCCTGATGAGGAACGGCTGAGAGAGCTGGGGGTGTTTAGCCTGGAGAAGAGGAGGCTGAGGGGAGACCTCATTGCTCTCTATAACTCCCTGAAAGGAGGTTGTAGAGAGGAGGGAGCTGGGCTCTTCTCCCAAGTGACAGGGGACAGGACAAGAGGGAATGGCCTCGGGCTCCTCCAGGGGAGGTTCAGGATGGACATCAGGCAAAAATGTTTCCCAGAAAGGGTCATTGGGCAGTGGCAGAGGCTGCCCAGGGAGGGGGTTGAGTCACATTTCCTGGAGGGGTTTAAGGGACTGGTGGACGAGATGCTGAGGGGTCTGATTTAGTGACTGATGGGAATGGTTGGACTTGATGATGCAGTGGGTCCTTTCCAACCTGGTGATTCTATGATTCTATGAAATACAGAGAGCATGGGTTGCTGTTTACTCAGTTACTTGGTTACAAATGGAAAGAAGAGAGTGAATTAAAAAGGTGATGAGAATGTAAACTTAAAAAAACCCAACACCACCATCAATAAAATAAGGCAGTGTGCACCTTTAGTGAGTCACATGATAACTGCAGTGAAGCAGAAGTTCAGCAGTTCATTGCTTCAGTGTAAAATCCAGTTATCAGCTTCCACGTTGCATCCTTGAGCTGCTGGTTCCTCCAGCTGTAGATGAGGGGGTTCACTGCTGGAGGAACCACGGAGTAGACAAATGACACCACCAGGTCGAAGGATGGGGAGATCGAAGAGGGCTTCAGGTCAGTGAAAGTGCCCGTGCTGATAAACAGGGAGACCACAGCCAGGTGAGGGAGGCACGTGGAGAAGGTTTTGTGCCGTCCCTGCTCTGAGGACATCCTCAGCACAGCCCTGAAGATCTGCACATAGGACACCACAATGAAAACAAAACAGCCAAAGACTATTAAGATACTGACCACAAGAAGCCAAGCTTCCCTGAGGTAGGAGTGTGAGCAGGAGAGCTTGAGGATCTGGGGGATTTCACAGAAGAACTTGTCCACAGCATTGCCCTGGCACAGGGGCAGGGAAAATGTACTGGCCGTGTGCAGCAGAGCAGAGAGAAACCCAGCACCCCAGGCAGCTGCTGCCATGTGGACACAAGCTCTGCTGCCCAGGAGGGTCCCGTAGTGCAGGGGTTTGCAGATGGCAACGTAGCGGTCATAGGACATGACTGTGAGAAGAGAAACCTCTGCTGAAATGAAGAAGTCAAACAGAAAGAATTGGGCAACACATCCTTCATATGAGATTTCTCTGGTATCCCAGAGGGAATTGGCCATGGATTTGGGGACAGTGGTGGAGATGGATCCCATGTCGAGGAGGGCGAGGTTGAGGAGGAAGAAGTACCTGGGGGTGTGGAGGTGGTGGTCCCAGGCGATGGTGATGATGATGAGGCCGTTTCCCAGGAGGGCAGCCAGGTAGATGCCCAGGAAGAGCCAGAAGTGCAAGAGCTGCAGCTCCCGTGAGTCTGCGAATGGCAGGAGGAGGAACTGGGTGATGGAGCTGCTGTTGGACATCTGCTGCATCTAGGCATTGGGCACTGTTGAGGGAGGAAAGGACAGTGACAAGTTAAGGGAGCCTTCTCTAAGCCAAATGAAAGTAATTTCTCATTACCCCCTTCCCCCTACCCCCGCCTCCATCAGCGCCTCTGCTGCACTCAGAGAGATAAGAGGGAGTCCTGCGAGGTGAGAGCATTGTCTGGCTCAGTGCAGAGGGAGAGGAACTGCTCTGTCCTTGCTCTTGTTCCCAGCTGCCCTGGGCTTGCACGTTTCTGAGATCGAGGGGGATCACACTCCCGTGTTACCCTCAAACCACTCAATGTCCACCTCACACCACTCAATGTCTCACCCTTTCCTAAGGTCTCAGCACCCACTTTCATCCTAGGACACACACAGCTCATTCACACGCCCAACAGCATTTTGTGTCTCATACCATCTCTGTGCTTCTCTGAAGGGCATCTCTGTAACACAGGATGTAAACTCTCCCTCCCAGAACCTTTCTGGCTTTAGTTTCTCCTCATTCCCTGATCCTATCCCTGCTGCCTGGAGGTTTTCCTCCAGTGATGTGTTTCCCTGTCCCACATTTTTTCCCTGCTCACAAACCCCATCCCAGCCCCTTGGCACTCCCCTACACAAACCTGCCTGTTTGCAGGGCACTGCCTGGGCACGTGGTCCTGTTTGGAGGCTCCAGAGGGAAGAACAACTTGGTGGGGCCAGCAGAGGTGATGCTGGTCCATAGGCAGAGGAGGGGCTCAAGGTGGTTTGGGAGACTCCTATCCCAAATCCCTTCCTTGTCCTTTCCACTGAACAGTCCATTCAGTTTTTCTAAGGTGATTTGGAATGGTCCTGATCGACGCAGCAACCTCTGGACAGCAAAAAACGCTCTCCTGCAGGAGGTGCCTCTTGCACCCACAGCTTCTCCCTGCAGCAAAATTGTCCTGCACCCAGACTTACCATGTCAAGGACTGTGAAGATTTCTCCTCCAGTCAGCCCTCAGTCATCCTCCTGACCACCTTTAAGCTCCCTCTGCCTTGCTGGTCTCTCCATGAGAAACCCTGGGAGTTCCCTTCTCCCTGCTGTCTTTGCAGAGGAGCTGCTCCTCGCCAGAGCTCGCTCTTTGTAGCTCTGTCCACTTGCCCTGAGCTCCCTCAGTCCCAGGAGCCCAGCCCAGCTCAGCAGCAGAGGAGCAGCCCAGGGCATTTTAATGACCCCTCTGGTGGGTTGGATGCTGAGTCCATGAATCTCACCCTGAGAGGAAGTAGAACAAACCTTTCAAGAAGTAAAACTCACATTCAAGCTCCAAGGTTTCTTGTAGTGTTAATGGGTCCCACTGAGGGCACTGCTGAGAAAGCATCTCCAGGGCCCAGTTAGAGCAGAAAACTGGAGGCAGTGATGAAAAGCAAGGTAAAGGTGTCTCTAACGCTGAGTCAGCCTGGATGTGTTTCATTAATCCAAAGGACCAAGCCCTGACCCCATTAACCAAGTGGATAAGCCCTGACCCCCAGACCCTGGGAAGGGAGATCCTGTCCCTCTCTCATTCCTTAGGACTCTTCCTGAGCAGTGGGATGTGAGAACGGGCAATGCCAAGGGTAGGACTTTGGAAAAACACTTGCATGGCTCCTGGGTGGGGGTTAGGAGGCTGTGAGAACCTGGTGCTGTAAGAGTGAGGTGTTTCCTCCTCCACAGTGCAGTGAGTGCAAGTAGTGATTTGGCATCCGTCCAGCAAGCATCAATTAGCAAGCATCCATCATTGAACAGCATCCTTTTGAAGAACAAGAAAGATGATCAAAATCTGTGCTTGGAGTAGAAAGCTCTTCAGTTCCATATCAAAAGGAGCTGAATTTGTGGTGACAAAAGTCTGATAAAGACCTGACAGCGAAGAGCTTTGTCAGTACCGTTTTGGGCTGATACATTTTTGCAAGGAAAGGAATTCAACTTGGTGGAGAAGAAATTAAATATTGACGAAACCAATGTGCTCTTTACGGAGATGGGGGAGAGGGTGAGGGCCTCCTCAGAAACTCAGATACAAACTTAAATCCTCTCTGGAACCCTCACTTGAACCGAAACCCAAACGCTGACTAACCCACAACTGGCCCTGACCCTACCCCATCTTCCCACCTCAACACCTGTGTGATCACACGAGTCATTTCATAGCATTCCAAGGTTACCACGGCAAAAGAACCAGAAAAAACCAAATGTGGTTCTAGAGGCAGCACAACCGGGACTGATGAGCATCCTTCTATAACCTTGTCATACCAGTTGAAGACTTGGGAGCATAAGGGACTGCCCACTGCTTCCTTGTGTTCTGGAGGAACGTCTCTGTGCAGCCCAAGTCAGACTTTTGGGTCAAATGAATCACTTTCCATTTCTTATCGACACTATTGATTGTGACTGAGATACCCAGGCTGCAGACGGGCAGTTCCTCATGCAGTAGCTCCTCTGTTTCTCCCCACACGGACAGTCCTACGTGTCTCACCGAAGGAATCATCCCACAGTGCCTGGATTTGCCGACGGTTGCTTCAACTCATGCTGTTGCTTCTCTGTAGTTTTTCTGCTTTGGGGATGCTGGTGGGAAAAGGCCTCACTGTCCTGATCCTGACTTTGTTGGACGCTCTAAAAGGACTGACTGTAGGTTGCTGGGTTCAGAGTAGGAAATCAAGGACCGCCTGAGCCTCACCCAAGGGCAGGAAGGGTTGTTTGCGTTAGTGGCTATTGCTGAAGGTTTCCTTGGTCAGAATCCAGTGTTTTAGGCACAGGGTCCACACCAGTACAAATGCAGATCCCCAGAGTGGATGGATGCGACTCAGTGCTTTTCCCTCTCCATGCATCTCCATCCTAAGCTTTCTCTCCATGCTCTTTTCTGAGGTGATCTGGAGCACAAACAGCACGAGCAGTTGGTGTTTGACCTCTCAGATCCACCTCCCTCTTTGCGCTGTCATTGGGCACAGACAAGGGTTGGGACCCATGGAGGGGGAGGTGCAGGGAAGCCTTTTCTGCTCCTGTAAATTAAACACTGATGGAATTTGCTTATTTTCTGCTCCTCTCCTTGCTCCCCACCCCCAAACAAGTTTTGAATTTTCCTTTGAGCCACCAGCTGTGGTTTCTCAATTTCTCTTCTTGCTACAGTCACCGTTATTATGGAAGTTGCTCAGATACTGCCAACCACGCTTGATTAGAAGCCTCCGTCGGCACAAACTGGTGACTCCTAACTCAATCCAGGCCCCTTTGGAGGAAGGGTCCAGCTTGGAAGTGCTGCACCAGGGAGATCCCACTGTATTACAGAGATGCTGCGAGACAGGCCAGCTCTGATCAGCGTCAGACACGCTTCTGTAAGGGCTCCACCTGCACAAAGTAGGTGCTCACCTGACACCCAGTGACACAAGTGCAAATAGTTCTGTACCAACCATAATAACCACGAACTGGTGGATGACGTGACTGAGAGCAACTGTGCAGAGAGGGGCTTGGGGTGCAGATTGATGAGAAGCTTGACATGAGCCAGCACTGTGTGCTCGTAGCCCAGAAGGCCAACGGTGTCCTGGGCTGCATCCAAAGCATCGTGGCCAGCAGGGTGAGGGAGGGGATTCTGCCCCTCTATTCTGTTCTTGTGAGACCCAGCCTGGAGTCCTGTATGCAGCTCTGGAATCCCCAGCATAAAAAGGACATGGAACTGTTGGGACAGGTCCAAGGAGGCCATGAGGATGATCAGAGGGCTGGATCACCTCTGCTATGAGGACAGCCTGAGAGAGTTGGGGTTGTTCAGCCTCTGGAAGACTTCAAGGAGAACTTACAGGGGCCTTTGGGTACCTGCAGGGTGCTCCAGGAAAGCTGGGGAGGGAATTTTTACAAGGGCATGGAGTGACAGGATGAGGGGAATGACTTTAATTTGGGGGAGGAGGGGAGGTTTAGATTAGACATTAGAAATTCTTCCTGATGAATATAGTGAGATATTGGCCCAGGTTGCTGAGGGAAGCTGTGGATGCCCCTTCCCCAGAAGAGTTCAGGCCATGTTGTATGGGGCTTTAAGCAGCCTGGTTCAGTGGGAAGAGTCCCTGTCCATGGCAGGGAGGTTGGAACTGGATGATCTTTAAGGTCCCTTCCAATCCAAACCGTTCTATGATTCTGTGGTTGCAGATGAAGTCCTTCACCCCACGGCAGGCTGGGTGCTGGAGTCCGTCATCTCTGAGAATGCTGGGAGCTTGGACCTTCACCCCATGGTGTGCTGGGAGCTGGAGTCTCTCACTCCGTGGCATCCTTTTCCCATGAGGAGCTCCCATCCCCTCAGCTGGCTTTGTCTCCCAGCCCCTGACTTCAGCTCAGAGCTTTGGCTGCACATTTGACTGATCCCTGGAGCCCCAGCTGAACAATCTTCTCCAGTTCAACCCAGGGGAGCCTGGGAGAAGGAGAGACAGAGTGATGCGGAAGGGTCCTCTGTACCACGATGGGCACTGGGGCTGCAAGGACAAACTGCACGCTTCCCAGACACATGCCGGGAGAGAAATGGAGAAAGAAACCCCAACAATCAAGTAACTGCTGCTCAGGAAGAGTGTTCTGAGCTCTGGTGCCCTGTAGGGTATTTTCTGAGGGCTAGTGAGAACCATTTGGGGGCATCACAGGAGAGTTCAGGGAGGTAAGGGAATCCCTGCAGACATGGCAGGGGCATTTCTCCACAGCAGAAGGGAGAGAAATCTTTCTGTTTCGGTCAGATCAGTTGGGTGGGCTGAGATTTGAGGAGCATCTCAAGAGAAAAGGCACAGCCACGGACCCGGACCCAGGAGGGTGTTACAAGAGATACCAAAAATCTAAAATTTTCCCACTATATCAGTCAAAAAGAGATGGAAAATTGCAGAGGGCACAACAAACAGATTCCCGTGTGGCATCAGCAAAGCTTCTGCACTTATGAATGAAAACCCAGCACCATCCATGAAAGGAATCGATAGACGTGTTTATGCCTTGGGTTCAATGTCTACTGCGAGTTGAACCCAGCACAGCTGCACAATGAGGTGCCGAGTCTTTTCTGGATCTCAGGATCACATGCTCAGGGAGGTGCCTTTTCACACTTGTAGGGAACTCAGCACCACTTCTGTTCCCCTGTGAAACCCCAGGTGGGTGTCACTTGTGGAGACACAGAGTTCTCTTCCACTGGAGACCCTTAGGTCCTCTAAAGAGTTTTCAGGTTACTGAATTTTGGGGAAAGGATGGGATTTGAGAGAAAAGGCCCCCCAGGATTTAGGAGCAGCTCTCTCCAAGCCAGCCCCCAGCAGCACCGACTGCATCTCCTCGACAGCCACCTGGCACGCTACAAACCGATGTCCGTGAATTTGGATCTCGGGCAGAGCCAGCGTGGAGGCTACACAGCAGATTCCGAGACAGGGAGGGGATTCAGTGCCCCAAGACTAATTGCAAGGGGAGACCCTGATGAATTCTCTCACTCTCAAGCTGGCTGCACACAAACAGCTCCCACGACCATGGCAACTCCAGAAGAACGTCCAGAAGTCTTTGAAAGTGCCCTGCTTGCAACAGGCCAACGTTGTGCCAGTGAGCATCTCCCAGTTTACAAGAGCAGGGAATCCCATTCCCTTGCCTGGGCGCTGTTTAACCTTCCAGCACAAACGTTCCCAAATCCTTCTAGCAGGGGTGTCTGAATATGCTGGATCCTCGTGCTATGAAGCTCTTGTCCAAATATCCTTGACACCCTTGAGGGAAGGGATGCCACCCAGAGTGACCCTGGCAGGCTGGAGCAGTGAGCTCGTGTGACCCTCATGGGGTTCAACAAGGGCAGGTGAAGGGTCCTGCACCTGGGTCAGGGAAAACCTGGAGTTGTTCAGGCTCAAGAAGAAAAGTCTCCCAGGAGACCCTATTGCAGCCTTTCAATATCTGAAGGGGCTTTTTATGATAAAGATGCTAAAACACTGGATCAGGTTTCCCAGAGAAGCTGTGGATGCCCCATCATTGGTAGTGGACGGGGCTTTGAGAATCTGATTGAGTGGAAGGTGTTGGTGCCCATGGAAGGGAGAGGTTGGGCCAGATGGATGTTTGAGGTCCCTTCCAACCCAAAATATTGTTCTGTCCGTGGCCTCAGTGATGTCGTCCTCTGTGATGCTGCCCTGTTTCCGAGGAGACCTCTCTGCTGTCCAGGCCAAGCACACTCTGGACTCACTCTCCAGAAGGATCTGGAGGAGGCAGGTGGTGTCTTCACTGCACGTGTCCTCAGGGCAGGGTTTTGCTCCCTCCCAGCCCGACTCCTGATCAGGACAGGAGCTTACGAGCACCCACTGAAGCTATTTTTTTCCGGGAAAAAAGCCGTCAGGGGAAAAAAACAGCTTGGTTGAACAGAGAGGTCTTGAGTGATATCAAGCAGAAGAGAAACGTTTATGGGCTCTGGAAGAGGGGACAGGCCTCTTGGGTGGACTACAGGAGGGAAGTGAGATTGTGTAGAGAAAAAAATCAGAAGGGCTAAGGCTCAGCTAGAAATCAGATTGGCAAAGTCTGTGAAAGATAACAAAAAATCCTTCTATAAATATATAAATAATAAAAGGCGGACTAGGGAGACCGTACAGTCCCTACTGGACGCAGAAGGAACAACAGTGACAGGGGATGAGGAAAAGGCTGAGGTACTTAATGCCTTCTTTGCCTCAGTCTTTAATTGTAAAGAAAGTCGTTCCGTCTGTGTACAAACCCAGGAGCTGGAGGAGCCAAAGGAGGCTCCCATGATCCAAGAGGAGGTGGTCAGAGCCTTGCTAGCCCGACTAGACACCCACAAGTCTATGGGGCCGGATGGGATTCACCCAAGGGTATTGAAGGAGCTGGCGGATGTGCTGGCCATACCCCTTTCCATCATCTTCCAACAGTCCTGGAAGACTGGGGAAGTCCCACTGGACTGGAGGCTGGCTGATGTTGTGCCCATCTACAAGAAGGGCCACAGGGAGGATCCAGGAAACTCCAGGCCTATCAGTCTGACCTCAGGGCCAGGGAAAGTCATGGAGCAGGTGATCTTGAGTGCGATCATGAAGCTCATGCAAGAGAACCGGGGGATCAGGCCCAGTCAACACGGGTTCACAAAAGGCAGGTCTTGCCAGACTAACCTGATCGCCTTCTATGACAAAGTGACTTGGCTGCTGGATGAGGGAAAGGCTGTGGATGGATCTTCCTGGACTTCAGTAAAGCCTTTGACACAGTTTCTCACAGCATTCTGCTTGGGAAACTGTCAGCCTCTGGCCTGGACAGGCGCACACTCTCCTGGGTGGAAAACTGGTTGGATGGAGGGCCCAGAGAGTGGTGGGAAATGGAGTTAACTCCAGCTGGAGGCCAGTGACAAGTGGGGTTCCCCAGGGCTCAGTGCTGGGTCCAGCCCTGTTCAATGTCTTTATCAATGATCTGGATGAAGTCACCGAGTGCACCCTTAGCAAGTTTGGGGACGACACTAAGCTGGGTGGAAGCTGGATCTGCTGGAGGGTTGGGAGGCTCCAAAGGCATCTGAACAGGCTGGATCCGTGGGCTGAGACCAACGGGATGAGGCTTAACAAGGCCAAATGCCGGGTCCTGCACTTGGGGCACAACAACCCTGAGCACCTCCAGACTAGGAGAAGTCTGTCTAGAAAGCTGCCTGGAGGAGAGGGACCTGGGTGTGTTGGTCGACAGCGACTGAACATGAGCCAGCAGTGGCCCAGGTGGCCAAGAAGGCCAATGGCATCTTGGCTTGGATCAGAAACGGCGTGACCAGCAGGTCCAGGGAGGTTCTTCTCCCTCCGGACTCAGCACTGGTGAGACCGCACCTCGAATCCTGTGTTCAGTTCTGGGCCCCTCACCACAAGAAGGATGTTGAGGCTCTGGAGCGAGTCCAGAGAAGAGCAATGAAGCTGGTGATGGGGCTGGAGAACAGGCCTTATGAGGAACGGCTGAGAGAGCTGGGGGTGTTTAGCCTGGAGAAGAGGAGGCTGAGGGGAGACCTCATTGCTCTCTCCAACTACCTGAAAGGAGGTTGTAGAGAGGAGGGTGCTGGCCTCTTCTCCCAAGTGACAGGGGACAAGACAAGAGGGAATGGCCACAAGCTCCACCAGGGGAGGTTTAGGCTGGACATTAGGAAAACATTTTTCCCAGAAAGGGTCATTGGGCAGTGGCAGAGGCTGCCCAGGGAGGGGGTTGAGTCACCTTCCCTGGAGGGGTTTAAGGCACGGGTGGATGAGGTGCTAAGGGGCATGGGTTAGTGTTTTATAGGAATGGTTGGACTGGATGATCTGGTGGGTCTCTTCCAACCTGGTTATTCTATGATTCTATGATTCTCCTCCTCCTCACCTTCTGAGGAAGCTGCAGACCACGATGAGGTCTCCCCTCAGTCTCCTCCAGGCTGAACAGACCCAATGACTTCAGCTGCTCCTCACACAGCTTCTTCTCCAAACCCTTCACCAACTCCATGCCTTCCTCTGGATGCTCTCCAGGAGCTTCAGATCCTTGTTATCCCATGGAGCCCAAGCCTGCACGCAGTGCTCAAGGAGGGACACTTGGGGCGCTCCCATGAGAAGTCACTATGGGACGCAGCTTGTTCCTCAGCTTTATTAAAGACAATATATATAGGAACGCATCCACTCTGGGAGGACAACTCGGTCTCTCCACGGTTCAGAAGGGCCACCAGCGCAGCCACTGCAGCCTCCATCTTGGAGTGGGCCTCTTTCTCGACAGCATGTCTGAGGTCTCAGTTGCCTGGGAGCTGACCGAGGGATCTGGGTCCTCCTTCAAGGGCAGGAGGGCTGCAAGGGCAGGAAGCAGAAATCAGAGAATCATGGAATGGTTTGGGTCAGAAAGGGCCCTAAAGCCCATCCAGTTCCTCCCCCCTGCCATGGGCTGGGACACCTCCAGCTGGTTCAGCCCCATACAACTTAGCCTGAATGCCTCCAGGGATGGGGCAGCCACGACTTCTCTGGGCAGCCTGGGCCAGGGCCTCTCCACCCTCACAGGAGAACATTTCTTCCTAAGGTCTTGTCTCAATCTCCCCTCTTTCAGCTCAAAACTGTTCCCTTCATCCTATCCCTGCACTGCCGGAACAAGAGCCCCTCCCCAGCTATCCTGGAGCCCCTTCTCATGCTGGAATGTTCCTCTAAGGTCTCCTTGGAGAGGAACTCCACTGCCTGCAGAGACCCCCAGGAGTCTCCCCAGACCCTCCCAGCCCTGGTCATCTCTTTTCTTGGCCAGGAGGTGCAGCTGAGACAGAGGGCAGCTGGAAGCTCGTGCTGGGGAATGGCCCATTTGCCCCTGACACGTTCCTCTGCCCCGAAGCGTCTCCCTGGAGCAGAACCAAGCATGGCAGCTCTTCCCAGGCTCTGCCCCTGCCCCACCAGCCCAAGCCCTGCCCCACCAGCCCAAGCCCTGCCCCTCCTCACCATCGCAGATCTCCAGCAGATCCTCTGAGCTCCAGTTCTTAAGGCACCGTGCGGCCAGACCTGGAAAGAGAACTTGGTCACACCTTCTGCTCCCCAGCACTCCCCGCTCCCAGCCCCAGGGCAGGGTGATCCCGGGAAGGGCAGTGCCCAAGGTGCTGGGATGCAGCTTGCCTCCCAGTACCACCGGCATGGTGGGTGCTCCTTGGGGCAACCAGGGCTCTTGGCAGTCATCGGGCTGTCCCGTGCTGCCAGTGCAGAGGTGGGGACTGGTGCCAGGCTGCCAGGAGAATCACAGAATGGGTTGGGTTGGACGGCCCTTCAAAGCCTATCTAGTTCCAACCCCCTGCCATGGGGAGGGACACCTCCCACTGGATCAAGTGGAGCCAAATCCAGCTTGGCCTTGAGTATCTTCAGGGATGGGATCTTGGGGGTTTAGTTGATGGCAAGTTAGAATGATGGAGCCGTAGAATGAGTTGGGTTGAAAGGCACCGCAAAGCCCATCCAGATCCACTCCTCTGCCGTGGGGAGGGACACCTCCCACTGGACCAGGCTGCTCAAAGCCCCAGCAACCTGGCGCTGAACATCTTCGGGGATGGGGCAACCACAATTTCTCTGGGCAACCTGAGCCAGGGCCTCCCCACCCTCATCGTGAAGAATCTCTTCCTAAAGTATGATCTACATTCCTCCCCGCCCTCCAGTTGAAAGCCATTGCCCTCATCCTATCACTCTGTGCCCTTGGAAAAAGTCCTAGAAGCATGGAATGCTTTAGGTTGGAAGAGACCTTAGCGAGGACAAAGATTGGAAAGGGACCCGGGGTTGTGGCTCACCCAGGAATGAGATGGCCGTCACACGCAAGGTGGCCTGAGGGTTCTGCAGGTAGGGCAGGCTCTGGTGCAGGAATTTATCCACTCGGCTCCTGTTGCAGTCCAGCTAGGTGGAGCACAAGAACACAGGGCTGGTCGAGATGCTCCGCAGCTGAGGTTCAGAGAGAGCCTGGGTGTGCCCAGACCCCACACCCTCCATCCCACCCCCAACCCCCATCCCACTGCCAGAGCTGGGCTGGGCCAGCATCTCCTTCGGCATCCAGGACAAGAAGGGGAGTGGGGCTGGAGAAGAGCCCGTGGGGTCTGTGTGCTCATGGACAGGGAAGGAGGAGGCAGGCACTGGCTCTGGGCTCACAGGCATGGGGGACAGCCCAGCCCGGGGATTCGGGGTTCTCCTCACCAAGCACTTTCCCATCTCAGGGTTCTGATATGTCTGGGCCAGGCGGCTGAGCTTCCTCCATCCCAGGAACTCTGAGCAGACCAGGAGGGTGTCCTTGGAAGCCTGCAGAGAAGCAAAAGCTGGAAGATTTTGGCACAGCCCAGGGAAGGAGACCTGGCATCCTCCTCCTCCTCTCATCTGGGTTCTGAGCTGTTGCCAGCAGGGTCTGAGCCAGAACTGGGTTCCGTGCCCAGGGTAGGAACATGGGGCAGCCGCCACCTCAGGCATCTCCCACCGCCGGCCATCAGAACAGAGATCCTAGAGAGCTGCAGAGCTGCAGCCAGGGGTGGGGGCAGGCTGAGGAGCAAAGCCATGTGAGCCCAGGGCTGGAGTCCTGTAGATACCAGGGCAGGACGGAGCCAGCAGCACCTCCCATGTATCACAGAATCCTAGAATCCCTAAGTGGAAAAGACCTTTGAGATCATCAGGACCAACCGTACCTATCCACTACTAAACAATATCCCTGAGCACTTCATCTGCCTGGCGTTTAAACACCTCCAGGGAGGGTGACTCCACCACCTCCCTGGGAGCCATTCCAGTCCCTGAGAGCCCTTTCGGTGAAGAGGTTTCTCCTAATGTCACACCTGAGCCTGCTGTGATGCAGCTTGAGGCCATTCCCTCTCATCCTATCACCTGGGAGAAGAGACCAACACCCACCTCTCTACAACCTCCTTTCAGGCAGTTGTAGACAGTGATCAGGTCTCCCTCAGCCTCCTCTTCTCCAGGCTAAACTACCCCCAGGTCCCTCAGCTGCTCCTCGTAAGATTTGTTCTCCAGCACCTTCACCAGTTTGTTGCCCTTCTTTGGACGTGCTCCAGGACCTTCTTGTCATTCTTGTAGTGCAGGACCCAGAACTGACCCCAGGATTCGAGGGGTGGCCTCACCAGTGCTGAGTCCAGGGGCACAATCACTGCCCTGGTCCTCTTGGCCAAGCAGTTTCTGATCCAAGCCAAGATGCTATTGGCTTTCTTAGCCACCTGGGCCACTGCTGGCTCATCCTCCAGCAGGACACTTGGCTGTCCCACTCCTTCATTCTGTGCTGCGAGTGGGCCGAGCTTTGATCCTGGGACGCAGGGTGGGTCCCCCTCTGGCTCTATCTCCCTTCCAACCGCTCTCCCTGCCCCTGGCTGGGGAACAAGCCGGCTCTCCTCACCCTGCTGGAGGAGGCAGGGCAGGGCTGGGAAATGTCTGTGCCAGGGACTCCAGTGCTGCTGGGACCCTGGCTTTGGGCTGGGGGAGGGCAGAATGGGGAGAGAGGGGCTGTGGGGGGACCCCAGCTCCTCACCCTCCGCTGCAGCCGGCCATGGTGGGACCAGCACAGGGAACGAGGGGAGCGGTGGGACCCTGGGGGGACATATTCCCAGGCTCTGACATCCAGCAGCCCTTGACCCGCACACCAAGGCCACCCCAGTGGTGTCCACGTGCCCTTCCCCGCCGCCCTGGTCCCTGCTCACCGCACCTTGGCCACGCTCTCCATCTCATCGTTCATGTGGAAGAAGAGCGGGATCAGGGCCCTCTGCACATTCTTCTTCATCTTACTCTTGCGCCTCCCCTCCACTGCCTTCACAGCATCTCCGAAGAGCATGATGGAGAGCCGCCGCACCTCGCTGTGCTCCTGCAAGGGAGGAGGACAGGGGAATTCAGCCACAGCCACTTCTTGCCCACGGCGAGCGAGGGTGTTAGCGCGGCGGCTGCAAGGGTGGACACTCCGTGGCCGGATCCCCAGCACCAGGGCTGTGGGGCAGAGCTGCAGCTGAGGCTGAACAGCCCTGAGCCCCGAACAGCCCCACGGGAGGAGCGAGGAGAGTCCTCCTGCCCGTCTGCTGCCGCCTGGGCCGCGCTGAGGGGCAGCGTCAGTGCAGAGCACCCTGCGGGGCTGAGACCCCCACGGCTCCTTACGTCGTCAAAGAGGGGCAGGAGCTTCTCCGTCAGCGGCAGAGCCATGGGCCTGGCCTCCTCCTTCGGCATGGGATCCATCACGTTCCTGAGGAGCTGCAAGGCCTTCATCCTGTCATCGCCGCTGGTGTCCTGCAGGTTCTCCATCACATCTGGAAGCAGGACCGTCATTTTTCTGGCCTGTGTGCAACGGTTTTCTTGTTGTGAAGGGGGAAAAGACCACACTGGCAAAAATAGCCCCGAGCAGCTGCCTGCCGTTCAGCTTCCCCACAGGTGGGACAGGAGAGGCTGCAGCACCTCCTGGCAGGCAGTGGCTGCTGATGGGGATGCGGAGAGAGCTCGAGGACTGGAAGGGAGTGCAGGAGAGCTGCTCAGCCACCCCACTTTCTGACCAGCCCGAAGGGGCAGATGGATTTGTTTCCCTCTGTCACCCACCATTGTGACCCCCAGCCCATGCCGAGCCAGCACATTCCCAGCGCCCCAGGCCCCAGCCGCCAGTACGGCTCCACTTGGCTGCATCCCACTCACCATCTGGGGATTCTCTGAAAGCATGACGAGGGCTCTGAGCGCCAGTGAGAGCATCACTGGGCTCGGATGCCTCAGGTGTCTCTGGGCTTTATACAGGGCAGCAAACTCCTCTGCTCCAACGTCATTGCAGACCAGCCGCTGAAATACAGAGAGCAGTGAGAGGAGCAGAGCCTGCTGGGCTCCCTGCGCCTCTCTGGCACGAAGGAGGCGCGAGGCACGGGCGGAGGCTTGAAGCCTCCTCAGGCTGTGCTGAAGGCCTGGCCCCAGCAATCCCTCTGCCCCTTCCTCTGGCCCGGCCTCAGGTGTCCAGGCTGCAGATCCGCGCAGGGGACGCCGCAGGAGGGAAGCAGAGGGGCTGTGTCCATGTGTACCCCAGGAGGTGCCCGTCTGGAAACAGGGAGGAGGGGAGGGGCTGTGCCTCTTTCCCAGGAATGCAGGCACAGCCCTGCAGGGAGCACGGTCACTCACAGACAAAAGGAAGATGAAGCCGTCCTCCGTGGCACAGCTGAACACCCTGCGCACCCTCTGGTCCTGAAGCACGTCGAGCAGCTCCGTCAAGACGTTCCACAAAGTCTTCGGCAGGGAGATCATGGCCCCCCACATGGCCAGGGCAGCGCTGCAGACCCAGAGCGCTGGCTCAGCATCGCTGCTGCAGCCCTGCCCCATCCCACCCCATCCCCTGGGGGGCCGGGGGGCCCTGCCTGGGCAGGGAGGAGGGGCAGGAGGGGGGCTCCCCCTGTGGCAGGGAGAAACGTGGTGGTGGGGCTCTGGCTTGGGCAGCTCTCCATGCTGTCACGACCAGTACCTGTCACACATTGGAGAGATCTCCAAGAGGCTCCTGACTGCTTCCCTGGGCCTCCACTGGGTCAACAGGAGAAGGAGCTGGACCAGGATGTGCCAGGCTTCCTCCCTGTGGATGTACTCCATGTTTTTGTGGATTCCCCTCATGATGTTTGGCACCTGGAGAGGACACAGAGAAGGATGCTGCTGCCACTGGAGTGCAGCCATGCCCAAACATCCACTGCAGCTGCTGCCCTTCCCATCCCTCCGCTGCCTTGGAATGGCTCCAGGTGCCCCAGAGAGCTGGGTTAGAGCAGGAGGGAAGAACCGGGCCTGACGGGGCTGGTGGGGAGGGTAATCCAGCCCCGGGGCGCTTACATCTGTCAGACAAGACTCAGTGTCCCTCAGGGCCATTTCCAGCATATTCCTGCCCATCTGCCGTACAGAGATTTCATCTGCAGTCAAGTTGTCGATGCCCTCAAGGAGAACCTCAATCACCAGGGCAGAGTGGATGGATTCTCCAAACACCTGTGGGAGGAAGGAAGGGAGGGAAGACATGTCACGCTGAGCACCCTGACGGTGCTGCTTGGCTGAGCAAGGCGAGCGGCTCATGCAAGAGACGCCCAGCAGTGCTGGCAGCAGAGCCCACAGGAGGGCAGGGAGCAGGGGTGCACTTTCTGCAGGCGAAGGATGAGAGCAGAGGGTCCCCAGGGCAGCAGAAGGAGGGCTGGGCTCGTGGACACCATCTGTTGGCCCTACAGCTCACTGGTGGCCAGGAGGTCTGGAGCTGCTGCTGGGACACTGGAGTGCTGCCCCCAGATTGTCCCTGCTTGGGGACAGTAGGAACCCTCTCCCCGGGGACAGTGAGGCTGTGCCAGCCCCACTGGTTCTGGGGCCCCTTGCTCACGGTATCTTCCTGGCAATGCCATGGATCCAAGTCCTGGGAACTGCTCGTGTTGCTGCTGAAGAGCCCAGAAGGCAACAAGGCGCTCCCAGGATCCCATCCGGGTTGGAGCTCTGGGTCCTCTGGATTGTTCTCCGGCAGAGTCTCGCCTACAGGGAGGGCAAACACAAATGAGTTGGTGGGACACAGCATCCTTGCCAACGAGCTTCCCAAACCGGGAAAAGGGCTTTAAGCATGGCATGGCTGAGGATGGAGGCTGTGCAGGGGTGGCTCCTGGCCCCCAGCAACCCTGGCATCCCAGTCCTGCCGTGCCCCATGCCCGTGGGGCTCCTGCTGCTGCTGTGCTGAGGAAACAGGAGCCCGGCATTATAGAATCCCTAGGCTGGAAGAGAAATTTCAGATCCTCAAGCCCAACCATACCTTTCCACTACTAAACCAGATCCCTGAGCGCTTCATCGGCCCAGCTTTTAAAAACCTCCAGGGGTGATGACTCCACCACCTCCCTGTGAGCCGTTGCAGTGCCCGAGAGGCCTTTCGGTAAAGAAATGTTTCCAAATGTCCAACCTGACCCTGTCCTGGTGCGACTTGAGGCCATTCCCTCTTGTCCTATCACTTGGGAAAAGGTACAAACAGCCAGCTGTCTACAATCTCCTTTCAGGCACTTTAGACACTGATAAGGTCTCCCCCTCGGCCTCCTCTTCTCCAGGCTAAACCCCAGGTCCCACGGCTGCTCCTCCTAAGACTTGTTCTCCAAGCTCCAGCACAACCCCACCCTCACTCACTGGGCTGCAGTGGCTGGATCATGGTCACCGCAACGGGCTCCAGCCGGGAGCTCATCTGGGGTGCCCCCACCTCCTCCCAGGCCGCCCTGGGGCAGCTGGGGGGTCTCTCCGCCATCCTGTGGGATGGAGGAAATTGGGAGTGTGGGGAGATGAGCTGAAGGGAAATGCCTCAGCGCCGTGGGGTTGCTGGGGTGTGAGGGAAAGACGTGGGCTGCGCTCGGAGTCTCCTCGCTGGCTCCGTGCTCCTGCCCTTTCCCGTTGCTGCCTGGTCAGACACTGACGGGCTGAGGCTGCATCGGCTGTGAGGTCACAAAGGGCCCCCCTGCCACTGCTGCTCTGGCCGGGAGGGGCAGGAGCTCCACTGGGAGGGGTGGGAGCTGGGTCATAATGGCCCGTGGGGGCTCTCAGGGTGTCCCCAGGCCCCATCTACCCCTGTGTCCCCTCAGCTCCTGCCACTGCCCTCGTCCCAGAGCCCTGTGTCCCTGGCATGGTCCCAGCACTTCCCTGGGAGATCCCTGCCTCACCTTTGGGGCTGAAATCATCATTTCTAACATGTCTTCTGGTACCCAGAGCATTTTCTTAGGGTCCATAGTTTCATTTTGAAGGCCTAAATCCCCATGTTTTTGGCATAAAGCCTCTTTTTAAGTTCCAAAACTACATTTCTAGTGTCCAAAGCCTTATACTACTTTCCAAAGTCTTGGTTTGGGCTCCAAAGTCTTATGTTTTGCTTCCGAAGCCTCATTTGAGGCTCCAAAGCCTCGTGTTTATGGGTCAAACTGTTATGGATTTACACGCACTGGCTACTGAAAAGGCAAGGTCAGAGTGAAGGCTCCAATACTCTTTTAATCGTTCTCAGGTTCCAGGTGGTGCTCGGTACCTCCAGAGAGGGACCTCTAGGCCTGATCACACCCCTCAGTTGTTCCCACGCCACCCATCGCCCCATCCCCAAGTCTAATCACTTCATTCTGGTCACTTGCTTTTCTCTGTCGCTGGGCTGGCCACCTTCTGAGGTTCATTCCCTCTTGGAATTCTTCGTTAGCGGCACTTGTTTTACCAAGACGCTTCCGTGGAGCCTGCTGAGGAAGGTTCGCTGTGCAGAGAGCGGTGCCTCCTCCTGAGGAGCTCCGTTGTCCTTTCTGTGCATGCTGGCCCCCAGACGTCCTTCCCGAGGCTGGAGGGAGCAGAGCCCTTCCTGGAGGCATTGGTTGCACTGGCTGAGCCCGTGCTTGGCTGCATTTTAATTCATTCCTGGCACCATGCCTGGCACATTTAGGTCCTGGCGCCAACCCATTCTCCAGCACCATCTGGGCTGGTGCCACCATCCCCAAATGCCTGGGATCATAGAATCAGAGAATCAGAGAATCACAGAATCAGAGAACCACAGAATCATAGTATCATCGAATAGTTTGGGTTGGAAGAGACCGTAAAGATCATCCAGTTCAAAGACCCCTGCCATGGGCAGGGACACATCCCAACCTGGCCTTGAACACCTCCAGGGATGGGGTATCCACAACTTTCCTGGACAACCTGTTCCAGCTCCTCACCACTCTCATAGTGAAGAAATTCTTCCTTATGTCAAGTCTAAATCTGCGCTTTCTAGTTTGTACCCCTTCCCCTCGTCCTATTAAGCGTTACATGCCTTTATAAACAGTCCCTCCCCTGATTTCTTGCAGCCCCCTTAAGGTTCTGGAGGGTCACTATAAGGTCTCCTCAGAGCCTTCTCTTCTCCAGGTTGAAGAAGCCCAACCCTCTCAGCCTGTCTTCATACGGCAGAGGCTTCAACACTCGGATCATCCTTGTAGCCCTCCCCTGGACCCGTTCCAACAGTTCCATCTCCTTCTGCTGAGAGTTCCAGACCTGGACACAGGACTCCAGGTGGGGTCTCACAAGCGCGGAACAGAGGGGCAGAATCCCCTCCCTCACCCTGCTGGCCCTGGTTCTTTTGATGCAGCCCAGGATTCATCATTAGCCCTCTGCTTGAAAGGCCACTCTGGATGCTCTGGTGGGAACAAATCCTCATCCATTTTGTTGCCTTTTGCTGTCCCTGCTCAGCCTGGTGCAGAAAGTCCCTGGTCTGTGTGCTTTGCAGAGCACCCCAGGCCATTTACAGTAACATCTAATTGTTGTTACTATTATTATTGTTATTATTATTATTATTATTACTCAATCTAGCAAATAGTTCAAGATGCCACTAAAACTCTTAGTGGTGTCCCTCGCTGTGCAGTGATTCATCTGAACAGAACTGTCTCTGGGCAAGGAGAGAGAGTGGGCACAGATGGAGACTGGGAGCTCGTCCAAGGGTGTGTGCATGTCCTGCCGAGGGGCAGAGCGTGGCTTGCTTTAATTGAAATTATTTTATCTCATTGAGCTATAGAAAACCAGGTTGTGTGTTGAACTTTCCATTTTGGTTTGAATAAGTTGATTCATCACCTGTGGAAAGCAAGTCGTGTGATTAAAGTGCAATCAGAGTGTGCTCAGCTTTGTAGACACCAAAGAATTTGAGGTCTTTTTGCTGTCAGATCTTTGGCAGCAGAAGCGCAGCTTTCTCTGGGAAATGCGTGTGTGCACAGGAGCACTGGGGCAGGGGGCACTGCGCTTGTGGAAAGCTGTAGAACGCTTTGGTGCAGTCTCAGGCCGAGCTGCATCACCTGGAATAACAAGGAGAGACTGAAAAAGGCCACAATAATGGAGATGCATCAGCCTAAATATTTAATGAACCATCCACATTGCTCGTGGTTAATCCAGAGTGGTAAAACGAAGGGGATGAAAATGTTTCCTCTAGGTGAAGTGAGACATAGAGCACAAACGCTGGCACTGGGTTGCCCAGTGAGGCCACTGGTTTGCCCATGGGTAGAACTTGGTTGCCCGGGGGACACGAGGATGCCCAAAGGGCTGCATGGCGTTGCCCAGTGAGGGCACCTGGGATTTTCCAGGAGCGGAAAGGAAGCTGCGTTTAGCTCTGGTCCATAGCCAAGGGGTTTTCCTCCTTTTTGGTCATAGAATTGTAGAATTATGGGATGGTTTGGGCTGGAAGAGGCCTCAAAGCCCATCCAGTTGCACCCCTCGGCCATGGGCAGGGGCATCTCCCATTGGATCAGGTTCAAGCCCCATCCAACCTGGCCTTGAACACCTCCAGGGATGGGGCAGCCACGACTTCTTTGGGAAACCCAGGCCAGAGCCTCCCACCGTCACCATGAAGAATTTCTTCCTGATGTCTAATCTAAATCTTCTCCCTTCCAATTTAAAGCCATTCTCCCTCATCCCATCACTTCATACTCTTGGAAAGGGCCCCTCTCCAGCTTTCCAGGAGCCCCTTTCAGTACTGGAAGCTGCTCTAAGTAATCCCTTGAGCCTCCTCTTCTCCAGGCTGAACAGCCCCAACTCTCTCAGCCTGTCCTCATACACAAGGTGCTCCAGTCCTGGGATCATCTGCCTGGCCTCCACTGGACTCGCTCCATGTCCTTCCTGTGCTTAGGACTCCAGAACTGGGTGCTGGACTCCATGTGGGTCTCACCAGCACGGAGCAGAGGGGCAGAATCCCCTCCCTTGCCCTGCTGGTCCCACTGCTTTGGATGCAGCCCAGGGCATGATTGGATTTCTGGGGTTGGCTTTGGGCTGCGAGCTCCATTGCTGGATCACGTCAAGCTCTGTGTGTGTCTGTCGGTATCCGAAATGGAGGAATTTATTTGCAGGTCTGGGAGCCAGGGCAGCATCTCCCAGTGCCAGAATGCTGTTTCTCAGGTATAAATAGTTGACCGAGAGCTCAGGGAAGTGCAGTCGTTTATCCCTAGCAGGGACAAAAGGGCTGAAGGGACTGGTTTTTGGGAGCCAGCATACACAGTGGGTTTTTGTTAGACCTGAGCACAGACATTTCATCCTTGGTTCTGCTGGACTGGCTTGGAGGGTCGTGTTTGCAAAAGTTTTTTTACTATATTAGATGGCGTGAATTTCCTGCTGCCTGGCTCCTGGGGCCAGACTCAGTGCCCACAGCGATGCTGCTCTCCAGTCAGGTACTGGGGCAGCGCATGCCAGCATGGCCAAAATTGGACAAGGCCTGAAAACACAACCCTCCAAGTTCAATGATTTTGCAGCTGCAGACTGTGTAGTTCCACCCTCTGACACATTCCTATTCTTTTCTCCAATGACCCGTTATTCTCCTGTATTTCTTGTTCATTTAATTAATAGCTGCATTTTGAGTCACTGTCCGATGCATCAAACCGTTACTGGCACTGGTGGTGCAAGGTGTGTCTTAGGTCACCTTGTTCCCATGGATGGATGTTGGGAAACAGGCAATTTACAAGCTGTGCTTTCTGCTCGTGGAGTCATGGAGTAGTTTGGGTTGAAGGAACCTCAAAGCCCATCCAGTTCCACCCCCCTGCCATGGGCAGGGACACCTCCCACTGCACCAAGTTGCTCAAAGCCCCATCCAGCCCAGCCTTGAACACCACCAGGGATGAAGCAGCCACCGCTTCTCTGGGTGGCCTGTGCCAACGCCTCACCACCCTCACAGGAAAACATTTCTTCCTAAGATCTCATCTCAGTCTCCCCTCTTTCAGTTGAAAGCATTCCCCCTTGTCCTGTCCCAGAACTCCCTCATCAAGAGCCCGTTCCTGGCTTTCCTCGAACCCCTTGCAGTACCAGAAGCTGCTAGAAGTTCTCCTTGCATCCTCCACTTCTCCAGGATGAACAACTCCAACCCTCAGCCTGTCCTTTGATAGGAGGTGCTCCAGCCTTTCTGAAGGAGGCGATCAGCTTTGTGACTTCCTCTGGACTCGCACCAACACTTCCATGTTCTTCCCATGCTAAGGACTCCAGAACGGGATGCAGTCTGGTGCCTTTCCCTGGTGATGAGCTGATTGTCCCCAGCCCACTGTAGAGGCGTGTGTCTGCAGGGCACATCCATCCCGCCGAGAGGGACGCGCCTCAGAGGGTCCATTTCTCTCCCCTCTCCGGGAAGGGAGCACAGCCCTCTGCTTTCAGTTGGATGCCAAACATCGAGAGGGTGAAAGTGTGTGGACCTAGCCTGGCATGGCTCAAAGCAGAGGGATGGACCCCAGCCTCAGTGGCGAGGCCAGAATGCTGGAGAGCACACCTGGACTTGTCTAAGCAGGAGGGACACGCCTGAGGCTGTTACCTGTCCCCCCCAACCTGATCAGGTGAGGGGCATGGGCAGAGGGTGTAAAAAAGCCCCAGGAAGCTTTGAATCTCTCTCTCCACAACACTCTGTGCAACTTTTTGTTTGTTTGTGTGTCTTGTGTCTCTCTGTTTATCTGTTGTCTCTGTCTGTTTTCTCCCTCTCTCTGCAACTCTCTCTCCACTCTCTCTCTCTGGGTCTTTGTCTGCTTGTCCCTCTCTGTCTTGTCTCGTGTTTGTGTGTCGGGTGTGGACACTCACCATCTTCTGGACCAGCCAGACAAGGAAACACGTGCTGCGACATGTGGAGCTCCTAAGCTGGTGACCATCTCTCACCTCTTGCAACTATTGGTCTCTTGTAACTCTTTTCTCCTTTCCTATCTTTTCTCCTTGTCTTCTTTTCCCCTTTTCTCTTTGCAACAGGTGCAGCTGCAGTGGGCAGTAGCAGGCGGGTTGGGTTTGATTTTGGGTTTGACTCCGGGAAACATCAGGGCTCTGGGTGCTGTTTGGGGCTCAGTTCAGAGATTTTTACAGCGCTGCGAAGCGTCGCTGCTGACGGGCTGTTTCGGTCACTTTGTGGCTGCAGCTATTCCTGTCTGTGCTCTGGCCCATGGGGGTTGTTTGATTGTTTGAATCCAGTGTTTTAAAGGCACGCATCTTGTTTAGTAAAAGATATCGTGTACACCTATTCCTCAGAGTGATTTTGAATTACTCGAGGCCGTGCTGGGAAAAAGTACTCACTTTCTTTTAAAGTGGGCCACGACACACTTCACCGCAAGAAAGAAATTGGGGTCCTGGAGCGTGACCAGAGAAAAGCACCGAAGCTGGTGAAGGGGCTGGAGAACAAGTCTTAAGGTTGAACCGGGGTTGTTTAGCGTGGAGAAGAGGGGGCTGAGGGGGGACCTTATCACTGTCTACAACTACCTGAAAGGAACTTGTAAAGATGGTTGCTGGTCCCTTCAACCAGGGGATAGGATGAGAGGGAAGGGCCTCAAGGTCCACCAGGGGAGGTTCAGATTGGACATTAGGAAAAACTTCTTCACCAAAAGGGTTATCGAGCACTGGAACAGGGTGCTCAGGGAGGTGATTGAGTCCCCATTCCTGGAGGTATTTAAAAGATGGATAAAGTAAGGGCTTAGGGATATGATTTAGTAATCATAGAATCATAGAATCTCTAGGTTGGAAAAGACCCACAGGATCATCACATCCATCCATTCCTATCAATCACTAAACCATATCCCTCAGCACCTCATCCACCCGTCCCTTAAACCCTCCAGGGAAGGTGACTCAACCCCCTCCCTGGGCAGCCTCTGCCAGTGCCCAATGACCCTTGCTGTGAAATTTTATTCCTAATGTCCAGCCTGAACCTCCCCTGGTGGACCTTGAGGCCATTCCCTCTTGGCTTGGATCAGAAGTGGCGTGACCAGCAGGTCCAGGGAGGATCTTCTCCCTCTGGACTCAGCACTGGGGAGACCGCACCTCGAATCCTGTGTTCAGTTCTGGGCCCCTCACCACAAGAAGGATGTTGAGGCTCTGGAGCGAGTCCAGAGAAGAGCAACGAAGCTGGTGATGGGGCTGGAGAACAGGCCTTATGAGGAGCGGCTGAGAGAGCTGGGGAAAAAATCTTCCCAGAAAGGGTCATTGGGCACTGGCAGAGGCTGGCCAGGCAGGGGGTTGAGTCACCTTCCCTGGAGGGGTTTAAGGGACGGGTGGACGAGGTGCTGAGGGACATGGTTTAGTGATTGATGGGAATGGTTGGACTCGATGATCCGGTGGGTCTCTTCCAACCTGATGATTCTACGATTCTATGATTTGTTGGGGGGGGGTTTAGGGGGATCGTGAGGGTCCTGTGGGTGTTTGGGGGTCAGGGGGTTTTAGGGCATCTTGTGGAGGGTTTATGGGGTCTTGAGGGGGCTTAGGGGAACCGACATATTTCAAGCATCCATCTGGGTGGGTAGAACTGAATTAAAATTCCACAGTGGTCACAGAGAACCCACATAGATGTAAATCTGAAAGAAATCGACCTACAAAAATTTATCTGGATTTTCTTCCTATGAAAAAAAAAACATTGAAGGGCTTAGGAACACCCTGGAGGACAAAAAGAAGGGCTCGCAAACACAATTTATTTTACAAACATGTTGAAGGGAACTGTCCTCTATAACCTAAACCCAGGCTAAGCACACTTCTTAACCCATGAGATCGTTTCCTCCATCCCAGATGTGACGAGTGAGCACAGCGCAGGGTTTGGAACTCATGTCAGCAACAGGGAAACTGCCCAGATAACAAGTTCTGTTTCTTTCCTAAATATTTGTATGATCTTTATTGCAGGGAATATCTGAAAATGTCTCAAGTCAAGTGGAGGGAGAAATGCCATCTGTTTTTAAGTGAAAGTGGTGTATTTCTAGAAAAAAAATAAATTCCCATATAAGCATTGTAGGTTGGATTTTGGGGGTTGAGGGGTAGGGGTTGGTTTGGGGTTTTCTTGAAAGTTTCTTTTCTTATTATTTTTAACAGATAAAAGAAGGGAAAATGCCTTGGTTTTAAATCACTATTTTCAGTTTTAAAAAAAAACCAACTCACATCTTTAAATGAAAAAATATTATTAACAAAAATAAACCATCACGAGAACAAATTTTTACACTTGAATTCTTTATTTTTGTATAAAAAAGAGCCTGAAACTTTGAAAATAATGAAGATTTTCCACCAAAATCCTCTCTTTATTTTCATTCTCTAAAGCCCATTTTGATTCAAAATATAAATTCAGCAATAAAAATTCTACAAGTTCTCCACAAATATTTAAAAATTGGAAACACTCTTTCATCTTTCCCACACTGAGAAGAAACAGCTTAAATTTTAAATTAAAGCAGGGACTATCGCACGGGTCTCTGTGTGAGGAAAGCATTGAAGGGAAGTCTAAGAGAAGAGTACCGAGTTGCATTTTAATTTTGAAAGTAATTTGGTTTGGGGGTATTTTTGCCTTTTACAGGAGAAGCGCTATAATCCATTGCACCCTTGTCAGGCATTTACCCATTAAGTGTACCTCCCAGCAGGCCACGCTTCCCACTGCTTCAGTTTTCAAAGAAACTCTTCAGATTGAAGAAGGAAAGCCAGAAAGATTTTGCTGATCCATTTTTTCAGACAAAATTATTTAATCCAAGAATGCTGGTTCGAGCACATGGAGGTTTCAAACCCGTGGGGCAGCAGCGTTGCTGAACAGGAGCCACACAGAGGTTTGAAGAGGTTTAATTTGAGAACTTTGCTCAGTTCAGCTCGACCTCCTTGAATGTCAGCAAAGTCTCAGGCCATTCCTGATGACGCCAAGATGAGTTCTCGGTACTGGGAACAGAGATGGTGAACAAGATACTTCAAGAGCAGGAAGTGTGTAGGTTGAGTGAGGCACAAAAGTAATGTGCACTGGACAAGTTATCTAACCCTAACCCTAAACCGAACCCTAACCCTAACCATAACCTAGTGATCCTAACCCAAATTCCCCCAAATTTCCCCCCCAAATTCCCCCACCCCAACCCCCTAACCCCAACCCAACCCCATAACCCCCACCCCAACCCTAACCCCAACCCAACCCCCAACCCAACCCCATAACCCACACCCCAACCCTAACCCCAACCCAACCCCCAGCCCCCTAACCCTAAACCTAACCCTAATCCCCCAACCCCCTAACCCTAAACCGAACCCTAATCTCCCAACCCCCTAAACCTAACACTAACCCCCAACCCCCTAACCCTAACCCTAACCCTAATCCCCCAACCCCTAACCCTAATCCCCCAACCCCCTAACCCTAATCCCCTAATCCCCAACCCCCTAACCCTAAACCTAACCCTAATCCCCCAACCCCCTAACCCTAAACCTAACCCTAATCCCCCAACCCCCTAACCCTAATCCCCCAACCCCCAACCCTAAACCGAACGCTAATCCCCAACCCCCTAAACCTAACCCTAACCCCCAACCCTAAACCTAACCCCTAACCCTAATCCTAGCCCCAACCCCTAACCCTAAACCTAATCCTAACCCACTAAACCTAACCCTAAACCCCTAACCCCCAAACCCTAAACATAAACCCTAACCTTAACCCTAACCCTACCCTAAACCTAATCCTAATCCCTTACCCTAACCCTAGCCCTAACACAAATACTAACCCCAAACCCTAACCCTAACTCCTAATCCTACATCTAACCCATACCCTAACACCTAACCCCTAACCCTAAATCGTAACCCAAAATCTAACCCTAACCCTAATTACCATAACCCTAAACTTAAACCTAACCCTAACTCTGACTCCTAATCATAAATCTAACCCTAACCCCTAACCTTAACCCCTAACACTAAACCTAACCCTAACACTAACCCAAACCCTAAACCATAACCCTAACACTCACCTTAACCCTAAACCTAACCATAACCCAAACCCTAACACTAACCCTAAAACTAACCCCAAATGCTTACCCTAACCCCTAACCCTAAATCTAAACTTATATTCTAACCCTAATACTAAACCTTAGCCTAATGACCCTAACCCTAAAACTCCTAACCTTAACGCTAATCCTAGCCCCTAACCCGTACGTTAACCACAACCCTTAACCCTACACCTAAACCTACCCTAATCCTTAATCACAACCCTAACCCCTAAGCCTAACCCTAATGTCCACAAGCCTAAACCAAACCCTGACCCTTAACCCTAATCCCCTAACCCTAACAATAACCCTGACCCCAAACCCTAACCTTACAACCTAACCCTAATGACCCTAATACTAACTCTGACCCTAACTCTAATCTTAAGCCCTAACACTAACCCTAACACCTAACCCTAACAGCCCTAACATCTAACCCTAACCCCTAACCATCATCCTGACCTCTAACCCAAAGCCTAAGCCTAACGCTGAACCTAACCCCTTACACTAACCCTAACCCCTAACCCAACCCTAACGCTGACCCTAAACCTAACCCTAATCCTAACCCCTAACCCTAATGACCCTAAACCTAACCCTAATCCTAACCCTGACCCTAACACTAACCCTAACCGCTAACCCTAATCCTAACCCTGACCCTAACACTAACCCTAACCGCTAACCCTAACCCTACCTACCCCCCTACCCCCACCCCCCCCACACCCCCATAACCCCCCCATACCCCCCACACACCCCTCACACCCCCCCATACCACCCCTTCCCCCCCCATACCCCCCCCATACCCCCCCCATTAACCCCATCCCCCACCATTAACCCCTAACCATTAACCCCTAACGCTAACCATTAACCCCTAACCTTACCCTAACCCTAACCATAACCCTAGGGTTAGGATGCCATTCGGGTTAGGGTTATGGTTAGTGTTAGGGTCAGTGTTTTGTTAGGGCGCCATTAGCGTAAGGCTTAGGGTTAGGTTTAGGGCACCACTAGGTTTATTTTCTGGGTTAGGGGTTGAGTAAAGGCGCCATTAGATTTAGGGTTAGGGTTATGGTTAGCGTTAGGGCGCCATTTGTCTCAGGGTTAGGGGTACGGTGCCATTTTTGTAAGGTTAGGGTTGGGCTTAGGGGCAGGTTTAGGCTTAGCCTCAAAGCCCACCCAGTGCCACCCCTGCCATGGGCAGGGACACCTCCCACTGGACCAGGGGCTCCAAGCCCCATCCAGCCTGGCCTTGACCCCTCCAGGGATGAGGCAGCCACCCCTGCTCTGAGCAACCTGGGCCAGGGGCTCCCCATCCTTACATCTCCTCCCCAGGCCCAGGGGAGAATATCTGGGAAGCTGAAACTTCTTTAACCTGAACGAAGAAGTGAAACTTGAAGCCCACATCAAGGTGCTTCCTCTGCCGCCGGCCGCGGGATGGGCAAAGGTGGCCAGACGGTGGGTGGGGGCTGCTGGGACACTCCCTCTGCTCTGGGGACGTGGAGCTGGGCATCACCCAGCACCCCTGCTCGCCACGAGGGAAAACTTCTTGCGGAAATAAGGCGTGTGACTCTGGAAAGAAAAGGAAAAATCCTTTAAACACGAAGTCGAGGCAGAAAATATGCACAAGTATCAACAGGGGGAAACCCTCTTCTCCAGAAGACATAAGGGCCAGGTATCCCAAACCCACCAGCTGCGGCATCTCGTGTAGGGAAGTAGGAAGCAGACACCAGATGTAAGGATGGAGAACACAGCTCTGCCCTTCCGAGGCCACTGTGAAGCTCCAACCCCACCAGCCACGCACCAACCCCAGAGCGAGGGATAGAACCTCCATCCCTGCTCCAGGCACAATCAGCAGTGCTCTTTGCTACTAACTCATAATCATCAAATGGTTTGGGTTGGAAGGGGCCTCAAAGCCCATCCAGTGCCACCCCTGCCATGGGCAGGGACACCTCCCACTGGACCAGGCTGCTCCAAGCCCCATCCAGCCTGGCCTTGAACATCTCCAGGGATGGGGCAGCCACCCCTGCTCTGGGCAACCTGGGCCAGGGCCTCACTGTCCTCATCGTGAGGAATTTGGATTGGACCTTAGGACAAAAATCCTCCCCCTTCCAACTTAAAGCCACCCCCCTTGCCCTATCGCTCCATGCCCTTGGGAAGCCCCTCCCCAGCTTTCCTGGAGCCCAACTCAGGGAAACACCCGCTCAGCCCTCTGCTTTGTCACACACCAGGACTTGTGCTCCCAACAAGAATAATCATCCCAAATTCCAAACCCATTTCCAAAGCCTGTGTTCTCCAACAAGAGCTAAACAGATTAAGTTTGTCTTGGGAAGTGGGGGCAAAGTCAGATTCACCTGAACACGGCAGACTAATTCAAAAAAATGAAGCCTGCAGCCAGCAAGGAGAGGTCATGCTGAAAGATTTCATCCCAGCATGGTTAACACCAGGTTGGATGGTGCTTTGAGTAAGCTGGTGGGGAAGGTGTCCCTGCCCCTGGCAGGGGCTGGAACTGGATGGGACCCAAACCACTCTGCGATTCCATGGTTTCCTGGGTCAGCTGCGGCCTAAGGTGGCACCGAAAGAACATGAGATGCTTACGGCTCTTTTCTAAAAGCTTGGACTTAGAGAGTGTCAAGATCTCTAAAGAGAAGGAGTTGAGAGTTCACATTTCGCATCCCAGTAGTGCTCACGTACACGCGTCCTCATGCTGTGAAGTGTTCGCTCTGATCAATCCAGCTCCAGTTGCTTTTTTTCCTGGCTTTTTTCTTGCAGGTATTTGCTGTTGAAAACAAAGCAAAATCACTCTTTGCCTCAAGAACGTAGGTCAACAAAATTTCTCATGTCGGTGACGTGTGATTACAAGGGGACTGTCAGACAAAGCACAAACTTCTGCTGCACACACATCAAAATCAACACGGTTTTTCTCACCAGTTTTCTCTCCCCATCCAATTCCAAACGAAAAGCCCGTTTGACTCACCACCAGAGTCCAAAGGTTTGTCAGGTGGACAGGGACAAAGACAACATCCTGCTTGAAGAGATCCGCACCTGTGGTCCAACTCCTCACTGCTGCGTAACCCCAAGAACTTAGTATTTGATAGAAGAAAGCAGGAAAAGCATGAACTGCTGGATATCCTTCCTTCTTACTTCTTTCCATCACAAGGTTCATGTAGAAATTCATGATCTATAACATAAAGAGTAAGCTTGAGATGTAAAACAAGACGCTAGCTTACCAAAAGAATGAAGCAGCAATAAGGGCCACGAGGCTTCTCGCCGAACGAGGATATCGTCACGCTGCGGCCAGTTTTACCTCAGAATTGAGCCAGCAATATTTCTGCAGCGTGCAGACATCACCACGAGTGATGTTCATTTGGAAGACACCGCTAACCATGTCATTTGGCTCCCCGTGGCTAAACGCAGCCTTGATCTCTCTCTCCATGGCCTAAAACACACAATTAAATGGGGAAGGACTCATGAAATGGAGCAATGAGCATGCTAACAAGCTTTCAGCTGCAAGAACGCCTGCAATGAAGCTCAGGTACCAGCTTTTTGCTAAGTTGGTAACAGCACTTCATTGTTGGTTCAGCACCCCAACTTTCAACTTCACAGCCCAGCTTTGCCCTGGTTTGTTTCCACAAAAGGAAGCCGATAGCCAACATGTGGACACCAAACACACTAAAGCAGCTGAAAAATTAACAGAAGTGGAGCAACCCCCTTTCCCGTGGGACGCTGCAGCCCTTGCCACACTGAGGGTTAAGGAAGGGAAACTGGTTCCATGAGGCATTTTACCTACAAGAGAAGTGCATAAGCTCTCAGTAACTATAAAAGAAATCCGTTTCCTGTCAGAAGCTTCACAAGAGGTAAGTTATTTTTGTTACTTTTATCATATTAGCACTTCTGGCAACAGAGCGCTGCTCCCTTCCAAGACTTGGTGCACGTGAGGGCAAATAAAGCGCTAGACACTGATTTCCCAGCAGCGTTGCTGCAGCTTCTTTAACTACATCCACGGGGCTGTTACCAGCGGCCACCTGGGCGTTTACACACAGCCGGTTGTCTCAGTTCAAAAGGCACCTTCACCTCTTCAGCAGCACAGAAGAACCTCCCCATCCTCCTGGCTCGCGACGCTGCAGGCGCTGGCATAGCGGCTCCTTCATGAGCGGCCTCGGAGTCAAGATGCCTGCAGAGCAGGCTTGACGTGGGTTGTGCCGTTCCCTTCTGCACTGAAAACAGCGACAGCAAAAGACGCCACATCAGAGAAAACTCAAACACGCACCTTTGCCTCAAGCTCCACCAGCAGCTGTTTTGAAAAACACACGCACTGGTGATGGAGTCGGACACGAGGTGTTTGGGGCCCTCAAGTAAAGACCTGCTGTCTCCAACTGGCCAACGGGAAAACAGAGAGGACTAAAAGTGCAAATTGGAGCGACTGCCTCGAGGATGAACTGGTGTTCAACCTGCACACGTTCTGTCCGTGGAGGCCAAGCCCCGAGTCACAGAGAAGCCTAAAGAACCGTGCAGGTACGTTATTCACACCAGCAGGGGCTTTGAATCCCCCGGGGCAGCGCGAGGTGTCCCTGCCCGGGGCAGCGGGTGGGACTCGATGGGCTTGGAGGCTCCTTTGAACCCAAACCGCTCTGCGATTCTACGATTCCCTCCCTTCAGCTGTTCATACGCATCAAGGAGACTCCCTGAGCCTTCTCTTCTCCAGGCTGAACACAAGAAGAGGTTGTTGAGGTTTTTGATCTTATAAAACATCAACTTATTTTTGCTCTTTCCAATTAACTATTTAGGACCTTTTCACAAGCATTTCTGGTCTCAGCCTCTTCTCAAGTTCAACAGTTCATCCTACCACACACCTTTAACATCTATTTAATCTCTCGCATCTAGGAAGCGTCTGGATTTAAAGGCAAAGCTGGACACGGGCTGGGGGGAAGCAGCTGCAGGTCTCCCCTCGTACAGCTGCCGGGAGGAGCCCCAGAAGAGCCTGGAGAAACCCCTCCCCGTGGACACAGACACAGACACAGACGTGGGCAACACCGAGGGAGCTGGAGGAGAGAGTGAAAGTTACACATTTCAGAGGAGAAGTCAAAGCAAACAGAAGGGTTTTTACCTCAGTCGGGCAACGGGCTCATGATAAAGGGTCCGTGTTTCCTTGTTCAAGCAAGTGCTGGTTCCACGAGGCCTTTTCCCTACAGGAGAAGGGGATGAGGCCACGGAGACCCCGCCCCCTCCTCTTCCCGGTTCCCCCCCTCTATCCCCATCTATGGCCGCTCCCCGCCCCTCCTCCCCCGCCTGCGGCCGCCGCCCCCGCCCCCTCCCTCCAGCTCCGGCCCCGGTCGCTCCCCCGGCCCCGGCCCTCGCGCCACCCGCTCCGCTCCCTCCTCCTCCCCGGCCCCGGGAGCCCCGGGACGCAGAGGGGGCTGCGGGCAGGAGCCGGCGGGGCCGGGCGGGTCCGAGCTCCCCGGGGGCCGCTCCCCCCGCTCCCCGGCGCCGCCGCTCCCCGCCCTCCCCGCTCCCGGCGCTCACTGAGCGCTGCCCGGCGCCGCCGCTCCCACAGCCCGACGAGCGCCCGGGACCCGCCGGGGCTGGGAACGGGGCAGCTGCGCCTCGGGGGGGACCCCGAGCGGCCATTTTGGGGCCTCGTGAGCGCCTCGGGGGGGACCCCGAGCGGCCATTTTGGGGCCTCGTGAGCCCTCGGGGGGGAAGGTGTTTGTGTCGATCGGTCGCCCCCGGGGGCTTGAAGTTTGGCCCCAGAGCCGCCGGCTCCATGTCCCCAACAGTGTGAAATCCAGGTGTCCCGGTCATATTCTCATAGGAGGATTTAGCAGAAAGGGTGTTTCAATTAGAAATCCTCCAGGGCTTCGTTCACAATCATTTAATGCGTCTCTGGGGTTTCACTGTCTTCCCGTGAAAAGAGAATTTCCAATAAAATGCACAGTAACAGACAGAGATTTCCCTAAACTTTTAGTAACTTTTTTCATAATGTGTGCTAGGAATATAATAGTTTATAAATTCTGTATTTGAACCCATTAAACATCATCCTCTTAGTGCTTTTATTTGTGAGCAGAAGGACTGTTCGCTCCTACACAGAACCGTGTCGTATTTGTGGACAATGAGAGAAATTCCTTAGGGAAAGGAATATTCTGGAATAAAAGAATTAGTTATGGTAATTCCTGGTTGGTTGGTGAATAACAGAACAGTGAAGTGCGAACAATGAGGTAGAAAGTGCAGTCCTTGTTCAGAAATTGGATCAAACAGAAGGTTCTTAAGGACCAGAAATGTTTATGGGGTTCTTGGTTTCATTTGGGTTTCATGAAGGTCCAAGGAAAATCATTCTTTGCCTTCAAATCTTTTCTGCAAAGGGTGAAGAAGCTTTGGGAGTGGGAGCCTAATAGAAACGCTTTTGTACCCCTAAATCCTACCTGAATTACAATGTTCAATCACAAGGGGGCAGTTAAGCTTCACAGGTAATTTCTTTACTCTCTTTGCTGTTGATCCAGCCTCAAAAAATGTCACCGCGTGTCTCCTGCCTCAGTTCATCCTTTTGTCCTAATGAATAAGCATTCTTCACGTAGCTGAAAGAGGACGGCTTAATATATTTACTCTACTTCGACCCTGTAGACTATTAATAAAAGTGAGGTTACAGAGCTTCTTCATGTTCTTTTCCTTTAGCTGCAATGCGCGCTGTGAACTTTCATCAAAGTGATTTATATCAAGAATTACTCAAGTTGTTTCTACTGGTGTTTTTAAATTTTGGCTACAAGCAAATTATCTGTTTATCTTATCTGAATTTGGATATTTTTATATTATCATTATTTAAAACTGATACTGTTGGAAATTTTTAACAGGATCTAAGTTACAGGTGTACAACTACCTCCTGAGGATCATTTCGTGCTCACCTCGAGTTCCTACTGGAAACAGGGACCTGGGTTACCAGCTGCTATTGCAGGAGCTGTTCTAGGGTGTGTTTGCTCCTCAATCCTTCTCAGTCGTTTATGAGTTAAAAATGTTGTGATAATTGTGTGGCTGCGTTGGCTTCTTCTTGATTTGGGGTTAATTTGCTTCATTTCTCACACAGAAATTGGTTTGCTGTGGCTTTCAGACCCAGGTTTTTCTTTTGGATTCGTCTGTGTCTGCATTTTGAGTGAAGAGCCAAAATCAACAGAAGCTTCTTGGAGCTACCCTATGGAATAACATGCGACTGGATCCTGGGCACCTCACTCAGAGGCAGAGAGAGCTGAAAAAGTGTAATGTTGTCGGTTTAATTTTCTCCCCTGAAGTTGGCTTTGGACCGAAAAAACTCCTGTAAGAACATCAACAGGAGAGAGTGCAGCAGCTTTTGACCTTGTTCCTCCACCCCTTGTTGTCATTTATCCTTTTCTGAGTATGTATAGAGAGTAAATGCTTTAATTTATCTTCTCCAACCTGCATCATCTTACTACTTGATTTTCTCATGAGCAAAATGGCCAAACCATCCCTTTTGGTCTTTTGTGGCTCCGGCTGATCCCATCTGCTGCTTCACTTTGGCTGCTTTCCATCATGAGCATCTTCAGTGTCTCTGATGCACGACTGTGATTTAAAAATAAATTGAATTGGCTTATTGAAGACTCGACTTTCACTCCTCCCTTTCCCTGGGCAGACTTGAAGATGCTCTGTCCCAGCGAACACCTAAAGGAGAATGAAAACTCCTAAATTTTCCTCCTGTTGGTCACTGCTGGAAAATGGCAAATATCCTGAGCCCTTTTGAAGGTTTGTTCTTGCATCTCCCTGGTTTTGGTGACATCAATTTGCTAATTAACTTTTATTCCAACAGTAAGAAATTGCAATGATGTCTTGATTGCCTTACTTGATTTTCATACTGTATCTTTTTCTTGCGCCCCTTACCCAGCTGTTTTTAATCGACAATGTCATCTCCCATCCCCACTGAGGGCATCTATGGGCAAGATCTCAACTGGGAGGCAACTGGGGGGGAATTGGGGTTCCTGAGGCGCAATTGGTGGGTTAGGGGAGCATTTGGGGGGGCGAGGGGGCAATTAGTGGAGGGATTGGGGTTCCTGGGTGGGATCTGGGGGGGGATTGGGATTCTTGAGGGGCAACTGGGAGGCAATTGGGGAGCAACTGGGGTTCCTGGGGAGGGACATGGTGGGGAAAGGGGGACAACTGGGGCTCTTGAGAGGCAATTGGGGGGCAATTGCAGACAAGTGGTGGGGACAAGGGTGTTTGGGAGATGCTGGGGGGCAACCTGGGGGGGAGTTGGTGTTCTTGGAGGGAATCTGGGGGGGGGGCAATGGGGGTTCCTGGGGGGTAAGTAGGAGGCAAGAGGCAGGATTTGAGGTTCCTGCGGGGCAGCTGGGCAGTGAGGGGGGCAATTGGGGGGTGAACAGGGGCATACGGGGGGGCTGGGGCCAATTGCTGGGGTAATTGGGGTACCTGGGGGGCAATTCGGGCTCCTGAAGGGGTTTTGGGGGGTAGTTTGGGTTCTTGAGGGGCAACTGGAGGGTGAGGGGGCAATTTTGGGGGGAACAAGGGTGTTTGGGGGGGCTGGAGGTCAATTAGGGGGGGAGTTCAGGTTCCAGGGGGGGAATTGGGAGGGCAGTTGGGGTACTTGAGGTGCAATTGTGGGACAAGGGGGGGGCAATTGTGGTTCCTGGGGGGCAGCTGGTGAGTGAGGGGGCGATTTAGGGGGAGGAAAAGGCGTTTTGGGAGGTTGGGAATTTGGGGGGGGGAGTTGGATTTCCTGAAGGGATTTGGGGAGGGGGAATTCAGGTTCCTGGGGGCGATTTGGGGGGTGAGGTGGGCAATTGGGGGGGGAGGGGACAAGGGCCTTTGGGGGTCTGGGGGGCAAAAGAGGGGGGGAAATGGGGTCCTGGGGGGAGGATCGGGGGGTTGGGGGCAAAAGGGAGGGGAAATGGGGGAGGAAATGGGTCTGGGGGAGGGGCAAAGAGCGGGGAGAGTTGGGGTCCTGGGAGGGGAAATGGGGGGGTTGGGGGGCAAAAAGGGGGGAAATGTTGGAGAGTGGGTGTAAAATGGGTCCGGGGGAGTAATGGGGATGTTGTGGGGGAAAAGAGGGGGGAAATAGGGGGCAAAATGGGTCCTGGGGGAGTTAATGTGGGGAAAATGGAGGGATTAGGGGTAAAAAGGGGGAGTAATGTGGGGGAAAATGGGTCCTGGGGGGAAATGGTGAGGGGGGAAAAGGGGGGTGAATTGGGGGGATTAGGAGGCAATGGGTAGGAAATGGGGGAGTTGGAGGGCAAAAGGGGGGTGGAATGAGGGGAAAATGGGTCCAGGAGGGTACTGGGGGGTGGGGGAATGGGTCCTGAGGGGGAAAAGTGGGGAATTGGGGAGCAAAAGGTGGAGGCAGGGGAGTGGGGTCTTGGTGGGGAAATGAGGTGGGTGGAGGGCAACAGCGGGGGAGATGAGGGGCAATGGGGGGGAAAATTGGGTCCTGGGGGTAGAAATGGAGGGTAATGGGGGAGTTAGGGGGTAATGGGGGGGGAAATGGGTCCTGAGATGGGAAACGGTGGGGGGGTATTGGGGGGGGAAAGAGGGGGATGAAGTGGGGGAAAGGGTGGTTATTGGGAGCCCATTAGGGGGGTCAAGGGGGGTAATAGTGGTCCCCAAGGGGAGGTTTGGGGTGGTCAGGGAGGGGTAATTGGGGTCTGGAGGGGGCCAAGGGGGGATAAGTGTGGTCGGGGGGGAGTGAAAGCGGTTAATTGGGGTCTGGGGGGGATCCAGGGTGGGTAATTGGGGTCAAGGGGGCTAATTGTGTTCCCCATGGGGGGGTTGAGGGGTTCAATGGGGGTGGTTGGGGTCGGGGGGGGTTATTGTGGTTTGACATGGGTCAAGGGGGGTTATTGAGGTCCCCATGGGAGGTCAAGGGGGGGTCTGTGGGGGTAATTGGGGTCACGGAGTGTAATTGGGGTTTAAAGGAGGTCAAGGGGGGTAATTGAGGTCACAGGGGGTAATTGGGGTCTGAGGGGGGTCAAGGGGGGTAATTGCCTCACAGCAAAATTCATAGAATATAAAATTGCATTATAAACTAATAATCTGTTTTTATCTCCAAGTAATAATTAGATACAGAAAAGTGTTCGAGAATGTTATGTTATTAGTCCAAATGTGTGCGTTGACTTCAAGTTCTGACTATTTACATTTTTTATATTGAGAAATCTAATAAGCACATATCAAAACTTTTTTCTTTGTTTCAGGTGTGTCATTACATTTGTCTTTAATTGCAAATCATTAATTTGAAAATGGTATTTAAGTATAAATTGAAATCACCTATAATGGAGGCTGTTTGTTATTTGGCTTAGTGAAAAGGGATAACTAAAAGCAAAAAAGGAAAAAAACCCATTGAATATATTGTCATTTCTTATATAGTTTTGTCTGCTTAATTTTAAAACGTAATGATTTTCATTGAAGTGATCAGTTAAAACTGCTGATCACACCAACTGAATGGTGAAGCCATTTACAATTTGCTGATTTTCTGCTCAAAGGAAATATATATTATAGTATTAATTCTCACAATACAAACTACTGTTCATTTACGGCATTATGAACCCGATGTCTGTAATTATGTTATTTATTATTAAGTAATGTTATCAATCCTGTATTTACTGCATATTCTCATTCACGCTTATGTGCAGAAATACATATATGCAGGAAAAACAGGCTAAAACATTGCTTTTCCTTCTATTTATAATATAAATAATACATAAACTCAAAAAACCTTGAGAACTTTAACAAACACCTTGATCTAATGAGATTAAAAAAATGTAACTTAAGCTATAATGCCACCATGCTTATATATATATATATAAAATATGTAATATATGTGTCTCATATATATATATATTTCTATCTCATGTCATGTATATTTACCATCTAATTGATGCCAAAGTATCTCTCTATGTGTACAAGAAGACTGAAATATATATATAATATATATATAATGCTGTGTGGTTTTACAGTTAAATACTTAATTTATTAAAATTAAAAAAGAAAACAAACCATTAAAAACCTGGACAATAAAATGGTTTTTAAGGTAGGGTTTCTTTTTCCTTTCAAAATACTCAGTTCCACATAAATGAGTTATGGTGGGACAATCTGAATCTGTGAAAGAAGCAAATACACTTTTTTTTTCCCAGCACATCACAGAAGAAATTAAATAGACGAACATCTCTTTCCTTGCAAAAGGACATTTTTCTTCTTAATAATTTTGGTTGATAAAAATGGAATTAAACATAAGCCTTTCTAAATATGTAGTGCAAGAAAATTAGATGCAAGATACTTGGTTTTTATTTAGTTCACACAAAAAAATAATCTTACTTCTTAAGTAATGCTACAATAGCAATTAATGCTTGCAGAGCTCTGGAAGAAAGTTTTACCTATTTTTGTATCCTATTAACTAACAGGAGAGGCTGTAGATGAAAAATAAACTCTTTTTCAAGGACTGATGGAAGAAGAAATCGATCGTTGCCAAAGGTGATTGTCATGGCTTTGGATGAATTAACATCTTATTTTAATAATTGAGCCTGTTTTTAATTTTAAGGATAGTTTAAAAAGCTAACTGATTTCTTTTTGCATATTTTCAATAATAAACAAGACTTCTGTATGACTTGTGTGGTTTTCTCCCTCACTTTTTTCCTCTTGCTTGTTCTCTCTCCAGGTTTTCCTGATTTTTATCCAAACTCTTTAAACTGCACTTGGACAACTGAGGTGTCACCTGGCAAGGGTAAGAATCTAATGGGAATTGCACCGCCTACATAATGTCTGTGTTTAAAAAATTGAAACACACAAACACAATAAAATCCCATTTATGTATTGAGTTGAATTAGTGCTTTCTGCCGTTCTTCTGAGGAAGAATGATTTTGCAAAATAAATATCTTTGAATGCGGTGTTAAAATGTTGTGTTTATTCCGCAACAGAAACATTCTTTAAATGATTACCAGAACAAATGTCTTTTAGTCTCTTTTAGAAAAAGTAGAAGAGGTAAAATACATTAAAATAATAGTTACTTATTAAATAGCACAAAAGATTTGGTGAAAGCTGTGGGGATCCTGTTGGTTGCTCTTCTACATTATTAAGCATGAAGAAGCAGATTTGATCTGTTGGTTAGTAACCTTAGATTTCAGATTTAAATCTGAATTTAAATTATATATATTTAGGCAATACATCTAGTAAAGTAGCATTTGGATGCTATTATGTGTGATATATATATATATATGAAAATATATATAATATAATCATAGAATCATAGAATAACCAGGTTGGAAGAGACCCACCGGGTCATCGAGTCCAACCATTCCTATCAATATATATATATCTAACTATATATATAAAACTATATATTATATATATAATATGTAACTATATTGGAAGTTTCTGCTGTTTAAAATCTTCTTACAGACTGGGGTTTTGTTTAAAATTTATATGGCATTTTAAATGTGAATCATACGAGAAGCCTTTCCATGAAGAATGTTATTCCCTACAGTAAATAATTGTATTTGAAAACCTAATGGAAATTCAAAATTGAGAAGACAGGCATGACTTGAGTAAAAGATTGGTCCCAGAAAATATGAATCTGTATATATGGAAGACTGTTCACAAATCTTGTATCTGTGGGCACTTCCTCGAAGGTTAGAATAAAAGATAGAATTCTGTTGGACAAAAATGCAAAAAATAAAACCTGAATACAAAGTTTTAGCCAATTATTAATGTACATCTCCTGGTTTAATAGTAAGACTATGACAGAGGTTCTAAATGAAGGAGACACAAAGGAACTTGAATAAAATCTGTACCACACAAATTTTGATTTTCAGAGTGCTGTATACAAATAGCTCTGAATTCCATCAGTTCTCTGAGGGGAGGGATTGATTTACAGCGAGCTAAACAAACGTCCACACTGCACATTTGGGTTGGTTCACCCCGAGTTCTTTCTGCAAGTTTTATTTTCTGCATGTTTTATTTTCTATGTGTCATGTTTGGATTCTGTGTGTGACTTTTTCTAAAACTCTTTCCATATACTGTAAGTTTTGCTTTCTGTGTCACCTCTTTATAAAGGAAGAGAAAAAAACTTCCCTTTTAATGCTTGTCTTTTCCCCTTTTTAATATTTTTAAAGGTGTCCAGCTGTTTTTTCACACCTTTCACCTTGAGAGCTCTCATGATTATTTGCTCATTACTGAAAATGCAAATTTTACTGCACAGCTTTGATTTATATCTGATTTTTCAATTTCTCATGAAGGCTTCAGCATCACATTTTCAGGTAAGAAATTCAATTCTGCTACATGTCTAGAAACTGTTTTCAGATATTTTTAGTTGTAGATGGCAAAAACATTATGAAGAATCAGGGAAAAAGAGCAATATAAATGATATAGTCCTTATTGTAAAAAACGGGCCAAGGTTTATAGGATGGCGAACAGATAAACAAGAATGTTTGTTATGACTCTTTTAAGGAAACTCAAGCACATTTTTTGAAAATGTGGTCATATATCTTTTCATTCACCCTTTATTTGACTTTTTGTTACATTTTTCTTCATATATAATTTATTTTTTTTAACTCTCTCACTTCTAAATCTGTTTGGGGGTTGAAATGAATCACGAGTTATGTACAAGGCTTATAGATAATTAAAGAAAATGATAAAATATTAAAACTTTTACAGTACAAGCTGATTGCAGCCCTAGAAAATAAGAAAATAAATGCAATGTTGGTGGGACACAATAGACATCTAATTACCGTAGACACAGCCATAAAGACACACAGAAACAGCACTGAGTATCAGTAGAGGAGACAACTCTGAAATGCACATTTTCCAAGTGTTCCATACTGACACAATGCAACTGGCTGGTTTTAAGGGTCCTTTTTCATGTTGTGTTTTCATTCTTTTAACTCTTACCTGGCTTGTTTTGGTTTGGCTTGTTTTGTTTACATTTTAAAACCTGTAATACAGCGTCGTGAACTACAATATTTAAACATAGTGTCTTGTTGTTCAAAGTCAGCTCCGGGTCAGCGAATAGTTCTTTTCTGGGAAAAACCCTGGGGCTGGAAAAAATACCAAGTTTTATGAATCCAGTTTTGGTAGCCCTATTTTTATCCTTTTTGTTATCTTAAGAGACACTTTATGTAGATTAGTGTGAAAATTCGATTTGAAGTTATAAGTTTCCTTATAGTGAAGGTGGGAAGGAAAAAAAATAAGAGACCCCTCTCTATAAGTATAAATCAATAAGTATTGACTTTATTAATCTAGACATTCCTAACTTTGTGGTTACACCTGTTCTTTTTAACAAGACTGAATTACACCATGAAACAAGCAAACCTTTGAGAATCCCCTATGCGATTAGAAAGTTACAGTCAAAAGAACAGCATTTTCTCCATCTTTACCCACAAAATTGTTGATACAAAACACCTCCAGGCTTGTGTGGACACAGTGAATTAAACGCTGCCAGACCGTGGCCTGTGGTTTTTCTTTTAGATCAAAATGGATTGAGTAAGGGGGCAAAATATGAGGTCTGTATTGTCCCTTGGTCGATATTGTCCCCTCCCGTGGTCTGACAGTGCAGACAAAGACTTCAACTCCCCACTGAGCTTCTCGGCTGTGGTCCCTCAGTCTCCCAGTGGCTTTGCACATATGTAGCTCAGTGCACTTGCCCTGATTATAGCAATCGGTAATTTATTCAGGTCACACAAGCTTGGCCACTGTCTGTGCTCCATCGCCCCTACGGTCCCTCAGGCTCCTGGTGGGTTAAGTTAAGCAGCACTTTGCCGTCTCTTCCACCTGCTGCAACCGTGTTGTCTTTGAAATCTGCTAGTCCTTTAAATTAATTAATGCTGCTAGAAACTTACTCAATGCCATCAAATCGTGGAAGTTCACTATGTACTGCATGAAGAAGTCATTGTTTTCATCTCTTTGAAATCCACATTCTTAATTGATTAATGAAACATCTAGTTTCATTAAGTGCCCTTTGCTCTAACAGTGCTGGTTTGATGAATAGTTTTGCAAGCTTGCTCTCCAACACCTTCATGATTTTGTACACTTCAGTCATATCCCTTCTCAGCCTTCTCTTGTCCAAACTGAGTCTCTGCTTCTAAAACATAAACCCCTCAACAACTGCTGTGTCTGTGATTTCTACAGCTCTGCTCTGTTCTTCCACACTTGCACAGACACAAAGCTCAAGAAATGGGCACTAAAAGGCAATAAACAGAGGCAAAGAAATGCCCACCGTTTTGTTTTTAAACCTCATTCCTCTACAAACTCTCATATTTCAGGGTTAAATCATCTTTAGGACTAATTGTCAATTTTGTTTGTACACGTGTGAATTGATGTTTTCTCCTTCATACAAGGTCATGTATTTTTCTTCTTCAGCAATTTATCACAAGTCACTATTGCATTCCTTCTCCATTTTGTTTTTTATTTTTTTTTTGCAAAGAAAGTAGCCTTTTAAATATCAGTTAGGAAAAAGGAAAATGTCTTATGGACTACAGCACCTAGTTTTTCAGCAAGAACGAGTTCACTCTCAACTGACACAACATAATCCTCCGCTCCCTTTTGGGAGAGCTGTGGGCTTCTGAAGTTTTCTTCCTTACCTGTTTGTATCCTAAATATGAGCAAAATATGTTATAAGCCCCAGTTTTCTGTCTTGTGTCTGCACAGGGGAAAGTCCCAAGATGACCTTGCAGGCAACTTGCAAGGGATGCACTAAGGATGCAGAATATTTATAAAACCTCTGCTGAAATGCAGGGCATTTTCCCACCTTACTCTGTTTTTAAAGAGAACAGGTACGTACGTCGTTCCACATTGGGTGCAGGTGCCCAGCCTTCCACAGGGGTGGCTGAGCCCCATAGCCAAGGTGGTGGTGCCTTGGGAAAAGGGGATTTGTAACAGGGCAAAAAATGCTGTGCAAGAGTGTGTGAGAAAGAGGAGTGAAGGAAAGAAGCGTGAGGAAAGAATCTTGATAACGCCAAGGTCAACTCAACATGAATGTCTTATGGTGTATATAATATCGCTATTAGTTTGAGACAGGAGCACTAAGAATTCCGTGAGGACGTAATTAAGAGATTTTGTAATATATATAGGAAGGTGCATAAAAATGTCAGGAGGCTATACAGGAATTATCCCTCAAACCATAAAAGCTTTTAAAATACATTTCCCTTTGGGATGATTTTATGCCATTAAAATCTCTGCAATCAAAGAAAATTGAAAAGATTATTTGTAAGTAATTTCTCTTTACCGTCAGAATGAGAAACTGGAATTGAAGAAAATCCAGCCAGCCCTTCCCTCTCCTTCAGGGGAGGGTCTGATTTTATATTCTCACAGCAGATGCAGATAAATTAGCACCGTTACTACCTCAGGAATAATTGTAGCACTGTCCTCGTGCCTACATATTTTAATCCCAGCAGTAGAGCAAGCACTTCCCTTTCAGTTCATCAAAAATAACATTTGCAAGGGTGTTTCTGACCTCAGTAGGAATGTGAGGGAGAGACAAAACTCATGTTTTCAAGGCGAATTCATGCAGGTTAATGACTGAGTAGCAGGCAAAGTTTTCTGCAGCTGTGGCAAAGTCTGAACTTGAATTAGCAGGGAAGAAATCTGAACTCAAGTAAAGAAATAGAAACAGAATCACCATTTTGAGGCATATGGCAAAACTGAGTACCTGGATTATCTGTTTATTTTAAACCTTATCCTTTCTCATCACTAACACTTCAGTTTCCCGATCTCCCTGCTGTAACTCCCACTTGAAATTTCACAATTCTTTAAAGTGGCCACTTACAGTGAAATCTTTATAATGCAATCGCTGTGAATTTGTCACAGGTAAGAGGAAAACCAGGATGTTATTCCATGTCTTTCATCTATTTGGCCATATAGACCTTCTCTTTGTGGTCATGACAGAGAAAATAGTAATCGTAACATGAGAATGTCAAATGGATCCTCCTAAATGAGTTAAAAATGTGTGATCTAATAGTGATAATGTCTAGATTCGTGTGTTAAATGTGTTCTCCAATTCTCTAATTTTCTTTCCGAGGGGTGATTCAAGCTAGTTATCAGTTTAGTCCATGGAGATTCAATGCAATATTATTTCAATTACTAGACTAGACATGTACCTACTTATATCTGTGATGTTAGCAACAACTGGATAAGTGTCCCCAGTTAAAAATTGTTAGGGTTTTTTACATCTACTGTCATATGATACGTCTTATCTCATTTTTACTTCATCAAACAATGTTTTCATTTGTGTCTGGATTCATCTTGAGGGATGCAGGGTTAGAAAGCTGTTGGAACAGGATGTCTAAGGAACAGTGTTAGTCATCGGCTGATTTTGGGGTTTTGTCTTTTCTATTTTAAGGTGAAGAAAAATCACATTTTTAACATAGTTGTGATGCTTTATTAATGACTACTAAAAATAGATTATTCCATCCCTCAATCCAAGTAAATTTTCTCTGTGTTTTTGCATAATCTGTGTGACCAGGATGTTATTAAACAATAAATCTTATGATGGACAAATGTTTATTTATTTTGTAAAATGGATTTACAGTTCTGATAAATAAAGTGCAATCAATCCATGAAAGATCTGTAGTTCTGGGCTAGGATATGGTAGAAGCCAGGAAGCATTTCTTCAGATGCTCTTAGCCCAGCTTAAAGTCATATTTCTGCCTACAGGTAGGCATTAAATACGTGTTACTGCTGGCACAAATCTTAAATGCAATTGATTGTCTCTTCTGAGAGCTCTTCCATGTGGCCTGATATAAGACAATCTTTCCTTAGTAATAAAGACAGAATGCATTGTTCTATGAATGGCTAGCATCATGTATTATTTTTCAAAAGATTCTTTTATGGCAGGTAATTATTTATATTTGTTTATGTTAATTAAACTAAATTTAGGATTTTAGCTTAAAAAATCTCTGTGCATGCTGGCTTTATTAGGTTATTTTGCTAGTGTCAGCACTTGAAATGAATTAAGAGCTTAAGATACTTACTGTAGTTGTGTCTTTTATACTAGTTATCTGCAGTCCCTCTCGCCTGTATGACATCAGGGTAAATTATCTTTTATTTCATATTAGAAGAAAGCTGTTCAGACTGATTATTTGCTTTTCCATAAGCATTCCCATGATGCATGGTATATGCTTGGAATTATGAAACACACTTCGTATTTGTTTATTTTTCCATGATAAAGTACGGGTGATTTATTTAATTTAAAGAAGAAGTTATCTTTTTTTTTTTTTTAATTCATTTTGATTAAAAAAACCAAAACCCAAACCCAAACAAACAGAAAAACCCATAGAGGACTGTTTCATTCTTTATGGCTTTCAAGGTTTTGCAATAAGGAAAAATAAATTTTCAAGCCCTTGCCAATTCTTTGTGCTTGTCCTGTACTGGTGAATGATCTAAAGAAACTCTTATTCATTCTGTGACTGGAGGTTAATAGTGTTGATTTTGTCTCTCATTGAAAGTTTTTAATAAAATACCATAAGTAAAGAAGATCATCTCTACACTTAGGCTGGAAATAGACTCAAACCTTTATTAAGACCTTTCTTTCTTTATTAAAACCTTTAGTAAGACAAAAAGTTGCTGTAGGTTTAGAATCTGGAATAAGCAGTGACAGATTGACTTTAATACATCTCCCTCAGCTCTGATGTTAATATCTCCGGACACTAGAAAACAGAGCAGTTCACTTACTTCAGTGGTGATTTCAGAGGTCAGGCTTCTGTTATCCTTTGTGAATAATCATGAAAAATAATCTGATTTTATGAAACCTCAGAAGGTAGGCTTGCTTATAAATACTAATTCCATTCAAAATGACCTCACAAAACTGAAAAGGAAAAAAGACTGAAAAACATCTTAACAGTGACAGAATATTTTATATTTCACTGAACTGCGTAACCAAGCCGTATGTACCTGACACAATGGAAACCGTGATGCTTTTGGAGAAACTATTGGCCATACAGAGCCGACTTTGGAAGTGTTGTATAAGGATAAACTCATATTTTTCAGATATTTAGATAAGGTGTCCAGTTCAATGCTGTTTTTTGTTTTCCACAAGGTGTATGATGGAAAAGACAGTTCTGCGCACTCTCTGGGAGCCTTCACCAAAATTACTTGATGGGAGTTATCCTGAATAGCACCTGTAACCATTTGTGGATAGAGTAGAACACCAACAGATCTGATACTGACCAAGGATCTCAGCTCACTTACACAAGTAAGTAGCTCACAAAAATGTTCTGATCGACTGTTAAGTGGGGAAACGTGTATTTCCAGCTGCAGTGATTCCTCATGGAATGGTAAAGATAATATCCTAGAACGTACTGAAGTTCAGAGTCTGAATTTTACTTGTCTATACGTGTGGATAAGTTTCAGTAATTAGAGAGCATTACTAAAAGAAAAATTGTAACCTTTCAAATATAGAAAGCGTTGTTATTTTGAGGATTTAGCAGTGGGGTTTGAATAAGAGTGCATTGTGACATCTGTGGGTTGAATATATTAGTGTTGTACTGTAGCAGACGCAGAGCCAGGTATTAAAAATATAACGTTTAATTCCTGCAGACAAATTTAAAAATATAAAAGAACAAATGAGAATAAAAAGAATGCAGTGTGCTTGAGTGAACACTCTACATGTCTGCTTGTCAGGATCAAGGTGAAGTTCGCTGGAGGAAGAGCTGAGTAAAAAAGTTTTAACAAAGGGTGCACTTGTCCTACAGCTTGGATGTAATTAATTTAAGTACTTGAGCTGGCAAAACAATGAGTCCTTTGGAAAGGAAAACTATGGGGAGAGCTAGTTTGTTTCCAACACACATAACGAAATTTTGTCCACCTTTCAAGGAATCTTCAAGTTCCCTTTGCCTTCAATTTGTCGTCTTTGATATCAGTTTCTGTGAACCTCTACTAAATCCTTCGGAGCAGAGCAGCACATCATGATGTGACATAGAAATGGAATCATGGCTGTTTCTAATAGATCTGCTGATTTCCCTTTGGATTGGAGCCAGCTGTGGAATAAGCAGAAATATTTTAATAATGTGGAATAAGCAGAAATAATAAGCAGTGTGCCCAGGTGGCCCAGAAGGCCAATGGCATCTTGGCTTGGGTCAGAAATGGCATGACCAGCAGCTCCAGGGAGGTTCTTCTCTCTCTGGACTCAGCACTGGGGAGACCGCTCCTCGAATCCTGTGTTCAGTTCTGGGCCCCTCAGCACAAGAAGGATGTTGAGGCTCTGGAGCAAGTCCAGAGAAGAGCAACAAAGCTGGTGAGGGGCTGGAGAACAGGCCTTATGAGGAGCGGCTGAAGGGAAGTGGGTATTTTTTAGCCTGGAGGAGGCTGAGGGGAGACCTTATTGCTCTCTACAACTACCTGAAAGGACATTGTAGAGAGGAGGGAGCTGGGGTCTTCTCCCAAGGGATAGGGGACAGGACAAGAGGGAATGGCCTCAAGCTCTGCTAGGGGAAGTTCAGGCTGAACATCAGGGTAAAATATATCATGGAAATGGTCATTGGGCACTGGAACAGGCTGCCCAGGGATTTGGTTGAGTCACCTTCCCTGGAGGTGTTTAAAGCACGCGTGGATGAGGTGCTGAGGGGCATCGTTTAGTGATTGATGGGAATGGTTGGACTGAATGATCCAGTGGGTCCTTTCCAGCCTATGGATTCTATGATTCTATGATTCTTTTTGCTTTTTCAGCAGAGAGAATCTGACAGAAGCATTGATGATGAGAGAGCTCCAACGCCTCCTCAGGGAGAGAGGAAGAAGCGATGCGGCAGTGCCCTCAAATCCAGCAGCATTCGGGTATGTGGCTTTCTCGGGACTCACTCCTCTTTGCTAATCACTGTCCATCGTGTTGATGGCGCGAGCCGGAGCGTTCTCCGCTTTGGGTTAGCATGTGACGGCATCGCGTTTAGTGAACGCTGGATCGACACAACAATACTAGGGTGCCAGGGGCTTCACCAGACGAACCTGTGCTCGCCACACACCATAAACATGCCACACGCCAGGCCCACGCCACACACACGCAATTCACCCCCCCGCACATTGTGCTGCCCCCATGCACACGCCGTGCACATGCCAGGCTAGCGCCACAACCACCCCGTGCACATGCTTTTAACATGCAAGCAGCATGCCACACACACCACAGAGCCCTTGTACACATCGCAACATGTCATGCAGGCCACACATGTTATGTACATGCTGTGTACATGCCATCCACACACAAGGCATAAGCTAGCACACACCATGAGGATGACACACCAGCCATGCACATGCCACTGCCCCATGCAGATGCCACTGCCCCATGCACATGCCACGCACATGCCTTTTACACGCAAGCAACATACCACACCCCACACACATGTATTGCACACACAAGCAACATGCCACGCATGCCAAGCACGCGTTATGTACATGCCATACACACGCCACACACATGCCACTGCTCCCATGCCCATTCCAGGCTCATGCCACAAGAGTCAAGAACGTGTCTCGCACACGCCTTCCACATGCAGGCAACATGCCATGCACGCCACACACTCCGTGCATATGTAATGTACGGGCCATGTACATACCGTACACACGCCATGCACATGCTAGCACATGCCATGAAGGTGACACGCCAGCCAGGCACATGCCATGCACACGCCAGACACACTGCAAGCACGCCTCACACACACTGAGAGGGCAAGGGGAGATTTGGAAAGTGCTTTTATGTTGTTAGTGTAGAGAGAGCCAGGAGAGAGGTTGCTTCTTTGATTCCCTTCTATAACCAGGCGTCTTTGCATTTAAAACCCTTCTGTGTCACAGTGTTTTACAACGGTGCAACATCCGTTACGCTTGCTGCAGATCCTCTTGGTTCGGACATTTCTGTTTCCTGTTACACAGAATACCTGTTTAGCCTTCTCTTCTATTCTGAGGCTTAACATCTTTTTAGACTTCTTTTTAGTATTTGTGTTAAACTATGTCCCATAACAGTGGTACGGAAGGGGAGTTGTCGCGTTCTTAACAGTAACTGTAGAGTTAAGGTATCTCAAGTGCCTTGGGGATATGCAGACGCACCTTTTAGACATCCTTCATCTTTGCGGAGTGCTATGGAGCCTTCCCATCTCTCTCATACGCTCGCGGCAGAAGAAGAGAAGGGCGCCCATGGGTGAAATGGAAGCGGTTGCCATTCAGGTGAGAGGAGAAACCTCCCATTTGCAGCTCTGAGCATGGGTGACATTCGTGATGCCGACTCCTGGTTCAGGAAGCAGCTTCCGGCTCCATCGTTTGTTCCTCTGTGGATGAGGGCTCGGTGTATCGGCCCGGCTTCTGTGCCAGTGGCGTGGTCATGTCCACATCGTCGTTCATCGTGCGGGGCTGGGGGGGCTTTGTCTGTTTTTGTACTTAAGCTCTGATTGTCACCTGTAACTGGACAAATGACTCTGTTAGCATCATGACGGTATTCGAGGTGGCGTTAAAAATTCCTTAACATATCGTGCACGTGTCTCTCTCCTCGCAGCCCAAAAAGGCAGTCTGGAGAATGTCCTTGCTGCAGAAAACCTCGCAAAAGTCTTGCAGAACTGCCCTGCTTTTTCACAGCCCGGTATTGTTCTGTCCCGTCGTGAGGAGTAACGGTGAGCGAGCTGGCATGGCACGGGGCAGGGAGGAGGAGGGTGAACTTTACCCACTCTCCATCGGCTAAAAGAAAAGGCCTCGGTCTGGCTTCTGTGGGACCGTTTTAACGGCACTGTGGCCGAGCGAGGCCTCGTGTTGTTGCTGTTCTAGCGTTCCTTTGCGCGTGTGTACGTGTGTGCTTACACATGAGTTGATGTTGTGTCACGGCTGTTGGGTGAAAGCCATGGGGAAGGTGTTGGGCATCCTTGCCACACGAGAGCCGGCAGCACCAGGAGCCTCCGTAGCGTGAGGGTATCTGCAGCTGAAGTGGCTTCTTTTGCCTCTCTCTGCCCAAACTGGGCGGATCTCATCCTTCAAGCGAACGCAGAAGGCTGCGTATGCTCCCAGGTCCCACAGAAAGGGAAGTCTTTGGATTCCCCGACTGCAGTAACCCCTGCTGCTGCCTGTGGGTTGTTGCGCTGAAGACACCCTTCGCGCAGGGAGGAGCCACGTGGGAGATGGGTGATGCGCTGATGTAAACAGTGTCCTGTGGGTGGTGTGTCTCCTCGGAGCCGTGTGAAAGCCGACCTCCGCTTTCTCTTCCCCTCTAGAGCGGGCAGAGGATGGGCTGCAAGGCCGAGGAAACCTGAGCGAGGCAAGCGGCCAGCTAGACACAAAGTGGGGAGAAACGCTGATGCCTGGTGAACAAGGGAGTTTCCACTGCTGAAACGGATGAGAACGGACGTCACGAGCGTCCTTCTGTTTGGGGCCGGCAAGGGAACTAGAACCATTTCTCTGGGGAGAACTTGCACATGGCTGGAGGGTTCTGTCATGGGAGGTGACCGAAACCGGATTCCCAATCCTGGTTTGGTGAAGGAGAAGAAAGGGCTGTGAGACCTGAAGGCAGGGCTCTGCCTCGAGGCAAAGGTCAGTGAAGTAAGCTCGAGTTTCTCATGCTTCTTCCTGCCTCCTCAGTGTCTGTCCTCTACTTCAAGTGTGGCTGAACCAGTGCCTCAGGAGGTTGTCGGGCGGGAATGAGCGGTCACTAAAATACTTCTCCCGTTAGCTTTAGTGCTAAGGTATCCCATGGCGCTGAGCTCAGGGTCAGGAGATGGACACGCGGCCTTTCAGAGGCTGCTCTACCCGGGTGAACCGCTGTACTCCTGCTTCCCTCGAGGGAAACCTGCATTTGGAAAACTTGGTCGCTTGTCCTCCCTCTGACGGCCTCAGCGTGGTAGGGAGAGCTGGAGGAGCTCTGCCTGATCCCGTGGCAGGCTGGGGCCAGTCTGGCACAGCTTAGAGCTTGCTGGGCGCTGGGGTGTCGCTCGCAGTGGTGAGAGCTGCTGGGGAGGGGAGTGGTTCATTTAAAGCACGGTTACTTGGAGTTTTTTGTTGTAACAGCTCCTTGATTTTGCTTTGTCAGCAGGGAGAATCTGACAGGAGTACTGTCAACAAGAGCCCCTGCGGGATCCCGACCCCTCCACAGGGAGAGAGGGAGAAGCGACGTGGCGGTGCCCTGCAGGCCAGCAGCATTCGGGTACGTGGCTTTCTCGGGACTCGTCTTTGCTGATCACCGTTGATCAAGTTGACGGCGTGAGCCGGAGCGTTATCCGCTTAGGGTTAGCACGTGATGGCATCGCGCTTACTGAATGCTGGATCGAGACAACAATACTAGGGTGCCATGGGCTTGGCCAGCCAAACATGTGCATGCCACATGCCATAAACATGCCACACACATGCCAGGCACACACCACACACATGCCACACATGCCACTGCTCTCATGCACACGCCATGTACATGCTAGGCTTATGCCACAACTCATGCACATCCCATGCACACACCTTGCACCTGCAAGCAACATGGCAAACATGCCATGCGCATGTTATGTATATGCTGTGTACACATCATCCACATGCCACAAGCACTAGCACACACCATGATTGTGACACACCATCCATGAACAGGCCACACGCACACCATGCACATGTGAGCAACATTGCACATGCTATACACATGCCATGTGCATGTTATGTGCATGCTGTGTACATACCATACACATGCCACGCACATGCTGGCACGTGCCATCAAGATGTCACATCAGCCATGGACAGACCACGCACATGCTCACACACGCCATGAAGGTGACCCACCATCCATGCACATGCCTTGCACATGCAAGCAACATTCCACACACTGCACACACAGAACATTTGCATTTTATGTATGTGCTGTTTACATGCCATCCACATGCCACTCACACATTAGCACATTCAAAAAAGGTGAAGCACATGCCACGCACATTCCTTGCACACACAAGCAACATGCCACACATGCCATGTGCATGTTATGTACATGCCGTGTACATGCCATACACATGCATCCAACAGACTAACACATGCCATCAAGATGACATCCAGCCATGGACATGCCACGCACACACCATGAAGGTGACACAGCAGCCATGCACATTTCTTGCACATGCTACGCACATACCTTGCACACACAAGCAACATGCCACATATGCCATGTGCATGTTACGTACATTCTGTGTACATGCTATACATATGCATCAAACACCCCATGCACACACCACGCATGTGCCTTGCACATGTAAGCAACATAGAATCATAGAATCATAGAATAACCAGGTTGGAAGAGACCCACCGGGATCATCAGGTCCAACCATTCCTATCAAACACTAACCCATGCCCCTTAGCACCTCATCCACCTGTCCCTTAAACACGTCCAGAGAAGGTGACACAACCCCCTCCCAGGGCAGCCTCTGCCAGTTCCCAATGACCCTTCCTGTGAAAAACTATTTCCTAATGTCCATCCTGAACCTCCCCTGGTGGAGCTTGAGGCCATTCCCTCTCGTCCTGTCCCCTGTCCCTTGGGAGAAGAGCCCAGCTCCCTCCTCTCCACAACCTCCTTTCAGGTAGTTGGAGAGAGCAATGAGGTCTCCCCTCAGCCTCCTCTTCTCCAGGCTAAACAACTCCAGCTCTCTCAGCCGCTCCTCGTAAAGCTTGTTCTCCAGCCCGTTCACCAGCTTCGTTGCTCTTCTCTGGACTTGTTCCAGAGCCTCAACATCCTTCTTGTGGTGAGGGGCCCAGAACTGAACACAGGATTTGAGGAGAGGTCTCACCAGTGCTGAGTCCAGAGGGAGAAGAACCTCCCTGGACCTGCTGGTCACGCCGTTTCTGATCCAAGCCAAGATGCCATTGGCCTTCTTGGCCACCTGGGCCACTGCTGGCTCATGTTCAGTCGCTGTCAACCAACACCCCCAGGTCTCTCTCCTCCAGGCAGCTTTCTAGACAGACTTCTCCTAGTCTGTAGCTGCTCAGGGTTGTTGTGCCCCAAGTGCAAATTTCCATTCTAAAAGAACAAACTTGTGAACTTTATTCTGGGCTTAATCAATGTGCATCTTTGATTCTTGGAAAGTGTCCCCGGTCTCTAATCCTGGACCCAGAGGGGCCGGGGGTGAGAAGGGACCCGGAAGGAGGGGGGACCCGGGGTGGAGGGGCTGCTGCTCGCCCCAAATGTGCATTTGTTTGGGGTGGGCAGCTGCACATCTTCCTGCCATGATCGCAGCTTGTGTTTCCCTGGAGGTGGTCAGCGTGCCTGGAAAGGTCTTCTTCAGCACAGAGGCAAAGCTGGATGAGCTGAGGGAGCTCCGGTCTGGAGAGCGGCTGTTCCTGCGGCTTCACAAACAGCCCCCGCTCACCGTTTCTAGGGAGAAAGGTAAGGCCGGCACCAGCACCTTCTCTCGGGTGTACTTGGAATCGTGAACCCCGGTGGAAGTCATAGAATCATAAAACAATATGGATTGGAAGGGACCTTAAAGATCATCTAGTTCCAACCCCCACACCATGGTCAGGGATACCTCTCACCAGATCAGGCTGCCCAAGGCCCCGTGCAGTCTGGCCTTGAACACCTCCAGGGATGGGGCTTCCACAACTTCCCTGGGCAGCCTGTTCCAGTGTTCCACCACTCCCATGGTGAAGAAATTCTTCCTCATGTCTAGCCCAAATCTGCACCTCTCCAGTTCATCCCCATTTCCCCTCGTCCTGTCATTACAAGCCTTTGTGAACAGTCCCTCCCCAGCTTTCTTGTCGGCTTCTTTCAGGTAGTGGAAGGTTCCTAGAAGTCCTGTCTGTGAAGTTAGTCTGTTATTTCTGTGCTGACAGCTGTGGTTCTGATGCACAGTGATCAGCTCTGAGGTATCTTTGGCCTAGGTGTGTTCCCAATGCTTTTTTTTTTTTGTATTGTGAAAATGCCTTTGAAAATGTTTTCAGTAGATACCAGCTTGTGTTTTGCTGGCATGGAAATTAATATTTTATTGGTTAACAGGATTTATGTTGATTCCAACAGCTGTAGTTGTAATTCACAGTAACAAATTCTGAAGTATCTTTTGCCCTGGTGTGTTCTCAATGCGGGACTATTTTGTGCTCAAAATGGTTTTAAAAATAGTTCCAGTAGATACCTTACCAGCCTCTGCAGTGCTGGCACTTTACCTAGATGTGTGTGAGTAACAACACAGCCACACCAAAATAAGATTAACGAAACGAGTCCAGTTCTGGACAGTTTGTGTGCATTTTTAAGGTTGAGTTGTTTTCTTTTAGGCAAAGTGGATCCAGGCGTGTCTCCTGTGTCGCTTATCTGTTAAGTACACAGATTTCTGGTAAATCTCAGCTACTCGAGTCACATTCTCTGCCAGTGTTGAATAATTTTGATAGGAATGGTTGGACTCGATGATCCGGTGGGTCTCTTCCAACCTGGTTATTCTGTGATTCTGTGATAAGAACAAGATGGATGGAAATCTGCATGCAGGTTGGATTTTATTTGGGAGATCACAGGTGGCCCTGGGCTTTGAGGATCAAATTTAAGCACGATTCTAACAGAGTAAAGAAGTCCCTTTCTCCCAGTCCCCTGTGCCTTGACCAGTTTTGAGGTTTTGCAGTGAATTGGCCTCTATATTCCTTGTGTGTCCCTTGTCCTAGCTAGGTCAGGAGGGTTATCTCCAGGTGTAAGAACAGGCGTGTGTCGGAGACTTTGCCGGACTGAAGTCAGGTCGATAGTAGCGAAGAGATATTTCCATTCAGAAAGAGTAAATTTGTGGACTTTATTCTGAGCTGAATCAATGTGTGTCTTTGCTTCTTGGCAAGCGTCTCACATCTCTAATCCTGGACCAAGTGCTTTCTGGGGAGGGTGGCATGGTTGGCTGGCCCTCTGTCCCTGGGAATGGTCCAGTTTTTTTAGAGCTGCTGAGTTCTTCTGCAGAATACAATCCTTGCACAATTTCGTCTTGGTTCTGCAGAGCTTATAATCAGAGGGATGCCTTGGTCTCTGCTGGTGGCATGTGTGGGTACTGAGAGCTCAGTTGTGCCTGTGATGGCAGTGATGCCTGCTGCTGTGGTTCCAGGATTCACACACAAACAAAATTTGAACGGCGTCTGTTAACAGCTGTTCTCAATCTGTAGGAAAATCAAATTCTGAGACTGTAGTACTTATGCTGAAACTACTTTTTCTTCCAGGGAAAACGCTGTATGAGGTTAAAAGCCTTGTCACTGAGGAACCAAAGTCTTGGCTGGATGTAATCTCTGCTTGGAGAAACCTTCGTGGGTGCGAGGGGAAAAAAGATGTGTTTCAAGAAAACAGATTGCCTCTTAAGAGAAAATCAGAAGAAGAGACAAATATTGTAACTAAAAGGCAGAAAGCGGAACAAGTGAGAGAGTCTGAGGAATGTCAGGCAGAAGATGGAGAGAGTTATATGGTACCCAAGAGAAAGAGCGACCAGAACTGTGGGACTGAAAGCCAGGCTTCCTTAGAAGACCCTTCCAAAAGCAGCAAAGAGGAACCTGTTGCAAATGAGGAATTCGGCTTCAGTTTCAGAGTTTCTTGTCGCTGTAGTGGAGCAATTGCCAAAATACTTACTTCACAGGTATGCTCAAGTATCTCTGTTTTAAAGTAATTTACCAAAGGGGAAGGGAGATGTGTAGTTTCATTTGTAATTTCAGTTGTGTTGTATGTTTTAGAATAATAAACTGCAGGAGGTTTTTCTGTATTTTCTCAACCAAGCCCTTAATCTACATTTATTTTAAATAAGTAGAAATGCTAGAGTTGCTGTTAATTTCTGGGCTCTGATACCCTGAATATTTTTCAGATCAGTGCCTTTTATTGAGGATAAGTTGAGGTACTTGGGCTTGTGGAGCCTGAGAAGTGATCTGATACTAGCTTACACCTACTTAAAGGGCCCTTGCAAGGACTGTGGAGCCAGACTCCTCTCACTTGTGGCAGAGGGTGTAAAAGAGAAAGGCAGAGGCCAGAACTTGCAGGTCGGTGGGCTCTGACTGGGTATTGGGGAGAATTTGTTCCCTAGGAGGGCAGTGCAGGCCTGGGAGGTGTCACAGGGAGTGGATCTTGGCCCTGGAAGAGAGTAGTGGCGTAGAGGACTTCCAGGGGCCCTTTCCATCTAGCACTGATCCCATCTGTAATAACTTTCTGCTAGAAATAACAGCTCTGGAGCGCTGTTTCCGCCTCAGACAGCTGCCCATGGAGCATCCCCCCATGCTGGGAGCATCGCCCCCACGGCTGCGTTGCCAGGCAGGGCTCACCCAAGGAGTGCGCTGACCCACGGCTCCTTCGCCTGGTGTGAGCTGCAGAAAGCAGGGAAACAACCTGAGTGCCCCCGCTCTGCGCAGCCTGCGGGCAGAGATGGGGGCGAGCGCAGCCCTGCCCGTGGCAAGTGCCCCAGAGGCAGCGTGGAGCCCCGTGGGGCAGGACAGAGCCGCTGCCCAGTCCTTGCCGTGGGACATGGCACCGGCACTCACGGGAAAGTGACCGCGCAGGAGCCGCGGGGCCAGACGAGGCCGAGGCAGTCGGTGGCCTCGCCTTCCTCCTCTTCAGCAGGGTCCCCGGCTGCCCGCTTCCCGCCGATCGGCACCTGCAACTGGCCCAGGGCCAGGCAGAGCTTCATGTGCAGGGCGCTGCCACGGCTGCAGAGAGGAGCGGCACGGAGCGATCTGGAGGTGGCCGAGCCCAGCGGCTCTGCTCCAGCATCCCCCCGCAATGGACAGGGCACTGTGGGCGTCCCTGCTCAGCAGTTTAGCTGGCCCATCCCATCAAGGCCACTGAAGTTCCGTGCGGGACTGATTGATGCTCAGGAGAGCAGCAAACAGCCAAAGCAAGGCACTCAACAAAGATGTTTTGGCTGAGCAGTGCTGCTGGTTGAGAGCTTGACTCTTGCCAGTGCCAGACGGTGCAGCCACGGCACCGTCTCTGAAGGCACTCGAGCCGGTGCCGGGGCCAGCGCCGATTGGCATTCAGTAAATTCAGCTAAGTCTAGGCCATAGCAGGTTTATCTGCTGAGCTCTCATCGAATCATCGAGTCATAGAACAACCAGGTTGGAAGAGACCCACAGGATCATCAAGTCCAACCATTCCTACCAAACATAACCCATGTCCCTCAGCACCTCGCCCACCCATCCCTTAAACCCCTCCAGGGAAGGGGACTCAACCCCCTCCCTGGGCAGCCTCTGCCAGGGACCAATCACCCTTTCTGTGAAAATTTTTTTCCTAATATCCAGTCTAAAGCTCCCCTGGCGGAGCTTGAGGCCATTCCCTCTCATCCTGTCCCCTGTCCCTTGGGAGAAGAGCCCAGCTCCCTCCTCTCCACAACCTCCTTTCAGGTAGTTGGAGAGAGCAATGAGGTCTCCCCTCAGCCTCCTCTTCTCCAGGCTAAACACCCCCAGCTCCCTCATGTTGTAGCATCTCATCCTATGAGAACATTGCTTTGCCTTTTACTTCCACTTAGGGTCCGATGGTACTGACGACACCAAGGAAAAGAGAAAGGATTGGCAAGCCGAAGTCCCTCTGGGACTGCTGAATGTCTCAGCTGACAGTGACGTCGCTTCAGTAGGTCCTGCTCTGGCTGGAGAGAAAGTTGGTAAGAAAGATTTGGGTTTTATTGATTGAACGTGGGAGGATGTTTGTTACTGTTGCTGTCACTTTACATACACTTTGATAGTTAGCTAACATACAACTGCAAGAATGTTTTCCTTCCTCTCCAGAAGGGAGATTAACTCTGTTGCTTCCAAAAGAAAAGAAGGAGAAGGATTCAGGATCATTCTGTGCCGCTGCTGTTGATGAGGGCAGACATGAGCCAAAAGCAGATGAGGAAGACATGTAAGTCAAGCGCCACACGACTGAACAGTTTTCACGAAATGACAGGTTGCATTACCTAAAGTTTTTCTTCTCTTCTTTCAAATTCACAAAGAAAGAAAACTCACCCGTTACACAGAGTCTGCCAATTGAACTTTCATTACTCTGATTTAATGTGTCACATGCCAATGTTGCCATTCATAACGTTACACAGCAGTACAAAACAAATGTCACTTGACACACTGATAAGGAATGGTGAGGAAATTGTGCATCCTCTCTACACCTCTGCAAGGTTCGTGCCGAGAGAAACAAATCCCTTTTCTTTCACCTCTGGCATCACCACAACCAAATGATTGTAAGGGTACAAAGGGCCTTATTTCTGTAGGCTGAAAGTACGTAGCAATTGTGGTACTGATGTACAAAATGACAAGAATAGTGCCTTGCTTATGCTTTCAGTACTCAAAATACTAAATCCTAGAGGAAGAAGAGATTTTCCAGGGTTTTAGATAAGATCTGTACATCTTCCCACAAATCGAGGTAAGCAAAGAAGTTTCAGAAAGCTTAAAGTCACAGGGAGGTGGTTGAGTCACCTTCCTGGAGGTGTTTCAAGCACGGGTGGATGAGGTGCTAAGGGGCATGGTTAAGTGTTTGGTCGGAATGGTTGGACTCGATGATCCAGTGCGTTTCTTCCAACCTGGTTATTCTATGATTCTGTGAAAGCTTCACCTGTGGCTGAAGCATAATTCACATCCTACATAAACATGGCCAACTGTGTAGCTTGGTCTCAGTGGGAAAAGGGGATGCGATGCTGATAAGAGTGCTGGGCTGTTTTTACAGTTAGGATGAGATATCATTTGCCTAGTTGTGGTTTGAGCAGAGAACCAAGCGTTCCAGATCTGAAAATGACCAATGTGTCCACCACAGCAGTGTAATCCTTGCTCACGTGGTTTGTGAGCCTGTGGTGCTCTGTTGGCACCATCCATTGCAACCTATTGCTGTGGTTATGCTTTGACTTTCTTCCAGGCTGTGGCTGCTTAAATTAGCACCTTTACAGCCCCAGAAAGCAGTTTGTGCCCAGCCAGATCAAGGCCACCAAGGGTAGGGACGGTCCCCATGGGCTCCTGGATGCTGGGCAGAGGGGGTGGGTGGGCGGGCAGTGCCCGTCCCGCCCCGTGTCACAGTGCCAGTGCCTGGCACCGCACAGTCACAATGCCCCAGGCAGGTAACCAGGGGCAACGTCCCCTTCCCTCTGTCAGTCTGCCCAGCCTCGCCACCAGGACAGCTGGGCTGGGGACAGCTCCGAGACATCCACGAGGAAGCCCTTACGGAGCCCGTGGAATTACTGGAGGGAGATAAGGGAGGAAGGCTGGAGGCTGGACAAAGCTGCCAGCTCCTCAGGAGATGAGAAGAGCCACCAAGCCCGGGAGGTGCTGGAGGCTAGGAGGTCTTTTCAGCTGGATAGGAGTGGTAAGACAAGGGAATTCCTTCTTGAGGAGCACTGGAGTGCTCCCTGTGTTTTTCTCTTGCAGACTGAAGGTCAGTAACAGCATGAAGCTAGGGGTTCCAGTGCTTTGGAGCACCCACTGGTGCCATACAGGACAGGAGAAGGGTTCTTGCCCCGAAGGCCCATCAGACTGGGAGCAGTTTGCCACTCTTGGAAGCCCCTGGGATGGCTTCAGGTTGAGGGAGAAGAAAGGTCCGGCATCTTCTGGGAGGCATGAGCAGCTTGTGGGATGAGGAGTCAGGTCTTGCTCACATGCTCAGGGAACAGCCGATCACCAGATTTGGGGTCAGGAAGGAATTTTCCCCTGGGGCAGATTGGCACTGGTCCCCAGGGGTTTTTTGCCTTCCTCTGCAGCATCGAGCAGGACCACTAGTCAGGATTTCTTTAGCCCGGTTTGGCTAGGTTACTGCCTGCTGCTCCTGCCCCATGAAGATGGTTTCTCATGCCCTGCAGCTGCAGGGAGGAAGGCTTTTTTTCCCCCAGGGGGGATTGGCAAGTGTCCCTGGGGTTTTTTTTTACCTTCCTCTGCAGCAGTCAGCACTGCCCCTTGCCAGGTCTTCCTCTCTAGGTTCAACAGTCCCAGTTCCTTCAGCTGCTCCTCATAAGACTTGTGCTTTGTACACTTCACTGGTTTTGTTGGTGTTCTCTGGACACAGTCCAGCAGCTCAATACCTTGTAGTGAGAGGCCCCAGACTGAACACAGGATCTGAGGTGTGGCTTTTTGTTTGGAATTGGATGGGGAGAGAAAACTGGTGAGAAAAGCCGTGTTGATTTTGATGTGTGTGTGCAGCAGAAGTTTGTGCTTTGTCTGACAGTCCCCTTGTAATCACAGGTCACCGACATGAGAAAGAAGACCATCAAATACTTTGATTCTGTGGCGTCTCTCTTCGGAGGCTGCTCTCCCTTCTCAGCCTGCCAAGAACTTGGATTGTGACACCCAAGCGAAGAGATGATGTGTGGTCAATCAGGTCTGTTTCCTGAGTTGTGCGATGGTGAATGGATTGTCCCGCATGTCTGTTAGGATGGGTAACGTGTGCTGCTTCCAAACTGCCTCTCTTTTATGGTATTGGAAAATTCTGCTTCTTTGCATTCCTTAGGAAATCCCTCAGCACCAGAACGGAAGCGACTGTGGAGTTTTTGTCTGCAAGTCTCAACCTCACCCTCCCCTGGCATCTTCCAGCCATTCCATCAGGTCCCGAGTTCCGCAGCAGCTGCTGATTGTGCCTGGAGCAGGGATGGGGGTTCTATCCCTCGCTGTGGGGTTGGTGCGTGGCTGGTGGGGTTGGAGCTTCACAGTGGCCTCGGAAGGGCAGAGCTGTGTTCTCCATCCTTACATCTGGTGTCTGCTTCCTACTTCCCTACACGAGATGCCGCAGCTGGTGGGTTAGGGATACCTGGTCCTTATGTCTCCTGGAGAAGAGGGTTTCCCCCTGTTGATATTGGTGCATATTTTCTGCCTCGACTTCGTGTTTAAAGGATTTTTCCTTTTCTTTCCAGAGTGACATCCTTTACTTCCGCAAGAGGATGGTGTGGGAGATCATCCATCAGCAGCTGCTGCGAGAGATGCACGATGAGAGCAACACTGATCACCTCAGGGTGACTGATAAGGCATATAGTTATATTTCAAATAATTTATTTGGATAGGTAGTAGACACACAAATTTTCCTCTTTAGGCTACGCAGTAGTGGTTAAGGAGGGGTGGTGGTTTCCCCGTTATGGAGGCAGCAACTCTCACTGACATTAACTAAGGCACCTGATGACACACAAGCAGAACGGTGGCTGTGACGGGGAAGAGCCAGCACTGTCAGCCCCCGTCACTGAGATGCAGCACACGTGGCCACGTTACCGACAAAGAGGACTCTCACCCGCGGTGCTGGTGACCCCTGCATTAGCTGAGCTCATGTGGGCTCCGTGCTTGGCTCCTCGAGGCGAGTTCCCTCTGTTTGCAGGATGGCTACGATCTACTTGACTGCTAAAAACTGGATTTGTGAGGCCCTTCTGCCACGGTTTAGCTGAGGACACCCTAGAGAGTGAGCACTTGCCACCTTCTGATTTTTGGCAGGGGGGGGAGTTGTCTGGCCATACCTTGTGTGCACAACTTTCTGTGGTTGCTAATACGAAAATAAAAAAACCCTTCAGTTTGCTTTGACTTCTTCCCTGAAATGTGTAACTTTCACTCTCGTTCTCCAGCTCCCTCGGTGTTGCTCACATTTGTGTTTGTGTCCACGTGGTGGTGTTTTTCTAAGCTCTTCTGGAACTCCTCCAGGCTGCTGTACTAGGGGAGACCTGCAGCTGCTTCCCCCCACAGCCAGTGTCCAACTTCTCCTTTAAATCCAGACACTTCATAGATGCGAGAGATTAAATAGGGAGGTCAGAGCAGTGGCTGCTGGGGTCTCCAGTGGCAGCAGGGCCACAGTCAGGAAGGTGGAGGTCTCTGAGCTTGCAGCGCATCAGGAGGTGGAGAGGCTGGAGAGGCTGGAGAGGTGGCCGCTGGAGTGTTCCTGTGGCTGCACAAGCAGGTGGAGGTCACAGAGCTGGTCCCGCAGCAGCAGGGACCCCCACAAGGATCTCGGGTTGTCCAAGGGTCCATGTGGTATTAAGCTCTTCCTGGAGGCTGCTAAGCTGGTTCCAGTGCACTGGGGCTGTGGTGAGGCCACAAGGACCATTTCAGTGAGAGCCACATCTGGCAGCTGCACAGCTGGTTCTCCTTCATCTGGGACGAGCTGCTTGCGGAGCGATGACTCTCCAGGCAGGAGCGGGGGCTGCTGGAGCGGGTCCTGAGGCAGCAGGGCCACCACCAGGCAGGTCTCCGAGCTGGCATCGCAGCAGGAACCCCTACAGGGAGCTGGTGGGGGTTGGAGAGGCGGCAGCTGAGGTTTCCTGAGGCAGCAGGGCTGCTACAAGGCAGGTGGAGGTCATGGAGCTTGCACCACAGCAGCAGGGACACCCACATCAAGCTGGCTGCTAAGGCTGACAGGTCTACCCAGCTCCGGACGCCAAGTCTACCCAGCTCCGGACGCCAAATCTACCCAGCTCCGGACGCCAAGTCTACCCGGCTCCGGACGCCAAGTCTACCCAGCTCCGGACGCCAAGTCTACCCAGCTCCGGACGCCAAGTCTACCCAGCTCAGCAAGTGGATACTGCGTAGACCTGGCGGCCGGTGCTGGGTAGACCTGGTGCCCGTCCCTGGTGCTGGTGTCACCTAACAGCCATCACTGTCTGCCCCCAGAGCGGAGCCAGCACACCCACTGTTGGGGCCACAACTCCCATTTGTAGGGCCAGAACACTGATCTTATCTGATTTTTTGGGGCCAGAATACCAACTTTTGACCGAAAACGCTAATTTTAGGACAAATGACCAGGTCTCACAGAGTACAGGGGCGGCTTACAGGTCAATCCCTCTGCGTCCGCCAGGTCTTCCCACCTCAGTTCTCCTGGTGTACCTAGCTCCGGCTCCCAGGTCTACCCAGTTCTAGCTACCAGGTCTTTCCACTGGCTGCCTGGGCTTACCCGCTCTGGCTGCCACGTCTACTCAGCTAAGCAGGTCGGCGCAGGGTAGACCTGGTGTCCGTCCCCAGAGCCAGGGACACCTGAGGGCTCAGAAGATGCCCCAAGCAGTGCACAGGTAGCCCAGGGACGTTGTGACTGCACCGCCCCTGGAGGTGTTCAAGGCCAGGTTGGATGGGGTCTTGGGCAGCCTGATCCAGTGGGATGTTCCTGACCACGACAGGTGGGTAGAAACTAGATGATCTTGAAGGTCCCTTCCGACCGAACCTATTCTATAATTCTATGATCTTAGAAGTGTCATAGAGGGCTCAGAGAAGAGCTGGGCTACAGAAGAGTAGAAGTAGGGTGATAGAAGAGGCAGGTCAAAGAAAGGCCATAGAAAAGTTGTATTATAGAAGAATATGGTTGGACTCGATGATCTGGTGGGTCTCGTCCAACCTGGTTATTCTATGATTCTATGATTCTAAGACTTGGATAATACAAGAGTCAGAACATAGAAGGGCCTGAACATAGAAATCTGGGTCATAGAAGTGGCCTTGTGGGCTGCACAGGGAGGAAACCAGCACCGGCAGCCAGGCCAGGCTGGACATGCTCCCTTGGGGAAAGGGATGTCCTTGGAGAAGTGCAAGGGAGCATTTCTGTGGCTGCAGAATCCACAAGAAAGATAATCCTCTTCCCGCAGGTCCTCGTGTGGGGCAGGCTGCTCTGCTGCTGAGCTCAGACTCTCGCCCTGGCCTGGGCAGAAGGGCTGGAACGGAACGGTGAGGACACGGTCTGTGGTGGCATCTGCTGGATTGAAACCAGGAGTCCTGGATTTCCGTTGCTCTTCGTGTCCAGCCTCTCTTCTTGCCCAGAGCTTGTCAGAGCCCAGAGCAGGGCTGTGTGCAGAGCCCAGCGTGGGACACGGCTGGGACCTCATCCCAGTCTTCAGCTTCCTCAAGGAGGGCAGTGAAGGGGAAGGCGCTGATCTCCTTACCCTGGTGACCAGGGTAGGTCACAAGGAAAAGGAATGAAGCTGCATCAGGGGAAGTTCCAACTGGACATCTGGAAAAGGTTCCTCATGGAGAGGGTGCTCAGTCACTGGAACACCCCAGGGAAGTGGTGATGGCACCAAGCCTGTCAGAGTTCAAGGAGCATCTTGACAATCATCTTAGTGATATGGTTCCATTTTACACAGTCGTGTGAGGATCAGGGAGCTGGACTCAGTGATCCTCATGAGCCCCTTCCAACCCAAGATATTCTAGAAGCCTGTGATCTTCAAGCTCAAAAAATAGTCTGCCCATCCACTACCCATCCCTTGACATTACTTCTTCCTGACAAGTTCCTCCTTGTGACTCTTTCCTCTCCCAGACATCATCCTAGCTCTCCATATCGTTCTGTATTTGGGTCCTACCGGTACACTCCCTACCTGCATTTGCTCCTCTCTGCACTTGGTGCTTGATCGCAGGCTGCTTAACACCTATTTCTGCACATGGCACATCATCCCCAGACACCACTAAACCCTCATCCAGTCATAAATTTTTATAATAAAAGCAGATTTTGTGCCCATATAGAAATTTCCAGAAACTGTAATAACTTCATGCAATCCCTGTGGGCAGAAGAAATGGCAAAGGGCTCGAGGTGCCCCCTGACTGTAAGGGATTTGTGTCTGTGACGCTGCTGGGGCAACAGAAGGAGCACAAGGCATTTGCCCCAGAGATGCTGTCAGCAGATCCTGGCAGGTGCCGAGGTGTGAAGGACCCGTGGTGCCCCCGTACCGTAAGGGATTTTCCTGCTGATGCTGCCAGCCTGTTCCTGGCCTGAGGAGGCTCCGTTGTGTTTTCCATCCGTACCCAAGCCCTCTCCCTGCACAGGTCCTGTGGGGGCTTGGGCAGAGCTCCTTTCCCAGCCGTGTTCCTGCTGCTGCCCCGTCACCTCCAGAGACACAACTGACCTCACCGTCCCCGTCACAGTCAGATGTTTCCTGCTGGATTCTGAGTTTCTGAGACACAACTGACATCCTAACCCCCTACTCATCCATCACCTCCTCATGTCCTAGGACCTGAACAGGTAAAAGTACGCTTGCCCCACATCATGAGGAATGAACATGGGGACCTTGGTTCGTGGAGGGACATCCAAGTGCTATATTGAGGCGATTTCCCATGTCTTGTTACTTGCAATGAGAAGAGACTTCGAGGCAATATCTGTCCCAGAGATCTTTGTGGAAACTGAAGAAACTGCTCTTTCTACACATTCAGGTTCATCTCAGCTCACAGACATGATGTGTGCGCTCACATCTGATCCGTACAATGCCAAATTGGCCTTTGGTCTACTCAATCAGTGTCCTCTCATGGAAGAACAAAGAAACTCTCCAAGCTGGGGTGAGAGGCCGGTGCTGGGAATGGTGGTTGGCAGGGGTTTCACCAGGATTATTGCCTCTGGGACAAATGCTTGAGTCAGTTCCTGAGAGAAAGTTTAGAAGAAGCCCCAAGCCTTGAGGCTCTGCCCTGAGGAGGTCCCCTTGCTCTATGGAAAGGCTGTTCTGGAGGCAGCTCTGTCCCACAAGCAGCATGGCTGTGACCAAGCTCAGAGCCCTCAGGCCTTACAGCAAGGCAAGGGGGGAGAAGGAGAGTGTGGAAATGGAGAGAGAACAGCTCTGGGGGATCAAGTGCTGGTGTCTGGCAGTGCTGCCCTGCTGGGACTTTCTTCTTTTCCAGCCAGGAGCAAAGGAATTGTTCCTGAAGCTCCAGAAAGCCTTGGAGGGAGGGTCAGAGGAAGAGACAAGGTGCTGCAGTGGCTTTATTTTGATTACAATAGTGTGGGTTGTCATTACCTAACCCACAACGAACTCAAAAAGAGTTGAAAACATGATCATAAGTTAAAAAAAAAAAAGTAGAAATATAAAAATATAGAAGGCAGTAACACCAGCCATGAGTAACACCAGAACTGCTATGCAGAAGGTCAGGAATTTATTGCATCAGAGCTCTGTCCAGTTATAAGTTCCCGCAGCGCATCCTTGAGGTCCTTGTTCCTCAAGCCGTAGATGAGGGGATTCAGTGCTGGAGTTACCACTGCATAGAGAAACGACACAACTAAATTCATGGATGGGGAGGAGAAGGAGGGAGGCTTAAGGTAGGTAAACGTGTCAGTGCTGAGAAACAGGGAGACCACAGCCAGGTGAGGGAGGCACGTGGAGAAGGCTTTGTGCCGTCCCTGCTCCGAGGGGATCCTCAGCACGGCCCTGAAGATCTGCACATAGGACACCACAATGAAAACAAAACAGCCAAAAGCTACTAAGAAACTAACCACAATAAGCCCAACCTCCCGGAGGTTGGCATGTGAGCAGGAGAGCTTGAGGATCTGCGGGATTTCACAGAAGAACTGGTCCACAGCATTGCCCTGGCACAGGGGCAGGGAAAATGTACTGGCCGTGTGCAGCAGAGCAGAGAGAAACCCAGTGCCCCAGGCAGCTGCTGCCATGTGGACACAAGCTCTGCTGCCCAGGAGGGTCCCGTAGTGCAGGGGGTTGCAGATGGCAACGTAGCGGTCGTAGGACATGACTGTGAGAAGAAAATATTCTGTACCAAGGAAGAAAATAAATAGAAACATTTGGGCAACACATCCTGAGTAGGAGATGGCCCTGGTGTCCCAGAGGGAATTGGCCATGGATTTGGGGACAGTGGTGGAGATGGATCCCATGTCGAGGAGGGCGAGGTTGAGGAGGAAGAAGTACATGGGGGTGTGGAGGTGGTGGTCGCAGGCGATGGTGATGATGATGAGGCCGTTGCCCACGAGGGCAGCCAGGTAGATGCCCAGGAAGAGCCAGAAGTGCAAGAGCTGCAGCTCCCGTGAGTCTGCGAATGGCAGGAGGAGGAACTGGGTGATGGAGCTGCTGTTGGACATCTGCTGCCTCCAGACATGGGGCACTGTCATATGAGAGAAGGACAGTGACAAGTTAGGATAACCTCTGAGCCAAATCAAAGCCATTTCTCCTTCCCCTCCCTCCTGCTCACACCTTGTCACCTTTTTTCAGCCCTTCCTTCAGCTCTGAGCCTGGAGCCCTGCTCGGTGCCGGCTGAATGTGCCGGGAGGAGCAGAGCCTCTGCCCGCTGGCTGCAAGGAGTCAGCCCTGCTCTGCAGCAGGGGACATGGGGACGGTGGGGACAGGGGACACTGCTGGGGTTCAGCGTTGTCCAGGGGAACTGCTGCTGGTGCAGAAGGGCCTGTCAGCATCTGCACTGCCGGGGATGAGGAGCTGAGAAGGTAGCAGGCTTAGAGGTTTCGAATGCCTAAAGGTGTGACGGGACAGGTTTGCATCTGTGAGGGCAGCATAGTGCTTGCGAGGAAAACTCAAGAAAAGCCAAATGTCCTAACGAGGATATCTTAGTGCAGACGAGATAATTAATTCCTCAGGAATGCACTGCCCAAAGCCGCACAGAAGATTAGTGCCTGACTCTGCAACTCCCATCCCCAGAGAGACTGGCAGAGAGAACAAGAGAACAACAGCAACATCTCTGGTTTAAGTTTCCTCTCAATCTCTGATCCTATCCCTTCTGTCTGGAGGTTTTCCTCAATGGAGCTGATTCCCTGTCCCATGCCTTCTCCCTGTCAGCGCTCACAGATCCCATCTGACCCTCTCTGCATCCCCCTGGCCCTACACAAACATCTGCCTGGGTTAAGCTGGACGTAGGGTCTTGTTGATAAGCAGAAAAGGATGGAACAGACTGAGCCTGATGGGTCCAGCAGAGGTGATGCTGCTGCTGTCCATGGGCAGAGGACCAGCTGGAGACATATTCGGAGGCTCCTATCGGACCTGCTGACCACTCAAGGATACTGCTCAGGAGTCTCAGTGACTTGTTTAAGCATGAAAGGCTCTGGTTCCATTTCTCCCACCAAATTCCCCAGGTGCAGGGAACTGAAAACACAGAGTCTGGGAAGTTCCTTATCTTTAATGCAAGAGCCCTCCTGACAGATCCCACAGGCTGTGGCTGTGCCGGCTTTAGGAGATCCCTCCAGCAACCGCACCTGCATTGTCCTGCACTCAGAGACTCACCTGGAGAAGGGCTGTGAAGAGTTTTCTCCAAATGAAGCCTCCTCTCTCCTGCCACCCCACCTGCCTTTCCCCTCTCTCTGCTCCCTCCTGTCCCCTCGCTGCCTGCAGGCAGTGCCCTCAGCCCTGCTGGGCTTTGCAGAGGAGCTGCTCCCGGCCAGACCTGGCTCTTTTATGATCTCCTGTCTCATGATGAGCTCCCTCCCTGCCAGGAGCCCAGCCCAGCTCAGCAGCAGAGGAGCAGCCCAAGGCAGCGCTTTCTCTGCTCCCTCTGGGCTCCCTCGAGGTGTCCCTGGGGCTCCAGGGGAACATTCTGAGAAACAGGCTGAAGCCATCCCTGATGCTTCCTTCATCATCTGGGCAGGCACACTTCTGTCCTGCAGTGTCATTGCTCCTGTTAGAAAAATAATAGGGAATGAGAATCAATTTCTTGTCTCACCATTAGACAGGACCTCAGAAAGGTGACAGCGAACGAAATCATTTCTCCAAAGTAGGAGGATCTGTCCCACGGAGTGAATTCAGGCATTTCATCCGAGGTCTTTAGACTTGGGGCTGGGAAGACACTCAGCTCCCTTTCCCCCAGACACATCTTCTGCAAAGCTTATGCACACACAGGGTCTTGAAACCCTTGGTCGTGGTTTCCTCATGGCAGGGATGAGTTTGCCTGGTGCCACAGCTTCAGGGCTTCAGCCCTAATGGGCAGCAATGGCCTCAGCCAGGGGCACAGGCAGGAGGAGCTGGAGCCATTCCCATGGGAGACAGAGCTGGGACATGGTCACAGAGCTCAGGAGAGATGGTAGTCAAGGACAGCATCTTCCAAGCACTGCAAGGCTCCAGATAAACTGAGTCTCAGCTTGAAAGTCCATTCAAGGACCCATGATGAGATTTTGCTGCTTCTGGAACAGTTAAAGAAGAAAAATACGCTGCGTAGGCACTGCTCGATTTAGAAGGGTCAGGTGTAGACAGATCTGAGGTTCACTGTGTCCTCTGTCCCTGCCTTCCCCATCAAGGTCTCACAGGGCTTTGTGACTCATGGTAGGACTCTGGAGGAGTTTGACCAGTAGTGGGTAGAGGTCAAGTCAGGGATCTCTTGGGCAAAAGGAATTCTTCACAGTCTATGAGACAGGAGGGGCAGCATCGCAGGGAGCTGAGGGAACAGGAAGATGTCACAGTGTCTCCATCATCTTCCAGAGGTCATGGAGAGTGTTGGAACTCCCTGACCGCTGGTACCACTGCCACATCAGAAATGGCCAGTGGATGAGTAGGGGAGCAAAAGGCTTTGCCCCAGAATTTGTCTAGTAGGATCCCATTTCTGGGTGTCTGAAAGAGAAGGGGATTTTATTTCCCTTGGTAGATTATGTCTCACCATCCTTCTATGACCCAACTCTTCCACGGTCTGATTCTCCCATGACCAGACACTTACATAAGCCACCTCTTCTAGGACGCAGGTTTTCTGTCACCTGAGCCCTCTTTGACTCTAGTGAATCTTCTATGACCCAAGACTTATATGACCCTTCTAAGACTTCTTTATGACCTGAATTTTTTTATGTCCAGACTCCTCTATGACCCTTAAATGACCCAAACTTTCTATGAAACTTTTATGACCAGACTCTTCTATAAACAGCACTTCTCTGTCCCTTTTATGACCTGATCTTTCTATAGCCCAAATCTTCTTTGATCCTTCTATGACCCAACACTTCTCTAAACCTTCTACAGTTGAATTCTTATATGACCCAACCCTCTATGACGCCAATCCTCTAAGATATGAGTCTTTTATGACCCAACACTTCTAAAAAAAGTCTTCTATGACCCAAGCCTTCTGTGACCCAACTCTCCTCTGACTCTTCCGTAATTTTCTATGACCTGACTTCTCTGTGATTCTTCTATGACCTGACTCTTCTATAACCCGACTCCTCTATGACCCGACTAATCTATGACACAGCCCTTCTATGGCCTAAGCCTTTTGTGAACCGGCACTTCTATGACCCCTCTATGACCCGACTCAAGTTTCTATGAGTCGACTCTTCCATGACCCAAATATTCTATAACCCAAATCTTCTATGACTCAAATATTCTATGAGCTGACTCTTCTATGGACCATCTGTGACTGGGCTCTTCTATATCTCCTCTACGAGCCGACTTGTCTATGACTAAACTCTTCCGCGACCATCGCTTACATGACCAGGTCCTTCTATGACTTAAGCCTTCTATGAAGAAACCGTTCTATGACCCAGCTACTCTCTGACTCTTCAGTGCTGTGACTTTCTCCGATCCAGGTCTTCTGTGACTCTTCTATGACATGAATCATTTATGCTCCAATGCTTCTATGACCAATATTTGACCAGATGCTTCTGTGACCCGACTCTTCTAAGACCCAACTATTAACAAACCCTTCTATGACCTGACCCCTCTATGACTCTCTATGACCTGACTCATATGAGACATTTCCTTTATGAACTGACAATTCTGTGACTCTTGGATAACTCTTCTATAATGTGATACTTCTGCAGTCTTTCTATATCCTGATGCTTCTACAACGCACACTTTCTGTGCCTCAATGTTTCCATGAAACTTCTATGAGTGAACTCTTCTATGACCTTTCCATGACCAAACACTGCCAATGCCCGACTAAACTCTCACACTCGTAGGACTTGACTCTTCCATGACCTGAGTATTCTATGATCCACAATGATTTGAACGTTCTATGAACCATCTGTCCTTCTGTATTGCACCTCTATGACTCGACTCCTCTCTGACATGATCTTTCTCTCAAACGCATTTTCTGCCACTCTTCTACGATCCAACCCGTTAATAACCCTACCCTTCTATCACCCAACTCTTCTGGTGCACGTGGAGCTGTGTGAGAGCCTTGGCATCTCAAGGAACCCTACAGGCCTGTATTTGGAATCACAAGAAATAACTGCTTCCACTTCAATTCAGCAATGTGAGAAGGCTCATGGCACCAACATCATTGCAGTCAAAGCCAGATCTCCCTGCCCAGGGCCTGGGGGTCAGGGCTTGGACTTTCTGCTTCACTAAGTGAACCCAGGCTTTTCTTAGCATCACAGCTGCCTGCACGGCGCCTTTGTCCTCCTGCAATCATGGCCTCCAATTCTCGGCTCTAATGAGTCCCTGGGGAGCCTTTGTCACTAACGATGCTCACTGAGACCAACTAAGACTTCAAGAAACTTTGAGCTTTGCTTTTGACTTCTTGAGAGCTTTGTTCCATCTCCTCTCAGCAGCTGAGGTTCAAGGACTCATCAGCAATTCCATCCTGGATCTCATTAACCTACAGAAAGCCTTAATGAGCTCTTTCTCTTCCTGTTGTTTTCTTCAAGTCTTCAAGCCTCGCATGGCTCCTTGTAGTCATTTCCCAGTGTGGTTACAGAGGAAGATTTCAAAGTGCACCTAAGAAAAACGTTTTATCTGAAACTTTCTAGAACTTTCAAACTCATACAATGGTTTGGGTTGGTAAGGACCTTAAAGCCCGTCCAGTTTCAACCCCCCTTCCCTGGTCAGGGACACCTCCCACTGGACCAGGCTGCTCCAAGCCCCATCCAGCCCGACCTTGAACCCCTCCAGGCAGGGGGCACACACAGCTTCCCTGGGATACCTGAGCCACGTCCTCACCACCTTCTTTGTGAACAATTCCTCCCTAATGTCTAATCTAAATCTTCCCTAGGCCATAACGCCACCCCGTCATCCTATCATTCCATGCCCTTGGAAAAAGTCCCTTGCCAGCTTTCTTGGTGACCCCTTCAGGTACGGGAAGGCCTCTATAACGTCCCCCCGATGCCTTCTCTTCTGCAGGCTGAGGAAGTTCCAGGAGAAGATCAATATTTCTTTGTGAAATCCCTTTTGAAAGGGCATGGGATTGGTGGAGGTCTCTTGTTAGTGAGGAAGAGCAAGTGTTCTGGTGCCCACGTCCACCTCCTCAGGGCAAACTTCAGCTGGCCAGCTCTCTGTCCGTGCTTCTCCATGGAGATGTTTTTTTCATTTGAGGGCCAAGGTAAAAATAGATTAATAGACGAAAGAAAAAAAGATAAAAGGAATATAAAGAGAGACCAAACCCAATGCAATTTACATCACTTCCCACCTCCTGCTTGGGGCAGCCTGCTAAGTGGGTCTCTATTTTATGCTCATAGACAAACCTAGGGAACAAGAGAGCTCAGTTTAGACGTCAACAAGGCACCGAGGCCACGATTGAAAGAAAGGACTTTGGCACTTGACGGCTCCATGAACGCAGCTATCACCTGGCCAAGGCTCCTGTGACACCTGGGAACATCCAGCTTCTCATCCAGAGGAGCAGGATCCTTCTGGGATAGACAGGAGGGGAAAAGCCTTTGTGTGAACGTGGGGCAGCCTCGGCCGAGGCTCCAGGGCAGCGGGGGATTCTGCACCCCTGGGGGTTCAAACTCAGCAGATTTGATGCCTCGGGAGAGCTCGTCAGCCTTAACGGTTCTGTGCGTGTGCGACTGAGGGGCCAGAGCTCTGTGCAGCCAAAGCGCCTCCTGCCACAACCCCCAGCGCTATTTTGGGGCCAGATCCCCTCGTTTTGGTCCAAAACCCCGGTTCCCAGCCTGGGGCTCTGGAGGCAGACACTGCGTTTTGGGTCTCAGAGCTTCATGTTAGGGTACGGGCCCTAATACATAAGTTCCACCCCCTCCCCTTTTGATCTTCAAAGACTCATTTTAAGGCCCAGAGCACAATTTTTAAGGCACAATGTCTGGTTTTCTATGTCCACAGCTTCCATGTTGGAGACAAAAGCCTCTAACAGGGCTCAAAAGCTCATTTTTAGCTCCCAAAGCCCCCTTTTCAGGCAACAAAGCCTCACTGTGAGGGCTCAAATCCTCTTTTTGAGCCTCTCAAGTCCCATTTTTAGGGTGAAAGCCACCCTGTTCACTACCATGGCTTCTTTTTAGGGTAAAGAACCTGATGTCGGGGCTCAAAGATGCAATTTCAGTTTCAAAGCAACATTTGTAGGGCCCAAAGGCTCTTTTTGAAGCTCCAAACTCTCACATAAAGGATCCAACCTCCCCCTTTACAGCCTCAAGCCTCCATTGGAGCACCCAAAGTCCTGCAGTTTTGACCAGAGCTTCATTTCTTGAGGCAACAGAGGAACCAAGAGGTTTGTCTCCTTCGCAGGGACAAAAGACTTAACTTGTAGCACTGCACCCATCTCTTTAGTGCCCCAAGTCTCATATTTAGGGTGGAAATCCTTGATTTTAGGGTTCCAACTTGTCTTTTAACACTTATAGCTTTTCTTAGGAGGCCCATAGTTACATTTTGAGTCTCAACCCTCGTTTTTTAAGTCTAAAGACACATTTCATTGTCCCGGAGCATAATTTTTAAGGATCAAAGTTGATTCTGGATGTCTGAAACCTCAGTGTTATGGGCCAAAGCCTTATTTTTAGCTCCTTTCTAGCTTCCAGAGCTTCCTTTTCCGGGAACAAAGCTTCATTTTTGGAGTTGTTTGCAGTTGTAAAGGCCCAGATCCTCATTTTTAGCCTCTCAGGTATATTTCAAGCTGCAAAGCTGTTGCCTTTGGTACCACAGCTTCATTTCAGGGCATGAAACCCGAGGTCCGGGCTCAAAGCCTCAGTTTCACTTTCAAAGCACCACTGGTAGGACCCAAACCCTCCTTTTGAAGCTCCAGACTGTCATGGAAAGTATCCAACCCCCTCCTTTACGGCTCGAAGCCTCTACTGGAGTGCCTAAAGCCCTGCATTCAGGACCAGAGCTTCATTTCTTGGAAGCAAGAGGTTCTCATCCCTTGAGGGATCAAAAGACACATTTGTAGCTCCACACCCATCCTTTTAGTGCAGAAGTCTCATGTTTTGGACTGAAATCTTCAATTCCAGGGTTCTAACCTGTTTTCTAGGACCCATAGACATTGTACTCCCAGCAGATATCAGGCAGATTGAAGTCTCCCACAAGAACGAGAGGCATTGATCTAGAGATTGACCGCAGCTGTTTATAGAAGAGCCCATCAGCTGCTTCTCCTTGGCTGGGTGGTCTGTAACAGACTCCCATCACAAAATCTACCTTCTGGTGGGCTCCTCTGATTTTAACCCACAGGCACTCAACCTCCTGATCGCCACACTCCATCTCAACGGAGTCCAAGTCCTCCCTTACAAAGAGGGCTACCCCGCCTCCTCTCCTACCCTTCCTATCCCTCCTGAAGGGTTTGTACCCCACCATAGCCATACTCCGGTTATATGACTCGTCCCACCACGTTTCCGTGATGGCAACGACATCATAGGCCCCTTGCCCTACGACAGCTTCCAGCTCTTCCTTCTTATTCCCCATGCTGTGTGCATTGGTGTAAATGCCCTTCAGCTGAGCTGCCGAGCCTTCAGCCCTCTTAGAGGGAACAGAGTTCGTTCCCAACTGCCTGGTCACTGGAGTAGCTAGCTCCAGAGTGCCTGTATCTCCTTGAGCACCCCGAGGTGTGTTCTCCCCCACTTTCTGGTTGGTGAGGTACTGGTGGTCCTCACCAGCACACCCTCTCCCAATCACCAATTTCCCTCGTCCAGGCTCGTTCCTGTCTAGCCTGGGCTCAACCCCCTCCCCCTTCACATCTAGTTTAAAGCTCGATTTATGAGCTTAGTTAGGTTTTTAGCAAGGGCTTTAGCCCCCCTAGGAGACCCACGTGTCCACCCTTAGCGTGAAAGCCTGGGGGTGCGTGAGCCACCCCATGATCAAAGAAGCCAAAGCCCCTCTCCTCGCACCAGGCTCGGAGCGAATTCTTCTTCCTGGCTTCCCGCTCCTCCCTATTTAGCCTTGGGATGGAGCAGAATACCACTTGTGCCCCAGAGCCCTCCATCACTTTCCCAATGGTCCTGAAGCCATTCTTGATGGCTTTGGACTTTTTGTTTGTTAGGTCGTCATTACCAGTTTGGACTACTATCAGAGGATAGTAGTCTGTCTCGTGGACCAGGGAAGGAAGTTTTCTAGCTCCCTCCTTCCCTGATGCCCCTGGTAAGCAGCAGACCTCTCTGTGGAGCGGGTCCGGTCTGCAAATGGGTCCCTCTGTTCCTTTTAGGAGGGAGTCCCCTACAACAATCACCCTCCTCTTCTTCTTGATGGAGGATGTTTTTATCTTTTTCTGAGGATGGTGCAGCCTAGGGAAGGATTCTAGGCTGTGGGAACCATCATCCTCATCCTCAGGGTTAGATTCCACCTGCAGCAGCTGGTACTTGTTCCCCAGGGGGATCTGGGGTTTTGCTGTCTGGGTGAGGGGAGCAGGTTTCCTTCCTCTGGCAGGAACTTGCTGCCCTTCCCCATCTCTTGTTCCCCCAACCTTACAGTTTGCAGGTGGATGATGTTCGAACACACCAGCCCCAGCAGCCGCTGAGTTAGTGAGAGGGCCCTGCTCCACTGGTCTATCTCTCTCTCGCACTCCCTGAAGGACATAGAAGGGCCTGAACATAGAAATCTGGGTCATAGAAGTGGCCTTGTGGGCTGCACAGGGAGGAAACCAGCACCGGCAGCCAGGCCAGGCTGGACATGCTCCCTTGGGGAAAGGGATGTCCTTGGAGAAGTGCAAGGGAGCATTTCTGTGGCTGCAGAATCCACAAGAAAGATAATCCTCTTCCCGCAGGTCCTCGTGTGGGGCAGGCTGCTCTGCTGCTGAGCTCAGACTCTCGACCTGGCCTGGGCAGAAGGGCTGGAACGGAACGGTGAGGACACGGTCTGTGGTGGCATCTGCTGGATTGAAACCAGGAGTCCTGGATTTCCGTTGCTCTTCGTGTCCAGCCTCTCTTCTTGCCCAGAGCTTGTCAGAGCCCAGAGCAGGGCTGTGTGCAGAGCCCAGCGTGGGACACGGCTGGGACCTCATCCCAGTCTTGAGCTTCCTCAAGGAGGGCAGTGAAGGGGAAGGCGCTGATCTCCTTACCCTGGTGACCAGGGTAGATCACAAGGAAAAGGAATGAAGCTGCATCAGGGGAAGTTCCAACTGGACATCTGGAAAAGGTTCCTCATGGAGAGGGTGCTCAGTCACTGGAACACCCCAGGGAAGTGGTGATGGCACCAAGCCTGTCAGAATCCAAGGAGCATCTTGACAATCATCTTAGTGATATGGTTCCATTTTACACAGTCGTGTGAGGATCAGGGAGCTGGACTCAGTGATCCTCATGAGCCCCTTCCAACCCAAGATATTCTAGAAGCCTGTGATCTTCAAGCTCAAAAAATAGTCTGCCCATCCACTACCCATCCCTTGACATTACTTCTTCCTGACAAGTTCCTCCTTGTGACTCTTTCCTCTCCCAGACATCATCCTAGCTCTCCATATCGTTCTGTATTTGGGTCCTACCGGTACACTCCCTACCTGCATTTGCTCCTCTCTGCACTTGGTGCTTGATCGCAGGCTGCTTAACACCTATTTCTGCACATGGCACATCATCCCCAGACACCACTAAACCCTCATCCAGTCATAAATTTTTATAATAAAAGCAGATTTTGTGCCCATATAGAAATTTCCAGAAACTGTAATAACTTCATGCAATCCCTGTGGGCAGAAGAAATGGCAAAGGGCTCGAGGTGCCCCCTGACTGTAAGGGATTTGTGTCTGTGACGCTGCTGGGGCAACAGAAGGAACACAAGGCATTTGCCCCAGAGATGCTGTCAGCAGATCCTGGCAGGTGCCGAGGTGTGAAGGACCCGTGGTGCCCCCGTACCGTAAGGGATTTTCCTGCTGATGCTGCCAGCCTGTTCCTGGCCTGAGGAGGCTCCGTTGTGTTTTCCATCCGTCCCCAAGCCCTCTCCCTGCACAGGTCCTGTGGGGGCTTGGGCAGAGCTCCTTTCCCAGCCGTGTTCCTGCTGCTGCCCCGTCACCTCCAGAGACACAACTGACCTCATCGTCCCCGTCACAGTCAGATGTTTCCTGCTGGATTCTGAGTTTCTGAGACACAACTGACATCCTAACCCCCTACTCATCCATCACCTCCTCATGTCCTAGGACCTGAACAGGTAAAAGTACGCTTGCCCCACATCATGAGGAATGAACATGGGGACCTTTGTTCGTGGAGGGACATCCAAGTGCTATATTGAGGCGACTTCCCATGTCTTGTTACTTGCAATGAGAAGAGACTTCGAGGCAATATCTGTCCCAGAGATCTTCGTGGAAACTGAAGAAACTGCTCTGTCTACACATTCAGGTTCATCTCAGCTCACAGACATGATGTGTGCGCTCACATCTGATCCGTACAATGCCAAATTGGCCTTTGGTCTACTCAATCAGTGTCCTCTCATGGAAGAACAAAGAAACTCTCCAAGCTGGGGTGAGAGGCCAGTGCTGGGAATGGTGGTTGGCAGGGGTTTCACCAGGATTATTGCCTCTGGGACAAATGCTTGAGTCAGTTCCTGAGAGAAAGTTTAGAAGAAGCCCCAAGCCTTGAGGCTCTGCCCTGAGGAGGTCCCCTTGCTCTATGGAAAGGCTGTTCTGGAGGCAGCTCTGTCCCACAAGCAGCATGGCTGTGACCAAGCTCAGAGCCCTCAGGCCTTACAGCAAGGCAAGGGGGGAGAAGGAGAGTGTGGAAATGGAGAGAGAACAGCTCTGGGGGATCAAGTGCTGGTGCCTGGCAGTGCTGCCCTGCTGGGACTTTCTTCTTTTCCAGCCATGAGCAAAGGAATTGTTCCTGAAGCTCCAGAAAGCCTTGGAGGAAGGGTCAGAGGAAGAGACAAGGTGCTGCAGTGGCTTTATTTTGATTACAATAGTGTGGGTTGTCATTACCTAACCCACAACCAACTCAAAAAGAGTTGAAAACACGATCACAAGCTAAAAAACCAGTAGAAATATAAAAATATAGAAGGCAGTAACACCAGCCATGAGTAACACCAGAACTGCTATGCAGAAGGTCAGGAATTTATTGCATCAGAGCTCTGTCCAGTTATAAGTTCCCGCAGCGCATCCTTGAGGTCCTTGTTCCTCAAGCCGTAGATGAGGGGATTCAGTGCTGGAGTTACCACTGCATAGAGAAATGACACAACTAAATTCATGGATGGGGAGGAGAAGGAGGGAGGCTTAAGGTAGGTAAACATGTCAGTGCTGAGAAACAGGGAGACCACAGCCAGGTGAGGGAGGCACGTGGAGAAGGCTTTGTGCCGTCCCTGCTCCGAGGGGATCCTCAGCACGGCCCTGAAGATCTGCACATAGGACACCACAATGAAAACAAAACAGCCAAAAGCTACTAAGAAACTAATCACAAGAAGCCCAACCTCCCTGAGGTTGGCATGTGAGCAGGAGAGCTTGAGGATCTGGGGGATTTCACAGAAGAACTGGTCCACAGCATTGCCCTGGCACAGGGGCAGGGAAAATGTACTGGCCGTGTGCAGCAGAGCAGAGAGAAACCCAGCGCCCCAGGCAGCTGCTGCCATGCGGACACAAGCTCTGGTGCCCAGGAGGGTCCCGTAGTGCAGGGGGTTGCAGATGGCAACGTAGCGGTCGTAGGACATGACTGTGAGAAGAAAATATTCTGTACCAAGGAAGAAAATAAATAGAAACATTTGGGCAACGCATCCTGAGTAGGAGATGGTCTTGGTGTCCCAGAGGCAATTGGCCATGGATTTGGGGACAGTGGTGGAGATGGATCCCATGTCGAGGAGGGCGAGGTTGAGGAGGAAGAAGTACATGGGGGTGTGGAGGTGGTGGTCGCAGGCGATGGTGATGATGATGAGGTCGTTTCCCAGGAGGGCAGCCAGGTAGATGCCCAGGAAGAGCCAGAAGTGCAGGAGCTGCAGCTCCCGTGAGTCTGCGAATGGCAGGAGGAGGAACTGGGTGATGGAGCTGCTGTTGGACATCTGCTGCCTCCAGACACAGGACACTGTCATATGAGAGAAGGACAGTGACAAGTTAGGATAACCTCTGAGCCAAATCAAAGCCATTTCTCCTTCCCCTCCCTCCTGCTCACACCTTGTCCCCTTTTTTCAGCCCTTCCTCCAGCTCCCTGTCTGGAGCCCTGCTCGGTGCCGGCTGAATGTGCCGGGAGGAGCAGAGCCTCTGCCCGCTGGCTGCAAGGAGTCAGCCCTGCTCTGCAGCAGGGGACATGGGGACGGTGGGGACAGGGGACACTGCTGGGGCTCAGCGTTGTCCAGGGGAACTGCTCCTGGTGCAGAAGGGCCTGTCAGCATCTGCACTGCCGGGGATGAGGAGCTGAGAAGGTAGCAGGCTTAGAGGTTTCGAATGCCTAAAGGTGTGACGGGACAGGTTTGCATCTGTGAGGGCAGCATAGTGCTTGCGAGGAAAACTCAAGAAAAGCCAAATGTCCTAACGAGGATATCTTAGTGCAGACGAGATAATTAATTCCTCAGGAATGCACTGCCCAAAGCCGCACAGAAGATCAGTGCCTGACTCTGCAACTCCCATCCCCAGAGAGACTGGCAGAGAGAACAAGAGAACAACAGCAACATCTCTGGTTTAAGTTTCCTCTCCATCTCTGATCCTATCCCTTCTCTCTGGAGGTTTTCCTCAATGGAGCTGATTCCCTGTCCCATGCCTTCTCCCTGTCAGTGCTCACAGATCCCATCTGACCCTCTCTGCATCCCCCTGGCCCTACACAAACATCTGCCCGGGTTAAGCTGGACGTAGGGTCTTGTTGATAAGCAGAAAGGGATGGAACAGACTGAGCCTGATGGGTCCAGCAGAGGTGATGCTGCTGCTGTCCATGGGCAGAGGACCAGCTGGAGACATATTCGGAGGCTCCTATCGGACCTGCTGACCGCTCAAGGATACTGCTCAGGAGTCTCAGTGATTTGTTTAAGCATGAAAGGCTCTGGTTCCATTTCTCCCACCAAATTCCCCAGGTGCAGGGAACTGAAAACACAGAGTCTGGGAAGTTCCTTATCTTTAATGCAAGAGCCCTCCTGACAGATCCCACAGGCTGCGGCTGTGCCGGCTTTAGGAGATCCCTCCAGCAACCGCACCTGCATTGTCCTGCACTCAGAGACTCACCTGGAGAAGGGCTGTGAAGAGTTTTCTCCAAATGAAGCCTCCTCTCTCCTGCCACCCCACCTGCCTTTCCCCTCTCTCTGCTCCCTCCTGTCCCCTCGCTGCCTGCAGGCAGTGCCCTCAGCCCTGCTGGGCTTTGCAGAGGAGCTGCTCCTGGCCAGACCTGGCTCTTTTATGATCTCCTGTCTCATGATGAGCTCCCTCCCTGCCAGGAGCCCAGCCCAGCTCAGCAGCAGAGGAGCAGCCCAAGGCAGCGCTTTCTCTGCTCCCTCTGGGCTCCCTCGAGGTGTCCCTGGGGCTCCAGGGGAACATTCTGAGAAACAGGCTGAAGCCATCCCTGATGCTTCCTTCATCATCTGGGCAGGCACACTTCTGTCCTGCAGTGTCATTGCTCCTGTTAGAAAAATAATAGGGAATGAGAATCAATTTCTTGTCTCACCATTAGACAGGACCTCAGAAAGGTGACAGCGAACGAAATCATTTCTCCAAAGTAGGAGGATCTGTCCCATGGAGTGAATTCAGGCATTTCATCCGAGGTCTTTAGACTTGGGGCTGGACGACACGCAGCTCCCTTTCTCCCAGATACGTCTTCGGCAAAGCTTATGCACACACAGGGTCTTGAAACCCTTGGTCGTGGTTTCCTCATGGCAGGGATGAGTTTGCCTGGTGCCACAGCTTCAGGGCTTCAGCCCTAATGGGCAGCAATGCCCTCAGCCAGGGGCACAGGCAGGAGGAGCTGGAGCCATTCCCATGGGAGACAGAGCTGGGACATGGTCACAGAGCTCAGGAGAGATGGTAGTCAAGGACAGCATCTTCCAAGCACTGCAAGGCTCCAGATAAACTGAGTCTCAGCTTGAAAGTCCATTCAAGGACCCATGATGAGATTTTGCTGCTTCAGGAACAGTTAAAGAAGAAAAATACCCTGCGTAGGCACTGCTGGATTTAGAAGGGTCAGGTGTCACAGATCTGAGGTTCACTGTGTCCTCTGTCCCTGTCTTCCCCATCAAGGTCTCACAGGGCTTTGTGACTCATGGTAGGACTCTGGAGGAGTTTGACCAGTAGTGGGTAGAGGTCAAGTCAGGGATCTCTTGGGCAAAAGGAATTCTTCGCAGTCTATGAGACAGGAGGGGCAGCATCGCAGGGAGCTGAGGGAACAGGAAGATGTCACAGTGTCTCCATCATCTTCCAGAGGTCATGGAGAGTGTGGGAACTCCCTGACCGCTGGTACCACTGCCACATCAGAAATGGCCAGTGGATGAGTAGGGGAGCAAAAGGCTTTGCCCCAGAATTTGTCTAGTAGGATCCCATTTCTGGGTGTCTGAAAGAGAAGGGGATTTTATTTCCCTTGGTAGATTATGTCTCACCATCCTTCTATGACCCAACTCTTCCACGGTCTGATTCTCCCATGACCAGACACTTACATAAGCCACCTCTTCTAGGACGCAGGTTTTCTGTCACCTGAGCCCTCTTTGACTCTAGTGAATCTTCTATGACCCAAGACTTATATGACCCTTCTAAGACTTCTTTATGACCTGATTTTTTTTATGTCCAGACTCCTCTATGACCCTTAAATGACCCAAACTTTCTATGAAACTTTTATGACCAGACTCTTCTATAAACAGCACTTCTCTGTCCCTTTTATGACCTGATCTTTCTATAGCCCAAATCTTCTTTGATCCTTCTATGACCCAACACTTCTCTAAACCTTCTACAGTTGAATTCTTATATGACCCAACCCTCTATGACGCCAATCCTCTAAGATATGAGTCTTTTATGACCCAACACTTCTAAAAAAAGTCTTCTATGACCCAAGCCTTCTGTGACCCAACTCTCCTCTGACTCTTCCGTAACTTTCTATGACCTGACTTCTCTGTGATTCTTCTATGACCTGACTCTTCTATAACCCGACTCCTCTATGACCCGACTAATCTATGACACGGCCCTTCTATGGCCCAACCCTTTTGTGAACCGGCACTTCTATGACCCCTCTATGACCCGACTCAAGTTTCTATGAGTCGACTCTTCCATGACCCAAATATTCTATAACCCAAATCTTCTATGACTCAAATATTCTATGAGCTGACTCTTCTATGGACCATCTGTGACTGGGCTCTTCTATATCTCCTCTACGAGCCGACTTGTCTATGACTAAACTCTTCCGCGACCATCTCTTAAATGACCAGGTCCTTCTATGACTTAAGCCTTCTATGAACAAACCGTTCTATGACCCAGCTACTCTCTGACTCTTCAGTGCTGTGTCTTTCTCCGATCCAGGTCTTCTGTGACTCTTCTATGACATGAATCATTTATGCTCCAACACTTCTATGACCAATATATGATCAGATGCTTCTGTGACCCGACTCTTCTAGGACCCAACTATTAACAAACCCTTCTATGACCTGACCCCTCTATGACTCTCTCTGACCTGACTCATATGAGACGCTTCCTTTATGAACTGACAATTCTATGACTCTTGGATAACTCTTCTATAATGCGATACTTCTGCAGTCTTTCTATATCCTGATGCTTCTACAACGCACACTTTCTGTGCCTCAATGTTTCCATGAAACTTCTATGAGCAAACTCTTCTATGACCTTTCCATGACCCAACACTGCCAATGCCCGACTAAACTGTCACACTCGTATGACTTGACTCTTCCATGACCTGAGTATTCTATGATCCACAATGATTTGAACGTTCTATGAACCATCTGTCCTTCTGTATTGCACCTCTATGACTCGACTCCTCTCTGACATGATCTTTCTCACAAACGCATTTTCTGCCACTCTTCTACGATCCAACCCATTAATAACCCTACCCTTCTATCCCCCAACTCTTCTGGTGCACGTGGAGCTGTGTGAGAGCCTTGGCATCTCAAGGAACCCTACAGGCCTGTATTTGGAATCACATGGAATAACTGCTTCCACTTCAATTCAGCAATGTGAGAAGGCTCATGGCACCAACATCATTGCAGTCAAAGCCAGATCTCCCTGCCCAGGGCCTGGGGGTCAGGGCTTGGACTTTCTGCTTCACCAAGTGAACCCAGGCTTTTCTCAGCATCACAGCTGCCTGCACGGCGCCTTTGTCCTCCTGCAATCATGGCCTCCAATTCTCGGCTCTAATGAGTCCCTGGGGAGCCTTTGTCACTAACGATGCTCACTGAGACCAACTAAGACTTCAAGAAACTTTGAGCTTTGCTTTTGACTTCTTGAGAGCTTTGTTCCATCTCCTCTCAGCAGCTGAGGTTCAAGGACTCATCAACAATTCCATCCTGGATCTCATTAACCTACAGAAAGCCTTAATGAGCTCTTTCTCTTCCTGTTGTTTTCTTCAAGTCTTCAAGCCTCGCATGGCTCCTTGTAGTCATTTCCCAGTGTGGTTACAGAGGAAGATTTCAAAGTGCACCTAAGAAAAACGTTTTATCTGAAACTTTCTAGAAGTTTCAAAATCATACAATGGTTTGGGTTGGTAAGGACCTTAAAGACCGTCCAGTTTCAACCCCCCTTCCTTGGGCAGGGACACCTCCCACTGGACCAGGCTGCTCCAAGCCCCATCCAGCCCGACCTTGAACCCCTCCAGGCAGGGGGCACACACAGCTTCCCTGGGAAACCCGAGCCACGTCCTCACCACCTTCTTTGTGAACAATTCCTCCCTAATGTCTAATCTAAATCTTCCCTAGGCCATAACGCCACCCCGTCATCCTATCATTCCATGCCCTTGGAAAAAGTCCCTTGCCAGCTTTCTTGGTGACCCCTTCAGGTACGGGAAGGCCTCTATAACGTCCCCCCGATGCCTTCTCTTCTGCAGGCTGAGGAAGTTCCAGGAGAAGATCAATATTTCTTTGTGAAATCCCTTTTGAAAGGGCATGGGATTGGTGGAGGTCTCTTGTTAGTGAGGAAGAGCAAGTGTTCTGGTGCCCACGTCCACCTCCTCAGGGCAAACTTCAGCTGGCCAGCTCTCTGTCCGTGCTTCTCCATGGAGATGCTTTTTCCATTTGAGGGCCAAGGTAAAAATAGATTAATAGACGAAAGAAAAAAAGATAAAAGGAATATAAAGAGAGAACAAACCCAATGCAATTTACATCACTTCCCACCTCCTGCTTGGGGCAGCCTGCTAAGTGGGTCTCTATTTTATGCTCATAGAAAAACCTAGGGAACAAGAGAGCTCAGTTTAGACGTCAACAGGGCACCGAGGCCACGATTGAAAGAAAGGACTTTGGCACTTGACGGCTCCATGAATGCAGCTATCACCTGGCCAAGGCTCCTGTGACACCTGGGAACATCCAACTTCTCATCCAGAGGAGCAGGATCCTTCTGGGATGGACAGGAGGGGAAAAGCCTTTGTGTGAGCGTGGGGCAGCCTCGGCCGAGGCTCCAGGGCAGCGGGGGATTCTGCACCCCTGGGGGTTCAAACTCAGCAGATTTGATGCCTCGGGAGAGCTCTTCAGCCTTCAGCACAATTCAGCACAATTTTTAAGGCACAATGTCTGGTTTTCTGTGTCCACAGCTTCCATTTTGGAGACAAAAGCCTCTAACAGGGTTCAAAAGCTCATTTTTAGCTCCCAAATCCTCCTTTTCAGGCAACAAAGCCTCACTGTGAGGGCTCAAATCCTCTTTTTGAGCCTCTCAAATCCCATTTTTAGGGTGAAAGCCATCCTGTTCACTACCATGGCTTCTTTTTAGGGCAAAGAACCTGATGTCGGGGCTCAAAGATGCAATTTCAATGCAACGTTTGTAGGGCCCAAAGGCTCTTTTTGAAGCTCCAAACTCTCACATAAAGGATCCAACCTCCCCCTTTACAGCCTCAAGCCTCCATTGGAGCACCCAAAGTCCTGCAGTTTTGACCAGAGCTTCATTTCTTGAGGCAACAGAAGAACCAAGAGGTTTGTCTCCTTCGCAGGGACAAAAGACTTAACTTGTAGCACTGCACCCATCTCTTTAGTGCCCCAAGTCTCATATTTAGGGTGGAAATCCTTGATTTTAGGGTTCCAACTTGTCTTTTAACACTTATAGCTTTTCTTAGGAGGCCCATAGTTACATTTTGAGTCTCAACCCTCGTTTTTTAAGTCTAAAGACACATTTCATTGTCCCGGAGCATAATTTTTAAGGACCAAAGTTGATTCTGGATGTCCAAAACCTCAGTGTTATGGGCCAAAGCCTTATTTTTAGCTCCTTTCTAGCTTCCAGAGCTTCCTTTTCCGGGAACAAAGCTTCATTTTTGGAGTTGTTTGCAGTTGTAAAGGCCTAGATCCTCATTTTTAGCCTCTCAGGTATATTTCAAGCTGCAAAGCTGTTGTCTTTGGTACCACAGCTTCATTTCAGGGCATGAAACCCGAGGTCCTGGCTCAAAGCCTCAGTTTCACTTTCAAAGCACCACTGGTAGGACCCAAACCCTCCTTTTGAAGCTCCAGACTGTCATGGAAAGTATCCAACCCCCTCCTTGATGGCTCGAAGCCTCTACTGGAGTGCCTAAAGCCCTGCATTCAGGACCAGAGCTTCATTTCTTGGAAGCAAGAGATTCTCCGCCCCTGAGGGATGAAAAGACGCGTTTGTAGCACCACGCCCATCCTTTTAGTGCAGAAGTCTCATGTTTTGGGCTGAAATCTTCAATTCCAGGGTTCTAACCTGTTTTCTAGGACCCATAGACATTTTGGGACCCACAGTTACATTTTGAAGGTCTAAACTCTCGTTTTCTGTGTCTAAAACCCAAGGTTAGGAGCCTCTATTTTAAAGCCCAAAGGTTAATATTGGAGTTCCAACACCTTAGTTTTAGAGGCCAAGCCCTTATTTATAGGTTCTCAAACTCATTTCTATCTTTTAAAGCCTCTTTCAGGGATGTCATCCTCTGTGATGCTGCCCGGTGTCCTAGGAGACCTCTCTGCTGTCCAGGACAAGCACCCTCTGGACTCACTCTCCAGCAGGATCTGGAGGAGGCAGGTGGTCTCTCCATCGGGAGATGCCTGCTCCTTGCTCTGTGTGTGAGATTGGGAGATCTTACGCATCCTAGGATTTGGAGATCCCAGGATTCCTGCTTATTTTCCACGTGGGAGATGTTCCCAGCCCAGGTGGTCCCGTTTTTGTTTAACTGTGCCAGCCTTGCCCCCTTCTCCTTCGCTCAGATCGGATTTGTTTCCCGAGTGCTTTGTCACTCACTCCAGGCTGTGTACGGAGCCATCCTGGCCTGGATGCTGAAGTTCTGTTCCAATTTAGCTGCCTGCTTGTTTGTCCCCTCCACCCATGACCACAGGACCTGTTCCTGCAGCTCCAGAGAGGCCTTGGGGGAAAGAATTCAGGAAAACAGAAGCCAATGAAGGGTCCTTTATTTTGCTTAAATACACAGGATCTCAGCTCCTTATTCAAACAAACACCCAGTCAGCAAAAAAAGCAGAAAGTGAATAAGAAAGGGGGTAAAGATTTTAGAATTAAGAAACAAACAACAATTAAATAAAGACTGTCTTTGCCTGGGAGGAGTTACATGAGAACTGCTAGGCAGAAGCTGAGGAGCACTTTATTGCTTCTTAGGAACATTGAGTCATGAATTTCCAGACTACATCACTGATCTCTTTGTTCCTCAAGCTGTAGATGAGGGGGTTCACTGCTGGAGGCACAACTGTGTATGGAACTGCCACCACCAGATCCAGCGATGGGGAGGAGATGGAGCGAGGTTTCACGTGGGCAAACCCTGCAGTGCTGACAAACAGGGAGACGACAGCCAGGTGAGGGAGGCTCTTCTCCCAAGGGACGGGGGACAGGACAAGAGGGAATGGCCTCAAGCTCCACCAGCGGAGATTTAGGCTGGACATTAGGAAAACATTTTTCCCAGAAAGGGTCATTGGGCACTGGCAGAGGCTGCCCAGGGAGGGGGTTGAGTCCCCTTCCCTGGAGGGGTTTAAGGGACGGGTGGACGAGGTGCTGAGGGACACGGTTTAGTGTTTAATAGGAATGGTTGGACTCAATGATCCGGTGGGTCTCTTCCAACCTGGTTATTCTATGATTTTATGAGCCAGCAGTGGCCCAGGTGGCCCAGAAGGCCAATGGCATCTTGGCTTGGATCAGACATGGCGTGACCAGCAGGTCCAGGGAGGTTCTTCGCCTTCTGGACTCAGCACTGGTGAGACCGCTCCTCGAATCCTGGGGTCAGTTCTGGGCCCCTCACCACAAGAAGGATGTTGAGGCTCTGGAGCGAGTCCAGAGAAGAGCAACAAAGCTGGTGAGGGGGCTGGAGAACAGGCCTGATGAGGAACGGCTGAGAGAGCTGGGGGTGTTTAGCCTGGAGAAGAGGAGGCTGAGGGGAGACCTCATTGCTCTCTATAACTCCCTGAAAGGAGGTTGTAGAGAGGAGGGAGCTGGGCTCTTCTCCCAAGTGACAGGGGACAGGACAAGAGGGAATGGCCTCGGGCTCCTCCAGGGGAGGTTCAGGATGGACATCAGGCAAAAATGTTTCCCAGAAAGGGTCATTGGGCAGTGGCAGAGGCTGCCCAGGGAGGGGGTTGAGTCACATTTCCTGGAGGGGTTTAAGGGACGGGTGGACGAGATGCTGAGGGGTCTGATTTAGTGACTGATGGGAATGGTTGGACTTGATGATGCAGTGGGTCCTTTCCAACCTGGTGATTCTATGATTCTATGAAATACAGAGAGCATGGGTTGCTGTTTACTCAGTTACTTGGTTACAAATGGAAAGAAGAGAGTGAATTAAAAAGGTGATGAGAATGTAAACTTAAAAAAACCCAACACCACCATCAATAAAATAAGGCAGTGTGCACCTTTAGTGAGTCACATGATAACTGCAGTGAAGCAGAAGTTCAGCAGTTCATTGCTTCAGTGTAAAATCCAGTTATCAGCTTCCACGTTGCATCCTTGAGCTGCTGGTTCCTCCAGCTGTAGATGAGGGGGTTCACTGCTGGAGGAACCACGGAGTAGACAAATGACACCACCAGGTCGAAGGATGGGGAGATCGAAGAGGGCTTCAGGTCAGTGAAAGTGCCCGTGCTGATAAACAGGGAGACCACAGCCAGGTGAGGGAGGCACGTGGAGAAGGTTTTGTGCCGTCCCTGCTCTGAGGACATCCTCAGCACAGCCCTGAAGATCTGCACATAGGACACCACAATGAAAACAAAACAGCCAAAGACTATTAAGATACTGACCACAAGAAGCCAAGCTTCCCTGAGGTAGGAGTGTGAGCAGGAGAGCTTGAGGATCTGCGGGATTTCACAGAAGAACTGGTCCACAGCATTGCCCTGGCAGAGGGGCAGGGAAAATGTACTGGCCGTGTGCAGCAGAGAAGAGAGAAACCCAGCACCCCAGGCAGCTGCTGCCATGTGGACACAAGCTCTGCTGCCCAGGAGGGTCCCGTAGTGCAGGGGTTTGCAGATGGCAACGTAGCGGTCATAGGACATGACTGTGAGAAGAGAAACCTCTGCTGAAATGAAGAAGTCAAACAGAAAGAATTGGGCAACACATCCTTCATATGAGATTTCTCTGGTATCCCAGAGGGAATTGGCCATGGATTTGGGGACAGTGGTGGAGATGGATCCCATGTCGAGGAGGGCGAGGTTGAGGAGGAAGAAGTACATGGGGGTGTGGAGGTGGTGGTCGCAGGCGATGGTGATGATGATGAGGCCGTTTCCCAGGAGGGCAGCCAGGTAGATGCCCAGGAAGAGCCAGAAGTGCAAGAGCTGCAGCTCCCGTGAGTCTGCGAATGGCAGGAGGAGGAACTGGGTGATGGAGCTGCTGTTGGACATCTGCTGCATCTAGGCATTGGGCACTGTTGAGGGAGGAAAGGACAGTGACAAGTTAAGGGAGCCTTCTCTAAGCCAAATGAAAGTAATTTCTCATTACCCCCTTCCCCCTACCCCCGCCTCCATCAGCGCCTCTGCTGCACTCAGAGAGATAAGAGGGAGTCCTGCGAGGTGAGAGCATTGTCTGGCTCAGTGCAGAGGGAGAGGAACTGCTCTGTCCTTGCTCTTGTTCCCAGCTGCCCTGGGCTTGCACGTTTCTGAGATCGAGGGGGATCACACTCCCGTGTTACCCTCAAACCACTCAATGTCCACCTCACACCACTCAATGTCTCACCCTTTCCTAAGGTCTCAGCACCCACTTTCATCCTAGGACACACACAGCTCATTCACACGCCCAACAGCATTTTGTGTCTCATACCATCTCTGTGCTTCTCTGAAGGGCATCTCTGTAACACAGGATGTAAACTCTCCCTCCCAGAACCTTTCTGGCTTTAGTTTCTCCTCATTCCCTGATCCTATCCCTGCTGCCTGGAGGTTTTCCTCCAGTGATGTGTTTCCCTGTCGCACGTTTTTTCCCTGCTCACAAACCCCATCCCAGCCCCTTGGCACTCCCCTACACAAACCTGCCTGTTTGCAGGGCACTGCCTGGGCACGTGGTCCTGTTTGGAGGCTCCAGAGGGAAGAACAACTTGGTGGGGCCAGCAGAGGTGATGCTGGTCCATAGGCAGAGGAGGGGCTCAAGGTGGTTTGGGAGACTCCTATCCCAAATCCCTTCCTTGTCCTTTCCACTGAACAGTCCATTCAGTTTTTCTAAGGTGATTTGGAATGGTCCTGATCGACGCAGCAACCTCTGGACAGCAAAATACGCTCTCCTGCAGGAGGTGCCTCTTGCACCCACAGCTTCTCCCTGCAGCAAAATTGTCCTGCACCCAGACTTACCATGTCAAGGACTGTGAAGATTTCTCCTCCAGTCAGCCCTCAGTCATCCTCCTGACCACCTTTAAGCTCCCTCTGCCTTGCTGGTCTCTCCATGAGAAACCCTGGGAGTTCCCTTCTCCCTGCTGTCTTTGCAGAGGAGCTGCTCCTCGCCAGAGCTCGCTCTTTGTAGCTCTGTCCACTTGCCCTGAGCTCCCTCAGTCCCAGGAGCCCAGCCCAGCTCAGCAGCAGAGGGGCAGCCCAGGGCATTTTAATGACCCCTCTGGTGGGTTGGATGCTGAGTCCATGAATCTCACACCCTGAGAGGAAGTAGAACAAACCTTTCAAGAAGTAAAACTCACATTCAAGCTCCAAGGTTTCTTGTAGTGTTAATGGGTCCCACTGAGGGCACTGCTGAGAAAGCATCTCCAGGGCCCAGTTAGAGCAGAAAACTGGAGGCAGTGATGAAAAGCAAGGTAAAGGTGTCTCTAACGCTGAGTCAGCCTGGATGTGTTTCATTAATCCAAAGGACCAAGCCCTGACCCCATTAACCAAGTGGATAAGCCCTGACCCCCAGACCCTGGGAAGGGAGATCCTGTCCCTCTCTCATTCCTTAGGACTCTTCCTGAGCAGTGGGATGTGAGAACGGGCAATGCCAAGGGTAGGACTTTGGAAAAACACTTGCATGGCTCCTGGGTGGGGGTTAGGAGGCTGTGAGAACCTGGTGCTGTAAGAGTGAGGTGTTTCCTCCTCCACAGTGCAGTGAGTGCAAGTAGTGATTTGGCATCCGTCCAGCAAGCATCAGTTAGCAAGCATCCATCATTGAACAGCATCCTTTTGAAGAACAAGAAAGATGATCAAAATCTGTGCTTGGAGTAGAAAGCTCTTCAGTTCCATATCAAAAGGAGCTGAATTTGTGGTGACAAAAGTCTGATAAAGACCTGACAGCGAAGAGCTTTGTCAGTACCGTTTTGGGCTGATACATTTTTGCAAGGAAAGGAATTCAACTTGGTGGAGAAGAAATTAAATATTGACGAAACCAATGTGCTCTTTACGGAGATGGGGGAGAGGGTGAGGGCCTCCTCAGAAACTCAGATACAAACTTAAATCCTCTCTGGAACCCTCACTTGAACCGAAACCCAAACGCTGGCTAACCCACAACTGGCCCTGACCCTACCCCATCTTCCCACCTCAACACCTGTGTGATCACACGAGTCATTTCATAGCATTCCAAGGTTACCACGGCAAAAGAACCAGAAAAAACCAAATGTGGTTCTAGAGGCAGCACAACCGGGACTGATGAGCATCCTTCTATAACCTTGTCATACCAGTTGAAGACTTGGGAGCATAAGGGACTGCCCACTGCTTCCTTGTGTTCTGGAGGAACGTCTCTGTGCAGCCCAAGTCAGACTTTTGGGTCAAATGAATCACTTTCCATTTCTTATCGACACTATTGATTGTGACTGAGATACCCAGGCTGCAGACGGGCAGTTCCTCATGCAGTAGCTCCTCTGTTTCTCCCCACACGGACAGTCCTACGTGTCTCACCGAAGGAATCATCCCACAGTGCCTGGATTTGCCGACGGTTGCTTCAACTCATGCTGTTGCTTCTCTGTAGCTTTTCTGCTTTGGGGATGCTAGTGGGAAAAGGCCTCACTGTCCTGATCCTGGCTTTGTTGGACACTCTGAAAGGACTGACTGTAGGTTGCTGGGGTTCAGAGTAGGAAATCAAGGACCGCCTGAGCCTCACCCAAGGGCAGGAAGGGTTGTTTGCGTTAATGGTTATTGCTGAAGGTTTCCTTGGTCAGAATCCAGTGTTTTAGGCACAGGGTCCACACCAGTACAAATGCAGATCCCCAGAGTGGATGGATGCGACTCAGTGCTTTTCCCTCTCCATGCATCTCCATCCTAAGCTTTCTCTCCATGCTCTTTTCTGAGGTGCTCTGGAGCACAAACAGCACGAGCAGTTGGTGTTTGACCTCTCAGATCCACCTCCCTCTTTGCGCTGTCATTGGGCACAGACAAGGGTTGGGACCCATGGAGGGGGAGGTGCAGGGAAGCCTTTTCTGCTCCTGTAAATTAAACACTGATGGAATTTGCTTATTTTCTGCTCCTCTCCTTGCTCCCCACCCCCAAACAAGTTTTGAATTTTCCTTTGAGCCACCAGCTGTGGTTTCTCAATTTCTCTTCTTGCTACAGTCACCGTTATTATGGAAGTTGCTCAGATACTGCCAACCACGCTTGATTAGAAGCCTCCGTCGGCACAAACTGGTGACTCCTAACTCAATCCAGGCCCCTTTGGAGGAAGGGTCCAGCTTGGAAGTGCTGCACCAGGGAGATCCCACTGTATTACAGAGATGCTGCGAGACAGGCCAGCTCTGATCAGCGTCAGACACGCTTCTGTAAGGGCTCCACCTGCACAAAGTAGGTGCTCACCTGACACCCAGTGACACAAGTGCAAATAGTTCTGTACCAACCATAATAACCACGAACTGGTGGATGACGTGACTGAGAGCAACTGTGCAGAGAGGGGCTTGGGGTGCAGATTGATGAGAAGCTTGACATGAGCCAGCACTGTGTGCTCGTAGCCCAGAAGGCCAACGGTGTCCTGGGCTGCATCCAAAGCATCGTGGCCAGCAGGGTGAGGGAGGGGATTCTGCCCCTCTATTCTGTTCTTGTGAGACCCAGCCTGGAGTCCTGTATGCAGCTCTGGAATCCCCAGCGTAAAAAGGACATGGAACTGTTGGGACAGGTCCAAGGAGGCCATGAGGATGATCAGAGGGCTGGATCACCTCTGCTATGAGGACAGCCTGAGAGAGTTGGGGTTGTTCAGCCTCTGGAAGACTTCAAGGAGAACTTACAGGGGCCTTTGGGTACCTGCAGGGTGCTCCAGGAAAGCTGGGGAGGGAATTTTTACAAGGGCATGGAGTGACAGGATGAGGGGAATGACTTTAATTTGGGGGAGGAGGGGAGGTTTAGATTAGACATTAGAAATTCTTCCTGATGAATATAGTGAGATATTGGCCCAGGTTGCTGAGGGAAGCTGTGGATGCCCCTTCCCCAGAAGAGTTCAGGCCATGTTGTATGGGGCTTTAAGCAGCCTGGTTCAGTGGGAAGAGTCCCTGTCCATGGCAGGGAGGTTGGAACTGGATGATCTTTAAGGTCCCTTCCAATCCAAACCGTTCTATGATTCTGTGGTTGCAGATGAAGTCCTTCACCCCACGGCAGGCTGGGTGCTGGAGTCCGTCATCTCTGAGAATGCTGGGAGCTTGGACCTTCACCCCATGGTGTGCTGGGAGCTGGAGTCTCTCACTCCGTGGCATCCTTTTCCCATGAGGAGGTCCCATCCCCTCAGCTGGCTTTGTCTCCCAGCCCCTGACTTCAGCTCAGAGCTTTGGCTGCACATTTGACTGATCCCTGGAGCCCCAGCTGAACAATCTTCTCCAGTTCAACCCAGGGGAGCCTGGGAGAAGGAGAGACAGAGTGATGCGGAAGGGTCCTCTGTACCACGATGGGCACTGGGGCTGCAAGGACAAACTGCACGCTTCCCAGACACATGCCGGGAGAGAAATGGAGAAAGAAACCCCAACAATCAAGTAACTGCTGCTCAGGAAGAGTGTTCTGAGCTCTGGTGCCCTGTAGGGTATTTTCTGAGGGCTAGTGAGAACCATTTGGGGGCATCACAGGAGAGTTCAGGGAGGTAAGGGAATCCCTGCAGACATGGCAGGGGCATTTCTCCACAGCAGAAGGGAGAGAAATCTTTCTGTTTCGGTCAGATCAGTTGGGTGGGCTGAGATTTGAGGAGCATCTCAAGAGAAAAGGCACAGCCACGGACCCGGACCCAGGAGGGTGTTACAAGAGATACCAAAAATCTAAAATTTTCCCACTATATCAGTCAAAAAGAGATGGAAAATTGCAGAGGGCACAACAAACAGATTCCCGTGTGGCATCAGCAAAGCTTCTGCACTTATGAATGAAAACCCAGCACCATCCATGAAAGGAATCGATAGACGTGTTTATGCCTTGGGTTCAATGTCTACTGCGAGTTGAACCCAGCACAGCTGCACAATGAGGTGCCGAGTCTTTTCTGGATCTCAGGATCACATGCTCAGGGAGGTGCCTTTTCACACTTGTAGGGAACTCAGCACCACTTCTGTTCCCCTGTGAAACCCCAGGTGGGTGTCACTTGTGGAGACACAGAGTTCTCTTCCACTGGAGACCCTTAGGTCCTCTAAAGAGTTTTCAGGTTACTGAATTTTGGGGAAAGGATGGGATTTGAGAGAAAAGGCCCCCCAGGATTTAGGAGCAGCTCTCTCCAAGCCAGCCCCCAGCAGCACCGACTGCATCTCCTCGACAGCCACCTGGCACGCTACAAACCGATGTCCGTGAATTTGGATCTCGGGCAGAGCCAGCGTGGAGGCTACACAGCAGATTCCGAGACAGGGAGGGGATTCAGTGCCCCAAGACTAATTGCAAGGGGAGACCCTGATGAATTCTCTCACTCTCAAGCTGGCTGCACACAAACAGCTCCCACGACCATGGCAACTCCAGAAGAACGTCCAGAAGTCTTTGAAAGTGCCCTGCTTGCAACAGGCCAACGTTGTGCCAGTGAGCATCTCCCAGTTTACAAGAGCAGGGAATCCCATTCCCTTGCCTGGGCGCTGTTTAACCTTCCAGCACAAACGTTCCCAAATCCTTCTAGCAGGGGTGTCTGAATATGCTGGATCCTCGTGCTATGAAGCTCTTGTCCAAATATCCTTGACACCCTTGAGGGAAGGGATGCCACCCAGAGTGACCCTGGCAGGCTGGAGCAGTGAGCTCGTGTGACCCTCATGGGGTTCAACAAGGGCGGGTGAAGGGTCCTGCACCTGGGTCAGGGAAAAACTGGAGTTGTTCAGGCTCAAGAAGAAAAGTCTCCCAGGAGACCCTATTGCAGCCTTTCAATATCTGAAGGGGCTTTTTATGATAAAGATGCTAAAACACTGGATCAGGTTTCCCAGAGAAGCTGTGGATGCCCCATCATTGGTAGTGGACGGGGCTTTGAGAATCTGATTGAGTGGAAGGTGTTGGTGCCCATGGAAGGGAGAGGTTGGGCCAGATGGATGTTTGAGGTCCCTTCCAACCCAAAATATTGTTCTGTCCGTGGCCTCAGTGATGTCGTCCTCTGTGATGCTGCCCTGTTTCCGAGGAGACCTCTCTGCTGTCCAGGCCAAGCACACTCTGGACTCACTCTCCAGCAGGATCTGGAGGAGGCAGGTGGTGTCTCCACTGCACGTGTCCTCAGGGCAGGGTTTTGCTCCCTCCCAGCCCGACTCCTGATCAGGACAGGAGCTTACGAGCACCCACTGAAGCTATTTTTTTCCGGGAAAAAAGCCGTCAGGGGAAAAAACCAGCTTGGTTGAACAGAGAGATCTTGAGTGATATCAAGCAGAAGAGAAATGTTTATGGGCTCTGGAAGAGGGGACAGGCCTCTTGGGTGGACTACAGGAGGGAAGTGAGATTGTGTAGAGAAAAAAATCAGAAGGGCTAAGGCTCAGCTAGAAATCAGATTGGCAAAGTCTGTGAAAGATAACAAAAAATCCTTCTATAAATATATAAATAATAAAAGGCGGACTAGGGAGACCATACAGTCCCTACTGGACGCAGAAGGAACAGCAGTGACAGGGGATGAGGAAAAGGCTGAGGTACTTAATGCCTTCTTTGCCTCAGTCTTTAATTGTAAAGAAAGTCGTTCCGTCTGTGTACAAACCCAGGAGCTGGAGGAGCCAAAGGAGGCTCCCATGATCCAAGAGGAGGTGGTCAGAGCCTTGCTAGCCCAACTAGACACCCACAAGTCTATGGGGCCGGATGGGATTCACCCAAGGGTATTGAAGGAGCTGGCGGATGTGCTGGCCAAACCCCTTTCCATCATCTTCCAACAGTCCTGGAAGGCTGGGGAAGTCCCACTGGACTGGAGGCTGATGTTGTGCCCATCTACAAGAAGGGTCACAGGGAGGACCCAGGAAACTCCAGGCCTGTTAGTCTGACCTCAGGGCCAGGGAAAGTCATGGAGCAGGTGATCTTGAGTGCGATCATGAAGCTCATGCAAGAGAACCGGGGGATCAGGCCCAGTCAACACAGGGACACAAAAGGCAGGTCTTGTCAGACTAACCTGATCGCCTTCTATGACAAAGTGACTTGGCTGCTGGACGAGGGAAAGGCTGTGGATGGATCTTCCTGGACTTCAGTAAAGCCTTTGACACAGTTTCTGACAGCATTCTGCTTGAGAAACTGTCACCTCTGGCCTGGACAGGCGCACACTCTCCTGGGTGGAAAAGTGGTTGGATGGAGGGCCCAGAGAGTGGTGGTAAATGGTGTGAAATCCAGCTGGAGGCCAGTGACAAGGGGTTCCCCAGGGCTCAGTGCTGGGTCCAGCCCTGTTCAATGTCTTTATCAATGACCTGGATGAAGGCATCGAGTGCACCCTGAGCAAGTTTGGGGACGACACTAAGCTGGGTGGAAGCTGGATCTGCTGGAGGGTTGGGAGGCTCCAAAGGCATCTGAACAGGCTGGATCCGTGGGCTGAGACCAACGGGATGAGGCTTAACAAGGCCAAATGCCGGGTCCTGCACTTGGGGCACAACAACCCTGAGCAGCTCCAGACTAGGAGAAGTCTGTCTAGAAAGCTGCCTGGAGGAGAGGGACCTGGGTGTGTTGGTCGACAGCGACTGAACATGAGCCAGCAGTGGCCCAGGTGGCCAAGAAGGCCAATGGCATCTTGGCTTGGATCAGAAACGGCGTGACCAGCAGGTCCAGGGAGGTTCTTCTCCCTCCGGACTCAGCACTGGTGAGACCGCACCTCGAATCCTGTGTTCAGTTCTGGGCCCCTCACCACAAGAAGGATGTTGAGGCTCTGGAGCGAGTCCAGAGAAGAGCAATGAAGCTGGTGCTGGGGCTGGAGAACAGGCCTTATGAGGAACGGCTGAGAGAGCTGGGGGTGTTTAGCCTGGAGAAGAGGAGGCTGAGGGGAGACCTCATTGCTCTCTCCAACTCCCTGAAAGGAGGTTGTAGAGAGGAGGGTGCTGGCCTCTTCTCCCAAGTGACAGGGGACAAGACAAGAGGGAATGGCCACAAGCTCCACCAGGGGAGGTTTAGGCTGGACATTAGGAAAACATTTTTCCCAGAAAGGGTCATTGGGCAGTGGCAGAGGCTGCCCAGGGAGGGGGTTGAGTCCCCTTCCCTGGAGGGGTTTAAGGCACGGGTGGATGAGGTGCTAAGGGGCATGGGTTAGTGTTTGATAGGAATGGTTGGACTGGATGATCCGGTGGGTCTCTTCCAACCTGGTTATTCTATGATTCTATGATTCTCCTCCTCCTCACCTTCTGAGGAAGCTGCAGACCACGATGAGGTCTCCCCTCAGTCTCCTCCAGGCTGAACAGACCCAATGACTTCAGCTGCTCCTCACACAGCTTCTTCTCCAAACCCTTCACCAACTCCATGCCTTCCTCTGGATGCTCCCCAGGAGCTTCAGATCCTTGTTATCCCATGGAGCCCAAGCCTGCACGCAGTGCTCAAGGAGGGACACTTGGGGCGCTCCCATGAGAAGTCACTATGGGACGCAGCTTGTTCCTCAGCTTTATTAAAGACAATATATATAGGAACGCATCCACTCTGGGAGGACAACTCGGTCTCTCCACGGTTCAGAAGGGCCACCAGCGCAGCCACTGCAGCCTCCATCTTGGAGTGGGCCTCTTTCTCGACAGCATGTCTGAGGTCTCAGTTGCCTGGGAGCTGACCGAGGGATCTGGGTCCTCCTTCAAGGGCAGGAGGGCTGCAAGGGCAGGAAGCAGAAATCAGAGAATCATGGAATGGTTTGGGTCAGAAAGGGCCCTAAAGCCCATCCAGTTCCTCCCCCCTGCCATGGGCTGGGACACCTCCAGCTGGTTCAGCCCCATACAACTTAGCCTGAATGCCTCCAGGGATGGGGCAGCCACGACTTCTCTGGGCAGCCTGGGCCAGGGCCTCTCCACCCTCACAGGAGAACATTTCTTCCTAAGGTCTTGTCTCAATCTCCCCTCTTTCAGCTCAAAACTGTTCCCTTCATCCTATCCCTGCACTGCCGGAACAAGAGCCCCTCCCCAGCTATCCTGGAGCCCCTTCTCATGCTGGAATGTTCCTCTAAGGTCTCCTTGGAGAGGAACTCCACTGCCTGCAGAGACCCCCAGGAGTCTCCCCAGACCCTCCCAGCCCTGGTCATCTCTTTTCTTGGCCAGGAGGTGCAGCTGAGACAGAGGGCAGCTGGAAGCTCGTGCTGGGGAATGGCCCATTTGCCCCTGACACGTTCCTCTGCCCCGAAGCGTCTCCCTGGAGCAGAACCAAGCATGGCAGCTCTTCCCAGGCTCTGCCCCTGCCCCACCAGCCCAAGCCTTGCCCCACCAGCCCAAGCCCTGCCCCTCCTCACCATCGCAGATCTCCAGCAGATCCTCTGAGCTCCAGTTCTTAAGGCACCGTGCGGCCAGACCTGGAAAGAGAACTTGGTCACACCTTCTGCTCCCCAGCACTCCCCGCTCCCAGCCCCAGGGCAGGGTGATCCCGGGAAGGGCAGTGCCCAAGGTGCTGGGATGCAGCTTGCCTCCCAGTACCACCGGCATGGTGGGTGCTCCTTGGGGCAACCAGGGCTCTTGGCAGTCATCGGGCTGTCCCGTGCTGCCAGTGCAGAGGTGGGGACTGGTGCCAGGCTGCCAGGAGAATCACAGAATGGGTTGGGTTGGACGGCCCTTCAAAGCCTATCTAGTTCCAACCCCCTGCCATGGGGAGGGACACCTCCCACTGGATCAAGTGGAGCCAAATCCAGCTTGGCCTTGAGTATCTTCAGGGATGGGATCTTGGGGGTTTAGTTGATGGCAAGTTAGAATGATGGAGCCGTACAATGAGTTGGGTTGAAAGGCACCGCAAAGCCCATCCAGATCCACTCCTCTGCCGTGGGGAGGGACACCTCCCACTGGACCAGGCTGCTCAAAGCCCCAGCAACCTGGCGCTGAACATCTTCGGGGATGGGGCAACCACAATTTCTCTGGGCAACCTGAGCCAGGGCCTCCCCACCCTCATCGTGAAGAATCTCTTCCTAAAGTATGATCTACATTCCTCCCCGCCCTCCAGTTGAAAGCCATTGCCCTCATCCTATCACTCTGTGCCCTTGGAAAAAGTCCTAGAAGCATGGAATGCTTTAGGTTGGAAGAGACCTTAGCGAGGACAAAGATTGGAAAGGGACCCGGGGTTGTGGCTCACCCAGGAATGAGATGGCCGTCACACGCAAGGTGGCCTGAGGGTTCTGCAGGTAGGGCAGGCTCTGGTGCAGGAATTCATCCACTCGGCTCCTGTTGCAGTCCAGCTAGGTGGAGCACAAGAACACAGGGCTGGTCGAGATGCTCCGCAGCTGAGGTTCAGAGAGAGCCTGGGTGTGCCCAGACCCCACACCCTCCATCCCACCCCCAACCCCCATCCCACTGCCAGAGCTGGGCTGGGCCAGCATCTCCTTCAGCATCCAGGACAAGAAGGGGAGTGGGGCTGGAGAAGAGCCCGTGGGGTCTGTGTGCTCATGGACAGGGAAGGAGGAGGCAGGCACTGGCTCTGGGCTCACAGGCATGGGGGACAGCCCAGCCCGGGGATTCGGGGTTCTCCTCACCAAGCACTTTCCCATCTCAGGGTTCTGGTATGTCTGGGCCAGGCGGCTGAGCTTCCTCCATCCCAGGAACTCTGAGCAGACCAGGAGGGTGTCCTTGGAAGCCTGCAGAGAAGCAAAAGCTGGAAGATTTTGGCACAGCCCAGGGAAGGAGACCTGGCATCCTCCTCCTCCTCTCATCTGGGTTCTGAACTGTTGCCAGCAGGGTCTGAGCCAGAACTGGGTTCCGTGCCCAGGGTAGGAACATGGGGCAGCCGCCACCTCAGGCATCTCCCACCGCCGGCCATCAGAACAGAGATCCTAGAGAGCTGCAGAGCTGCAGCCAGGGGTGGGGGCAGGCTGAGGAGCAAAGCCATGTGAGCCCAGGGCTGGAGTCCTGTAGATACCAGGGCAGGACGGAGCCAGCAGCACCTCCCATGTATCACAGAATCCTAGAATCCCTAAGTGGAAAAGACCTTTGAGATCATCAGGACCAACCGTACCTATCCACTACTAAACAATATCCCTGAGCACTTCATCTGCCTGGCGTTTAAACACCTCCAGGGAGGGTGACTCCACCACCTCCCTGGGAGCCATTCCAGTCCCTGAGAGCCCTTTCGGTGAAGAGGTTTCTCCTAATGTCACACCTGAGCCTGCTGTGATGCAGCTTGAGGCCATTCCCTCTCATCCTATCACCTGGGAGAAGAGACCAACACCCACCTCTCTACAACCTCCTTTCAGGCAGTTGTAGACAGTGATCAGGTCTCCCTCAGCCTCCTCTTCTCCAGGCTAAACTACCCCCAGGTCCCTCAGCTGCTCCTCGTAAGATTTGTTCTCCAGCACCTTCACCAGTTTGTTGCCCTTCTTTGGACGTGCTCCAGGACCTTCTTGTCATTCTTGTAGTGCAGGACCCAGAACTGACCCCAGGATTCGAGGGGTGGCCTCACCAGTGCTGAGTCCAGGGGAACAATCACTGCCCTGGTCCTCTTGGCCAAGCAGTTTCTGATCCAAGCCAAGATGCTATTGGCTTTCTTAGCCACCTGGGCCACTGCTGGCTCATCCTCCAGCAGGACACTTGGCTGTCCCACTCCTTCATTCTGTGCTGCGAGTGGGCCGAGCTTTGATCCTGGGACGCAGGGTGGGTCCCCCTCTGGCTCTATCTCCCTTCCAACCGCTCTCCCTGCCCCTGGCTGGGGAACAAGCCGGCTCTCCTCACCCTGCTGGAGGAGGCAGGGCAGGGCTGGGAAATGTCTGTGCCAGGGACTCCAGTGCTGCTGGGACCCTGGCTTTGGGCTGGGGGAGGGCAGAATGGGGAGAGAGGGGCTGTGGGGGGACCCCAGCTCCTCACCCTCCGCTGCGGCCGGCCGTGGTGGGACCAGCACAGGGAACGAGGGGAGCGGTGGGACCCTGGGGGGACACATTCCCAGGCTCTGACATCCAGCAGCCCTTGACCCGCACACCAAGGCCACCCCAGTGGTGTCCACGTGCCCTTCCCCGCCGCCCTGGTCCCTGCTCACCGCACCTTGGCCACGCTCTCCATCTCATCGTTCATGTGGAAGAAGAGCGGGATCAGGGCCCTCTGCACATTCTTCTTCATCTTACTCTTGCGCCTCCCCTCCACTGCCTTCACAGCATCTCCGAAGAGCATGATGGAGAGCCGCCGCACCTCGCTGTGCTCCTGCAAGGGAGGAGGACAGGGGAATTCAGCCACAGCCACTTCTTGCCCACGGCGAGCGAGGGTGTTAGCGCGGCGGCTGCAAGGGTGGACACTCCGTGGCCGGATCCCCAGCACCAGGGCTGTGGGGCAGAGCTGCAGCTGAGGCTGAACAGCCCTGAGCCCCGAACGGCCCCACGGGAGGAGCGAGGAGAGTCCTCCTGCCCGTCTGCTGCCGCCTGGGCCGCGCTGAGGGGCAGCGTCAGTGCAGAGCACCCTGCAGGGCTGAGACCCCCACGGCTCCTTACGTCGTCAAAGAGGGGCAGGAGCTTCTCCGTCAGCGGCAGAGCCATGGGCCTGGCCTCCTCCTTCGGCATGGGATCCATCACGTTCCTGAGGAGCTGCAAGGCCTTCATCCTGTCATCGCCGCTGGTGTCCTGCAGGTTCTCCATCACATCTGGAAGCAGGACCGTCATTTTTCTGGCCTGTGTGCAACGGTTTTCTTGTTGTGAAGGGGGAAAAGACCACACTGGCAAAAATAGCCCCGAGCAGCTGCCTGCCGTTCAGCTTCCCCACAGGTGGGACAGGAGAGGCTGCAGCACCTCCTGGCAGGCAGTGGCTGCTGATGGGGATGCGGAGAGAGCTCGAGGACTGGAAGGGAGTGCAGGAGAGCTGCTCAGCCACCCCACTTTCTGACCAGCCCGAAGGGGCAGATGGATTTGTTTCCCTCTGTCACCCACCATTGTGACCCCCAGCCCATGCCGAGCCAGCACATTCCCACCGCCCCGGGCCCCAGCCGCCAGTACGGCTCCACTTGGCTGCACCCCACTCACCATCTGGGGATTCTCTGAAAGCATGACGAGGGCTCTGAGCGCCAGTGAGAGCATCACTGGGCTCGGATGCCTCAGGTGTCTCTGGGCTTTATACAGGGCAGCAAACTCCTCTGCTCCAACGTCATTGCAGACCAGCCGCTGAAATACAGAGAGCAGTGAGAGGAGCAGAGCCTGCTGGGCTCCCTGCGCCTCTCTGGCACGAAGGAGGCGCGAGGCACGGGCGGAGGCTTGAAGCCTCCTCAGGCTGTGCTGAAGGCCAGGCCCCAGCAATCCCTCTGCCCCTTCCTCTGGCCCGGCCTCAGGTGTCCAGGCTGCAGATCCGCGCAGGGGACGCCGCAGGAGGGAAGCAGAGGGGCTGTGTCCATGTGTACCCCAGGAGGTGCCCATCTGGAAACAGGGAGGAGGGGAGGGGCTGTGCCTCTTTCCCAGGAATGCAGGCACAGCCCTGCAGGGAGCACGGTCACTCACAGACAAAAGGAAGATGAAGCCGTCCTCCGTGGCACAGCTGAACACCCTGCGCACCCTCTGGTCCTGAAGCACGTCGAGCAGCTCCGTCAAGACGTTCCACAAAGTCTTCGGCAGGGAGATCATGGCCCCCCACATGGCCAGGGCAGCGCTGCAGACCCAGAGCGCTGGCTCAGCATCGCTGCTGCAGCCCTGCCCCATCCCACCCCATCCCCTGGGGGGCCGGGGGGCCCTGCCTGGGCAGGGAGGAGGGGCAGGAGGGGGGCTCCCCCTGTGGCAGGGAGAAACGTGGTGGTGGGGCTCTGGCTTGGGCAGCTCTCCATGCTGTCACGACCAGTACCTGTCACACATTGGAGAGATCTCCAAGAGGCTCCTGACTGCTTCCCTGGGCCTCCACTGGGTCAACAGGAGAAGGAGCTGGACCAGGATGTGCCAGGCTTCCTCCCTGTGGATGTACTCCATGTTTTTGTGGATTCCCCTCATGATGTTTGGCACCTGGAGAGGACACAGAGAAGGATGCTGCTGCCACTGGAGTGCAGCCATGCCCAAACATCCACTGCAGCTGCTGCCCTTCCCATCCCTCCGCTGCCTTGGAATGGCTCCAGGTGCCCCAGAGAGCTGGGTTAGAGCAGGAGGGAAGAACCGGGCCTGACGGGGCTGGTGGGGAGGGTAATCCAGCCCCGGGGCGCTTACATCTGTCAGACAAGACTCAGTGTCCCTCAGGGCCATTTCCAGCATATTCCTGCCCATCTGCCGTACAGAGATTTCATCTGCAGTCAAGTTGTCGATGCCCTCAAGGAGAACCTCAATCACCAGGGCAGAGTGGATGGATTCTCCAAACACCTGTGGGAGGAAGGAAGGGAGGGAAGACATGTCACGCTGAGCACCCTGACGGTGCTGCTTGGCTGAGCAAGGCGAGCGGCTCATGCAAGAGACGCCCAGCAGTGCTGGCAGCAGAGCCCACAGGAGGGCAGGGAGCAGGGGTGCACTTTCTGCAGGCGAAGGATGAGAGCAGAGGGTCCCCAGGGCAGCAGAAGGAGGGCTGGGCTCGTGGACACCATCTGTTGGCCCTACAGCTCACTGGTGGCCAGGAGGTCTGGAGCTGCTGCTGGGACACTGGAGTGCTGCCCCCAGATTGTCCCTGCTTGGGGACAGTAGGAACCCTCTCCCCGGGGACAGTGAGGCTGTGCCAGCCCCACTGGTTCTGGGGCCCCTTGCTCACGGTATCTTCCTGGCAATGCCATGGATCCAAGTCCTGGGAACTGCTCGTGTTGCTGCTGAAGAGCCCAGAAGGCAACAAGGCGCTCCCAGGATCCCATCCGGGTTGGAGCTCTGGGTCCTCTGGATTGTTCTCCGGCAGAGTCTCGTCTACAGGGAGGGCAAACACAAATGAGTTGGTGGGACACAGCATCCTTGCCAACGAGCTTCCCAAACCGGGAAAAGGGCTTTAAGCATGGCATGGCTGAGGATGGAGGCTGTGCAGGGGTGGCTCCTGGCCCCCAGCAACCCTGGCATCCCAGCCCTGCCGTGCCCCATGCCCGTGGGGCTCCGGCTGCTGCTGTGCCGAGGAAACAGGAGCCCGGCATTATAGAATCCCTAGGCTGGAAGAGAAATTTCAGATCCTCAAGCCCAACCATACCTTTCCACTACTAAACCAGATCCCTGAGCGCTTCATCGGCCCAGCTTTTAAAAACCTCCAGGGGTGATGACTCCACCACCTCCCTGTGAGCCGTTGCAGTGCCCGAGAGGCCTTTCGGTAAAGAAATGTTTCCAAATGTCCAACCTGACCCTGTCCTGGTGCGACTTGAGGCCATTCCCTCTTGTCCTATCACTTGGGAAAAGGTACAAACAGCCAGCTGTCTACAATCTCCTTTCAGGCAGTTTAGACACTGATAAGGTCTCCCCCTCGGCCTCCTCTTCTCCAGGCTAAACCCCAGGTCCCACGGCTGCTCCTCCTAAGACTTGTTCTCCAAGCTCCAGCCCAACCCCACCCTCACTCACTGTGCTGCAGTGGCTGGATCATGGTCACCGCAACGGGCTCCAGCCGGGAGCTCATCTGGGGTGCCCCCACCTCCTCCCAGGCCGCCCTGGGGCAGCTGGGGGGTCTCTCCGCCATCCTGTGGGATGGAGGAAATTGGGAGTGTGGGGAGATGAGCTGAAGGGAAATGCCTCAGCGCCGTGGGGCTGCTGGGGCGTGAGGGAAAGACGTGGGCTGCGCTCGGAGTCTCCTCGCCGGCTCCGTGCTCCTGCCCTTTCCCGTTGCTGCCTGGTCAGACACTGACGGGCTGAGGCTGCATCGGCTGTGAGGTCACAAAGGGCCCCCCTGCCACTGCTGCTCTGTCCGGGAGGGGCAGGAGCTCCACTGGGAGGGGTGGGAGCTGGGTCATAATGGCCCGTGGGGGCTCTCAGGGTGTCCCCAGGCCCCATCTACCCCTGTGTCCCCTCAGCTCCTGCCACTGCCCTCGTCCCAGAGCCCTGTGTCCCTGGCATGGTCCCAGCACTTCCCTGGGAGATCCCTGCCTCACCTTTGGGGCTGAAATCATCATTTCTAACATGTCTTCTGGTACCCAGAGCATTTTCTTAGGGTCCATAGTTTCATTTTGAAGGCCTAAATCCCCATGTTTTTGGCATAAAGCCTCTTTTTAAGTTCCAAAACTACATTTCTAGTGTCCAAAGCCTTATACTACTTTCCAAAGTCTTGGTTTGGGCTCCAAAGTCTTATGTTTTGCTTCCGAAGCCTCATTTGAGGCTCCAAAGCCTCGTGTTTATGGGTCAAACTGTTATGGATTTACACGCACTGGCTACTGAAAAGGCAAGGTCAGAGTGAAGGCTCCAATACTCTTCTAATCGTTCTCAGGTTCCAGGTGGTGCTCGGTACCTCCAGAGAGGGACCTCTAGGCCTGATCACACCCCTCAGTTGTTCCCACGCCACCCATCGCCCCATCCCCAAGTCTAATCACTTCATTCTGGTCACTTGCTTTTCTCTGTCGCTGGGCTGGCCACCTTCTGAGGTTCATTCCCTCTTGGAATTCTTCGTTAGCAGCACTTGTTTTACCAAGACGCTTCCGTGGAGCCTGCTGAGGAAGGTTCGCTGTGCAGAGAGCGGTGCCTCCTCCTGAGGAGCTCCGTTGTCCTTTCTGTGCATGCTGGCCCCCAGACGTCCTTCCCGAGGCTGGAGGGAGCAGAGCCCTTCCTGGAGGCATTGGTTGCACTGGCTGAGCCCGTGCTTGGCTGCATTTTAATTCATTCCTGGCACCATGCCTGGCACATTTAGGTCCTGGCGCCAACCCATTCTCCAGCACCATCTGGGCTGGTGCCACCATCCCCAAATGCCTGGGATCATAGAATCAGAGAAACACAGAATCACAGAATCAGAGAACCACAGAATCATAGTATCATCGAATAGTTTGGGTTGGAAGAGACCGTAAAGATCATCCAGTTCAAAGACCCCTGCCATGGGCAGGGACACATCCCAACCTGGCCTTGAACACCTCCAGGGATGGGGTATCCACAATTTTCCTGGACAACCTGTTCCAGCGCCTCACCACTCTCATAGTGAAGAAATTCTTCCTTATGTCAAGTCTAAATCTGCGCTTTCTAGTTTGTACCCCTTCCCCTCCTCCTATCAGTCGTTACATGCCTTTATAAAAAGTCCCTCCCCTGATTCCTTGTAGCCCCCTTAAGGTTCTGGAGGGTCACTATAAGGTCTCCTCAGAGCCTTCTCTTCTCCAGGTTGAAGAAGCCCAACCCTCTCAGCCTGTCTTCATACGGCAGAGGCTTCAACACTCGGATCATCCTTGTAGCCCTCCCCTGGACCCGTTCCAACAGTTCCATCTCCTTCTGCTGAGAGTTCCAGACCTGGACACAGGACTCCAGGTGGGGTCTCACAAGCGCGGAACAGAGGGGCAGAATCCCCTCCCTCACCCTGCTGGCCCTGGTTCTTTTGATGCAGCCCAGGATTCATCATTAGCCCTCTGCTTGAAAGGCCACTCTGGATGCTCTGGTGGGAACAAATCCTCATCCATTTTGTTGCCTTTTGCTGTCCCTGCTCAGCCTGGTGCAGAAAGTCCCTGGTCTGTGTGCTTTGCAGAGCACCCCAGGCCATTTACAGTAACATCTAATTGTTGTTACTATTATTATTGTTATTATTATTATTATTATTACTCAATCTAGCAAATAGTTCAAGATGCCACTAAAACTCTTAGTGGTGTCCCTCGCTGTGCAGTGATTCATCTGAACAGAACTGTCTCTGGGCAAGGAGAGAGAGTGGGCACAGATGGAGACTGGGAGCTCGTCCAAGGGTGTGTGCATGTCCTGCCGAGGGGCAGAGCGTGGCTTGCTTTAATTGAAATTATTTTATCTCATTGAGCTATAGAAAACCAGGTTGTGTGTTGAACTTTCCATTTTGGTTTGAATAAGTTGATTCATCACCTGTGGAAAGCAAGTCGTGTGATTAAAGTGCAATCAGAGTGTGCTCAGCTTTGTAGACACCAAAGAATTTGAGGTCTTTTTGCTGTCAGATCTTTGGCAGCAGAAGCGCAGCTTTCTCTGGGAAATGCGTGTGTGCACAGGAGCACTGGGGCAGGGGGGCACTGCGCTTGTGGAAAGCTGTAGAACGCTTTGGTGCAGTCTCAGGCCGAGCTGCATCACCTGGAATAACAAGGAGAGACTGAAAAAGGCCACAATAATGGAGATGCATCAGCCTAAATATTTAATGAACCATCCACATTGCTCGTGGTTAATCCAGAGTGGTAAAACGAAGGGGATGAAAATGTTTCCTCTAGGTGAAGTGAGACATAGAGCACAAACGCTGGCACTGGGTTGCCCAGTGAGGCCACTGGTTTGCCCATGGGTAGAACTTGGTTGCCCGGGGGACATGAGGATGCCCAAAGGGCTGCATGGCGTTGCCCAATGAGGGCACCTGGGATTTTCCAGGAGCGGAAAGGAAGCTGCGTTTAGCTCTGGTCCATAGCCAAGGGGTTTTCCTCCTTTTTGGTCATAGAATTGTAGAATCATGGGATGGTTTGGGCTGGAAGAGGCCTCAAAGCCCATCCAGTTGCACCCCTCGGCCATGGGCAGGGGCATCTCCCATTGGATCAGGTTCAAGCCCCATCCAACCTGGCCTTGAACACCTCCAGGGATGGGGCAGCCACGACTTCTTTGGGAAACCCAGGCCAGAGCCTCCCACCGTCACCATGAAGAATTTCTTCCTGATGTCTAATCTAAATCTTCTCCCTTCCAATTTAAAGCCATTCTCCCTCATCCCATCACTTCATACTCTTGGAAAGGGCCCCTCTCCAGCTTTCCTGGAGCCCCTTTCAGTACTGGAAGCTGCTCTAAGTAATCCCTTGAGCCTCCTCTTCTCCAGGCTGAACAGCCCCAACTCTCTCAGCCTGTCCTCATACACAAGGTGCTCCAGTCCTGGGATCATCTGCCTGGCCTCCACTGGACTCGCTCCATGTCCTTTCTGTGCTTAGGACTCCAGAACTGGGTGCTGGACTCCATGTGGGTCTCACCAGCACGGAGCAGAGGGGCAGAATCCCCTCCCTTGCCCTGCTGGTCCCACTGCTTTGGATGCAGCCCAGGGCATGATTGGATTTCTGGGGTTGGCTTTGTGCTGCGAGCTCCATTGCTGGATCACGTCAAGCTCTGTGTGTGTCTGTCGGTATCCGAAATGGAGGAATTTATTTGCAGGTCTGGGAGCCAGGGCAGCACCTCCCAGTGCCAGAATGCTGTTTCTCAGGTATAAATAGTTGACCGAGAGCTCAGGGAAGTGCAGTCGTTTATCCCTAGCAGGGACAAAAGGGCTGAAGGGACTGGTTTGTGGGAGCCAGCATACACAGTGGGTTTTTGTTAGACCTGAGCACAGACATTTCATCCTTGGTTCTGCTGGACTGGCTTGGAGGGTCGTGTTTGCAAAAGTTTTTTTACTATATTAGATGGCGTGAATTTCCTGCTGCCTGGATCCTGGGGCCAGACTCAGTGCCCACAGCGATGCTGCTCTCCAGTCAGGTACTGGGGCAGCGCATGCCAGCATGGCCAAAATTGGACAAGGCCTGAAAACACAACCCTCCAAGTTCAATGATTTTGCAGCTGCAGACTGTGTAGTTCCACCCTCTGACACATTCCTATTCTTTTCTCCAATGACCCGTTATTCTCCTGTATTTCTTGTTCATTTAATTAATAGCTGCATTTTGAGTCACTGTCCGATGCATCAAACTGTTACTGGCACTGGTGGTGCAAGGTGTGTCTTAGGTCACCTTGTTCCCATGGATGGATGTTGGGAAACAGGCAATTTACAAGCTGTGCTTTCTGCTCGTGGAGTCATGGAGTAGTTTGGGTTGAAGGAACCTCAAAGCCCGTCCAGTTCCACCCCCCTGCCATGGGCAGGGACACCTCCCACTGCACCAAGTTGCTCAAAGCCCCATCCAGCCCAGCCTTGAACACCACCAGGGATGAAGCAGCCACCGCTTCTCTGGGTGGCCTGTGCCAACGCCTCACCACCCTCACAGGAAAACATTTCTTCCTAAGATCTCATCTCAGTCTCCCCTCTTTCAGTTGAAAGCGTTGCCCCTTGTCCTGTCCCAGAACTCCCTGATCAAGAGCCCGTTCCTGGCTTTCCTGGAACCCCTTGCAGTACCAGAAGCTGCTAGAAGTTCTCCTTGCATCCTCCACTTCTCCAGGATGAACAACTCCAACCCTCAGCCTGTCCTTTGATAGGAGGTGCTCCAGCCTTTCTGAAGGAGGCGATCAGCTTTGTGACTTCCTCTGGACTCGCACCAACACTTCCATGTTCTTCCCATGCTAAGGACTCCAGAACGGGATGCAGTCTGGTGCCTTTCCCTGGTGGTGAGCTGATTGTCCCCAGCCCACTGTAGAGGCGTGTGTCTGCAGGGCACATCCATCCCGCCGAGAGGGACGCTCCTTAGAGGGTCCATTTCTCTCCCCTCTCCGGGAAGGAAGCACAGCCCTCTGCTTTCAGTTGGATGCCAAACATCGAGAGGGTGAAAGTGTGTGGACCTAGCCTGGCATGGCTCAAAGCAGAGGGATGGACCCCAGCCTCAGTGGCGAGGCCAGAATGCTGGAGAGCACACCTGGACTTGTCTAAGCAGGAGGGACATGCCTGAGGCTGTTACCTGTCCCCCCCAACCTGATCAGGTGAGGGGCATGGGCAGAGGGTGTAAAAAAGCCCCAGGAAGCTTTGAATCTCTCTCTCCACAACACTCTGTGCAACTTTTTGTTTGTTTGTGTGTCTTGTGTCTCTCTGTTTATCTGTTGTCTCTGTCTGTTTTCTCCCTCTCTCTGCAACTCTCTCTCCACTCTCTCTCTCTGGGTCTTTGTCTGCTTGTCCCTCTCTGTCTTGTCTCGTGTTTGTGTGTCGGGTGTGGACACTCACCATCTTCTGGACCAGCCAGACAAGGAAACACGTGCTGCGACATGTGGAGCTCCTAAGGTGGTGACCATCTCTCACCTCTTGCAACTATTGGTCTCTTGTAACTCTTTTCTCCTTTCCTATCTTTTCTCCTTGTCTTCTTTTCCCCTTTTCTCTTTGCAACAGCTGCAGCTGCAGTGGGCAGTAGCAGGCGGGTTGGGTTTGATTTTGGGTTTGACTCCGGGAAACATCAGGGCTCTGGGTGCTGTTTGGGGCTCAGTTCAGAGATTTTTACAGCGCTGCGAAGCGTCGCTGCTGACGGGCTGTTTCGGTCACTTTGTGGCTGCAGCTATTCCTGTCTGTGCTCTGGCCCATGGGGGTTGTTTGATTGTTTGAATCCAGTGTTTTAAAGGCATGCATCTTGTTTAGTAAAAGATATCGTGTACACCTATTCCTCAGAGTGATTTTGAATTACTCGAGGCCGTGCTGGGAAAAAGTACTCACTTTCTTTTAAAGTGGGCCACGACACACTTCACCGCAAGAAAGAAATTGGGGTCCTGGAGCGTGACCAGAGAAAAGCACCGAAGCTGGTGAAGGGGCTGGAGAACAAGTCTTAAGGTTGAACCGGGGTTGTTTAGCCTGGAGAAGAGGGGGCTGAGGGGGGACCTTATCACTGTCTACAACTACCTGAAAGGAACTTGTAAAGATGGTTGCTGGTCCCTTCAACCAGGGGGTAGGATGAGAGGGAATGGCCTCAAGGTCCACCAGGGGAGGTTCAGATTGGACATTAGGAAAAACTTCTTCACCAAAAGGGTTATCGAGCACTGGAACAGGGTGCTCAGGGAGGTGATTGAGTCCCCATTCCTGGAGGTATTTAAAAGATGGATAAAGTAAGGGCTTAGGGATATGATTTAGTAATCATAGAATCATAGAATCTCTAGGTTGGAAAAGACCCACAGGATCATCACATCCATCCATTCCTATCAATCACTAAACCATATCCCTCAGCACCTCATCCACCCGTCCCTTAAACCCTCCAGGGAAGGGGACTCAACCCCCTCCCTGGGCAGCCTCTGCCAGTGCCCAATGACCCTTGCTGTGAAATTTTATTCCTAATGTCCAGCCTGAACCTCCCCTGGTGGACCTTGAGGCCATTCCCTCTTGGCTTGGATCAGAAGTGGCGTGACCAGCAGGTCCAGGGAGGATCTTCTCCCTCTGGACTCAGCACTGGGGAGACCGCACCTCGAATCCTGTGCTCAGTTCTGGGCCCCTCACCACAAGAAGGATGTTGAGGCTCTGGAGCGAGTCCAGAGAAGAGCAACGAAGCTGGTGATGGGGCTGGAGAACAGGCCTTATGAGGAACGGCTGAGAGAGCTGGGGAAAAAATCTTCCCAGAAAGGGTCATTGGGCACTGGCAGAGGCTGGCCAGGCAGGGGGTTGAGTCACCTTCCCTGGAGGGGTTTAAGGGACGGGTGGACGAGGTGCTGAGGGACATGGTTTAGTGATTGATGGGAATGGTTGGACTCGATGATCCGGTGGGTCTCTTCCAACCTGATGATTCTACGATTCTATGATTTGTTGGGGGGGGGTTTAGGGGGATCGTGAGGGTCCTGTGGGTGTTTGGGGGTCAGGGGGTTTTAGGGCATCTTGTGGAGGGTTTATGGGGTCTTGAGGGGGCTTAGGGGAACCGACATATTTCAAGCATCCATCTGGGTGGGTAGAACTGAATTAAAATTCCACAGTGGTCACAGAGAACCCACATAGATGTAAATCTGAAAGAAATCGACCTACAAAAATTTATCTGGATTTTCTTCCTATGAAAAAAAAAACATTGAAGGGCTTAGGAACACCCTGGAGGACAAAAAGAAGGGCTCGCAAACACAATTTATTTTACAAACATGTTGAAGGGAACTGTCCTCTAGAACCTAAACCCAGGCTAAGCACACTTCTTAACCCATGAGATCGTTTCCTCCATCCCAGATGTGACGAGTGAGCACAGCGCAGGGTTTGGAACTCATGTCAGCAACAGGGAAACTGCCCAGATAACAAGTTCTGTTTCTTTCCTAAATATTTGTATGATCTTTATTGCAGGGAATATCTGAAAATGTCTCAAGTCAAGTGGAGGGAGAAATGCCATCTGTTTTTAAGTGAAAGTGGTGTATTTCTAGAAAAAAAATAAATTCCCATATAAGCATTGTAGGTTGGATTTTGGGGGTTGAGGGGTAGGGGTTGGTTTGGGGTTTTCTTGAAAGTTTCTTTTCTTATTATTTTTAACAGATAAAAGAAGGGAAAATGCCTTGGTTTTAAATCACTATTTTCAGTTTTAAAAAAAAACCAACTCACATCTTTAAATGAAAAAATATTATTAACAAAAATAAACCATCACGAGAACAAATTTTTACACTTGAATTCTTTATTTTTGTATAAAAAAGAGCCTGAAACTTTGAAAATAATGAAAATTTTCCACCAAAATCCTCTCTTTATTTTCACTCTCTAAAGCCCATTTTGATTCAAAATATAAATTCAGCAATAAAAACTCTACAAGTTCTCCACAAATATTTAAAAATTGGAAACACTCTTTCATCTTTCCCACACTGAGAAGAAACAGCTTAAATTTTAAATTAAAGCAGGGACTATCGCACGGGTCTCTGTGTGAGGAAAGCATTGAAGGGAAGTCTAAGAGAAGAGTACCGAGTCGCATTTTAATTTTGAAAGTAATTTGGTTTGGGGGTATTTTTGCCTTTTACAGGAGAAGCGCTATAATCCATTGCACCCTTGTCAGGCATTTACCCATTAAGTGTACCTCCCAGCAGGCCACGCTTCCCACTGCTTCAGTTTTCAAAGAAACTCTTCAGATTGAAGAAGGAAAGCCAGAAAGATTTTGCTGATCCATTTTTTCAGACAAAATTATTTAATCCAAGAATGCTGGTTCGAGCACATGGAGGTTTCAAACCCGTGGGGCAGCAGCATTGCTGAACAGGGGCCACACAGAGGTTTGAAGAGGTTTAATTTGAGAACTTTGCTCAGTTCAGCTCGACCTCCTTGAATGTCAGCAAAGTCTCAGGCCATTCCTGATGACGCCAAGATGAGTTCTCGGTACTGGGAACAGAAATGGTGAACAAGATACTTCAAGAGCAGGAAGTGTGTAGGTTGAGTGAGGCACAAAAGTAATGTGCACTGGACAAGTTATCTAACCCTAACCCTAAACCGAACCCTAACCCTAACCATAACCTAGTGATCCTAAACCAAATTCCCCCAAATTCCCCCCCCAAATTCCCCCACCCAAACCCCCTAGCCCCAACCCAACACCATAACCCCCACCCCAACCCTAACCCCAACCCCAACCCCCAGCCCCCTAACCCTAAACCTAACCCTAATCCCCCAACCCCCTAACCCTAATCCCCCAACCCCCTAACCCTAATCCCCCAACCCCCTAACCCTAAACCGAACCCTAATCCCCCAACCCCCTAAACCTAACCCTAACACCCAACCCTAAACCTAACCCCTAACCCTAGCCGCAACCCCCTAAACCTAACCCTGATCCTAGCCCCTAACCCTAACCCTAATCCTAACCCACTAAACCTAACCCTAAACCCCTAACCCCCAAACCCTAAACATAAACCCTAACCTTAACCCTAACCCTACCCTAAACCTAATCCTAATCCCTTACCCTAACCCTAGCCCTAACACAAATACTAACCCCAAACCCTAACCCTAACTCCTAATCCTACATCTAACCCATACCCTAACACCTAACCCCTAACCCTAAATCGTAACCCAAAATCTAACCCTAACCCTAATTACCATAACCCTAAACTTAAACCTAACCCTAACTCTGACTCCTAATCATAAATCTAACCCTAACCCCTAACCTTAACCCCTAACACTAAACCTAACCCTAACACTAACCCAAACCCTAAACCATAACCCTAACACTCACCTTAACCCTAAACCTAACCATAACCCAAACCCTAACACTAACCCTAAAACTAACCCCAAATGCTTACCCTAACCCCTAACCCTAAATCTAAACTTATATTCTAACCCTAATACTAAACCTTAGCCTAATGACCCTAACCCTAAAACTCCTAACCTTAACGCTAATCCTAGCCCCTAACCCGTACGTTAACCACAACCCTTAACCCTACACCTAAACCTACCCTAATCCTTAATCACAACCCTAACCCCTAAGCCTAACCCTAATGTCCACAAGCCTAAACCAAACCCTGACCCTTAACCCTAATCCCCTAACCCTAACAATAACCCTGACCCCAAACCCTAACCTTACAACCTAACCCTAATGACCCTAATACTAACTCTGACCCTAACTCTAATCTTAAGCCCTAACACTAACCCTAACACCTAACCCTAACAGCCCTAACATCTAACCCTAACCCCTAACCATCATCCTGACCTCTAACCCAAAGCCTAAGCCTAACGCTGAACCTAACCCCTTACACTAACCCTAACCCCTAACCCAACCCTAACGCTGACCCTAAACCTAACCCTAATCCTAACCCCTAACCCTAATGACCCTAAACCTAACCCTAATCCTAACCCTGACCCTAACACTAACCCTAACCGCTAACCCTAATCCTAACCCTGACCCTAACACTAACCCTAACCGCTAACCCTAATCCTAACCCTGACCCTAACACTAACCCTAACCGCTAACCCTAATCCTAACCCTGACCCTAACACTAACCCTAAGCGCTAACCCTAATCCTAACCCTAACCCTGACCCCTAACCCTAATCCTAACCCTGACCCTAACACTAACCCTAACCGCTAACCCTAATCCTAACCCTGACCCTAACACTAACCCTAACCGCTAACCCTACCTACCCCCCTACCCCCCACCCCCCCCACACCCCCATAACCCCCCCATACCCCCCACACACCCCTCACACCCTCCCATACCACCCCTTCCCCCCCTTCCCCCCCTTCCCCCCCACACCCCCCCCATTAACCCCACCCCCCACCATTAACCCCTAACCATTAACCCCTAACGCTAACCATTAACCCCTAACCTTACCCTAACCCTAACCCTAACCATAACCCTAGGGTTAGGATGCCATTCGGGTTAGGGTTATGGTTAGTGTTAGGGTCAGTGTTTTGTTAGGGCGCCATTAGCGTAAGGCTTAGGGTTAGGTTTAGGGCGCCACTAGGTTTATTTTCTGGGTTAAGGTTTGAGTAAAGGCGCCATTAGATTTAGGGTTAGGGTTATGGTTAGCGTTAGGGCTCCGTTTGTCTCAGGGTTAGGGGTACGGTGCCATTTTTGTAAGGTTAGGGTTGGGCTTAGGGGTAGGTTTAGGCTTAGCCTCAAAGCCCACCCAGTGCCACCCCTGCCATGGGCAGGGACACCTCCCACTGGACCAGGGGCTCCAAGCCCCATCCAGCCTGGCCTTGAACATCTCCAGGGATGGGGCAGCCACCCCTGCTCTGAGCAACCTGGGCCAGGGGCTCCCCATCCTTACATCTCCTCCCCAGGCCCAGGGGAGAATATCTGGGAAGCTGAAACTTCTTTAACCTGAAAGAAGTGAAACTTGAAGCCCACATCAAGGTGCTTCCTCTGCCGCCGGCCGCGGGATGGGCAAAGGTGGCCAGACGGTGGGTGGGGGCTGCTGGGACGCTCCCTCTGCTCTGGGGACATGGAGCTGGGCATCACCCAGCACCCCTGCTCGCCCCGAGGGAAAACTTCTTGCGGAAATAAGGCGTGTGACTCTGGAAAGAAAAGGAAAAATCCTTTAAACACGAAGTTGAGGCAGAAAATATGCACCAATATCAACAGGGGGAAACCCTCTTCTCCAGGAGACATAAGGGCCAGGTATCCCAAACCCACCGGCTGCGGCATCTCGTGTAGGGAAGTAGGAAGCAGACACCAGATGTAAGGATGGAGAACACAGCTCTGCCCTTCCGAGGCCACTGTGAGGCTCCAACCCCACCAGCCACGCACCAACCCCAGAGCGAGGGATAGAACCTCCATCCCTGCTCCAGGCACAATCAGCAGTGCTCTTTGCTACTAACTCATAATCATCAAATGGTTTGGGTTGGGAGGGGCCTCAAAGCCCATCCAGTGCCACCCCTGCCATGGGCAGGGACACCTCCCACTGGACCAGGCTGCTCCAAGCCCCATCCAGCCTGGCCTTGAACCCTCCAGGGATGGGGCAGCCACCCCTGCTCTGGGCAACCTGGGCCAGGGCCTCACTGTCCTCATCGTGAGGAATTTGGATTGGACATTAGGACAAAAATCCTCCCCCTTCCAACTTAAAGCCACCCCCCTTGCCCTATCGCTCCATGCCCTTGGGAAGCCCCTCCCCAGCTTTCCTGGAGCCCAACTCAGGGAAACACCCGCTCAACCCTCTGCTTTGTCACACACCAGGACTTGTGCTCCCAACAAGAATAATCATCCCAAATTCCAAACCATTTCCAAAGCCTGTGTTCTCCAACAAGAGCTAAACGGATTAAGTTTGTCTTGGGAAGTGGGGGCAAAGTCAGATTCACCTGAACACGGCAGACTAATTCAAAAAAATGAAGCCTGCAGCCAGCAAGGAGAGGTCATGCTGAAAGATTTCATCCCAGCATGGTTAAGACCAGGTTGGATGGTGCTTTGAGTAAGCTGGTGGGGAAGGTGTCCCTGCCCCTGGCAGGGGCTGGAACTGGATGGGACCCAAACCACTCTGCGATTCCATGGTTTCCTGGGTCAGCTGCGGCCTAAGGTGGCACCGAAAGAACATGAGATGCTTACGGCTCTTTTCTAAAAGCTTGGACTTAGAGAGTGTCAAGACCTCTAAAGAGAAGGAGTTGAGAGTTCACATTTTGCATCCCAGTAGTGCTCACGTACACGCGTCCTCATGCTGTGAAGTGTTCGCTCTGATCAATCCAGCTCCAGTTGCTTTTTTTCCTGGCTTTTTTCTTGCAGGTATTTGCTGTTGAAAACAAAGCAAAATCACTCTTTGCCTCAAGAACGTAGGTCAACAAAATTTCTCATGTCGGTGACGTGTGATTACAAGGGGACTGTCAGACAAAGCACAAACTTCTGCCGCACACACGTCAAAATCAACACGGTTTTTCTCACCAGTTTCCTCTCCCCATCCAATTCCAAACGAAAAGCCCGTTTGACTCACCACCAGAGTCCAAAGGTTTGTCAGGTGGACAGGGACAAAGACAACATCCTGCTTGAAGAGATCCGCACCTGTGGTCCAACTCCTCACTGCTGCGTAACCCCAAGAACTTAGTATTTGATAGAAGAAAGCAGGAAAAGCATGAACTGCTGGATATCCTTCCTTCTTACTTCTTTCCATCACAAGGTTCATGTAGAAATTCATGATCTATAACATAAAGAGTAAGCTTGAGATGTAAAACAAGACGCTAGCTTACCAAAAGAATGAAGCAGCAACAAGGGCCACGAGGCTTCTCGCCGAACGATGATATCGTCACGCTGCGGCCAGTTTTACCTCAGAATTGAGCCAGCAATATTTCTGCAGCGTGCAGACGTCACCACGAGTGATGTTCATTTGGAAGGCACCGCTAACGATGTCATTTGGCTCCCCGTGGCTAAACGCAGCCTTGATCTCTCTCTCCATGGCCTAAACCAAACAATTAAATGGGGAAGGACTCGTGAAATGGAGCAATGAGCATGCTAACAAGCTTTCAGCTGCAAGAACGCCTGCAATGAAGCTCA